>NC_044252.1:31686708-32886708 GCF_003957555.1 Calypte anna | reverse complement strand
AAAATCCCTTGGTTTGTAGCCCTTCAGTGACAGGTTTAAAATGTAGCAAGGATCATAGAATCTCACACTGGTTTGAGTTGAAGGGACCTTAAGGATCACCCAGTTCCATCCCCCTGCCATGGTCAGGGACACCTCCCACAGCCCAGGGTGCTCCAAGCCCCATCCAACCTGGGCTGAGACACTGCCAGGGATGGGGCAGCCACAGCTTCTCTGGGAAACCCAGGGATATTCTCCCAGGGAATATGAATTTCAGTCTTCCCTCAACCACACAAATCTCACTACCAAACACAACCTCATACCTGTCCTCCAGCAGCCTTCGAACATGAGTCTTAATCTTAGGGGATCTGAAACATAAGGTCCAGTAGAGATGGAAAAGAAAATAAAATAAAACCCAGGCTTCCTAAAAAGTGTCACCTTATAGAATGAATGCCAGCCATGTCCATTTGTATAGATGTAAAGATGAAATCATTCTCCCCGTGAATAAGATTGCCAAGTAGTGGCCATGTAAGAGAGAGCAGGTGCCTGAAGGAAGGACCTTGCCTTGAAGGTAATTTGCTAATTGCCTCCTCTTCATTAGGAATTGGATTCAGAATAAATCTCTGCATCATACTGGGAGCTGTAAGTCGTCTGGTTGAGAGTGGGATGGGTAGAGCCAATAGGCAGATATTTTTGGCAGTGGAAGAGTCCATAGAGCTGTCAAACAGAGCTGAAAGCAGAGCAGGAATTGCCATCAGGTTTTAGTGACATCACATCACAGATTTTTAGTGACTGACTTCCACACAAGTATGAGAATGTCTACTACATAGGAAGGTTTGACTGTAAACATTTGACTGTATATTTACAGAACCTATCCATTAAATAGAATTCCTTGCAAAAGAAAGGAGTTAATGAGCACCAACTTCAAGAGAAACAAAGCAGAAAAAACTTTCCTCCTCAGACCACCTACAGAATGAGGCTGAGAACTGAGTGCTGTCAAGATCAACCACCAATAAAAGCAATTTTCCATTCACAGATTGCACAATGGAACAGCAATTTCTATCATCTGAAAATAATACCCAAAGTGTTCCAAAAGAACAGAAATTATACTCTTCAAAAACAAACAAGCAAACAAAAAAGGATCTTGGAAAAAAAAATATAATCTGCAACTGAAATAACAATGCCCAGAGTTAATGGGCAAAGTCAATTATGTTTTTTTAACCCAGTCTTCTTCAGTTTCCTTTGAATAGAAAGGGAGCTCCAAGGAAGATAAGATGTGTATTTTAAGCTACAGGAATCTGAGCTCCTCCCAGTATGAGAATCCCTTGCTACGTGTCTGAAGTTTGCTTGGATAATTCTCAAAGGTTTTACCATTCATCTTGACACTCAGGCATGATGCTAACAGTAAGAACTGACACAAGTGTAAATCACAATTTTCTATTTTCTTCTTTTTTTCCCTGCAGACCTGCTCCTAAGCATCCACCACAGGTATCCAGGTCCAGCAACACTGCCAATGTGAAATGACCAGAAAATCCAATACCTTTATTTTAAAAAAGTGAAGACAGAAGTTTGCACTATCTTTAAACTCCAGCTGGAGTTCAGTTTTATGACAATACTTAGAATTTTTAATGTTTAAAACAGCATTATTTTTAAGAATTCTGAGCTACTGCCTTTGGTGCTGTGCTGTGCTATGGTGCTCTGTATACTTGCTCAGGTACTTGTAAATTATTAATTTATGTTGAATATTTATTACAGTGCAGTGCACTGTAGTAGATATTTTTACCATAGCTGAGTTTTCCTAGAAAAGGAAACCTTTTTTTTGTAATATTTCATTGAACTTGAAGAATTCTGCTCTATTGGTCCTACATAGAGTTGGTAGGTTTGATCTCTTCTTTAAGGAGTGCTGATACTCATGGGTAAATCAAATGTAGAAACAACTCAGTCTCAATGGGTCATAAACAAACTTTTGAATAAATATGTCAGGGTAAAAAAAATAAAATAAAATAAAATAAAATAAAACCTCTTGTGGAACACGGTGGAATGCCTGATACCTGCACACAGAGGTGCCACATGTATTTAACCAAAGTGTCACTCAGTGTTTGCAGGTGTACTGTAATTCCAGCTTTCATGTTACTGTTTGAAATGCTCAAGAAATCTGTGCTGGAAGAGGATGTTTTCCCTTTGGACAAGTTCTCTCACTGAAGAAGTACTGTATAGCATAAAACTGTATTGTTTTGAACCTCATTTTCCTCACACACAACCTGGTTAATACATTCCAGTGCAGATATCAGGCCTCCAGGTGTCATAACCTGTTTGATGCTTTGCTAATTAAATTCCATGATCCTGTGTAAGGTTTTTACCATCTCACTACTCAGTTTAGACTGAGAATCCACCACATGCAGGGGGTGGGGGGAAGCCCAGCATTACAAATCATTATGTTGTAAGAATTAACTATTATACTTAATTCTTTTGCCTCATTGCTCTGCTTATTGACTGTATTTTGCATATTTACTACTGTTTTGTATTTAACTTCTAAACTATTGTCCTGGGTTTCTTAATTTTCAAATCAAAAATGCATATTTTAATACATAGACTTTGGTTATCCTAAGACATGGGGGGAAAAAAAATAATCTCTTTACTATGGGGTAGCATTACATCTGATTTCTTCTGTACTGCTGAATGGAGTTGGTTTCACCTGTGCTGTAATAAAAACAATTTTCAAATATCAGTTGAAATAAAGGGAGAAGGAACTATTACCTTATACAGGTTCCTCATTGCTTGTACTTTTTGTTTCTTCAAGCAAAAATAAAAGTTAAAAAAAAAATAATCCTTCAGTTAAACTTTAGTTTGCTTAACTTTGCAGAGTGTAGGAAAAACTGGGTGGCAGGTTTTGAATTATATCTGCATTTCTAGCAGAATCTTCCCCAAGAAGGTGCTTGAAGCAAATGCAACCTGGTAATTGGAGAGCTGATCTGCTCAGTGTCAAGTACTGCCTCTCAAGAACTCATCTCTTAATTATCTGTGCTGTTTTGCCTCTGTAATTATCCAAATGGTTAAGAAAATACCATTTTCCTAAACATAAAATAAAAGATGCTAAGAGAAAAGGGCATCTTTCTGCATGCAAGTTCTCACTGCTTCAAGTACATACATCAAATGAAAAATAATAATAATAATAAAAAAAGACTATTGTCTTTCTCTTTTGGGGACCTTTCAGTGGCATGTCACTGCTGGGTCTCTGTGCAGATATTCCCAGAGCTTTTCCCTTCTATTCAACAGAAGTGAAAAGAGATTTGCTATATAAAAGACTGTAAGTTAAATGAAGGAAAGCATCCCATTCAGAAATAAATCCATTCCCTGCAGTGGATTCCTGCAAAGCAAACCCAGAGCAAGAGCTGAGCACAGAAAGAGCACATTAGAGACACAGAACATGAGGGGGTTTCCACTAAGCAGAAAGTCTCCTCCAGGAGCCTTTGGTGGAGGGATTACAGAGCTGAAATTCCATCCCTCAGAAGCTGCTTTCCTGCTTCTCCATGGGCCAGAAGCAGCTTCTGGGCAAGTGCAGTAGCCAGGTCACTTTTCAAAATTTTTAGGTCTCTGGCTTTGCCTTGGTTGTGTTTCAGCTGCCTGGGAGCATGCCAGCAGTTTTAAAAAGCTTCCAACTCTCTGCCCTGCAGGTTTTGGCAAATTTGCAAGAGCAGGGAAGTCCTTACCTACAGACCCTTTCTCCTCGTAGCAAATGTAAGCAACCCGTGCATACTGCTGCTTTTAATTCACATTATTTCTGTGTGAATGCCCCTGTGGAGAGAAAAAAAAATGAATACCTGATTATGCTGCAGATGAGATAATTCTTCATTTGGAAGAAGGGACTGTAATTCTGTTTTAAAAAGGCTTTTTTAAAAGTGCTTCTGCATTTCTCAGTGCTTGACTTTGCAGTCTTGATGTGAAGCCATCTACTGCTTGATTTAAAGACATCTAACAGTCCTTTTTAAACCCTAAACCCCAGAAATCCTACTGTGTGACAGGGCTCACCCTACCTGACCACCTTTCTTTGTAGAAGCAGCAGGAAAAAAAGCTTTGAGGCTTCCAGATGCAGCAGTGGGTAGAAGACAAAGCAAGGGGTTGATTATCAGAGGCAGAGATGTCCAGGTTTCAGTGAAAACTTCCTGAACTTCTGTTGTTTAAAGTCTCTATCATATAAAGAAGAATTAAGAGAAAACTGAGCTCCCTAATTTGCTGAAGCTTCCTTGAAAGGTTTTGCTTTTTTTTTTTGTTTTAAAATGCTGACTGAACAGTTTTCCAACTATCCCAAAGTAGAAGGGATGCTAGAATATTTTTTTTTTATTTCAAAATGACCTAAAAAATGGAGCAGATGAAAGCACATTCTAGAAATACACTGCATTTTCCTTTTTCCAAAGCCATCTATACATCAGAAGCAGATAGTAAAGCAGTATCACAGGGAGATGCTGGTCTATTCCTCAGTAAAGTAAAACATTTCCACAACAATTTAAGAAGCTTTCATCTCGTGCAGTGTTCAGAGTAACTCATGGAATTTTTAAAATGGAATTTCCATTTCCACTTTCAGTTTTCAGCAGTCTTTTCCTTTGAATGTATTTGTTCTCCTACAACCAATACTGACTTCAAATCAGAAGCACAATTCTTCTGCAGCAAATTCAGCTCCAGCCCTGTCGTGAAGAATCTGTTCAAGGGCACCCAATACTCTTTCAGAAACAGCTGCAAAAATTATTCAAGACTTTCCCTTAGAATCATAGAATTGGCTGGGTTGGAAGGGACCTCAGAGATCATCGAGTCCAACCCTTGAACCACCATTGCGGTTGCTAGACTATCAGTAGCAGAATTTTGAAGCTCATTAGGAATAATGGATAGGAGAAGTAGATTCATTCAATTAATACATTCAATGCTTACAATTCTTTCCTCCAAAACTGTATTTTGGAAAAAAATTGGACCATTTCTTCCTTTCCAGTTCTTTTCAACCTATGGCCTTAAATTAAACCTAAATTAAAGCCAAGAAGCAGATCCCAAGATACAAAATCCTCCAGCTTTCCTACAGCAGAGAGATTATATAAAATTCCAGTATTCTCCTGCTTGGAAGGGGCAAATTCCTCCCCCCCAGCAGCCCCCAGGGAGCTCAGAGCTGCAGTGCCAGAACCCCCCCATGTTTTGCTATTCAGTTCTCTTCCAAAAAGTCTGTCCAGTCTTGGCCCTTCCACATCCAGCCTGCCCTTTCTTCACATATTCCCTCTTTATCATTTTTTTTGGTCTTTTTCTGCCACTCAGTCCTCCTTTTTGTTGTGTCTTCTTTGTCTTCTGTTGTCTTTTTGGCAGACTGAGGGCTCCCCTGGCCAATTTTATCTCAATCCTCTAGATGAATGAGCTTCTCTTTCCTTTCTGATTCCAGCCAGGACTCTCTCTGGAGCATTCCCTTTGTTTTTCCAAGGCATGCAGACTCCAGTCCTTCCCAGGACAGCACAGTGCCTGGCTCAGATGGGCTCATTGGATATTTCTGTCAGTGAGGAGAGCCCCAGGCCCCTAAAACACCCTCTGGGCACAGCTCATTTGCTGTGTCAGGCCAGAGCATGAAGTCAAATTCTGGATTTACCACTTGAGTAATTCCCAGTGTCAGCTCTAGAGAACAGCAGCATGGATCTGGGGGCACAGCTCTCTTGCCAGACCATGGTTTTTCAGCCATTCAAGCCAATCCCAAACCTAAGGGTGATTACAAAGGAAGATATTATACAATCCTCTCTTAAGAGCCTTTTCTTTTTTTCCCCCTGCTTTGTCTCCAGATTCTGCCATGAAGCTTTGCAACCTCAGGTGTACATTAATAATCTAATAAAGGAAAGCTAGATTAACAGATTGATTGGATTAGATAAATTAAACTTTCAATATGCTCATATTCCAGATTTCTCTTTTCCTATAACTTCTGCCTTTCTAGACTACTGGAACACCCCAAGCCCTTCTTTTCCTTCTATCAAGCTGCCCCTGAACACCATCTCAGCACCTGAAACATACTGAGGTTTCTGAAGGCTGTAACCAGAACATTTCTTCCAGTGAGAGGTCTGGTTGCTGGAGGAACATTTACTTAACTTACTCACTTCTTATTTCACCAGCTCAGCCAGTGGTTACTATTCCCTCTGCCCCCAAAACCTCATTATTGCAAACCCAGTACTTTTTCTGAGCACCAAGTTCTAATTACGGATGCTTTAAATTGTTTCTTGTCTTGATAAGGTCTCCTTGAGGGCTCAGTTACTGAAACTCATCCAAGTCAACATATTCACCATCTGACTCCTTTAGAATGGGAACAGCTACAAAGCCTCCACACCAAAAAAATAAGGAATAGTTTTTCTACAGAAGTCTATGAAGCAGCCAGAGTGGAAAACAAAAGTCCTAACAATCTCTGTCCTGGGTGACCATACAGGCACTTGGGTCTCTGAGTGCAATAAATACTGATACAAAATGGGTTCAGCAATTCCCTGAAAGTCAACAGAGCTCAACTCATCAGGTGCCAGGCAACTTCAATGCCTTTCTTACAGAATGTGCCAATCCCAAGCACTGAGGATGCAGAGAGGCAATAAAAACATCATAGCAGCAAGGAGGTTCTTGAGAACACCTCGAATAGGGTTGTTCTCCTGCTGATATTCACCTCAAATAGCAGCCCTGAGTCAAGCATGGTACAACAAGAAAAAGGGCAAAAGCATGAAGAAGAAAGGTTATTTCAGTGGAATACAAGTCTGGGAGAGGTGCTGCCCTTGCTGGCCTGCACCTTTCAGAAGCCTTTTAGAGGAAGAAAACCCATTACTGCTCTGGGAACAGAGTATAAACATCAAACCATAAGCATCAGCAGTGTGTTGTGCTGTACAGCATTAGAGATACATTAATAAAATTATATCCTTCCATGCATCCTAGCCACAAAATTACCAAATATCCAGCAGTAGTAAAGCTATTAGAATACAAATTCTGGTAACCTACTGCTGGCTGAGACAGGAATAGGTGGTGAATAAGGAGGGTGCTCTCCTCCAGCCTGCTCTCCAGAGCTGGGTCCTTGCTACATGCACCAAATTTCCATTTCATAGGCTACAACCTGACACCTTTTCCCAAAACCAGGCAAGGAGCTTTTCTGCCTCACCTGAGAAGTGCCAGACCTGAGTCCCACGTGTTTAGGTTCAAGTTGGGAAGAGAGGGATGGGAGGTGAGGGACAGAGAATCTCAGCACAACTCACAGCTCCCAGACAGGACACTGGGAAGGGATTTGTAAAGGGAAAGGAAAACTCAGTCTCAACTTCAGCTCTACAACAGGAATTCAGGGCTAAATTCTATCCCACAGTAACCAAGTTCTGAGGGGCACTTGGGTTGTTCTATCTTTAAGAAAACCATTAGGCAAAACTTCAGCTTATCCAGCACATGCTCAATCTTCTCCTGCCCCTTGCTCTGCCTCCACTTCTGAAGAAGCCTCTATTAATCTGAGGGTTTTTTCCTTAATCTAAACTTGTTTTACATGTCATCAATTTCATTTCTCAGTGCTTTAGGTTCTCTACTACTCTCAATTAGAATAATATTATATCCATCAGTCCTTATCTCTGAATCTTCAGCTTTTCATTTAGCCTCTCAGCAGTCTTGATCAGAGCTTTTCAACACCTTATCAACTCCAACCATGTTGATTAAATTACACCATCCATTTGCTAATATTTTCTGAGCCATTACTAAATATGCCCTATTTTGTTTGCTAACACAACATTTGTGATGTGAAACCAAACCCTTCCTGTCTCCTGTTTCATAAAAATGTGCAAATAAAACAAAATATCATACTTTAATTAAACTAAAAATGTACTATTGTAGGCAAGGAATGTTCCCCATTACATCCTGTCTCAACAACAAATGAGAAAACTTCCTTGCTCCCTGTTCCCTATTAAGGAACTGTTATTTCCCCACTAATTAGATATAGCTAAAGAGGAGAGATTTAATTGAAAAAAATACTACAGTGAAAGCATCACTGCCCTAGAGACTTAAAGGTTATTTTATTTATTGCTATCATATTAGCAGCATTTATCCACCCTGCACTTTTCAGTCATTTCCACACAGATCTTCACTCTTCTGAACTCCCACCACTGTCCCCATCCTTTCAGGAAATAACTTTCCACCAAGCAGCAGAATTCCTTCATCCAAAGGATTCAGAAAGGGATCAGTAAAGGACTAAGATGGGTATAAAAATTAAAGGAGGGACAATAATGTCTTCTCTGCAAAATGGATAGAGGAACCCCCCAGGTGGGAGCCATCCTCCAGCACCCATCCAATCTCCTGGCAATGTCCCCTGCTTGCTGCCCAGAGCAAAGCTGCCCCAGCTCTCTGGCTTCTCAAGAGGCACCTTGAGATCTCAGGTGCTTCCCCAACCCCAGGTGACTGGCAGAAGGAGCTAACATCAGGGTCCAATAGGAAAACTACAGAAGAATGTGGAATTAACGTGCTGCAAAACCAGGATATGACAGGAAAAGGAAAGGAAGGAAAAGGAAAACGGGAAAAGAAAAAAAGAAAGAAAAAGAAAAAGAAATGAGGAAAAAGAAAATAAAAAGAGAAAAAGAAAGAAGAAAAATAAAAAGAGAAAAAGAAAAGAAAAAAAGAAAAAGGAAAAAGAAAAAGAAAAAGAAGAAAAAGAAAAAAAAGAAAAAGAAAAAAGAAGAAAAGAAAAGAAAAACGAAAAAAGAAAAAGAAAAAAAAGAAAAAGAAAAAGAAAAAGAAAAGAAAAAGAAGAAAAAGAAAAAGAAAAGAAAAAGAAAAGAAAAGGAAAAAAGAAAAAGAAAAAGAAAAAGAAAAAGAAAAGAAAAAGAAAAAGAAAAAGAAAAAGAAAAAGAAAAAGAAAAAAGAAAAAGGAAAAGAAAAAGAAAAGAAAAAAGAAAAAGAAAAAGAAAAAGAAAAAGAAAAAAGAAAAGAAAAGAAAAAGAAAAAGAAAAAGAAGAAAGGAAGGGGAAGGGGAAAAGGAAAGAGGAAAAAGAGGAGAAAAGGAAAAGGAAAAGGAAAAAGGAAAAAGGAAAAAATTGGTTTGACTGCCATGTAAAATTCTGATAAACAAGAGCAAAAATGCACCAGTGGTTGCCAAGCCCTAATATGCAAGAGAACTGAAAATAATTGAGCTTGTAAAGACAGGGAATAGCACCATAAATGTATACCATAATATACCATATTATGTATACCATAATATACCAATATACCATAAATACATACCATAAATGTCTTTTAAAAGCCTGATGCACTCCTAGGAGCTTCCTGAAGTCCCTTGAAGGGTTCCCTCACTTCAGAGGAGGGTAAGAGGATGGAAAAGAGCACAGAAATAAGTGCTAATAAATCCACATTTGAACCCCAACTCTTCTCCTGCCCTGGCTCCCTGTTTGCTCAGAGAGGAGATGGCATTCCAGCATCTACATTTCCCACCAGAAGTCATTCTTTGGCCCACTGAATTCCCAATTCCCACTCTGGTGTGAGGATCTGACCTTCATATTTCCAGCTGTCCCCTGGAAGATACCGAAACCCAAAGGACCTGGATTTACCCTCTGTTCCAAAAGAGACAAAGCATAGCTCTGAAAAAAAGGTTTCTTTCTCCTTGGGTAAATTCTTAAAACACCTTTTTCATACTTAAAAGGCAAAGGTATTTAAGATGCTTTTATTTCATTGCTACTGCATGTCTGTCCCAGAGCTTTCAGCAGCTGTTTAATGTCTCCATCAGCTCTCTGAGCATTATCCCCAGCACAAGTGATAAGATCATAAACTCTGCACCTTCTCTTCAGTGAGTGTCAAGGATTGCCTTAATCACAGCATCAGGAAAACTGGCAGGGATCTCAGGAGGTCCCTACTTCAACTCCTGCTCACAGCAGGGTCACCTCTGAACCCAGACCAGGCTGCTGAGGGATTTGTCCAGTTCAGTCCTGAAAACTTCTAGGGTTGAGGATGGGGCACAACCTCCCTGGGCTGAGTGTTCCACAGCTCATGGTGAAGAGTTTTTTTCTCATATCCAGCCAGAAACCTCTCTTGCCTGATTTCATGTCTGTCATCATCACTTCAGCATCTATAGGATTAGACCAGCTGAAAGTCTCAGTGAAGTTTAAAATCTTATTTTAACAAGTGCTTGTCCTGCACCTTCACCCTCATCCTTCCTCTCTTTTTAAGGACCAGTGGTTCAGATGCTCTCAACACCACCATTAACTGTTCTGGCCACACCAGGCTTTTTAGAAGATCCACTTCTTCATTTAGTTTCAAAACATTCTGCTTCTGCTCAGCCATAATAGGAAATGAAAATAGGGACAAGGATGTTTGCTCAGAGTAACAGAAATAAAAATATTGTGAAAGAACAGTACAAAGCTAAAGAACTATCTCATCAGACATTATTCTGTTACTTATTTTCTTAAATTGATTTAAATATCAGCTGATTTTCAGCTGCCATCCTCTGCTACTGACTCTTCCCAGCATGGTTCCACAGCCCCTCTCATGTGACACTACATCTTTACATCTTCTCTATACAGATACATAAATATGTAGCTTAAAACTTCAAAATGCAGCACTACAAGAGATCTTCCAGCTCATCAAGCCCAGCCTGTTGCTGTTACAAGCAACCATATTATTTTATGCCTTTCTAAAACTTAGCACCTACAGTCCCCAGCATAATGGGAATTTTTTCCCTGCCAGCCATCCCAAAAATCTCCCTATGCTGATGCAGAAAACAGAGAGTTACCTTTTTCTAGTTCTGTGTATAACAGTCAGCCCCAAATCTGATTTGCTATTAATTACCTGCATTTATCTCTCAGAGGTTACAATTAAGAAGACTGTAGGACTCTGAACTAATGAGTCCTCAGTGCAGTGCTTGGCTTGATGATGTTTCTGTGTCAGTCACATCCAAACCAAGTTCCAGTTACCAACAGTTAAGAGTTCACTACTTTTTTTTTTTCCATTTCTAAATAAGAAATCACTTACATTTATCACAGAACTTTTCCAAGTATTAGGATGTGTTTAACCCAGTAGTAAGCAGACCAGCCACCATGGTAATGTGGTTAAATTCACAGTAAAAGGCAAAGAGATCCCTGCCCATCCTCCCCAAAGTGAGAGTCCCAGCCCAGGCAGCACAGCAATGAAATGGATTTTTGGTAAGAATTACACATGAGGTCCATGGGGCAGTGCTGAGGAAATGTTCCCTGCCCAACCAGCCTGGCTGGGTGAGCAAATGCAATGAACAACTCAGGAAATGGAATTAAAAAACCTGATCTCAGCAAGCAGAAGTAAGCATCCTGTTTTACAACACATGAATCTGTTGAATGCAGAGTTCCACCATGATTTTTGCTAGAAAATCTTCAATAATTAATAGACTCAGAAAGTTCTCTAACCCTGGCTCCTTGGATGCAAATATTGACAAAAATATGACAAAAAGCTGGTTTGTTTGGGGTTTTTTTGTGCATCAAGGAAAGACAGCCAATAACATCCACTTCTTAAATGAATGTAGAAGAAATTTCAAAAACTTTGGGACAATATGTGTAAGAAAATGTATACAAGTGTGTGAGCCCACCAGCTCTGGAAAGAGTTTGAGCAGGCCAAGAATGATGGATAGGTCAGAAAAGAAACAAAGCAACACCATTCCCTCCTGCACCATTTATTACATTTCCAGGCAGGACAGAAATGTGGGACATAAAGCTGCCCAGTAAAACCAGCACTGTTTACCAAAATAACAGGAAAATCAGCAGAGGGGAGCTGGCAGCCCCATGGATGCTCCAAGGGAAAGACCTTCAGAGACTTTGTGCCTGCCCCACCAGGTTGTAAAGAAGACAACAGTAAAAAAACCATGCTACAGGTTACTTACTGAAGAGTACCAAGCTGCAGTGAGTAGAAATAAATTCTGTGGATGAGCAGAGCCTAGGGAAGGGAAAGCTGTGACAGTTAACAAAAATCATCACAAGGAATACAGGTTTTAAGCACAGGATGGCTGGAGGGTAACAACAATTTTATCATCAGCTCTGTGACTGCCAAGCATCAGGGCTGAATAGGTGTCAAACAATGCAGCAATCAGCACACAAATCTTTATGGATTTACAGTTTAACAGAGAAACAGCTGCTGAATCCCAAAAGAAGTTTTTATGCTGAGGTTCTGTTATTCCTGGACTACCCTGCTCCCCTTTATCACCCAGGATGAGATGGGGTTTGGGGACAGCCTAGAAATTAAAGACATAATTACACCCCTACAGAGCCCTACACCTAAAATGACATTATTTGGGTGGTAATATTCAGAAAATTCCTTCCATGCTGCAAATGAAGAGCAATGCTTTATGCAGATTAATTCAGAGCTACCTCATCTCTTTCCTCAGCATCCTGCTCTGATCAGTGATTCTGCAGAGCCAGCACTGAACCCCCTTGCCTGAGCTACTCAACTGCAGCTTTTTCCATCCTTCCAAGAAAAGGGACTTAAAAACATTTTGGCAAAGGGATTTCCAACATTATGGCCTTCTTCAGAGACTCTGAAATGGCTCTAGAGTCTATCTTAAAAACCTATTCTAAAGGAAACAAAATAGGATTGAATTCTTTATAGCTTTTTGCTTGCCAATTAATTTTGACTTCATTTATTCAAATGAAATCAGAGCTTATGTTTGGAGTTTTTATAGTTCTTTGTGTTTATTAGCTAAGTAACCCAAAGCAAATATTTTTCAGGTAAATACACAGCACTGGAATAGTCCCAGAATCATGTGGAGAGGCCCCTAACAGCCCCTCTGTGTATGAAGAGGGGAAACAAGGACAAGGAAGGCTGGAAGAAATAAGTTGGAAAATCAAAACGTGAACAAGAAACCTAGAGGCAAGGGCAAAAGAAAACAAAAGATAAGAACATAACCACAGAGCACAGAGCAAAAAATATTTGCAAGGAAGATAAAAAAAAAATAATAATAATAATAATAAAAAAAAGATAAAGAAGGGAACAGGACACGAGAGAAAAAAGTATCAAAGAACAGGAAGGAAAGAGGAAGAAAAGATTAAAACTTTTGTCAAGTGGAACTGAAGTTTTCCATTTCACCACATTATAGTTCCCTGGAAAACTTTGCAGCTCTGCTGCAAACCTGGCAATGAGCAAGCAGGAAGAGACAGGACACAATCCCAGCCCCAAAAGAGGGGCTAGAAATTAAAGCAACAGAGCTTGTGGAAAATCAATTCAGCTAAATGAAGATGTGTGGGGAAAAGGGGGGGAAAAAAGAGACAGTGGAGGTGCAGAGGAGGTGGAGAATCCCTGCCCCTGGGTGCACAAGGGAAGGAGAGGGGGTTACACACTCACCTTGGGTGATGGGAAACACTGCCTTGATATAAGGAAACTATTTTAGCACAAGTGGTGAAACACTGGAACAGGGCAGCTGTGGCATCTCCATCCTTGGAGCTGAACAAGGCCTTGAGCAACCTGCTCTGATCTGAGCAGAGAGAGGGACTGAAGGAGCCCTGGAGGTCCCTTCCAGCTCCCCAGAGTCTCTGGTTCTGTACAAGAATCCTTCTTCAGAGTGAGGAAATCATCACTGGTTGGGATAATTTTTAACAAGAAATTAATCTTTCACCTAAGGAGGTTAAATACAGTTTTCCGCTGGTTTCACACAAGAGACCTGACCTGTCACAGCAAATGGGATTATTAGATGAAAACAATGAATCTGTGAGGGTGATGGGCACATATTTGTCTTCTGAAATCAAATTTTTCATCTCTTAGCTGAGCTGTTTAGCTGCAAGCACACGGGCAGCCATGGCCCAGGGTTCTAACACCTTTATTTACAGAATTTAGGGCTGCAGTGAGTAAATGATGAGTCCATTGGTGAAGACATTTACCAATTACCAAGCAGCAGCTGTTTTTCTTCTTTTCTTGGGGTAGAATTGATTAAAATTGCATGCTTCATTTAAGCAGAATTCTCTTGCACTTTACCAAAGGGGGAAAGAAAACTTCTTTCAAATAGAGTAGGTTCTTTCCTGATTTATTGAATGGCTCTCCATCTGAATACAAATTAGAAACCTATTCTGTTGTGCTGTGTATAATATGCAGGTGCCATTTTAAAAACCAGGATTAAACTCTTTTGAATGCCAATTGGGAATAAAATGCAGCAAGAAATCCCCACCCAGTTGGTGCAACAAGTAATTTGGGGGTGAAATTATGGTTAGTTTTCTATTTAGTCCACACATGTACATATATATATACACATATATATACACATAGGTGTATACATACAGAGATGCACACACAAACAGACAGATTTATGTTATATATCATATTGTACAAACTGCTGTGTTAGTATGAAGATCTTTTGGATGTTTGCTCCAGCTGAGGACTGGTAGGAACCAGCCTGGTGTCATCTGCAATGCAACCAGACCCCAGCAAAACTCCCCAGGGAGATTTTTGGATCAGTTATGAAATATAAAAGCTTGGATGCAGCTGGAATCTAAACAGGGAGGAAAAACTGGTGGTGACCTCTCAGCTCTTCAAGGCAGTAGGGAAAAGCAGAGAAAGATGCATTGACTGGAGACTGAAACTAATGAAGTATACACCAGAAACAAGGTGTACCTTTTGAACAGGGGTAATTAATCTCTGGAACAATTTACCTACTGCTGTAGTGGATTCTCCACAGTTATTCCAGTTCAGCCAGGAGCAAGAATTTGAAGAGGAAATCCTATTACTTAGGTCATGCTAGAGATTAGAGCCTGCCTGTAATGAGCTGGGGAACTTGTACAGTAATATTTTTCTACTAAAAAAATTATTTGAAGCAAGCTCTGATGACTTAAAATGCTGAGGGTTTGTTACAAGTGCAAGAAGAAATAAGTCTCAGCTTTGGAAGATCTAAATGAATCTGACTAAGCTTACTTTATCTATCAGTTCTTAAATACTGTCAGTTTTAAACCTGAAAAGCATAAAAACATACATAAAAACATATGCATAAAAACATACTCTCATGTTTTAGGAGAGTTCTCCTTCACTGCAGAAAAAAAATCCACAAGGACAACCTGGAGATTTCATGGAACAGATTCATGGTAGAGAACTAATTCTTTAAGTTATTTCAGGAGTTACCTAAAAGTATGCAAAAGACTTGAAAATGAGTTGCCTGATTCCAAGCAGACATTTAAGCTTTATCAGCTGTTTATCAGGAAAAAACATCTTGTTTATTAAATGTTAATTATTTTTAGACTTATCTTATAACAGTTGAACATCTGCCAGCTCCAGAAGTTGCTCCTGTTGCTTCAGAACACCCTTTCTCTTGGTGGTCTCATCCCACTGGGCACCTCTGATACCAACTTCTGACTTCAGCAGTACCACATGTTCAAGGCAAGGAATTCACTGAACAGTGTCTTGAAAATCTGAAAAGAAATGTAACTGCCATTCCCTATAAGAACTGCTAAGGAAGTCTCAGGAAAGAGCAGGCATGTCTACTCTTTCACTGATAGGAATATTTCTGGGCTCAAAATCATATTCTTCACAGATCCAGAAGGCAGGAGATACATAAAAAGCAAACAGCTGCTTTTCCACCTGCCTACCTTGAACAACCAACTCCTGGCTAAGGAAAAAAGATTTTAATAAAGTAATTTAAAATTAAAAAATTAAAATATATGGAAGGAAACCAAGCCTCATTTTGTTCTTCATTTTTATAATTATGTTAGAGAGTATTCTAGAGACTATTACACCTATAATTTAATCTATGGAATAACAGAAAAGTAAAATTATGTTTTCCCTAATGTCTGCTCAGAAAATACCTTTTTTTAGCATCCTTTTTTTAAACTATTTTTTTAATAATCTGTCTAAGCAGTCCTTGACCTAGTTGCTTCATTATAATTTAAAATCTGTACTACTTTCTAGTAGGAGACACAGAGAGAACTGGACTATAAGCAAAAGCTCCTTTAGGGCTACTGACCTTTAATCAGCATCTCCAGGACATCCTTGGCTCTCAGCCTCCTACAACGTGCTCTGCAGCACTTCCTCTGAAAAGGGAAGGAACTAAAGCTCCTAAATTCCTTCAGATGTTCCAAACACTTTCCAAACATCTCAGCACAGAGCAAGTGTTTCCAAAATCTATGTACTATTCCCCCAAACCAAATGTCCTCAAGTTCTGCATCACTGCTCTCATACTGATGCATCTGTCAGATCTAGGCACCAAGATAGAATCTATATGGAAAAATAATGATTTTTATTTTCAGTAGAAGCTAATGAATTAAGACCAGAATGCAAATGGCATAATCAGTGTTTTTCCAATTAAAACACAGCTTTTTCATTTTTGCTTATGTCCCCAACTAAAAAGACCTAAAATTTTCCCTTGCAGGAAAAAACCTAATTTGTAATTAACCTTAATTGTGCTTGTGAATTAACTGTTCTGCTAGGAAAACTGTAATTTAGAGACAAGAAAAGACATTTGCACATATAAATACCTCATCTGCACGTGTAGTTAAAGCAATATCTGAATATTATACACGTGTGGAAAACACCAAAGGGGAACAACATGTTTTCATTTACATATCATCTACAGATTTGCATTCCAAAATACTTCAGAAATGGGGGAGGGAAGATTTCAAGAGCAGGTTTTGTCACACCCCCAAAGTGAACTATTAATCAAAGATTTGCAGCAGCTCTGAAGTCTATTATACTATATACTATTCCTGCTATTTTTTTAAAAAATACTCCTTCAAATGAGCTGCATTTATTAGAATTTATTCTTAGCAGAGAGGTATCCATGGAATAGAAAGAAGTTGACTGGACAAATCATAAAAAAAAGTTAGTACTAATGCAGTCTAATTCTGCCACCTAGTGACAAATCTTCCCACATAAGTTTTCAAATGCCATGAATACATCTCACTAGAAAACATCCATCTGTAAGAACAGGACCAGAGTGTGCAGCCTTTAGAACCATCCCAGCACACTCTGAATTTTACTACCACCAATACTTCATATTTAATTCAAAGCAAAGGGAAACTGAGAGTCTCTGGGCTCATTTGGGACAGTGCCTGAAAAGTGAGCATCTCATTGAAGCTGATGGAAAGTATTGGTTTGTACAAGTGACACCAGAGTTGTCAAGAGCTTGTTTGGGACCTAATTAACATATAAGTAGGATTAGAACAAAAAAAAATATTTTATGTTACCCCTCTGTGAGCTGACTGACTCTATAAAGCAATCAGAGTGTGACAGGTCTGAAGAAGGAAGGCATGGAAGGCTCCTGGGGATGTTATAGCTCTGAAATCAGGCAGGACTTGCAATTTCCCCCAATGAAAAAAAATAAATTAAAAAAAAAATTGGGAGGCAGAAAGTTTCCTGGATAGGAAAACATCCTCACCCCCCTGAGCACCCTGACACTTAGCAGTCAGCTCTTGAAAACACCATTTTTGCAGAAATTTCCTTTCAAAAATGACTAAAAGCAAGGTTTACAGGTGCCAGTATCATAAATATTACCTGAACTCCACACAAGGAAGCTTCCATTTCCAGAGGCTGTGAACGGAGTAACTTAAAAAAGATTAAATTGCTCTTCAGTTCTGTTTTAAAACATAGCAAGATATATTTACCAGTTTGAAAATGCTATGAGAAGTAGTATTTGCTGGGAGCTATACTCCACAGCACTAAAGCAGCATGGGTACTGTATTTTTCAAGGCAATGAGTAACCCAAGTCCCTTTTATACTGAATAAAACTTTATATTTTTATACTGACTAAAACCCACTCAGCATTTATTCTTCCTCTGACTCAAGCTATTCTGCATTCATTCCATGCAAGCCTGTATCAACTCAGCTGCTTCTCTTATGACAAGAACACCTTCTAAGTCTACTCTGAATTTCCTATTAGTTAATTACACCCCTTGGCTGTAAAACTTCCATCAGTTTTGTCCAACATGGTAACAGGGCTGGGGTAGGAGGTGACGTGCAGAGAGTGGAACAGATTTCATGCTCTCCACCCAGGTGGTATAAATGCTTCCAGCAAGTTCTTACACCTTCTCAGTGTAAGACATCTCTTTTCCAGGGCACATTCTGTTTCAGCATTCAGTCTGGATGATTACAGCTCCTAAATCAGCTCTTGTTAGAAGGGCCTGAGCTATCATAGGAGGTGCCTGCTCTTTTGATAAAATGCCTTCATTTTCCTGAAGAAAAGTTGTCTCTCATTGCAAAGCCTTGAAAGAGTATTTAATTTGAAGGAAAGCCCTCTAAGCTTCCTGTTTCATTATTATCATTACCATTATTATAGTTTTATATTATTATTATTATTATTGTTTTATATTATTATAATTAATATTATTTTTATTATTATAGTTGAAACACTGTCAGCTGCAATGTGTAGTTTGCAGGCAGCTGGAATAGGGACTGGTGTACCAGCAAACAGGGCTCACTGCCTCCTTCCCAGCCCCTAAAAACCAGAACCAGAGCATCCTCATGCTGGAGGATCTGAGCTCTCCATCCAGCTGAGTCCTTGGCTCAAAGCAGCCTTCAGAAAGAGCTGGGGATCCCATAATCCAACCCCTGTCCTGTGCTTACCTTTTTGCTGCCAACCTGTCTGGGTAAGTAGGTCCTACCCAAAGGAGCTTAAAAATTCAAGTATTTCCTGAATGCCTCTCAGTTCCCCTGGTATTAATTGACATTTAATTATTATCTAATTATTTATCAGATGTCTGTAGTCCTCCCCTCACTCCCACCAACAGTTTCTCCACATTCTGGAATCACAACATTTCAGTAGAACCATGAGACTATTTCCTTGAAAGTTAATTTAAAATGTTCATGCTTTTTTGTCTATAAAGGAATAAATTACACACACACTGCATTTCTATGGCTAGACACACAGACATACCTCTGCCTTTGCCATTATCTAAACCTCATTTTCTCTAAATGAAGAGAAAATATTGTTGTTGTATGCTTTTAATTTTTATTTTTAAATATATTTATTTTTATTATTCTATGGGAATGTTTCACAGATACATTAACAACACTTTGGGGAAGAAAATCTGGTTTGATTTATCCCAGTGGCAAAATTCTCATTCAATTGAAAGGCCAAGCAATTAGTTTGGCAGATGTTAATGCTCCACATCACCTGCATATCCAACAACAAGAAGGATTTGGTTTGTCAGGGTACAGCCACACCAAGTCACACAACCCCACTAATATTTTGGCTTGAATAATAACCATAAAAAGGTAAAAGCCAAAAAATGAAGTGTGACTCCATTTCTGTCTACAACAAAACTGCTATATACCTGATTAAGGTGGGAATATTGCAACAATTTAGGCAAAATCAGTGCAAATTGGTGGCCTGAGCAATGATGTGGGGTTCTCTGGGTCAGCTCTGTAATGGAACCCAAGAGTGACAGTGCCCAAATGCAGCCCAGGGGCACTGAGCCAGGGCAGTGTCACATGAAGAGAATCTCTAATGTCAAAACAAAGCAAAACCTTTTTTTCAGAGCACATTGATCCTTGCCAGTTCCCAGGGACAGTGACTGCCTGAGCAGAGGAAAAGAGCTTTGTCAACTTCAGCTCAGTTGAAACAGAACTGGCAAAAAAAAAAAAAAAAAAAAAAAAATGTTCAGCCCCAGCAGGCAAAATTAATCCTTTATAACAGCAAAGTGCTCATCCTTCTGCCTAGGTTTTCATTTGCAGTACTGCAGCATTGAGTTTTCATTTAGAATACATCATAATGTCCAACATTTTCACATCTTGTTAAATAAATTATCAAGTTACAGGTTCCCTAAAAGTTTCAAAGGACAAACAAGTACTAATGAAGGAAAATGTTTGGAACCTGAAACAAATCACTAAAATCTGCCCTTAAGCCACAAAATATTTTTTCCTTTTTGTATTAAGAAAGAAACTAGACTAACTTTATGTGTAGTTTCTCCATCCTGCATGATCTAAAGCATTAAAAATCCCCACGCACAGAAAAAGGAACAGAACTCTCTGTAGAGACAGACACCTGTGGCATAAAAACACTTAAGGGGGGGAGCTTAAGGTATTTTATTGGGCAAATATAAAACCTAGCCACATCAATCAAATCAGATTGATTTGATCAGATGGTTAAAATATCTTAGAATACAGAAAACCCATTCTAGAGTAAAGAGGTTTCTCATTCCATTACCCATCAGAGATGCAATGACCACTTGAAAAAAGTTTCACCACTGCTGCCAACACTTGTAAAGAAAACTGAAGCCCTGAATCAGAAAACAAGTGCTCAGCTCCCTGCTGACACAGCAGGTCTGCTCCTCTCTGCATGAACCTCTTCTACAGCTGGACATATCTTGTGATTTTAGGCAATTTGAATAACCCATAAACTCCACATTAAAGTTTTCGGGGTAAATCATGGCTCCTTTTCATCAACTCCAAAAGCTTGCTGACTGCCAGGTGATGAAAAGTTTGCCTTCCACTTGATCCCTTCTCAGCTGCCCATAAATCTGTCACCACCACCACAATTTACCAGGATCTGTAAATGTTTCACCATGCTCGTGTTCCATTGCACACTTTTCCCTTCCACTGCTCAGCATCCCTCCCCTCTGCTCCTCCTTAACCTCCCCCCCAACCCAGAAATCCATATTCCAGACCATGAAGATACCCAAACCTTCTCATTCAAAGAAAAACATAACCACATCACTAATATTGTCACAAACTTGTTCCAAAAGCCTTTCCAAAGAACACTTTTCACCAGTTTATAAAGCAAAAGCACTGACAAACAGCTTCAAGTCCCTCTAAGGCTCACAGCACAAATCTTTTGTTTCTGCTTATCAGACATTTTGGCCCCCACCCAAACTTCTTGTCTGGTTCCTCTCATCTGGAATAATATGTACTAACACTGTCTAGCTGTTCTTCAGCTCATTTCACATCCATGATCAAAATATCCTCAATTCTCTTCCCTATGAATTATCTTCATTTCTCCCTCCTCCTCCTCCTCCTGCTGTTCCAGCTCTGGAAAGTGTTAAGTCTACAGCACCATGGATATTCTATTAATGGCTTGCAAAGAGAATGTTGACTTTGTTTTTTGTAAACAACATAAGGAGAGTAGAAAGCAGATGAAGATATCCATTACATTAAAAAAAAACCACTAATAAATTAGAATAAAATTCCATTTAGGCCTCCTATCATCTGTCTTCTTAGGATGTCTGGGTGTTTAAATAACACTTAAAGTCACTCTATCAAATAGCTCAGGAAAAAAAGGACTTGCAAAAGATCCATCCAGCTCCTAGTTGGCTTTTCAGATCATTATTCAAATGTTAATTAAACAAAGAAACAGATCTGATGCCTGCCTGACAGTGGTGCTGCTAATGCCCTGAACACAACTATACTGCAGCTGATGAGATAGCTAATGGTTTTATTAAGCAAATGGTGGTGACAAAAATGGTAATATGTAAAAAAAAGAATAAATAAATTGTTTTGAGCTTGCTTTTGTGGTGTTTTTTCCAGTTGATGAAGTTAAAGGTATTGAGCCTGTGTCCCATATCAAGCTGGTCTGTCCTGCAGTCCTCTGCTGGAGGTGACCTGGGGACAGAGGGCTCTGCCACTTACCTCCCAACCTCTGTCCTCTTCCAGACTTTTCCTTCATTTCCAGATAAATGTGAAAATGACAAAACTCAAAACCCAAACATTTCTGTTGCTTACATGTGCACAATTTCAGCTCAAGACCCCTAACAACTGCTAACTTGAAGCATTTTGTTCTAACCAATCTATCACCTGCTGGAAGTACTTTCAAGAGCAATGACATGAAACTAAATATTTTACCAACCAACAAAACCTTAACTGGAAATTAAAACACAACAGAAGTGTAACTCATCTGTGTTGCTACACTCTTACACGATGGAAATCCTCTATTTTAGTTTTACATGCTGCTCAATAAATAGTAATATACTTACAGAATAACCAAGGTTAAATGGTGCTGTCTGTAGGCCAACAGTGCACCAAGATTTCCTACTCATAGCAGTATAAAAAGCAACAGGGAAAAAAAAAAAACCTGCAGAGACTATTAAAGTGTCCCACAACTTCAAAGCAGTATAAAAAGCAACAGAAAAAAAAAAATCTGCAGAGACTATTAAAGTGTCCCACAACTGAGGCCACCAGCATCAGGCCCTGGGAATCCACAAGGAGCTCAGCAGGGCAAGCCAGTCCCAGGGAATAAACTAAGCTGTCTGGGTAGGGATTTGAGTATTTTTATGAGGGAAGGAGGGTTGTTTTGGTTGTTTGGGTTTTTTTATGCTGAAAGAGAAAATTATGAAAGCCTTCTGGAAAAAATGTAATTCAAGGAACAGCCCCTCTGCTTTCAGCTGCAAAGCTGCAGTTCCAGATCTCAGTGGACATACACAGGAGTGCCAGAGGGATTTGGCATCAAAAGATTTTGTGCTGGAGAATGGGATGGAAAGAGGAACTGTACCTGAGAGCATCTGCTGGCTCTCATCTACCAAGACTAAACAATAATTCTGCTTTTTAAAATGATACACCTCCCATTCCTATTCCATAGGCTCCATTTGCTTCATTAAAATAAATGTAATCAGAAACTCTCTGTTTAAATTACATTCTTGGGGAAAAAAGAAGTGACACCCTTAAATTCCCATTACTGTTGCAAACTATTGCTGCCAAAATGGAGGAAGAAAAATGAAAGAGAAGAAAGAACACTGTAATACCACTGATACCACAAATCCATATTCTATATAAATTGCACAAGGAAAAATTCCCCTCCTTGGAAAGATTTAATAGTGAAGCTGCAAAGAGTACCTATATATTAACCAGGTTTTATTAAAGATACAGAATATGGTATGTGATATTTACTGCTTGCCTACAGCACATTATCATGAGCACAACCACAAATAAATTAAATCAATAGCAAATTTCTCAGTGGTATCTTTGAAAGCAGCTTATACCCTAATTTACTAAAACCACTCATCTGCAGAGAGTGTTTCTGTTTTATTTATTAGGATTAATTAAATCCTTCTGTATCATGTGAAAAAGTATATCTTGTAAATCCTTATGGGCCTGCTCTAATGACAGCAATCAGAAGGGATGATCAAGAAGCCTGATGTCAGAAAAGGGAAGAAAGAAAGGGAAGAAAACAGCTCCAGCTTAATAGCAAAGCCAGAAGGGTCAAGAGCAGGTGGAGCACAGGGGAGCAGGACAGAACGAGGTCAAAATCAAGGAGTAAAAGAGGCAAGATCAGAAACCAGTGCTCTGGAAGGAAATGTCAGAGCTAGAGAAAGATAACATATTGAGCAGCAATGAGCTACAGCTTGGGTGTCTTGATGTGCAAAGGCAATGTTTAATCATGCTCCCAGACCAGTGCTTGGCTGGTTCTGCTCCTCCATTGCCAGGAGTTGGCTGCAGAGCTCTTGGGCTCAAAATAATCAGGTACCTGGCTGAGGATCAGGATTAAACCACCCCCCAGCCCATTTTAGCCAAGTTAAATAATGTAAGCCAGTTAACAACATGTTCTGTTAAACCATTCATTACCATGAAGGGAAGAGTAGTTTGGGGAGATGTGGTTTTCCAAGAGCAAACATTCTTCTTGATTTGGTGAACTTATTTTTCAGTTTGCTCTCTCCTACGACTGGTAGCAAAAAGGAGAAACAAAACAAAAAATTTGCTGTGGTATGGCCAATTCTGGTCAATGAACCAGAATATATTGAGGCCATATACTGATGATTTTGCAGTAAACAAGCCTATCCTGCAACTGAGGAGAGCAGGCACTGCTACTGCTGTTAAGCATATGAAAAACAAGCAAAGTGCAGAATAAAAGCAATTCACCTGCTTGCTGCATGCCATTTTATGCTGAATTTCACAAAAATCAGGCTCAGTAGGATTGTGCTCTGCCAGTCCCCTGGTTACATTTATTCCTTATTGAGTGAGGCAAAGATCTTGATGGCAGTGGGTTTGCAGCACTAAACAGAAAGGCTGTAACAGAGAAGGAGAGAAAACATCAGGACATCCAGGGTCCCACTAAGGTCACAGGAAAAGTGTTCAAGCCTGTTCAGCTGCACGTGACATATTTCAGTGTCATTTTCACAGATATCATGATATATCATCTTCACAAGTAGCAGATATGTCCCCACTGGTGCTTGGACTGCAGCATGTTTTGCTGTACTGTAATGCCAGGGAGTGGGCAGATAAATCACTGGATCTTTCTTTTTGCTTTCCAGAGCTGCCCCTCCAGTGGATCACATTCAGTTTTGGCCTTCAAACTGGGTAATCTGTCAGTCTCTGCTGCCAGCCACTCTAAGTGCCAATAATGAGCCTGTTTTGTGAGCAGCATATAATTAAACTTATCCCATTTGGATGGAGATATTCAGACTGCTGAACAAAAGATTTCCCCCCCTTCTCTCTGTTGGTGTTCTATGCTGCTGTCATCAGAGAATGCATTAGTAGCTTGTAGCCAATATGGTGCACAGTTATGAAACAAGGAAAAACTGTAAGAGGCAATAACTTTTATTCTATTACTTAGCAAAGGAAAAGCTTGGTATAGAAAAAGCACCCAAGCATTGTGCTCCTAGGCTGTTCATCAAGACATTACCAATGTATCATTGTTCAATATATATCAATATCATTGTTCAACAGGAGACTTGCCTCTGGAACTAACGTAGAAAAATGTGATTTAATATTTCTGTTACAGGATAGATCAGTCAAGGTTAGGAGACTCTATTTTGCTACTTTTGTGTGCTAAAAGCTGGAGTTACTTTACGTCAGTAATTTGTTCTTCCCCCATCTTTCAAGGCCACTTCTGGTGCCCTTGAAGGATTAGAATTGGCATCTCTTCTGTTAAAGCCTCACCAGATTTCAAAGAGAATTAATCCCTGGAATGTATAAAAAGACTTTTTATTACCCTGACTTTCTAAAACACTGCAAACAACATAAACCAAAAGCAGTGGCTGTTCCTGATGGAGGCTCCATCCTGCAGCAGCCACCTCCTGAAAACCTGCAACACCCGCAGCCCCTGCAGAGATTTTGCTGCACCCAGGGGTGAAGCCCTTTGTGCCAGGATTAGGTGGCCACATGACCACCTCTGCAATCACAATAATCACCCTGGAGCCTCCTATTCACAGCAGCTGGGAGGGATAAAGGTCAGGATCAGGGGGCTCTTTCCCAATTGTCCTCCAGCAGGAGCAGAGGCAGGGGCTGGTGCTCAGGGTTTCTGCTACTCAGCTGCTTTGACATCTTTTGCTTTAATCACTGATGTTTTGAAGAGTTTGGAGTTTGGTTTGGGAGTTTTTTTAAGGTTTTTTGTGGGTTGTTTTTTTTTCCCAAGGCTCATTGGCATCATTAAAGCACTTAAGTGGGACAAAACAGACCCCAAAGAAGGCAGCTGGACCCCAAGACTGAACTGAAGAGCTGGGAAATTCTAATCCTGAGGCAAGAAAAAATGGATTTCCTCAGGTTTAGGGAGCCTGAATGATCTATCAGTACACAAAGGACTCCATCCACTACTAATGTGTTTTTTGCTGGGAATAATACATGTAAGAAAAATGGAGTTTTTACCTTTTCCTCCAGAGATGCACTGCTTCTCAGAACTACTTGAATGCAGCGATGGGGATGAAGAGGAAATACCAATATGTGGAGAAGATTTAGAGCTTAATCCTTTTGATGGCTTGCCTTACTCTTCCCGTTACTACAAACTTCTGAAAGAAAGAGAAGAACTTCCAGTCTGGAAAGAGAAATATACTTTTAGAGAAAGTTTGCTTCATAACCAAATTGTGATCGTGTCTGGAGATGCTAAGTGTGGCAAGAGCTCCCAGGTCAGTACAACATAAATGGTTGTCTTTATGTGTTTTTTTTAAAACTATTTCTAGAACCTTTAATGTTGTACACTTTTCAGAGTTATTATTACTATCATACCAATATGTCTTTTGGATAAATTGAGCACTGAAGAGTAACACTTCTCAGACTGAGGCTGTCTGACACAGTGTCAGAAACAGCTACCACAAACCTCAGATTACAACTTTTGTTTTAGTAAATAAAGAATAAATAAATAACTATAATAAATAATTTTGTTTAGTAAATAAAAATATGAAGCCCTTTTTGCACCCTAAAAACCACATGAACTTAGTATAGTGTAAAATTCAGAACCAAATATACATATAACCTTAGAAAAACTTTGGGTAAAATTTTCTTGTATCTGTCAGTCAGTGCACTGTAAATTTCTGCTCTTTTTATAGCAGATCACATCTCAACTTGAAAAGCTATAAACTACATACTTTAAAATGTGGCACAGAATGTATCAGCTAAAATCCTTCCCTACTGAAATTACAGGTGTATTTTTTCTGTCTTCAGAGAGGCCAAAGCGAAGTGTAAAATACTTCAGGACTTATTTCAGGTTGCTTTAGTATTTTAATCAGTAAATCATTTCTTCTAGATTTGGCTGGCCACTATTTAGTCCATTTGGAAAATTTCATTGCCTCCTAACTAATGACTAAGCCTGTCATTCTATCCCCTTTTTCACCTTCATCAGTGCATAGTCTTATTTAAAAAGTGTGTTTTGGCTCTGATTAGAGCTATGTTAGCAATAAAATACAGTGGATTTGCAGGCAGGTCACAAGAGGAGGTGAAAAAAGCTCTCAGAGGATGTAGGAGTGGAATCATTAGGGCTGTTTCTCAGGGAGAAGTAATAGTCTTTCCCTCAGGTCAGCCAAGAACAAATGCTATTTCCAAGAATACACAACTACTTTACAGATCTCGTGTTAAAAGACATGACTGAAGCCAAGATCTCAGTTGACTCTAAACACATAAATATCCACCAGGACTCTCAAATTCCATTGTAATAATATTTAACAGTGTAAGTCTGTTACTACAGTAAGCAGAGAGGAATTCTCAAGCTGGTGTTCTAAGCCAAAACATGATTGTTTATGAGTGGGATCAGGAAAAAAGTTTTCCTGCAGGTAAAGCTGTTGGATAATTCCTGTAGCAGGGCATCTCATGCCTGCCAGGGTGCTGGACATGGCTGGAGATCACATATTGAGCTAGAGACATCATATTGCTCATTGAAAAGTCCTGTGTTCCCATAAAAAAGATCTACAACAACCTGATGTCTGGAGTATTTTTAGGAGTGCAAAGGCTGTGTGCCTTGTTATTGATTGTAATTTCTACAAAAGGAACTTTGTATGATAATCTAATACTTGCTAAGAAATGTTAGCTTTAAAAGGTGTCCTTTATCAAGTTTAGGAAGATTTAACACATTGCTGGCTGGCTTTTAGGCATTTCTACAAACATAAATAACTATATAGAAATAAATGATTCGCGGCTGATGCACCTTGTTTACAGATGTTGATGAAGGATTTGAAATCTAATACTTCCATTAAAATAATATTTATAGTGTCATTTTACCCTCTTATTACAACAGCCCATTAATATTTTCTAGTGCTCCTTTTTCTCCTGTAAACATACAAATCAGAGAGGTACTGCCTAAGTTTCCTGAGCAGTTTCAGTTGTCTTTGTTTACAGAGTAATTAATCTGAGATTACATATATTTACTGGGGCATTTGTCAGTTTGAAATCTTCCTGGGGCATGTTTCTTATGTTAAGGACCTGAATATGACATAGTCTGGGCAGGTTTAACACTGAGGCAGCTGAGAAGCCCCTGACAATAACTCCATAAAGTAGCTGGATCAATCAGGAGATGCTTAGGAGTGATGCTGCTGGTGTTCCCTTCTCCCCAGAGGCCAATTCTGTCCCTTCTGGACCTGCTGGCCACGCTGTTCCTGATCCAGCCCAGGATGCCATTGGCCTTCTTGGCCACCTGGGCACACTGCTGGCTCATGTTCAGCTTCCTGGCAATAAGCAGGTGCTCAGGTTGGGTTCTTCCACACTCTCTGCTCCTTTTGCCTCACAGTCTCAGACAAACGTGTTAAATACTAACTACTTCTGTTTCCTTCTTTACTCACAGATTCCTCAGTGGTGTGCTGAGCATTGCCTCTCTGCCCAGTACCAACATGGGGTGGTGGTTTGCACCCAGGCTCACAAGCAGACAGCAGTGTGGCTGGCACTCCGTGTGGCTGATGAAATGGATGTCAACATTGGGCATGAAGTGGGGTATTTTGTCCCCTTTGAAAGCTGCTGCACAACAGAAACCATCCTCAGGTTTGGGTTTTAATGCCTTCAAGCTAACATGTAACTTACACAGCTCTTTGCCAGCTCACCAGTTT
The DNA here is from genome assembly GCF_003957555.1 of Calypte anna. NCBI lineage: Eukaryota > Metazoa > Chordata > Aves > Apodiformes > Trochilidae > Calypte > Calypte anna. Next base: position 32,858,626 of record NC_044252.1, on the reverse strand, counting down.
GCAGGTTCAGACCTTAGGCACTTCTGCACCTCTCCACTTGTGGGCAGGACAAAGAGCCCCACAACCTTGGGGGAACATGACTAAGGTTGGAAAAAATCTTTGCATACAGGAGGAAAACAAACAAAAAAATCAAGACAGCTTGATAAAGTTGCATAGATTTTTAAATGCAGACACTGGAGATGTAGTGATTAATCAATAAGCTGTAAATGGCCTGAGGGATGTATTTGGTGCTAAACTGGAGTGGAGATTTAAGTGCACAAGATTTCCATCTTGGAAAAACTTCATTAAGATCCTCCTCATTAATCTCCATAGCATTCTGCTTTTCCTTTCTCTGCTTTCCAGGAAACGTGGGATAAACTATCACAAAGGCACAGTAGAATTTAAATAGATGCAAAAGGCATGGCTAGAAAAGAGAGCATTCCATACCAAGAGAGGAAAAAAAAAAAGGCATTTAGAATGATTTTTAAGAGATAAGAAATGATATTAACTATTAAATACAGGCAGATGACAGCAGCAATGCAGAGAATAAGATTTTGAGCCTCTCTAAAGTTTAAGAGTTATTTTCTCTGGTTCCTTAACATGGCAGGCACTAACTATGAAATCTATATCATAAGCCTTTTTCCCAGACACTGATTGCCAGTGGAGAAGAGGATACTCACCACAAATTCAACCTCCTTCCCTTTTATGCATCCTTTCTCTTTCACAGGGAGCTCTGTAAACCTCCTCCTGCAGCACATCTACCTGCAGCTGCTCCTGATGTGAAAAGGAGATGAACCATATCCTGCCACACATGGAGGCCTTGTTCAAGAATTCAAAATCCTGCTGAGCAACACAGAATACATAATATCCTTCTACAGAACTTTCAGTAGCAGGAATAATAGGGATAAAAGTGAGGAGGGCTCTACAGTCTCTCATCCTGCTCCTGGCACTGCATCACAGTCACACGTGTACACCTTTTCCTCACTAATTCTATTAGTTCCTTGCTCAAAAACTGGTTGTGTGCAACATGCTTGTGTAGTCTGGGAGATGAAAGGCAGTATGTTACAATATTAGGGCAGAAATATTTCTTCTTTTGCATCCTTTCAAGTATAGTGTCACTGAACTACACTGAGTTTCTAGCTAGCTGAAGAAGGATTTAAACACACAGTTGAGGTTAGGATAACATGTGAAAAATAAGCTGTCTTTAACAAATCATTCCTTGTTAGAATGCAAATACCCAAGCTGTCCTCAAGAGCCTGGATTAATTTCTCACAATCATTTCAATATTTCAAGCCACTCTGTAGAATTTCCTGTTTGGATGTTGCAGGTACTGCACAGATGAGATGCTACAAAGGGAAATGATGTCTACACCTCTTCTCAACCCTTATGGTGTTATCATCCTGGATGATGTGCATGAAAGAACTGTTGCAACAGATGCTTTACTTGGCCTCCTTAAAGCAGTCTTGATCTCCAGACCAGAGCTGAGGCTGGTGATACTCACTCTGCCCCACATGGCCAGCAAACTGCACAATTATTTTGGCAGTGTCCCCTTCATAAGAGTGGAAAACAACCACCAGACAGAGGTTGTGTACTCCTGCAGCATCCAGAAGGACCATTTTCTGTCTGCACTACGACTGCTCTTTGAGATCCATCACTCAAAAGAGAAGGGGGACATTGTCATCTTTCTGGCATGTGAGCAAGTAAGTTATGAACCAACTGAATTATTGAATTATTTCTGTGTTTTTATAATGCCTACAAATATCCTCTTGACAGTATCTGAGACATCAGATAGCACCAGAAGTCTCTATTATTTCAAGTTGTTCTACAAAGAAGTAATTTTATGCATAACACTGTATTATATCTATGTAACACATGAATATATCTATAGAGTCCTTCTAAGAAACAAGATAAATCACAGTGCTCAAAAGTGTTGAAAGCAAAATGCCCATCAAATAAACATTCCCAGCCCATGCATTCTTTAAGTCTCATATTAAAGTTTCATGTGGGTAATATAGCTCATTGTTCCCTGGCACTCAGCTGTCTCTGAAACTGAACAAAAATATGAATCAACTGGGAACATTGCAATTTATGTGTTGTCTTTGTGCCAGCCTTGCTATTAGCTGCCACTCTTAGATCTCTGTAAAAACTGGTATATAATACTTTCAGCCTCTAACTATGATGAACATAGTGTCAGTTCCACATAGCAAATCAACCTCTTTTTTTCAATTTTGAAAAACAATTGCTAATAAAAATGCTTTTGAGAGAAATACCCCTTTTCATCTGAACAACTCTATAAATTATTCTTGTATACTTTTAAAAAAATCAATCACAGTGCAAAGCATTTTATATTTTTAAATAAGACTAAAACAAAACCAACAAAAAACCTTTTACAATATATATTTGACCTCTGAATTTGTGGACTGCTTTAAAAGTGATGTTCCAGTAACACAACCTGGAGACATTTTATTGACTTTATTAAGTCCTCATAGACTTAATCACTGGGCTGGGGGAACCACCATAAAACTTTAGAATATTTATATCTTCTTGAACACAATAATTAAGGGAAAGCAGGGCAATTTCTGCATTCTTTAACCTTTTAATGTATTGTAATTAGACTAAGAACACAGCACTTTCCCAAGTGATCAAACCCTTTGGCACTAAAGGACTGATGTGGATGCATCCCCACATGTCCTGTAAACATGAAGTTTAGTGACAGTTTTAGGATTTCTCAGCCTTGCCATTCCTATAGTATATTTTTGCACATCTGTCTCACCCTGGAGGTTGATTTCAATATGATTTAAACCCCCAAAGACTTTTGAAAACTTCAGAGGATTACAAAAACCAGCCCAGCTTTTCCCTCATCTGCAGTTAGCAGATACAGTCAGTAAATTCTCAGAGAGAGGGGGTTTTTTTTAGCCCCTTAATTATTAATCATGGAATATTTAAATCTTAGAGCTTGATACACAGTTTAAAATATTTTTTAATTAAGAATTGCTTTAAAATTAAATGTTGATATTTGGGGTTTGCACTCATGAGAAAAAAATAAATATAAAAAAAAATATCTTTCTTGATTTCAGGAAATTGAAAAAGCTTACCAGATGATCAGACAGGAACAGTCTAATTTAAATCCTGACCTTGGAGAACTCATCCCAGTTCCTTTATACCCCATAAAACAAGAACTGATTCCCAAACCGAGTCAAGAAAAACAGAAAGGCTGCAAGAAATACAGACGAAAAGTGCTACTCACCACGTGCTTTGGAGAATCCTTGATTTGGATGAAAAATGTAACCTTTGTCATTGATGTGGGTGTTGAAAGGAGAAAGGTTAGTCCAGCTAACCAAAGTCAGTATGCCCAACATGGGTTTTTCAGGGTGGGGAAAAAGGGAAATGTGCAGCTAACAGATTGATGCAAATGCTTACTAAAAAGCCTGAATATTTTTCTGTTCTTTCATAAATCTGATTCTGTGATAAATTTAACATTTGAATTCACAAAATTTAAATAATTCCATGGAAAATTCACATGAAAAACAAGGAAGAAATCAATTCCTTCCTAAATTCAGTCAGAAAACAATTTTTTCAAGTTTCTAAAGCCTGTTCAACAGTCCCAGCTAAACCTGACATTCACCTGGGCACTAATCCACTGACACTTCATTTGCAAGCTGTATCTGACTGCAGTTTTGGCCAATAAATCATAATCATCTCTTCAGTATCTTATAGACAGAGCAAAATACAATCAGTTCTCCACTAAGTGTTGGCAGATTGCCTGGTTTCCTAGATTAACCTCATCCCTTCTTTAAGAATTTAGTGATGCCACAGATCATCTAACAGTGAAGGATGCTCACAGAGGGAAAAAGAATCCCCTTTAGAGCTGTCTGTGCTCCTTCAGGAGCTTTGTTTGCATCCACGTGTCTCAGAATGCTGCAATTTAACAAATTAATCTTTGGCCTGTTACAGTTCATTCTGATTACATCCATTGCTTCCATCCTGGGAAGAGCCACACAAATAATTCTCATATATTCATATCTCTTGTTTCTTTCACAAGAATGTCCCAAAGAATGAGGGACTGTGTAGGAACGTGATGATGACATTACATGAGCTGGAAAGCTGCACTACTACAGGCTTTGTACCTGTCCTATGGGTGTTGCTAGTTGGATTAAATATTCCAGTAATAGTCAAAAGAAAAAATGTGGTACAGTTTCTTTATATAATCCAGAATTAAATCACCAAAATGGAAATTAAGTACTCCTAAAATTATGGATTGGGGATCATTCATCCTGATCAGCTTTGAAAGTAGTTTAGGCAAAAGCTTGGGAACCACCACTGAATTTTCTTTGCATTGCAACAAGTGCCTAACACCATTTTTAAAGGTTCTCCTATGGGGGTTATAAACTCATCAAGCCAAGGAAAAAATAGTCACATTTTGTGTGAGACAAACAAAAGCTTAAAAGCAGTTTTCAATCACAGCATGCATAACAACTTATTTCTGAAAATATAGTTGGCCTGGAGAAAGTAAATCAATTTCACCTCCATGGTGAGTTGAAGCCCAAAATAAAATCCAGTACTTTCTGTCCATCAGAAATATGAAGCAATGGAAGCAAACCAAATCACTGCTCTCAGTCCCACAATTTTAACTCTAATAATTCTGTCCTAATGGCTGCAGTTTAGGCCTCTGATATTCATCCCTCAGAAGTTCAAAGTCATTCAGTCTACATGGCTGAAAGCTGAACGTAGCCAAAGTTGTGTGCAGAACAAAATCCTTAAGTCTTGGAGTTGGGATAAATCCTAAATTTCCCTGGAGGAAAAGAAATCTGTCCCCTGCACCAAAGTATATTTTATCTTTTTTTTATTAAAGCCTGCTCTAAACTAGAAAAAGTTGATTCAGATGACATGACTAGAAAATTATCTTGTCCAGGTTTTATATGCCTTGCTGTATATTACAGAAGCTTTTGGACATCACCCTGTGGACAGAACAGTGAGTGAATTGGCTCTTCTGTTTAATCAAAATGAAATACAATTAAGAAAAAAAATCAAATAGGACACAGTAAAACTTTGATACAGCCCTTGTCTCCTGTACTAAATTTGAGAGATTTCAGTATTAAGACAAAAATTTGGAGTTAGGGAGCAAAATGTTATCAGACAATATTGGGATTCTGTCACTGGAAGAAATAAATAATTTTTTTGTCATGCTTTTCTTGATGATACTCTAGATCTACACTTTGTGCTCTAGTAAGGTAAATTTCTTCAGAAAAAGACATTTATCTTACAGGATGCTTACAAAGTTCTTTCAATTTATCACAGTGCTGAGAGCTCTCATTTCCAGGCTGGTGAAATAACGTAGTATAAAAAGAAACCCAACTGTTGCTACACTTTCTGTAAAATGACCTAGATAAACTTCAGTACAGACCATTAATATATCTGCAGTCTTCATTTACTTATCTGATGCTTAATATCTCTTTCATTTAAAGGTGTACAATCCTAGAATCAGAGCAGACTCTGTTATAACGCAGCCTATCAGCAAAAGTCAAGCAGAGATGCATAAACAAATTCTGGGCATGTCTTCATCAGGTAGAATTATTAGCTCAAAGTTTAACTCCATTAGCTCAAATTGTTGATAGAATCAATGTGGCAATAAAATATAAATGTGGCAATAAAATATAAATGTGGCAATTACATATAAAATATTTAAAAAAAAAAAGGAAAAAAGAAAAAGGTAATTTTCCTAAAATCTCTTCCAGGAAAACTCTTCTGCTTGTATCCTGAAGAATTTACATACAAAGAAATGAAACCCTATTTTCCAGCCAAAATACAGGAATCAAAGCTAACAAGCGTGGTTCTCTTCCTGAAGAGGATGGATATAGCTGGCTTAGGACACTGTGACTTCATTAGCAGGCCAGGTAATGATAATTTATGGTAATTTTCCAGAGTTGTGTAATTATTTTTGCAGTTTTTAAAGATTAATTTTGCCCTGTTATTCACAATACTTATAATAATGCCACTACTTTCACCCCTTACCTACTGGAACACCTCCTGATGCAATAGTTGCAAGTTTTCCTTGCAATTAAACAGAAAGAAGCTTGGGGCTTTTTTGAACCCAAGGTGAATTTCTCCAAAACTGAATCCCATTTTCACTGAGATGACAGTGTGACATGAACTGGTGAACAAACAGACCAAAAAGTACACTGAAATCCACAGCAAGAAATCCAAGTACTTCACAGTCCATTCCCTACAAGTGGAGAACACAGAGCAGATAAGCAAGGAAGCAAAAATCACACCAGTAAAACATTTAATTTCTGCTCAGCAGCAATGTGCACAAGTTGGTTTTGGGGTTTTTTTTCTGCTGTTCTTTGAGGAAAACTAAAAAGCCTGGATTAACTCTGCCTCATTACTGCATTATAAAAGCAACAATGTCAGGCTTAGAGCTGCTGCATTGAATTCAGGCTATAATCAAGCTGAGCAAGTGCAGCAGACTTGTTGCCCTTTTCAGAATTCAGCAGCCATGTGAAAATGTATTTGGCACTGCAGGGCTGGAGTGCATTATTTGGATTCCTGTGCCAGATAATGGGGATGTCTTCATGGTTCTGCCAGTTATCAGCCAGATCTTTACTTTACTTTACTTTACTTTACTTTACTTTACTTTACTTTACTTTACTTTACTTTACTTTACTTTACTTTACTTTACTGTGTTACATCATGGGACAAGAGAACTCCTTTCCCCCAGACTGCAGCAACATCAGGCATTATTTGTAAATCACTGGAAAATCCTTATTTACACTATGCAAATCAATAAAGAGATGAAGGCATGTAAAATTTCTGTAAGAAATCCAGGTGAGAGCAGTTTGCTGATTCATGCAGAATTACCATAAACAATTTTCACATAAAATATTTGTTGTTGGTCACGGATACCCTGACTTTGGGAGCTATGCTATTATAACCCTTCTGAGAGAACAATTCTAGAATATCCATAATAACAAGAGTAGCACAAGTGCATATTATTCCAAATAGTTTCAGAAACAAAATTTGTTTGCATATTTTTAAATTATAAACAGACTCTTAGAGACAGGAACTCAATGGGTTGTGTACAGCCTACTCAAGAGAGATCACTTCAAGGCAGATAAATTAATTCACTTGTTGGTTCTGGGATGTTTTAATTTCTGAATTTCCTTGGTTAAATAGTATTGTTTGTCTAAGGAAAAACTTTCTGATGGTGTAGACATGGTCACAGACTGCACTGCATAAATGAGTGGAAAAGCATAAAGGGACTCAGAGGAGGAAAGGACCAGAGAGCAACCAAACACAGGAGGCAAAGTATGGGTGGGAGAACCTGCCCCTTGGCAGCATTCCCTATCCATGGGACAAGAGGCATCAGGAATGGGTGTCAGGGCATTAGTACAGCCCAGTCCCTGAGCAGATACCTCACTGCATGCAGGCAATGACTTGGAATAAGGAGCTGGGATCACACAGGGAAGCCCAAAGAAAAGGGGGAACCTGTTAAAAGCTGGACCACTCTAATATCATTTACTGGAGAGTAATGAAACCCAAGTGATTAAAAGATTTTAAGCCATTATGTAATAACCTGTAAATTATACTCTTTGTGGTTATACTACATGTGGCACAGTCTTGGGCATGATTTGAGGGTGATACAAAGCAGATAGAAAATGGATTTCACTGAACAGTCAGTGCTACCTGTGCTGTGTGGCTGTAACTTGGAATGTTTATGGTAGCAAAACGCAGATCAGTCCTTGTCTTTGTCTTGTCCAAACAGACCAAAAAGTACACTGAAATTCACAGCAAGAAATTAAAGTACTTCACAGTCCATTCCCTGCAAGAGAAGTGGAGAACACAGAGCAGATGTTAAAAGTCCTGTTAAAAGCTGGACCACTCTAGTATCATTTACTGGAGAGTAATGAAACCCAAGTGATTAAAAGATTTTTAAGCCATTATGTAATAATCTGTAAATTATACTCTTTGTGGTTATACTACATGTGGCACATGTGGCACAGTCTTGAGCGTGATTTGAGGGTGATACAAAGCAGATAGAAAATGGACTTCACTGAACAGTCAGTGCTACCTGTGCTGTGTGGCTGTAACTTGGAACATTTATGGTAGCAAAATGCAGATCAGTCCTTGTCCTGGCTGTCCCTGCTGCTGGCAGAAAAGCACAGTGGAGACCACTACTTGCCAGCTTGGAGGAGTGAAGGAGCAGATGGAGGGTGAATAGAAAGGCTATGAAGTGTCAGTTTGGAAGAAGTAATTTTTAATGATCAACCATTACTATAATTTCAAATTAATATAGAATTGGTGGCCTAAGGGCATGGCAGACTCATTAAAAATCCTACCTCAGCAGTTATAGGGGCAAAAAGAGAATTGAGGTAAAGCCTACACATAGAACTTGTCCTTGAAGAAGAAAAATCTTTGCATGATTTAAAGAAAACTTGGCACTGGATTTCTCCATACCTTCAGCTTGCTATCCAAGGAGCAATGTTAAAAAACAGTAACAGAAAACACCATTCCCCAGATTATTCTCCTGGCAGCAATTGATTTGGCAGTTCTTTATGATGCTGAGCCTAACAGAAGCTGGAAAAGCTGTTGGTTTGCCAGGTAACAAATCATCTCTTTAAAGACAACATCCCTTCACCCAACATTCATGTCAGCCCTACCTTTGGAACAGCTGTCCCCATGGAAAGAAAAGGTCTATTAAAAAAAAAAGTATTTTACACAGCCAAAATGTTCACAAAGCAGGACCTGCAGATGCCCCAGGTGAACATGACATGGCAATTAAAAGGACTATTAATAATCATCAAATCTATGTTTTACTTCAATCTCTAATATCCACTCATTACAGAATTTTTGGCAAATTGCTACATAATTTGCTTTCTTGTGGAAAAAAGAATAATACCTTTACACTTCTCACACAGCCAGCATTTCCATTTCAGTCATGTAGGACATGATACTGTTAAGGTGCAGTGGCCTTTAGAAAATTAACACTGTTCATGTCTAGTTACAAAAACGTGAGACAAGAATATCATTTTAAATAACCTTCAAATCCTCAGATTAATGATTTAATGATTAATTATTTTAGGGCAAGCAGCCCTAAAAATAATGAGGCTTGCTTGCTAGAAATCATTTTAAGACAATGCAGCTTTAAGTTCTTTAAAGAAGAGATTTCTGTATATAAACATTTACACTGCTTTTGTTTTATCATCTTTTTTAATTCAAAAGGGAACCATACTACAAAGAACTCTCAAATGAGCATCTGCTGTCCTTACAATGGCATTTTATTGAGTTTGTGCCTTAAAATGCAGACCCACACCCAAGAGCCCTATTCTATTGGGTTTTTTTATTTCCTGTTTCTTCACCTGCTTAATCTGCCTTTACCATCTTGTCCTTTCTGACACAATTAAACTCCAGCAGTCTTTTTTGTTTGTTTTTTTTTTTTTTAGTAACACTCAGAGCAAAATAGGCAAGTCATTCGTGCTGATAAATCTCAAGGCAACTAGCTCTAGGGCATAAAAATACAAATTACTGATGCTATCAAGGGACTGAAATTGGCTGCCATATAACCATATATTTTCTAAGTTTTAGCACAAACTACTTTGTTTTCTGGAAATTAGCTTTCCATGATTTCCTAGTAATTACTATCTGTCTGAATGACCATTTTATTCCCCTTGTATTTTCAGTCACTGGTATCTATTTGCTGTTATTGACTCTTCTAAGATGTTACTTTAGACATCCTAGAGCAGGTTTGCACAGTAGAGTAGTTCTGTAAAAGCTGCAAGGGGAATTACTAAACTGTTTTTCCCTTCAGACATTAGTAGCAGAAAAGGCTTGAAAACAAGTGTTTGCTTGCTTCCCACTATTTCCTGTACTTCATTAGAACTAGGTAATTACAGAGTGATGGCAATAAACCAACAGCTCATTGCCAATTAAGTAAAAAAGGCAAACTCAAGGTTTTCTTGCAGGAAGGCAGGGTGCCTGAGGTGGGATGTTAGGGCTAAATGTGACCTACCAGCTCCTTACAGATTGTCCTTGCTTTTCATTTTCATGATGTAGCTTGTCAAAGACAGGGTCCTGTCCATAATAGATCCAAACAAGCAATTATTTCTACTCATCTACTAATGAAGATACAAGAACAAACACACACCCTGCCTGTGTGGGTAGCTGTGGTTGCATTTTGGTGGGTTTCTGGTTTATTTAGAGATTTATTTGTTTATGTTAATATGCAAACTGACAGCAGCCCACAGAAGTCTCAAAAATGGGCAGTGATGTCATTGATTTCCCGTGGCATGCACAGCTGGGAATCAGGCAATGTTCTGCTCTAGTGGAATTTTTGTCACCACCTTCATTGATACTAGAATTTAACTTGTCATCCAGAAAACATCAAACAGTTCCTTACACTGGAACATGCCTAAAGTTGCTGCAGGGATAGGAGAGCAGTTAAGAATTAAAATGAAGTAGCACTTGTAGAAGGTATTGACCATTAAGACCTGGAATAGGAACCTACCTTTAAAAATTAGAGCTGGGAAGAGCCTTCACACTTCAGGAGTTCCTGAATTTCCACCATTGTTTTTTAAGCTCTAGCAACTTGTTGGACAGTGTGGACTCAACAACTTCTGCACAGGCCTCAGGTTCCCTCTCTCTAGCCCTAGAACTGTAGCCACCAGGACTGCATGTAAAGGTCTTCTGTCCTTATTTTGCCAAAGGGACCAACTTTCAGCAACTTTTCCTGCTCAGGTTCTCATTTTAAGTACTGATGTGCTTAATCAGAAATCACTGATGAGATGTAATGAGAACTGAGGAAAAGGCATATTTGTGTCTGTGTGTACAAGCCACATTCTGTATCTTCAGATCTTGTGGGTTGCTGATTTCATTCACCCTCACCCATGAAAGAGGATGGTAACTCCCTAATTCTTCTCCACAAATTAGCCTCCTAGCCTACCTAATTATTTTCCTATATTCACTCAGGTTTTCTGCCTCCCTGTTCTCATTTCAGCCTATGGAGGCTGTAAGGAAGTTGTCACCAGAATTTAATTTTGTGCAGTGAGAAAGTACAATGCACAATTCAGCAGCCAGTGGCTGGACTTTTGACAAAAACTGCTCAGATATTAAAAAAGATCAATAAGGTTATTTGCAGCCCTATAATTTACCTCTTTTCTTCTTCCTCTGGAACGTTCTCAGCCTTTTGTTCATCTCATTATTACTTTTTCTTCTTCCCTGTTGTCAAATGCTAGAAGCTGACTGCTATCATTTTCACATCTGCAATATACAGTATCATAATGAGAATTCAGGCATTCATTTAGACATTTCCTTTCTCAAGAATTGGAATTATCTTTCCTTTCTATTAGCTCCTGAAAGCCTGATGCAGGCTTTGGAAGATCTCGATTATCTGGCAGCCCTGGATAATGATGGAAACCTTTCTGAATTTGGAATTATTATGTCAGAATTTCCCCTGGATCCACAACTGTCAAAGTCAATTCTGGCTTCGTGTGAATTTGAGTGTGTTGATGAGATGCTCACCATTGCAGCCATGGTAACAGGTACTCAAAAAGAAGGTTTCATAAATAATGATTGTGTCACCTGCCAAATCCATGTAGATTCTTTTGTCTGTTCACAAGGGAAACCTGAATGCAAACTTCTGATATTCACACCTGCTTATTCCAAGTAAATTAATATCTTTGGCTGTTTAAGTCTTTAAACTTGCAATGAAATACAAGTGATGAATTCATAACTAGCACTCTAATCCCATGCTTCAGATGCCCCAACCTTTTATCAGAAAGCATTCACAAAACACCCCTTCAAAATGAACATTCTCATATTCCTGTATTTTGTTGTAGACTGAAACTGCAAATTAAGGGAACTTTTAATTACAAACAATACTGGGATGATGACCTACTGAGAATTACTTTGTGATCTTCTTCCTCCACTTTAAATATTTTATAAAACTAACCTTAAGTGCCCACACCTTTCTGTCCTGATGGATCTCTGTATTCCTATGTGGAACTGTAAGACAAACCAGCTGGCTCCAAATGCTGGACATGTGAAGTCTGGAACAGGAACATTTATATTAGGAGGTTGTTAACTATAGAATTTATTTCATTTGATTTGACAGAACTTTCAAACCAACACATAAAGCCCAGATACTTAAAAGCTATTAATTCCTTGAAAGCCACTACTGAAATTGTAATACATCAAAGAGGCACAAAATCAAAGATTTTAGGAGGAGGTTGATTCCTAAAGAAGATCAAAGAGCAAATAATGACAATGACTTCTCAGAATGTCACCAGATAACACAGGACAGGGCTAAACTTAGATTCTTCCAGGTCTCAGTGCTCATTAGTGATAATGGTTTCAGCAATATTTAGCTGTCTCCTAGCCATATAGCACTGTCCTACTTGTTTTCCAGGACAACCCTAGCACAGAACCAATGTTTCAAAGCTCTCTAGTGCTCAACAGCCCCAGCCTAACCCTGCCTGGAATGATTTGGCACAGCATCACTGTGTGTGCCCAAAGGGAATATCCTAGGCCCAGAAGTTGGTGAGGAGCCTTAAGAAGCAAAGACATGAACCCCCAAGATACCAAGCTGAATTAATTTTTCTCCTTACACAACAACTTGGTTTAATGCTTACCCTGGCTTGATGTTTAATAGTGGGCCTCAAATGGGATATAAGTTTTAAGTACATAGAAAAAAAATATAAAGGATTGAGCATAGGCACAGTTTAGCTTTTTAAAAGCTCATCCATCTCAAAAGGCACAATTATGTAGTACAGTACCAAAACAGAAGTAAAACACACTGGAAGGCACAAATTTCAACATATAGGAGCAAATTAAGGCATTACATCCACAGAACTAGTTTCTTTCTATATTAAAGAAACCCTATGCTTGGATTCTGGCTCAATTGGACCATGCCATTATCAAGCATTTTTGTCACCAGTGCAGGAGAAAGCTGCTCACCCTCTTGTGTTTACAGCAGAAAGTAACTAAAGGTGAGATTGCAAGAACATCCATCTAAATAAACCTTAGTAAAAGCAAGAGATCCAGCTCTTCAGTAGCAATCCAACACTGAAGATTAAGGGGAACTGAGAAAGGAAAAAAAGCCACAAAAACTATCAGTGGAGCTACTGTTTGTGCATTCATTCACCTGAGTGTCTTAATAACCCCTGGCTTGATTTTTCTCTAAGCTCCTACCTGCTTCTTACACCCACCTCCTGGAACAGAAGAGATTGCTCTTACTTGCTGGAGGAAATTCTCACACCCTGCAGGAGATCACTTTACTCTTATCAATGTCTTCAATGCCTTCAAGGAAGCCAGTGCAAACTCCACACCCCAATGTAAGTGTACCCATTTGTAACCAATCTGGCCAGAAAACCAAAAAACAAAAGAAAAAAACCCCACCCAAAACCCAACCAAGTATTATTGGCATTCAGTTTATAAATCCTTCTTGAATGATCCTTTCTGGAATTGTCCATTTGCAGAGAAGAGCAACCTATGATAGTAGTCACTATAAATAATAATTTTAGTTTCTTAATTAACTGAATGTGAGGTAGGAAATCATACCTCATCCACCAAGGATATTTAAGCACTCATGCAGCTGGCATTTGAAGTGCCACTGTACAAAATCAGATTGTTTCTCCAGTAAAAGGCCATAATCTAAGCTTAAGCTATGAAATGATGTGAATAGGTGATTCCCCCAGCAGCTTCACAGTTCTGATGTTTTTCTGAGAGCTGCCAACTACCAGGAAAGTTTAAGGGAACAGCAGTAGGCAGAAGGTGTTCACAGCACTTTTCCTGTGTTCAGACATCTGACCCAGGTTTGTTCAGCCTGAGTCCAGTTCTTACACATCAGAGTGACAGATTTGCACATACCAAGAACAAATGTATGGCAGGACAGGACTGTTTCAAGTTCAGACACAATAAATGCTGAGGAGAGGTCCAAGTGTGGGATCATCACAAGCACTACAAATGTTTTCTCAGTTCCATATCCCTGTCTGAATCCAGAAAGCCCGAAAATAGGATTGCTACTCATTCTTTCAGAAGCTATCACTTTTTACAGACAAAATAAGGGATTTTGAATAGTAAGTAAGGATATAAAGTATTGCCCACTCACTTTACAAGCAAAATCAGAGAGCTTAAGTTGTCCTTATGGTTCTTCTTAGCAGAATTTTGGACAGCTTTGACACAGCTACTCACTCCAAAATGCTTTTCACCTATTCAAAGAGAATTTACAGAGCAGTATTTGTGGACATCACCCATCAGTAACACTCTGCTTTAAGCCAAAATATTGTGGTTTGTTTTTTTTTTTCCCCTCCACAGACTACAGCAATGAGAAATGGTGTCGTGATTATTTCCTAAGCTGCTCTGCACTGAGGATGGCAGAAATCATCCGGGCTGAATTAGTAGAGATTATGAAGCGTATTGAACTTCCCATCTCAGAACCAGACTTTGGGTCAACAGAAAACACACTAAGCATCAAGAAATCTCTCTTATCTGGTTACTTTATGCACGTAAGGAAAAATATTATGGTTTCTTCTGACTGCAATGTTACCTTACACAGAATGCTTCCAAGCAACACAAGTCAAATAGTGAAGTCTTTTGATCATAGGGAAGGATAAAAGCCTTTTTTTTCCAGTGTATCACACCAACACTTCTACCAATTCCAATCTTTTTCTTGGAGTTCAGCTCTCACAGCATGCAGTTCACACACTTCACTGCAAGAGGAAAGCTGTCAATCTGCCTTTCACTCAAACACACCTTTCTTTCTTTCTTTCACCTCAAAAAATTCCCTAATTTGTAGTAAGTCTCTCAGAGCCTTATTGCTCTTGTGAAGATGTTTTCATGAAATTACACCCAGGAAACAAAGAACTGATTTGGTGAATACGTTTAGGTATACATAACATACAGCTTGCTTCAGCAACACCAAAGGAGGTAATCAAACTGCAACTGTAAACACAAACCAGAAAGATTAATGTATTCTCACTTGAGAACATGGTTTTCTTTGCATCACAATGCTCCACCTAAATATAAGAATGACCCCTCCAAACTACACTATTTCAAGAGGCCTGCCACCCTCAAAGTCAAGCTGGGATACTTACAGTATAAGCCTGCCTTCATTTGTTGCAAAGTTTCCTTTCAAACATTCAAATTGATGTTTTCTTTAAATCTCATTTCACAGTCCTCAGTCCCAAGCTTTCCTTGCAGACATTTATGAAGAGTGTTAGGCTCTCCAGTTGAAAGATCCTGAATACAAGTTTAATTCCTGGCTTTAATAGAAAGGCAAACACTGATCTATGCATCTTGAATATTCAATTAAATAACAACTCTCTGCATTTTTTTTTAGATTGCTCGTGATGTAGATGGCTCAGGAAACTACTTAATGTTAACACACAGACAAGTGGCCCAGCTTCACCCTTTCTCATCATATTGTAACTCCAGAAAGACCCCTGAGTGGGTTTTATTCCATGAGTTCAGTATTTCAGAAGACAATTCCATCAGAGTGGTCTCTGAGATATCACCCAACCTGTAAGTAAGCAATGGTGAAACTCTCTCTTCACTCATACCTCTACCACTAAAGTGTCTTTTAAGTCACAGACAGGGGCAGGACACAAGGCTTTTCCTTTATCTCCATAATAAAAGCAGATTTCTTCTGGATCTGTTGAGAAACATTGAGAAATCACTCAATCTAGTCAAGCAAGAGGAGTTAGCATCACCAGAAGAGTGAAGAAATTACTGCTTTTCACACTTTTCATATTCACTAGTAAATCTATGTGGATTATATTTTATTTCCTTGTTGCCAGTATTGTTCTGTTACTGTTCTGTTACTGTGGGTAGCTTTGCTTGGCATCTTCATTTTCATTCAGAGCACTCAATTCCATTAGAGCTCAGAACTATTAAAAAGGGAAAAACTTTTGATCTTACCCCTTAATATTCTTTTCATGCAAAACATCATTTAAGTCAGCCTTTTGCATTTCCTAATAGGTGCTGATCTATTCAGGTACTGAATTAATCTAATGTCTGCTTCTATAACTGTAATTAAATAATTCATTGAAAAAAAAAAACCAGAAAGCAGAAGTTTCTTACAAGATAAAATACACAGGAATAAAAAATAAAATCAAGGAATAGTTAACACAGCAGTGTAGTCACAGATTAATCTGGCTGGGCATGTCTTTGTTCCTGGAAAAGATATTTTCCAGCAGATCTTTTTCTCAACATGTTTTATGTACGTGTACTTTTTTCTCTTTTCAAAGTTCATAAGAAAGCCTTTTTCATAGTTTCATTGAATAAAAATATGTTCAAATCCAGAGAAAAAACCCAACACTATTTCACCCAGTCTGCAGCACTGAGAACTGAACAACAATCACCTGAGGTGCAGAGTGTGTATATAATATGTTCAAGTCTACTGAAAGCACAAACTATGAGTAGATCTTGCAGAGAGTTCTGGTTTTGAGTTGAAATATCAACTTTGTAGCTGTATCCATCATCATGTTGCTGGTGTGTTTTGTACAAGCCTGGATTATGTTCCATTAAAAAAAAAATTAAAAAAATTAATGTTTTGCCTTATTTCCTCACCAGATTCATGGAGCTGGTACCTCAGTACTACTTTAGCAATCTTCCTCCTAGTGAAAATAAGGATATTCTCCAGGAAATAATGAATCACTTGTCACCTGTTTCAGTCACAAAGGAGGAACAGAAAACTAATGATGACAGCAAGGAAAATGAAAACTTTGCCCAAACTCACACTGAACAAAGATGTATTATTCAGTGATTTTAGAGTGAAATATCATAAATTGAACAAATATAAATAAAAACAGTCTATGCAATATACCTCCCCATCTTAACCCATGTTGTTATTTTGAAATTTTGACAAATACATTTGATGGAAGAAACATACAGAAAAAGCACTTTTCTTAAACAAAAGGAGTTGCATGTATTGTTTTGTAACAAAGATAGACAATTTAAGTTGGGTTAAAAACACATGGAGTAGATCTTCAAGTTTCCTTGTGATATTGTTTTTTTATTGACTGCTTAATGATGATAGCAGACTGTAGTAAGACACAGTATTTAAATGTATTAATTTGCTGGGTATTTTTGGCTGTACCACCTACTTGTCTTTTAGGTGCACAGAGGAAGCATTTGAGCAGAACAAAACCATTAAGAGCAGCCTGAAAAGATTGTCAGAGTTCTGCATGGCTGCTTTACAAAAAAAATAAAAGGTGTTTATAGGACCATTCAGAGTGAGAGATAATCTTTGAGTTTCTCCATAATTACATTAATTCCATCAGCTGGAACTATCATAACAGTCCGCAAAGGCTTCATTGGTACATCATCAAAGGACCATCTGCCTCCCAAACAGGTGTCACTTTCCTCTTGCACAGAGTAGCTGAACTTCAAAAGGGCTTTCTAAACAGAATAAATGCATTAAGATTAGTATTTTTAATTAGCATGAAGACAATACATCACCTAAACACAGTAAAAACAACCCCATTATGCACATGCTTATTGAGAAGTTCTTTTCTTCTCTCTCACAAGGCCCAGCAAACCTACCAGAGAAATCACTGTGAAGTGCTTTGAACTCTGGCTTTTCACAGAATTCATACAATTCATATTCAATCCTAAAATGATTGCTATCATTGTGATTGGGTATCAAAAAAACCAAAAACCTGAAGAGGGAAAAAAAGAGAAATATCTATATGCCCCCTTTTTTATGCTTACTGTGCCTCATTTTAGATGGTTTTAAGACAGCATCTCATTCCATATCATCACATCAGGTTATGCCAACCCTTAGAAGCTATTGTGCCAGCTATCTGGGATTTCTGAATGACAAGAATATCAGGCTTTTAGCAAACCCTCAGCCCCGGAACAAGAGCAAACTACTAGCTGTGTAATGTTAAGAATTAGCAGATCCACCAAAACCCAGATAAAAGAAGCAGCGAGGGGGTGCAGGTGGAAAAGAGCCTGAATTAAAGATGACAGCTTGGTGTGGGCCACGTGGTGAAGACCCCTGGCAAGGAACAGGCTCTGTTCCTTTTGTGGCACTCTAAAACTGCTCAGAGTCCTAAGCATTAGCATATCAGTAAGGATATTGGGTACAGCAATCCCCCTCTCTCACACCACTGGCAGAAATTCTGTATTAAGGGTTCAGGCACTAACTCAAATTACTGAGAATTTCAAGAAGCTCTTGTAAAGTCTCCAGATGTTTGGAGCCACTGCAACATATATCTGTACAGGTTGTGTCTTCAAACAGGGAGGTGTCTACATTATGGATCATTGCTTTCCAGTGGTACATACTGCATACAGATAGAAGCTTTTTTATTAGCTTTCCCAGACAAAATGCCTGATGGCTAAGAAATGCCTAACTGATGTTTCCAGTTCCCACATAAAACAGAGTAAGAAGTAAGATCTGAACTAAGTGAAAAAAAATAAACTTCCCTAACCTCTTCCCTTTGCAAGGGAAGTTAAATCCAGTCTCCTTTTAGCTTTGCTATTTACTAACAGCATCTCAAGGCTGTACATTTCATTTTGGAAGACCCAAAATTGAGTGGCTTTGCTCAAGAACAGTATGAGCAATGGAAACCCTAAACCTTTAATCCATTCTGGTTATAACAGAACTTTTCTTCTGCTCCCTCAATAACCGTTTAAGGAATAGAATAAATAGAATAAAACACAGTGAACTGCCAAGTGGCAAAGGGCATATCTCTGTTTTATTTGGTTCCAAGTGTCTGCTTCACTACACTTAACACTATTTTATGTCAATCTGATAAAAGTTGTGTGATCAGGAAGGGTATAAACTCCACCACTAATTTAACACATATACATTATTAAATACAGAGACCTACTTAATTTAATACCCTCCAAAATGTTTAAGATTATTTTGTTAAAAAGCTTAGGCCTGCTAAAAAGAAATGCTCAGTTAGAACCTGCCCACTTGAGAGGATAATTATTGCAATTTATAGAAAAGCACACAATTAGTCTTTAAAATGCCATTCAAAATCACAAAACAGATAAATGTAAAATAGGCCTTGAAGAACACAACATGTGGGTATCACAGGCTTCTCCCCCTCACTTTTTAAAATAATATATATATATATATAACTAAAGTTGAGTTGGTAAAGCTGCTGTGTCAGGAACATAAAAAGAAAATCCCAAATTTGTTATTTTATTATTTGTTATTCCCTATAGCAAACAATGAATTCACCTACTTACATTTTTCTTCTTCCCAAGAAATAAAATTTCAGCCATAATATAGCCTCTAACAGAGAGTGTCATGAGTTATTGCACACAGGAACCTTTGCCATTAACTGTGTGATGCATGTGCAAGCACTTTATCCTGTAGGCACTGCCAGAAATGAATAATAATGGGCTCTTGACAAAGCAATCATGTTGTATTTTTAAAGTTTTGAAAAAAGAAAAAGTTCAATGAAAAACTATTCACGTTTCCAAGTATATATTTTCATTTTATTTCCTGCACCTTCCCCTCTCATGATTTGTCTTGGGACCAGCAGAACTGCACAGAGAGGTTGCCTTAGGAAATAGGAAGCAATATTTTTGTCACAATATTTTAGCACTTTTTATTAATATACTTGTTCTGAGCAGAACAGAGACAGAAAAGAGAATTTTTATCTACGTGTTTGAGTCTCCAAAGTTTTTATTCCTAGAAGTTTCTGAAAATGACAAGTATCCAAATGGAAGCAGACAGATCAGGTTTCCATGTTATACAACAAACAAGACACCAACGTGTGGCTTTGCATTGGGTAAGTTTCTTGGGAAAAGACCTCAGAGAAATTCATTTAACTGCATTATCAAACCTAAATAAAACCTTAACAGCTGTTTTCTCTGGCACAGGACTACTGTGTGGAGGCAGAGAAAAGAGATCTATGTATTAAAGTATTAACAGGTATTGCAGATGCTGATCCAATCTCTAATACCAGAGATTTTACCATTTTTACCACTGCCACAGGTAAAATGTGCACCACACCATCTTGCAGTCAGGTTAATTGTGACCTGATACAAGTAACATATTAGCAAATTCATGCCAATACAGAGAATTTAATAATCTGGATTCCTGGATGACACACCCAAGTTTCTGACACAACCACGGGTTGCATCCTCCTCTCTCAACACTACTCTAAAAAAAGCTGGAGCTGAGAGATATCTGATATCTTTTAAAAAAAAAAACTTTGAATTTTAGGTGAAATACCATTTTGTGTCAAGAAAATAAACATCTTTAATTTAAAATAATTTTTAATTTTAAAATAATTTAAAATTTAAATTGTTACCTCATAAAAGAATTCTTCCTCTGCATTTGCAAACATTAATTCCTCCTTTTGCTGATTTCTCTTTCCCTTACTCTTTGCATTGCTCTTTGTGGCTTCTGTAAAGGTCTTGCTGATGAGAAGATAGTAGTGGCACTTTCCACAAGGTTTGTTTGTTCTGTGTGCCTCAGTCAACTCTTTTCTAAAGACAAATAAATCTTTACACATACAATTTGAAAATAAATTTAAACCCTCAACAAGTGCATAAGTAAACCTTCTAATGTATTAGTACAGAAAGGATATTCATATTTCAGCTTGTTCCTCTACACCTCAGAAGATAACTTCTGCATATGCATTCCTGGTATTCAAATATAATATTTGCAATTTTAAAACTAAGACCTTATCTGAGATGAAGTTTTTTTTATATTTTTCATGTCTTACTTATACCTATACTTATACCTATAGTAACACTGTGTTAACATAGTTCTATATATATAATTTCTGAAAAAAATGTGAAGAAAACATACTGTTCAACATGATGTTAACCAAAAACAAGGAAACAAACTTACTGAAGCTGCTGGTGCATGGGCAGAGCAATCTGGGGTGGAACATTAATGAATCTTTCACTTAGCAGGAGACCCACAGGCTTAGAGCTGTCATTTAGGAGCTTTTCCAGTTGTTCAGCTACCTGCTGTTCACAGCTCTTCTCACAGTGACTTAGAATCAGCTCCTTGATTTGTTCAGTGCACTGTGTACCCTAGAACCAAGAGGTGTGTTTTCTTTACATTGCAGAACAAGAATTTACACAAGAAAACCTTGAATATGGACTTCAGGGAAATACTCTACAGGCCTACTGGCAATGTCCTTTTGCAGTCCCTAAAGCAACATACAATTTATCTGAAATTATTTACCAACCCTGCAGCTGAGGGCAAACAAAGGTTCTTAAGTGATAAGAATGCAGCTAGAAGCTGCTGTATGCTCAACAGCAAAACTCAGAAAGCTGCAAAAGATGAAAGTGAAGGAATACAAGAGGCTGACAGCTCAGCTACCTTGAAACTTCTTACTAAACCTAGTTTTAACTCTCTATTCCACTCTCTGCTTTATGTTTGACCTTCAGGAAGATACATGGGACTAGATCCAAAAGAAAGCTAAGTGATGAACAACTTTTAAGAACATAATGGGCTGCCCAGGGAAG
Organism: Calypte anna; assembly: GCF_003957555.1. Classification (NCBI taxonomy): domain Eukaryota; kingdom Metazoa; phylum Chordata; class Aves; order Apodiformes; family Trochilidae; genus Calypte; species Calypte anna. The sequence goes on along the minus strand of NC_044252.1, from coordinate 32,837,209 downwards.
TAGTGGATTCTCCATGTCTGGAGATATTTCAAAAGAGCCTGGATGTGGCACTGAGTGCCAAGGGCTGGGAACTGCAGCGGGAGTGGATCAAGGGTTGGACTTGATGATCTCTGAGGTCCCTTCCAACCCAGCCAATTCTATGATTCTATGATAATCTTCCAAGGTGGAATTCAAAATCTTGATTCAGCTTTTTTTATGCAAGGCCAAAAAGCAGGATGAAGTCTCCCTACTGCCTGGGTGTTCATGAGGAATACCAACCTTCCTTTCTGTTAAATTTAAGCAGCTTATAAAGCCAAGGACTTCATCATCATCTTCATCATCATCACTACTTTCTTCTTGGACTTCTGCTTGCTGTTCAAAGAAACAAAAAGCAACAGCTCAGGTTGACATTCTATTTCCACTCTCCCCAGCAAGAAATGTTTTTCTTTCCAGAGATGCTTGGCATGTGACAACCATCTAAAGCGATCTGTACAAACACAACCTACAACTTTTGGTGACGGTTATGAAAGAATTCTGATTATGCCTATGAAAATGCTGCATCACTGAATGTCTCTGCACCTAGAGCCAGTGATTTAGAGCCAGGTTGTGTGTCTTCTACAGCAGGATCTTTTGAAAGGCACTAAAATTTGATAGCTCACACATAACGAGCAGCATCTCAGTACAAGGGACAGCAATATCTTAAGCAAAACCAATTTTCTTCAGTTTATTATGCAGGAAAATAAACCTGAGAAGTTTTAAAAAACAGTTTGCTTAAAAAACATTGAGTAAAAGAGCTTTGATAGGGGGTGAAAAAAAAGCTCAACAAAACCCTGCAATGAAAAACCTGGGGAAAGAACTGATGGTCATGCAGTTGTAACCAAGGATCACATTAAACTTGGGCATAAAAACTGATGAGACAGAACAAAAAGGAAACCCACAGTGAGGATGCCATACAACATGGCACAACTGCACAGCTGTGCCCTGTGGAAGCAGCTTCTTCAGGCCATCTACTGTACCAAAATTCAGAGACAAAAATGACAAGCCTTCCATATGTAAGAAGAAATCAGCCAAAAAAATAAACCAAATCTCTTTGGGTTGAAAATAGGCATCAAGCAAGCAAACAAACCACAAGGACAGCATCACCTTTTGCAAGTCTGTAACATTATTTCAACATAAAAAGTATTGTACTTCCTTGACAATGGTAAATTCTCTCTTACCTTGATAATACTTCCAATATGATTCTGTTGTATTAATATATCAGTTAATTCAGCAATGTTAACAGGAGCTTTTAGAAACAACTGGAAAATAAAAAACAAGTATGAAGAAGTTTTATGCCTGATGATAGATCATAGGCCACTTAATTTGAGAATGAAGTCAGTAACTTCTGAAGGTTGTCATGCAACAACGTTTCATTTCCGATTTCCATTTAGTGACTTTGTTTATTTAACTTCCTCCAATGTAACACTGCAAAGACTAAAAAACAACTTCTTGAAGTGCTTGCTAATTAACCCTCCACAAGCAGACACTTGGCATACCTGGTATCCTTTTGAGTTTGGTGTGACCTAAATTCTTGCTGAGCACAAGAGAAACAACCAGAAGACTGGAAGTTGTCACATTAAACAGACCCATCTCTTGCCTTTTTTTAAGGACTGTAATTTACAAAAAAACACTTCCAGAAAGCTGACTAACATTGAAGGCAGTTTTTTGGGCAGCAGCTAACACAATGAAGATGGAAAGATTACATACACTGTGGAAGAAGAGCCCTATAGTGCACTGGGTCAAGTTCTTGAACCCATGGATTATGAAACACATGATTACTATGAGCTGAAGCACAGGAAAACTATGAATCAATAAAAAAATGTGACCTGATGACTTTATGTCACTCTTTAAATATTATTCATGGAAATACCAACCAAAAAGTCAAAGTACCTGTTGTAGCAATTTCTTTATCCCATTGTAGTCATTGTCTGATATGGAATGTGCTTCAAATTCAATATTCACCTCCTATGAAAAAGTGAAATACAGAATATCAAACACACTTGCCAAGAAGCTACATCAAAACAAAGGTAAACTGCAAGAAACTTGAAGAGAAGTAATGGTGAACATCGTAAATAAAACTTACTACCATCTTGCAGTAATCACAGCAATTGTTAACATTTCTTCTGTAGTCTTGAGAGAGCATTTTTGACAGTAATTTTTTACAACTAATTTGCAAATTGTGTTGTGAACAAACCCTTAATACTTCATTCCTGCAATGTCTTTCTCACACTTGGGTTCACTGTAGCCATACAGATTCTCTGCTGCAGAAAGAGCTTTGATCCAGGCAGTTAAACTCTTAAACCTGCAGGATTGGAGTGTGATGCCTCAAACTGTTTCGAGGAATCAAAACTTCTGAACACTAAAAATTTCAATCAAATCAAATCAAAACTTCTGACACCAAAGAAGACTCCTAGCACTCCAGTCTCACACTGAGGTCATAGTCTTTACAATCCACTGGGAGAACAGCCTCAGAGGCCAATTTACAACATATAAAAAAAATATACAACCCCTTCTGAGGGGAAGAAATACAGATGGGTGTCAAATATTCTTTTATGGTCCAGTAAAGCAAGGAAGATGTACAGAGGTAAAACATAAGTGACTTTCTCAAGGAGGGGACATGATTTATTTAAGAAGCTGTGTATATAAGCAAAGAGATTGTATCTTTGGGGTGTGTAGTATCCATCCTGGCATCCAGGAACTTCCTGACTGCTTTAAAATTCAAGGACCTCACTGAATGATTACACCAGTAAAGTCTGAACAAAACACAGTTTACAGTGGTTCTGAATGCTGTGCAAATCACAGCCATAAAATTGATATAAGCACAGCAGCACTACATGTTCTAACACTGGGTTTGCTTTATGGCTTTCCCAGTGCCCAAAAATAACACCCTGGTATGGGAGAGTTTACAAACACCCCATCTTTCATCTATTAAAAAAAACAAACAAACCAAAGGAAATAAAGACTTCTCATATATTTTGGTGTGTCTTTTCTTGCTACTCTGCACTTACTCTCTTTGCACTGCATCCAAAGCACACAGCCCACAGAGCAAGCTGCTTATATGCAGTAAAACTCTGCTAGAGAGAACACAGCAGTGAGCAAAGCACCTTCTCATCAACCAGGCCACGGCTGGCAATCATGTTGCTGTTCTCAGATGGACAGAACTGCCACACAGCCCTTTCTAAGAAAAAAATATCTGCATAAATAAAGAGGTTGTCCTAGAGGTGAATTGAAAGGCTGGTATGGCAAAAATTAAAATTATGAGAACTATACTGAAACAAAGCTGATTTTACAGATCTCCAAGTCTGAATAGGTCTAAGTGCTCAGTACACTTCAACTCTAGCAAAGCACACCTTGATGTCTGACAGAAGAATTGAGGGAAACTCAGTATATTTTTCCATTGACACTCACAAACCAAAACACACATAATAACAGTGTATCACTCTCAAAAGCTGGAACACCAAATTCAGCACAATATTGGACATTTCATCCCCTGCACAAACAACTGCAAATACAATGCAGCAGTGCAGGAGGCACAGACACCACCCTTAACACCTCTGTCACTCAAGAACCTCGATGCTGAAACAATAAAACACAGTTAGCAGAAATGCTGAGCACTTAAAAAGAAGCAGGAAAAAAAAATATTATTGCCAACAGCTTTAATTCCATGATGTCCCCACTGGGGCAAAAGGCTGAGGCAGTTTAGAAACACTCAAGGTACAGAGAGCTGCTGCTCAAGAACTTCCTCAACACGTCAGCTCAAATCATGTCAGTACTCACAGAACAGGGCACAGGTTTCTAGAAAATGGCAAAAAGTGCTTTCCCATCGTGTTATTATGACAGATAAAACAATTAAGCGTACACTTTTTATAATAATTTTTTAAAAGGTAGGGTTTTGTTCTTTTTGTTTGTTTGCTAAAATAAGCTGAGGCCTCACCTAAGATGAAAACTGCTTAAAAAGTGAAGTCCTAGTGAAGACAACCAAGCGAGCAAAATATTTACCTTGAAGTGTATTGAGTCAAAACACTTTGATACTCCTACTCTTTGACTCTTTTAACCTCTGTGAAAATGACAGATCATTTATTATCGTCCCAAGATTTTAATAAGAGCTCAAAACTCCCCCCTCCCAGTCAGGGGAGGGACCCTTCCCTGACTGATGTGCTTTCCACACGTGTCTATACATAGAGACAAAGCTCGGAAAACACATTGACATTTGGTTTCCTTGAGGTCTGGCTTTAAAAAAAAAAAAATTCCCCCTCCTCTTTCTTCAACAAGAAGGAACTTAAAGCAAATCTCCTGAGCTGAAAGCCTTATTGTCAAGAGGCCGTGGGGTTTCCCCACACAGAACGCAGACAGACCACGCGGCCTTGGGTATTATCACGTTTTAAAAAAGAAAATAAACAAACAAAGATAATTCAAACTCTCCATCGATCCACTGAGTCTGTTTTACCTCATACATTCGCACATCGTGTTACTTTATTACACTTTAAGCTGAAGCCCGCGCCCCGACCCCCGGGTTCCTCTCAAGGGGTTGGCAGGGGGACAAACCCCGCTCCCCAACACCACTCACGGCTTCACGAGCCCGGTTGCCTCTTTCCATCATTTTCCAACTTATTTTACCTCCAGTGCATCAAAAGAGGACGGGAACGATATGGAGGAAAGGAGGAGGGGGGGTTTGGCCGCGCCTGCGGGGCCCCGAGTGCGGGTGCGGTGCAGGCCAGCAGCGCCGAGAGGGCTCTGCTCACCTCATCGATCTTCTCCTCTTCCTCAGAATCCGACTCGCCCGACTCCTCCTCCGATTCCGGCTCCGAGCCGCTCTCCTCGGACAGAGGTTGGGGTTGGGATTGAAGCCTCCGCTTCGCTGGCGTAGCCATTGCCGCCGCGGCGCGCAGGCGCTGGGCCCCCGGAAGGCCCCGGTGTTGGGAGCGGTGTCGGGCAGGCGCGGTACCCGCCCTGGGCTGAGGGTGGCTGGGCGAGTCTGGGCCGGTTGTACACCGCCGGTACCCGCCGGACCCTGCCAGACCCTGCCGGACCGGGGTCTCTCCCTCAGTAAGGTCCAGGGGTGTCGGTGGTCCCGGTGCGGGCGTGAAGCGTGTCGGCACCGCCGCCCGGCGAAGGTAGCGCAGGAGAGAGTCGTCGGGGGATGTCGTGACATGTCGTGACAGCCTGAGGTGAATGGGAGGGAGAGGTTGTGTGACTTTGCCAGAGGGGGAGAGGCCCCGGGAGAGCGCCCGGGAGGTGTGGAGGAGCGGGCGGGGGAATCACCTCACGACCCGGGTCTGTCCCCTCATAAGGAGCCCCCCGGGATTCCCTCTTTGTGCTGCTTTGAAAGAGCTGTTCTGGAAATTATCCGTAAATTCCGACATAAACGGAACGGTGTTTGGAATTGTAGGTGGGTGTTGCCTTGCTGAGGCATCGGGGAGGTGAAGGAATTCTCCTCAGCAATAAATGTCCTCGCTTTTCCTCCACATTCACCGCCTCGGTCCCTCGCCTGCTTCTCATGGACCTCTCGGTCACACTGTTGTAAAGGAAAAAAAAAAAATTAATGCAAATAGGGGCTTGAAATACGATTCTGGGGTCCGAAAGCCTGTGCTGAGCATCTGTGAGCTGAGTCAAATTACTGAAAGCCAAATTAAAAAAAAAAAATATATATATAAAAAAATTAAAAAGTTACTCAGATGATTACTGTTTACTTCAAAAATTAATTCCCAGGCTAGTTACAGATAATGACAGACAAATGAATAGGAAAGGCAGTGAGGTAGAGTGCAGTAAGCACAACGTGAATGTGTTTTGTTATAAAAACAAAAAAAATCCATTGGGAAAATGTGTTGGAAAATCCTAAGCACAAAAAGTGTACAAGTGGACGTTAATGTCTGACATTCACGCAGCCCATGCTCTATAAATGTCTTTGTGTCTAGGTAATAAATAAAGGTAGGTGTTAATGGGGTCATTTGGAGGAGAAGATTGGGGTTTTGGTATTGCCAGCCACAAGGAATAAAAACCACAGGCCCTGGGATGTAATTTCATCTTTATAAACACAATCCAGACAGGTTAGAATTTGTATGTCCCTTCTAAGCATCAAACCTGTGAGTTTGGTAGATTTCTGAGTTCATGGCAGCCCTATGAGTAAGCCTTTTTCTTCTCTGGTTATTAAGCCCATCTAATACTAAAAGAATATTGGTAACAAATGCATTGCATCAAAAGAACGAGCTTTAAGAGGTCTTTGAAAAATCACATCTAAGTAGAATTCATCTCCATTTATGTCTGTGATGGACCAGACAATTCGCTCTGCTATTGACAGTCAAACCTCATTATGTGACTGATACAGTTGCTTATAATCAGAATAGTTATTAGAAAAGTTCAATACATTTTGCAGCTCTTGGAGTCAATAGCAGCAAGAAACAAAAGGACCCATTTATTTCTTTTTACAAGCTGTCCTCTGTATTAAAGGTAGGTCACAATTAGTTTGAGGACAGCTTTTGTACAGAAAGTTGAGTGACCCACAGAGATGTTCTTTCTGTACAATGTTTTATATAAAAAAAAATCTGCAAAGGTTTTTTTATTTAACATGTAAGAGTATTGCTCATTTTTACTGTGCTATTATCAGGGATGCACATTGTAATCAGCTTTATATTTTAATTGAAGGCACAGAGATGTTGAATTTTACTGTGAGAGGCTGTGAATGGGAAGCATTTCAATTATGTCTGTAAGCATAATACTCTGAATATACAATGTGACCTAAAATTACCCTTCTTCTAAATTAAGTGGGCTCAGAGAAATAGCACCAAGTTGATTGTAGCCTTCAGTCCTGATTTAATGCCTCCATCACTCCAGTAGCTCTTGCAGGTTGTTACCAGAACTAATTGGATGGTCCCCAAACAGACTAATAAAAGGTTTTCTCCAGCTTTCTGTCTGTGTGCTCAAGACAGAAAATCTGTTGTTCAGTTATTAAGTTCTTTGCAGGCCTAATAGGGTTTAAATGCTGTTTTTTTTATTTTTTTTTTTTAACATTTGAGGAGCAATCTTTGGAGGATTTTTATTGGTGCTCAGGCAAACAAAGAGTTTAGTGAGCCAACAATGGGTGGCCAGCATCATCCTGGAAACAAGGACTTGACAGTGGAAAACTCATTATGGTCATTCATATACATTCTCTTTTCCAGGTATAGATTGAGCACTGCTGGACTCTGTGAAGTCTGTTCCTTGTCCTAGATGCAAACTTTTTTAGAAATTTGTGCTACCTCACATAACTGATAGATAAAATACATATGGAACCTAAAAATACATCTTTATATCTTGTTGTTCTCCTCCAAAATCCCTGGAGATGCTGCATGTCTTATTTTTATGCTTTCTCTTAGTGCTGTTTGATGCATCAGGAGTGTTTATCAAGAAGCCTGCAATCTTGACCTTTTTACAGGTGAGCCAGATGGCTGAATCCAAAATACAGCTTTCTTTGTAGGGGTGACATCTATATAGTTGCAGCTGGCATGGAGTTCATGATATTTGATGGCTTTGTAATTATTCTGTGGGGTCATACCATCACATGAGTGTTTTCATCACAGCACTGTTAGAAATAGCTCTTTCCAGAGAGTAATAGTCTCTTGTATTATACAGATTGAAAAGACTTCCTTGCATTTCTCTTTGGAGGGCTTCATTAATGTTATTAAACATGATAGATTTTTGGCAATAGGAGGGTGTGGTAGGTTTGAATTCAAATTATATTTATTGGTGCATTCAGACTAAAAGATTGCCAGTAGAAATGTAAGTGTATCTAACTTGGAGAACAAGCACTTAAGGTAGAGTTATGTTAAAGACTGTTGGTAACTTCAGTATCAGAACAACAACCTGTAGTACACAGAACTGGGTGTACACTATATTTTTACAAGAATTTGTAAGATTGTAAGCTGTTCCAATATCAAAGTGAGTGGGAAATGCCACTCAGCCCTACCTCCTGTGAGCTACTGGCACTGGGATATTCACAAGTATTGGGAAGTTTTAACTCTTTGAAGCCAGGGGAGGGATTTCCTTTGGCATTTACTCTGTTTGAAATCAGCCAGAGTTACACTGTGAGAGGTTTGCTGCCCTCAACAAAATCCCTTTGTTTCTGTGGGTGTTTTGGGTCATTCCTGTCACTTCTCTGTCTGTGGCATTTCAGAACTGCAAAGCAGTTCCCTCCTGCCAGCTCTGAGTACTGGAAGTCTTCTGGAAAGGAGAAAGGGAAAGATGTTCAGAATCAAACACCTCAACTAGAGACACCACATTTTAAAACCTGGCTTAAAACCAATGAAGTTTAAACTTTACAAAATGGATGCAGTATCATGGTTGGACACAGAGTTCCCACGGGTGGTGCTTTGGGTGCCTTTTTCACCCACCTGCATTTTGCAGTGCTCCTGGCTGTAGGGCAATGCCTGACACTGAGCTCTGGATATTTGTACCAGATCATGTTTTGTTCACTCTTTGATAAACCTGCCTTTTAACTTTTCATTTTTGTCTGAACAGGTGGTTTTGATTTTTTTTTTTTTTTGCCTGTGATGAATCATGAGGTTTTCAATGCATGTCACGAGAATGCATAAAATTTAAGATGTTCTTTACATCTGCATGCTCATAATTACTCATTTAAAAGTGAATTTGCAAGTGTGTAATCTATCAGTAAGGTAATAGGGGTAATTAAGGTAAATGTGTGGTTAGAGACTGGATTTGTGACTGCATTATTACATTTTGTTTACTTTGATGCTTGGTATATTTGCTTACATGTTGTAACAGGCTTTGAATTCAGCACCAAAGTCAACTTCTAAGAAACTGAGAACCATCATCTTTAATTTTAATGGCATAATATATTTTCTCAGTCTTGCCTTCTTTACTGTAGATGTAAAAGGAGGCATATAAATATTAGATATATTATATGGAGGTGCATATTTGGGTGTATATAGATGCTGATACATTTGCATTTATTTTTTTTTTTTAAGTGAAAGACTGGCCTGAATATATTTTGCCTTGTGGAAAGGGTGAGACCCCAAATCATCCAAATTAAATCACTTGCAACATAAACCCTTACATACTCATTATGATAAGCATGGGGTGGAAATGAATTAATTAGAATAAGTTTTTATAGATAGAAGTTTATTGCTGAACATGACTGCACTGTAGAGGTTGTTACTACAAAATACTCTTTTAAAATGTCTTCTTGATGACTTCCCTTACAGTTTCTCCCTCTCTTAAGCAGTTTTATCTAGACACAGCATGTTTTTTGTTGGTCTTATCAGGGTGGATGTTCATGCTCAGAGAATGTACATTTTCTGCTTACTCATTGTACAGAGAGCAGTGCAGCTGGTGGCAGCACAGCTTCTTTGAAGTTTCATTAGAGTCACTGTGCAGCAGCAAGTCTTCTAGATCTAATTTAGATAAATTCCTTTATTGCATTTCAGAGTTCTTTTGCAGTTATTTGTTAAACAATGAAGGTTCTGTTGCTGAAGGATCCCAAAGACAAAGATTCGGGGCCGGATCCGTATATTAAAGTGAGTAAACTTTTTATAAAGTAAGGAGTTTTGTCACTTCACTGTTAAATAATACATCCAGCAAGACAGATGACTGTGGCTGTTGAAAGTGAAAAAGGTGTTTAATCAAAATTAGGAGGACATGTCTGAAATGTTGCTAAAAAAAACACCTGCTGGAAAATTTGCTGGTCCTGAAAAAAATATATTAGTTATTCATACTGAATTCACTGTTAAAGCTCCCACCAAAGTGCTGATATTAAAACAACTGCATTTTGATTAATTAGTACTGATTATGTTCATGTGGATAGAATTATGATTACCAAAAATGGTGGTTGTCTTACTGGGAATATAATGTGAAAAAGAGGTTAATTGTTTTGGTCCTTTCTGCTATTGCCTTTAGTTGTGTGAGTAGCTCTTACTCCTAAGAGCAGTTCTCTTGACTTCAGAATATTACACAGATGTACAGGAATGTTTGCAGGATCCTTTGTCACTGGGGGACCTAAGGGTTATGTGGCAGTGTGTACTGTAACTATTGAGTAGCTCTGTAAGAACTCTGGGTTCCACAGCTGGTTAGGAATATGTTGTAATCCCAATTAACTAACAAACTAGATTCATTAGGAAAAGCAAATAAGATGGCATCATATCTTACTGTAGTTGAAAGATACATTTGTGTTTACTTAGCTAATTCTTTGAAAAAGAAAAAAAAACCCGTTTGAAATCTATTTCAAGAGCTGTAAACCTTTTTTTACATACAGGAATTGGGATTATATGGATTTGAAGCAACTTTGATTCCAGTTTTGTCATTTGAATTCGTATCTCTTGAAAGCTTATTTGAAAAGGTATGTTTCCCATTGTTTCAGTTGCCTTATATTTCAACAGAATTCAGGCCATGGTTGCCAAGGTGCTGTGTCCTACCTTGATTTAATTAGGCTGCTGCCCTTTGCTCTTCCACTTTTATTGTTTGCTCAAACACAATTCTGTTTACAACACCTACCAGTATCTCATACAAATCAAGCTGGTGTTCATGCTTGTTAAACAAATATGTTGGTCAGCTAGAATTCACAATTAGATCAGTGGGCTGCAGGTAGTCACAGGGATTCTGGCATCTTCTCACAACAAAAAAATCAGAAAACTGCAGTGACAGCTTTACTTGAAGTCCACCCTTGAATTGTATTAAAATTGTGTGCTGCACCCTCTGTTTGCATGCAATAAAGCTGCACAATTGATGTCATCTTTCTACACCTTCTTCAGTACATGTATTTTCTTGAAATTTGGAAAGATTTTCCAAGATTTTCCTTTACTGACAATCTGCAACACCACTAAACTTTGTCAGACATTTAAATGTATCATGATCTGCATTTAGTGATCCAAGAACACTTTTTATTGTACTGGTCTTTGAGAGCCTTCTCCTTATCTGTCTCTTGGAGAGGCAACCAGCTGGCTGGGTAGTGCCCTCTCTGTTACTACCTGGAATAACAGTTCTTGGAAGTAATTTTTAAGTCCTCCTATGTCATTTGCCTGTTCTTCCAGCTTATTTCAGTGACAGGAATCCTTGCTGTTTCCTAAAGATTCTCAGAATTAGTAGAATCTGTGCAAGTTTTGTTCTGAATTTGAGATTTGTTGTGTATCACTTATGAATACCCTGGCTACTGATAGTAGTGAAATGTTTGCCCTTTTCAGTTTCAGACATGTATTGAAGCTGTTTTGTTCCTCATAAGATTATAAAGAATTTATTTATGAATGTATTTATGTATTTATTTATTATTTTCTTTTATTTGCTTGCTGTTTATAAGTAGCTGTCTAATCCAGAGTGTTATGGAGGCCTAGTTTTTACCAGTCCAAGAGCACTGGAAGCCATCAAGCTATGTTTAAAAGACAATACTAAAAATGAAGGTGAGTTTTTATGTAGTCTTTCTTAGTCTTTCAGTATTTTGTGAGGTTTGTAATCTTACTTCATCCACCAGTCAGCAATTGGAGTGTGTCTTCTAAACAAGTTGTCTCTCAGTTCTTTTGAAAACATGAAGATCAAAATTGAGCTTGTGAGGGATTGAGGGTTGGGTTTTCTGCACTTGCAATGTTAGAAAATGAAGGAAAGAGCTTTTGGTGCAGATTATGAATTACTGTGAGTTTTTCAGTTGTGGTTATCCTTGTCAAACAGGAGTTGTCAGAAACACTGAGGCGTGAGGAACATTTTGCTGCAGTCCCTGGTTATGGTTTCTAACTATTTCCCTCCCTTAGAGACTGATGCATTTTGTAGAGACTGGCTGCTGCTTCTGTGGACTTGGTAGTGAGCCTTCCAGAAAAAAAAGGTTTTTCTTTCTTGGCTATAAAAGGTCTCAAGTGAATTATGCATTAGCTAAAAAGCCAGGAAGAAATGGTGATACTTAAAAGCCAAGAGATTAGTTATGAGTTAGAACCCTGTAGAGCACAAAATAGAAATTACCATACCAATGATCTAGAAAATCCTTCTGAACTCTTCTGAATTCTTATGCTAAGTGGTAACTCCCATGTGCACTTAAATTGTGTCATTGCTGAATCTGCTCCTTACTGAGGCTGCAATCATACTGCTCAGTGAGTAGGGTCACACTATTGAGTAAGCAGTGAATGCAGTGTCAGCTTATTCTAGCATTTTCAGTAGTAGAAAGCTCTATTTTAGGGGCTTTTTAATCTCTTATCTAGAGCTCATCCCTAGTCTTGATTAGGAATTTTGCAAATTGCCAAAGTAGGTATTTTAATCAATAAAATGAGTCTTTAGTTCCTGTTTGGGTTCCTTTCAAAGGTAATACTTCTCCTTTTCCTTCTTTACAATAATTTCCTCTGATTTTTTTTTTTCTAATTTAACTTATTTTTACTGCTTTAGTTTATGGTTGGGTTTTTTTGTTTGTTTTTTTTTTTCCTAAGAATACTAGAAAGAAACTTGGTGTCCTGTGCTGCACTAGTTTAAGACAAGACAGTAAAAGACTTCAGCAGATTTATTGTTGGCACATCAGTATTTCAGGCACATAGGGATCAGGTATCTGGATCACAGAATTACAGAATTTCCAGGGTTGGTAGGAACCTCTAAGATCCTCTGGTTCCAAACCCTCTGCCACAGGCAGGGACAACCCCATTAGATCCAAGATGTGTAATCTGTAACACATTTACTGCCTGAAAAAGGAAAACCATTTCCTGGTAATTTTATTTTGGTCTCTGGTACTTTTTATTTCTGAGATGATATCTTTGTTTTGGGTGTATCTTTAAAATCTAATGAGTTTCTGTATTTTTCTTTTATTACAAAGAGTTGTGTTTTAGAGTTCTGCAGTGCATGGGTCCAGGTTTTTACCCTTTATTTGTTGTCAGAGGAGATTATATTTGGGTTTTGCCTAAGCTTTCAGTTTTAAAACACTGTGTATCTAAATCTCCCTTTGTACTACGTGCTGGTTTTCCCTATGAGTTTTGATGCTTTTTTATGTTCTTAGTGCCAGAACAGAAATGAACATTGCAAGTTGCTTTCTATCTGGCACAGGGCAAATACACATTAAAAATGCTACTTAAGGAAAGCAGCCAAGAATTGTTTACCCAAACAGGACTTTTAAAAACATGCTGTAGATTGCTGTTTGCACAAGGAGAAAAAAAAAAACATTAAAAATTCATTTTGTACATCCAGATTTGCTGAAATGTGTAGTGAAGTATTAGTTATTATTGTTCTGCAGAATTTGTAGATTAAACAGAAGTCCAAAGAGGGATTTAGCATTCATATTATGTTGCCACATGTTTAAATTTAATTTAATGTTTTTCAGCCTGGTCAAAATCTCTCAGACAAAGATGGAATACCAAACCAGCATATGTGGTAGGAAAAGCTACAGCTTCCCTAGGTAAGATGGGGTCTGAAAAAAAGAAGTCTGAGGTAAATCTGTCTTGTCAGTACAATTTTTGGAATATTAGCTGCTGTTCAGGGGGTTTCAAAAAAAACTATGGGGAAGTTTTTTAAGTGGGTAATTTTGAGAAGAGCTAATGGTGTGCACTTCAGAGCTATACACCTTATTTCAGCTACTTTTTAAATTTTCCATTACTTTTATTATAATGTGATGGTAACTACTTAAAAAAATTGGTCAAAAAAGAAATAATCCCCCTGTGGTTTTGATTTGCATGTGGTTTTGGAAAATGAAGTTGGATGAAGGGGGCTAAACCAGGATTGAGATTATACAAAGTCAGCAATTTAAATCTCTTTGACCTCAGTGGCTCAGCTTCTTTATTTGTCTTGACATTGGGTTTCATCTGATGTACTTTATGTGCAATATGTACTTCATGTGCATAATGAAATGCAAAGTAGATTTTAGTTTACTAAAAGAGTAATTATTTTTGTGGCTACTTCAAGTGCTCTGTTTTTATGCTTTTCAAAGAAGCATTTGAGAGCTTGGGTCAGCTTCTGTCTCCCACTTCAACCCTTGTTTCTGGGGCAATAAATCTGAATCATTCTCATTGATTTCATTGTTTTTCTTTGCTGCTTTTGGTCATAGTGGAAGAAATTGGCCTTACTCCACAAGGAGAAAAGTCTGGAAATGCTGAAAAATTAGCTCAATATATTTGCTCTAGTAAGTATTTAAAATCTATTTACCTTCCATTGATTCAGAGTTTCCTGTGAATAAAATGGAGTGTACACTGAAGCAGAGAAGCACATCCTGCATAGATCTCTTCTAAGTAGAAGTAGCATTCAGCTGCTGGGAATGGGGGTGATATGTCTAAAAGAGAAAACAAAATACTTTTAAATACCTGTACAAAATATTAATTCACATGAAATCTTAGACTCTGTAATTAATATTTTTGTATGACCCAGTAGGCATGGTAGTTTTTAAGTAAATGATCAGAGCTGTAAAGACTGGAAATTGCTGATTAATCCTAGGATTTAAATGACAGGGACTGTAGGTGTGCTGTCAGCTCTGGGTGACCTGACTTTCCTTGCTTCAAACCAGTTGATGCTGGGGAATTTTTAGTTTACAGATGAGGGGAAGTCCTTTCCTCAGGATGATCATGTAGTGTTAGAGGAATCAGTTTTTCAGCAGGGCTGGAAGGAAGAGTCACCAAAATAATTTTGGTCCCCACTGTCCCATGCAGATTTAGTCCCTGTGCTCTCTAAAACTCATTGCTAAAATAATCTCTCTAATTGCTAAAATGACACCAAAGTTTCAGTGTCTCAGCAGCAGCCTGTTAGCTGGAAGATCCTTCTCTGTATTTTTATTCAGCCTGGGGTGCATCAGGAGAGAAAACAGAGCTGGGCAGTGGAGCTTCTCTACTTGAATTAGAGGGGAACTTTCAGTCTGACAGAAAGATTCATCATTCACTGAAGGACTTTCTGCCCAAAATGTAAAAAGGGAAGCAGAAACCTTCATGTTGATGTTCTTGCAGTGTCCACTGAAGGAATAAAGAAGGATCAAGGCTCTGAAAAGCTGTTTTTTCCAGCCAGGCAAGGTAAATAGTCTGCCTTTGGCTTGCCCTGGTCAGAGACACAAGTACCAGTTGGTGCAGTTATTCTAGAAGTTGGATGAATTACTGCACTGCTTTCAAACCCTACTTGCTGACCACACTTTAGGAATTTGCTGAACAAGGTGCTAGGTGCTTCAGTGCTGGAAATGATGTCAAGAGCCCTGCTGTGTTATTTTTTGACTGCTAGGCATAACATTAGATATGAAAGTGAGTGATGAGTAGCACAGTGTGTGTGGGAGCAGAGATTTATAGGTAAAAGAAAATGGATTGGAGCAGGCAAGTGGTGTTTTTTATGAGCAAAGTGCTCTGTATTTCACTTGGCAAATAAAATATTTTAGTGAAGTGAAATATTGAATGGTAATAATGATAGCTGCCAAAACAAGATTAAAGAAAAAGATTCTGAAAATTAAAAATGAAATTTTCAACACAAGTTTGCCATAGGTGAAGAATAACCCACACCTACTCTTCCAAGAGATATTTTAAAACAAGGACAGATTTTAGCTCACTTTTTAGTGCTAGGAAATCTACTTCTGGTAATGGATCAATGTTTGCCAGTTTGCAGAAGGGCTTGGGGGTGTTTTTTTTGGGGGTAAAGGAGATGAGAAAAATACTTGTCTTTTGTTATATGAACTTGAAAAGAACCAGGATCAGGTGTAAGTACCGGGTGGGGTGGGAAATCCTTGGGTGGGGAACTTGTGAGTGGCACAGCTCCTGCCAGTGACCTCCTCCTGGTTATTCCTCAAGCCAATGGAGAATCATCCTGGCTCTTCCTCCTCCCTTGGGAGCTGCTTCCCGGAGCCAGGAGCTGGCACAGCGCTTCCTGGTGGCAGCAGAGAAGAAGTTGGATCCAGAGACCACAGGGAAGGAGGGATCTGTGTGTTTTACAGCCCTTCCCACAGAGTATCCCCAGGGTGGTTTCCAAGCAGAACACCAGGAGGGTGTTTAAATTAACACAGTGCTGCAAAGCTGCCATTGGCCTTGCAAAAAATAAAATGAAATAAAATAAAATTAAAAAATTAACATTGCCTTTGAACACCTTTCAGTTTTGATAACCAAGCAGTGAATTCTAACCCTTGGAGCCTGCCTGGTGTTGTTCCCTCCAATCCTGCTCCATGATTGATTGGATTGTGGATGTTTATGCACTTTCAGTTCATCAAGTGGTTTATAAACCTCTGAAGTACAGATTAAATTACATCATGTTCCCTATTATGTATGTATTTACCTTAGTTTGTGCACAAAATGAGAAGCAAGTTAAAAGAATACCTCTCAATTTTTAATAGCATTATAATTTATGGTCAAAATAATAAAATCTGAAACAATGGTGTTTCTTCTGTTAGGCACCTTCTGTGCTTTGCTACCCACTTCAACCTGATTGGTAAAATAAAGGGATTTAATCTTCAGCTAGCTAGCTAGATTTACTGTCTTCTCAAGGCAAATATCTTTTAGTTGGTTTTAGTTTGTGTTGGTTACAGAAGCAGGGAAACCATTAGGGCCACTGCTTGTATTCAGGCCTACTAAGGAACTTTTGGGTTTTTTTTTCTAAACACAAGCCAGGAAGGATTAGTGTTTCTGTACAGATAGCACAGTGGCCTTTCAGTTTACTGATGTGAGTTGTATAGGGGGGCTCAAGCTGGAATATTTAGGTTGTATCTTACTCTTTTAAAATCTCTTTCACATTCTGTCCTGTCCCAAGTTGACACTTTCTGGAATTTATTACTAACATATCTCTGGCTTCCAGTAGTACTTCAGTGTGCAATTAGGACAGACAAAAATATCTGTGGTGACTCCTAGGGTCTTTCCATTTAATTTTTCCCATGCTTTTCCCCTGAGACATCTCTCACACTGTTACAAACTCTTGGGAGAAGATGCAACCCAAGAGATGGTGATGTGAACACTACTACTCATGGTATTTTTTAAGCAGATTTTGTTTACTTCTCTGATAAGGTATTAGAAACATACCAAACTTATGGACATTGCAGTCTCTCAGGAGTTCTGGACAGCCATTTATCTGAAAGGTTCTTCCACTGTTTCCTGGGGTTTCTTGTGTGTTGCCAGTTGGAACAAAAAACTTGGAGGCCACTTCCATTTTAAAGGTCAAGAGCAAGTGTTGATACCCACAATCACCCTAGAAGTGGAATAATTTTTCCTTGGGGATGGAAGAAAATAAGACTTTTGGATAGGCTGATAGTTTGAGCACAGGATTTCTGTCCTCTTCTTTGTCTCATAGAGAGCAATCTGCTACATATTGCATGGGTCTAAAATCTTAAATACAAAATGGAGGAAGATTGTGTTTCTGAGGAGGAGGGGAGATCTTGCACAGTACTTGAGCTTTGTAGCATGGCAAGGGGAATAGAAATGCAGCTTATCTCTTGTGAGATCTTTTTAGCCAATGTATTCATATTATAGTTATGGAATAATTTTTAATTTACATGCAAAGCAGCCTCTGGCCTCTGAATTGTGGATGCAGTTGCACTGCAAATGTTTTCAGTTATCTTAGGGCTGTGCCTGTGATGAAGGATGCAGCATTTACTGTAGTGTTCAACATTTGATACCTTTAAAATGTATTAAAAGTCTCATGTTTACCCTTTAATGAAGACATAAGTTAATTGAAGCTCTTGTTTGTGTGTTTACAGGAGAGAAACCTGATTCCTCAGCTCTTCTTTTTCCTTGTGGAGCCCTGAAAAGAGAAGTGCTTCCTACAGTACTGAGAGAAAAAGGTTGGACTTCCCTTGGAGCTTCATTTTAATGACTCAGTTCTGAGAACAGGGGTATCTAAAGCTTGTGAACCAAATCTAAATATGTAAAACTGAATTTGCTGTTATGTTGGCTAAAAGTTAGAGGATGTGAGTGAAAACTGTGAGGTTCAATTGCTGCCCTGGGACTGAGCTGCAGCATGCCCTGAGCAAGGTTTCTTGCTTTGTTCTTCACTTGCCTTCTCCTCTGTGAGGTGGGAAGTCACCTCCTCACAGAAATGGGGCAAGATCTGCCACTCTGCTCCAAGATCCTCCTGTCTTGCAATTCTGGAAATACCTACAAATCCTTCACAGAATGTTGTCTGTATCTTCTTAGCCTGAAATATTACACTTAAGTGCAATTAGTATGTTGAGAATGATTTATAGAAATAATACAAATGAATGCAACTCTGTTCCAGGTATACCTCTGGAAAGCCTTACTATTTATGAAACCACCCAACACCCTGACCTGCAAGAATCTTTAAGCAGTTACTTCTCACAACAGGTGAATTTTCCATATTCATAATTAGAATTTTCAATTATGTGATAATACAGGGCAGAGTATACTATTTTTTTTTGGTCTCTCTGTAAATTATATTTGTAGTGATACAAGAATATGTTGCATAGGCTTCTTGGTTCATTTCCCTATTCACTACTAGCACTGTTCACTACTCTGAAACTTAGTAAAAGTTTCAGAGAATCAGTCCCTCAGTTATTTGTTATTGCAGTTGCAAACAGCCCTGAAACACACAGGAGAAAACAAAACCTTTCACTTTTTGAGCAATACAAGGCTGCTCTTTAAATAAAACCATGTCATAAACTGCATTTAGCAAGGATATTGATGAACAGTTTTATTATTAATTTTTGTCAGTGTAAGGGATGGATCACTGGACATCTTTGCTGGATATTGCAAACCAGAACTGAGTAGTATAAAACGTGCCCTTCATTGTTCTCCCATTCTCTGGTCTCTGTGTTAATGATCTCACTTCAAGTATTCTCATTCCAAGTGAGATGTTGACAAGTTGGATGGGGCTTGGAGCAAACCTGGGCTGGTAGGAGGTGTCCCTGCTCATGCAGGGGGTTGGAACTCTGATCTTTAAGGTCCTTTCCAACCCAAACCATTCAGTGATTCTATGATACTGAGAACTATTTGCTAGGATTGTTTTTCTCTCTTTGAAACTAATCAGCAAGTATCATTAAGAAAGGGTCAGTGCATAGTGACAGATTTGAAGCTACTAATAATTGTTTTCACCTTTTCAAGATTGGCTTTCTGCATATTCCACTTCTACATGATCATTTTAGTTAAAATGCAGGCTTTCCTTCTCACAGAGCTTGTCCTCCTTGAGCTCATTCCAGCTCTTTGTAAACTCTGCATTAATGTCTGTTAAATTACATATTGATTTTAAAGTTCTTTTTAAAGAGATCCTAAAAGGTTATGGCATGGTTAGTCTGACTGATAGATTGCTCCAGATGGGTTCTGCATTTCTAATCCCAGGCTATTTAGTTTACAGCAGATATTAAAGTGAGTCAATATGTAACTTTCTGCACTCTTTCTGTGCAATTCCTTGCTTGCTGCAATTAGATGTTGGTTTCTGTGTAAAGCTGTTACAAAATGTTTCTCAGGCCCTTTGTAGTTGGTTTTTAACTGATGATGTTGTGGTTACCTCTTTAGCACACAGAGACAATGAGCAGCCCTGCATTCAAGTGCCAGGCTGATGGTTCCCATGGGCTAAAGCTGGCTGAAAACTAACAGATGGAGTTTGAGTGGAATTAGTGTAATCTTGCTGTTAACACAAAAAAATCATGCTAAAGGAGGAGGCATCTCCTTTGGGGCTGCAGCTCAAGGGACCAGGACCTTCAATCCAGGCAGAATGTTGCAGTTTTCTTCTGGCTACAGAAGGTTGCTGCTGCTTTCCTCAGGCAGGTTTGTTCTGAGAAAGCAGTTTTGAAGCATCACCTCATCTCTGCCAGAGCATCTCAGGGCAGGCAGAACTGAGGGTAAACCCCAGGAGTCCTGGGAAGCATATGTGCAGAATTAAGGTAGATGGGGATGGATTTAGGGAAATAACATGCTGAGTTTTCTTGCTAAACAGGAAAGCGAGTCCAGCTTCAGAACATTTGGACATTTATCACCAAGCACTTGTGTGGCCCAAGCATTTGGTTGTAGTTATACCTGGATTTCAGCATTCTGTGGTAGTATGTCCTGGCTGCACCACAGGAAAGCCTTTTTGTTGGCTGAATTGCTGCTCCTTGTCTCTAAAAACACTTCCTGCCCACAGAGACAGCTGAGGGGGGTTATGTGAAAGCACTGGACTCACTGGTGCACTGCTGGAGGAGTGAGTAATCTGTGGTTGCTTCTACTCAGGGAATTCCAGTGAGTGTTGTGTTCTTCAGTCCATCTGGTGTCAAGTTTTGCCTCCAGCACATTCAGAAGCTCTCTGGGGATTTTATTGACCACATCAAGGTACCTGCTCTTTAACAGTGGTGAAATAAAATAGGGAGCAAGGCTGGGGTGGGCAAATGAGAGAGAGGAAAGTTTTTACACCCATTAGAAACATTCATTTTCTCTTATGTGTTTATATCTCTGAGAAGACAGGTTATAGCAAATACAAATATTATATAGCTGAGAGTCTGAAAGTTATATGGCTGA
Source organism: Calypte anna (assembly GCF_003957555.1). Classification (NCBI taxonomy): domain Eukaryota; kingdom Metazoa; phylum Chordata; class Aves; order Apodiformes; family Trochilidae; genus Calypte; species Calypte anna. Next base: position 32,816,858 of record NC_044252.1, on the reverse strand, counting down.
GGAAAAAAATGTTTATAACAAATGTTATATAGCTGAGAAACTGTTTTCACCTGGAATTTTTTGCCACAAGCAGCACACCCCCTCTCCACTGGTTGCAGGCTTAAGTTTCTTTTTGGGATGTGAGAGGGTGAGTAGTTCTTGCTGGAATCAGCAGATACAGTCTGAGGCATAATAAATTCCTCTCACTTCTCCTGTTTTGTGGGGCTGAGAGCTTCAACTGTTTAATGGTGAGAGACATAACCATCTTTTCTAAGCAGCTCAACTGAGAGGCTTTTAAAACTGAAAATCTTCAACCTGGAGTGGTTTGTAGAGATTGGGAAGTGCAGCTATAGGAGCTGCCATGCTGAGAGTGTGAGCAAAGAGGAAGGGTTTGTACCTGAGCAGCTGAGAGCTGACACACCACCATTGTAACTCCAACCAACCTCCTTCCAGTTTGCTGCCATTGGCCCAACAACTGCTGAAGCCCTGGGAGGGGCAGGAATCCCCTGCAGCTGCACTGCTGAGACTCCCACTCCCCAGGCCCTCGCTGCTGGGATCCAAAAAGCTCTTCACCTACAGGACTGTTTATCTAACTAAGAGCACAGCCTGCATTTGAAGGTGAATATGGTGCTCTAGAAGGTTTTTTCTGACCTCTTATCTTGCAAGAAAGTGTTTCTCAGGATTGTGCAATGCTGCCCTTGTGAGGACCTGGTGTTAGAAGTTTGCATCTAGGTAGCTAAGGAGTGCTGAATTAGTCCAGGATGTTTTCAAGCATCAGCTATTCCCTGTTTTCTCACTTATGCAGAGTAAATATTCTGTGTGGATGTTCTTTGAAAACTAGTTGTGAGAGGTTAATCTGCAGCAGAGTAGATTCTGAAAGAAACAAATCACCTCAGGTATCTCCTAGCACACAAGGTAAGGGTTTCATTTCTCTGTCTAGGAAGTTTTGCACATGCATCTTTTGCAGAAGAAAAATCTCCTTACAATTAAGCATTTTCTGTTGTAAAGCTTCCTTGTTCATTGTGCTGCTTTTCCAGTATTTATGTTTAAAATTATGATTATAGATTCTCAATGGAACAGAACAACTCTTGCAGTCAAGTTGCACTGTGTGGAGCTTACAGCAGGTCAGGTATTGCCACTAAAAGTCTTCACAGTACAAGGTCTTAAAAGATAGATTTTGGGTTCTGTTCTTGTTAAGAAGGAAGATTTAATAACAGAGAAATAAATTGCCTTATCTTTGTTAATAACAGTGTTGTCTGTTTTGGATGTGGCTTATGCTTTGTTTATCTGTAAAGAGAGAAAAAGTAATCCTATTTAGAGCTAATGCTACCTTCAGCTAATGCTCAGGAATTCATAGAAGATTTAAATTGTAATATACTCAATTATAATCCTCATGAAAGTCATTCATGTTGTTAGCATTGCTGTACATTTCTGTTAGCTTAATTCTGAGTTTATGGCCTGAATTCCCAATTAGGTAGGATGCTCCATGCCTGTAACAGGAGTTGCTCTGAGCCCAGTTAATATAAGCAGAAGGAATTTCAGGTTGTGTTTGTGGGTTCAGCAGCAGTTTGTGGGCACAGCAAGAAAACCATTTTGCTTTATAAAGCAGCTCAGTTTCCTGAGATGAAGCAATCTCACAAGTGCTCTGATTGCTGGAAGATAACATTGAACAGAGGGAGGAATCCTTTACTGAAGCAGAGCATCCTGTAGGACACTGGAATGCCTCAGGTAATGGGACATAGTTGTAGGATCATGTAAACATGCCCCAAGGAGACAAGGGGCATGTAATAATTACACAATTATTGACATTCTCTGTCTGTTTCCCTTTTTTTTTCCTGCTGTCTCTTGCTCATACAACCCCTCTACCCCTCTTCCTGAACTCTGCTTGCTCCCTGCCATGTCCTCTGCAGAAAGCTCTGCCTGTGAGCAGGGAGCTGTGCAGTGCCACTAAAACGCATCCACGCTGGCAAAACCTCTTCTGCAAAAGCCCATTTAGGCCCCTCTTTCAGTCCTGGGGCATGAGTTTACACTCAGTTCTGACATTTGTCTTTGGGACAGACCTCCCAGGCTGTTCCTCTTCAAGTGAAACCTGGGGCAGGGAATGTGCTCTTCTCTTGCATTAAGGCAGCAACTAAAAGGGATGTGATTAATGAGTTCTTGGCTGGAACTTCCCCTTTTCCAGCAGCAGGCAGAGCAGCAGCCTCTTCACTAACCAGGAATCTCTCTGTTCTCTGCACCTGAGCCCTGGTTACTGATCTCAGCAGCCTTGCTCAGTCACAGCTCTGAAGCAGAGACTTTGTCCCAGTCAGCTTTCTCCTACCCCTCACCCCTGCCAGGCTTCCTGACACCAACAAAGTCAGGTGAAGTGGTTTTAGCCATCTTCAGAAACCTGCTGTTCAATTTTCTGCACCTCTGACCTGGTGAGTATAAGGGATTTTTCATGGAACAGCCCCCAGCGGCAGGCAGGCAAGGACCCAGAACCCAAATCTTGAGTTCCATCTCCTTTTCCAAGTTTGTCACTCACAAGCAGGAGCAAGAGAGTGGATACATCCACAGCCCCTCACCTTTCATCCTTTCACAGGGTGCTTTTTGCTGCTCTTGGGTGCATTTGTGATCTGTGCTGCATCAGAAAGATCAGGGTTCTTCTGGAGACAGAGCAAAGGATGCCACTTGTGAAACTATATTTAAATTGTCAGGGTAGAAACTGCTACAAAACTGGGGTTTTCTGGGTGAAAACGTGCCCCAGATAGAAGACATCAGGCTGCAGCTCTTGCCCTAGGAGTAAGAATCACTTGCTCAAAACAAGCATCTTAAATAATGAATCCACTACTTCTGTGTAAATACAGAAATTAAAACCCCCCAAACCTCTGCAGAAATACACACATCTAACAACAGTTAATACCTTTAAATGTTTTGCAATATTACAAAGTAATGAACCACATTTAGTTTAGAAAAAATATTAAGATATCAGATGCTATAATTTTCAAAACTAACACATTTTCAAAAAAAAAAAGTCCTTTCATGCTGATATAAGACTGCACTCATGTCTTAGGGCTGATTTTACAGGTTTTTTCCCCACCCCTGCTGCCTTTCAAATAATTTTAATTCCCTTGGGCAGTTTGCTTCTCTGAGGAGTATCCTGACAGTCATAACCAATAACCACAAGACATGAGCTTTTATTTAATAAATAAATCTTTATTTAAAAATATGCTCTCATTTATTCACAGTTTCAAGTCTGAAAAAAGATAATACTATTCTCAATTGAGCCAAACACATCTCAACCCACTCTTGCTGGGGTAAATGAAGTGCCTGTGACTTGCACGAGTCTTGCACCAGAGCCTGAAAGGCACAGGTTTTGTGCAGGAGAGGAACTAACAAAAATAATGTGTCTGTCTCCATGTGCTCAACAGAAAATCTGACAGCTTGGGTTCACATTACCAGGTCAGGGGTTCCAGGGAGGCCCTGCTTACAAAGTACATTTCAGGACGTATCAAACTGGAGCAACTCTGAGGTTACAATTTGCTGCAGAACGTTTCTATTGCTGCAGAGCCTGTTAGCTGGAAGAATTTCTCCAGCATAAAAAAATTGTCAGGTTTCAATCCAGAACCCTTGTTTGGCATTTCAAGCAAAGAAATGCCAGTAACTGAGCCACGACAGAGTTCCTGCAGGATAAAAAGGAGTTCCTCTTCTTTCCCAGACATACCATGCAACAGTGCAGGTGATATTAGAACCTTCAATAAATACAAATATCCCCCTGATCCCTGCACAGCAAGGCACTGTTTCTGCTGGTCTGCAGCCTCTGGGTCACTGAATTGTTCCATTACTGGTTTCAGTGTTTTGAGTCAGCTGTTCCAGTAAATTTAAGATGACCTCTATTCTCTCCAGCAGAGTCATGCTTTTGTTAGCAGTCGCACGCAACAGCAGGGAGTAAACTTGCTTGTTTGTTTTAAGAACAACTTCTTCTTCATTATAGCCCCTAAGAAAAGAAAAACAGATGATACAAGCCATTAACCTGACCACAACGTCTTATTCTGCAAGTTATCAATGTGATTATTAAATAACAACACTGATGACTACCCCTGGACACCTCCCTTCCAGGTTGCTGTCCTGGTTTGAGTCTCTCCTGTTCTCTGCCACAGTGCATCCAAAACCTTGAAATCTGTGAGCATTTGTGAGCTCCAAGTTTCTCCCTTTTCAGCCTATTATTAACCCAGAAGTCAGACCTCTGCCCAGCAGAGCTGAGGAAACACACGATGGACACAGGGTACTAGAAAGGTTAAATGAGAAGTTTTAAGTTCAGCCTCAGTCCTCCATTCTTGATATTGAGTTTTTTGTTTTGCAACACTTACCCATATTATGAGATAATGAGTCTAAAACAATGCACTCTGTTCCTTAAAGAAATCTACTTGATTACATACAAGTTGTACTTTTTTCCTCTGCATTTCACGTGTTCATGTTGCCACCTTGTGGAAGCTCTTTAGAGAGTGAAAACACCCAAACACTGCACCTAAAACACAGCCAAGGAAGCCCACGGGATTTCTTCAGGTTTGGTTTTGTTTTTTTTTTCCTGTTTACCATCTCCTACCACCAGCAGACAACTTCCTGTGCAGAATGAATTCATTTCAGTTGACTTCTATCAAAAGAGCACTTTCATCAGCAGCACTGCAGTCTGATAAACTCATAACACAACTTCCAAGAGGAATTGCCTAGGACTTATATACCAGAACTCATGTTAGGAACAGCACAGTGTGCTGCTGGAGCTTCTGTAGTCAAACAGAACTGCTGCTGAAGGAAGAAAAATGTTCTCAGGATCCCCAAAGTAACAATACATGTTCAGGTTGAACCCACACCAGCAAGAGTGGTGCAGGCAACTTCACTGCCACACCTACTCCCCAAAGCACCTCAAGGTCAACACAAAAAGGACCCCATTTCTTCTGCATCCCACTGCCAAGACAGATTATTTCTTTCCTGCACTCCCTTAGCCATGAAAAAAAACTCTTTAATGCCATGGAGTATCCTCCCCCCACACATCCCTCTCTATTTGCAGCACTCCTGATGTGCCCACATTTCTTCTGAAGTATTTGCTTGCTAAACTCTGCTGCCTCTGATGCATTTTATCATCAAGACATATCAGAAGATCCACTCACTAACTTTGGAGTGCTCTGTCACTGATGAAGACCAATGCCAGTTAAGATAAGGACACCCCAGACATGTACCTCATTCCCTCACCAGTCTGATTAAAAAAACAATGAGAAATATGCCAGCAAAATTATGGCAGTACAAGTTAAACTACTTTGTGTGTGAATTTATATCTATGCGAGACACAAGATTTATACCCTCCAAAGGATAAGTTGGATATCACAGAGCATGATAAAGCAGCAGTGATTCATAACTGCACCTTGCATTTCAGATGGGGATTACAAACTATGAGTTTCCTATCTGGATGCAGCCATTCAAGTCTGACTCTTCTGTCCTTGCTCAGTCCTGGACAGCTACCAGAAAAGGGGAGAGAAAAAACCTGCCTACATACACTTACTGAAGATGTTTTTTTGGTTATTACCTCAATTACACACAAAACCACAGAAAACATGCTAAATTTCCATGATCCAGGTGTATATGGGCTCATTGTCCACACAGAACAGTCACCTCCAGGAAAGAACAAACACCACACTTTCTTCCATGCCTAACAGAACATAGTTTGTGTGGGTTTATGGACAGGAACCACATCTACACACACAGACCAAGGAGCAACTTACCCAATTTTTTTTTTGGTTGAAGTTAACAACTTAATGGATTGAAGGAGCAGGAATGACATTCTGGACTCAAAAATACCGAGCAGTTTCAGTACTTCTTCTTTGTTCAGGCCAGCATCATTGGCTGACATATTCTCAGGGCTGCTTTTCCCCTTGCTGATCTACAAGAAGAGAAAGACAGGAACCATTTCACTCCCTTCAACACTTCAGCTGAGTCAGGCAGCCACACCTGCAGTTAGCTGACTCTCTGGAGGAGTGGTACCAACAGCACAACTGCTGGAACACCTTTCTTTAGGAGGCTTCAGCAGTCAGCTCATGCCTACACTGCACACATGTTGCCTGCCTATATTATACATACATTTTGGAGAATTTAGTTACAAAAATATCAGGGAAATGCAGACTTGACTATTTGTTGCTCAAACTGTAATTTGTAAGCAAGGAATGAACAAGTAGCAGCATATACCAAGTAATTAATTGCTCTAGGCATCAAGAATCTATCAACACTAGCTACAGATAACCTTCCACATTTTAATAATTCAATGTTAAATATACAATAATAATATTTAATATATCAATATTAAATATTAAATATACATAGAGAATTCCCACTTATATTGCAAATACATTCTTAAAGCTCTTTAAGGAGACTTTTAAAGGGATAATAAAGTAGCACAGAACCCTGTTCACTCACTCATTATTCATCCCTATACAAACATGTTTTAATCCAGCTTCAGATGAAGGGTTTGTTCTGCAGTTAATTTTTTTATCCATTTCTATGTAAAGGTTAGAAGTGAACTGCAATGAGTTCAAACCCTCTTCACACTGTTTAAGCAACTAGCTCTGCTGAAAACTAGCCAAACAGGATCTTGATTGCCAAATGGCCAGTTGGAAGCAAATGCAAGATCCAAGGGAGGAGATCAGACCACTTGATTTTTCTTTACCTGTTCCCTTTCTGCCACAAGCTCTTTCCTGATGAGCTGGAACGCACCCTTGGTTTTCACCATTACATCCAGGGCCCCACACAAAGTCTTTAATTTCCCAGCACTGCTGTTCTGACCTTGAGGAAAAAAAAAAATAAATAAAACTGGACACAAATCATTAGATTGCACTTTTTCTTCCATCTAAGTATTCTAAGATTCCTCATAAAAAAGCACATACTGTCCCAAGGCAGCAGAAAACCAGCAAGATAAAATGTCTCCTCTCGAAGAAAAATCTGCTCTGAGGAACACATTACTCCTGCTCTTATATACCAAAAATGACATTCATTAGGTAATGATGGTTTGGAAAGCTGTTGTAGAGTAAGACAGAGCTAGACTTACTGGCCATCTGGAATTCTGCAAAAGCCACTCTTTCCAGCTGCACACGGAGGAACTCACAGGGAGCATCCTTGAGGAGCTGGAAGAGCCTTACTGCTTTGCTGTAATGGAGCTCAGCCAGGATACGGTGCTGTTTCCTCAGATGTTCATCTCCAACCTGCAGGCAAAGTAAGGCACCTAGGAAATTTGTTCATGAGGTCACTGAGAAAAAAATGCTTCTGGACAAGACCAGGTACCAACAATCTCCAGCTCATTTCATAAAGGTTCATGTAAAGGTCTGCATGTTCCTAGAACTCATCACCAGCTGACATCTTTGAATCACAGAATTGGCTGGGTTGGAAGGGACCTCAGAGATCATCAAGTCCAACCCTTGATCCACTCCCGCTGCAGTTCCCAGCCCATGGCACTCAGTGCCACATCCAGGCTCTTTTGAAATATCTCCAGACACGGAGAATCCACTACTTCCCTGGGCAGCCCATTCCAATGCCTGATCACCCTCTCCAGAAAGAAATTCTTTCTCATCTCCAACCTAAACCTCCCCTGGCACAACTTGAGACCCTGCCCTCTTGTCTTGCTGAGAGTTGCCTGGGAAAAGAGCCCAACCCCCCCTGGCTCCAACCTCCTTTCAGGGAGTTGCAGAGAGTGATGAGGTCTCCCCTGAGCCTCCTCTTCTCCAGCCTCAACACCCCCAGCTCCCTCAGCCTCTCCTCATAGGGTCTGTGCTCGAGTCCCTTCACCAGCCCAGTTGCCTCCTTTGGACCTGCTCCAGCACCTCAATCTCCTTCCTAAACTGAGGGGCCCAGACCTGGACACAGGACTCAAGCTGTGGCCTCACCAGGATGAACACCAATCTCCACACATACAGGACCCATTAAGCAAAGAAGCACAAACCAGTTTGTACCCACACCTGGTTTCTCAGGCAGCTGTGGTACATGGAGCCAAGCCTGTGGTGGATGGTTGCAGCCCGGTACTGGCAGAGAGGCTGCCTGGCAGACACTGTATCAACATCACAGTATTTCAAGGACTTCATCATGGCTTCACTAACTTCCTTCTCTATCTACAAGAGAAAACAAAAGATGTAGCAGGATTACTTTGACTAGAACACCACTGTGTGCAAGTGTCAGGGTTAAATCTCTACTTGTGGCACTTTTCATTAAGCAAATCCTTATCAATGCAGGTCACTGAGCATTTAATGGTTAGCAGTGGTTCTTGCAAATCTAATGAAGGTTTACAAGCTATTTAGTATCAATTTTACTCACTGCTTACATGTTCAGAAGACAACAGGTCAGTATTACCAAATGCCACAAATGCTTTCAGTACCTGTTCCTGAGCCTTTCGAGACAGAGGAGCATAATCCTGCTGCAGAGTTGCCATAGTGAAATATGTAGTAGACAGCTCCCAGTTGACAGAATCCCAAACAGCTGGATGCACATCCCTCTTTCCTAGTGATCTTAATGCCTTCAGATAGTAGTCAATGGCCTAAAGGTTATAAAATACACACACAGTTAGCTACTTGACTCATTCTCAAGAAAGCATCCCAAAATAATTTGTCTGAGCCTTCTTCAGTCTTTTTCCTTACACTCATTTTGCTCAGAACTTTAATCCAGACCTTGCATTTCTCTTTCCCTTGTGTGTGGTACTGCTGTCTGTTAAACATCAGAATCCAAACCTCACAGCACTTCATACATCAGAGCAACAGAATCAAACCTCAACACCACCACTGAAGCCTGAACACTGAAGTGTACAGCACGGACTAGGGAAACAGGAAAGCAGGAGAGGCATCTCAAGTTATTACATCAGCACTGACAGATATTTATGAATACTCTAAGGTAAAAAGCAATTTATAATGCTTTTTGTGGGCCATCTGAAAAATAAAGCCATGTTACCTTATTATAATAAAGGGCTTCTTCTGGGGAAAACTCCCTTTTGAAGTCACCCTCAGCTGCACAGTGTGCTTGGGCACAAATCCTCATCAGCCTCCCCGTGTTGCAGAGCAGAAGAGCAGCATTGGTTGCATCATCAATGGACTCAAAATTCTGGATTCCTTCTTCAAAGCAAGAGAAACTCTTCTTCCAGAGTTGCTGCTCTGTCACTGAGATGTTTTTACTCACTAGGGTTAAGACACAAGGCTTAGCATCTCATTCAGATTACTGAAAGGTACCAAACATTTCCACTGTGTTCCTGTGCTCCTGAACAATATTTTAGAATTTAAAGGGTGGCAAATTATTCTGAATTACCCAATTCATGGAAAACACTCTTAAACATCAAGCATGAAAATCTTGATAGCTGAAGTGCACTATTACACATAATATACTTTGAAAAGAACTGTCATAACATGACAAACAAAAAATAACAGAAATTAACAAGGTAAAATATATTTTTACTTTTGTTTTTTTTTACAGTAATACTCAGGGTATTGTCACTATTTCTATCAGCTTACAGCATAAAACAAGTAAAAAAGTGACTTTTACAGACAAGTGAAATTCAGTATTTGAGCTCTTAACTTCAGCCAAACAGCAGTTCTGCAACACCACAGAGATTATGAAAAATCACAAAGATAAAAGTCTGACCTCAAATCCTTCAAATATTAATTGGATAAAGATCACAAAAAAGCTGGTGTTTGGGAGGCTGAAGCTGTTTACACTGAATCACTAGCATCTCATTTGTTCTAGTTTATATATAACTCTTACTTGTAGACAACACATTACTGGTTTTTCTTTCCAAACCAAAAAGAACACAACCCAGCACCCTACACCCTGCAAAGTTTAGGCAACCTCCATTTCCTCAAAAAACCCACAACAAAAATAAACTAGAAGGAAAGCTTCCAAAGATTTATTTACCAAAAATAAAATGAAAGAAATTAATAGGCTGACTTCACCAAAACTATTCATACATTTAAATTAAGCTCACACTTGTTCATGCTGGGCCAAGCCAAACACAACAAGAATGCAGCATGCCCTCCCTTTTATAAGGGAGTTGGTTTAAAGGTTCCAGAATGTTTTTTTGAGGGCATTCTAAAAAGAATTTCCCCAAAGCTACAGATTCCATTATTCAGTTTAGGTTCAATTAACTACAAGCCAGAGTAATCTCCTGTAGACAAACATTTATAAGGACATTAAAGTTAACATAGCATCAATTACTTACTACAAAGTTCTTGAAGTAGCTTCTTGATAATAAGAAATACAATTTCTGAAATATTAGTGAACGTGATCACTGCAGCCCCATGAAAGTGAAAAAGATAAAAAAGATACACATAAAATACTTGCCCACTCTCTCAGTCTGCACTGCAGCAGCCTGGTTCATGTAAAAGACTCCAATCTCATTCCTGATATTGCCCATCCTCTTCAGTACCTGTATATGCTGCTCTGGATTCTGGTTTTTTAAATTACTGAAAAGTAAAATTTCATAAGCTGCTTCATAACATTTGCAGCTGGTGGAGAGCTGGCATTCCAAGTCTGTAGACAAGTCAGTAGCCCAGGCAAAGACTAGAAAACAAAATGCAAAGACCAGAAATTAAAATGCAAAGCCTGGGTGTCAAACAGTACTTCCAAATTTCAATGTGCAATGGGCATCATTGTGGGCACTCTCTTCTAGACTAAATGCATCCATATCAGAAGGATCCCACAGTTTTAACAAATAAGCACAATTTACTCTCTAATTAAATAATCACCACCTCATTTTACAGCTTCACGTATGTCATACAGTACCTTGGCAACCTCCTTGGAGGTGACAGGCACAGTGAGCCTGTCTGAAGCAAACAGAACTGAAACATTCTAAACCCTGCTGTATGGTTTTGGGGAAGCACCATGAAGCTTCTGTCTGTGAGAGACCTGAATTATGGCAGCTGTCTTTTATCATACCTTGGCACCTGGATTCTCTGTGAAGACTGTGTAAGATTTCCTGATCTTCTTTTGTCTGGTAGTTGTATTCTTCAAGATATGCTGCTCTGTTGTTTGCATTCTGAGCAAGCATTAACTGGATATCTCCACAAAGGGTTAAACACTGACAAAGAAATAGCAATACTTCAGGAAGCATGCTGGCACAGAGACAACAGTAGGTATCTGTTAGAATAAAAATAAAAAGTCCACGGATGAGGGAGAGGGAAAGAAAAGAATTTAATGTCAAAAGGTTTGACACAGACTGACATTATAATTGGTTTTTATGTTTACCTGTCACACACTGGCTGTATGTAGACAACACCTCTTCTTAGAACTAACCTATTTCAGAAGTCAGAGCTACTTTATGTGGCTGGCAGTTGAAAAAGAGCAACTGTGTTGTTTGAGAGGAGCAGCAAATCTGATAATTACAAATACCAATCTCAGATTTGACTAAAGGAAAACTGACTTTCTGGAGATTCACACAAATGAGATACAGCCTGAAAATTCACCTTCCAAAAGGTACAGGCTGAAAGCTAAAAAAATGCTTTGAGTTACTGACAAGCATGGTGATGCTTTGTGTTAAGATCAAGTGTTCCTGCTTTGTAAGCCCCCTCTCCCCTGCCCCAGGCCCTACCACTATGGAAGCAAACCAGCAGTGCTGCAGTACTACACTAGTGGAATTTTCCACTTCATTATTTTCATTATTGTAGTAATATTCTAAGCAGCCTGATTTTACTGCCTTCATTTTCCTAAGCAGCACCTGAAGATGCAGTTCAGTTTAGAGGAGTATCCAATTCACCTTGCCAACAAGTTTGGTATTTCTGAGTCAGGAATATGTTTAAATTCAATGGGAACCACTGAACATTTTAAAGGGAAGAAACATCTGTTTGCAGTAACACTGAGACCACAGAATGCTACCTTGCTCCTGGCACCAGGACTGACTTGCCCAACCTCAGCACTCTCAAGCTTCAACCCTGCACTTGAAATTTCCTCACTCTGTCAAACCAGGAGCAACCTTTCTACCAGAGTCAAGAGTTATTTCACTGTAGAGTTATATTCACTCCTGAATAACCAGCTACACAGTTAACTAAACACACAGGTGTCAGACTTGTCACTGCATGCCCCTGGGATAAATCAGGCACAGGAGAAGGATTTGCTGTCATGAAAGGCCTCCCCTGGCAATGACAGAGCTGACAAATACTTCCCAGCAACTTACCATGGCACTGCAGAGCCAGCTTGATGTATCGTAACGCTCGCCCGTATTTCTGCAGGATCATAGCAGCATCAGAGAGGACATAATAAGCCTTTGATGATTTCAGAATGAGCTGGAGCTTCATTTTATATTGCCACGACCCAGGAATCATTCCTGACTGTCTGGAATGCTTACCCTTCTGAAATGAGCCCACTGTAACAGGGACAGAACCTCATCAGTAAATCTTTTCTCCGTAACATGTGCCAGAGGTTGGCCACCACTTCATCAGCCCCCAGACAGAATGTAAATTGCCTTATTACAGCTCTGCACAAGCACAGTTATGTCAGCCTGCCTGCCACTACATTTTTCATCTGCAAAATGGACCAAATACTTGGAACTTTACCAGGTACTCCACCTGATAGTGGGAGCAAGTGCAGGGAGAATGCAGCCAACCTCTCACGCTTTAAAACAGCTTTTGAAATTCAGGTGCAGTGGCCAAGACTATTCCATTAGGTAGCAGCAGAAAAGAACTGAAAAGCTACAGGCATAATTTGTTATCTTCTTCACCAGATCCTTACAATGTATGTTCTGATTCTGTATGAACAGTCTTGAAGTGAGAAATCCTCCAGCCCAGAGGGAATTAGATAACCTGGTCCTTCCCACAAGGAAACCCAGTGTCTCTCACACTAGCTTCAAAATATCCTCAGCATAACGTAAAGGTTCCTTCTTTGGTTACAGAACCAGAAAGAACAGGCCACTGACTTCTGGCATGCCAAAGGACAGAATTTTGTCTTGATAATATCTGCTTAACATTCAGTCTCTTGCTTCCAGGTGGACCTACAAGGCCTGAGTCAGAAATCAAGTTCTAGAAGAATTTCATCCTTGCATAAGGGCACAGAAATTTCACACAGTAACACCTCAGGCAGTTAAAGACACAAAACACATGTCCTGCATCCATATATTCAGAGGTTTTCTTTCTTTTCAAGAATTAAGAGCACTTACCTTTTCTCTAAGTATATAAACATACACACCTAGCAGAGAAGTTACACAATCTGCATCACAGAAAAAAAACCCCACATAATGGAGAAGTAAAAGTTTCTCCCTTATGTTTGAACTACTTCTCTCTACGTTGAACTCAATCCTTATGACCTAAACAACCAGAACTATTGCTGCTTGAGGGAAGAACTCCACCACAGATCCAGAAGTCAAATTTAAAAAATAATTATTTCAGATCTGTACAATATTTACCTCCCAGATCCCCCAGGAAACACTTGTTTCTAAACAGAACAAATTCTTCTCCTCTCCAGCTGGCAAGCTGCTGCACTGTGTTATCAGTTCCAAATGGTAAGGGCTATAACCAGAGCCTGGCTGCAGGAGAGCTGAAATCCATGCCTTTTTATGGCACTCCAGAGAAAAATACAATAGACAGACTATAGCCTGAAACTTCTGGAGTTTGAGCAAACTAAGTATCATCACTTCCTGTCTCCTTCTACAGTTAGAGGCATGAGAAAGAAAACAAAATCCCTGTCAATATTTTATATGCAGTTCAGCAGCAAACATAAGATAGGGAAAAAAAACTGCCAGAAATGAAGTTCCTTCACAAAACTTCCAAGTCAGAGAGCAGGAATGAAGGCTACTGCAAAAGCAATCCAACCAAGGTACTGTGCTCCACTCAAACCCCAAAATACCAAGTCATTTGCAAGCCTTATCTAAAGGAGGCCCAGTATCATTATGTGTTTACTAATAAAAGATGCTCTGATATGCAAAATATGCCAAATGAGCAACTCTTATGTTTAAAAAGGAACACACTGTCCTCCAGTTTTCAGCACAGTACTTTTTGCTTAGGCAATAATAGTGTAATTAGTAACTTGTAATTGCACTGTTTTGACAACCAAAATAAAGTAGCAGCAGTTCCTCTTGGCACTGGAAAGCTCCTATTTGCACAATCCCACCACTTACTTTTGTCTAAAAATAATGCCATCTGTTGTTCCAGACACTCAGGCCCACCACTGGTGGATTCATCTTCATATTTCAGTGGGATTGGTGTGCTGGGGTCAGCTGCAGGAAGGTCACCTTCTTTTTTAATGCTGCTGTCAACAGACTTTAAGCCCTGTGTGAAGAAGAAATAATGTAAGTCACCCTGAAACCAACATTTAGCAAGTCCAGAAGACCCCAAGGATTGGGAACTAGGTTGAGATTGTAAGATTACCTCCAGGACATAGTTGAGCACCAGCCTGCAGCGTTCCTCAGTGCCATGGCAGACAGGGAATGCACAGCTGGGCTGGATTGGGGATGGGAGAAGAGAATAAACACTTAACATGTGAAATGTCACACTCACTGGCTAGAAGACACAAATAAAACATCTCAACTCTATGCTCAAAAGCATCAGTGTGGGGTTTTTTATCCCTTTATCTCAGCAAACAACTCAGATTCCTGGTCACCTACACTTGGTGTCTCCTGGTGGTGCCAAAGAAAATGAAGAGAGAAGAGAGGACTCTGTTCCTTAACAGGAATTACAAAGCACTCAGAGCTGCTCTGCAAGACCCAGGGAGACAAACAGATTTAACACTACACAGAAATAATTTCTCAGCCTATCCATCACTTTCATAACCTTTGAACAACTCAGTGCCCTGAGATCTTTTTTGGGGGTTATATTTTTGTTTTCTTCTAGCCTAGAGTATAAGGAGGAGAAGAAAGAGGAAACTGAGTGCTTCTGCACCTCTTAACAATTGTATTTTCAGCTGATGGTCCCTGAAATGTCAGAAATTAAAACAGCAGTAAGACTTACAATTTTCTTCTAGGAAATCTTGTTCTTTGCTACTCAGAGCAGTTGTAGAAAACATCATAATCGCTACACTATAAAATCCAAACACCTCAAGCTTTAAAGAACAGCTGAAGAACAGATGCTTTCTCACTGCCTGGTGCCTCAGTTAACCCAAAACGAAGATACAATGGTTATCTAAGACAAAACCAAAACCTAGCTGAATTTCAACAACAAACCTTTCTCCATCAACTGAAGCTTTCAAGAAAACCCTTAAAAAAAAATCCACAGCTTCACTTACACGTATTCGATGCACAGACTTGTATTTTTCTGGTACTGATAACTCTCCAACAGACTTGATGATAGCCACTGCTTTATTGTCATCTGGTGGATCAGAACTGTTACTAAAAGAACCATTTTCATCACTGTCTGCCATTTCTTCCTCTTCTTCACTGTAACTTTCATCAGAATTTCCATTTATGGGGAAGTCTGCATTGTCATCTTTTTTTGGTTCATCCAGCTGAAAGAGCTCTGATAACATGTAGTTTGCTGAAGCTATAATCTTTCCAGGTAAGAGAAAAAAAAACAAACAGTGATTTACTATCAATTTTTTTTTTGTTAGGCAGTATCAGTATAATTTCTCTTAGAACAAGAGATAAGCAGCACATGCAGGTAGGTTTTTGATAGCCCATAAAGACAGCCTGTATACACCCCTTCTGAATGAGCCCATATGCTTGAGCACTGAATTTCCATTGTATTTAGAAAACCACAAGAAAACACAGAATTCTTACTTGAGGATGTCTGCCATTGTCCAGCAACTTAAGACAATTAAGGAGCAATGTTCTGATAGTGCCATAGTGTTTCTTGTTCTGGTTTTTCTTCAGCATCATATTGCAAGCAACTCTAAAAGAAAGTTGAGCAAAATAGTAAAACTCTGGATGATTTCTTTGTGCTGGAAGAGAAAAAGCTTTAAACAATACTACTGCAAATGCTGATCTCCTGAAGTTTACAAGACTTACTCAGCAAGAGTGCAGCCTGCATGAAGGAACAGTGAAAAGGAGAAAGTCTGTTTTGGTTTACTGGGATTGAGGCTTACCCAGCATATTTCCATTTAATCATAACTTTTGGTCTGTCTTCTTAACAAATATAAATGTATCAAGAGCTAAGTATTACCACAAAAATGATAAAAACTCACTTGTATAGAAGAATTGCCACTGGCATTGTAAAAGGGTTTTGGTATTTGTCTTCTGTCTCTTCACAAAGGGTGGTTAGGTCATAGAGCTTTACTATATCACTCCCACTTGCTGCAAGATAAGACCTTTCTTTAAATCAACATGACATTAAAATACAATCTTTTCAAATGGATCTAAATCTACTTACCCTTAAACAGCCAATAAGTATGTCCTTCTTTGGTGCAATTTGATTTCAGAAAAGATAAGATATTTTGAGCAATATCTTTTATCACTTTGGTAGAAAAATTAGAGTTTTCCAAATTAGGAATATCTTCAGTCTTGATCATTTCATATTTCTGCAAAGAAGATATGTTAAAATTCAAGATTGAGAGCTCTGTGCCATCTACCCTCCCAAAATCTACACATCAATGTCTCTATCAACTGCTAAAGGAAACAAAAGGCTACTATTATGATACAGTGTTAGGATAAATTAATTTCTATCATAGATTTAAAAGCAAGCACACCTTGACTACACTATTCAATGAAAGTTCTAAAGCAGACTCAATTTATGGCAAACATGGTGAAGTAAAAGGAAGATAAAAGATGGACAAAAAAAAAAAGTGGTAAAGGTGGAACATCCATTACTTCAGTAAAACCCAGGCAGCCTGGCACCTAGGACACAGGAGGCAGCACAAAGCTGCTGGCAACAGAAACTCAGCTGATAATCTGTGGTCTACTGTAAAATAGTCAATGCAAACAAAAATTTTAAAAGCATGTATCTGTCCTGGGAATTCAACACTACAGATTTGAAAATGCAAGAAAATGGGGTCTTTCTGGTGCTGGTTTTTTTTTTTTTTTTTTGCCTTCTTATATTGGGGGTGTGAGGGGGGAGATGAAATCTTGCATGATTGAAGTGAGAAAAAAACCCCATGATTTCTGGATGATTTGTAAACTCTGTACATGCTTCTTTCTGCAATACAGAATTTTTGCAATCTTTCTGTCAGAACAGTAAGAACAGAAGCAATCTGTTGCAGCTGGAACAATTTCAGGAACTGAAGACAGATGCACTTGGTATAACACCAAGAGCCAGACTTACCTGAACAATTCCATTCACATGAAAGCACATCACAAGCTCAGGTACATTGCATATTAAGTTGTCCAACCAGTAGTCAATTCCTGTTAGCACATTTATTGGCTTGTTGTTATCCCTAAGACACAAACATTTCGAGTGTTATTTGTCTCTTTTAGCTCTTTATTTACTTTTCAGAAAATAACACAGATACCTAAAATGGAATTTAGATTTCAGTCACTGGAGAGTGGATGGATACCAAAAAAATTTTGTGCATTGTATTTCAGAGGTAAAAAAGGAGATATATCAAACAAAAGAGATGTACTGATCTCTCCTATGGAATACAACTTCCCTCTGCAAATTTGCACTTCTGCTCACACTTATGCTGACACTTTGAAAGCTTCAGATGTCACACTGTCACCAAGATAACAAGAACTTAAGTTCTAAAGGAACAGCAGTATAAGCTGCAACTACTTGTATTTCAAGTCATTTCCCAGACCTTCTGAAATGCCTTGCAAAGGCACTGTTAATTCCTAGATGTGGCTTAAAAAGATGGACAAACATCAGGCAAGTTTCAAGCTTTTGCTTATTCTTTGCCCATGCAAAGACAGGAACAGAAAGACTGGGAACCAAGTGGTCAGCTCTGAGTGAGCAGGAAGAACTTAGAACTACCACAGTCAAGTGTTAACGAGGTGCACAACCAGCAGCTCTTGGAAGGCAGCCTCAGCAGGAGAAATATTACTGCCCTCTTTTATAAAAATAGCAGTGGAATGAAATTAAGGACTGGATACACAGCAGTGTTTTAACACTCAACATTCACACTGAAGTCAGAAAAGGGTGCAAGCTGACAGTAGTTTCAAAGAGGGATTTAGTTACAAGTCAGATAAAGTGGCAGAGCATCTCCAGTCCCAGTGCAGTGGCAGAGGGACAGTTTGAGAGGACTGACTGGGACAGTTTCTGTCTCCCACCCCTTTCCAATGCCATTGCTATTTAACCATAACATGAATTTTTTTGTTAAAAAGCCAGGAGTTAATAAAAAAACAGCAGGTATGTAAATAGAAAACAAAGCAACAAGTCTGCCAAGGCTGGCCTGCACATTTCATGAGCTTCCAAACTCACCTGAGACGCAGGCTGACAGCAGGGTATCTCCCACCTCCAAATATTGGCATATTGGATCCTACTAACATGTGGATATCTTCAAAGGTCCACAAGATGTTTCGAACAAAATCATTTTTAAGCCCCTTCATGAAGAGAAAAAAACAAAAGGTCTATAAATCACTGTTATAAAACATGCTCCCTGTGACATTCTGCAGAATTATGAGGAAGCAAGAAGCAAAAAGCAGCAAATAAAAGACAGTACATCATGAACTACACTATGCATTCACATCAACTCAAAAGGCTGAGACCACAGATGCCACAAAAGTTACTTCTACAGGGGATTTAGGTTCTTTTTTTTCTTTTTTTTTTGACCAAATTTTAAAACTGTTTGATTAAATTGTGGGTTCAGTGTTTGAGCTCAAATTTCACATAGATCATACCTGACTGTTTTCCCCTTCAGTGAACAAAGTAGTCAGGTTTTGTTCTTTGGGGGCTGAGGCCACATGCCCCACTACATATGAGTGTTCAAGAGGCACACTTCCCTGTGAAAAGCACAAGGAGAAGGGGTGATTCTGCTGCTGAGGTAATGTCAGGCCACTAAAACAAAAATAAACCTGAACAGCAAAAGTATAGAGTGGAAAAAACCTTTACATCCAACATCTTTCAATAATTATGTATTTTAACTACAAAAAAGCCTCTTGCAGTGACTAAAAGGCTCTTCTGTAGCTAGTATCAAAATGTTGTAGTGTGCATTGCCACAGGTTTTGGAAAGAAATCTGAAAGTGTTCATAGAAACTCTTGATTACCCCAGCATCAGCACCAGAATGTAAAACCTCTGTCCTGATGTCTTACTTGTAAATGAAAGGAAATCACACTGTACAAAAGCACAACAGCTTCTTTATGAAGAAGCTTTTTTATTAAAAGCCTTTAAGTACTGAAATACTTTGAGGTTATTACTACATCACAGCACATGCAGCTAGAATTTTACAGATAATGAAGGTCAGAGCTTTCAAAAGTTAGCTGAACACTGGCACACCAGTTAGCTGATTAAGTGGCACACCAGTTGGTAATACTGCCCAACTGTAAATATAGCATTAATATTAACAGACTGAATACAACAGATCTTTTACACTCTAAAAAAAGGCAAACAATTCCTGCATTCTAATACCAAAACCCCACAGAAATTCCCAGGCTTTTATATATCAGTTCACCCACAGACTGAATCCCTGGATTGCAGCCTAACAGGAATAATATTTTGTTGCATAATTACTATAAATATCTCTGCCTTCAACTTGGGTAACCTCATAACAAGCATTTGTAAATGCTGCTTAGCTGTTGTGCCAGCTTTTTGCTATATCTGCCTTTTCCTCTTCACCTAATAAATTCAGAGCCACAACAGATTAATGTCAGATTTAAAAAGACCAAAACTTTAGACTTCTATACACACCTTCTAGACATCAGCTGTTTCTACTTTTTTAAGACTACTCTTAGCCAAATGTGTTGTCACTCAAAAATGCACAGCTGAAAATGCTTTTAGTATTACTGGGAGAGAAAAAAACCCAAACAATTTCTGAAATTTGGAGCTCTGAAACACTGGCATAAACTGAATCACACTACACACAGTCCTTCTAATGCCTCTGCTGTCTTTCAGCAAAGAGTAACTGCAGCAGCACCTTTGAAAGCCTTTCAGTAAATGTGTCTCTATAAAAACTAAGGTGTCCTTTAAGCATTATGTAAACTAACCTGGTTAGAAGCACCTGGATCTTCAGATAATGAAGAAGGCATTTCAAAAGGAGCTGGCCAGGAGGCCCTTCCTGCTTCATCACTCTCACCTGAAACAGGACCTTCCTGATGCTGTTTTGATGTGGAAGGAACAGGCTGAGCAGCTCCATCACCATTAATGCTGACAAAAAAACATTGGAAGTTTCAGTCAATAATATGCAAACAGATCCATTCTAGAACTGTTATATTTGATGCTCCCAAAGAATGACTCTGTTACTGTGCTAAAGGACTGCTTCATTGACAGGCTGTTCAGTGGTCAAACTCCTACAAAATGACAGCAGCTCTTACAATTTACCTTGTGTACTTTAAGCTGTTCACCTCTCAAACCCAGAAATACTAAGATATGCAGTTCATTAAGTTTATTTTATTCTTTAACACTTGATTTTCTTCAGTTTCAGGTATTTCCTGATCTCAACCCTCAGCTTCCTCTGGACAAACAATTAAAACAGACCATAATGGGAGTTCCAACATTTACTTCAAGATCAGGAATCAGGCAAAAGTGAGTGGTGCAGAATTTGAGATTCATGCAGACATAAGGTTACCTGTAATACAGAAATTTAGAGAGTATAGCCTTCTGGTACCAATGTTCTTTACTCTTCTTTTTTCGTTGCCACTTCTGATCAATCAGCCTTTGATAAAACTCCTTCAGCCATGTCCAGTCCCCTGTCTAAGCAATAACATAAACATGAAATTAATATAAAAAACCATCTGCAAGGTAAACCAAGTGCCTCATTAACTTATGAATCTTCATCCACAACAGCAAAAGAAATCCAGAAAACAGCTTCACAGCTGAAGTCTTTTAACTGGCCATTTACTGAAAATGTATCTTCTAGGAAAAAAAAATGTTCTTACTGAAAAGTTAATTTTTTTAGAAAGTTTAATACATGGTAAGAGGTTACACAATTAAAAATACTTATTACTAATGAAATAGTATAGCAATGAAGTAATCACAGGCCCAGGATGTGGAAGATGGAATTTTAATCTTATGATATCATAAATACAGGACATGAGATACAGCTCATGGGTAAAGCAACTGCTGCAGAGCTCAGCATCTTTTGTCCTCACGTCTGATTCTCAGGGATTTTGCTCCATGCATGGTTCCTTGGTGGCAACACTCTTCTTGAAACACTGCATCTAGATCATATGCTAAGTATGTTCAAAATAAAACTCAAATGATTAACCTGAGATGATCTCATGAAGAGTTCCTGAATATCCAGCTCATCCAACAGGAGCGTGCGCCCGATGCGATGCACAGCCATGCTGACATGTGACTTGCTGTATGGGATCTTCAGAAGTTTTTTTATGTTCTTGCAGGAGAAAAGAGAACAGAGATCACATTCCATAGAATTATACAACAATTCTTAGCAGTGAATACACTGGCCATGATTTTAAGAGGATGCAATTCCACAAGAAGTTGCATTTGTTGAGGTGGGAGAGAACAAGGAGAGTGATACAGAGCCCAAGCACTCACTATAAACCACAGCTGTGGTTTAAACATCAGCTCTCTTTGGATCATCACAACCAGGTCTCATCAAAAGTCACCAAAAAAAATGCAAGTGGGTGGTTTGGATTTTAAAAGCTTTATCTTCACCACAGGAATCACTCTGTCAGACAGCCAGAGGAATCTGGACAGATATTGAAGTCTGAATAAAAATCTGCCAAACATCAGCACAGTAAATGAGTATTTATGATTCCTCTTCTGAGCAGCTTCATCTGAATTCTACAGATATTACCAGCACTGAAAAAGCTGGGAAAGTCAGAGGAAAGAAGACTGGAGGGGGCTCACTTTTCTAGATAAGAATAGAAAAATACTAAATCTAATAATTCACATCTAAATAATGAGTTTCAAACACAGATGCCAACTATACTGTGCAAGATTGATGTGCTGCATTCACTAAACCATATATTTTAGCTGAGGAATATTTGCAGAAACCCACAGGAAATATGATTTTTATCTCTACATTTCTTATTCAGTGATAACAACTCTCTTGCATGACAGATCATAAGTTAGGTGATCCCTGTGTTTCACTAGGGGATCTTTACTTTTTCTTAAAGGACACCAAATGACAGAAGTCATGACAGTATCTTAAGATAAGGTTTATACAACATTAGAGTTTGAATGCTGGAACTTAAAAACTTGTACATACCTCTGAATCAGACACAACATCAACATCATTTCCAACTGAGTCAATGAACTCATAGGCCATCCCAAAGCTATTTAAAAAACATTACAAGACAAATTCAGTGTGACAGTAAATAGAGATCTCCTTTTCTCTAAAGCTTATTAAATCTTTGCAAGCATTTTCTGCATCAAAGGAAAAGTCTAGGTAAACACTGCCAGTTGTAACAACCTGACACTAATTCACAAAATCATATTGACATTCTACAAGTATTTCAAAAATATCATTGGAAGCACTCAGATCTAATTTAAACATCTTCTAAAGTGCATTTTAAGTTTTGATGAAATCAAGAAAATCAGAATTTAAAGTTTTTGAATTTTTTTTTAAAGACAGTTATGGGAAATTAGAATTTCTTTTTATAAACATTAAAAACAGGTGTTCAAAGAGTTCCTCTTCATGACACTGAGCATTTTAAATTCATCTCAGCAGTTGCCATTTCCTTCTACCTTATCTATATTATCTAGAAGTGGCCTACATATTTTAAGAAACACATCCTTTATCTTCACCTACATTCAGTGAAGTGTCTTTAAATGACAAGCTATTAAATATACTTATTATATTTACAAAATATATAAAAGTATTCCAATATCCAGAACAGTCTTTCAAATTCAACCAGGTATTACTATAACCCAAACAAATAGATATGGAAGTGTCTTCAGCTACACTTTTACTACTGGTTATTTAATACTGACATGACAGACAAGGAGATTAAACTGTCAGCCTCTATTTGACCAACACAATACTAAAATAAACAGGAAAAACTCAAAGCTCTGGGAAACCTTACTCTTCTCAAAAGTGGACATCTCCCAAAACAGATTATGAGGATTTAAACACAGCCCCTCTACAAACTGTTACATTTCACTAACTAGTAGTTGATTTGGTGTGATTTGGTTGGTCAGTACAGGATTTAAGCCTTGTATTTATGAACACCCTTAACTTATCAGACATCCATACTGAAATGTAACACCACTTTTTGGGTTTGCCCCTTGTTCCACCTTCTGTGTTCACTCCTGGGCTACAAGTTGGCTCTGTAACTTTCAAGGGGAACCACATTTGTTCTATTTTCAGCTTTTACCAAAAGCAGAATGGCTGGGTGAACCAGTCTGGTTTAATTTTGGCCAACTGACAGCAGCTAACTAGGGAAGAACACCCCATCAGTTTGACCATCTCGGGTAAAGTGTCAAAAAAATGACTTGAAAAAAAATTATAACAACATTACCAGCATCATGAATCATTACCAAAGATAACTGCATTAACTAGGGATGAAAAGCAGAGGGGGAATGGTTAAGGAAAAGCATTTGCTAGTTGCTATGGCAAAGCCTGCTTTTTATACTCTGGATTACAGAGGGTCTGCTATTAAAATTACTCTTATTAATATGAATCATAGAATCACAGAACTGGCTGGGTTGGAAGGGACCTCGGAGATCATCAAGTCCAACCCTTGATCCACTCCTGCTGCAGTTCCCAGCCCATGGCACTGAGTGCCACATCCAGTCTCTTTTGAAATATCTCCAGACACGGAGAATCCACTACTTCCCTGGGCAGCCCATTCCAATGTCTGATCACCCTCTCCAGAAAGAAATTCTTTCTAATGCCCAACCTAAACCTCCCCTGGCACAACTTGAGACCCTGCCCTCTTGTCTTGCTGAGAGTTGCCTGGGAAAAGAGCCCAACCCCCCCCTGGCTCCAACCTCCTTTCAGGGAGTTGGAGAGAGTGATAAGGTCTCCCCTGAGCCTCCTCTTCTCCAGCCTCAACACCCCCAGCTCCCTCAGCCTCTCCTCATAGGATCTGTGCTCAAGTCCCTTCACCAGCCCAGTTGCCTCCTTTGGACCTGCTCCAGGACCTCAATCTCCTTCCTGAGCTGAGGGGCCCAGAACTGGACACAGGACTCAAGCTGTGGCCTCAACAGAGCTGAGCACAGGGGCAGAATCCCTTCCCTGGACCTGCTGGCCACGCTGTTCCTGAGCCAGGTCAGGATGCCATTGGCCTTCTTGGCCACCTGGGCACACTGCTGGCTCATGTTCAGCTTCCTGTCAATCCAAAAAAAGAAAAAAAGAAAAAAAAGAGATCCTGCTGTCATTTACCTTGAAAAAGGTTTACTTTTTTTGTTGTTGCCAAGAATGGTGGCACCGGCTGGCCCCAGCCTGGCGCTCTCCCGGAGCCAGTTGGCAGGGGGGAGCTTCAGATCCGTTTTCTCCTGGAGCCAGGCAAAGGCTGCCTGTGGGGGGGCAGAGGAGTACTTCACCACAGCGCTGCTTTTCACCTCGTTGCCTCCCAGAAACAACACCGAGCCCTGGTTTGAAGGAGAGAACACAGAGGCTTGGAAAAGGACAAGGAATGAAGCGATAGGATACGAGCTGCCAGGAGAGGTTTCCCATGCTGAGCCCCAGAGCCCTGGTGCTGCCCCACTTCGAGCTTCCCCCTGTGAGATTCGGCTCGCCACAGGATACGGAATTACTCAGAAAGGCCGAAACTAAAATAAGATACAAAGGTTCCTTAAAGAAAACACATTGCTGCCCCTGTAAAGGAGCCTCTTCCCCGAGCATTAATGTTGAAGCCAGGCAGCTGTCAGACTCGAGGGCTTTGAACCGATCCGCGCTCCGGGAAAAACAGCTCCACAGGACACTATTTATGCAAATGCAATGCAGAGCACCGCACTTAACAACAAAAATACCTCTCGCCACTAAACCTTAATCATAATTACCAGGTTCCCCGCGGGACTCCAGCCCGTGACAACACCATTCCCTCCCTCACCCAACTGGAAGCAGCACCATGAGCTAACCCAAAACACCACCCAGGGCTGCGCCCGCAGCGCCTCAGCCCGGCCCGCCCCCAGAGGACCGACCCCCCCCCCCCCTTCCCTCCCCGGGCTGCCCCCGGTCCCGCCGGGGACTGAGGGAGCGGGGTCTGAGGTGCGGGGGGAGCAGTGGGACCCCAATCGCCCACCGCAGGCAGAGCCGCGTCCGTCACCCCCACAACCACCGCCGTTACCTGCTTGGGCTCCTCCGCCTCTCCCCGCAGAGAAGCGGCCGCCTCCATGCCGCGGAGCTCCTCCATAGCGCGGGAACAGCCCCTCAGCCGCGGGTCCGGGGGTTCGGAGGGGTTCGGGAAGGGGGGTTCGGGAGGTTCGGGGCGGGATCGGCGCCCGCTGCTAGCAGGGAGGCGGGAGGGCGGTGCGCGACTCCTGCAAAAGCCACTTCTCGCGAGGCCTCCCGAGAAGCCCCAGGAGGAGGGCTGGAGGCGGGAAGGCGGGGTGTAGCCAATAGAAGAGCGTGGAGGGCAAGACTGACAGGAGGGAATTGGGAGAGTTGACCAATAGGAGAGCGCGGGGGGCGGGACTGTCGTGAGGGTGGGGCTGAGCTGTGAGGGGAGGAGCGGCCATGGTGGCTGTGAGGGGATGAGCGGCTGTGAGGCGGTCGCTCGCTCGCTCCTCTGGCTCGGCTGCCGGGTTGATTTTATTTTATTTTATTTTTAATTTTTTTTTTTAATTTTTTTTTCCCCAAGGCGGTTTCCAGCCCCCGAGAGCGCTGAGTGGAGCGGGTGTTGGCGATGGGGCTGCGGTCCGGCCGTGCCAGGGGTGTGATGTGCTGCGGGCTTCTGAGGCCTGCGCCTGCCGAGAGCTCCCGGAACCTGTCTGGCCTGTGTTATCCAGCCTGTCCTCAGAAAGGACCGGGACATGGCCGTGTTAGGTAGCTTAGGTAAGGAGACAGGCCAGTAAGGCTTTGGAGAGGTTTGCACACACTGAAAAACTCTTTAACATCTGTGAAACACCTCAGGGTGTTGGGTGATGAAGAGCTGCAGTCTGCTGGACTGCACTGAGTTTGGTAAAGGCTTGGCTGTGGTGGCCTGAGCAAGCAAATGGTGACATGAATAGTGCACAAAGTACTTTTATAAATTATTTTCTAATTACATTCCATTCGTTGTTAAGCACACCACAGGAGGCAGCACAGTTTGTGACTGGTCTGGAAGTACAAATGCTGCCTGGCTCTTAATCATTACTTCCAGGGATTATGTGTGTATATTTGTGTATAACAACTGGGACCAAAGTCTGCCTGAGAGACTTTGCAGTCCTGCCACCAGTCCTCAGGGAACTAAGATGGTTCTGGTCATCTCCAAAATCCCTTTTTTGTCTCAAAGTTTATTGCTAATTGCCTGAACAGTTGAAAATTGAGTGCATAAGCATTCATTTCCTTTGTGAACCAAGCTAAAACACTCCCTAATTTTGCAAATTTTACCAGCACAAGGCGTGTCTTTTATTAGTAACATCAACATAAATAATACACTTTGGTATGAAAACACACAAACAAATTTGTTTAGGAAATCCAATCATTTAAGGTAATGTTTTAAAGCAGTTGGGCTAAAACTTACATTGTAGCCATGCCTGCTGCCACTGGCACAATTCTATTATTTGTTCCTTTAGTACCGTGATGTTAAGAAGGGACCTTTTAAGTATCATAAAGTTTTTCAGCTTCACCTGTGTATCCCTGGAAAACAGCAGTAAATACCAACCTGGTGAAGCCCATCATAAAAAAAAACAGATTCTGCTGGAGTAATATTTTAAAAGCCAAAGTGCTTTTTGTCTGAGTTTGCAGTAATGGGCCTTGAGTTACTGAATGTGAAAAGGAGTAGAGTGGAATGAGAGCAAATTACAAATTGCCTGTCAAGCTTCTCTTGTTGCTTTCTGTCACTGGTTTACTCAGTCTTAAAAATAGCATTAGTTATCTCTCTAGCCTTCAGCTCTGATCCTGACACATTAGACATGGGTACAGCTCATTACAGTCAAGGCTGAGAAGAAAATATAATCATGAAAGTGTTTCAAAACGTGTTGATCTTGATTTTTTTTTTTCCTTAACCAAAACTGCTTTAGCTGGAGCAGCTTATTTTTCATAAACAAGGTTTGCATTACCCTCTGTAAATCATTGTTACAGCCATGTACTTAGTTCTGGACTGAAAAGTAACTTGCAGCATGGCCTCAATAACAAGTTCCAAATCATTGCTCTTTTCTGCATTGTCAGAAGTTGAACAGATACTTAAAGAGAAAAAAGAAATAATTTAGAAGGAAGCCTTGGAAAACTCCATGGTGGCAGCTGGAGTTCTCAAATTACCTCTGGCTGATAGTAAGGTGAAAAAGGAGATTTTCCCACAGGAATCTTTGTATTTTGGCATTGTAAAAGGCTGTGACAGTCTGAATCATTCATCCTGAACACATTCTGTGGGTTTTCTTCTTCCATTTCCCAGCTGTGGTATCAGATTTCCACCCAACTCAGCCTGGAATATCAACATACTGGAGAGCAAAGCCCTTCCCCTTCCTCTGCTGTGTCCTTTCCAGCCTGTTAAAGGCCCAGGAGGTGAAGCCTTGCTTTGTGTGTGGTTCTGTGAAACAACTCTGGCATTTTGGCTGGTTCTCCACATTCCCCCAATCCAAAAGGTTATAAATAAAAGAAAAAATTAGCCAGCTCCATCCTTCTTAGTGACTGTGTGACAGGAATGAACAGACATGAGAGTCTGTGGGCAGCAGGCAAGTGGCATGGTGCTGTCTGCCACCCCCACCTTCCTTGAGGAACCCCCTCAAGGTGCTGCCAGGTTCTTTTTTAAAAAAAAAACCCAAATATTGTGTCCACAATGAGGATGTGTGTGTGTGTAAAGCCATTTTAAAAAGAGCATGAGGTGACATCTTGAAAATAACACACCTAATGTCATGGGTTTTTTTCTTCAAAAATGCCCCTCCTTTCCCCAGATGTTACCATTCAGTGTGAAATGTCACTGAACTAATTGTAGAGAATTCAGTATTTTTTTTAAACAGATCTCAATTTGCCAGGGGAGGTTTGGGTTGGATATTAGGAACAATTTCCTCACCAAAAGGTGGAACTGCCCAGGGCAGTGGTGGAGTCCCCATCCCTGAGGGATCTGAAGGCTGTGGAGATGCTGAGGGACATGGGGCAGTGGTGGCCTTGGCACTGCTGGGATAAGGGTTGGATTTTATGCCCTTGAAGGTCTTTTTCATCCCAAATTACTCTTGGTTCTCCCATCTCTACTCGATGTGTAATCCCAGCACTGCATTCGCTCCTCTGGATCCTCGTTTGATGACGCAGCAGGCAGGGTATGACGTCACGGCAGGGAGGGGACACAAGTGGCTTCCCTGACAACCGCGTTACCAGGGCGGTGGGGACATGGCCAAGGGCAGGAAGGCCAATCCCAGCGACCGGAGTGCCGGTATCTGGGTGAGGGCAGGAGCCCCCTGCAGGGATTTTTTTATCCTTAAACTTTCTGAAGAACACCCAGGTTTTCCATTCGGGAGGCTGATAAGGAAAAAGTGCACTTGGGGTTGGGAGAAAGTGTGCTAGAGCAGACCCTGGCAGGATGGTTTTGGTTTTCCATCAGTGCTGGAGGTCTCTTATTGTAATAATAACTGTAATAATAATAATAATGATAATGATAATAATAATATAATCAGTTAGCTCATTATCTTCTGGAGAATGCCAGCTGATGTTTGGCTCCCTTCTTGGCCTCCAGAGATGTGACTCAGGGACTCTGTTGGAGTCCCTGGGCTGTCTCAGTATCCTGGGGCACTGCAGTGCACACACAGTGTGGGCTCTTCTGTCACCCCCTGGGCCTGACATGGGGCTGAGCTGGTCCCTAAAATCTTTATTTTCAAACTACAGCACCAGCAGCAGTGTGGAGGGAAAAAAAAGACATTATAGCATAAGTGGTTCTGCTAGATGGATTATTGCTTTATAAAGAATTTTTGGAAAGGCCCTGGAGAAATAATACACTTGTCTGCCTCCTGAGCTCCACTGTAAGGTCTTTATTCTATGGTCTGGGGGAGGTTGCTCTTTTGGGTTTTATTTCCAGAGGCCACTAGGTGCTGCTGCAATCCAAATAATAAAAAATAACCGGGAAAACGCAGTTTCGTCCACATTGCTGATCAAATTTATTTGCTGTGGTTTGTTTGTTTGTTTGCTTTTGCTTTTGTTTTTTTTTTAATGGATCACGAATGTCATTGTTTCCTAGTTTGCTCACCCCGGAGCACACCAGAGTCAGCCTGAGTCCATTACACGTTCTGCACTCAAGCAGATCCAGCAGCCAGCAGAAGTTCAGTATATTGAGGACAGATTGCCACGGGCATACCGAGCTCGGGAGCAGGTGAGTGGCTGGGGCCAGGCAGGCAGTTCACAGAGGTCCTTTTTGCAAGATATCACTTGCTGAGTTGTGAGCAGGATTGGCACTCAGAGTGAGGAAGCAGCCGTAACAGCCTGGCAGACTTTGTGCCTCAGGCAGTAAAATGATTTGGTAGCTGTGCTGAGGGAGAAACACATTTTGCTCTTACCCAGTTATAATTTTGGGTACTCAAAACCCTGCTGTAGTTACCACTGATTTCCAGCATCAGCAACTTTCCCTTTTTATTAGCTGCTACAGCTGTTTGAGGCAGGTTTATGTGCCAGAATAAATGGTGATCAATCTCAGTCCCAAATCTGGGTGTAAAGCCCTGCAAGGATGTTTAATTGAAATCTGATGATCCGTTTTGTGTTGAATGTCAGAAATAGTGTGTAATTTGGCAAGGGATTGATTTTTTGACCATTAAGAACTTAGAAACTTCCCATCTGAAACATTTTTTAAGGCTTGCCTAAAAATGATGAGATCTGGGGCAATCTCTGAAACGAACAAGATACCAAGATACTGTATAAAATCTTACAATTTCATCAGCACCTTTTTCTGTCCTTGTCACTTGGTGCACAGAATATTTTCTCTTTCCATCTTTTGGAAGCATAGCAGTTCTATTGAGTTCACTTCACAGATTTTGCTTCCTAACACAAGTGGGCTTGGAAGGAATATTTAAAAAGGAAGCTTGAGGCTAGTGAAAAGGGGAAGATGATACTGGAACAGC
The DNA here is from genome assembly GCF_003957555.1 of Calypte anna. Classification (NCBI taxonomy): domain Eukaryota; kingdom Metazoa; phylum Chordata; class Aves; order Apodiformes; family Trochilidae; genus Calypte; species Calypte anna. The sequence goes on along the minus strand of NC_044252.1, from coordinate 32,786,792 downwards.
TTTATGTTGGTATTGCTTACAGCTCCCTGTGGAGCATCCTGCCTTAGCCACTGTCTGAAGAGGAGAACCAGGTTGGATGGACCTCTTAGCAGCTCTAGCATGACTGTTCACCTCCTGGGTTTTGCCTCTTATTTACCAGCCCTTCACTGTTAAAACATCAGTGGAATTCCTCCCTGCCATAAGAATTAAGATGGTATCACCAGTGAGAGTACAAAGATGCATTTAAAGGTAAAATGTGATGGCACAGGAGGAATCTGAGGACATTTGTCTATGTGACATTTTAAAAAAGTGCTTGGAGAGTGCTGGGAGCTTGCTGCATGTGAAGCTGAATGTCTCTAAGCTCCTTGTATCAGGGAACTCACTGGCTGTGAAGTTAATTAATTTTCTCAGAAATGTAGTAACTGTTTAAGCTTCTATTACCTCTTATTTCAAACTTCATGATAGTCCTGTAATTAATTGGTAATGGATTTTTTTTTTCCACCATCAGTTAATACACAGCATAATTCCAAGAGATGAAACTAAATATTTCCCACTTTGGTCTTCAAATTTCCTGCAGCATATAGGCACTAGTAATAAACATGATTCCTAAACCATTCAGATTGATGAGTAATTACAGTAGGTTATTTCAGTAAGTCTTTTCTTTTACTGCCTTAGAAGAGGCTTAATTTTAAATTTTTGTGACCACGTATCTATTGAATTTACTTATCCATCAAACTACAGCCTGGTTCAATCTGTATGAGAATAAAAGTTGGACGTGTGGCATGTTCCTAAAAAGGTAGAAATCTCTCTAGTAGTCCCAACTAGTCTAGAAGTAGTTGGGACTCTAGTAGTCCCAACACCCTAAGGTACAATCATCCAGCTGAGTCCATGCAGGCAAACTGTGTATTTGGTGATCCCACATGTCAGTTCTGCTTGTTCCATTTATCTGTAGAACTGATTCAGATTCCCTTAGTCCTGGAACAGTTTTAAAATCATGTTACACTGAAACTTGCTCTACTAAATGGAGGTAAATATCACATCTGGAAAATGAAAAATTTATTACACAATGCTGATTTTAAGAACTGCTGGATCATTTATGGGAAAAAAACATGAAGTTCCCAATGTGTAACAGGAAAATAATGCTTGAGGAAGAACAGAGGCAATCTAATAGTCCAGAAGAGTTTTCCATGTTTCAGTTTTAAGCTATTTTAATAATATTGTAATGATATAAAATACACAAACTTAAAAAAAAAACCCTCTTAAATTACTTAAAAAATAGTTCTTTTGCAGTTTTACTGTTTTTTTCTTCTAAAACTCTAGTTTCCTTTTAGAGATTGGATGAACATTATGCTAAAAAATGAGATTATATATTAGTTATACAATTAATACCTCCTCCACTTCCCCTTAACAAGCAGTGTGCATGACATTGAGTACATAAATCATAGCTAATTCAGTTTTCAGGTCCCTTTTGTACTTCATATTAATTAGCTCTAGGCTTACAAGTGAATCAGATGGGGCAATCCTGAGATATCCAGTCTTTTGCTGCTTACAGACAGAATGCAGCATTTCTCATTTGAAAATCCACACTTCTCTATTAATCATGTCCATATTCAGCAAGGTAAGGGAATACAAATCCTTCTGATGATTTTCTATAAAAATAAAATACAGATGGTCCACATTGCCCCATAAAAATACATGAAGTTGAAGATGTAACACACGACTTCTGTGGTAGAATAGCTGTAATTTCAGTATCTTTTAAAATATCAGAACTGTGACTGTTAGACTCCAAGCAAGTTATGTGAAAATCCATGGTTTTTTGAAATAATTTCTTTTTTTCAGAAAGCAGTGAACAACAATTTCCCATTTTCTTCTCATGACAACAGACACAGTCTACGGAATGTAGGAGAGTATTTTGATTCTGTAAGTACCCAGGACTAAAAAGGACCAAGGAGGTTCAGACCTCTCAGTCTACCAGTGATTAAAGAGTTTCTTTTCTCTCTCTTGCTCAAATTATAGATGCTAAAAAATGTGAGAAGAGAAAAATGTAAACAGAATGTTTCATTTTTTAGCTCATATCTCCTTATAACTTTTTAAATCCATATTGCAGAAGCTATGAGTTCAAATAGAATTTAAATTGTTTTGGACTGTTCTGTGTCTGCAACAGTTTCAAGTTTTTCCACTTAGATTATTGACATCTTTCTGAGCAGCAAGACAAACAGTGCAGTACAGGAGCTGAGTAGAGGAAGAAGTAGCAAATTGTGATACTAAATGTTTGATTTTGGGCTGTGTTAGAGGTAGATTCTAATTTTTATTTTATTTTTTTTAATCCATTATTCACTCAGTAACTTCAGTTTCTTTTTACTTTGTGTAGTGTCTTGTATTCTTAGAGAAACTGACCAAGCATAATTCCAAATACATTTCCTGCAAGATATGGAGTGTGAAAATCAGGCTGTGTCTCTCTGTGTTTGGACACACAAGGGACAGTTTTGAACCTGGTCTGTCTCAGTTTATTTATTGCAGTCTGAACATGAAATTATTGACCTGTTTCTTTACTTTGCTCTGAAGATTAATTTAGCTGAGTATAGCTAAATAACTCTGAGTATAGAGCATGCTAAAGCAATGCAAAGTGTAAGTGGTTTATTAGCAATAAGAGATGAAAGGTCACCAGATTTCCCATTATATATGCAACCAGGAATGTGCATACAGGCAAGTCTGACAAAATTATTTTTAACTTGATCAGCCATGAGTTCTTGAAATCACTGTGGTAACAGCTTTGTTAACTTCCCAGTGGGGTAGTGACTGTTACAAGATTCATCTGTGAAACTGTGACTGGAAGTCATATGTTTACAGGAATTCTTATTTAATTTTTTTTTTTTTTTCTTAGGGTATGGGCCGGAAGAAGGTAGATCCAGAGAGACAGCAACAGAACTCCCAGAACTTCTTCCTGTGGGCTCATGAATCAATTCCTAGCAGCAAGGATGGCTTAACCATTTATCAGACATCATTTGTCAGACATGAAAATACTGAGAGAGAGTTTTTCGGGCGGTACCCGAAACAACACTCCAAACAATGTGACACTGACAAACCCGTTCCCTGGAACAGAAGAAAACTGCAGCCAAACAATCCATCTTAGTCACACAGACACCTCGGTGGCACTGCATTAGCATCATCAGAGCCTCCTCTTGAGAGCTGAAGTGCTTGTTCCTCAGCTGGATGAGGGAATAAACGTTTGTGTAAAATGAGTGTGGTAGTGCAGCTGAGAGTTTGTTGCAATCAACAATCATATGGTACTCTGCAGACATACATTACTGAAACAGTTTTAATGAAGAAGAGCATTATAAGGAAGAGCATGATTGAACATGTTTTTAGCAATACCTCTATTGTGACAACAGAGGTAGTGATTGTACTTGTGTTACTTGATACCTGGTTGCCCTTCATCTTGATATAAAAGCTCCTTCAACTTCAGAATCAGTGCTGTGGCTGTAGCTCAAGCAGCTAACAGCATCTGTGTTGACAGAAGTATAAAAAGGAGCTGGATCCCTGGGGATTCACCACAACAGGGAGCCAAAACTGCTCGTTCAGGTAAGAGAGAAAATATTTCTGAAGGGTTTCATGTTTGAAGGCAGGTTACCATCCATTAGAGAAATAAATAAAAACAAAGCTGTGCATTAGATTGTGGGGAAAAAATAATATTTAGTTGTAAGAGAGCAGCTGTATGAGTAAAGCAAGAAAGGATGTTACAAACAATGTTTGCATGGCTGTGTGTGCCCTCAAAAAATGTGAGTGTGTGTGTGTCTTCCTGGAAGGAAGGGGGAAAAAAGCTCAAGCTGGAAGTGGAAAGCTTCATGGAGGTTTGAGTTTGAAGCAGACTGGATCTGGAAAGACCTCCAAACAATGTGTTTTCCTCTTCTGGATCATTTCCATTAGTATCAATAAAATAAGAGCTGAAACTGTGTCTTAAAATACACTAGAAATAAGCTTCTTACTCTGCAAAATAACAAAAAATTTTTGAGCATAAATTTATAGGAAAATTTCCTTTGTTTACAAGCTAAATGGAAAAAGAAACCCTCAACCCTTAGAAGTCCCTGTTTGTAAGAGATGCCTTGAAAATGAGCTGTGTTTAGAAATGATTTCTGCCTTTCAGTGAGCAGATACATCACTTGGTATCAGCATGCAATGGCTGACATTTTGTGTGCCATCAAAATAGATTTTACTAGAATGTTTCCACAAACATGTAGCAACTTTATTAGCACACATTGAAATGATAAGTTGATTTTTTTTTAAATTAATATAAATATTCCCCCAGTAAAGCTCTTGGGGTGCTACACAATGCATAGAAATGCAAAACATTATTGAACAATGTGAAAACAGATAAAAAGCCAAGTAACATAGTACTATTAAAAAGAATTATTTTTTCTCAAAGTAAAGCCAGCCTGCCTGACAACTCTGATGTCAGAATTTCCAGAGTTTTAGCCAACAATTTAATCTCCAAACTGATTCAGAACTCAACTGGGTGCCAATCACATGGTGAATGAAGTACCCCATGCTGCTTGGCATGCTCAAGAGGGCAATGCTGGACCTCCATCAGAAGGAAGAAACACATTCTTGCTACATTAGTAATGTTTATCTGTGGCTTAGCATTACAACTGGATATGGGGAAATAAATTGCTGGAGTTTGTTATGCCTTTAAACACCAATAGGATTCCAGATTTCTTTTTTCTCCCCTTCACATTTTGACTCAAAACATGGATTTTTTTTTCCCCAAAATAACTGTGGATTATTGTGTGTGATGCTGTGATAGATTTCAGAGGAGAAAATGGATAGCTCATGAAACCTCTATACAAACTGAAATATATTGTACTGAGTGGAACAAAACAGGTGATTCCCATATATCTCATGCTCTGTCTGTGTTTCTTGGGTAAATAATGAGATCTAATACACTGAATTTCAAAATGAATGATAAATGCCCCAGATAAATTCCAGAAAGTCAGAGCCTTGCATGCTTTGGACAGAAACTGTCAGTATTGCTTAATCTTGTAATAATAATGTCTCTGAGAAGAAAGCTCTGTTGAGTTAAAATATTTTTGCAATATGGTTTTTTTCCCAAACCATCTTGGTGGATGGAGGAGAGGGCTGGTAACTCCCATAAAGGTTTCCTGGTCAGTGTGGGAAAGTGGTAATTAGGATCAGATGGGTGGAGGTAAGTTCAGCAAAATGAACCTACTGTGGGTTAACTCAGCCAAACACTACTCTGGAGAAGCAGAGCTTATGCTCTAGGTGGTGCTGATAAAGATGGACTTTTTTATACGTTGCTTTAGTTAAAAAACAAAAGGAACAAAAAATCCAAGCAAGTTTGTTGCAAAATTTCTTTGAATTGTATTGCCAGCAATTTGAACACAGCCACAACTCTGTTTTTGCTTCTGGGCTGATTTAGGTACTGTCTATAGAGCCTTCTGAGGAAGTCTCTGTTGTGTTAATTTAAAGGTGTTTTCAATGTGTTAGCTAAATTGATCAAGCAAAACTGATTCAATAGTTAAGCCAAGGGGATGGGGTGATGGCTGCAGGTTGCTCTGGTTTAATGAGTTGATACTTCTCAGCTGAGCCTGGTGAATAACAGAGCTGAGCTGAAGAGCAGCCACACTTCATATCCATCGCCATGCCCTGGCTGCAGACAGCTTGCTTCTCAAGTTGTAGCAGTTCAGCTTCAGTGGAATAGTCTTATGTTTGTGTCTGCATGGGTATGTCCACTTGTTTAAAGGGTTTTTTTTTTTATTTCTTCTTCCCTCATGCTGACAACTAGAGCTGAGAAAAGGGTCTCAAAGCTGCTGTCTCTCGCCTGATGCTTCCCCTGGTAAGTCAGATGCCAGCTTTTAGCTGGTTCATTTTCCAAATATTGTGACCTGTGAAATGCTTTTAATAGTGGTTTTCACCTTGATAAAGGAACTGTTGGTGTTGTATGACAGCAGATTTGGTTTGGTACGGCAGGAGGCAAGGTTGAAGTGTTGCCTTTTGTTTTCTTGTGTCTAGAGAAGAGAGGGGTAAAGCCCCAAGTGCCTGTGGAGAGGGCAGTGTGGAAGGGGAATGTGCTGCTCATGGAGCCAGTAATTCAGTGGAGATGGAGCAGCTTGGCTTCTAAGTCATCTGTTGCTAATCTAATTTCTCTCTGTTCACAATTGAATCAATCCTTGTAGCTGAGATGTTGTTTCTTAGCACGTACTCTCAAGTTTAGTTTGAGTAACTTGATATTTATGTTGGGTGGAAAATGAGTCCTGTTGCTTCTCTGAGCTGTGCAGTTACACAGTAGCAAAGCTGTGTGTGATCTATCTAATCCCAGAGTGGTGCTTATTTATTTCCACTGCTATCTTCCCAGTGTGGTGGATACTAAGCTTCTATAAGTGCTCCTGTACTGCTCTGAAGTTTCCCCAGCTGAGGAAAATATTGGAATAAGTGTGATGGTGCTAAGGGTGAACTCAAAGTGTAGGCCTGGATCTAATAGAGGTGTTGATGTTGATACTGTGGCTATTCTGGTTGACAAGAAAAAATTTCTGAAATCAAGGAGAAACTTTATATTAGGTGTTTGTATATATAAATGACAGGATGCAAACTTTTTTAGTTATTGTTATTATTCCATTATTTCCCTTCTGCTGCTAAGTTATCTAAAGAGCAGGAGATGCAAAGTGCAGAGACCCATTCCACTCTGGAGTAAGAAAGGACTATACAGAGCTGCCTCACCCCAAATTTCTTGTTTTATCCTTGCCTCTGCAGCAAAATAATAAAATAACGAGCTGTTGAAACATTATCTAGTATCTAGTAAAAAGGAAGTCTATTAAAAAAGGATGTAATCTTAATGGACCTTAATTTGGGTGTATGGCAACGGTGGGTCTGCATGTGCCATTAAAACACCCAATTTTTAGGCAGACAATTGTGTAGCGTTTATGAAAAGCATGTTATCAACTTGCTCTCTTGTCTGATCATAGTTTGTTACTCACCTGAAAGTGAAAAATCTCAAATGATTATTTCTTAAGTGTGGTCTACAAAAAGAAGGCAGTTTGAAAGAGCTAAGTTTCAGCCAAATAGAAATTAGGAATTCCTTTCAATATTCAATGGAAGGAGAGGGAGAGAGAGATTTTGTAACTCAAAGCATGCTATTTTTGCAATGGAAGTGGTTTTCTTGTTGCTTTTTTTTGTTGTTTTCATGTAAAATAAACATGTGCTCTCCCTCTCATCCCTCCACCCCCAAACCTACAGCTTGTCTTTAGATTGTCCATTTTATCCTGATACCTCCAAAAGGCAGTGCCTACTGCCCGGACAGACCAACAGAAGCATTGAGGACTGTGCTCAGATGTAAATTCTTCTGGGATCAGGCTCCATAATACTAACCAGACATTCATGCCTCAAATAGCATTTCAGGCATGCATTAATGACCCTAAGAGACAGACCTTCTCATCTTATTGCTTAATTAATCAATGGCGCAGTGGCACATTGGCAGGGCTTTTTTTTCAAGCTGTGCAGCCCCTCAGATGGTAATCAGATGGTATATGGCTTTGTCTACTTATGGAAAAGTCAAAGCCCAATAAATAAAGTTTAATTTCCTGATTCCCCTGGGATATAGTGATTCTTTTTAACAAAGCTTCTTCAGTTGAGTTGAAATTAAAAAACAGCATGATCAACATATTGCATAATATTTCATGGATGGAGTTAAGTACCAGGTTTAGAGACTTAAAAAAAAAAAAAAAAAGGAAAAAGAGTAAAAAGAGGACTGGCAGGGGGAAGACTGATGCAGAAGTCGTTTCCATCAAAAATGCTGAGTCCTATATTTGCTACTGGTGTTAAAATCTACATTATCAGCTTTTAAGCAATACTGTGAAGGTTTTCTGTGCATGTGTGGTGTTAATTTTCATTCTAAATTAAACTTGCTGTCACTTGGAATAGAATTAACGTCTAGTCTCCAATTTTGCAACATGCAATACAGCTGCGTGCCACAGGGGGGCAGATGTGTCGAACGGCTTTGGTTTGGTTTGTGTTATTTTAGTTTAAGATTTACTGTAGTGAACTGAATTGTCAGATTTATGCTGGTACCAGTGAGCTCTCAGTCATGTCAGAGAAATGCAACAACTTGATCCCGACAGAAGTGTAAGTCTGGAGGTCTTGTGGAGTTGATGGATTGAAATACTTTTTTCCACTTGCTCATTTTTGACGTTTACAAGGTTTGAAGATTGTTTTCAAACCACTGTTATTTTGATGTGAGCCTCTAATCTGACTAGAGTTACTTATTTAATCACTGACAATGTCCAGGAAATTAACAAAATTAGTTCTTTAGTTTGCAACTCTAGATTTAGTTCAACTTTTATTTTTCTAGTGTCAGGTTTTCAGTGAGTGCTGGCTGATGCTACAGTTTTCTTTGTGCTATAAGTTAAATTCAGGTTTAAGTATAAAACAACTTTAGCCTTGAGGTTGAATAATTCTTTATGAAATTTGAAATGCCCATTTAATCAGTATTTGCCTTTTCAAGTGAGTGGAAAACTGAATGAAATTTGTTTTGTTAGAGGAAGAAATGTGTGTGTGTGTGTGTGTGTGTACTTGCATGGCTGAACCCTTCCTGCACAGTAATTGGGAGGGACCCCCCTGCAGTGATGGGTGCCTTGCACCAGGGTTGTGTCCAGGTGCCCCTGAGAGGCTGTGAGGTTCACAAACGCCATCTCAGGACCCAGCTGTGACCTCCCCAGCCTGGATCTTTGGTTCTGTTGCTCCCAACCCCTTTGTATCATAAAAGGGAGATCCCTGCTGAGTTGCTAAGCAGAGTTGCTCCTGCAGCCTGGGAGTCCTGCTTTTCTGTGATGATTGTAGAATGATGGCTTTCCATGGACAGTACTATTTTTTCTGAAAGTGGAGGAAAAATTCCAGTATCTTGAGCTGCAAGAGTAAGATGAACATTTCATCTGTCTCCTATAATGAAGTCCCTGAAGCAGGAGAGGGCTTGTTAAGGAGTGAGGATGTTAAGAGGCACAATTTCTAAGACAAATCTAGTCCTTCAGATGCAGGACTGACTGTGTGGCAGCCTGACCCTTTCCTGCTGTTCAGCTGACCCCTCTTCCCTCTGGCATTGCCCAAGTTGCTCTCCAAACACACAGCAGCACCTGCTGAAGGGATTCAGCCAGATTTCCTGCAGCATCAAGCAGCTCTGAACTGCTGTGGAAGCAAATATCTGGAGGATGATGTGGGAGAGTGGCATTCTGCTGTCCCAACCACAACCCCCAGAAGACAGACCCTGCTGTGCTCTAAAAATAAGTTGTCACAGGGTCTGTTAGCAGGTGGGTCAGCCATTGCTTGCAGAACTTGCACACTTTTGTTCTGTGTCAGTCTCCTACAGCACAGCTCTGGACTATCAAATTGACCTTAAAGGGAGAGATCCTCCTCATCTCCATCTTCTCCCTTATTATACCTCTGGTAGCTCCTAAACTTGAACTGTCCAGACTCTGATCTTACTGCCAGAGAAGGTACCAGAAGCCAATATGGCAGCTGCTGTACAGGCAAAGACCCTGCTGAGATCTGTAAGAATAACCCATGTGTCAGAACACCTGAGAACTTTATTTATCTTGATGTGCAGATGTCTTGCTGCATACACTCAGAATAATTTTAGCCCACTGTCCAGGGTGTGTTTTAGTGCTGGCATCTCAGACCTGAGTAAAATCTGGCTCAACTCTTGATGTCCTTTGTACACTACCCACAGGAAATCTATCTTCAGCTTCTTTGCCCTCTAATAATGAGTACCCACAGCCTTTCTCCCACTTTCCTGAGTGGCATGGCTGAGGGCTAACATGCCAACATTGTTCTTTCACAAAGATGCAAAAACTTTTATAGCCAGCTATGCTTTGTTATTTCTTCCTTACTTCTCCCTACTTCTCTTTAACTCCCCCCAGTAGGATTTTTCCAATACGTTTCTAGAAATATTGTCTACACCCTGACACAAAACAATATCTTCAGCAGTAATAATAAATTAGATGCAGTGGGAATTTAAGCTTGTTCTTTTGTCCAAGGTGATATACTGGAAGTCATTCATAATGAAGGAAAAAGTAATTGTTATGCAGCATTTTTGTATTAAACATGCCTCCCCAAATTATCCAGAGTATAAAAGAGAATGTTTTTAGGGCTTTGTTATAACCATGGTTGAGCAAAATGCATGTGAATGTCCTCTTATTTGCATAACTGGGATTTCTTAAAATACAAACCATTTGTGTTGTGTTAAGCTCCCTCAAGCCTTGCTGCTCACAAGAGGTATCATAGTTTTATCATTAATCAAAACAAAGCCAAAATCAATAAACATGCATAATCAGGACTCTCTGATTCCAGTATGCAAATACACTCCATATTGATGGAATGCTTCTGAATCTAAAATAGTTTTACTTTTTTTTTTTTTCCTCTCAGAACTCCCTGAGCCTTTTAGTTTTAATATTTTATGCATTGCAATGCAACCAGTGTAAGAATGAATTCATGTATTGGAGATAACAAGTTAAAAGATAAATGCTGGATGGATCTCCTAATAGTTTTTGTTCACTTTGTTGACTTTAAGGGCAGTTTATGCTTCTGAAAAGCTGGTAATTACTTGACCTTTAAAGGCTCAATCCTGCAAAAACCATGTCTCTGCCTTGCCCTTTCCTGCTGGTACCAGAGCATGGGCAGCTGGATCCCTGGGCCCTGTGCCAGGGCTGTTTGTTAATTAGTGAAAATCATTTGTTCCTTATGTGCAGGGTGATCGAAGTGTTGCATTACAGGGGGACAGAAATGATATCCAGTCAGGACAGGCTCCTGTCCTTGATCTGTGGCCAAGATAGTGATCAGTAGCTGCAGCTCCTAGGAGCAAGGGCACAGTTCTGGAGGGACAGGAGCTCTGCTTCTAACACAGGTGGGAGCTCACCTCACACTCTAGCAAATAATGCATATTACTGATCCATACTTAGTGCTGCCCTCTGTAGTTTTAAATTCCTTATGAAACATATGTACACTATGATAAAAGGAATGTTACTGCCTGAAGAGGCACCCCAAAAAACCCCAACATTTCAGCAGGGGACTCAATAATTTCAGAGGTTTCAGGGCTGTTGCACCACTCCAATTAAGAACCTCAGTGCTCAAATTAATGCTGTACATTCCTTTAAACTGAATCACAAAGTTCTAACAAGTGATGAGGTAAATGTTAGCAGCAGCTACTGCTGACCTCCTCCTAAAGCTGTGCCCATCTTTAGCAAGTACACAGTACAGACACAGCACATCAACAACCAAAGAATTAAAATAAACCAAAATTCCATGAAGGATGAAAAAGATCAGTGGTAGGAAAACCAGGCTGCAACTAAGTTGAAAAAGTTCCTTGTTTGCTAGTCAAATAGCAAGCTGTGTCAGAGCTGCAGAATGGCCTATTCTAGCATAACTGCATCTCTTGTGGATCTGTGGGACTCTGTGACCCACAGGCACAATCCTCTCATGAGAGTCATCCCCCCTGATTTTAGCAGTGTGAAAAGTTTAAAGGTGTGATGTTTATTTTTTATCACAATAAAATAAATGTAGCAGCAATCACGGACTGGGCAGCAGAGTTTCAAACTGTGAGAGTTTTTTAGTCTTACTCATTTGCTGAGGATGGGTTTCACAAAGGGTAGGTCTGTGTGCCAAGTTGTAGAATCATAGAATCATTTTGGTTGGAAAAGACCTTTAAGGGCATCAAGTTCAACCCAGCAGTGCCAAGGCCACTGCTGCCCCATGTCCCTCAGCATCTCCACAGCTTTGAGATCCCTCCAGGGATGGGGATTTCACCACTGCCCTGGGCAGCCAGGGCCTGACAACCTCGTTAGCAGAGAACTTTTTTGTATGATTATGTGCATTTGTTCAATGTTTTCACAACCATGGAGTGGTTGTGGCAGATCCTGTGTGTAGCTGCACTGCTTACATATGGAAGATGTACACAAGTTCTACACTACATCTTTTTCTACATGGTTCTTTTCATAAATGACAAAGAAAAATCTGTCAGCTGATCCAGGAGAAACCACCTACAGATCCTATCTGGTTTTGGCAAGGAAGGTAGAGGAAAACACAATTGAGGCCATTTTCTTGCTGCTTGTGGGAGGAAATCAAATAGAGTAAGAGTAGTGATGCTAGTGATATTTTTTAAAGCTCTTGGGTTTCTTTGGCTCATAAACTTTATGCAGCAGGGTGGAGTATTAACATCAATAACAAGCAAAGACCTTCAGTCTTTTCAGGGCTGTCAGCCTGGCACCTCCTCTCATTAAAAAGGAGGGAATGAAAAGAATTATCTGATGATCTTGCAGGACCAATGCAGAGACTGATAAGCTGGGGAGTAAAGGGAAGTGGGATCTTCTTATCTCTGTCTGAGAGCTGGAAGTTTTACCATCAGTGTATACTGCAGCTGAAAGGAATGATACTAATTGGGTTGATTAATCTCCAGCTACATGGACTGCTGCTTAGATGGAAACTCATACACCGTTTTGTGTTTTAAAAGTATTTTTCACATGAGACTTCAGAGGTGCAGTGAAGAGAATAAATGGACCTCTCTCCACCCTGGAGAGATATAATTAACTACTTGGCAAGGATAGGACTGGAACCAAAGGAACACCCTCTCCTTTATCTCCTTACCCTGCTCTAAACATTTTCATGACCTTTTTTGGAAAAGTTTCTCAAAAGTAATATCAAACCAAGGACTTTTTCCCCCATGTCTTCTCCTGTTTTGTTGCACAGTGAGGTCTGTTTTAAATAAGCTTTACAGTGCAGTCATTTAAGGAAATGAAGATATTTCATAGCATGCTTAGCATTTGCATTTGAATATAACCACCCTGCTGTTTGATTAAACTGGAGTTTAAGAAAACTGTAAGAATTGAGGTTTGTATGCAGTGCAGTACTTCATACTCAGATTGCAAAGGTTGAAGGAAAAAAAAAAAATATCCTTGGAAGTACATGACTAATGAGAATATATATAGCACTTCTGAGACAGCTCAAATATATAATTATAGTGAGGTTTTCACAGACACATAAATATAATGATCTTCAGCTAAGTAAATTGCTACCTACCAATAAAATAAATATGGTCCCTTCAGAATCTGAAATAATTCAGTGCTGTAGGTGGTGGGAAATGATTCACCTTAGCTGTTATCTCTGGAACAGTAATATAGAAATATATCTGCCAGTACTGTTACATTTACATTGTTCTTCATATCCTGGGGTGTTTGTCAGAAGATCTGTGGTCCCTGCCGATTTCCACCCCCTTATTTTGATAAGACTCTGCACAGCATGGCTCAACAATGGGCTGGAGCAGCTAATATTGTTTACCACAGTAGGCATCTCAGGCATAATATTTTTCCAAGAAACACTGATGTGTTTAAAGGTCAGGTTGATACTGATTTGACTGCTAAACATGAATTCATTTTTCTAGGAGTAGACGGGTGTACATGCCTTGGTAGAAAGGTTAAACTGTTGTTTATGCACTCAATGGGTGGAAAACACAAGGCTTTAATATCCAAATAATAATAGCCTATTCTGGTCAGTCAGGGAAATGGGATGCTTTACATTTAAATGGAAGATTTGAATTCACAGGCATTTTTGGACTCCTTCTATAGAAGGAAACTCACTGAAAAGTGCAGTGCTTGCCTGGAAGATCTAGACTTCCTAACCAGTTCACAACCAAGTTTTTTCTGGGGAAAGCACTCCAGAATTCCCCAGGTCTTTCAGCAGCACTTGTAAAACTTAATTTTGCTACCTGAGACTGACCCCTCCTGGTACAGTGAGGGGAGTGAAAGGAAGGAGGGCAAGAACAAGGAATATCCCTACAGTTTGGATTTGCTGCTCTTGCCATCTTCAATGGAGTGGGAGTGATGCGAGGGTGTCTTTTGCCAAAAAGCAGACCAAAAGTAAGAGTCAAAAATCAAGTCATCTCCCATTTTGTAGCTCCCACCTCTCCTGTTCAGGTGCCTCTTTCCATGGCAATGATACCATGGTTAATACCCTTTGCACTTCATCTGTGTCCTCTATGCCAGATGAATTGGCATTCTACTTCCAGCACACCATTTCTGGTTTTGACTTCTCCTTGTACAAGCATCAGTTTCTACTTAATTATCTTAAAATTATTTTTTTAGATTTGTTGTCGTATTTTATTTCTACAAATTTTGTCTCTGCAAAGACTCCAGTCCTGGCAAGGCAGCTCAGGTCACTTCTTTGATCCAATTTTCAGTGGGATGTTCTGACACCTTGGCCATCTTGGCATTTGCTTTGAGAACAGATGGAGAAAACAGTCCATAATATGCCTGTTGGCCTAAAAGCAGAGAATCTAGTGGTGCCATAGTGGTTTGCTGGCTGACATCAATAGCACAGGATGCTTGTATTTGATTAGCTTTGCTTTCACAAGGCAGACCCACTGTATTGTTTTGAAGAATGTGTTCAGTTGTTTTAGCAAACTTAAAAATCCCCTGTGGCTACAGAAATAGAACATTCAAGTGAAATGACTGCCATGGCAGGGATAAAAAGCCTTGCAAAATATTCTGCCTACGGATCACACTCAGTCCCCAAGCTGCACCCGTTCAGAAAAACTTCTGGATTTCTTTTTTTTTTTTTTCTTTCATCTTCTGAAGACAGATAAATCTAGAAGCTCCTCAGGAGGATTTCTGGCTTAGCAAACAGAGCTCAACTGCATTTTGCTTTGGTATTTAGCTCGGCGTTACAAATAGTTGTGTCAAAGATCTTGGCTTGAATCCTGGAATTATTTCAGATGCGATGGTGTGATAATAAGAAAAAAATCCTCCCTAGGCTTTCACGCCTGCCTCTTAGTTCTGCCAGGTTGCCATTAGTCTGTTAGTGAAGAGGAAAAGTTGAAAATCTAACACTGTGTTCCTCAGGTTTCTTATGGGAAGATTTCCTTGGATGTTGTGGAAGGAAACTTGCTGTTTTTAAAAGGAAAACATGGCACAGAAAAAAAGGAAAAGGTCCTCTTGAGGAAAAACAGCACTGGACTGGAAATGAGAATTTTCCTTTTTTCTCTGCAGTCTGTTTTCCTTCCACCCCCACTGCTCCCACCAAGGAGTCCCATGCCCACTTCCCCATCCTTAGTATTAATCTTTCCCCTGCACTGATATCTTCCAGTTCTTTTCTTGGAAAGTCATCTCTCTGACTTCCTCCTAAGTGGTGCCTCATTCCTTAAAGGTTGAGCAGCAGTGGCAGCCACTTCTTAGATTAATTCTGGACATATGTTTTACAGGGTCAACCCATATTCCTTAAACATTTTAAGAAGTATTTTAAAAATAGATGTGGTATTTAGTATCCAGTCTTATTGGTCTACTTTTAAGGAAATAGTGTTTACATTTGGTAAATATAATCTGATAGAATTGTCTAGAAAACAGAAAATAGAAAAATATGGAATAAATATGCTGTGTTTTTTCCAACAGGAAAGAAAGAAAAAAGCTTGATCTGTTGGAGAGATTCTAGGCTTTGAAATAGTGACTGACACTCACCACAAACTGTTAGTTAAAAGCATTAATTATACTAGATCCAGTTTGATTTTCTGTTTGTTGGTGGGTTTTCTATCATCCTCATGAGCACAGTGTCTGAGCACTCTGCCCTGAAGTGGCAGCTCTGACACAACTGCCATGTCTCCTCTTACAGAGATTTGTTTATGCACTTGATACTTTGGATTAGTATCTCCATTAGGAAATTTTTTGCCTCCCCTGAACTGTACTGACCAGGCAAATAAACACTATACCTTGTACTGAAAATGAGCTGTGAAATGCATGATGAATTTTTGGATCCTGAATTGCTGATCAGGGTAGGTTGAGTGATGCCTGAATTCTGAACACTTGCTAGTTTTGCATCCATTTCTCAGCAGAGCATTCATCATTGCAGATGAAGTCTCTTCTCTAATGGAGACAGAGCAAGCATAATGGGTAAGGAGGACAGCAAAATCCAATGTAATGGCCTGGTGTGTAGGTTGAGACTGTGTATGGCACAGGCACACTGAAAATGCCTTGAAAGGAACTAAAAAAACCTGCTTTCTGAGCAGTAACTCAGTACAAACCTTTAAGAATGAGACGTTGCCTCAGTAAGTTTAAGGGCTATTTAATAGTAAAAGGAAAACACACACCCAGATGGAAAAAAAAAAAGTGAAAAGAATACTGTGGTTCTTGTTAATAGATTAAGGCAAGGGTTGTAGACACCTTCAGATTAAAAAAAGCAATTAATATTTATTTCATATCAAAGTAGATTGCTAATTAGGGCTGTGCTCTTCCCATCCCCCAGGGAAATAATCAGATGAGTGAATCTCATCTGGAAAGTTCACATATGGCAATGAGAAGCTCATCATGAAGATAAAACCAGGAAAGAACCTGGGTGACCTGATGAGATGTTTAGGCTATCTCATAGACTTTCCTCTCTAATGGGGTTTAGAAGACCCAGTATTAGTGAATTTATTTTATTGGTTTTCTGGTGACACTTTCTAAAAGGCCATGATTATATATAGCTCAGTCACATGTCAGTGTCCTCTCATTAACGTGCTTAAAGAATCTTAATTGCTCAATCAGAACAGCAGATTTTCCTCTACTGCTAAAGTTTAAGAGGTTATTAAAGCCAAACAGTGAAAATGGAAATCCTGCCCAAATTGATCCAGTGGAAAGAACAAACTATTACAGGAAAGTCCAGCAAGACAAAGGAGGAAATTGAAGAGCAAGTAACAAAGGCAGAAAAATACACAAATTATTTCAAATATAACAAAAGCAAGAGTGGCTGGGAGTAGGGGATAAAGGTGGTGCTGGATACTGATAAATCAAAAAATGACAGAGCTGGAATTGCCCAAAGAACTGGAAAAAAAAGTTATAAACTAGAAGGACTTGAGCATTTAAATGTTTGAGCTGTTAAGTGAACTGTGCAGGCTTTCCTACCCATGGGGTATGATGCCATAGTGTGGGCATGCAGTGAAAATTCTGTGTACCTTTAAGTAAACACTCAAGTGATTAAGTGACCCTATTTTTGGTGTAGGGATATCACTTGAAATGATGAGTGGGAATGTTGTAAAATTTCCTGTTAATGAAAACTTGCCTTCTCTTCTTTTTTTTGACACAATCTTGCCTGGATCTGTGCAGAAGCAGTTTGTTTTCTATGGAGGATTTCAGCTCTTGTCAGCCTTCCCAATAGCACTATCAAAGTCCTCTTCATTGCAAATGAAGTGTTTGGGCTTTGGATGAAAAGTTCATATTTCTGTCTTCAAAAAAGTAAATTAAAGAACTTGGGGAAAATTCCTGTTTCCAACAAGATCTCATCATAACTGTGCTGTAGGACATTTGGGAGAAATATAACTGCTTTGAAAATCATGCCTTTTGGATTCAGTACAAATGTTTTGTTATGGTTAACTAGTTAAGATAATAAATTTGGACTTTCAAAAATCTATGATAAGCTGGTTAAAGAAATATATTGCCAGGGAGAGAGCTATTCTTTTTCTTCCACTTTTGTGACTGCTTTTTAATCTGCAAGAAAAAACAGACCAACAAACTTCAAACATCAGAGTAACAGTCAGCTGCTACTGTGCCAAACAAATTAGCAGGGATGTATCTGAGGGATTCACATCTCATTCAGTCTCTGAACATTCAGGATAGGGTGTGAACAAAAAGATGCTAAATTTCCACATGAAGCAAGTTAGCTATTTACTACAAGTAAGTAGGTTACTTATGAGTTAGTTACTTAAGACTAGAGAGGCTGATGAAACTTTTAACCAGTGTACATTGATGTTTGGACATTTTAAAAGGCATAAAATTAGGTGTTAAAGTTTCATTAAATTTATATTTAAAAGAATCTTCATCACTAACCACATAGCTGTAACACTGATAGTTTGGAAATTCATTCCAGCCCCTCAGGAAAAAGATCCAGAAGTCCCTGTAAGAAGATGAATGGGTAACCTTTCAGATGTCTAACTTTCAATAGTTAAATACAAGGCTGTGTTCAGAAATGCATAAAAATAAAAGTGAGCCATTATGAAACCTTCTATCGATTCTGGGCACAGCACTGCCTGAATTGCTTTCCTTGATTCTCATTAATCCATGTGAGAAAAGATTTAGTGGAAACAGAAGAGCTAACATGTATTATAGCCAGGGGAAACAACTCCCCCAAAGAACTTGAATAATGACTAATAAACTCCAGTAAACAGAAGCCTTAAAAATAATTCAAATCAAAAGGGGTAAATTTAGTGCAAGAGCCATGCAATTTTCATTATGTTTGCCAATGGGGGTGTGTGTATATATAATATATATATATATATATATATATATATATGAACTTCCAGTTGATTCTTTGATGTTTTGTAGGTTGTATTATGTGTCTTGAGATATTTGTGTGAGGACAGATGAATGGCTGCAATTTTTTTTTTTCCTTTTCTTTAAATACCCTTGTTTGCTATTTCAGATGTAACTGAAAGGCAGAGGTTGTCTCCTAGAAGCTTAATGTTATTAAATGAGCAGCCAGAAGTCTGACATGGTTTGCCATTGTTCTTCAAATATAATTAGGGTGTGTAGTGGGGTCAAGCCCAGTGGAATACAGGTATATCTGCTTTATAACCTTGGAGACTTGAGCCTTAATTACACCATGGCAGTAGTCACTTCAGCCCATTTTGCTGGATGTTGACATTACTAAATTATCTCATGTTCTAAATGCAAAGTAGCTAATTTTTTCTTAACTGCATTTCTTTGCCAACCAAAAGATAAATTGGCCTGGTTCCATTTTTAAGAAGGACTTTGTCCTTTAATGGTCCTTAAATTCATCCTGATAATTCCACCTGAGAAAATGGCACTTCTAGAAAGTATAGAGCAAAAGCATGTGTTGTATTGCTTGTCTGCATTTACAAATATTCTGCAGTCTGCTCTGATTCACACAGAAAAGAAACTTCTCCAGTTATTTAAGAACCAAGATAAAAATAGATGGGTGTCCTTAAAAAGCAGCCTTCCTGCCTTTGGGTTTAATGGTACAGCTTTAGATGACGTGGAGAACGGTTTGTCCTAGAAGAATGAAAGTTCATTTTCAAGAGAATTAGGTCCCTTAAATTAGGTGATACATTTATAGGTATACATCATGAGAATTGTTTGATACATATTCACTACACATTCATTGGTTCATCTCAATGCTTAGACTGATGCTTTGGGACAAGAGCCTGTTACTAACCTGGTTTACCTAGGGAAATTGTAAGGATCAGTGCCTGGGCATCTCCATCTCCCTATTTTTGGTCTATCCTGGTAAATCTCAGAGCCAGACCTGCAGGGTCCTAATTCCAGGAGCTGGGCTGGCTGTTCCCACCCCATCTGGGGCAGCCACACTTACAGGTACCACCTCTTCCTCCCCCATCAGTTAAAGCAAGGCTTGGCTCACACCCTGCAAGCAGGGAAGGGAGATCGTGGTGTCTCTTTGCCTTTCCACCAACCTGAAGGACCAAGAGGGGGTGATGAGCAGCAGCCTAAGGAGAGAGCTCTTCATCCAGCACTGACTTCAGGAGGGCCCCTCTGGGCATCACCAACAACAGTGGGCAAGATCTGCCACTTGGAACCGCTGGCACAACTTTTTCTTTCTTGGCTTTTTCGGGCTGTGGAAGGAATCCAGGGTACAGGACGGAATAAAAGGCTTTTCCAGCAGATGGTGCTGCTGTCAATGCTCCATAGCCCCACACAGCTCATCCCTCGGGAGATTCTGAGAGGGCACTTGGTGCCTGTACAGGAGCTGTCAGGCCATGGATGTTTATCACAAATTGCCCAAGGAGGCCTTTCCAGCTGAAAAGCCTCCAGAAAAAAAAAATATTTGCTTTTACTTCACGTAGCTTAATGTGTTTTGAGTACCATAATTATAGCTACACGTGGTAATTAATAAATGAAGCAAGGCAAAAAGTTACTCAGCAATATACCAGCTCTGTTGTTTAAGACCAGAAAGACATCAGTTGTGGTGCCTTCAATGAAAGACTTCCTTTACAGGCCACAGAAAGGAACTAAGTCAATATAAACAAGCTATTAATAAATCTGTAGCAGTGTGTCAGAAAAAAAAGAAGGGACTCTGCAGGCTGCTTCCACTTAGTTTTGGCATCAGAAAATCTTTACAGTGTGATATACAAAAAGAAAAAAAAAATAGGGCTTGAAGGGCATTTGTACTTAGAATCTTTTGCCTGATTTCTCTAAAGATAATTATTTACAATTCTGTGATTCCAGGCTAAGATAAATTGGTCATGTTAATACCAGTATTTTAAACTCTGTCCCCAAATGCTGTTTCTCTGAAAATTTTAAGGATAAATTTCCATCTTGGCCACATAAGGAATGAGGAAGGAAGGGGCTCTGAGGGGTTAAACTTTATCTGAACCTTTCTCTCCAAATCCCAGCCAGCCAATGTTAGCACTGTCCTTAAGCAGCAGGATCCTCTTCCTTCTGGAGGCCTCAGAGAATTTGGATTTGAAACAGGGAAGTGTTTATCAGTTAGAAGATTAGTAGTAGATTAAAGTGGTGTCTGGAGTTTCCCAGTTAGTGCAGATCAAGTTAGCATGGTGTGCAACTTCTAAGTGACTGCAGGTAAGGTCCTGTCACACCTCACTTGGAACAAACCTGCTCTGAGAAACTGAGCTGGACTTTCACCTTCCTGCTGAAATGCCCATTGCAAGGAGGGCAATCAAGTAAAAAGCAAAAAAAGCAATATTATTTGTACCTTCACCTTCCTGATTTAAAATTCTGCATTCATTCCTTTGGAGTGGGAGAGTTTGTAAGGAATGGACCTGGGAACAGAGGTTCGCCCAATCTTGTCAGTCTCAACAGTGGCTTTTCTTAGAGACCCCATGTGCTCTGGAAGCATTGCTTGAGAGACTGAGGTTAGGGGCTTGCTTGGGTTTATTTATGTGGGGTGAAGGTAGGGGAGGTTTTAGGAGGAATGGTAGTACATGCATTGTGATGATGGGTTTAGTACAGACTGAACTCTGCATCTGGAAGATAACAAAAAATGAGATTCTTTACCCATACTTGTGGTTAAATAACTGCCCTGTGGCTGCATTTTGGTATCAAAATTAACTAAAGATACTTTGCATTGCTTTTATTCCAACTGGCATGTGAGCAAGGCACTAATAGTAACAGAGCTGTTGTGTAATCAGAGCTAATCCTTCCTCATGGTAAGAATCAGAGTCAAAAGCCTATAATCCTACTGTAGGCTACATTCCTCTGTAGGTTTCCTCTTAATATCTCTTAGTTTTTGCTCCTTGTGAACTTTTTCTTTATTTGTAGATTATATTCTTGACCTTAAATGTGTATTGTTATGTTCTTGTGGTGTGGTTTGTTGTTTGTTTTTTTTATTTCCATGGGGAATATGTTCTCTACGTTTGCCTCAGTGCCCTCTTCATTGCCCAGCAGTCTGCCCTTATATCTTATAGACAACCACAGCCTTGCTTCATTTGCTGTATTGCTTGTATTCCAGATTTTTAGATTTCTGCTTTGTTTTTTTCAGCTTTTATTATTTCTTTCTTCTCCGAGACCTCCCAGTGATCATCATACAGCCTGGAGCATGAGGCTGAAAACTTGTTTATTATCTTGATTTGAATGGACACAAGCCCTAGAAAAGGCAGAGGAGTCCCCTGCCCTCCCTTGCCTGTCTGCTTGACCTGGAGCAGGAGGCTCCTCTGCCTCTTGGGGTAATGAGATGCCAGGGAAGGATGGAGAGCAGCTCACAGGGCAGCCCAAGAAGCTCTCATTTTGCTCTTTCCTGAGTGGATGACTCCTGCATCATGCGTGGTGGTGCTAAAAAGAACAATTAGCCAGAAAAAAATGTTTCCAGAAAGCTGTTTCAAGGAATCCAGTCCTGAAGAGGCAGCACATTAGGCAGCAGAAGGGTCCCACAGCAGCCAAGGCAGCAGGTTATTTCCTGCAGCCATGTATATAATAGGAATCAGGCATTAGATCGCTGCATCCCTGCCCCTGGAGGCAGCTCCCAGAGGTTGCGCTCTGAACCACTCCATGGAGCCTCTTTTCTGCCCTGCCCAGAGCTCCCACAAGCTGCGGAGGTGATCCCTGGTTAGGGCCCTCTGGATGGGGTCACAGTTCCAGGTCCTGGACTTCCTTTGCTGTTATTCTTTATATGTTTGGGCTTAGTGAATTTTTTTCTGTGGAAAGGAAGCAGATGGGCAATGCAGCTCCGTGCAGAGTGTTTCTGGCAGGGGCATTGGAAGCTCTCGGGTGAACTTTGAACATTGACAGATAAGACCACAGCTCTAGACAACACTTAAGCCCTCATCTGAAATCACTGCAACTCAGTTCTCCCTTTCTTCCTTCTGTTTTTCCCATAAAGTACTTACACTTGCTCATTTTCAGGTATTTTTCCTGTGTTTGCTATAGAAGAACACTAAAAGGAATCACAGGTTCCTATCTGGCCAAAGAGAAACCAGTGTGTGAAACAAAGCAGGGTTAAAATCCTTTTTTCTGCCTTAAATAGAAATTGTTGAAGCTGTGGGGTGACTGCAGTGTAGATAGATAGTCAGGTATTGATGATTAACTTGCAAACAACATTTATGAGCAGTCTGCAGTGTACTCATACTGGTTGAGACTTAATTGAGGTGATTTAATTTTGTATTAAAATTATGTCGTGGGTGGAACAGAGATGAGAATCTGTTTCAAGTCTTTTTACTTCCAGTTGTTTTAGGGTGAAAAAGAAGAATAGAAAAAAATTGGTTATGAAGTTTTGAGCTTGTTATTACCTCAGGTACCAAACTCACAGCTGAATCATGCAGTGTCATACTCATTCTTTCACCTGCAACAATCAACACTTATCATTTGCCTTATAATCTGGAAACTTAATTACTACCACTGAGCAACAATTTCCCACCACTTATCCTTCCCTAACACAATGCATGAGCTGAACTCCATGTTTAATGTAGGATTTCAGTACAAACTTTCCATGGAGTTTCTGACAGGTGATTTGGATTTGCCTGTTCATGAGAAGCATCCTGTAAGACTGAGCATTATGTGCTGCCTCTTCTGTTTCCAAATAAACTATGGTAGTGAAGTGTGAAACCAAAAGCACTTGATAGACTGTGTCTTGAAGTCCCAGGGAATTAAAATAAAGAGCTTTATTGTCCAAGAAAGAATGCTTATTGCTTGTCATTAGCAACAATAGTTTGTTTTTGTTTTTTTTTTCTTGTTGCTCTTAGAGTTTGAAAATGTCTGCCAGCAGACAAGCATGAATGGAGAGTTCTTACACAGACCACATTAATCTTTTATTTAAAAAAAAATGAATAGTAGGACATTTGTCTATTTTGGATTGCAGGACTTGATTTGAAGTTTTAATTAAAATAATCCCAAGTCTAGAGGGGCTCTACAGAATGAGAGGCATACATGGCATTGGAGTAGATCTTAGGAAGAGGTTGTGGTGTCTCCATCCATACAAGTCAGTTGGCCTCAGAAGTTAATTGGTATTCTGATCCTTTTTGAGGCTTGGGATGAACTAAATGTCCTTGAAAAGTCCCTCAAAATTCTGTGACTAAGCAGTAACTCCACAAAATTAGCTGCCATATATATCTCCTGTAAAGCCAGGCTCATGCCACTGAAGTGAGCTAAGGCTTTGTACCAGGATCTCTCATCACCTCAGGAGGCTCAGCAGCAATAGTTAATAAACACTGATTTTGTAGAAACACTACTTTAGAGAAAAGAGAACTCCTGAAAGTAAAGCTTGTGTCTGCCAGACTGCTTCCTTGTGGGAAGGGAAGGTAACCCAGGTGAGGCAAGTACCAGGAACTGGTTGTTAAATTCTTGCAGATTCAAGCATGACATATAAAGTGGCTTATATTCTAGAACTGTACCTATTAAGGTATGAGGAGTTAACTAGGTGAGAAGTGAATGGGATCCCAAAGCAAATCGGGAAACCCTGCAAAAATCCATCAGCAATTCCTCCCCAACCAGCACCACATTTGGTTTTTGTCTCCAGTCTTAAGAGACAATGAAAAAGAAAATACAAGCCATGGAACTATAAATATAAAGACATCGGAGGAAAGACACGGTGCATAAATGTAATAATTGGCAAAAGATGATTCAGCGGGGAGGAAATGTCAGGATATATGACACATAGGAGACAAATAGCTTTTAAAATCAACAGTTTAATTTGCTGAAGTTCTCTGCAAACATGGAAGCTAAAGGATCAGACTTGGTTACAATGCATCTCTGGTAATCAAGATTGAGCTGGTGAATACTAGGGTGAGTCTACATCAGTTTAATTGATTCTCTTCTTTCACATACATAAATTTCTAAATCCCACTTGTGATTCTGAATAACCCCCTTAATGTGAATAGATTTTTTTTTTTAAAGATTACACTGAGTTGCATATAATACATCTCTTCTGCAAAGGGAGGTGCTGTGAGGAGTGATAAGATCCTCTCCTGGCTATCAAGAGCTTAGCCCTGTGATCTGCCTTCAGCTTTTAGCTGTCTTCCTCCCCTGTAAGGGCTTGGTATTTACTAACTGTGCAGACAAGGTGAAACACCCAGATCCAGCAGTAAATGACAAAAGCTTCACTGGAGGCTTTGCAGTATTTTGCACACATTTTATGGTGCAGAATGGTATTTTACTCTATTCCAGCTTTCAAGAACTGACTGAAGAGTAATTTTGTATTTGAACTAAGTAGACATTTTAAACTGGCTAAACCACTTTATCTGTCAACATTTGTGCCTCCTGTCAGATGGCTAAACCTTGCCCTTCCATATATTTGCAATTTCCTTTTAACTATCACGAGTTTGCAGAAAGTGGATGGCCCATGTGCTACTTCCTGAAAATCTGATACTTTATTTAAGCCAGAAAGGGTCGTTAGATCTAGTTTAGTCTTGCATGTAAGATATACTCCAGGATTTCATCTGGCCACCTCTGTTTGGTTGGTTTTGTGTGTTTACTTCAATCATTTTTCATTGAAGAGGAAGAGTTTGAGTTCCATTTATTAAAATGGTCTTTGTTCTCACATAGGAGGAGAAAATAGAGATAAAGATGATCTCCCAGCCTCTTGATATTCTAGAAAAGCAGCTATCTTGAGAGCTGACTTTCAAGCAGGATGGAAAAATCAGGTTTTTTCCTGATTAAATTTTTAACTAATTGGAAAGCATGAACAAAATATAATTGGAGATCATGCACTTGTGATCACTGCAAATAAACCTGAAATAAATTACAGATATTTTTTTATTAGCAAACTGTTCAAAATGCCTCAGTTGACGAATGTATTTAACTAGAGTATGGGAAAGTGATGAAGTCAGCAAAGCAAACCAAAAAAATGAGATGATTCCCTCTGTAGAGGATGCATTCAAACTGGAACTGTTGATAGAGGGGCACGGTCATCAGGATGAGCAGGTTCATCTGCAAATCAGGAGGATTAGGCTCAGAGCAGGAGAAAAAGTTTCAATAACAACAATAGAAGCATTGTTGGGGAAAAATACAGAAAGCCCATCTGCTGGAGATGTGACTGAGTGACAGAAATGCAGAGGAGAGCTCTGCATCCCAGAGAGGAGTTTGGGACTGAGATCTGAGCTAGAGACAAGCTGGACCTGCCTTCTGAACACCTTTCTATGGGGGAAAAAAACCCAGGTACTCGGAAGAAATTTCAAATAAAATGTTCCACTTGTTCAGATGATGGAGTGACCTTTCCAGAAACTCTTATGAATTTCCAGCCTCTGAGTCTTAGAACTGAAATATGAATTTAAAAAGGGAGGGAGGTAGAAGGCGAGTGTGTCATTTCTTTTGGTATTTTGTTTCCAGCTCTATCCTTTGATCTCTGCAGCAGTGTAGTTCAGACAATCTGTAGAAATATTGCTAAATCAAGTTACTTTGTTATATTTTACTTCAGCCATTTGTCAGCATATGCCATAAAAATTTTAGTTTTCTCTCTTGATCTTTATCAGAGATTGCTGTTTCTCTTTGATGTCTCCCTCCTTATTTGACATTTGGGTCTGGTTTCCCATTTAATTATCTAACTCTCTATTGCTATTTTAGTTTAAAAGTTCACTGCAATATTTTACTCCCCTTGCTTCTCAGTCCATTCCTCTGTGCTCCAGCTGAGGCCCAAGAAAATGATGAGGGCAGTCACCATGTCAGGGAGTTTTATTCCTGACCCCTCCTGTGAGTAGAGAGGAGCACAGACCTGCTGGCCAGTTGGCTGCAAATGGGAGCTCAAAGACTGGGTCTCCTAAATCAAAATTTCCAGGGCCTCTTCTTCAATTAAATTGTAAACTTAGACCATTTCATGTAGGTTTGAAAATCTGAAATGCAAATAGCAATGCAGTCAAAATAGCTGTAAAATGTCATTTAATACAGTCACAGTTCCTACAAACCACCTTAGAAAAATACCATCCTCACTGCTTAGCTGTGTCAGAAAGCAGAAGGAACTCCTCACATTTCCAGCCTAGCCCAGAAGGAGATTTGCCCTCAAAAGAGACAAGCTGAGGCAGGGCTGACATTTCACCTCTTCAGACTTCTGGGAGCAGACTGAACTGGTCAAATTTGGCAGCCAGACTAAAACAGGAGGGAAATACTAGGATACCAGGCTTGAGAAAACCATTCTCTTGTTTGCTTGATTTTTTTTTTTTTTTTTTTTTAATTTGTTCCCCCCCTTTTCAAATGAAATTTTTGAAAGCAAAGCAATTACTAGGGAAGAGATGGTCCCATCCTCCTTACATTGAGGAGTCAGTGCCCAGCTATAATGAAGCAGACAGAGATTCAACCCCCTCTTTTCCCTGGGAAGATTGGAGTTTGCATGTCTCACCATCCAGGAAAGTGATCCAACTACTGAGCTACTTGGAGATGTGTTCAGATGTATGGAGATACTTTCATGTATATGCTCTTTTCTGTGAAGCCAAAAAGCCTACTTCTTTCTGGGAAGTACACAAATATTGATAGAGCAGAAGACAAAGACTGAGAGGGACTCCCTAGTATAACATTTCAAGCCAGAAAGTATTTTCTTTTCACTGCGATAGCTTATTTTTGTTCGCCAGATAAGGCACTACCCACAAGATGATGCTTGGAAATACACTCCTTTGGAGGCAGGCAGAAAATACCTTCTCACCTCTGGATCCCCTGGATATGTTCCAGGCTGGAAAACCCCAGCTACCACATCTGGACAGGGCTGTGAGTTGGTTTCCTGCTGCCTGGAGAGAAGGCTCTGCATTTGTCAGCCTTGCCCCAAATCATCATCTCCCTGCAGAAACCAGGATTTACCAGTGCGACAAAGAAAATGTTTGAAACTCAAGCTGGATGTTTGGTAACAAGCAAAAATAAGTAGTAGCACAGTCCTGCTCTGTGACTGTGAGAGCTGTTCCCTATCTCCTCCTTGTTTGTCCTCTAGGTTGGTTTTTCTGGGGTATTCTGGGTACCTTGGGTAGTCCAAGAGAATTGACCCCAAGCCTTTGGGTGTACAGTGTCCTCTTATGAAGTTTTATTCTAACTGAAGTTATTCAAGATTCTTTGGGTAGTTTCTAATTTATTCAGCTCAGTTTTCAGGGGTTGGTGAACAAAGCTGACTGTGTTAGTTAGGAAGGAGGAATGATTTTCTGAAGCATTTGTTTAAAGTACAGGGAGAAATTTTCATACTGGGAGAGATTTTCTAGCAGTTTTGGGTGACACACTGGGACAGCCTTCCAAGAGAAGAGAGGAAAGCTTTACTGACATCAACCACTTAGCATTAGACTCCTCTAGGCTGATGTAAAAATCACCTTCACCTTCAGGGTTGTGTTTTTTCAGTAATATTTTCTTTTTTCTTAGTGTAATTCAGTTCAAGTCAACTTTCAGCATGTATAAAACTCCTTTTTTCTAAGGGTCAGCCACAGTAATACACCAGTGGCACAGAGAAACACCTTTCCCCTTAGCACCTCAAACTGCAGGAAACTTAAATCACCAGGCTTCCCAAACTCCAGAGCTGTTTGTTTTCCTCCCTGGGTTCAGATTTAATCTCCTCCCTCCCAGGACACCAGTAAGCCTTTTCCTTCTCTCTCTTTCACCTTCTCTCACAAATCTTTAAGTGGGTTTTTCCATGAGGACCCACACTGGAGTGGGAGAAGGGCCTCAGGGTGGGTGGGTGGCCAGTGGTGGATTTTGGGGGCCCCAAAGTGGTGGTGGAGAAGTCCCTGGCTCTGCATTTTGGCAGATCTCTCAGCTTGCTCTGCCAATGGGTTTTACATCCTAAAGATGGTTTAGCTTCAGGTGACTGCAAAGCTGTGCTTAAATTCCTGGCATCTTGTGTGTCCTCATGGAGGAGGGAGTTTGTGTTTGATTTGTAGCTGTGGATTGCTTTCAAAAGACCACTAATGTCTTTCTAAGTTTCCTTTCAAAGTCATCTCAGGGAAAAAAAAGAGAGAGAAGGCACTTTGCATGCTCAGAAGGACAGTGGCAGAAAAAGAAAGAAACTTAATCTGGGATACACAAAGAAGAAGTGAGGGGGAGCACGATGTTGCTCTAATGAGAAACGGGAAGACTGACGTGGAAAAGATGGGACAGGCAGCAGAGTATAAACAGGAGCTGCAGTTTATTTGCAACTTTCATTTTTAGGTGGAGATGATTGACAGGTGGATGGGCTGGATGAAGGTAACCTCCCTGATCTTTAACTTGCAGGTCACATGGAGAAAACTTTGAGAAAATACTCCAACATGTAGATGTCAAATTGAGTGACAGCAGCGTGTGAGGTGAATTGCATTGCCTGGCTTTTTTACATGCATCACTTCACAGAAATGATGGCTGCCATTTGAACAAAAAGACATCCTTCCCGACCCGGGTCAACAAACTGACAGTGCCCACCCATTAATAGAAAACACTGTCATTTAAAATAAAATGCTAGGGAGAAAACTTCAAAAATCTATTAGCCAACACGGGGGATTGGATCAGTTTCTGGCCATGAATTACTGTATAGCATTCCAGTGTTAATGTACAGCGCAGTGTGTGGTACAATTTTCATCTGTACCAATATATATAGAATGTCATATGGCTGACAGCATGTCCTACACATGTCAGGCTCTTCTGTTTTCTAGCTCTGTCTTATTTGCTTCTGTCTAATTATCTTGTTCTGCTGAGCGGAGGGAGAAAAAGGAATGAGAGCCAATGAGAATTCCAAAATGGAGGGCAGCAAATAGTGCCAGTTTCTTCATTCCAGTGTTAAGATGTTTCTGCAATATTTCTTAAAAGATGCAATTGGACATCCCTTGGTTGAGATTGTGATGCTGTAATGAAGGCTCTATCTGTGGTATTGCAAGGAAAAAAAAAAACAACAAACCCACAAATGAGAAAGAACAGCTCTGCTTTATGTTGTCTGCTTATATTGTTTAATTCTAGGCATAATTTTTCCAGCTGCTGGAGTGTGCCTGTACTTTTTCCTGTTCTTGACTCTGTCTAAAAACAGTATCTGGATTTTTTTTCCCTAACAGAAACAAAATAGTGTGAAAAGGAATGCCATGATAATCAGCCCCAGGATCTAATGGGTCTAAAGAGCTTCTCAGAAGTTTAAGCCCTGAATTTAAGGGTGTTTTTTTCAGAGGGATTTTATATTGTTTAAAGGTCAAAGCCACAAGATTTATCTTTAGAGATTTAGTCCTGGCTCATCTGTCAGTCATTCTGACCCATGGAAAGGCCAGAGGCAATTGCCAGCTCCCCCTCTTGCTGCACTCCCTCTAGTTGAGAAATTGCTCCATTGAGAAGAAATATCCAGTCCTAGACTGGGAGGGTGAAGCTCCCCTCTCCTCTGTTATGGAAACTGGAAGAGGAAAAAGGATGGAACAGAATTAAAAAATGGGACTGCAACCTACTTGGGAAGATCCTGAGTGGGGCAGAACTTCTCTCTCCTCTCTGCTCCTCCTGCATCTTTCCAGTGGTAGAGTGGAGGGTTGCAGAGGTGTTCAGTGGGAATGGGGTATGTGGGTGCTTGGGATCCCCCTTGGGTTTTCATCTGTACTTCAGGTGTGAGAGGTGTCAACTACTGAGGAGTTCTGGTTGTGCTACCCAGGCACTGGGGATGGAAGGGCCCAGAGAGGTCAGGATATGAAGCAAAGCCCTTAACTCCATGGTTAGAAATGATTGGTTGGTCCACTGTGAGCTGAAAGTAGTAAAATTTTTGGATCATTAACTTTTACTGGATGCTGGTTTGGAAATGAAGCTCAATTCCATGCTGGAAAGTCAATATGGTTAGAAATGAATGACAAAAATTGGTCAGGAAAAGCAAATGACAGGAACAACTGCCTTGATGCACTGATTTGAGGCTGACAGATGCTAAATGGTACTAGTTAACATTAGTCTGCATATTTAATATGTTCACAAGTTAAGGGCATAAAGTGAACTCTTTTTTTAAGCCATGATCTTCCAAGCAGGAAAAAAAGAATCTGTGAATGTGGTGTTCAGAGCTGCCTTGATGTGGTACCTGTGGTAGAGTCTACATGACTGGCATGCTCCAAACCATGACATTCTTTGATTAGCAAGAAAACTTTTCTATAATGTTTTCAGCAGCAAAATGGTTTTTATAGGAGAAATCTCATTGAAAATTCAGGAAGCAGCCAAAGTTAACAGCACTCTGCTCTGTGGTGTCAGGATTCCTTGCCATATTTTCTCTTAAACTAATTAAACATGACTATCCATTAGGAAATAACCCCTAGTATTGTTTTCCAAAAGTTTTCTGAATTCCATATATTCTCATTTTATACCATGACATTTTGCCTGGTGCAAGGGCCATTTCTTCTAAACTTACAGCATGATTGCAGCTGGAGTTTCCTGCTCCCAGAAATGTGAGTTTCTTCCTCTGAGTTGTCATTATCTATCTACTGATTCCAAGTACACAATAATTCATTAACACAGATTTCTTCTTGCTCATCTTTTTGTTGATTGTGTCAGATCCCTTCTGCATAAATTCCATGATAATTATAAGGAAGAAGCATGTTCCATGCTGCCTTTTTGCTGGGAAACCTGTTCCAGCAAATGCTGTATAATTCCTCTCTCCCAGCTGGAAAGTGGAGATCTGATTTTCCCAGCAGAGGTGTCTGAAATTCCAAAATAGGAATAGTGCAGTGCAGCAAGGCAGAAAGAGAAAAACTTTTACCATAGAAAATATTACTTATTGCAATGAAAAAAAAAATTAAAGTTAGAAAATCACTCTGAAGAGTTCTTGAAGCTCTTGAGCTCTCCTAAAGCCTTAGAGACAACAGCCCTTGGCTCAGTGACAGGGAGGCCACAGCAGAGTTTCCTCTACAGAGCCTT
Organism: Calypte anna; assembly: GCF_003957555.1. Classification (NCBI taxonomy): domain Eukaryota; kingdom Metazoa; phylum Chordata; class Aves; order Apodiformes; family Trochilidae; genus Calypte; species Calypte anna. Next base: position 32,755,584 of record NC_044252.1, on the reverse strand, counting down.
CTGTCCCCTCTGCCCATTTGCAGGTCACACACCTCTGCCTCTCCCTACACATCTCTGCCACACTCAGGCTTCTCCACCCCAAGTTAGATTCTTGCTGGTGCTTTATGCTTTGCTTGAAACCTGCAGAAAACATTTAATTCATTTTATGTCTGAAAAATGAAATGTAGATATGCAGTTATGAAAAATGCCCCATGTGGGATTTCCTGCAGCCCCCATAGCTGGATTCCTTCCCTGCTGCTGTTCTCTGCACGTGGTATGTGGAAATTTCACAAAGGATCTACACATTCAGAAGCTATAATTGGGGACTTTTAGCTCTTTGAATTACTTTATTATCATTCCTCTCGTTGTACCATATGCTAAATAATGCTGTTAAATTTGGCTTTCAGTTTTATTGTTTTACAGCCTTGTAACATTCATAATCTTGGCTAGTCCTAAGAGTGTTTGTTTGGGAGCTTAATTCATTATTTAGGCCAAAATATTAAAAAATGTCTGTCACTTCTGGGGCCTGGTTTTTTTCTGTGCTTCATTTGGGCTTTCTGGACTTTTTTTCAGCAGTGCAAAGCATCCCACTTCTTCTGCTGAGTGCAGAAACATCAGAAGAGTATTTGTGGTTTGGAAAGTGGAGCCCTTTATGGTGCCTTGAGTGGGTCTGCACAGTGGGTCACTGCTGCAGGAGACCTCTTGTAATTTCTAGACACTGGGTTGTACTTGAATGAAAAAATCAAGCTAAAAAACCCTTTAGTGAGGTTAGCCTGGTTGTACTCCTCCCTGCAAAACCACGAGTGCTTTCTCAACTCCTCAGCAATGTCTGTAGTACAAAGCATTCACCAAAACCTCCCACCTAAACTCTTGTGCTCCAGTTATGACCTCCTGAAAAATTACTGTTTTATCCCTGCAGTTACTTTTCAGTATTGAGGAAACCCTGTTTCAGTCTTGAAGCAAAGAGATTTTTCCAGTGTTTATTTAATTCCCCTTTCCTGATGGTGCCTGAGGGCTGACAGTTGTACAAAGAGGGAGCAGCTCCTGCCCTGCTGAGCTCACAGCCCAAGCAGACAAAACGTGGGGGTGCTGGAGAGGAGGGGAGGACACAGAGACACAGCTGATGGCAGCAAAGGCATCCCTGCTCCTCAGCTGTGTGTGTGTGTGCTTTGGGAGTTAGTGGGGCTGAGCTGCTGAAGAATTGGGAAGAGAGAGAGCTGAGGACAAGCGGGAGAAACAGGAGTGAGCTGAGGAGGAGGAGGTTGTAGTAGGAAGCAGTAAGAGCCCCTTCCCTTTGCCAGTTTCCCAGAGAAGCTGTGGCTGCCCCATCCCTGGCAGTGTCTCAGCCCAGGTTGGATGGGGCTTGGAGCAACCTGGGCTGTGGGAGGTGTCCCTGCCCATGGCAGAGGGGTGGCACTGGGTGAGCTTTAAGGTCCCTTCATCCCTAAACCAGTCTGGGATTCTATGATCCCTGTCTCATAGTGGAGTGCAGAGGATAAACCAGTGCTACTGGGGCTCCAGGAGCTGTACTGGAGGTGTGGTAGTGGTTAGGTGCTGAACACGCAGGCAGTGCTGTCTCACACCTGCAGTGGTGCTACCTGGTTCCTTCTGCCAACTCAAGTCTGCACCTCCAGCCCCTGGGCTTACTTTAAAGAGGTTGCAATGTGCTCTTCTCCTCCTGTGAGTACCTCCTGCAGGACACATCATGAGTGAGGCCATGTATACCCCAAATAATCCATGAATATAGCAAAACACAGGTCTCCTCTAAAGAAGCAACTTGCCTAACCAAACAGCCAGCTTTGTGGTTTCTGTACTTCCCATCAGAAGCTCCAAGTGTGGCAGCAACCCTGGCACTCAGCACAGGACAAGGACATCTACTACAGACCTTGTTGTACGTAGCCAAAGCCTTCCCTGCTGGTGAGGAATATTCATGCCATGGATGTGCAGTGGAAGGTGGCACCTTCCTTGGTGAGCTGGGGGCTGGATGCTCTGACTACATGGTTCAGACTGCTTTTTTATAAGGGGTTACAGTTTTCATTGCCTGTTGCAAAGCAGAAAGCTACAGTAGATCTTCCCAAAGATCAAAGTGTGTCTCTAGGGCAGCCAGCAAATTAGTGGAGATTAGAAATGAGTGCATAGGCATTGATGTCTTGAGAGCTTGGCTCAAGAGATCAGAGATTGTTCTTTCCCCCTTTCTGTTCTTAAGTCTCTTTCTAGAATAGATTACTTTTTTTTTTTTACACTTAAAAGCAATATTCATGGACTTGATAAGAACAAGTGTTTCAGTAGGACATGCTCTGATCACATCACTCCCTGTTGTATTTGGTCTTATTGTGGACTGATGCTTCCCTGTGATACAGAGTCATGGAGACTGATGCCAGGGATGTGTGTTTGGGGAATCATGTTGCTGAACTAATTTCACCATATTTTATAGCAAGTAAAGCCTCTGTAGAAACTTCTTTGGCAGAATGGGAGCTCTTTGAAGCTCTGTTATGAGGTGCAACGAGTGCATGAAGCAAAATAAAAGCAAATTAGAGAACACTTCACTATCCTGAAAGAGGAGATTATAGCTGTGGTGGGGAAAAGTAAATATAAAGCAAATAACACTATGCCAAAAATTGCAAATAAAAAACCCAAGAATAAACATCCATTTCATGAAGGGATTTGAAGTTAACTTTTAATATCCAAGCTGGGAGAGAAGTCAGAATTGTGTCTTTGTGTGGAAGATGGAACAGAGCTCTCATTTACTGTAACAAATCTGGAGTCTGCATATTGTAAGAACAAGCTCAATCTAAAAGATTTTAGAACTTTTTTAAAGTTTTTGTATATACCATGAAATAGAATCCCAAGCCAGAGTTTTCTGGACCACTCAGCTTTAGCGAAATGCTTTGTGTGGAAATTCCCACTGTGGAAATAACAAAGTAAGGTAATAGTAGCAAGTTTTAGGAGTTATCTGGTGGTGTCAGTGGAGATAACAGCTTTAGCTTTCCAGGGGTGGCTTCCATTCTTTCTGTGCCCAGTACAGGAATTTCCTGCTGCCATCCCAGTGGATACTCTTGTCTGATTGGTCTGAGAAGTTCAACCCAGGTGAGAGGTTCCTAATGGAAGGGGATTCATAATGAAATGAAACAGATTTTTTTTAATTTATTTATTTCCAATTACAAGGTCAGCTCTGTTAGTTTTATTTCTTGTTCAAATGAGGACTGGCCATCCTGAAAATAGGTTGTGTTGTCTGATCTTCTAGTCCAGACTTTGCCTGGTGGGGCCAGGTCCTGTGCTTGGGTTACAAACCTGTGTGGGCACCAGGGGCTGATGCTTTGGTTGGAGAGGAGCATTTCCTAAGTGGCACTGAAGCCCATGGAGCTGCAGGGTAAGGTGTCCCCAGCCCTCAGCACTCTTTCCAGGTGAATCATGGGTCCTTTTTTTCTAAGCCAATGCCTCAAAGGAAGCCAGGGGTGTAACAAAGATGCCATCAAGTCCAATTTGATTGACAGGTACTAGATGAAACACCATGCCAGAAGCAGCTTCTTGCCAAGACCAGTTTTGCCAAGCTGAGCTGGGTCAGGGTGGCACAGTGCTGAAATCCTTCCCTCCTCACCAGGGGGACTTTAGATGTGCCTTTGCCTTTTATCTCCTCTTGCTGCAATGGTAGGACTAATCAGGACTGGCAGAGCAGTGGATTTTGTTCTGTAGATCGACACATTTTGAACTGGTTCCAAGTCCCCAGTTCCTTTCCCTGTAACAGTACTACAAGTTGTAGACATCCTCTGACCCCCCTGGCTGCCCCGGGGACATTGGAGGTGAAAGTTTGCAGAGCAACGTTCTGGTTTTGAAGATGTCAATATTTTAATGAGGAAATCCAGACGGGGAGAAATCCCTGCTGATACCTGCCATGGCTGGAAGTTGCATACAGTAAATAGCTGCTGGAAATCAAAGTGTGGAGCCTTGGTTTGCTGTGCTCCCACTATTACCCAACCCGAGTGAGTGACATACCCCAGGGTGACATGTACCCCACTCTCCAAGCTGCATCCCTTGTGCAATGTAGTTCCTAAGGGCTTAGCACTGAGAGCTTCATTTTGGGGAGCATCTTAAGCTGTAACATCTGCTCAGCACTGTAGCAAAACTGATGGTATTAGTTTTTACAGAAGGAAATTCCTGCTCTCAGTGTGAATTCCTTTGGAATTTGTTTCCCCTCTCTGCTTTCAGAGGATTTAATGAGTGACAAAACACCATGTCAAGAACAGGTCTGATTATTGATGCTTTTTCATTCAGAGGGAGGGGGTTTATTCAGGGAATTTCTCTTGAAATGTGGATCTTATTTGCTGAGGTGATTCCCAGAGGGATTACATATTTGTCAGCATGGTGCTGTGCTTTTCCACCTACCCTTACAAAATATTTATGCCATTTTCTGAGACTTCACATGCTACCTTCTTAAATGTCTGTTGCTATCAACTTTGATGACATCTTATGCTGCTTTCTGTGCTACTTAAACTCCAAACTCTTTAATTTTCTCTCTGTCTTTGTTCAGAGATCTTCATTACCCACTTGGGTTGTACACAGTGTAACTGCTTCATTGTTAGCATCCAGCTGAGGACAAGCTGGGTTGAATGGCCAATGCAGTGTAAAATCTGGGGCTAATCCCTCTGATATGGTGCTGTTTGGTCTTCAATACTCTGGACTGAAAGTTAATATCTGAATGGGTGGGAAAGCAGCAAGAAGCTGCTGCTTTTGAGTCTGAAAAATAATCTTGAAAGACTATCAGGTGAGAAACTGAGATTTGAAGCAGTCATTAAAATATGTTTAATTGTTGGGGGGTTTTCTGGGGAGAAGTGACCGAGTTAACCTTTCATTCAGGTTTGGGTGCTGTGGGTATAGTTAAATATCTGGATTACCCCTTCTGTGTTTCTGCACAACTTCAACTTCTTAGCTTTTAAAATATGGAGAAAAAATCTGTCCCTGTCCCTTCTGGTGGAAATGTGTGGGAATCCCACCTGAAGGATCTGGCATGACATGGTTTCTCCCTGGATTTCTGCTCTGGTTTCCAGTTCTTGTTGGGTGAGGAAACATCTACAAGAAACACAGATTGCACATGAGACAGCTGAGCCGACTCACTGACAGCCCCAGAATTTTACTTCTCACTCTTCCTCCTCTGCTCCAGTCCCATGCTGGGATTCAGAGATATCTGAAGCAACCAAGGAGCAATCCTTTCTCCTTTGGGGAGCGTGGCACTGACCAGGTTTCTCCTGGCACCTGAGGGAAGGGACTGGCTTTGGAAGGGGAATAAGAAACACGAGGGCTGCTGAGCACTGAGTGAGTCAGAGCCAAAAAAAAAAAGGAGTTTTGCTCTGTTGGTAGATGCTGTGTCCTGAGCTGCGGAGCCAGGCAGAAGCTGCTCATCCTCCTGGCGTGGCCAAGGGGCTGGGCTGGGGCTCTGACACATCCCCACGGCCAGGGCTGATTCCCAGTGATGGGAATGCTGCTGACACCCGCTCCAAGCTCCGCTCCCATCACCATGGCAACCAAGAGCCCGAGTACTTGTCCAGATACTTTAGGAACCTCATTAAATCAGGCAGCAGGACAGCAGCTGTGGTCTCAATGTGTTAGGCTGACAGCCGGGGACTCATTTGATGATGCTCAGGTGATTTTTGGCCCTCTTTAGGCCAAACTGTTGAAAATGTGGGGAGAGGGGGACAGATGGCAGAATAAATAAATATTGCCAATATGTTTAATGTGCACACATCTTCTGAGAGGTGCAAAGCAACGGCGTGCAGCTTGAGCAACTCTGGGAATTTTAAACAAAGCATAAATAAAGGATAAATGAGTACAACTGGGCTGAGGCTTATATTTTTTTTTTTTAATCTAAGTAGCTAATCAAATAGATTGAACTCAGTACTTGTAGTAGATCCCTTAAAATGTTGCATAGGTATAAGAAATCAATGTTCTCTTCTCTTGGCATATAACCATTGCAGTTCAAAAAGGCAGGGTCCAGATAGGTAATTTTTACCACAGGCTCCAACAGAATATCTGCTTTTATTTCTTAGGCAGAGGAGTTTCTCATGCACCACAGGAAATAACCAGTCCAGCCACTCTCCCAACTTTGGCTTTTACCTTATTCTCTGTACTTATTAGTGTAAATGTGACTTTATAGCAAGGGCCTAAGCTAATGATAGATCTAGACCAAAACCACTCTAAAATCATCTGCAGGACATTTCATGTGATAATGACTGCAATTATTTCATGTTCTTCATTGGCTGCCTGTTTTGACTTAGGGAGTTGGAAAGCAGTGAATTCAGAATGTAATTAGACATTCTGTATGCTAGTGTTTTGCATAATTTTAAGTTGGTTTGGGCTTTTACATTATTGCCTAAATAAAGTGGAAAAATATTGCTGTAGAATTCTCATTTTCCTCTTTCATATGAATGAAATTGGTTGTCTGGCTGATGGGTGATTCCTCCCAGTGGAAGGTGGTGACCAGGAGCACAGTCATGGTTTTGGTCATTTCCAAAGGACCAAAGAAAGCAAAGGAAACACCAAACTACGTAGAAAAAGTGTTTTGCAAACCTCCAGATCTCAAAGCTGGTCTGGCTCAACAAGAGCTGAAAAACAGCAATTCTGTCATCCAGGTGCTTTAATTTTCCCTGAAAAGAAATGACAGATGCTTCAGACCCTAAATTATAATCTGTAGGTACTAAACAAAGAACCTCAATTAACCACTAGTAAAGCAATTATTAATATTGGCTGGAATCCATTCTGCCCAGGGTCTCCAGTCCAGTCTGCTGCCCAGGACTGTCTGACCTGGTAGGCATAGAATTCATTTGACAATACTCTACATCATTTGAAATTACCCTGGGCCCTTCTTCTTACAGCCACCACTGGGGTCTCTTTGGATTTTTTTGGTAGCCACTGGTGGTGGCAGATGAAATGGGCACTTAGTGTAGGACATGTGGACCAAAATGCAAGGGTGTCCTCCTGCCCAGCTGGTGCAAGGGGTTTGGTCAGCATGAAAAATTGTCTGAGCTCCTCTCCAGCTGCCTCATGAACTCTGTGTGCCCACCTGCAGTGTAGGGAAGCCAGACAAGAGGCTCCTTAATCTGATTATCTCCTTAGAGAGAGCATCTTCTTGTGAGGCCCATGCTGTTACCCTCAGTACCTAGAACACAGGGCCACCCTCTTTTCTCCCCTACATTTGTATGCAAAAGCTGCTCAGCTGGTTGGTGAGCACACTCAGAGATGTAAAGCCCTGGATCCAAGGTGAGGGATGGCACCACCTGGTTTCCTATTGCTTTCCTCCAGCCTCAGTCCAAGAGGAGGCCCTCATCTTCTCATGAAAAGGAAACCCACCTGGGGGTTAGTTAATCTCTGAAAACCACTTCTTGCTGAACATTTCCTTCATTTGCAAATAGTGGATGGGAGTAGTGGTCTGGCCAGAGATGGACCTGGGGTCTTGTCCCAACCATGACCATTCTTACTTTAAACTTCAGTGGATTGGATTGCTCTCTAGAGGCACTTCTGTGTTGTGTATAGCTGCTGGACAGAAGGAAGCACATCCATGGGACAGATTGGATTGCTCTCTGCCATTCCTTAGCCTTACCACTGACTGCATTAAAGATTAAGCAGTTACAGGAGCTGAACCTGAGTGCCCCTGCTCACTGCCCCTCCGTGCAAGTACCTAAAATCTCAGGCAGACACCAATTAAGATGGGTACATCAGAGAGACTTCCAGGCTATGCCCTTTAGAATAATGTTTCCAGGCTCTCCAGCTGCTTTAGGAATAGGATCTGTACTAGAAACATGAAACCCTTTCTTTTTTGGGGCAGGTTTATTTTCTCATCCACTGCTTTACTTCTTTTGTGTGCTTGGAGGTAAAAATAAATGCACTGCTTTATATAGCTCCTGGTCGACAGCACTTGCTAGGCAGCTGGTTTTATTTTCTCCATTGAAAAGGAGAACTGCTACAAATACCTTTTTTTGACTGTGTGAATGAGTGAAAAGAATCTAAATTTAAATGTCCAAGAATGGATTGCCTTTCTCCTGCAGTAAACTCTAGGAAATCTGCTTAAATAACTAACATGGAACAGAGTCAGGCTTGAAATGTGGCTCTTGTACCAGGGAGAGCTGGAGTGGGGTGATGCCATTCTCTGTCAATCCTGCACAAGAGAGAGATAATGCTGCTGCATGCACAGAGAGGATGTGATCATAAACTGCAACTAACTATGGGATAAAAATGGCTTTTGGCTGCCAGCACAACCTATAAGAGCTCAGGGAAAGCTACTGGGGCATTTCTGTAGCCAAAGTGCTGCATTGCATTGGTGATAAACAGGTTGTCTTGGGCCAGATTTGGCTTTTCCAAGTGGAGCACAGAATGTTTCTGACACGTGGCTCTCAGGTCTGCTCCCCTCCTCTTCAGGAACAGTTTGTAACTGTGTAGGTACTGACCATGGAAAAATACACTGGAGTCCTGACTTTGGCAGAGCAGAATTATCCTCTGGGTCACAGATGAAGTATTTTAATTGCTAGACTGTACAACAAATATCCAAAATAACCTTATTTCTAATAGCAAATCATTAGTAACTGATATGATTACAATAGTGTCAGAGGCTGCCTGTTCCACAGAGAGCTTGCAGTGATGTTTAATATCTGATAATACTGTTACTCCTTTCCCAGATTCAATTTATGGGTGCTTGCTTAACATATAAATATTTACATTGTGTAATTAAAACGAATTAATGGATTCCCAAAAAACAGGTATTAATTTAAAATGACTCTTAGTAAAACCAATTAAACAGCAAGTAATTGTTTTACCTTGTATCAGGAGCTTTAAATTGGCTTTTTAAATTGAGAAGCAAAATATAAGCAGAGGGAATGCACCTGTGTTTCTAATTAAGCAGACCACAGTGCAAAATGCAAACAAGAACCCTTTAAAATGTTAAGAAGTGAAATCCAATGCAGCCTTCACTGGAGTATTTGTTGTGCCCAAAGGTAGTGCCTGAATCTCATCAGCTTCAGTGAAACTTCAGCAAAGTTAGAACATTTTTCTGTGCACTTCAGGCCTTTGCTGAAGTGTTAACTTAAATCAAGGCCCATGAGAGGCAGCAGTCCCATGGGAGTGAGCAGAGCTACTTCAGCACAGGAGAAAATAAGCTGTTCTACTAAGCCTTAGTTCCTTTTCCCAAATCCTGCAACAAATTCCATTCCATTATGCACTATTATGCAGTTATCCATGTGGATGTGACTGATACGTTTCAAGCTCTGCGAAGTCAGCTGGAGCCACGAGAGGGCCCAGAGCCCATTCATTTGAGAAGAATGATCTGAAATTTCTTGGTCCTGGGGTCTCAGAGAAGTCCAATTTCCACAGTAGAGGAAACTTGCCATCCATGGTAGGGTGCTGAAATTCTTCCTGCAGCCCATGAATTTGTGCATACTGAAGAAAGAAATCTCACTTGCTCTCAAGTGATGGCCTCAAGTGACCATTTTTGCAGTAATAAAATAACCATCCATGAAAAAAAATATGATCTGTCCAAAATTTTCTAGAAGGCCAACCCAAACTTTATGTACAGATGAGTTTTCATTCTCTGCAAACAGCAGTGACCTTTTCTTCTCCTCCCATGCTGCCTCCATGATGATGGAATTAAGCCATACAAGAAGGGATGATCCTACCTGGCATGACCAATTCAAGTATCCAGAATACCCTGACAACAACCTGGAAAATGTTTGAAGATGGAACTCCATGAGTCCTTTGGATATGGCAGTGGGTGGGACCTGGGAAAGCAGTAAGCTGGGAAGAAGCTGGGGAACATCTTGGTTTGAGCTTCTGCTCCCTTGAGACCAGGATCCTGCTGCCAGGACTTTGTCTTGGAGATGCTGCCTGTGAGGGATGTGTCCTCATCTGGAGAAAGGGATTAAAAGCAGCTTTAGGTTAAATTAATCCTTTCCAGAGCTTGTGTGACCAGGAAGATGATGTGAGTTTGGCTCTCTCCTGGCCCAAGGATAGTTTGCACATCCTGTGGGAAAGGGCTCAACCACTTGGCAAAGTCCCTTTGGGAGCCTGCAGCCTCTCAAACAGACTCCAAACCTGGTGAGTGGCATCACTTGGATTTATCTGGGTATAAATTCTGGTGGATGAGGAGGTGAATGGATTCTCCAGCAACTGGATAGTTTCACTGATTCATTTTCAAGCACTAGCATACTTTAAAAATTAATCTCCTTTAAATGAAATGTTCGTTTAAAAATGATGTTTAATGAGGGCTAATGCATCCTGAGATGCTGGCAGGAGAAGGTTTGTTCTGCAGCTGATCTTGACAAAGGAGGGTGGGGAGGTAATTAACAAAGACAATCCACCTTTCATTAGTATTAATAAAGCCTGCAAGTTAAAATGTTTTGATGCAAACAGCTGTTATTTATGCTTCAAATCACCATTCTCTTCAATCAGGACATCTTTTCAAAGTGCTTTATTGTCTGAGCTTTAACGTGACACCGTGTGGAACAGATTTCTTGGAAATAGAGTTTAACCATTAACCATGAGGATGTATGTCATTATTTTCTGCAGCTAAATGCCTGAAGGTGAAGCTGAGTGAATTTAATGCATTAAGAAAGGTAATTATCAGATCATCTTGATTGCCAAGACTCTTCCTGCTCCATCAAAAACTGATGGTGGCATAATCTGTGTACACGAGCATCTCATTTTTCCCTTTCGACTTTGATGTAGGTTTGACAGCATTATACAGCAATGTTTCTCTGTTCTTTTTATACTTCTAATATTTCTTCTGCATTTCTCACCTGTTTCCTTGTTCATCCCCATAAATTACACTTCTTTTACCAAGTCTTTTTCTTTAAGTAGTAATTATGTGGTCAAATGAATTGCTGAGCATTGAGGGCTGGAGGGGAAAAATTGGCAAATTTTCCAGTAACAGATTTTTTTTCTTCTTTTCTGAAAGCTGAGGTGTAAGTTTGTCACAGCTTTTGCAAATCTTCTTTCTCAGCAGTCATGCATCAAAGGCTTAGAACTGCAAATGAATTATTTTGATTACTGCTGCCCTGGGAAGATCTCCAGGGATGGGAGGTGGCAGGCTTAGCTAATGTCCATTCCTGCATTCCTGCTGGACCAAATCCTGCTCCCAGGGAAGCAGGGCATAAGGAATTTTGCCACTGATTTCTGTGAGGCGAGGATTTAGCATCTAGCGCAGAGACATTTTTCTTAAAAACAAACAAACAACAAACCAAAGTCCTGTGTGCTCATGGTGGTTCCCAGAAGACAAAATGAAGGACACTTGAGCAGATAACAAGAAAGAAAAAAGATATTTCCAGATGTATATGTACCAACAAAGTCAGAAACTCCTTTTTTTTTCCTTAAGTTTTTGCTTTGATCTATCCTTATACGACTGACACCACACTATGGGGAAGCCTTAGAGATGATGATGCTGATAAGGATGCAATTAATGAGGATCTAGAGAAAATAATAAAAATCTTCTATTTCCACCCCCTGCCATGGGCAGGGACACCTCCCACAGCCCACGTTGCTCCAAGCCCCATCCAACCTGGGCTGAGACACTGCCAGGGATGGGCAGCCACAGCTTCTCTGGCAAACCTGGGCCAGGGGCTCAGCACCCTCAGACCAAACAATTTCATCCTAATTTCTGATCTAAATCTCCCCCATTTTAGTTTCAAACTGTTCCTCCTCTTCCTATCCCTCCATGCCCTTGTGAAATTTCCTCTCCAGCAGATAGAGGTGAACTTTTTTGAACCAAGAAAATCAAGTCTTAGAAGAAAAGCTTGAGATTTCCTTCATCAAGTGCAGCAGAGGGTGGATCTCAGGATGAATGACTTCTGGCACTGGGCTGCTGGGGGGCTGGACAGTTTCCAGAGCAGAGCACTTGGCTTTCATTTCCTTCAGTCCTAGGTATGTCTTCCCCCAGCTTCTCCTGATCTTTGTTGGTGTTCCTGATTGGAAATCCCTCTGTCCCCTTAGTGGCAGTGAGATGGACACTTCTCTTGTTATCCCTGACTGCTTACACTTAATATTGCAATTTCCCTGCAGACCAAGTGTTAGAGTACAGCAAACCTTCCCTTAGAGCCAGGGGGATTTCCTCAGCCTTGCAGTTTCCCTCTGCCATCTCCAAACCTTTATTTGGAGGGATTTTCCCTCTCCTTTTTCCTTTTGGCCACTTCTGCAAGGAGCTGTGCTTGCCCCAGGCTCGTCCCAGGTATGGAACTAATCCTTCCTTTCCATGTGATGTGAGGAGGCTCAGCCAGAGTCCAAGAGCTGGAAGATCCCAAGGGGGATTATATCTTAAATCACAAAAAATCCATGGAAAGTATCAAATGACCAATAAGCACTGGGGTATTTATACAGCAGCAATAGTGGACTTGCCAGACAGCATGAAGGCAAAGTCCTTGCCAAGGAGGGCATATAAAATAGTCTCTTATTTTAATTAAAGTAATTATTCATGGTGCTCCAGATGTTTCTAAAAAGGAAAAAGAACAAAACCCTCTGCCTGACAATGAATAGCAGCATAAATTGTCTGAGTTCTCAGTGTCAGAGAGGCAGAATGGATCCACTGATCAATAAATCTCTATAGTTTTATAAAATAATGGTAATAGCTATTGCTGTCAATACTCCTCTGGAAAATAATTTAATGGAATATTATTGTCATTCCATGACTTCTTTATAAAAACCCATTCATTAGAATTAGATCCTTCTTCAAGCTGTCTGAAAAAAAAATGGCTCTGAAAAGGACTCCCTGCTGTAGTCAATTCTATAGATCTTAGAGGGAGTTCCATAGAGCTCCATTCCACTCCTGTAGATTTAATTCCTGGTGCTTTCTATGGGAGCTTTATTCTGAGAGAGACATATGTGAGAGACCTAATGCTCTGTCTGGAGGTGCTTCAGGATTCAGTGGTTTTCATTCCTTTTTTTTTTCTTTTTTTGTGGGCTACTGAAAAATTCTGTAGGCTGCAGGCTCTTGAATTTCAGCTCAGTGACTGTAGAATTTACTTCTCCATGCTGGAACTTGAAGTCAGACTCAATGGGTCTGTGGACAACACACTGGGAACCACTGCTTGATTTCTTTCCTTGACCCTGGCCATGGAACAGAAAATAGAACCAGCTCTCCCTGTGTTTGTAACCCACTGAAAATAGCTGCCTCCACCTTCAGACTCCTAACACATCACTGCAAGCACCACCGTTGTCATTTATTAATTTACACAGATTCACCTCTGCTTTTCCAGAGTGAAGATTCTAGGCTGGAATATTCCCCTGGAGTAGGAAAACAGGAGGAGTTTTAAACCAAAAGTAATCTCACTACTATGGAGTTAGTTCTCAGAGAAGCAGCGTTAAGGGAGTGGGGGGGCTACTCCAGGAAGAAAATATCCTCAGGCTGCTGGGAAACTCCAAATCCTGCAGAGAAGGCAACTAATAAATGAATTAATGTAACCCCAGCATTGAACTGCAGCATCTGTGACTGAATATGTGCTCAGTGCAGGGCTCTCAGAGGCCCTCTGTGGACTTTATTCTTTGAGAGACCAGCATCTTGCCCTTCTTCTGATGTTGAAAGGCAGGAGAAGAACCTGTATAATATTGGCCATAATTAGATTTTCTTGACTTTGAGGCAGTGAGTGGTGTTGTATCCCTCTCTGTGAGCAAGCTGGACAAATTGTTGATGTAAGTGTTCTTCTTGGCTCTGAGAAACCACAGAGATGAAGGAGCATAGGTTTTAAATGATCCTGATGCAAAGCAATCCTTGAGGCAGGGCAGGCTTTTTGTGAGTGTGTAGGAACTTTGCAAGTCCCCATGAATCAGTGCATTTGGAATTTTATGGAACAGGTTCAAAACTGTCAAAAAGGTCTATTCAATATTGAATTGAGAGAGGGAAATCCAGTGTCTGCCAAAAGAATGTAAAAAGAATTGATAAAACAAGCAGAAATCAGTTCTTTCAACTCCAAAAGGTTTTCTTTTTTTTTCTTTTTTTTTCTTCTTTTTTTTCCTAAAGTAAAAGAAATAAACACAAAAGCTGCAGTTGACAGTGTCTCTTTGACAGCACTTTTGTAGCCATTTAAGCAAAACAATGCAAAGCAGCTTTCTGGAGGCCGCTGGCAGAACATACTGTAGCTTTCAAACTTTGCACAGACTGCTGAGAAATGAAATGTTTGACTGAGAAGCTGATGTGGGTTTGGCAACATTGCTTAATTGATAGTGTCTAAAGACAGAGGATTCTGCTTCCACCATCTGCAACACTAACAGGAACCAGCTCTTTGTCTAATAGCATCTGTGGCCTTTCTTCCACCTCTGCCTCAGCAAACCAGATTAATTGCAAGGGAACAGTCCAGCACATGGACCTGGAAGGATCAAAGAGGGTGAATTTCCTTTCAGGTTTAATTGCTAATATGAAACTCCTCTTTGGGCCTTCCTTATTCCTGGAATAAGAAAGACTGAGTAGAAATTGAGTTAGAAGCAGGTTGGGGTATACCCCAGCTGAGAGGTATCAGGTGCTTTCCTGCCAGCCCTCCAGGGTTGCTTGTGCCTGGTGGTAACGTGATTGGGGTTGCCTCCTATTTACAAAATACAAATATTTTACAAGTCACCCTTATTTTTATTAATTCACCCTTAATTCTCATGCCAGTCCTTGCAATGGCAGAGCTGCTGCAGAGGGCCATGGCTGAGCCCTGGCAGAGCATCTCCACACTCTGCAGATTAATTATCCCATTAATTTTATGTGTGGTGGTTCACCAGTTGCAGAGTACAGCCTTTAGCACACCATACCAGCCAGAGGGGCAGTGTACACCCAAAGCCACACTCCTCCTCTTACCTGAAATCTACCTCCTTATGTTTGGGTCCTGTTTTCTTCTTACAGACAGATTTAATCCTTCAAATTGTTGTTTGCCTGTAGTTTTTGACAACATGCCCTGCCCTCCCACTTTGAGTAAGAGGATTTTCTTGGCCTCAAGCAAACACAAGAGTTGCCTGAATGGACCAGAGCACAGCCTGTTTATTCCAGCATCCTATCTCCAGCAATGGCCAATGCAGGGGAAATGTCAAGAAATATCAACACAACCAGTTAATGGATAAGCCAGACCAATTCAGAACCTTTTATCCCACTACTCATAAATCATGAGCTGAATTAAGCCCTAGGACAGAACGGTTTAAATCTCTCAGGAAAACACCCAAACCCAACATTTATTTTCAGGTAACAAAAGAGTGATCCCTGGTGGACTTTTCTTACATCCCTTGGCTCCTTCCTTGTTTTCCTTTTTAGCCTGGAAGGGGGCCAGTCTAGCCCTGATGTTACACAATTTAAGCAAAGAGCAAGTTTCCCAATCAAATCACTTGAGCATCTGTGTGACCAGGTTTAGGAACACAGCACTTAGTTGTCAAAATTTGATATGAAAGAATCTGAAAAGGTTCTATCACACCAGCAGTTTAGCTTTCATAATGCTTAAAAGATAAACTGTGGGGTAGTTCCTACTTCTGTATAAATACCATCTGTGAAAATAATTCCATGTGAGGAGAGTTCTTGTGACTATGAAGAAGTTACACCCCAAATTGCCATTATCAGCTTAATCCTTCTCTGTGTCCATCCATCTGAATTCCATTCCCAGTCTGCCTTCAGGCATGTTACATGCAATTAATAAATCATCCTTGGTTTTTTTTCCCTATATGTAATTTTGTCTGAATTATGTTCAAAAGGGGGGCAGTACAATTGTCCTAACTGGAGATATTTTTGTATTATGCTTGATGTACAAAGCCTGCATTTCTAATCTCTCCTTTATTTAGCAGCATAAATCGTGCTGCTCAGACAAAGTTGTAATCCTAATAAATCTCTCCCCAGAGGTAGAGATGTCTTGGTCTAGGGAGCCAGTTTTGGGCCAAGTAAGGAATACACTTGAGGTGACAGTGGACAATTCATGAGCAGGAGAAAATTAGGGAAATGTACTGAAAATTTGTTTTCATGAACTTTTCACCTGGCTTTCATTTGGACCCCTGAGCACAAAGCTTGTCCTCCCTGATTTTGGGAGCATTTTCTTCCAGCAAAAATTTCCTGGCTTTTTCCTACTGCTGCCCTTGCTTGTGCTGCAGTCCCACATCAGTGCTAAAATATCTGCTCCTTTTTAATTCCATTTTAGCAGAGCTGCTCCAGGACCAACCTAAAAGCTGGTGAAGTGCCTGTGCTCCAAATCCCTCATCAGTCTGGGAATGTGGCTTCTCTTTGGGACCCTGGTGCTGGTGTGGAAGGGGTGGATCCCACCAAGAGCTGGGGTGGGACAGCAAGGTGTGATGTGCACTTCTCCAGAACTGACAGACAGACAGAGAACCTTGGACATCTTTTTCAGGGTACCTTCTCCTGGAGCTGGTGGGATGGTTAGGTGGGAATGGTCACTTGGCAGCATGCAGCTCCCTCCCATTACAGCAAGGATTCCACCTGGCCCAGCATTGAGTTCTCTGTAGAGAAGACAGGAGTCTGAGCAAGTGAATATACCCCAAAGTCAGAAGCCTATTTCCCTTCAGGGAAGCATTCCCATCAGAACAGAGTGAGGAAGTGACATCATTTTATATGGAGCACTTCCCAATTTAGTCCTTTGATGCTAATAAATATCCCTCAGTTTTTGCTTATCCAAGCCAGGATTCAGACCTTTCCTGAAATGCCAGAGGTGCAATTATAACTTGCATAGTTTCTATACCTTAACAAATCTGGGGACCCTGCTTGTCACCCTGTTTGCTTACTCATTTTTTTTTTAAAGCCCTAAATAAACAAATACATTTTCTTGAAATGGTGTAACCCAGAGGGAAGCATTTAAATGCAGTGGCCTCAGAGGAGATGACCCATCCACTTGTGACTCGTAATTAAGAGCCTCTTGTTGAAACTGCCAGGAGTGTCTGTTCATTCTGGCTGTCATTTGTTTTTCCTGCAGCTGGCTAACAAGAAAAAAAAGCAGTTTTCTTGCAGGTTTTTATCTGGAAAAATAATAGCAACTTGTTGTGACTGGTATGGATCTGTGAGAGAAATTATAGGAGTGTTTGGAAATGATGTAGGGTTAGTGGTAATACTTCTGTCATCAACATGCACTGCTGAAGGCAGTGATAACTTCACCAGGAGATGAATTAGATAAAGCAATCTGCAATAGATAAATTTGCTCTGGGTTGTAATCTCTTCAGCATTCTTTGCAGTTTTATGTTCCTCACTGGCCTTCAGAGGTTTGGTGTCTCCCCTGGACCTCACCAGGGTTTGTGTCTCTTCCCTCCTGAGAAATGTGAGTAGCAGATGACAGGGTTCTGAAATCTGAGTTTAGGTTTTTAAAATTGAAATTTGGGTCTTTATTTTTGCTTCCCAGAAACCTGCCAAATATTTTGGGAGTTATTTGATGAACAATAATGCTGAAAAAAGGTTGCAGAGGAGGCACAGTAGAATTCAATTGAAAGCTTTCTGAAAAATGTAAATGTTGATTTCATTTTAATCAAACAAAGTTCAGGGTTTTGAAAAATCCCACATAACACTACATTTTTCTTTTTGCTTTTAACAGATTCAGTTTTACAAAAGTCTGCTATCACTATTTCTGTACGTGTTAGTTCTTACTGCTTCTGCACAACAGTGAAACTGGGCACCACCTTCCCTCCCACTGCTGTTTAATGACAGAGACCCTTCCAATCCAGAGGAGAATAGTTCACCACACTTTATATTGTCCCTTCTTTTTCTTGAAATGAAGAAATTGGGCTTGGGCAAGAGAGATGTTTCTGAAGAAGAGGTTTGTCAGTTTGTGCTACCCAAGAGTTTCTGAGCCAGAGATAAACAACAAAGCCCAGGCTGAGGAGTCCAAGCCAAGCCCTGCTGGGCTGAGTGGAGCTGAGCTGCTCTGCCTGGGACCCAGCAGGGAAGCAGGGGGGCTGTCCCTGGGTCACCCCTCCTTGGTGTCAGCATTGTCGGGACCAGATGGTGGCTGAGCAATGCACCTTTCCTGGCCCAGTTCCTCTGTGCCCAGTGCTCTCCTACAGCCAGTGAGGACTTAGAGTGCTGTGCCTGCCCTCCCTTCTCCTCCCTTCTCCTCCCTTCTCCTCCCTTCTCCTCCCTTCTCCTCCCTTCTCCTCCCTTCTCCTCCCTTCTCCTCCCTTCTCCTCCCTTCTCCTCCCTTCTCCTCCCTTCTCCTCCCTTCTCCTCCCTTCTCCTCCCTTCTCCTCCCTTCTCCTCCCTTCTCCTCCCTTCTCCTCCCTTCTCCTCCCTTCTCCTCCCTTCTCCTCCCTTCTCCTCCCTTCTCCTCCCTTCTCCTCCCTTCTCCTCCCCTCGTCTCCCCTCGTCTCCCCTTCCTGCCCTGCCCTTCTCACCTTCCCTTCTCTTCCCTTCCCTGCTCTTCTCTTCCTTTCCCTTCCCTTCCCATCTGGTTAGTACTTCCCACTTGGCTAACCCTCCCCTGGACATGAGGAGGTCTCTGTACATTTCCAGCTCCTCCTGCTCCATGCCTTGCAGTCAGCTCATTCATTCTGCTGGGTAGAACCTCAATACATTAAAAAAAGGATTAGTATGTGCAAGCACACAAAAAAATCAGAATACTGTAGAGCACTTAATTGGCCAACTGCCGTCAACCATTTCAGCACTTGCATCTTCTGAGCTACTTGTAGTGTATTGTTAGAGGAGAATAAATCATTTGACACAAGTAGGTTTTAGAAAAATAAGTGAAAACCATTCAGGCAAAAAATCAGCTGAAATATATGAAATTTTCCATCTGGGTGCTCTCTGCTAAGGGAAAATATTTCAGTGAGGTGCGATATTTAATCTTGTTTTAAAATAGTTTACTACATAAAATCACTCAGAGGGTGACTTTTAAAATGGACTGTAATGTTATTTTACTTTTAAGGGTTGTACTGAGAAATTCTGGAATGTGACAAATAAGTTATCAGGAGATGTGTGCATCAGAAATAATCCTGCTGCTGCTGGGTTGGGTAAGGCTTCAGTGTGGGCTTCAGTCTGAGACATTTCAACCCTTAGAAAGCTGCAGAGGTGGCTGAGACAGAGCAGAGCCTGTGCTTGCTCTTCCACAAAGCTTTCCCATCTCTGCCATACCTGACCCAACCTGGGAGAGATGGTTTTTTTCCTCATGTAAGCTGCTAGAAATGGTGGGTTTGGAAGGAACAGAGAAATGATGGAGATCTGAATCCTGTTCCCATCCTCTGCCAAGGCATTGCATGTGCCATAAAATGCAGTTTGTGGGAGATCAGTGTGTGCAAAGGTTTTATTACAGGCTCTGCTTTTTGGGCAGAGGTGTAAATATAGGAAAGGACATGTCAATGGCCTTAAAATGGCCACTGTAGAGCATTTTGCTAATTAAGTTGCTAAAACAATAGGGTTTTTGCAGGTACCTCATCACAGCTCATTCAGTTCCTAATCCTGAAAGCTGCTGAGAACAGTGGATGTTTCTCTGAACTGGGCAGTCCTGTGCTTTGGCATTTTATGATCTAGAGGAAAACAGTGCTGTATCTGGTGTCAAGACAGAACCTATACAATCAAAGAGGAAGTGGCTCCACATGCATCCCCTTAATTGTTGTCTGTCGTATTGAGATGAAATTGGGCATTAAATTTAAGTTAAGAGAGATTAAATTGTGACCTGAGGTGTAGTAAAGTCATATAAGCACTGAAATATGGAACCTGTTGTTTGTTGGGAATGAAAGGGAGAGCTCACATTGCTGTGTTTGTAGAATTCAGTTTATTCTTCTTAATACAGATGCAAAAAACCTGAAAATAACTTTTTACTGTGTGATGTCTGTGTTTAGTCTCTCAAAGGTAGAGCTAAAGGAAAAGCTTTAGGGTCCAGAAAGCTTTCCCATTGCCCTCCAGCTGCTTCTGCAACCCTTCCTGGGGATATTATCCCTGGGCAGTGGTCAGGGACCTCCATGGAGAATCCTCTGCTGGGCATCTTGGGGTTTGAGGAGCCTGGAAGCTGAGTTTGACTCCTCCTTTCTGAATGCACGGGGACATCTTTGTTTTCTTTGGCTTCAGAGTTGATTTTCCCCTCTCTCTTTTTGTAAATTAAAATGGAAGATTCCTATATACCTCCCCACCCATTCTTACAGGAGGGATGGAGGCAAACACTACTTGCGCTCCAGCTAATTGGCAGCATCTTGTTTCTTTGAGAGGCCCCATCTTCTGGCTTCCACCAGAGCCCTGCCAGTGCACGTAACCTCTCAGTGAAAGAGGAGAGATGCAGGCTGGCATGCCTACAAGCTTGCTGATCTTTGCATTAATGACTGAAGCTTTGGCTTTATTTTCTTCCTGCTCGTGCTGCCATGTTTTCAGCTCTGCTTTCTGGGTTTCTCCCCTCTCTTCTTTGTTACTTCTCCCAGGTTCTTAGTTCCTGTCCTGCTGAGGTGTCCAGTGGTGACTGGGAAGCCAGCAACGTGCACATTCAGAGCACTCAGGATTTTTGGACAACCTGGGCTGTAAATAACTGCCCCTGTATCTGAGTACAGAATATGGACCTGGCACACTTGAGCTGTAAACCCAGGACCCCATTGCCCTGCAGGGACCTCAGCTGTAGCTCTTCTGGCTTGGTTTTCCTTGCTGAATGTACAAACAGGATGAGCCCAGACATAGGAGCAGGAGGACTGAGCATCCTGCCTGAATGCTGTCCCCAAAGATCCAGCCCACTGTATTTTCTCTTCTTTGAGGCTGCAAATAGTGCTGATGGGAAATGTGGCATAAAGTTAAAAGGATCAAAACACAGAGTGGATTTTGATCTGTTAAGTACTGTCAGGGAGAGACCAGGACAACCTTGGGTGAGTTTGATAGCTTGCTTGAGACAACAGGCTGAGGCAGTGTCTGGTCTGGAATAGATTTTGAAGGTTTCTGGCTCCCTGTCCAGTGCTCAGCTCATTAGACCATGCTTCACAACTTCAAATAAGCAGTTCTACGGTTCCTTTTGTTCCCATTGCTCCATTTCTTATTTATAAGACTGTTAAATTTAGCGTTTGCCTTAAATTAAATCATCTGAGTCTGTGATATACTTTGCACTTCAGCAAATACTAAGAAATAATCCTTGTCATGTAAACAAAACACAGAGCAAATTCAGGCATATTTTAGACATTGAGCCATTAACCTTTGCAACCAAATGCAACTGTATTCATTGAAAAATAAGTGATGACATTAGATCACCCAAACCCATGCCCAGACAGGGCCATCACACAAGAGCTGATATGTGAGATCTCCATCAGATGAGTTCTCACACTACAGACCTGCACAGAAGGTGGAACCATGCCTGGCACAGCAAAAACTACCCACGAGTGGGCAGGAGCTGCAGGCATGAATTGCTGGGATTACATTTCACTTAGGAAAATGAGGCTGCATATTTCTCATGGATTGGGAAGTTGTGTGGACATTTGAAGAATGAAGAATCCCCCTTCTCAGGTGGGAGGGGGCTCTCAGAGTCAAGTGCTCCTGCTTGCCAGAGCCTTATAGAGAGCTCCAACACGAGCACCTGGCTTTAGCTTCCATGAGATTATTGAAGATTTTGATAATTTATGTCAGCTTCTGAGCCAGATTTTGGGCTAATCTGTACTTTGTGCAAATCCACAAGCTTGCTGTGTTGGAAATTAGAGCAAAATTGGATCAACATATCCAGAATTAGCATGGTAGTGGGTGACCCCTACTTGTTCACTTCTGCTGATCATGTTTTCACTGGCTCTAAATTTGCATGTTCCATCCACCACTTCATTCCCATTGTACACTATGTGTATTATCTTGCTCCCAGTTGGCTTCTATAGGCTTTGCTAAATATATTTTTTTGTATTTCCATCTGAAGACTGCATTGCATGCTGTTCTCATCCAGGTTTGGAGGTTAAATGCTCCAATATTTGTTGCTATTTCTGGGCTTCAAGCAAAGTTTTTCTCTGCTGTTTCCTCACTGACCTTTTTAAAAATTGAAATGACTTTGGGCTCCCTGTTATGTTTGCAAAAGATTTCTTCATTTCTCCCCACCGTAGTGGCATATTATAAATACTTCCTTTGATGTGTGTTTTTCCTCCATTCCCTCCCACCCTCTCCTTTTCCAGAATGCCATACTGTTCCCTTTCTTTTTCTTCCACACCATGGCTTCTTATCAGCAGCCCAAAGCTAGGAGGTGGTTCCCTTTAACATGTAAATAAAGCAACACTTTTTCCAGTAAGTAGCTCGGGCTGGCATTCTGTGCCAGAAACTCTCATCTACACAATGATGGGTTCAAGTTCTGCATTGTGTGAAGGGTTTTTTCTTTCACAGGAGGAAAGGTGATCAGTCTGCAATCAGCCCTCTCTTTCCCCAGTCTTTTGTAACCCTGTCTTTGCTAGTTTCTCATCTCCCAGGACCAAACCCAAAGGTAACTTTTTTTTGAATCCATTTATTGTGGCTGTTCTCCCATTATCCAGCTCTGCATAAAATTAGCCTGTCCTCCAGCTGACAGTAAATGATGTGGCATTAGAGCAATATTTGGAAAGATGTGCCTAGAGTTCACTATTCTGGTCAGATGAGCAGGGAACATGCTTTTGCATTTTAATTTGAAATTCAGTGAATATTTTGAATGCCACAGCATGTCTATAACATTATTTAAAAGATCCTGTGCACTCAGGCATGTAATGATTGACATTGGCTGTAACTTGATGCAATGTTGCACTGTTTTAATTCTTTTTGGGGCAGTGTTATCTTTGATCACTTGGTATTCACTAAAAAAATCCCACAATTGCAATCCCACATTCTGTTTCAGTGAGGATGCCAAGCTCTCTATGGTACGTAGCTATTCAAGGCACTTAGTCCACCCTCAGGCAGCTCATTAAAGTGATGGCAGTTTCCATTTTAATGAATAAGGTAGAGTGCAAATTCCCAACTTCATTCATAGACCTTGAATGGTAAAAAGGAGTGGGTTCTTTTTTGAGTTCCCAACCTCTTTGTTTTCTTGGAAATTGTGTAAATGTGTTCAGAACCATGGCCACAACTACGCACGCATGCAAAAAACATCCAAGTTTCCAATTTAGGACTTGTGTCCAGGCTTTGTTGCCATTAAACCTTCATCCTGTGACCAACATCCCCCTCCTGGATTTCGAGGTGAAGGAAGGTGAGAATAGGAAGATGTTGGACAAGAAACCTTTAGTTCCCTCTTTCAGTTCTCTGTTATTCCCTCATTAATTGTCGGCACAGTGCCAGAAAGCCTTTCCATACAAAATACCATTCCTTGCTTGCAGTGACTGCCATTTAAAAGTCTGCATTTGCCCACAGTTACCCAGCAGGAGCAGGAAAACTGCTGCACATTTTCTCCCCAGTTAAAATCCAGCACTTGAAGGTAAAGCATGAACCAAGTGCAGGGCTGAAGTGCTGCAGACCCAGTCGGTGTCAGGGGAAGGGGCTGAGCTCCTCCTTCCTGCTCCTGCCATTCTCCTCCTGCCATTCAGCCCTGACAGCCTGGCTGCTTTCTTTTTGACTGCCCTTACTCCTCACTTTGCTGTGAAAAACTCTTTTTTTCCTGCCCAATACCCAAAGTTTGGGACTAGCTGCCAAGTGGAGGCTTTTGAAAGCGATGCTGAGTTGCTCCTCAGAACGGGGTTGAGGAGCACGTGGATTTTGGGTTCAGTTCTGTCCCCCTGCAAGCCAGGAGCAGATCCATGCTGGGGAACCCATGGCTGCCCCAGCTGATACCAGCAGCCCACTGGGGAGATGCACCAGTGCAGAGACCTGCAACATCCACAAACACCAGGCTCACCCCTTGGGTAGGAGCTGGGCAGTGGGAAGTTTTGCTTTGGGCTGCTAAGCAGTGAGAGCAGCCCAAAGCCCTTTCCTGCCTTTCCAGCTGCCCTTTGCCCTTTCCCAAGTTCAGGCAATCTCTGCATGTCCCTTTGCCACAGGGCCAAGCCATGGGGCAGCTGGAGACCCACCAGGAGGGCTCTGTCTCTATCTTTCTCTTTCCCCATCTTTTCTTTAGCTGGGAGGTACAAGTTTCTTTGCTTAATGCACCCTGATTTTTCCCCAGGGGCATAAATCAAGTGCAGGCATCTTTTTTTTTTTTTTTTCTTGAGAAAAAGTAAAGATAAGTACTGAAATTAAAAAAGGTTTTGCATTTAATAGTATTAAATAAGTACACATGGTTGTAGGAGACTAAGGAATGATTTTAATATTTGCATATATCCCTTCAAAATCCTCTAGCTGAAACACACAGTTGCAGAGGGGAAGCTGAAACATTTAATCACTTAATAAAAGCAGTTCTTGCCATGTATTTGTTATCCTCATGGATTTTCCACACCAGAGGGTCTTTGTGCTACACAAAATACATGATCCAGAAGGGAAAAGTTCTCTTTCCAGCTGCACTAAAGCACCTTTGATCCTTACAAGTTTTCACCATCTTTATCCATGAGGCTTGGGGTTCTCCAGACGAGGAGCTGGGTAATTCCCACCACATCATTGTGTTTTGATAGGTTTTGACTGGAAAATATGATTTACAGTAGAAACTAGAAATAGGGCCACACAGACCTGAATCAGAAATGTTAAATAACCACCAAAATTTGTGCAGGTTTTTTTCTGGAAGCATCTTCACTCAGTAACTATCTTTGTGCATATATTTCTGTTTCCACTGATGATTTTCACCAGTTGACAGGTTACTTGACCATATGAAATGGTCTTTTCTTCAGGCATAGCTTTGGCAATCTGTTTTATACTTTAATTTGGGGTGATTAGTGGTTGCTATGAACTCGGATTTGCAATACCCTGGCAGTGTTATTTGTGCAGTTCTGTTCTTCTCCTGCAGTCAGAAAGTGCCAGTTCCTATTATTCTTTACACTCCATTAGTAGCATTTATTACACTTGGGCCACACCAAAATGTCACCCCTGGAGAGTTTGGGGTCTATCAGGCAAGTCAAGCCCAAGAGGAAGGGTGAAAGAAAGGAGATCCTTCCCTCTCTCTATCTACAGAGTTTGGGCTTGCTCCGCCAAGGCTTCCAATCACACAGAAAAGAGTTTTTTACTAAAACTTGTGGGTTTGGTGAGCTTGGTGGCTGTTCCTAGGGAGGGAACACTCTCACCATTGAGTGGTTGGTTCCTGGCTGGCAGGAGATGTGTCCCCAGTGAGCCAGGCTCACTGCAGAGCCTCCATGGAAAGTTTTGGCTCTTCTTGGAGAGATTCTCTGGGATGAATCATTTCAACTGGCTCAGCTTCAAATCTGCTGGAATTAAAAATTAAATAAAAGCTTGTTGGTGTTTTGTTTTATTTTCCCCTGCACTGGTAGTTCTGTGAATTCAACAGATAGAACCACGGGGTGGCCTTTTTGCCTTGAGCACCCTCAGCACAAAGATTTAGTGTTTGGAGTTTTAAATTATGATTTGATGATTTTTTTCATGTGCCAAAGAAGATATTGCTCACTCCTTTGGGGCTGCATGAGCTGCAGGAAAGAAAGAAAAAAAAAAAAGCAACAGAGAAAAAGCAGGAGGGTTAAACAAACAAGCAACACCTCATCTTCCAGCACCTGAGCTTCTTGAGGGGTGAACATATCATGGCAAGGACTGTGGTCTAGCAGTGCATGATCCCTAACACTCCAAAGGAATAAATCATTGAATTAAAAACCAGCAATTTTCCAGAATGGAATTGCCCCATAAGGGCAAATAAATACCTTCTTGCTGCTTAGGTTGGTAGCATTCCTTTCCATAACCGAAGCATCAGGAATAATTATGCTAAAAGACACTTAAGCTAGGAGAGAAAACACATCTTGTGCTTTATGATGCTCTTGCTGGGCTTCTTCTGTAGCAGGAGAGGGATGAGAGTGAGCGTGGTGCTACGGGGATGTGGAATTACACCCCCGTCTTGGGCTGCACTGCATTGTGCAGCTTTCCTCACTTTCTTTATAGCTCTATTAATGCTTTTCAAAAAAATTGCGGGCTCACAGAGTATTAAAGTGTCTTGGCAACGTCCTGTTGCTCAATCTTTTTCCTGTGGGATTACACATACCTTGTTTCTGTTTGATTTTGATTGCTTGCTTGGCCTAGATTCCCCGCAAGCATTTGGTAGGACTGAATAATTTTTAGTTGTACTTTCTTGCCATGCTTTATGCTAATCTGCTGATGTTTTGCAGCTCCAGCCTTGCCAGTCCCTGCTGCTGCCTGCAGTCTTTCTCCTTTACTGGATTTTGAAGAGGGTATTTTATTGCCTGTCATTACCATTCAGGGGGGCTTTATGGACTCTGCTCGCACTCTCCCGCTGCCGCTCGCTGCCTTTGTTCTGCTGCGAGGACCGAGCCCTCCAGCACAACTTTCATCCCATCCCTTCTGCCTCCCCAGGCCCTGGAGTAGCCCCCTTTCCAGGGGCTGCTGCAGCTCACAGATGGGGCAGGGTTGTTTCAGCTCCTGAATGTCTTCGTGATTAAAACTCACTGGTTTTGGTGGGTTTTTTTCCCAAATATCACTGTCTGGCTCCCAGGGTGAGCAGGAAATGCAAAGTTCCAGGCAGTGCATCCTGCTGCTGGAGTTTTGATGCCTTTCGAGTCTTTTTTTATTATTATACCAATACATATGTGAAGGAAATAGCAATGTTTCATTAGATGACATGATTTAATTAAGAATTATTTATTAAGTACATACTCAGTTTCTCATCTCCTGCTTCTGAGTATTGCTCGGTTGTCAGGGGTACCCCATGGGTGGGTGTCAAAACCTTTATCTGTATTTCCTCAAAGCTTTGGGGGCATGAGTAAAGCAGAACTCCAGTCTAAATAAGACTACTGTGACTTTGAGGAGTGTTCACTTCTTTCATCTTTTTTAATAGCTTTACAACTTTGGATACTTTCCTTTAGTTAGATACTTTCCTTTACTTAAATACTTTAGTTGGAGATGTATTCAGGATAATTAAACCAAGTCATTAGAAAAATCTTTAAGCTGTCTCAAAATAGGAGTTTTTTAGTTTACCTTGCTAGAAAGCAAATGTAACTAAAGAATTCCTTTTTTTAATGTGGATAGGACCCATTACCATGTTCCTA
The DNA here is from genome assembly GCF_003957555.1 of Calypte anna. Lineage (NCBI taxonomy): Eukaryota > Metazoa > Chordata > Aves > Apodiformes > Trochilidae > Calypte > Calypte anna. The sequence goes on along the minus strand of NC_044252.1, from coordinate 32,728,653 downwards.
GTCCATAGATCCATCAGCCCATGGACAAGTGTTGGTTGCCCCTGAGCCCATCAGTGTTGCCTCAGGTCACAGGAAAGAGGGAAAGGAAGAGAGAGCTGGCAGGCAGGGAACAGGCTGAAGCCCCTCCAGTGCATCCCTCCTTCAGGGCTGTTGTCCTTCTGCCTGTGAGGGTCTGAGATCATGGAAGAGAGGGAGGGCTGGAGATTTACTGGGTTGGAGTTAGGTCTGGGCAGAGGTATTTCTGTAGGAATCAAAGTATGCATACATCTTTGCCTGACTACTCAGCAAAAGGAAAATGGATAGTTTCCTATTGCAACACTTAAACGTTTTTATTGCTGTTTTTAAAGTAAATAAATAATTTCTTTGTGCTTTTTCTCGAGGTGATTTATATCTTTAAAATGCAGTGTTGTTTTCTAGCAAGCAAACATGTTAGACTGGGTGAGCAGGGGCTGTGTTGTGAAAACCTTGCTTCTCAGGCTTGATTATCTGCAGTGGCTGTTAACCAACAACTTCTCTCCCCTGTGCTGCAGAGACATCTATTTTAAAACCTGTCTTCAGTGGGAGCTGACTGCTCAACACCTCCCAGGATTGGCCCTCCAAGACTTATCTGTGTCAGCTTTCCATTATTCAGTCTACAAATGAAACTGGTTGTAATGTAAATTATAGAGTGAATCTTTCTGTGGCTTAAGATCCTGTAACTTAAACCTTCCTAGGCTGCTTATCTGCCTTCTGCCACCTACCTACAGTTTATCCAGTGCACTTGGCATTCTTGATTGTTCCTTGCATATAAATTTCAATCATACCCACAGGGTACCTCTGGTCCATAATAGCTCACATTGTGAGCAATTTAGCAGGAGAACCCTTCTGCCCAAACACTGAGTGAGACATTTGCTATTGGGGAAAGCAAAACCCTTGGGAAGTACCATGCATATTCCTCACATGAGGCTGTAATAAGGCAATTGTATTGAAATGAAAATAGAGATTGGGAGATTTATCTCCCCTTTCAGTCACAGGGTATCACAGAGCTCTCCTGGAGCTCCTGAGCAAAGCAATCCCACGGATATGCAAAATGAGCAGTGTTGGAAAGTCAGGCTGATTGGCTAACAATGGCTTGATACCTTCTACAAATTCATTAAAATTTTTCCTTATCTCAACAGAATAACTTTGCACAGTAATAATCTTATTACACCCCAGTTGTTCTCCTCCTCTGCCAGCCAGGTTGAGCACAACTCCTGCCTCTGATTCTCTGCCTGCCTTTCATCCCATGCACAGCCCCAGCCCCTTGCACGGGTTTCTTGGGAACATCACAGCCAGTGCTGCAGAAACTCCTCTGTAACCCTGAGAAGCAAAAAAAAGGGGACTGGCTCTGCAAGCACATGCACCAGAGGCTTCAGAAAACCCTTTTGTGGGGTGTGCTACCAGGGAGAGCCTAAAGAAAGGTTTGTGGTAGCAGTGCAGTCTGAGAGGAGTCACAGCAAACTCTGTCCTTCACCTGCACTGACAATTTCTGTCCTTGGCCTGAATGGGTAAGAGGGAACGTGGAGTGGAGCTCCATGTGTGAGGGAAATGAGCTCTGTGGAAGTAGGGATGAAAGTGGAATGAGTCTTGAAAGCCTGGTAGTCGGGGTGAAAGTGTAAGGAGGTGCAAAAGGTGCCATTTGTCCAACATCAGGCAGGTCTGTGCTTTGAAGCAGCCTTTAAAGTACCTCAGACAGATGTGGTCTATTTTTAGTGAATCCTGAGGGGCTTTGACATTTTTAATTTCATTTAAATCTGTGTGGGTTTTAAGTTGAAGAAACCCACTTGTACATAACAAAACAATTGCTCACCTGCTTTACCACCTTGTTGGACTCAGAAATGGAGAGACCACAGAGAGGACTCCCAGCAGAACTGTTTCAGGACATTGTAGGTGAAGAAAGTCTCACTAAAGTATTTTCAGGAACCTAAAAAATGTATTCTGTGGTTTCTATCACTATTAGGAAACAGCAAGAAGGATTAAGCTTAAAATCTCTTGCAAGTGATTTTCTGTAATCAAGTTAAGGGGATTTCTCTCTGTAATTCTCATCATGTTCCTCCTGAAGTTCAGTCTGTTATCATCCTCATTAGTATTTTCATGGAGTCTTCCTAATATTTACAAGATAGTGAGATTTGACCTCAGATATACAGGAGAGTGTTTTAAAGAGGAAAGGCTGTCCAGGGAGGCAGTCACAGGGCATGGCAGAGTCCTGGTGTGTCCTCTACAGCAGGAGAGTGTAAAAGAAAGTATTTTCCAATTCAGCAAATGAACACAAATGTGGTTAACAGCTTTGAACAGTCCTTTCCAGTAGAGACTGAAAATATTTTATCAGCAAGTAGAAAAACGTTACAAAATCAGAAATATTTTTTTGGTCAAAACTGGAAGTAGTTCATTATTAAATAAAATACCTGGATTTGATGTGGAGCAACTGCCAAAAGCAAAGAGAGGAGATTTCAAGGACCAGTGGTACTGCTTGCCTTTGTATTTCTTAGGCTTAATATTCCACATATTTGCACATGGGAATCCAGATCCACGTTGAGTGACTGAGCCTGGGTGGCTCCAGGAGTCTCTGCTGATCTCAATAACCAAAGTCATTACTTTGAGCCCCAGTTCACCTGTAAGTGCTCCACACTTGCTCATTTCTTTCTCTAAGGGGCAGAATAATCAATATTTCTCTAACACCACCTTTAGCCAGCTCTAACCTCCTCCTGTGGAATTCACTGGCAAATTCCCTGACTTCCCGAGGAGCAGCAGCCCAGCCAAGATGCATTCTAAACACAAGGTGGTAGTAATTACATCTATTTGTTTGCTGTACAATGGCTGCATAGAACTTCCCTCTGTCTTTGTCCCAAGAGCTACAATATGTCTTAAAATCAATCCAATCGATACCTTTAAAAAAGATTTGTTGATGTTTGGACTACACATAAAATTAAATCCTCTGATTAACACTGCAACAATGTGACAGCATCATTACATTACAGGCGTGAAGCCCTTTCTCACTCACCCACTTACAAATAACTGGATCTTGTAATAATAAAGACTAAAAATTACAGCTAAAAGAATAGTTATTGACTTCCAGGAATAAGCTGCAAGCAACTTCCATTGGGATCCCCTTCCATATCATGCTCCCTCTCCACATGCATTGTGTTGTCATTTATTCATGTCCCTCCTCATGCTGGATGTCAGAGCACTTAACAAAGCACCAAAGAATGCAGTCCCACCATGGGGTTTCTCCAGGACAGCCCAACAGAACCAGCCCCTTGGCTCAGCAGCTCTGGAGAACAGTGCTGGAGGCACTTTGGAGCAAGCAGCCATCTCCTCTGGTGCTGGTGGCCATGGGAATTCTCTCTCCAAGCTCCAAAAATGTCAACTCTCTGCCTATAAATGTTGAACTCAATGATTTGGTTGTCTTTTACAAGATTAATCTAAGCAATGGGTATTTTCTCCAAATGTTTGCCAGTTTCAGCTTATTTCCCAAGCTCACCTAAGCTGTCTTCTCAGCTGTCTGCTTTTCAGTCCCTGGTTCAGCAAGAGCCTGTCTGCAATATAAAGTTTGCAGGTATAAGGGGAATATGAGGTGACCTTTACTGATAAACTCAGATCCTAGTGAAAAGGAACCCGAGTGAGGATGGGGAACACAGTTCAGATGGCTGCCTGGCTGCACTGTGTCCTCTGAACAGAGCCTGGAGGTGCTGAATAATTCTGGAAAATAAATGCATGGGAACTTCTGAGGCTGCACACAGCTCAAAAGATCAGTGCCCAAACTCTCTGCCCACTGATAATCATCTGACACCCTTCAGAGAAGTTCTCCCTTTGCTGCCCCATCAGAAATGGCTTTGAGTTCTCCAGCAATTCCCTTCCCACTGCTGTAGATGTGCCACAGGGAGTTTCTTCTCTGACATTTCTGGGCTCTGAGAGTGGTTCTGGGCCTGAGGAACCAGCAAACAGGAACACTTTGCATTCAGACTGCTCAGGTTAGTTAGATTTATGCCCCATCTTACAAACTTTTGCAGCCCCTCAGTGCACTTCCAGAGCTTGAACTCCCAGCAGACTGCTTTTGATTGCAGCTCAGTATCTCTGAGTTTATTTCTCTTCAAATGTTCTTCTCTGTATTTTAAGTTACAAACACGCAGCTCCTATGAACTCCAGCTCAATTATATTTTCTTTCTGGAGCAGCTTTTGTTTCTCTTGTGTCTGTGTAGTTACAGACTTCACTCTCTTCCTTTGGAAAACAACTATTTCCCTCCCTTGACTTTCCAATCTTGAATAACCATGTCAAGGTATATTATTTTTTAAAGCCTTGATAAGAAGCTATTTTATTACTCTTCAGATGAGTAATCAAAGTCAGCTGAGACTGCTGGGTGAAACAGAATGAAATAACATGCTGGTATGAAGCTTGAACCTGAAGCTTGTTACCTGAACCCACCTGGAGCTGCCAGGCACAGGGATGCTGGATTTGGTACCCAGAGATGGTGGTGATGTAACCCAGAGCAGGGACAATCTGCTTCAGGGTGTGTTTGGTGGGGAACCAGGAAAAGAAAGGAAGGAGAAGATGGTTGGAAAGGGTCTGGAAAATCTGGAGATGAGGAAGAGAGCTGCAGCTCAGGGATGTGCTGCAAAGGCTTTCTGGAGAGCAGCAGGAGCAGCTCACTGGGCTTCTGTCCAGAAGACAAGGGGGAGCAAAGGATGTGGCTGTGACATCTGGGGGATGGCATATGTCTGGTGACATGGTCAGGTGTCAGAGGTGAGGAGAGCAAAGGTAGAACCCTGGAATGTTCTTGAGAGGAAAGTTCTCATAAGGATGCAACAGAAATGGGCTGCAGGTGGGTGCTGGTTGCTGAGGCAGGTGAATGGCTCTGTCTTCAGAAAAGAGATGGTCTCATTTCTCCTCTCTGCTCCTGGCCACAATCTTCATGCTGATCTGGTCCTGCTTCTGCCACTTGTGGGCTCTCATCTTGAGATTCTAGATTATGGAAAAAGGGGGAACAAGACCAAGATGTCCCCCCCCCATGATGCAGTGGTGGGACTGGCTGCTGGGTCAGCTCAGCTGCCTTGGGCACCATCACTTTGTACCTTGCCTGATGGGGGCATCTCGAGCTGGGAGGAAGGGGCAGGAGGAACCAGAGGCTAACAGGTTACCCAGTAACTCTGCCACTACAATGCTTTGGGGAGAGAAACCTGCCTGTTGCAATAAATTGGAAGAAAAGAGAACAAAAAACCTAAAATCTGGAGATGTCTGGGTGCTGTCACACTGATGGGCAGGGGCAGGTCCAGCAGCATGGAAGGGAACAGCTCTGGGGGGCTGCAGAAGTGGTTTGTGTTTCAGTGATTTGCTTTGAAGCAAGAGATCCAGCTATTTTTTTTTCTTCTTCTTCTTTTTTCTTTTTTTCTTTTTTCCCCTCTCTATTTTTGTAAATGAAAATGGAAGATTCTTATCACAACTTTATAGCTTGAATTACAGGACAGTGTAGCCATGTGAAACACTTGATAAGGTGCCTTTGAGCAGACTCACACAATTAAAACACTGACCTGGAGCAGTCCTTTTGTTTTGAAGAAACTGCTCCTCAGAATTATTCATATTTAATTTCATTTCATCACAGCAACACCCTGTTGAGTGTAAAAAAAAAAAAAAAGGAGAAAACAAAAAAGAAAAGAAAAAATGCAATTTCATTTGCTTCTGCTCTGTGTGAAAATGAATTGAAGGTATGAAAATTGAGTTTTTATAATTAAGTTCTAGAACATCAGGAGAAACAAACACATCTGTGTGATGTGTGCTGATGAGTGGAAAAAATCTGTTCAGTTGGGTAATGCACACACACAGATATCCATGGGTGGGAGGGAATCTTTAGGTCAGTCCTGCTCACTCCTGTGTGTTCTCTCTGCATCCTGGAGGTGACATTTGCATGGAGAGGTCACTCAGGTGGCTCCTCTCCCTGTTGTCACCAGGAGCTACAAGTTGCTGGTGGATCAGGTGGAGTCTGGAGCCTGGTGAGGTCACCTGCAGGAACTGAGGCTGCTGGAAGGAGAAAAGGGACCCTGGGGTAAATTCTGCTCTCAGTCCTATGGAGCTGGATGGGGTTGTGCTGCTGCAAGGGACAGCCCAGGGCTGGGGGCTCCTCCTGTTGCTCTGAGGGATCCTACTGAGAGGTCTGAGCAGAACAATCCAGCTCAAACCAAGACCCAACTCTGAGCTTTTCCAGCACAGTCTGTTGTCCTTGATTTTGCACCTTCCTGGAGATGAGCAGACTCAGGAAGATTATAGAGAAAAGCAGAAAGTCTGAAAATTTCACTGTAACCAGAGTTCACCTTGGATGAACTCATCCCCTCTGTTCCTGAGCCAGTTGCTCCTCACCTGCTGAACAGGTACAGAGGAAGAAAAGTTGGTGCGTTGCTCAGGACATGGGAAAGTGTTAAGGGACTTTTCACTCATTTCATTTTGCTACATGTGAGTCTGAGAGCATTTACCAAAACTCAGAGACATTCAGGAGGGTATTTTTGCCTTGTTAAACATTTCTTCTCTCCTTCCTCCCTGGAAGCAGCACAGGAGGACTCAGGGAATTCAATATTCTTATGGTTCATATGACAATGGAATCCCTCCTCTTGTTCCATCCAGGCTTAATTAGCATTTTTCTGTGCATTTCCTTGGTCTTGCTGAAAAGCCTGAGATGAGAGTGAAGTTGTTCAGGTAATTAAGTTAATTATTGAATACTCACTTCTTTCTTTGCCTGCCCCTGGGAAATTTTCCAACTCACTAACCTGTACTGCCACTGCCTGTGTTGTCACCAGTGTTGTCACCTGCTCATGGGCTGTGGTCAGGATGATGTTGCACGGGGTTGCTTTGATAGTTACCCCCACCACCCCCATGACTGAGCAGCTCTGGGGGGTGCATGGACCCTCTCTTTCTGTAAATGCAAGGACTCAACCCAAAATTAAAGCCCTAACAAATCATCCTTTGTGCTGCAGCAGGACCATTCCTGGGGAGCATCTCCTGGTGATTCCATAGAGGGTGGAGAGAAGGTGTGTGCTTAGCACAGGCAGGAGTGGGAAGCAGCAAGGACTTCAGAAGATGTCCTTGAGCTCTTCCTGAGCACCATGCCTGCATGAAATCCCAGCTGAAGCTGAGCTGGGAAGCCCAGGCTGGTTCTCAGGGAGGGAAAACTAGGTTTTTTCATGAGAAGAAGTGTGGGAGTGTTGCCTGTCCAGCTTGGTGTGCAGCTACAGCCAGCAGGGGGGTTGTAGCCACATCTAACAGGAGGTGACTGATCTGGTGCTCAGCAGGGACAATTCCCACTGAGGGACAATTCCCACTATTTGGGGATGGTGGTGCCCACACCAGTGGTCCTTGTGGGACCAGAGAACCTGGATTTTCCTGTCCCTGCCCTGGGGTTAACATACTGCCTGCATTTGAGACACTTCTCCTACCTCAGTACCAACACCCAACTGCTAGAGCCAAGCTGACAGCCATGAGCAAGGCTCCCTGAGACCCAGTTCAATACAAATTGAGCAGAATGGTTCTTGAAAAGCAATTGTATATTAAAGTCCAGTAAGTAGAGGTGCTGTTCAGGCCCACACAAGCCCACATGAACTCCAGCACTTTGCTAAAAGCAGACTGAAAGGTTCTGGGTGTGTTAGTGTCAGTGACCTTGCGTGGCTGCTGGAGGACTGTTCAATCTCCTGCTCAGGATGTATAAAAATTAATATACCTAAGGGGGAGGATGTTATTAGGAGGTAGCTCGGAAATGCTACAGGAAATGCTGCAGATAGATGGCTGAAATTACCCTGTAGACATTGTTCAAACAGATCTGTGTTTAAAATTAAACTTACAAGAAAATCCTTTCACTAGTTAGTCACCGACTGAATAAGTATCTATTGATTGCATCTCCATTTGTTACATCTTAATAAAAGAAAGAGTTTTAAAACTACATAAAAGAACAAGGGGGGAAAGAGTGTTAGAAGTGTTATTAACATATTAAAAGATAACCACAATGGATATAATAAAATACATTATTCACGAGGCATGATAGCAAAACTCAGTGAGAGTGTCTTTGCCCCTGCAAGTTCTTAACATCACTGAAAAAGAATTATCTCTCTTCATCTATTTTCTGCTGCATGGCTTTACCTCAAAAGCCATACATTATTCCCCCAATCTATTTCATTGAGCAAGATAATTATCTATGCACGGATGCTTTAGCATGAAAGGCAGCTCCCAGCAAGTACAACTTTCCTATTTTTTTATTTTTATTTTTTAACAAAAGGGCCAAAAAAGAAAGGTGTGTGGGAGAGGGAAACAAGGATCAGTATTTAAAACATAGCTAATGAGATGCTAATGTGCACAAATGAATATTGAAAGAACTCAAACATTGCTTTGAAATTAATTACACCACTCCCTTTGTCCTGTAGAAATGGGAGATTAAAACCTGCACTGTACATGTTTACTATGTTTAATTTTCAATTGTTTCTTTGATGTAACAGATAGAAAGGTTTGCACCTGCAAAGTAAAAAGGCTGGGAACAGATTGCAAACATTCTGCAAACACTTCATCAGGAATTTGAGTTGTCAGCCTCCCCGAGCACAAGGGAGCCTTGATGATATCTTTGTGTGCCTTTGACTCCTTTTGATTAATAAATGCAAACAAATTTCCCTCAGTAACCTCTGGTTGCAATCTCTGCATGACAATTAGGGACAACCTCTGGTGAAGGGATGCACTGGAGCCTGTTCCCCCTTCCTCTCCCACACAATAAATAGTTGATGCTTAATGCTTTTTGACAATTAGAGAATGAAATCTTTTGTAGCTGTGCAGTCCTGGCTGCTCTTCAGGCTTCTGGTAGCAGAGAAAGATCAGGGTTTGTTAGAGGATTGCAGTGGTTTGGGTGGGTGAGCTCATTTTTTGGTCTCTTTTGCTTTTCCTCATGCTACTTCATCCCCTTAGTGAAATTTGGGGCTCAAATACTGCTTTTTTCCTGAACCTCAGTGGGAATCTCATTGGTATGGTGAATTTCTACAAGAACTGTTAGGAACTCACATAAAACCCAAGTGTTGCTTGAGACTTGTGGGTCCACCTCAAAAAAGGTACTAAAACTGTCTTTGTTGGGCAAGCAGCAGAACCTGTTTGTGTTTCCACCTGTGCTGGGGCTGCAGTCCTATTTCTGCCCCTCCCTTATTCCTAATTCATGAGGAAAGTGGCCACCTCAGCTCTCTCCATGGCAAGGGCTACCAAATGAGGCAGATGGCTTCAGAAGGGAAGCAGCTGAGCTGCTCCAGCAATGGCACCAGATGCACAGGGAGGATGCAGGACTTGTTCTTCTAAACCCTCAGGTCCAAAAGATGCAGTTAGGTGCTTGAAGGAATGCAGGAAATGTGAGGGTAAAACAGGCTGAGAGAACCTCAGACGAAATAGGTTTCATAATGAAAAACAAAAGAGATCCCAAAGCTTTTTAGGGGTAAAGAGACAGAAGAAGAAGTGAAGGCTGTGCAGGAATAATCAAAGTATGACCCTAAAAATCTGTTTGTGTCTTGGTTTTCAAGAAGGGTGATCATATGAGACAGGAGCACAGAGGCTGAATAGCTTCAGCAATCAAGCTGTAAAAATGTACCTGGTGTGCAGCTGAAGCAATATTCATCACCTTCTGCATCCAGAGCATTCCCAGGGCATTCCCAGGGCTGCTTTGCTGGAGGTTCAGCTGCTTCTGCAGCATCTCAAGGCAGGACAGGTCCTGGGATCCCACACAGACACAGTGAGCAGGTTGCTCTCAGAACCTCAGCATTTGACTTTTTTTTTTTTCCTTTGTTTTGGTTTTTTTTGTCTGTTTGTTTTGTTTAATTTTTGGTATTTTTTGCTTTTTGTTTCTTGTTTTAATGAAAGCATCAATTAGGAAGAGTGGTGCCTGGAACATTTACCAGATGTCACATAGAAGCAGTAACACATGCTGAGAGCTCTGGATATCTCACAGATGTTTAAAATAATTCTACCTCTAACAACTCAAAATGCTTCCCTACCTTTCAGGTGAAAATAGCTCTGTTCCCTAGGTCTCAGTATGGATTAGGGGTTTAAATGAGATTAACATTTTACATCAAGTAAATTTTAATTTACAAATGGGCTCTCAAAAAAGCAGAATAATTTTCCAAAGGGGAAGCATCATCAAGTTTCTCAAGTTCCACAAAACTCTAGTGGTGAGCCACTGGGAATTCAAGAATATTGAAGCAGTTGTGTGCTAGGCAGGACTGAAAACTGAGCTGGGAAAGGTTTTCTGGAGTATTAAAGGGGATAAGGTAGAAGGGACTGGTCATCCACTGGGACCAGTTTGTCAGCATCACAGGGACAGATCCTGAGTCCTTCTGAAGTCACTGGTTCTGTGACAACACCACCAGTATCTCAGTATCCTTCCTCCTGGGTTTTTTTCCTGGCAAACCTTGAGTTGACAAATCAGAACACCTCTAGCAGGTATGGCCTGGTGCTATAAGGAATGAAAGAGATTTATAAATAATGAAACATTTCCTTCACAGTTGCTTAGTTGCCCCTGTAGCTGTTATTAATGTCCCCAGTCCCCATCTGTAGCCCCTGTCAGGTTACAAAATGTCCCCCAGGGCCCTGGCTGCCAACAGCCCTTGCAGGAAGATGCTGTGCTAAGAGCTCCTGCTCTGCCTGTTCCAGGATCTATGGAGAAGGGACCTGGAGGGGCTGCCCAGGAACAGTCCTGGGAGCTGTGTGCTCAGGCTGGGGTTTCTTTCCATGCAGTTCACGTGTACAATCCTTTGCATCCAATGCTTAATAATGCCCAGCTTAGCAGTGGTGGGGCAGATATATTTATTCTCTGTATTATTTAATACCCAGGTAAATACTGCTGGGGCATTTAATGAGATCTGTAAAAATAGAAGTCCACTGTGAGCCACACATTCTCATGTACCTCTGGCTTTATTTCAGGCACTTAATGGACTCCAGCCTGTGCTCTGGTAGTTAAAAAAATCTTCTATTACTATCACTCCAGCATTTTTACTGCTTTTTTTATTTGCTCAATCATTTCACAGTCCAGTTGTTTGGTTTTGGTCAGGTGGGCTATAAAATATTCCTATAACAAGTTCAGTCTCTACGTCTCTGGCCTCCATCTCTGATGACTTTGCACTGTTCCTACTTTCTCCCAAATCACTGCTTTCCAGAACTAACAAATCTTCTTTGTAGACAAACACACAGCCCAAATACACACACTTCTTTCCCAGCAGCTCCCAAACAGAAGCAGTGTTTCATATGCCTGGTTGTTCTATCCCCATTGGAAAGATTTAATTAAAAATTATCTGATTTTGAATAAATGGAAACTCGCAGTGACCGAGCACCAATTTACCCTCCTACCTTCCAGGTGCTTTGGGGCTGCTTTCAGGGCTGGTTTTCCACAATCAAACATCTCCTGGCTTTTGGGGGGTTTTGTTGGTGGGTTTCTTTTTTTAGTTTGCCTTATGATTTGCCCAAGGAAGAGCAGGAAAAGCCTGGCTGAAGCCTCATGAATGGTCTGTTTGGCCAAACAAACCCCTGTGCCCACACCAAGGGACCCTCAGTGTGGGCATGGAAAGAGCTGTCTTGTTCCTTCTACCAGCTGCAAAAGAAAGGGGAGAAGGGGATGGAATGAGATCTCCCCCTCTCATAGCTGTCTGTCAGTCCCTGCCTGCTCTGGCAGGATGGCAGCCCTGCTCTCCATTGCTGGTACATCCTGTGGAACATCCCTGGGGGAAGTGGGATCAATTCTGTGATTGTGTGAAGGGTGCCTGGAGGTGCTGCCCAAGCTCCCAGGAGCAGTGGGGAGCCCCAGCTCACCCTTCAGGAGCCCAGGGCCCTGCCTGCCCTGCCATGGGGAGATGTGCTGGTGACACCAGGTTTGTGTCTGAGTGTGTTCAGGAGCCTCTGGTCACTCCTCAGGGACACCACATCCACTTCCAGGTCCCCAAAGCTCCCTCTGCATCTGTCAGAATGACATCTGTGTCCAGGACACAGCTAAGGGCTCTTGTGCCCAGGCCAACCCCAATGGTCATGGGTCAGCCCAAGGCTGTTGAGCTCAGTACCTGATTCAGACACTTTGTGGAATCATAGAATCGGGTGGGTTGGAAGGGACCTCAGAGATCATCAAGTCCAACCCTTGGAAGTCCTTGGGATTAAATTTGGGATTTAATGACCTGCATGTTAGGGATTTGGGGTGCAGTGGTGACTCTGGGTTGCTCTTCTGAAGCCTGTGGTGGGAAGGAGAAGGTTCAGCATCCACAGAGTCTGATGTGCAGCTCCTGCCCTGGGCTCCCATCTGTATGCTCACAAGTAGGAAGGTTTCTGTGTCTTTCTTAAACACGTGGTAGTTCTGCTCTTGGTGAAGAGGGCCCACGGAGAGATTTCATCCATAAACTCTCAGGGATTTTAACTAAGGGAAGTGTCTTTCCTCTGTGTCTTGCATTCCAGTAGTCACAGATTCCCCTGAGCCAGACCCCCCCTTGCCAGCCTGCTGAGTGCAGCTCTGGTTGGGTTGGTTCAGTGATTTCCTTTGTGTTGGAACTCCATGGAGTGGTTACAACACTGTGGGGTTTACCCTGGGATCTCCCTCTGCCTGGCTCTCCTGGCTGCCTCCCATGAGCTCCTGCCCTGCCTGTCCTACCACTCAAAATCACTCTGTAGCCCTTTCCCACAGGTAAACATCAGCTCCAGCCCGTGATACATTTTGTGTCTCTCCAGAAAGTAATACCTATAGAAGTCAGCACTTCAGTGATTTACATAATTAAAATATGATGGATAAGTCATTACAATTCACTTGCACTGGCACACGTGCTCACGAGTACACAGCTTGTCTCCAACTCTGCCTGCCCCATCATCCCAAGATGACCTTGTTTTATTACTTAAGCTTTTACTCTGTATCAGAAAATTATGAATAGCAGAACAAACTGAAGAGTGGAATTAAAAGCAAGAGTGCCTGGTATATTTTTCAGCTTGTGTTTACTTTGTCACTTCAAAATGACAGCCTTGAAATTCCTGCATGATCTTCAGCGTGTTCTAAAAATGACAGCTACTATAATTCAAATTTACTGCTGTATATTTTTTTTAAACTAGTAATGAAGTTGTAAATGCAGCATTTCTTTCATTACCTATTCATTAAAGATATGACATGAAAACAGAGTTACCATGGAAATGGCTCTGTGAATTCTGAGTACATAATAAGAATTTCATTGTTTACACTACAGCACAGATAACTGATGGGTGTTGTTGTTGCTGGTAAAGTCTTATTTAGCCTCAGGATTGCTTGTAAGGGGAAAAAGGTTATGCAATTGGTCTTCTGCTAAGTGCCTGTACACAAGCAGAGCTCTGCAAAATCATCAGTGCAAGAGAGTTTCCTGATGGAAGAGACTAAAGATGGTTTTGAGCTTGAAACCTATGAGCATCGTTTGGAGTTGAATATTTAAACATTCCAAGTAGAGATAGCCTCGTTGGTGTGGTACTAATAGTCTCATCACAGAGCTAATGCACATGCATCTCATATAAATAAATTAGCATACAGAAAACTTAGGGTTTGGTTTTTTTTTCCTGTGCTGAAACTGAAAACAGTCGGGTTTGGCAGCAGGGAAGCATCTGATTTAATAAACAAGTGTCAACAGCTTTGCAAAAAGGTAAAGGTGTAACAGGGACTGCACCTTTGGGTTTGTACTGCAGCTGGGAGAAGGATTTGGGTTTCTCTGTAAAGGGACCAGAAATATTCTGAAAAACCCAGCAGCCCCAGTGACCCTTTGCCACCCCACCTCAGAGCTGTGCTCAGCAGCACTTCCTGTAGTAAAAAGGTTTTCATCCAATTCTGAACAGCTCTGCAAAGCCCACGGAAAAGTCTCAGGCCCTGCTAGGAATAAACAAGTCAGGATTTTTTGTCATTTGTGCCACAAACCCCTGACTGCCTGTTTCTCATTTGCAAACCAGTTCGTTGGAGGGAATGAGCCATAAAGAGAAGCATTACAGATTCTGTGGTAATGATATCTCCTTTGTGCCTTAAATAATCATTTGACTGCTCTTAGTTTTAACTAATAAATCTCCCCAAAGATGAGGGATCTGCCTATGACCAGGCATGTCCCAAGTCCTTTGATGTCCGTGGCAAGGATCTTGGTGGTAATAAATGTGCAGAACTGGGGTGTTGGCTTTACATCAGCTGTTACTCTCCTGTTCCAGAGTCCTTTGCAGCAGGCAGCACAAATCACTCCTAATTGCAGCTGATTGGTAAAGAAACATCAGTGATGTCCCTGAAACAGCCCACATGTGAGAGATCTGCTTCCTCCTAAACCTTCTGCTTGATGAGATGATGGGACTGGCCCAGGTCATGCATGGCAGTGCTAGGCACAACCCTAGAAACCAGGACTTCCCATTCCCAGCTCTGTGCTGACTCTCCTTTGAGTAGAATTTGGTAAGTTTGGGGAAAAAATGAGACCTGGCAGCTGTCAGACATACTGGTTAAACCAACAAGACTGCAAAGGCCATCAGATGGGTCACCTACATGCAAAGAGCAGACAGAAGTTTCTCCCAGGAGCTTGCCTGCCAGAGTGCAGTGATAGCCATATTAAATCTCTCTTTATGAATAATTTGATACTTTCAGTATTCTGAGGGACAGCCACAGGCTGCAGTTATTGCACAGGATGAATAATAATTGTGTAAGAAAGGATTGGGGTATTATTCCTCAACATTTCTGAAGCTGCTTCAGAGAGACGCAGGCAGTTGGGTGCTACTGCCACACGTGTATCACTAACTTTTGGCTTGCCTTGGAGGTTTCATTGCCTTGAGTGAGAAAAGAGAGTTAAAATAGGAGTTTCTCCCCTGCTCCTAGTAAAAATTGTCTTCTGCCTTCAGCTATTAGAAGGGATGCTGCTATCCACACACTTCTGCTGGTGGATAATTAATGTTTTGCTACAAAACAGAAGGGTTAGAAGGAAAATTTGCTTTTTTGGAAGTGTTTTGTGTTTCAGTTTGGTTTGGGGTTTTTTGTTTTTTTTTTGGTAGTGTATTTTGAAGTTTATCTTGTTGAGTGTTGAAGTGCTCCAAGCTATAGCCAGGAAGAAAGAACCAAGCATGCTTCATACCACTCTTATCAACCTTGTACTGACCTCCTAGCTCCCTGCTAGGGTGAGAGGAACAACCTCAAGCTGCACCAGGGGGGGTTTGGTTTGGATATTAGGAAATTAGGAAAAAAGCCTTCCCTGGAAGGGTTTTCAGGCCTGGCCCAGGCTGCCCAGGGCAGTGGTGGAGTCCCCATCCCTGCAGGGGTTTAAAAGCCTTGGAGATGATGTGCTGAGGGACATGGGGTGGGTGTGACTGTGCCAGGTTTATGGTTGGCCTGGGTGATCTTAAAGCTCTTTTCCAAGCAAAATGATTCTCTGATTCTCTGTTGTACAATTCCTGCGTGTGTTTGGCTTCCACCTTGGGACCCTGTGCTCAGCACTGGTGAGGCCACAGCTTGAGTCCTGTGTCCAGTTCTGGGCCCCTCAGTTTAGGAAGGATATCGAGGTCCTGGAGCAGGTCCAAAGGAGGCAACTGGGCTGGTGAAGGGATCCAGCACAGATCTTGTGAGGAGAGGCTGAGGGAGCTGGGGGTGTTCAGCCTGGAGAAGAGGAGGCTCAGGGGAGACCTCATCACTCTCTCCAACTCCCTGAAAGGAGGTTGGAGCCGGGGGGGGTTGGGCTCTTTTCCCAGGCAGCTCTCAGCAAGACAAGAGGGCAGGGTCTCAAGTTGTGCCAGGGGAGGTTTAGGTTGGAGATTAGAAAGAATTTCTTTCTGGAGAGGGTGATCAGGCATTGGAATGGGCTGCCCAGGGAAGTAGTGGATTCTCCGTGTCTGGAGATATTTAGAAAGAGCCTGGATGTGGCACTGAGTGCCATGGGCTGGGAACTGCAGCAGGAGTGGATCAAGGGTTGGACTTGATGATCTCTGAGGTCCCTTCCAACCCAGCCCATTCTATGGTTCTATGATTCTATGACCCACTCTGGCTCTGGGTCAGCAGCAGCTGAGGGGTGGCCAGCAGCCCCTGCTATGAGAGGGAAAAGAATTTTCACATCTTGCTGTTGCTTTCCAAAGGAAATGTAACTGAGATTGTTGGAGCTGCTCAGATGAATGATCTTGATAGCATTGTAACTTTGCAGAGCATCTGCAGCATATGTGAGCCCACCAGTGTTTTGTTGGTTGAGTCAGTGCTGTGACAGAGCAGAGCAAAAGCATTTCAGTCCTATTTGCTGGTGGAAGTAGGAGGCAATGTTTTGCTTTTGATAAAATTTCATCAGACTCGAAGAGGGAAGTGAAATGGAAAAGGAAAGCTATTTGAATAATCAGTGTACTGACAATAATATCAGGGACTCACACAGTAGGTTACATTTTGGACCAAGGTGGTTTGTCTGAATCTGGTTTGTTTTAATTTTTTTTTTTTTTTTTTGCAGCCTTGTCAATTATTTTTACTGGTTTTATATGCAGGCTCAGATTTTTCTCATTACATAGAAGAGCACGAAGACAGAAATGTTCTTCAGCTGCCTCCTCAATGGACAGATACTCCCTGAATCAAAGAGCAGAGCAGCTGTGTCATGCTCTGAAGAGTTTACCTGGCTCCTTGCATGGAGTTCTCCTCTGTGTGGGACTGCAGGGAGAGAACAAGGAGGAATTTCAGCCCTCCTTAAAATCCTCCTGGAGGGTTTTCAGTTCCCAGCTGCTGTTCCTGTCCCATTGCTGAAGGATGAGGATGCATTTCTGCTCCTTCCAACATCAGCTCAGTCCACACTCAGCTTTTGCAGTGTCTCTGGGGCCTCCCCATGCTGCTCCTCATGTAAAAAACCTCACTGTATAGATGAGACTGAGGGCATATATTATTACCAGAGGTATTTCACATTTTACTCTATTTCACAGTTTTGGTTCTCTGAGCTTATTTTCTCCACAGCGGGGGCAATTTGCACATAATCTCTGCTGCTGGACTGTGAACATTTATGCTACATGAAGTTAAGCAGCTGGTACAAAGCCCTCAGAAACAGAGTTTTAGAAAAGAAGTGCTGACACACTTTTAATTGGTGTGCTGGCTGCCATGGGAGCTCTGGGTCGTAAGCCTGGGCACTCAGTGTATCTTGTTTTGCAGCTTGCAATGTCCAAGCCATAGGGCATGACTGGCCTTGATTTTAATGCAAATTATATCTTATTTCCAGCTGTTGAATACCAGGTACTGGGAGCCTTGGCTTGCTCTTAAAACTGTTATTATTAAATGGGAGAAATTGATTAGCTGAAGAGCAGGCAGATCCTTGCAGGCAGGGGATAAACACAATTGTTTGCTATCAGGGTGGTTTGTTTTCTTAAAAACATTTATTAAAAAATTTATTTAAAACATTTATTAAAAACTGTGTGAAACCATGCTGGTTAAAGTGGAGTTTGCAGTTTTCTGAGTGCTCAATGTCTCTTTCAGAAAAATTAATTATAATAACAGAGTAACTCAGCTGACTCTATTTGTGTAAAGCAACAGACTCTGGAGATCCTGGAGGGATAAGGAAACAAATGCCCAGTGTCCAGATAGAAATAAAAGTATTGATCAGATGAATATTGCAGCCTAAAGACTCCATATGATCAGGGTGTAATGAATCTGGGTGTTTGGGCTTCAGAGCTGTAGCACTGTTGCTTATCACCTGAACACTGAATTATTCAGAGATCACATCCTTGGTAATACTCAGATGTTTTAGGAGATTCCATCAGCCTCCTTCTTTCATTCTTTTCTCCCATCCAAACGTTCTTTTTTGTCTCTAACTATTCTGTAGATGCTGGAAATAAAGCCTTTCCCTCCTGCTTTTGCTTTTTGACAGAAGCTGAGGTTGTGGTTCATCGATACAGTAAATCTGGCACTCAGACTCTTGCTATTGGATCCAAAATGCCACAGGCAAGTGATGCAAAGTGCTGATTCAATCCAAACTGACTCCCATAGTTCAAATTTATTTGAAAAATTTTTGATAGATGGTAGCATAAGGTTTTCTGCTGAATCGAGCGTTATCTGGCCTCCTGCTGCTGCACTCAGGTTGGCAGAAACCCAGCAGGAACTGCAGCTCATCTGCCTTGGCTGCTCCAGCAGAAACACAACCCTGTGCCCACTCCTCTCTCAGCTCAGCCCTGTTCCCAGCAGCAGAACCTCCTCCTACAATAAAACCTCTCCTGTCACAGGGAAAAGAGGGGATGGAGGTATTTCAGGTGCCACATCCAATGCCAGAGGAGCCTTATCCCTGGAGCAGCCTCCCAAGGGGTGGATGGTGTCAGTGGGCTGTGGGTTATGCTGTTCAGGTGATCAGCCCTCCTCACTGACCACACTTTCCTTTGGGTTTTCCATGCTCTGCAGTTGACCCCTCGGTGGATTTGCTGCTCCTCAGTAGCCAGGTTCAGCAGCAGAGCTTCAGTTTGGAGCTGCTGCCTCCAGAGGGTGATGTGAAGGTCTCTCCTCCATAGCAGTCTGGGCTCCTTGGCTGTGCTGCAGTGAAGTTCCTGGCCCCGCAGAGCATTTCCAAGCTCTATGAGGAAGCTCCAGGTGGTGCTCTCACATTTGCTGAGGACCAACAGGCTTGCAGCAGAGTGTCCTTCCCCATTATTCCCAGCACCACCACCTCTGTTGACTTCTCTCCCTCCCTCATAGTCTGAAGTTGGGTTTATATGTAGCTCTATCCATAGGTGATCCCAATTTTATGCTTTGGACACAGATGAAAGAGCACTTGAAAGTTTCAGAAGGTTGCAAATGATGCCTTCCTACCCTCCCAGCCTTGCTTTATTAGCACAAGTGTCCTTCACTGCTGTTTCCCTTGAAATCAATCTCTTCAGCACTAATTGCTGTGTCAGATTCCCTCTGTAGGCAAGCTGGCTGAACACTTTTATCATACTGCCCACAGGCAAAATGGTCCCACAAAAAGCCCTCTAAGACTGAGCTCAAGGTCACAGGTCCTAATAGCTTCCTTAGGATGGCTGCACACAAATCCACTTTTAACCTGATCTGGCTGTGGGATTAAAACCCACTCAGCTTTAGCTCTGGTGAAAAGAGTTGTCCAGAGCAGACCATCCATTCTAAAGGACTGATCTCCAGGTTTCTCTGGAGCTCTGGTGCTTCCCTGCATGGAGCAGGTTCTGGCATCAGAGGAACTTCTGAAGTCAGGCACCCATCTCAGCCTTCTGAGAACCCCCAGTCATCAGTGCTCATCTGGGGATATCCCCCCATTGCAGCTCTTCCCCTCTGCCACTCCTGTAATTTGGTGTGATTTGTTTCTTTGTCTTAGCTGCCTTGGCTCAGCCCCACTTGTGGTTATCTCTCAGCACACATAACAACAGGTTGTCAATCTGTTTTATCACACATCTTTGTTATTACTTTGGGTTTTGTGTAACTGTCAGATAAAGGAAAATAACTAACACTTCTCTCTGGAGGCCTTAAAGATATTATTATTGTTTTATTATACATACAGCATCTTCTTTTTGTCGTTTAGGGTCATTTTAAGATACACAGCACTTCACCTTTATGTTCTGCACATTACAGGCTTTTGTGTGTGACCTTTCCATGGCAATAAAGAGAGAGGTTTCAAGAACACATCCACTCCTGCTGAACACTGTTCACCTTGAGCCACGTCCTTCTCATTTATGACATGATAATTTTCACAGCAACCACTTTTCACACAATGTAATGCAAATGACTGTGGAACTGCCCCATCCCTGTCCCACTGGCACAAAGTGAAGGAGTTGTTGCAGTGGAAAGGCTGCAGGAAGAAGGTGTGAGGTAGAGACAATAGAAAAGGAGTGGGGCTGCCAGGTTTTGAGAGGTGAGAAGTGTTGTTTGTAAGGTAAGGGAAAGACAGATGGCAACGGGGAAAACAAACAGTGAACAGAGCCTTGGAACATTGGATTTTTCTGGTTTGGTGGCCAAGGTACAGGAAACACTGTATTAGTTTAAGTAATTACCAAATAATTTAATATTAGGTTGGTTTTTTGTTTGCTTGCTTGTTCATTTTCAAAAGGAGAACAAACAGAAACAAATAATTCAGATTAAGTGAATGTTTTGGTCAAGATATGGGGGAAAAGGTTATAAATTTTCCAAATTTAACACAAATGCAGTCTTGAGTCCCTTTCCACTGTGCCAGGTTTGGGGCCATTCTCTTAGGCTTTGTTTTCTGTAAAAGAAAATATGAAGCCAGGGCAGGTGGATAAAATATTGAGTGTACAGTGTAGACTTATATGGCAACTAGGATTTCCTTCCAGGCAGGAGAAGGAAAGGAATCCATTTTAGGATTGCTGCCACGGGTACTTAGAGAGCCAAAAGACTCCTCTTACCTTCCATTACCTTTTGATCTAACTCTTGAAGAACTGCTACAGGTTATTCCTACCCCTGGGGACAAATCTCACAGAGAAAACATCAGAGCTCCAAGTCCTGAAGCAAACCACGTCAGACAGGAGTCCCACATGTAACCCATCTGTTAAAGCCTCAGTGGGAAAGTGTGGAGCAGGAGCCAGGTAGTGTCAGACCTGCATGCCTGAGAGAGTCCCTGTGTGCATGTGGAATACCAACTCTGCTTTTCTTAACATGCCCATGTGCTGTTTTCTCCAAAGAACTCAACCCAGCACACAGAGTTAATTGCAAGGGCAGATTCCATCTCGGTTTTCATTCAGCTGGTGACTTTCCTGCTTTTTTTTTTTTTTGCATCCACCATCCAGACTTGTTCCCTAAATATAGAAATAATCACCTACTGTAGGTGATAGCAGCACCTGAGTGCTCTGGATGCACCCAGGAACTCAGCTGTACACCTCCACGCTGGGGTGGGGGAGGTCAGACTTTGACCCTCTCATGTGTCACCCTCCCCAGCCTTAGTAAGGAGGATGACTTCTTACACCTAGTTGCAGTTTGGAAGAAAACTTCAAAAGTTTTCCCAAACAAAGCACCAGCATCTTGTCTGTGTCTTTCTGGAGCTCTAGAATCACTCTTGGTGTCCTTCCACTCCTGGGGGCTGTGCCCTTAGGACGAGGTGTGAGTTCACTTGTTGCAAAGGATCACGAAGAAGAGCAATAAAGCTTTTTGGATTTGTGTTACAGGGCAGGTAAAGAGCCACTGAGTGCAGGCATTTCCCATGGACTTCACAGTTAGTGTTACCTGTTTTATACATTAAGCAGAGACTTCCCAGGGTACTACTGTAATTTTGCTTTTTAAATTACAAATTTACTCTTTTCAAACCACAGACTTTTTCAAATGGCAATGCTTGAAAGATGTAGCTTTTCACATTTCCTCTGCATTAGAAGAAACTAATTGCCATATTTTTTATAACCCAGTAAAACACCCTTAATATTTCTTCTTGAGCTGCTTTAATTGGGAATTGCCTGGATACCCTGATCTTTCTCCATCCAAGACAGAGAGCACCTCTGCTGTTCCTTAGCTCAGGTACCTCAATAAAGTACCTGGAGTCTGTAGTGCCCAGGCTGAGGATGGCTCAGAGGAACAGCCAAGTGCCTTTTCCCAGGAAAACAGGTTCCTAATGTCTGGCCTGGGGTAAGCATCTCCACAGACACTCTTGCTCTGTGGCCTTTGCAAGTGTGGTACCTCAGGTTGGTGTAAAACCATGGGGGACTGAGTTTACTGAGAAGATGGTGAATTTTCTGTGCACTCAGAGGATACACACTGACCAGCTGGGTATGGGAACTTACCTGATGTAACCTCTGCTGTGTGTGCTGGAGCTCTTGTAGTCTGAAGTAATGAGACAGATGATAAAGACAGATGCTTCCTCAGCTCCAAGGTCTCCTGGAAGTGGTGTGTATTCCTGAGCTCTCTTTTCACAGCAGAGCCAATGTTTTATCACTGCTCTCCAGGTCTCAGATCCACCTGACTGTGTTTGGCCTGGGTGTAGCTGTCACCCTTTTATTTATGAATCAGTTTTTGGATGCATTCTGGGAGGAGAAATCCATTCCCGAGGAGCCTGAGGATCCTTTTATGTCTGCTGGATTTGGATGTTAACATATAGACTGGTCAGAAAACACAAAAAGACTTTTCCAGGAGGACAGAGACATCCAAATGCTTCATCCCCATCCTTTCCTCAAAGCATTCAAGGGGCATCCAAGTTGTCTTAATTCCCTCCTTCACTCTGCACAGGCAACACCCTTCTCAGACTGAAAGGGAGAGAGATCCAACCTGGTATATTTAGAAACAGTTTATCTTGCTGAAATTCATAGTTACAATGCATGACCTTCCATGATTTATTTAGTAGTGTTTTGTGTTCCCTTTTTTCAACTCAACCCTCTTGCTCTGCAGCACAAAGGAAGAGCCAAACTGGCTACTTCACTGACTGAATACACCACTTGGGATGTTTCCTTCTAAAAACCAGGGTGGATATTTTTTATATTTTTTTCCCAAATTATTTACACTTCAAAGTGAAAAAATAGCAACATTACTATAGCATAAGATTAAATTTCCCCAGGTTAAGGGGCTCAGTGTCAGGAGTGAATAATCACAAGCAGGTTGCCACTGGAGAGACCATAAAGGCACATTCCTTTCACAATATATTCTTCTCCATGAATATATTAAAATCTTTTTTTCCCAGCATAAAAAGAACGGAAATAGCCTTTTGTTTTCCTCTTTTCATAGCAAATGTTCCTGTCATTTGCAGCACAATGAACTCCTTGAATCTGTACCAGTCAGTTTTTATCTTTCCTTCAAGACCCAGAGGCCACTGGAAAAATCTTTCACATGGCTGAACTTTGCTGAATATATTTAACCAGTAAATTATTTATCTTCTGAACTAGAACCAATAGTCATTTATGTTCTAAAACCAGTTTGTTTTACTTACTCTACGAGTTAGGTCTGCAATAGTAGCAAAGCCAAAAGACATTTAATTAAGTTGTATTTGCTTTTTCATGATCTTTTAGCTTTATATTGTAAATCACGAATCAATGAGTACTTAATTTCCTCGTAGAGCATTAAAAGTAATTGCTTCATAAATTCGTTTTAGTAATCCAAATATTTGCACAGAGTGCAGCACAAAGAAGTTGTTTCACTGATGAGATTTCATGATGTTTCATTCTCACTTCCCTTTCCCCTGTTGAGAAGAAAATTGAGGTTGGGTCATTTGGGGTCTGGTGCTTCGTGGTACATACAGAAGGCTCTGAGTACTCATGGTGCTATTGCTAATAAATAGTGATGTCATGCAGGAGTTTTGGTCACTGATTTCCTTGGCACTTCAATTACAATGAACTTGTGTTGAAATTCCAGTTTGGCAAACAGAATCTTGTGGGAATATCCATGATCCTGTGCAGGGCCATCAAAGAACCCTTAGCTCCAGATAATTCTGCTTTCTTTCTAAAATACAAGCCTAGCTGGGGGGGACATGCCTGGATCCTTCTTCATTAGATGCTGTATTCTCAGACTTGAGTTTCCACTTTGGTTTTTTTTTGAGCAAAAACTTCTTCCTGCATCACTCCCCATGGCAATGTGTAAAAAGAACCAGCTCTTGGAGAGGCTTTTGGAGAGGCTCCCAAACATGGTTACACAGTCAGAGCACACGTGACACACACAGAGGTATCAGAACATGTATGGTTATGATGATTTGTTATCAGGCATTGCTGGTTTTCCCAAGTGAAGGATTATTTTATTGAGTTGTGGACAGTCTGCTGAAAATCCTGGTCATTCAAAAAAACCCAAATATCACGGTAGTGCAATGGTGCAAACCATATGGAGCTCCACGGGAGCACTTTTCCAATGAAAGGCTTCATTTGAATTGGAAAGCTTCTCCTGAATTGGTTTCTGATGGAAAGAAGAGGAAAAAATTGCCAGCAGCTGCTGTACAGAAAAGGGTCAGCTGTTCCAAGTGCCTAAAACTCTGCGCTGATGCTTAGTGCTACATCCTGAACATCTCTCAGAGGGGTTTCAGTGGCCTTTGCTTTGCTTCTTAACCACAAAGGTGGAAGAGAGTGAACTTCTGCTGTGCAGAACCAGGCTGGGATAGGATGGTGAAAAGCACCTGAACTTCAGGAGCAAAGAGGAGGGAGGGCATCCCAAAAATCAGCTGTGGAACAGCACCTGAGGTCTGGCTGGTAGGATCCAAAGCCCACCTTCTACCTGGGGCTGATGCAACATTTCCTTTAAACCTCGTGCACCCTCAGGCTCTGGTTTTGAATGGGATATTTCCAGCACAGGGAGTTGTCTCTTGCTGGGCTTCCAAGGGTTCCTGCAGGTAGCCTTGTGCAGCCACGAGTCAAATCTCCAGGGGAGACTTTACTGGGAAAAGTGAAGGGGATGGGAGGAGGAAGTAAAGGAGAAGCTGCTGTGGCCATGAATTCCCTTGTGTCTGGAAAAGGCTTTGAGAAGGGAGTGGTTTAGTTCTTAAATGGAGATGTGGGTGGCAGGAAGGGTTCAGAAAAAGAGGCCTGGGGTTAGAAACAACTGTTATATTGGAAGGAGATCTCCACTGGAGTGCAATGGATAATCAAGATTTATTTATAAAATACTGCTACTAAATAAACATTACAGAAACTTTGGAATATCAAGCTTATTTATAGCTTTAGGCGTGAAAACCCACATTAGTATGTTGAATTATATGAGTTCACTGCTGCCTGCTAGCTGACAGCATGTCAAATTATTTGCAAATATTTTCTGGAACAGTAACCTTGAAGGGTGCCAGCACCATTCAGTGTAACCTCATCAGGAGACAGGAACCAAGTGCTGAGCTGAGGGCTGAGGATTCAGAGTTTTTAGCAGCAAAGTGACCTCTGACTCCCTGCCTAAACCCTGAGTTCACGTGGTCCCTCCCTCAGCAGAGAAAGATGCTTTTTTGTGGCTGACATTTGTGCTGATTCTGTGCAGGGGTTTTGGAAGATGGTGTGAGTGATGTCTAGATGAGAAAGTGCTCTGGGCAGGAATTGGAGAGTACATTAGTCACATTTAAGTGGGTTTATCTCCTCCAGCCTGCAGTCCTGAGCTTCTGCAAAAATTATGTAATCATTTTAACAAAAGTGTTCTGTAATTGACATGAAAAAGGCAAAGTAAAATAAAAATGAATTTCTCTGTAAGCAGGAAGGTTCATTCATTTTAACTGCAATCTGCAAGAGGGAAAAGGGAAAAAAAAAAAACAACCAACCCAAATGCAGGCTTTTTATGGAAATTGTGGCCTCGTTGAAATTATAAGCTTTCTGCTATTTAAATGAATAATGTTCCCTAACACAGACTATTTTCTCATTTAGAAGTCTGTTGGGGTATAATTTCATCCTTTTGCTGTCTGCTGTGTTTTAACTTACAGCAGCCTGACTAAATATTGCATTTTCTATTCATCAAAAATCCTTGGCACAGTTTGTGCCACAGCCACGTGTTGCTGAGTTAGAAGGCTCTGACTCTGGGGATGTCCCAGTGCCCACGGAGGGACAGAAGCCCAGGTCACACATAGAGCAGGGGCACTCAAATTTCAGCAGATTTCATGCCCTGGGGATGGCAACCACGCTCAGGTGGGTGCAGAGCCAGCAGGAGGGCAACAGAGCCCAAATCGTTGCACATCACCTCTGGGCAGGATGCAGAGAGGCAGCAGGGCAAGTGACAGAGTGAGTGTCCTCAGGTGTCCTGGTTTAGGCCAGGATAAAGGTGATTTTCTGTCTGGTACTTTTGCTTTTAACTCAGTCTCTTGTGAGTAGTTGCATTTGCTGAAATTAACAGCAAGTTTCTCAGACAGTGTGTGCTTCTAGGACTGATAACACTTGATGTTTGTAGTTACTGCTAGAGACTGGTGTGCAGAGCCACGGACACTGCTCAGCTCTGAGGAAAACTTTTACCCTCCAGAAGGAATAAAGAGGTCCCACCTGAGCCCTCCTTTGGGGAGGAACAGACAAGACAGATGCCAGAATTGACCAAACAGAGGATTCCATCCCATATACGTCACACTCAGTATAAATTTGAGGCATCATGAGGGCCAAGCCATTGATTTCCTGCTTCCAGCTGCCTGCCCTGCCTGCCTTTCCTGCTTCCCTTCCTTCACCCAGCATCCTGGAAGGATTCCATCCCTTCCTCTGCCTGTGCTCCTGATCCATCCCAGCCCATATCTGTGTGTTCCTGCCTCCAGCTCCAACTGCTGCCGACTCCAGGATTCCAGCCTGGACTTTCCCTCAAAGATGCAGTTAACCTTGACAAATAAATAGGAATCCTTTAAGCAGCAATAAAAGTTCTCACCTATTTTATGTCTGTCCGTCTGTCATTTGGATGCTGGTGCTGGTACGTGCTGAAAATGCTTCCAGGGGTGATGCCAAGAGGTTTATAAAGTTTCACATGCTGAAACCTTATCCCTCACTGGGGAACATCCTCTATGGATGTCTAACCCCAGCTTAATAATGCTGAACTCCTTGTCCCACCTAGAGATGCACTAGAGGAGAGCAAGCAAGGACCACCTGCACTTAAGTTAGATTATGGTCTCAGCATCCTTCCTGGCCCATGCTGATTCAGCACCTGCTGTTGAAAAAACCATTAAATGTGAGACAGGTATTTTGGGGCCATCATGAAGGCAACTCTCAAGCCCAAAAGTTGGTCTACGTTGAAGACCTATGCATTGTGAATTTGTTACATTTTCTTTTTAGTCCCGTGTTATTTATCCAGAGAATGTCCTTACCAGCTCTTGTGTCATTACCAGCTCAGGTTCTCTCACTCTGGCTTCTGCAGGGAGATCTCCATGTGTGGAATAGTGAGGGATTCCCATTGTTAGTTTAGTTTTTGTCTAATTATTTCTATTTTAGCTTTACACAGCAGTCCTGATGCCTCCCTGGCCTCAGGTCCATCTTGCTAATGCTCTTTCTGTGGGTGATCATCCACTGGGGAGCTCCTGAGATGTGGTGAGAGGTGGGGAAGAGCTTGCTTTTGAGCAGCTGCAACACGTTGCTTAATGGTATTTATTTAGTTTCAGCTTGAAATCTTATTCTTCTCTTGCTTGTTGTCATTACTCCCAGCAGTTTGTTTCACCTCTTCGTGTTGCTAACATGAAGTTTGAATAAAGCCTCTTCAGGAGCAGCCCAAGAATGTGATAAATAGCAGCTGTGGGAGGCCCCAGCCAAGTCCTTTCAATTCTTGCCTTTTCTATTTTCTATTGTTTGTACTTAAGGAGACATTTTGGGCTTCCCGGGCCAAATTCATCCTATTGAAATGAACTTACCTCAGAGACACGCTTGGCTCTGTTGCTTCAAAAAACCCCAAACAGATAATCCCAAACAGCAGGATAATTTTATGACCACTAATTACATTTGTTGCTATGCAAGCTCAGATAATGATAAGAGTAATCGTATCTCATGCTTCAGGGCACACGCTCATCACCTGTGGACATCAGGAAGGAATTTTTCTCCCCATGTACAGAATTGTTCAATTAACTTGATAGATTGTGCTGGGCTTGGTTGCTTGCTGTTTCCTTCCTCTGAAGCATCCTTTATTAGCTGCAGCCAGGTATACCAGATTAGATTAACCCACAGGCTGATCCAATATCAGGATTCCTAAATCCCCATACTGGAAAGCAAAAATCATCCAAAGAAAAAGAATTTATCATTTGGTGCAATTTGGAAGCAATCTGCTTTTTGAAATGGCTGAATATCCCACCTGGAGCCAAAGTTGAGCTTTGAGCTGCTCCATCGCAGTGAATCGGTACCAGGGGGGGTCTGGGTTTGGGTCAATTTGGAGCATTGCTCTTCCCTTTTGAGTCTGTGAGGAGCATCTGCATTTCAGCACCACTGGGTCCTACAGATTATGTCACCTTGCATTAGAGTGGCCAGCATCAGCCAGCAAAGCAATTGAAAGGCATTGGAAATCTGCCTCGCTGCCCACATCCATGGAATAAGCTCCCTGATAATCCTAATAGAGAAGATCAAATTTGCCAAGAAAACAGGAGAGATTGTTTGTATTTTGCATCATTCTCCTCAACTCTCTTCCTGCTCCTCACAGGGCTTAATCAGCAGCTAATAAACCTCAGCTTCTCTGTGCACAGCATTGTCTTCCAGTACTTGTGCTGGGACTGGGATTTATCTGTTATTGGCTTCATCCTTCCCTTTTGTTTGGTCCCCATTCCCTTTTTCTCACTAGCACTTGCTTTAGCTTTTATCTCCAGTAAAGCAGTTCTGCCATTTCATTACCAGATTGGTCTCTACCTGGTGCCAAATGAAATGGAATCTCCCATCAGCCTGCCTGCAAGGTGGAAATTCCATGTCTTAAAGACATCAACATTTGGCTTTGCTCATTTATGGACAAAATCAGAAAACTTACAGCTTTATTTTGGAGAGGAAAATCTGAAAACAAAATAGTTTGGATTTGTCAAAAATTATTGAGCCTTTTTTTTTTTTTTAATGTTAATAAATCAGCCAAATGGAAGCTGTTTCACAGCAGAACAATAGCTGCTCTGCATTAATTCCACTGGCCTGGGGGAGGGAAAATCTTGACAGCATCATGTTCAGAGACAACTCTTTATGGCAGGTGAGAAGATGAACACCTCAAAGCTCAGAGCAGGTGTGTCCTTTGCTATTGCTTGGGTGTGCTCTGCAAAAACCTCCCTGGGCTGAGTGGCTGGGAGGAGCAGGGCAGCAAACCAATCCCTTGGGAACAGTCCCCTTCCTGACTCTGGCAGCCACCAGGGTGGATCCTGAGGTACAGCTCTTCCTAACACCTCCACACACCTGTAGTATTGGTCATAAAACTATACAAGCCTTTAAAACAGCTTCAGGGATTTAATTCTCTGGACTTGTACAACAGAAAGGAGGTGGAAGAAGCTGTCCCAGGCTGTCCAGCCCTCCCCCAGGAGTCAGCCCTGCAGATCCCCATCTCCCAGACACCTGAGCTCTTGTGGTGCTCAGCATCCCTGGGATCTCAACCACCATCACCTGGCTAAGCCCTCCTGATTCATGTGGAGAAGAAAGGGATGTCATAATCCCATGGCTCAGGGCAGTGGAAGCAGTGACAGCTGATTTTCCTTGCAGGCTGTGCTGCTCAAACACCTTTCTGTCAGCGTTCCACTGGGTCAGTTCCAGGCAAACTGAGTTCCTTGCTGCCCAATCTGGCGTGCTGGCAGTGTGGGAATGCAACCAGCCAGTCCTTTGTGTTCACCTGCAGCTTTATTCCCTTCATCAATAATTGCTAAAAAGGCATGTGAAATTTTTTCATACCTTGTTCCTGGAATTATATCACAGCAGTGCTTTTGTTTGATCAGAATTGCTAAAATGTTTTCTGGAACTTGGACCAGCATAAAAATTAGAGTCTGGAAAAATAACACGTGTGCCTTATCCAGAGCTGAGGAATTCCAGAGGCTCAGGCTCCCCATGTTTCTTGCAAGTGGTCTGGAAATGGCCCTATCTGGATTCCTATCTGGAATGTGGAAACCTATCCTGATTCCATCAGAAGCAATGACAGATGTCAGCGCATTGGGAACAGACCACTGCAATGCAAAATTCTCCTCTGCTGAAACCTCCAGATCCAAACCCTTGCACAAAGACAAGAGACCATTCAAAGGCATTAACAAGACCAAGCTTGGACCTCCCAGTTTTGTCCTTTTTCTTGAGAACTCCAGGATCATAACTCCTGCTGTTCCCAGTGCCTTTGTCGTGGGAAGAGACCACCAATCCTACCTGGAACAGAAATCTCCTGAAGCTGAGAGTGGTTGGTACTGATGGGGAGTGCTCAGCTCTTTGCAGGTTGGCTCCAAGGGATAAATTGCCTCTTTCTTTGGGTTTTTCTCCAAGCTCAAAAGTGTGGGAGCTCACCACAGTTCCCTTTGTCTTTTTTTCAAGAATTCTGATCCAAAAGTATGAAGCCCAGCTGTAACTTTTGAGAAAGCACTGTAAGTAGAGTGAGTTAGTGGCAGTGCACAGAGAAATGATCAGGAGCACAGTAGGGAAAAAAACTAAATAATGAGCTGAAGGAGAGGTGACCCAAAAGGAAATTGTTACAAGAAATCAGAAAGGACTTCAAGGAACTGGAAATTCACATGGTCAGAATAGCAGGAGAAGCCAACTTCAGCAGGACAATTTCAGCAAGATTTCAGAGGGATGGATGGAAAACTAAGAGCAAGTCAGTTCATGGGCTTTGGCTTCATGGGCAAAGGGAAAACAATGATATAGCATGAAAAAAAGGAAAATAAAGGAACCTAATAGGAGAGGCTAAGTACAGAAAGAGCAGTAGAGTCAGGAAAAGGCCACACTGAAGTTACAGCTCTGGAAGAGCAGTTATAGTAAAGCTCTGGCACAGGAAGTGTTGATTTTATTTTACTCGGTGACCAAGAACAAAGATAGAAAGATAAAACTAAAAAGAAACCTGTCCAGCTCATCAGATTTCCTTCTCAGAGATCCAGAAGCCAGCAAAAAACACCATAGGACCAGTTCTTAGTGTGGGAAGTGCCAGTGCCCAGACTGGGACGTGGGCACAGAGGCTAGGTGCTAAATGGCAGTGGTTGGGTGCTGGGTTTCTTGCACACCCCCTCCCCATCTCTTACATTCTGCTGTTTAATGTTCACAAACCATTAGATATATGTATATTTATGGTTTGATAATCAGCTGTCATTAACAGATGAGTAAACAACATAATGCTCATATTTAGGAGGAATATGCAAACTAAAGAGAAACTGCCAACTCCCAAGAACATTTATTTTCTCTACACTTAATGGGGAGAAAGGAGGAGGGAATACCCTGTGTGTAAATGACTGATGGGGTATTGGCAATGCCTTCCCTGCTCTACAACTGGAATTATCTCCCTGCCTGGGACTCTAGGCATGCACCCCCAGCTAGCCTCATCCCTGGCAGTTAAGAATACCCCCATCAGTCTACAGTCAACCAAAATTAAATAATTTTTACTGTCTATCTGGACTCAGAAGAGCAGAGAAATCACGATCTTTTCAACTGCTGTGATACCTTCTGCCCTACTCCCTTCTTGACTGTATTTCAAACTCCAAGATAGGGGGGAAACTTCTCTGGTAAATGTCCTTTTAAATAGAATTGCTTGACTTGGATGGGGTTTTTATGTAGTTCTGCAGACCTCCTCTGTTTTCTTGTAGTTTTGTTGCTATCCATCAGGTATGAGCAGAGAAGACCAAGAAAACACTTTCTTGTCCCCTCCATAAATGTTCCTTAGGTGAACACAGCAATGTGGTTGCTACTCCCTGGTAGTGACTTTAACAACCCCTGACAGTGCTTTGCATCCAGAGACCTTTCATCCTGTATAAAAGGTATCACTGTGCTACTTTTATGGATGAGGGAAACTGAGGCACGGAGCAGGATTGGCTTTATCTAGGGATGAAGCAAAAAAAAGCAGAGAATTGTAAGGCAAGGTCATGTCTGGAAAGAATGGGTCTGCAGTGAGGAGAAGACACTTCACTAGGCATGGCTGGGAGAGCTGAAAGGAATAAAAAAAGCATCCAGCTAGGGCTGGGACTGGGAATGGGCTCCATCCTCCTGCCTGTCACTTCTCCTCTCTCCTACCAGCCAGGCCACCTGCTTACAAAATGGTCCAGAGATATCACACGTGGACATTTGACAAAGAGCAGATTAACATTAACAGTAGTTCCCTGGGCACTTAAACCAACTTTCCCCTCAGCTGCTGCTTCTTCCCCTGCCTTATAAACTGAGAACGTTTTGCAACCCATTCTGTAGCAGAGGAGAGATGCTGCAGAGCTGCAGCAATCTGCCAGCTTGTCACTTTGTCACTGCAGCCTTTTCAGCAGGGGATAGCAGAGCCTCTCCAGCTGCTAAGGATCAGTCCCTTCAGCAGAACCCAATTCACTAATCTGGTGCTTCCTCCTGCCCATAGCCAGGCTTATTGAGGAGGATTATCTCCTTGTCCAGGGGTAATTTTCTCAAATAAATGGGTCAAAGCCTGTGCTGGCTCCCCTCCTGCAGCCCTGCTGAGTTCAGAGGCTTTGCTTAGAGCCCAGCCTGGTTCCTCATTTCCATCTAGATCCTTGGGCCGTGGCTGAATAACAAGAAGTGGCAGGTGAAGCCAAAGGTTTTGGCTTTGTTTTTTGTCAAGAAGAGATGAGTGCAGCAGAACAACATATGGTACACTGCTTGGCTAAAAATGATTTAGTGGGAAACCAGAGCTTCATTTTTTTGTCTCTCTGCAGCCACATACACTAATGTAGTGGTGTAACTATTAATCTAATCAACTGCTAATATTTATTGTTAATTGAACCATTTAATCTAGCAGTGGATTAGGGGAAGGCAAATGTAGGATTTAATGACTCTGCTGATTGGTATAAATTTTCAAAGTAAGCACAGGCTGTGTAATATAAATTGTGTTCCTGCTGCTGATAAATAGCTTGGAACTGGAAGACACTGGGCTCAAGCAAAGCTTGCACTGCCTATCAAGAGGTGTTTTTTTGGTGTTGTTTTACTGAATACTCTAGGACCTAAATCCAGAAGATAAGGTCACTGTTTATCACCAGTGGTTTATTACACTAACAGCAAAGAAAGTGATTATTAATAATGTCTGCTTAACATTAGAGGTCATCTTCCAGCTGATACAGCCCCAGAATGGACGGTGTAGTGCTCCTGTGAGAAACTGAAGTGCAGTATAACAAACCTTAATTCTCTTGCACTTGGAACCAAACCCCCTGTTTTGTCTGCACATCCATCTTTGCCAGGGCTGTCTCTGGCCCACCCACTGCTCCAAGCAGCTCCCAATTCCTCATCTTCTATAAGGGGAAGCAAGCACGCGCCCACCTCTTCGGGTAGAAAATATCTGCTTAGTGCTAAATCCTCTTTCCCAGACACTGAGGCAAGGGACTTGAGGAATATTTCAGTTTGAACTGGAGAGATGCTTTAGCTTGGTTACCTTTCAAACCTCTGTAGTCAGAAGCAATGCCTGGATCCTGCAAGGAAATGAATGGAAAAGCCCAAACTTCCTAATGGGACCTATCTTGCTCCAAGCTCTTGGAGGACCTGAGCTCTTAGACTTTATCATTGTGACATTCTGGGCTCTAGACAAGCTATTTTTAGAGGTTTCTTTAAAATTTGATCAGTTATAATTTTCCCTTTCTGGTTATAATTTTCCCTTTTGTAGGAGCTCTGGAGTTACTACAATAATTCTTGGAAACATGGCAGCACCCTTTCCAAGTGGGGAGGGGATGAAAAATACTCCTCATTAAAAATATTCTTTCAAACATTTGCAGATTAATTTTTAGATATTTTTTTTTTAATACAGAGGACATATGGTGATGTTATGTGGCTCACAGGCATTTGATCTTGCATGAGTTATTGCAACAGTTCCAGCTTTTGTGCTGAGAAAATGCTGATACCACCTTCCAGGTCTGATGAAAATCAAGGGCAAGTTGTTATTTTTGGCTATCTTACCTTAGCCCTCCGTTGCCAAAAGTCTCCTGGCCTCCATGAAAGAAGCTGATTTACACCATGGCTCCCTCTGAACAGTTTTCTTCTTCCTTCTCTTCATGCTGGTTGGTATTTTACAGGTGTTTTCTTGCCCCTGGTGCTCATTTAGGTTGCCAGCTTTGGGAAGCTTTTGGTTATTTTCCTGCCCAGCAACAGGATGGGGCTGTAAAAATTTACTTGCTTGTTTACATCCACTCAGCAATTTTTAAGAAGCAAAGTAGGGAAAACCATCAGCAAAGCATCAGAGGTTGCTTTTCACAGTTATGTGTAAAAGTAATTCTTAAACAATATTTTTATTCCCCTTTTAATGAGAGACCAGAAATACCACTGCAGGGTTTTTAAGGCCCATAAGGTGTTAGTACTCTTGTTATCTCTGATGTTCATGGTCTCTTGCACACCATTTATGCTGGGCATTATTTCTGACAATGCAGTATGGCAAATGCCTGGACTGGGATTCCTTGAAATGAATAAAAGATTTATAGTGGAATTTCAACAAGTAATATCCTCTTATAATACATTTTTGTGCTAACTGCAAGTGACAAGTGATTGCTCAAACTTCTTCCTGCAGCTCCCAGGTATTCCTCTTTAATCCTATATTAGTTCTACAGAAAAAAAGTATGAAATACAAGGAGAGCTGTCTTTTCATTTATTTTATCTTGCCTCTATAGGAATATATTCATGGTAAATTCAATATACTTTGTCCAAAATGTAAATGGGATGTTCAATATATTTTTAACTCAAGTACTGTTTAAACATTAAAATCCTCTTTTGCAAATGCCATTGTGATAGAAGTTCAAGACTTTGCAGGGACTTAATAACTTGCTGAGAGGAAAAGAGCCCACTTGAGTTGCTGAGGCTTGGGTTTAAGGTTTCTCCTCCTTGCTCTGCTACAGGACCAGGGCAAAGCTGCCAGTTCCTGGGGGCCTCTTTTCCCAGAGGTGGGTGCAAGGGATGCTCTGCAGTCTGTGTGGCAGGGAAACAGAGGGAATCAGACAAAAAGACAAAGTATGGCTGGGAGAACTGGCATTGATGGAAATCACAGAGGGGATGGTGCTGTTGTAAAAGAATTTTAAATCTTTTTGGTTTGCAATGGGATAATGTTTTGAGGTCTTGAAGGTTGAGCTTGAGAGCTTTGGTGTGTCTTGGTTCTGCTGTGGTCCAGTGAAGCTACAAGGCACCATTTGGGCTGTGAATTAAAATAATCTTTAAACAGAAGAGGAAAACCACAATGAAGTTTGGGACTCATGGCATGGCAGCGTGTCCCTGCAGGTTGGGATATATTTGTGTTTGAGGTGCAAACCAGAAAGGGTTGTTGTCCCCAAACACTGCCCAGGTACCAAAGTGCAATGAGTCCCATGGAGTAGAGGTCACTACCAAACATTTCCAAGGAATGTAGAAGAACCCTCTCAGGTGTCAGTCACTATCCAAACCCAACTTCCATCCCAAGGCCAAAAACAGTTTTGGCACTTTATGTCCTGAAGGTTGACCAAGCATCCCATCCTTTTTTCCACTCTAGTCTCAACACAGGATGTTATCTTTGTTACACCTTTTCAAAACTTGTACAGCAGTTTATTTATGGAAAGAAACTGAGAGGAACAGAGAAACGGGCTTGGGTGTTTTGGGAGTAAAAATAAACTGGAGGATTTGGGGAAAAGATGTGAAATGGCTGAAGGTGATGTAGTTGGCCTCTCAGGGAGCAGAGAGCAGCAGCTGGGTAATACCTGGCTACATACTCTCTCAGCCTCAGCAAGGCTCAGCTCTGGGCTAGAACAGCCCTTTCCAATTCAATATCCAGGCAACGTTGAGGTTCTTTGCTGAGATTGCCAGCAATGCCCATTTGGGTACCAGGGATGTCTCTGTGCATGGCTGCTGACCAAAAGTGGCTTTGGTAACACCTGCTGTGTCTGTCAGCTTTTATTGCTACCAGATGTAATTGGATTGAAGTGGTGACACAGGAGTAGGAGACAATCTGCCTCTCCAAACGTCATCTTCTGGACACAAGAAAAACTTCTGAACCTTGCTCCATCCTTTGTTTTTCTTTTGGATTTCTCACTCTGATCTAATCTCACCCGTGTCTGTTTTACAGAGCAGGACAGCTCAACTCTCCATTGCTTTCTATTTCCTCTCCTTTTACATTTTCCTTGTCATGCTTGGACCATGAATTTTCTTCAAGCAAAATTCTTTTGAGAGCTTTTCCTTGCTAGCCTGAGTCTTGCAGCAGTGCCTTGTGTCATCACTGGGGCTGGTTCCTTACAACTCAAAGCTGGGCTCATTGGTTGTACAAATTTATTGGTTTGTAGCCAAAATCAATCTGTGCATATGTTTAGCGTGCTGTGACACAGCTCCTGGGGTTTTTTTAAGCTGCAGTTTCTCTGACAACTTGGCTCAGTGTCCTCTGGATAATATCAATTTGCTGTAGGTAAAGCCTTCCTACTGAGTGGCAAATGCTTCCAACCCACCAGAGTCAGGCCTGAGCCTGCTCACCGTGGGGAGCTCTGTATCTTTAGCACACTCCTACTCTCAGTTCTCTTCTCAGAGCCCAGCCTGCAGTTCCAACACAGAAAGAGTGGCCCAGATTTCTCAGTCCCCACATTGTTTCCATTCTCTCCTTCCCATCTCCCAAGTTTTGCCTTCGTGGAAGACAAAAAAGAGGAGGTGAAGCCATGGGTGAGTGAGGTTCACCTTGCTCCTCAAGGAAGCTGCAGAAGAGCAGTTCTTCTGAAGCAGTAAATATAATTTTGTTGTCCTTTCATCCCTTTTACAGCTCTGCAGGGCTCTCACTTTGCAGGTGAGGAAAACCATCACCTTGGTTTGGGTGCCTGCAACCAGAGGCTGCCACAGAGCCATCTCCACAGGCAGTAGCTGAGAGATAATTTTGTTGGTCTTGGGTAAGCTCTGTCCTGGCTTCTCAGAGACACTCACCTGGGTGTCAGACAGGTGATTCTGAAGATGTCACAGTGACCTCGTGGTGAATATTTCTCTATTTGTTGGTTTCAGACAGAGGCTGAAAGTGCTGCTGGAAAGACACTTTAGCCAAAGATTGTTTAGGTCAATTGTTCCTTCTGGTATTAAAGATATGAATCATCTTGGCATCAAGGTGTGACCTTTCCTCTGCACACTATTATGTCACCAAAAAGAAGGCAGAAATGGAAATAGGAAGATGATTGCAGTACATTTCTCACCACTGATATAATGTCTTGTGCTCACTAGGAGTATTGTACTCATAAACCTCATCTTCCTTGGCACAGATCCACACTAAACTTTGGTTCTGCTTACAAAATCCTTCACTTTTTTTTTTTTCTTCTTTTTTTATTTTTCCCCCAGCACAGCTTTCTCAGCATCATAAACCACCTGCTGGACAGAGTTCTCTGAAGTGACAGTGCAGAGATTTCCATCCAAACCCAGTGCAGGCAGTCCATAAAGCTGCA
This sequence comes from Calypte anna, assembly GCF_003957555.1. Taxonomy (NCBI): domain Eukaryota; kingdom Metazoa; phylum Chordata; class Aves; order Apodiformes; family Trochilidae; genus Calypte; species Calypte anna. The sequence continues at coordinate 32,691,876 of NC_044252.1, read as the reverse complement.
CTCCTGCTGTGCCAAGTCCCCACAGGAATCATCTTTCCAAACATCATGTTTTGATGTTGCTTGTCCAGAGGCAGTAATGAATCAAAACATCTGAAAAATCCAAGGCATAGGTAACAGTGAAGGAATAAATATCTGTTCCTGATCTGTATCTGCTTTGGAAACAGTTACATTTGCAGAGCAGGAGCTCAGTGCTGATTATTTACAACAACTCAAATCTCTCACTTTAAAAAAAAAATATATTTTTTTTTTTCCCTACAATAAAAACTCTTGAAATGAAATTTGACACATTGGAGTCTGCAGTAAACTCTGTTTCAAATAAAATTGTATTTTTGGAAAAACAAACATCAAAAAGATGTGGCAAATTGCAGGGAGATGATGATAGGATTAAGTTGTTTCCAGTGTCAGGAGCTCTTCTCCAGGATGATGTGGTTGTTCACCATAAAACAGAACTCCTGGAGGATGCTTTTCCCTCTCTAACCTGCCAACTAGAGCCATATTATAGAGATAATACTGCTCCTAGGAGTTTTGTCACCTCCTATTTCAGCTTCTTTTCATTTCCTTGAGTCCAGGTGGAGCGTGCGCCCCTGGGCTGCATCCCCAGGGACACCCTGTGGGGCTTTGGGTGCTCCTCCAGCTTTCAGGAGAGGGAAAGGTGCTTTAGCTGCCTCTGCAGTAGCACTCTGCTCAACATGAAGGGCAAAGAAAGAAGGAAGGGAGAGTCATGGGGCTTGAGAAAGGGGTGCACAGTGCTCTGCCAGAGCATTTGGGGCAGAGGTACTCTGGGGATCCAGCAGCACCTTCAGCCCTGCTGCTTGAGGGAAGGAGAGGGCTCTGTCACCTTCCTCTTGTGCTGCTCCCCCAGCACCCTTCCTGCACACCTGGTGGATTATTTGAGGCCAGGTTGGATGGGTCTTGGAGCATCCTGGAACTTGGAGGTGTCCCTGCCTATGGGAGGAGGTTGGAACTGGGTGATCTTTAAGGTCCTCTTCCAACCCACACCAGTTTCTGATTTTGTGATTATCAGGACTGAGCGTAGTATAAAAACCTTCTCTGTCTTGCAAACTATTTCTCCCTTTAATCCAGAAGATTTTACATCACTCTAGGTGACATTCCATCAAACCAGAGGTGGTGACAGGTGGCTTGATTTCAGAAGGAACTAAAGAACAAAATAATTTTCTATGCTATTGTAGAACTAGGAACAGAGAAAATGTCCAGCTTTCTAAACAGAAATTCTCAACATTACTTCCCATTTTTTTAAAAAAGGGAATTTGTATTGCGTGTGCCTGTGAGCAGGACGTGGCAGCCCCTGGGGGCTGTGAAGATGCTCTCCCTGGCACAGAGCAGTGCCAAGAAAAGCCCCAGGCACAGCTGGCTGGAATTTCTCTCTCAGCCCGAGCTGGCAGTGGTGTGCAGGAGCTGTGGCAGGGCAGGAGGAAGCTCCCCTGGAATAGCTGCATCTGCACACAGCATCCTTTGCCAGGGAGCTTGCAGTGGGAGAACATTCCTCCACAAGCCTGCCTTTCAATTATTAACAAGAATTGGACTTTCTTCTTAAAAGTGAAGAGCATGATTCATGTTGAAATCCCCGTTCCGTCTTTGCTCCCAAAATGTCAATATTTTGTGATGTTTTACTTTTTGATAGCATGATACATATGGCTGAGCATTCCAGTATGATCAAAATCTGAGAATTATGTCATTTTTTTGATAAAGGGAAGAGAACCAAAGCACGCTTGCTAGAATTTCTATTTAAGTCTAAGTGGAGGATTAATTACTGTGAACTTTTGTATCATGATTTCATGTAGCTCGTTCAAAAAAAAAAAAAAAAAAAAGGATATTTATAATCTGATTCCTGTATTTTGACTAATCAAATAATTTGCAGTAATTAGTTTTCAGGATTAATAAAAGTAAAAGGAAAAAGCCATGGGAGACTAGCTCCGTATTTTAAGCACGCATAAGGAGTTACTCCCATTTCCATTTGACTTTATATTCAGTTTGCAGCTATTCCTGGGATAAAATTAACCCATAGCAATATAATTAATATCTTGATTTTATGCAGTGCTTTGGATATACCCAAATCCTCCACAGATCCTCCTCTTCCTCAGTAGAACTGAGTCTCTGCCCTGCTGTCACACAAGAGCTCCACTTCACAAACCATTCAATTGTCACCCAAATCAAACCCCCACCTCTCTGCCCTGTCTGAGTGGGATCACTCAGCTACAGCTCAATTCCCAGACCTCTCTTTTCATGCTTTCAGAATTTATTTCCAAAAGCTCTGCTCTGCCACGTGGCTGTGTTGCACTCAGCTGGTGTGGTGGCACAGAGGCTGAGGGTCCTGTTCTGGCAGGGGAGGGAATCATAGAATCATAGAATTGGCTGGGTTGGAAGGGACCTCAGAGATCATCAAGTCCAACCCTTGATCCACTACTGCTGCAGTTCCCAGCCCATGGCACTGAGTGCCACATCCAGGCTCTTTTGAAATATCTCCAGACACGGAGAATCCACTACTTCCCTGGGCAGCCCATTCCAATGCCTGATCACCCTCTCCAGAAAGAAATTCTTTCTAATCTCCAACCTAAACCTCCCCTGGCACAACTTGAGACCCTGCCCTCTTGTCTTGTTGAAAGTCATCTGGCAAAAGAGACCAGGAAGGGAAGGAAGGGAAGCAGCTGGGTGTAGAATGAATGCAGAATCTCCTCCTTGCAGAGAGGAGGGCTCAGCATCCTTCCCGAGGCACAGCAGGATCCAGGGATGAGCTCTGAAACTGGGGACCCAGGGGACAATCAGCCAGCCAGGAGGTGCCATGTGGAGGTCCCCATCAGCTGTCTCCTGGTGTCATTGTGTGCTCTCAGCTCCTGCTCTGTCCCCTGATCATCCTTCTGCCCTGCATCCTTGCACACTGTGGCAGCAGAGGTGAGAGGAAGAAGAGCTGAAAGGTGGCTACAAAGCCAATTTTTTGTCCCATGGGCACCTGATTGCTCTGACTGGGGAATCAGAAACGTTTGGCCACAAAGTCTGGGCTTATCATTCCCAGCCTGGCAGGGACTGTGCCCACACCACATCAGCCCTTCCAACAGACCAGTGGCTCTTGTGAACTCCAGCACAACGTAATGGGGGAGTAATAAAAGCAGATCTGAGAGCATCATAGGCCCTTTGGCATATTTTGTTATGTTTTTTCCTAACAATAAAATTGAAGCTTATTTGTATTTACCAGTACCATCACAATAGGGAATTGGAGCAGATCCTCAGATTAAAAAAAAAAAAATGCTGAATTCTCTCTGTGTTTGATAACTGACAGCCTAGATCCCTGCTTGCTCTTGCTGTAGCCAATATGCTTTGTGTAATACCTAACCCAGAGATGATATCTGTGGAATTTACCTTCTAAGAAACAGTAGTCAGTGGATTCAATATTTGCTGAACTAATTAAAAGCCATTTTAGCTTTGATCAAATAACCTTCCAGTTGTAGTACATCTCCAGTGAAAGTAGTTTGTGGTTCTTTAGGGTCAATAAACAACCTGGTAAGGCTTGTGCATCCAAGGCTGCTGTTGGGGTTGAGGTGTGTGTCCTTAGCCAGGCTTTCCCATGACTTGGTATCAGACACAGCTTCCATCCAGCTCAAGTTGTTAGTGCAGCCATCAAAAGGCCACGTGCTGTGTTCACCCACTGACAGTTGTTTTGTGAGGAAGTGCAGGTCCCCTGTCACCCCAGGGATGTTGGGAACAACAGCTCAGAGCCCCTCTGCTCTGACTCCAGACTGGGAAGCTCCTTGCTGAACCTGCCCTGAGCCTCTTGTAACAGAGCCAGTTTGTTAATATTGATCTATAAATGCTGGCAGCCTCCCTCCATTTCCTGCTAGTGTGCTAACCACATCCTATAATCCCTGGGAGTTCTCTGGCTGGCACCAAGCTGGAAAAGGAGAGGGATTTGGGAGGTGGTGAAGAGGCAGTGATCCCATGCAGGGCTGGAGTCATGGCATGGTGAGAGGAAGCATTTATCCCACTGGATTACACCTGGGTGTAACAACTTCAGCCTCCTGAGCTGTCACCCTGCAGTCTTTCAGCAGCCTTGAATTAACCAGAGTGGAATTGCCATTTTCTGGAGAATATATAGGAAAAGTTCCAAAGTTTGGAGTGCTGGCGAGGCTGTGTGCTCACTGTGTGCAGGAAGGAGAATGGATCCTCTAGAAACCAGACCTGCCTGTGCCACCTGGTGCAAAGGACAAAAAGAAAAGGAAGCAAAATGATGATGCCCTTTCCAAAGGCAATCCTTGCTTTTGGATCCAATCACTTCTCTGGGAAGCTCTGGTGTAGCTGCCATTGCAACAGTTGTCTTGTTTCTTCTTCTTCCCATCCATGTCCAATGGAACTGTGAAGGGCAAATACTTCAGGTCAGGATTTTTACTAGTTATTAGAGCAGAAAGCAATAGGGAAAGATGAAGAATTTTAACAAAATCCATTCTCTCAATGTGGTGTGTCAGGATAGATTGTGATGTTTGCTTTATTAATCTATTTTTTTTTAAATAAAAATGAAGTTCATGCCTTTATGGGAGATCAAGTGATTGGATTTTTTCAAGGCTTCTGCATATTTATGTGAAAAATCATGTGAAATATGTGATGGTCTCTGAATGCTGACAGCTGATATGCCAGCAACAACTGGAGCCCAATAATTTCACAGTAGTTATGAGAAATCTCAGTGGAAATGTGTCTTTAAAAATGAGTCTGGTGAATTTAATTTTACAGCACTTCTCTTATCCAGAAAATTTTTCAACATTAATTAAAGCTGATGTGGTTATACACTCTACAAATACAGAAAGTACACATAATTATTTTTTTTTGTAGATATTCACCAATGCTTTGAAAGCTTCATTATACTTTGTCTATACTGGACATCAGAGTACAGAAGTGAGAGGACTCAAAATTCACATTAACTATGGCTCGAAAATCCCACGTTTTAGGCAACTACTTGAAGAGGAAATGAAAGCCACGTAGGATTAGGAGACTTTGCTGTGGTCAGACAGAGGGTTGGTGGCTGAGCTAGGAGTAGGTGCAAGGCTCTGCCTTTCTGCTGGACCATACAACAGCTCTTTGGGACAAAACCCTTTCTTTTGACTTCTTGTTTGGTACATTTTGGGTCCTGCAAAAAGGAGATGACTAACTACTCTTAGAGGTGGGATTTTGCAATAGCAGGAAAAGCCACAGAACTGTTTTTTTCATTTTAACATTGCTGATGATAAATGTATTCTGATGGACTGCTCGGTTTCTCATTCATGGAGATATTTAGTAGATTCCTTTAATGGTTGATGATGCACAAATCAGTTTTAATATCAATAATGAACAATTTGGACGGCATTCAAATTCAAGATCTGCCAAAAAAATTTGCTACACGTCAGGATTTATTGAGTACAATACAATGAGGTTGCCAAAGAGGCTGGAGTTCCTTCAGCAGAAAAGTAAACAGATGGTCTCAGGAAAGTGAGCACATTCTTAAACACTGAATTGCATTTGGACAGAATGGAGTCACATCTGCCAAAGCTTGCTGGCCAGAAGTATGGCAGAAGGGAGCCATCAGAAACTAATGTGACATTCTTCAAGCTCTTTCACTTAATATTGATATTAGTAATCTAATAGGAATGTTCCAGAATTACCAGGTGTCCTTTTCATTGGCCATTTTGGGGGAAGGAGACATGATTAACAGCTAGGAACTGGATATGCATTTGCACTGTGGTCTGAAGTGTTCAGTGCTAAATATATCTTCTGGGTCATCCATGTCCACCTGGCCTGGAGCTAAAATGGTAGATGCTCCTCATTTCAAATTATCTCTTTCTGATTCCTGCTACCAGAAGCCAAATGATAATCTTGGAAATGTGCAGTGGGAGGTTGGCTTTGAGAGAAGACATCAGCCCTGGGACTGCTCAGCACAATTATCCTGGAGATCTTCTCAGAATTAGGGGTTCAGGATCCCAGTTCAGGAGGCAGAAGGCATGGGGTATGTCAGGAAATACACAGACTGAGGCAGTGCTAATGGATTTGGGCTTGTGCAGTACCTTGTCAATATAAACTGCAGTAAGGGAAAAGTCTGACTTCTTCTTCAGCTGCACTGGGAAATCATCCAGGGAAGCACTGTATGTGAGGCAGACACATATTCTGATCCAAGCAAAGTCTTCAGAGATGGTTCTAGCTCTTGGTCTAGCTCTGCAAAGAGTAAAAATGTCACTAAGCCTGCTCCATGACTCAGCTTCACACCATAATACAGGGATCATAAAACCTCCCCGGGTTGTACAGAACTTAATTCATCCATAAATGTGATCCATGAGGTTCTTGCATGGAAGGAGCTGTAGGAATGGCCAAACAAACAGGGCATTGCTGTGAATCTCAGGAAGAAATCACATCCCTGGTGGTGGCAGAGCTCTGAGGTGAGGTGCCTGACACACCAGAGAGCTGTGCAAATGGTAAAATGTTAAAGGAATGTTAAGGTCTGATTGGAGACTGGCACTTGTGCAGACATTCAGGGGGAACATAGAGGTCAGTGCAGTTCAACAGGATGGATTCCTTCTTGCACACAGCAAACAAACAAAGTGAACATCACCTTTTCTATCCTCTCCAAAGAGCTGGCACAGGGGCAATGGGGCAGTGAATCCTACACAGTGGTGCAGCCACAGGACTCAGGGGTCATCAGTTCTCAGATGATGCCAAAAGGAGTGGTAGTTGCAAGCCTCATCTCAGGATCCTAAAATCCTAGAATGGTTTGGGTGGAATATTGAAGCTCATCTCCTTCCAACCCTACTGGGCAGGGACCATATTATCCCATATTATCCCTCTTCTTTGCTCCTTCCCATCGAGGGGTCTGGGTACACCTTGGGGTGAAGAACACCTGATAGTGTTCAGTACCCATCTTTGCTGTGCTCTGGGGAAGGGGTGAGGGTTGGTGTCTGCTAGAGGTGAGGTGTCTCCCCAAGGAGAAGGTGCTCTGAATGTTGCTGTCCCAGAGAGCTCTTTGGTGTGGCTGCTCTGCACATTCTGCCTCTTTTGTTGTGTGGGGTTAATGATGTTTTAGCTAATGCACACTTTTGCCTTGACTACCAGCTGGAAATATATTATTCCTTAGGGTTGGGTGATTTTTTTTCCCCTTAACCCCTGCCAAGTCCCTTTTGTACCTTTTCATGACAGACTCCTTCCTGCCTAGGAGAGGTGGATTCCCCCTCCCCATCTCCCCAACACGAGTCCCCCTGTTTCACAGCTCAGCCTGTGGAGAGGAGCAGCATGTTTGTGTTACAGGCAAACCCCCTCCAAGTGGAAGCCCTCTCAAACTGGGAGCAATGAGCCCTTCCATCCTCTCCCTCCAGGGACAAACACAGCACAGACCCATTGAGCAGAGCCTCCCACTGCTGCCAGGGGGAAGGGAGGGTGCTCAGCACCTTTGAGTGGTGCTCAGCAGCTTCCCAGCACAGCCCCAAAGCACCTCCCCTGCCAGCATGAAGGGAATGAAATCTTTCAGTCCATCATCTGTGTGGATGAGGGGGAAATGGGTAACATTTCCTCAGCTGTGCTCCTGCAGGGAGTCAGACCATGGGATTAGAACGGTCCCTCCTGGCTGGAAAAGCTCTGAATATCCCTCTGTGCTCACTGGGGTGCTTCATGGACATGTAGTGAGCCTATTTCAGCTCTGGTTTAACTCTGCTGACATCAGTGAGTTACACCAGGGATAAATTTGGCCTTGTCGTTGTGGTTTGGGCTGTAATTCAGTTCCTCCTTTGTTTAACACTTTTGGCAGCTTAATATATTATAAGTGCTGCAGACGTATACAATGCATTTATTTTATTTTTTTTTTAGCCAAGAAAAGTATGCTAATATGAATATTCCTACTTTGTCTCTTTCTTGTTACCAGTTAATCAATCACACAGAATGTTTGTGACACTTATTAAAGGGAATGAGTAGATAAAAGCACATGACTTTCATTTCTGAGCCCCTGATAAGTTGGAAATACAAAGGATCTCACCAAAGGGAGTCAGTGTATACTAATGGGTAGAACAAAGAGCTGAGAATGAAAAAGACACAGAATGTGGATCCTGGTTCTATTAATTCCCCTTGTGATCTTGGGTAACGCAGCTATTCCCCACGCTTTATACCTGGGAGCAGCTCCACTCTGGAGGCTGTGCTTCAGTTGAATGTTGTTAGGCCAAGCATCCTGTTAAATAAAACCCTTCTCTGCTGTCAGCTTTTAATTGCTATCAGCCAGAAATCCAGATTAAAATCCTGGAGCCTGGATCTGGGACGATTATGTTTTTAGTCCGTGTTCAGCTGCGGCTTCAAAAGAAAAGCAAATCCCAAATGCTGTGAATATTACTAATCTTTTTTTTTTTTTTTTTTTCCATTTCCTTCTGTGTTCAGATTGAGTGGCAAATCTGCAAATCTTTCCTCCACCTGGCTGCATGGGTATAAACTGAGCAATCTGCTCTTCTCTTGAAAACTCCAAGGCTCTAACGAAATAAACGCCTGGAAATAGCAAGTTGAGGAGTAGGATGGGTATTGATCCAGCACATGGAACACATCCCTTTCCTTTCCTCAGGTCTTTCTGAGGAATTCTGCCCTGCTGGCAGGTGCTCCAGCACAGACCATAGCAGGGGGGGGAGGAAAACTCTCACCCAGCTGCCATGGGGTTGTCCATGTCCAGGTGATGGTTATTGCATTGTGTTTCAGCACAAGGAACCCCAGGAGCCTTCACTGAGAGGTTCACATTTTATACACACTTCTCCTTACATATCCCAACTCCATATCTCCCTGTCCCAGGGTGGGGAGGGAGGTGGCAGCTGTCACAGTGTCCCTGGTGGCACTGTGCACAGGGAGTAGGCACATCCTGGCCGTGGGCTCTGAGGCTCAGTCCTGGTCCAGAGGAGGAAAGGATTCAGTGCCATGGGCCAGGAGTGTTTCTCCACTGCCACAGGGCCTGGAGCTGCCCTGGGTGCTGCTCAGGATGAGGATCAAACCCAAAACAAACATTTCCTGGGCTTGTTCTTGTCTTGGTTTTCCCTCCCGTTGTTTCCTGCAGGCTGCTTGCTGGTTTTCACTCTCTTTTAAAAAGCAAATGTTCCAAATGGCCTCTGAGGACAAACAGCACTTGGCAAGTTCATTTAAGGGCTGAATGTCTGAGATGGTGACAAGTGACAACACACACCCCCCTGGTACAGCAAAGCCCTGGCTTGGAGCTGCCCCTCTCATCACCAGGGAGGTTGGGAGCCTTCTGGCTGGGTCTGTGGCTCCATCAGAAGGAAATCTGTGAGTGCAGCTGGGCAGGTTAACTCTGGGAAAAATCAGTCTGCCACTTGGCCTTACTCTTCTCAGAGGCATCTCCAGCTCAGAGTGATGCTGAGCTTCTCCCTGGGAAGTGTAGGAGAGGAGAGGTTCAGGTCCTGAGGAGAGGTTGTAGCCGGGTGGGAGTTGAGCTCTTTTCCCAGACGACTTTCAACAAGACAAGAGGGCAGGGTCTCAAGTTGTGCCAGGGGAGGTTTAGGTTGGAGATTAGAAAGAATTTCTTTCTGGAGAGGGTGATCAGACATTGGAATGGGCTGCCCAGGGAAGTAGTGGATTCTCCGTGTCTGGAGATATTTCAAAAGAGCCTGGATGTGGCACTCAGTGCCATGGGCTGGGAACCACAGGGGGAGTGGATCAAGGGTTGGACTTAATGATCTCTGAGGTCCCTTCCAACCCAGCCCATTCTATGATTCTATGATCCTCCCTTAGATAAACAGCTCATTTTTGGCACTGCTCAGAATCCAGGGCTGACACCTGTGATGTTCTTGTCAAGTTGAAATGAGCAGCAGGATCAGGACCAGTCTGGGGAAGGGCAGAAGAAGGCAAGAGGCAGAGCATGGTCAGATGTGAAGGAGAACTGAGCTCTGGACCTGGCTTTGCTGCTGCTCTGTTAGCACCAGGCAAACCCTTTTCTCTCTTGTTTCCCTATCTGCAGAGCTGGGATGATGATCCTACCCTTTTTCAGAGAGTTCTTGGAGATTTCCAAGTCAACAGTGGTACTGTTGTTATTAATGAATCTGTAAATCTTTTCATTCATTGCTGTGGCAGCACAATAGCACACAGCACCTTAAATATGGTTCTTAGGTGGCTGTATGAAACATATGCTGCTGTTATTTTGTCTTCTTTGTATGTTTTCCAAATTGCTCCCTTTTGGTAAGAACAATGGTGTTATAAAGTTTGGAAACTAAAGAGAAGCAGGCAGTGTAAATGCTCAGAAATGACTAATTCTGTCAGGATTTTACAACAAAGAAGTTCCAAATGCAGTTAAAGGCCCAACTGTTAATGAATGAATAAAAAAAAAAAAGTAATTTGGATCCTATCAGCAGTGCAGGAGTTACTTTTATTAGGTAAAGCTATGCAAAAGTTTGGCATGGGTTCAGTAATAATAAAAGAGCAACCATAAAGAGTTAATTATCTCTGATCCCTAAAGGAAGTGTATCTTTCCTATCATCATTGAGGCCCTTTGTAGTGCAGGGTTGGGAAAAACACAACATTTTGGCTGGGAGCCCAACACCTGGCCTGGGAATCATGTTTTACAGTGGCCAAAGATCATCAGCTTCCACCAGATAGAGTGCTAATAATGTGAAATCAGTGCTGCAGGTACCTCATTAGTAGCACCACAAGTAAACTCTGTAGCCTTTTTTATGGAAAAAAAAAAAAAAGACAAGAGGCTTGGAGTCATGGTGTTTGCTTTACTTTGATCTTTAAATAAAAGTGTCTGTGTAGTTTCCTAAATAAATAAAAAAAAAACTTATGGCTGTTGCTGGCCTAAGCCTTCCTTCTCCTGTTCTCCTTACTGCAAAAATAGGAAATAAAACATAACAGACTCTGTGTTAAAAAGGGGGAAATTAAGAAGAAAAACAAACAAACTGAAGAGCTCTTTGGAAAATGCTCCCTCTTCTACCCTTCACTCTAGAGGAATATTTCTAAATTTTTTTTGGTCATAAAACGAGATATTGGTGAAATTCTTTGATTCACTCCTGGGACAGGCTCCAAGTGCATCAGGACTGCAGTTCCTCAGCAGCCTGGCTGATGGGAACCTTGGTGATTTCTAGTTGGAATTGGACCAGAAAACTCCCTGCATGGCAGTGTGCAGGCAGGAATGCATGCATGGATAAAGAAAAGGAATTTTCAGAGAGCAAATGATACCAAAATAATTATTTCCCTGAATATTTACAGGCAGACAAAGAGATGTGAAATCTGGAACAGGTTTAAGCATCACTGACAAGAGACATCTTTGGACGCTTCTTGCATGCTAGAAGTTGGTAGAGGTTGGGGATTTTGCTGGCTTTCCCCAGGCCAGCAGTGATGAAGTATTTTGGCTGAGAGCAGAAAGCTGTGAGGGCCTTTACAAAGATTTAGCCATTTTTTCCTGATTTCTGCCCAAATAGTCTTGTCTGGTTGGCATCACCTCCCCTGGAGCATCCAACCTCCCCAGCATTACCCCACAGCTGCCTGGCTCTCTGGTGCTGGAACAGCCAGGGAGGATTTTAGCAAAGCTGATGGTTTTAGTGAGGTTCATCCATTTTTGGGAGTTCCTCATCTCTCCCTGCTCCTGGGGGGGAAAGGAGAAAGGAGACCCCTGGGCAGCAAGTCCAGGCTAATGGTTAGGGCAGTGTGGTCCTGAACCGGGACTCATCAGCTTGATGGGGGTGGTAAATAAAAGTCAAAAAAGCAGGTAGTTTCTTTAAAAGAAAGTAACAGATGTGGAAAACAATTTCTGTGGTCTTTTGCTTCACTAGAAAATAATCTTTCTTTAAAAGCAAATGAACAGACCCCAAGATTTCATCTGCTGGGACTGTTTGGCAAACCTAGAACAAATCTTTCCCCAGACAGCATGCAGAATGTACAGTTTCTAAGGATTTTGCTTCATCTGCCCCAGCTGAAAAATTCAAGTTGGAAGGCAAGGCTGCCCTTTATTATGCATGCCAGCCAACAAGTCCCTTCCATCCTTTAATAACTGTGTCACAACACCTTTCTCAGATGCTTGATGGTAGAACGCAGAGGTTAATTGGTTATGGAAATGGTTGCTAATGTTAGAAGCAGGAGAGTAATTTGTTCCCCCGAGCAGGCAGAAGATGCAGGGGTGGCACATGAGCTGTTGCATCTCCCTCAAAGGCTCCTGCTGCTCTCCCTGCTGTCCCCACCACCCTGGCCAAGGGATGCTCTCCCTGCCATGTGCTGGTGACCTTCCCTCCACCCTGGGCTCTTGCCCCAGCACTGTGTGGCTGTCACATTGCTGGGGGAGAGCTCCCATCCATGCTTCTCCATCTCTTCCACATCTCCCAAGAGGAGCAAGAGAGCCAGGCTTACATCAGCCCCATCACTGAGGGGGGCTGGGGGGCTGGGTCCCTCCTGCCCCTGCTCTGGGGAAGTTCGGTCTTCCCACTGGACATGAACAGCATCCAAGCACAAGCTTTTAGGCCACGGCAGGGTTTGGATTTCTACTTCTTTGGTCTTCCCTGTACTGGTAGCTTCTTATGACTGCTTGTGTAGCAGGCATGCAGCTCCCAGCCTGGCTCTGGAGTGACAATGTGTGCTGGTTTGGTGAGATCTGCTGCTGCTTAAAGCCAAACCATGGTTGGGTTCCTTGGCCCTGACCTAGAATCCTGGGAGAAGTGATCCTTGGTTTCCCATAAGGGAGAAGGCTCATTCTCTGGGCCAGGCAGATCCTCTTGGCCACCATGGTGGAGCCTGGCTGGTTGTGGGTGGCAAGTGTTGCATGGTATGAGAGGCATCAGCAGAAGGGTTTGGAGAGGCAGGAGAAGGGTTTGGAGATGCAGCAGAGGGTTTGCAGGGGTTGCCTGGGGTGGTCAGGACATATCCTGGCAGGCACTGGTTCTTACACCAGCAAGGTGCTGCTGTCCCCTGGATGAACTGAGGCTGCCCCTTGGGTTACCATCATGCTGTAACACCAACTTCTAAGAGAAGCAGCACACACACACTGAGTCCTCTGTCCTCTGTTCATCCATGGTTTAAATTAACCTCCAAAGTGCAGCAGGCACCAGCACACCCACCTGCCTGGACTTCATCCTGCAACTTTCCCTTGCTCAGTAGTAAGGGACATTACTTTGGCAAAGGAAAGGTTAACAATCCCCATAGACATATTATGTTTCTAACGTACTTATCAAAAGCTTTTAACCCAGAATAACATTTAGAGGAAGGCAGCAGAGCTCCACCACGCTGCTAATGCTTACAAGATTTCCCTAAATGCTTTTCCAGCAGCTCTTGCTAAGGAGAGAGCCCAGTGAGCTGGAGCTGGGGGTGCTCCCCCTGCACCCATCCTTCCCAGTGACACCAGTGCCTGTCCAGCCTCACTGGGTCCACTCAACCACACATCTCAGTGGGGTGGGGAGATTGGGGGGGGGGGGGGGGGGTCTCATGGGCTGGCTGGGGAGAGTTGTGGCTGGGGTGCAGGTGGCTGGTGGAAGGGGACAGTGCCAGCTCAGCTCCTTGGGTCACACACATCTCCATGAGGAGGCAGATGCTTGGGACTTCCCCTCCAAGACAAAGAGCTCAGGCAAGTGCCACCCTCCTAGGGAAGGACAGGACTTGCAGTGCTGAGCTGCATGCATTTTGCTTCCCGTCTCCAAGGAAAAAAAATGGAAGGCTTCTGCCATTTCCTTCCTCCTGTTTAAAAGGAAGGGGTGAATAAGGCTCCTCTTTCCTCCGGCTGCTTCATCCCCCAATCCAGTAATTAATGTGCCACTTAAATGCCCACATTTCCCTGGATGACAATTTCTAGCTACAGAAATGCCATTCAGTTGGCTGCCTGGCTTCCAGGTGGGGTTGTGCTGGAGCAGCCTGTGTGCTCCCTGCTCTGCCAAAAGCCCTCACATCCCAACCCCAAGGAAATGAGCTGGCACCCAGCAGGGCACCGCGGCCCTCAAAGGCTCAGCTGCTGGGGGTGGATCTTCTCATTCCTAACCTCCTGGAGCTTTAGAGGATTCTGGGCATCTGAGGATTCTGAGCCAAGAGGACTGACAGGAACTGAGGGTCAGGTCCCCCGGTGTCTACTTCATCCCGTGGCAAATTCATATGTGGAGCCCCAGCATCTTTAGTCCTGAAATTGTAGGAACATTACCCACCTGTAGCAGCTTAATTTACACCCTCCCCAACACCTTTAAGATGCTTTATAACCTTGAAAATTCCCTGACAACAAATACTCTCCCCCAGCATATGCCAGGAAGGAAGCAGAGCAGTACAGCCATTCCAATTAAGGCTGAACATTTCATGCGTCCCTGGTATTTTTTTATTGAGGTACTGTCTGTCTTTTTAACTAGGTTTGTTTTTATTGAAGCAAAAACCTGCCCTTTCAGATGAGCAGGCTGGTCTATCAGGGCTGACATTTAGTGGAAAACAAAGTGCAGGCACGAGAAGGTTACGAGAGCTGGCACGTGCTGTAGCTCAGATTAGCCCATACCAGAACTGCACTTGTCTAGTTTTAATTTCAAAAAAATTCCTTCTGTCAGTAGATTTCATCCTGCTTGTGAGCAGAGTCGGAGGCCTGAGCAGAAATGGTACTTGACAGCTGTAAAAAAATAAGGGGTTTGGGACTTATTCCATCATTCTACTCCAGAACTGATAAAACAGCTCGGGACTGACTAGAGTTGTAAAGCTTCACCCCATACCTGAGCTGCTCTGCTGCCACCAGCCCAGGGCAATGTTATCTCTGAGTAACCTCTGCTTCCAGCAGGAACTGGCCATGGGAGCTGAGCACCTCCCAGGCTTTCCATTAGGCCTGGCAGGATTTGGTGCTGCTGGTTTTTGGTCACAGCAAATCTGGCCGTGGAACCAGGATCTTCTGCTCTCTCTATCCATGCAGCTGCCAGTGAGCTTGGCAGGAACTTTCAGCTTTCTTAACCTTGGGTTTCTAATGGCTTTTTTGGACCACTGTGTACGTAAGCAGGGTTCATTATCCATGTCCAGATCATACTAAATTCACTGTGCAACTTAAACTGGTGCAGTAGACACCCAGTTGCAGCCAGGACATTCAGTAATCCCCAGGGAAGACATTTCCTGGCGTGTGTTCTTTGCATCATTCAGTTGGGCACTGGCCCCCAGCTGAAGGGTAAAGCTCCTTTCCCTTCAGCACTGCCCAAAAACAGAGAGACCATCCCAACCCTGGGCAAGCCACAGGGCAGCTTTGTGTGGACCTAAAGCAGGCAAGAGGCAAACTGAATTAACTGCAGGATGCTGCTTCTTGGAACCATGGAGTGAGTGGGCTTGGCACTGGGGAGGATCTGGGAGGAAGATTTCTGCAAGTCAGGGAGCCCCAATCCCAAGGCTTTGGAGCCAAAAGCAGTGTGGTATTTGGGGTTTGAAAGGGTTTGGAAGCAACGTTCAGCTGAATCCTGTGTAGAGTGAGCTGCTGTAGGCTCTTTCTCAATGGAAGGGAATGGGTCAGTGGCTGCCCGTGCAAATCCAGTCTTAGGTTTGTGCTAGAAGAACCTTGTCTGCTCAGACAGGGAGCACAGGAACTAGTCAGATCAGATCCACAGAAGGGAAAATATTTGCTTCTGTAAAGTCTGAGTGTATTTGCTTTTCATACACATGACATTATTTGCTGGTAAATATTAATAGTGGTGATACTTAAGCTAAATGTTGGGAAGAAAAGCTTTCCCTCTGCTATTCAGTGCCTTTATCTCCCTATTCACAGACCCAACTCAAAATTCTTTACTCTTAACATCATCATCTGTTGTCATAGAAACTATTGCAATACATAAGTACTCCAAATGACTGCAACTTGGATGGCAAGGGATCAAGATGGACTGTGATGGGGAACACTTTAAGCAGGTGTATCCATCAACAACAATGGATGGCAAGAAGGGGTATTCAGTCTCAACAATGCAACATGTACTACATTCATTTTTATGCTAACACAATCACAGAACAGTATTTCTTGCATCTTTTTTGTTTATTTGGTGTAGTCTTTCCACTGAGGCATATAATCCAGGAGGCTCTTTGTTTGGTTTAAAATGGTGGAGTCCATTTCTGAACCAGTTTTACTGGGATTTCTTGGTGAAATTTCCTACTGAGAATTGGGGTTTACATTCCTGCCTTCTTAAGTTTATGATTATTTGTACCTTGCTAATGAAGAAGTAATCCATCTGCTTGGTTTCCTCTGGCTGAGCAAGCCAGCACTGAGCTTTGCCTCTTTAGCATTTATACACCCCTATTCTCTTTGAATGAGGACTGCAAATACATCCACCAAACCCAGTTCTACAGCCACTCACACACCTCCAGTAAGTCTGCAGTCCTCTAAGTCCCATCCATCTCTCTGAAGCATGTCCTGTTCCCAAGAAGCAGAACAGAAGGTCAGTTACAAGTTACTGGATTTTTTCCCCCCCTTGCTATAGCTGCAAAATGCCAGAAGAGCTTCAATTTGAAGCCTGAAGAAACTGTTATTCCTGCATCATCTCAGTGGAATGCAAAGCTCAGACAGGTCCTTAGGATGTGTAAATGTCACAGAGATTCAGTTTTGCAGAGAAGCCATTGACACTCCAGTGACAGCACAGCACTATTTTGCTTCTGGTTCAGTACAAATTACAGACAACTTGACATTAGAGACCTTCAAATGCAGCAGCAGGCTGAAATCCTACATGATCAACTGACTTTCCCTATTTGCAAAAACACAGCTTTCATTTAGATGTCTCTGTGGGGACAAATTGATGGAATGGAAATGGGATGGGGAGGAAGCTCCTGCTTGGTGTGGTACTGCCTGCTCCGTGCTGAAACCTCTGACGTGTGGCTCTGACCCTCCCTGGCAAGAAAGACACTGCCTGGAAATGTTGCTGGCACATCCCTGAGCTCTGATTTCAGCCTCTGCTCTCTGAACCCCCCCTGCATGAAGCACAGGGAGCCAAACTGCTTAAATAAGAAAAGGCTCTTTGCTCTTGTTGTGTGTTTCAGATAACTGCCTGCGTTGATAGATGTTGTCTGGTGACTTTGCAATTATCCTCTTGTCTTCCTTTTACAGCTAATAACAGCTCAGTGACCATTCAGTTAAGATGGTTGAGTGCAGCTTGATTCTCTCTTTTAAAGAAGGCATTTACTGAAAACAAGAAGAGAAATCACAGCCTGGCCAGGAATACTACTGCAGCCCGTGGGTTAAAATGGTTTTTGGGCTCCATAGGCAAGAGCAGCAGTACAGGGTGTTGTGTTTTGGGGGGTGCGAGGTACTGTTGAGATTTGGGTGAATTGCAGAAGGACTTGGAGCAATGGCTTTTGTACTGCCAGCTGAATCTCATGGAAAGAAACTGTGCAAGAACCATCTGACCAGGCCCAGAGGAACAAGAGCCCAGGTGACACCAAACTCCCAACTGGGGATGCTACTTGGTGAAAAAAAAGAAAAGTCATTGCAACTCATAGAGCCAGATTAGCAAAGCTTGGGCCAATGAGCAGACAGGGTCTGTATTGCTTAATTAATTCAACTGTCATGAAATTAAACTATCATCTACTTTGATACCTGTCTGTTTTCTCAGGTGCAGTTATACTTGGAGAGACCCCACGCCCGTTTAGCTCTGATCCCTTTTGGAAATAATTGGCCCGGGTTTGATTGATAACATGTATTCCTCTTTAAAAGAAAACACACTATTTTTCATAATCAGAGGCTGAATGCATAATGAGTGCTCTGGTGCTGCCTTTAGCATCAGGTCTGTCAAACTGCACAGTTATTTCCATATTGATGCAAACTAAGATATTACACTCCCTCATTACATTGACATGGCACATCTTTCAACAGTCAGCTTCCAATCATACATTCCTTGCAAACAAAATTACCTTCATTTTCTCTTTTGCTACAGAAGGAACTAGCAGTGGAAATGTGCCCTAACAAGCTAATCAACTAATTTTTAGAATATGTTTGAACCATTTAATATTCTAAAAGAAAACAAGAAAAAGTTGCTAATGGGTATGCTGGCATAAACAGAAATAAATAGACAACTGGTTGACTGAACATTAGCATACTTAAGTTTTATCGAAGTCACAGTGGAATTCATTTTGCAAGTCAAAAAAGCAAGATCTATTTGTATCCATAAGCCAAACAACCTCATTTTACTCTCTACATTCTTGAGCAGATAACCTTGGCTATGAAGGTAAAAGAAAAAAGAGGAAACTATCCTTTTAGGAGCCAAAACCTTCAGGCAATAAATTGATTTTAGTGGGACCAGTGTGTAGGGCTACTGATAATGGTTTGTGTGATGCTAATGGCCCTGCTGCTAGGAGAGAGGAGTCAGGCTCTTGGTTATGGGATGCCATTCAGGGGGCTGGCAGGCAGCAAGGGGGTTTCCAAAGCAACATCCAGGAGTGGGGAGAAGGGAGAGGCAGTTCTGCATCACTGAATCCTAACTCCTATCCCAAACAGGCAGCCATCAGCAAGGAGAAGAGTTGGGGTCTTCAATAACCCAGTTCCAGGAAAGGGGATGGGTCACAGTAAGGAGACTGAAAGCCACCACAGGGGAAGATTATTGACCAGAGAGAGCATTGCTAAGGTGGCAAACACCATGCAGGAAGGAGAGGTAGGCTGAGGCCACCAGGTCCTCACCAACCTGTGGCCAAGTCCTTCATCACCCCCTGGGAGCTTTGCAGGACCCCCTGATTCTTTCAGGACACACACCATTTGTGGTGAGGATTCCAAACCCTCTGGATAGATCCTCATTCTGCCTCACCCCTTATGCTTTGCTTTCCAAAAGGAGCTTGGTTTCATTCCCTGCCATGATGTCTCTCTGCATTCATTACATATGTTAATCTGCTTTGGAAAGTTCACAGAAAAGCAAATTATTGTGCTGGTAATGGTGTTCAGACAAACCTTTGATGTCTCCTCTAAGTCTGGAACAAGTGACAGTCCTTCCCTGTGCCTGTGACCTGATAAGGGCCATAGGGGTCACCAGGACAGCCCTGGACAGCCCCTTCTCCTGGGGCAGGGCAGGGAAGAGCAGAACCATCCTCCTGGAGAAGCTGACCTGCTCTGCCAGCTTCAGACAGAGCACTGAGATCTCAGCACCACAGCTTCCCTCTCCCTGCTCCACACAGGAGTCAAGAGCCCCACACTTCAGCCCTGTTTGGACCAGGAATTTTCTTCTGCACCATCAGTTATCCCCAGATTTCCCTAAGGTCATGTGGACTGTGAAGCTTGTGAGTTGATCCTGGATACTTCAGTGTCCAAATCCTAATTATTCCACACAGAGGTCACTGCAAGGAATATATAGGGTGATTTACACATCTGAAACCAGGATCTGGTAGCAGAACCTAGGATTTGGGGCACTAGATTTCCCATTTCTTGGCAATCCAAACCTGAAGACCACGAGGTCAGAGCTGTGAAAACTAAAGTTATTATCAGCTGCACTTCTTTACATCTCCAGGACAAAATACCTTCCAAATTTGACAGATTCATGGGAATGCAGCAGACTGTTCCCTGATGTGGGGTTAAACAACACACTGTGCAGCAAGAGAAACATCTGTTTGTTGTTGAGCTGTGCAGTGTCTGTCTCAGCTGAGGGTCTGGAAGAGGAGAGGGACAGCTCGAGATGAAAGCCTGAACTTCAGCTGTAGGGGAAGGAATACATCCAGCAGGAATACAGCCACGATTCTGTAGAATATTTCTGCTCAATCATAAAAAAAAAATCGAGGCAGTGGCCATTCCAGCAAATACCCCAGCACCATGGCAGCATGACAGATGAAACTGGAAACCTTTCCATCATAAAATCATATCCTACCAGTGGAAAAGGCTGGAGAACAGATGTCCCAAAGAGCTGGGAGTGCATCATATCCACCGGGGTCTTTTCCTCTAGAAAACAAAAAAAAAGGAAGTTTCTGATGGAAGTGTCTGTTGGGAAAAAAAAGAAGGGTGGGAGAAGTTCACCTCCCTGAGAAATCACATCAAATCCTGACATGGGGGCAGCCACCTGAGGGGCTGGGTGTGGAATCAAGCATTTTGGGCTCCTGTGGGGCACGGAGCCAGGGATGCAGCTTGGCTCTCTGCATCCTTCTGAAGAGGTTTTGAACACACTCCTCATTTTGCAGATTTCAGCAGAAATGTGTACGAAGCAGTGTGATAACTCTTCCTGAAACCTGACTTGATTTTCTCCCTTCACTATCTTATCTGGTATGGAGGAGATTGAAGTCACACCAGATTATGAAGTGTTATTCTGTCTACCCAGCCAGAATATCTTTGGACAGCCAGGATGCCAGGACCAAGCTTCAGCTTGCCTCTGACTGCAGGTTCACATTGGGAAGGTACTTTTCACTCCATCACTGACTCAAAAGATACAAACAGAGTCCTACACCTGGTAATTTCTTTACATAAATAACAATTCTGCAAAAGATCCTTTTAATGACATCAATTATATGTAAGTAAGTGCACTTTGAAGACTGAATTCTTGTTTTTTAGGGGGTTGTTTTGAAGCCTCTTGGAATTCATTAAGAGTAATTTTCCCTCTACAAACAAAAAAGCAAGTTTCCCATAGAAGCTAACTCCCCTGACAGGTACATTGTTCCACTTTCAGGGCTAGTTATTTACTTGCCAAATGCATCAGACACAGAGCCTGAAAACAGCTGCAGAGATATAAAAACACTTATCCTGCCTCTTTTTCCCAGTTTGTGCAGGGGCTGTGCAGCCACGGGGTGCAGATGGAAGAGGGGATGTGCCATGGGGGTGTGCTAGGGCTGCAGGCTGGGTTTAGCCCAATGTAGTGAAAGGAAAGAGTAAGTAACAGCTGGAATTACATCATTTGAAGTTTAAATTAAGAAAGGTTTGAAGGTGGAAGGTTTTGTGCTTGCTGCTGTCCCCATTCACTGGACAGACTCTGATTCCAGACCTTTGGTAGGCACCAACACCTCCTTCCATCCAGTTCGTGTTCCCAGGAGCACTGAGACCACCTGAAAGGCAGCAACTCGAGTTTTGACTTGTGATAGTTTTCCACACTTTACTTGCAATCCTGCCAGAGACCGACCTTCCTTCCTTCCTTCCTTCCTTCCTTCCTTCCTTCCTTCCTTCCTTCCTTCCTTCCTTCCTTCCTTCCTTCCTTCCTTCCTTCCTTCCTTCCTTCCTTCCTTCCTTCCTTCCTTCCTTCCCACTTCTCCCAGCACCGATGGGAGGTCCTGCTCAGACAAAGGGCTTTTTCCCCTGGCAAAATGAAGGAAACCTTTCTCTTGAATTAGGTATGCAAAGCTTTGTGCTTGGCCAAAGATCTAAACCTCCACTGTTTGTGCTGCATTGTGAGGAGGTTGTTTTATATTGTCCCCATTCACAGTCCCTCTGTGCAGGGAATGGGGACAAGTTGTCTGTGCCAACTCACACAGACTTTGCAGGAATAGCTGCATGAAAGGCAGGAGGCACTCTGAGCTTCTGGACATCTGGATATCTGCAGCAGAAAGAGGAGATCCCCATCATCCCATTGCTTCTGCCATGGGAGCCACTGTTTCTACTTAAAATTTCACTGACAATATAGAAAAATGCCATTCAGGCAGAGGAAAAATGCCTGTGCAGAGTGGATTGCTGGAGAGCATCAAATCCCAGCCAGCCAGCAGCTGATAATCTGCTTGTAAACTCCTGTTTGAAAATAAAGACAATCTCATTTTACAGTAACCAGATGTTTAACAGAATATTAATGCCTACAAGTGCTCTAGGCTAGTGTTTTTAAAGGTCTGAAGAGGGCTTACAAAAATGTAAAATCACAAGCAAGTGTGCAGTTCAAAGGCTCCTCAAAGCTGTGAAATGTTGTGTACTGAGGGACAGATCACCTTTTGTTTCTGCCTGGGATGTGGGGGGGGATTGATTGCCCAGTGCTCCTCCAGAACTTACCTCACCCAGTCCCTTTCTGCTCAGCTTTTCCCCCTCATTCTTTATTATCCATAATTGGATAACTTCTCTCCAATTTTCTCCTTGGAACACTGAAGATAAGGTTTCTGTTTAATCATCCCACTTTAAGTACTTGCAATCAGACAGGATATTGCTGCTTTTAAAATAAGACAATGACATTTAATGACTTTCATTTCTTCCTATACAAAAGATTAATTTATATGCTGGAGTCATCTTTCTCATTGGAAAATTCTCTCCACTCTTTTTGAAATGATTCAACCTGATTAACAACTTAATTCTCCTTTTCTCTTTCTGATTTTGCGACTTTCGCTCCAAGCACTTGCTTGTCATCTTTTTTTCTACCAACTGTAATTCAACTTTTGTTTCTGAATTAGCCTGCAGTTGAGATGCCAGACAAGCTGGAAGGTGTCTGATACAAACATGAAACCACTGCTGGTGTGTTGGGTTGGGAGGAGGTGGGGAGAATGGCTCCCTGCTGATGGAGCAGCCCATGGCATCACCCTGCTTGGAGACACGGCAGTAAAAGCTGTAGGAGAACAGAGGCCTTCCCTTAGCAGCCCTTGGAGGCTCTAAGAAACTCTGTGCATGTCCCTGGGAAAACACAGGGCTGGGGAAGCAGAAAATGCAGCACGGGTGGTTTTCAGGCTGTTGGAAAAGCCCCTGTGGTGGAGGCTCCACGGAGCAGGTAGGGAATGGGGAATGAACCAAGAGTGAAAAACATCATGTTATGGAATACACCTCACCTGGCTGCTTCAAAATCCTAAAACATTCATATTTAACCCACTGGTTTTACTTGTTTTAGTTTACTTGTAGTGTTTAATATTGTTCTTCAGTGCTGTTGGAAGTTTCATCGAGATGCTGTCTTGCCAGGCACATCTCTATCCAGAGGTACAAAGTGTCTCCATAAAGCTTTGTGCTTTCTGCATCCTTACTGCTGATTCCATGGTTAATAGCACAGAGTGAAAGGTAATCCTTACCTTCAAACAGGTGAATGTTTGCCTATAGCAAGGTAAATACCATTGTGAGGAATGTCTCTTGCTTTCCTGCTAATATGCTTTAAAGCAACTTTAATTTGCTTAACTCTGCTGGCCATCATTTTCTTTGTGTGGTTTTTTATTCTTGCTTCTAACTTTGGTTTCTAATTTATGTGTGCCAAAGTCAACTACTGTGGTGTTTATCTGTGTTCTTTTACCTTCAGAAACGTGTCCATTTTTCCTCTAAAATCAAGCTGTTGCTGTTTCTTTAAGTCACCAAGGCCTTTTCCTGCAGTTGTGGACTAGGGTTTTTCTGTATATAGGATAAATGAATAGAATATACAAGGAAAAACTACGTGAGCAATCTGACAAAACTCTTTTTCTGAACAGATTTAGCCCATAAGTGTTTTCTGGCCTGTGGTAGGAGACTTCCTAATGGACCTAATCCACAAATGCAGTGTTGAAGGGAGTTAGCACGAGCCACTGTGCCACGTCAGAACTTTCCAAAACCTCTAATGGCTTTTTCTACACTTTTCTGCCTTTGTACCAGACAAATGGCTGAGCCCAGATGCTTTTATTTTCCCCAGTACATTCTCTGTAGGTGTATAACAAATGCATCAGCCACATTTCCATGCACACTTGAGTGCCACACTCTATTTTTCTTTGGGTCAGGATATTACTCCCCATCGCTGCCACCGCTGCCGAGCAGCACTTCATTTCCAGGGCAGTGGCATCTTTGTGTTCCAAGAAGAACCTTTGTTTCCAGTTCACATGGTATAAAGAAGAGCTTCAGGGGCCAGGAATGCAGGAATCCTCTCATTTTTTATTTTCACTGCCCTTACCCAAACGTGGTCCCAGGTCCAAAGCCGTGCTGGAGCTGGCCCAGGGAAGCCCTACCCGTGGTGTGCATCCTGTAGCTGCCCAGTTCCCTCTTCCAGAACTTCTGTCCCAGCCCCAAGGGCTTGGGAAAGTGGACGTGCACGTGCAGAGAGCTATTTGGGGCTGTTAAGCAGATGCTAATGATACTTCCCATCCAGGGGCTGTGGAGTATTGTAATGATGCTTTAACACAGCTCAGCAATCAAACACTGGAGTGTAATGAAAACAGGGACACGTGTTTACCAGAGTATAAAAGCATATAGAGAACAGAATGAAAACAATTCTTCACTTAAGGGCACACACATGTAAATACACTGATGTGTCACTTGACTACTCCATGCCACTCAAACCAAAACACAAACCCCACTGCTGGGACACACGGGCCATGGGTGGCAGCAATACCCCAGGCTAGACTGAATCCACTTTCCAGATTAAGCTCCTAATCTTACAAATATCTCCAGGCTGCTGGAATCCTACAGCCACATGATGTTCTCTGTGTGGTGCCTTCCACACCCCATCAGGGATCAGCTCTGCCCTGGGGTCTGTCCCATGCTCTGTTTCCACCAGGATGGCAGCAAGACAAGAGGGCAGGGTCTCAAGTTGTGCCAGGGGAGGTTTAGGTTGGAGATTAGAAAGAATTTCTTTCTGGAGAGGGTGATCAGGCATTGGAATGGGCTGCCCAGGGAAGTAGTGGATTCTCCGTGTCTGGAGATATTTCAGAAGAGCCTGGATGTGGCACTGAGTGCCATGGGCTGGGAACTGCAGCAGGAGTGGGTCAAGGGTTGGACTTGATGATCTCTGAGGTCCCTTCCAACCCAGCCAATTCTATGATTCTATGAACCCTGCAGCATCTCACTGGGAGCACTGGGGCAGCAGGCAGGGCCCATGCAAAATGCATAAAGCACTGAAGATAACAGATAACAAAAAGCTAAGTAGATTGGGGGGGAAGTCTGGCTCAAGACATTTAACCCAGAGCACTGCTCTGCTGTTGGGTTGGGTTTGCTGGCTAGAGAAGCAGCTTTGATGCTGTTTGCACTCTGAGCGTAGTTTTGGCGTGGTAATTTCCTTCCAGAAAAAAAGATGGTGAAGTGAATGAGAGCTGACATGACAGATTGTATCTGCTGTG
Source organism: Calypte anna (assembly GCF_003957555.1). NCBI lineage: Eukaryota > Metazoa > Chordata > Aves > Apodiformes > Trochilidae > Calypte > Calypte anna. The sequence continues at coordinate 32,667,051 of NC_044252.1, read as the reverse complement.
CCTATTGGCCCCAAAGGCAGTCATTTGTGCTTTAAAATTCAGTAATTATGTATGTACACAAATGTTTCTAATGGGCCCCAAACAGCAACACGGGCCACTGTCCCCGAGCTCTCTGTAGCCAACATGGGAAAGACTGAAATAAAATAAGCAAGCGAGTAACCTGAGGTTGCTTGGGTTGGAGAGAAAGCTCCAGAAGAAAAACCTCAAAATCAAGGGGTTCAAACCTCTCAGGAGGGAGGTGACCTGGAGCAGTTTGCCTGTGATGAAAGAGCAAAACCAAGCATGGCCTTTGCAGGACTGATCCCCTGTGCCAGAGGAAAGCCCATGTCCTCCCCTCAACACTGCTACTTGTTTCAGTGTGACCTGCTAGGAACACAAACACCGTTTGCCTGGCTTCATCTGCATCTGGGCCATGCCTAAGGTGTGGGCTGGCTGTGGTGTAGATTTTTATTCCATTTTGAGCAGCTGATTCCTTTCCAAAACCCAGCAGAGAGCCTTGGCCAGGCAGGACAGGCTGTGGGGGCAATGCCTGCTTAAGGAACCACCACGGTACCTTTGTTTGACTGGCTGCCTGGTGCCCTGTTCTCACTTGTACAATTATTACAAAAATCAGACAGAATGTTGCCTTGAGATATGATTTTCATAGTGGGATGGATTTTATTATAGCAGCCCTACAATACCCACCATTATCATTTTGATTATGTGCTCCTCTCATTTGCACTAGTGGAACATTATCTGTGGTACATTCATTATTACTTTATAAGAAACTGAAACTACATCCTTAAGATGAATTGTAAGGAAGGATTTCTATTTCCTCAGATAGATACTTTGGCTGAGAACATTAAGTGGCAAACATTATTTGTAAAAGTTTATTCTATTTTATTTACGTAAACTCTAAAAGAAAGAAATAACGTAGATATTTCTAGCAGACAGAAAAGCCTGAGGCTAGCTGCAACAAATGACTGCAATTTAGAATTCATGTACTATTAAGAAGTTCTGATTAAATTGTAAGTTCCTTCAGAGGAAGGAAGTTGGATAAATGAAATTCTGGCATTGGCCCAGTGGGCTTCTAGGGGTTTGCAGAGGCCGAGGGTTCAAACAGCAGCTCCTGGGGCTCCTCTGCTCCCTTGATCCCAGGTCTCTGAAGATCAAATCCATCATGACCCTGATGGGAGAGGGCAGAAGGTCAGGAGATGTTTGTCTTTAATAGCCCAATTGGGTTTCAAGACAAAACCAGTGGGTTTAAAGAGCTGCTGGATCACCTGTAAGGCAGGGAACATCTGTCAGTGGAGTGCAGAACATGCTGGGGGTGAGACTGCCCTGTGCTGCATGGCCACAGACAGAGGTGGCCTTTGCCCCAAGGACTTTGCACCCCTCCTTTTCTCCACATTGCCTTTACAGTGCAGGAGGCTTCATCCTTCTGCACACATGGGAGAGGAAAGCCATAACCACAGGGATCTCACCCAGTGCAGGTCCCACCCTGCTTCCAAAGCAAACTGCCCCACATCTGCACAAACTTCCTGAGCCCAAATCCCGACCTTATCCAAGGTCTAAAACTTCCCATGACTGCAATATCAGCACTTTTATCAGACTTTCACAGGTCCTCTGGCTGAACCATGTCAAAATGGATGACCTTACAGGTCTTTTCCAACCTGAACATTTCTCTGGTTCCAGCAGCTCCTGGCTCAGGAAACGTTCCATATTTCTGATGATGTTCCTACTCATGACAGGGGCATTGGTCTACCTGACCTTTAAAGTTCCCTTCCCACCCAAACCATTTTTTGTGATTCTGTGCCTTGGTTGTGCTGCTCAAGTGCCATGGCCAAGAGGGACCCAACACTCAGATTTAAAGAGCCTCATTTGTTTCAGCTACCACTGAGTAATTAAGCCCCAGACTGGAGGTGAAACTGGACCATGTCAAGGACCCTGCTAATAAGGTGGAACCTGTGGCAATTTCTAAAAGATACTTTGTGTTTTCACTGGAAGAAATCACACTTTGCTGTGTAGATAAAGGAACATTTTCAGGCTGATTGCAAATCATAAATATTTGATGTACTGTAATTACTGGTTCTTCAACATCATTTTCTAAATTATTATTATTGCTATTAAATGCATAGAAACTTGGGATGGAAGAGTGAGTTAATGCAATAACATTTCATCAATAAAGGCTGGGCTTGTGAAGATTCATAAGTGAACTTGTCTTTAGCTTCTTCTCACCTACCTGTAGCACAGAGCCCTGCAAAAAACGTGATTGATGCTCAGGTGATCCCAACCTCAGCAGGACAGAAGTCACGGTGTTCGTGGCAAAACTGAGGCAATTTCTGCCTGCAAATGCCCAGCACTGGCTGATATTTCCAGTCTCTGGGGATCCAAACTCATCTAGACACAAAGAGCTTTTAAAAATCAGATTAGTCATCAAGTTGTAGAAGCTAAAACCAAAAGCAATGCACACCCATGAGAGCAGGGGCTGGAGTCTTGCTGTGATTTTACCTTACCTTTTACTCCTCCCAGCTGTGTCACCCTCATGGCTTTGGGCAAATAATTTAACCTTTCTCCTTCCTCAAAACCATCTCTTCAGTGGATACAATAATTCCTTTTACATGGGACTGTGATCAGGTTTAGCTGTTGTTTGTAAAGCACACCAAGATGTCTGCTAGGAGGCATCCTTAAAGCATGTTCATTCAGAGGAGAAGGGCACAGGCAGTCCAGCAGGACAGGGACAGAGATGTCACTGGGGGATGAACCACCTGGGAATCTCCAGCTCTCTAAATCAGAGTTTTGTTTGGGGTTTTTTGGGTTTTTTCTCCATGTATCACATCCATCCCACACCACAGTTTCTGCCTGAGCTGCTGGGGGTGAGCCCAGGGGTGCAGCTGGAGCATCCCAGGTGGACATTTCTCCTTCCAAGGCCCTAAATAATGTCCCAGTGCCACCACTCCAAAGCTGGGCATGGCACCAGCAGGGTCCCCAGTGGTGAGGGAGCTGGGTGGCTGCAGTCCCCTCTCTGGCCACTTTCTGGGGCCAGTTCTGGATCCCTGGTGCTTGGTTGGGTTCTGTCTGACCCCTAGTGCTACCCGAATGCACCAATTCTGCTGCTCAATTATTACTTACAAGTTGGTAAACAGAAGGAAAACAGTCAAACTAATCTGGAATAAGTCAGATATACTTTTTTTTCACCTCTGGGGAGATTTTCAACTATAACAATGTAGCTTTGAGCTTCTGACAGATGCTAATGAATTGTTGTTTACATGTTTGATTTACTGCCTAAACAAAGATAAGACATGCTCTTGAAAACACATTGAATGCACAATCCAAACACATCCATTAAATCTGTCACAATAAACATGACAGCTTTCTTCTAACCTAACAACTGGCATGCCTCATTTACATATTAATGAGAAAACTGGGATCAGTCTGCACAAATTGCTTCTATCTTGTGGAGGGGAAGCACTGACTGACAGTGCAGCTCTCCGTGGTGTAAATACAACAAGTAAATACCTCTGCCATCCTAATGGATTTTATTTTTATTTGCTGATTGGCTTCCACGCTTATTGATTAGTTGTCTCTCCTGAACTGCAGTGACAGGCAGTACAGCTACAGGGACAGACATTAAAAGAGTTCCTCTGGCTTCCCAGGTGCCTGAGGTGGCTGCTGGGCTTTGGGCTTGGCAGTTCCCTAAGGGCTTTGGGTCAAGGCTGGATCTGCCTCCAAGACTTCTCTGGTCTCCATCACCATGGGGAATGCATCCCAGGGATGCTACGTGCTCTGTTGTCCTGAAAACATGCTAGATTGTCCTTAAAACATGCTATGCTGGTCTTAAACATGCTAAATTGTCCTGAAAACGTGTTATATGGTCCTTAAAACATGCTATACTGTTCTTAAAACATGCTAAATTGTCCTGAAAACGTGCTATATGGTCCTTAAAACATGCTATACTGTTCTTAAAACATGCTATGTTGTCCCTAAGCCAGTTCTGGATTTGCCAGGTGGAAAATCAAGACACAGAGAGGAAACTATTAACAAATCCAATGCTGTGCCACTTCTGTTCCATTTCAGACATGACTTGGGAGATAAATTCCTGGAGTTACTTGGACTCCAAATTCTGCAAAGGTGGTACCAGAGTGTGCTTACCCCTGTGCTGTTAGCATCACAGTGCCATCCAGGTATCATTCCTAGAAAATACTTTTTGTGGACCCTGGAAAGTCTGAAGTCACATTATCTTAAAAGTTTCACATCATCTAATTCTTTTTTTTTAATTTTTTTTAAACTATCTGTACCCTACACTACCTTTTGGAATACTAAACCCCTACTTTCTGTATCTCTAATTATCTCAGGGTTAGACACCTGGTCTGAGTTGGGTGCCTGGGCTCTGGGTGTGCCAGTGGAGAAAGCTCAATGCCTGCACAGAGCAGCTTGTGTCACCTGTGTCTGCCACCAGGCTTGGGACCACTGATCCCTGCTGCCTGCCAAGGAATCCCAAGAAACCTCAGCCAGCTTTTGGACAGCTAAAGGAGATAAGATGAATTTAATAGCACTGACTTTCAATCAGGTTTACACTCTCAAGTGCTTAAATTACCTTCTAGGGTGGCACTGAGTTTTCTCAACTCCTTTTGGAGCTCCTTTCTCAGCTCCTTTTGGAGAGTCAGCTCGGAGCAGTATATCTTAAGAATCCAATTTTTCCATAGGAGAAGTTTTTGAGCATTCAGAGGCAGCATTTCTGACCATTTGGTGTCTGTCTGAAGGCACTGGAGAGCTGTTTGCAATATTTTGATCTTCCTCTAGCTGTATACTGGAGTGGGCTCTGGGTAGAGGGAAGTTTCCTATTGTAATAGTTTGCTCTAAAGGCTGTGTGAGTAATACTAGAATGATCCAAACTGTTCCCAAGGACTCCAGGGAAATCAATGCACTCCTATTCTTTTGTTTTGAAGTGGTTTGGGTTGTTTGGTTTTTTTTTTGTCTCAATGAACTATTTCTTCCCTATAGAATCGTTCACACTGCTTTGCTCTTCTGAGGCCCACAAACCCCCAGATTTCAGGAAGCTCATTTGTCTCCTGAAATTTATAGTCCTATATCTAGATTAAAAGGGATATAGATCCCTCCTCCTCCTCTCCAAGACTCTGTTGTCTGACTCATGTCTCCAGACATCAGTGCTTTGCCCCTGCAGTAGTCTTTCATCTGTTTATGGCTGAACAGTTTGTGTGCTACCAGGGCATGGCATAATAACTGAATTTGTATTAAATAATTAACATCAAATGAAACAGATTTTGCTGTAAATGTTCTGCCCAGAACTGCATTCAGACACAGAGAAACCCAGAAAACCTCTCCCCCCCTAAACAAAACAAAACTCCAGCCCTTTCACCTGCTGACAAAGATCTTTATTCAGGTGTGGACTCAGCCCCCCCAGCTGTGGTCAGGATGAGCCCCCCCTGCCAGCAAGAGGCTCTGGGGAAGTGGATGGGGTGTCTGGTAGAGTAAGCTATTGCTCAACCATGCTGAGCAGAATTAGTTGCATACAACGTGCAAGCAATGAACTGATTTACTTTCACTGTCAATCAACAAGGAAAAAGGGCCAGCATAATGCAGAGAGTTGCTTCTCTTCAATCTGAGAAGAGCTTTGGGGGAAATATTGTAAATGTCATAATACAATATGTTAAATATAGTAGTTAAAATACTGTTCTGCAGCCAAATTCTCTTCTGAGAAGCATACACAGCTCCCACTGGCAGGAACAGGGATGGTGCAGGATAGCCCCAAAGGAGGAAAATCTTTTCTGGGGAGGGTAGGGAGGGCTGATCAGTGTGTGTGTGTGTGTGTCCTCTGAAGCAAGCATCAGCTGGGACCTGGGGATATGGAAACATTCAGGGTGTTTTGGAAGGCTAATGAGGAATAATTCTGGAAGAGATTCCTAATCTTGTGCTTGAGGATGCTGGACCAAATCCTAGGTCAAAGCCAGCATTTCTGTTCCTCTGTAGTAATGAACCATGGAGTAAGGAAGCACAGGAGTGAAGCCAAGAAGACCCCAGTCCTAATCCTTATTTTAACACTCCCTGCTTGTGGCTGCAGTGCAGAGGACTCAAAGCTGCTTATCCCACCCTGAGCAAAACCTTACCACCTACTTGTACTGCTCAGGGCAGCAGCTGAGGAGGAGCTGAACACAAGGACTGTGTTCCCCCTCTTCTCTGCCTGCTCCTTCTCCTCTCAGCTCCTTCTCTGCACAGGCAGAGGTTTGGCTTCAGCTCACACTGTTTCTATCCAGCAAGCACTGAGGGGCCCAGCTCCAGCACCCCCAGCTTCCCATGGGTGAGGCTAACAAATAGGGCAAAGCTTTGCTGGGGGGGGTGGTTAATGAATACAAAGAGAGAAATATTGCTTTCCTGGTAAGGAAAAGGTGGCAGCTTAGTCTGGGTAATGGTGGGAAGAACTTGGGGTTTGTAAGGAAGCATCCAGTTCTGGGCTCCTCTGTTCAAGAGGGACAGGGATTTATTTGGGAGAGTCCAACAGAGAGCCACAAGGATGATTTAGGGACTGGAACTCTTAGGAAGAGAGGCTGAGAGACCTGGGGCTTTTCAGTGTGGAGAGGAGAAGGCTGGGAAGGGATCCAAATAATGTGCAGAAATATCTGAGGGCTGGGGGTCAAGGAGAAAGGGACAACCTCTTCTCACTTGTGCCCTGTGATAGCACGAGGGGCAATGGATTCAAGGGAAAGCACAGAAGTTCCACCTCAACATGGGGGAGAATTTCTGTAAGGGTTACAGAGCCCTGGCACAGCCTCCCCAGAGAGATTGTGGAGTCTCCTGCTCTGGAGACTTTCAAGACCCATCTGGATGCACTTCTGAGTGACCTGCTCCAGTTTTGGTCCTGCTCTGGCAGGGGGTGTGGATTTAATGGTCATCAGAGGTGCTTTTCATCCCCTGACATTCTGTGATTCTCCTGGTGATCCTTTGGCACCAGACTCACCTGGCAGGAGGAAATGGTTTAAATGAAACACTGTGACCCCAAATGTGGCATCGTCTGTGCTTTCCATTCACTCCATCAGCTCTCTGTAAGAAGCAGAGCCATGCTAAGGCCATGGTAGGATGCATTCTTCATAGTCGGTCATATTCTTCTAGAAAGCAGCAGGAAGCTACATAAAATAGTAATTAAAGAGCACAGAGTAATCAGCACATGTGGACACTGAAGGAGATGGGAGACCACTGAAGGATCTACGAGTCATTACAGCTCAGTGCAGTAAAACTGGATGAGTAAAAAGAGCAATAAAGAGCTGCAATCCATCCTTTCGTCCTTCCCCATGTAAATTTGCCCCCTTTAAAATCCATTCTTTTATTATTTATTTTTTTTTTAGCATTTACACACCAAGGCAAATTAATTCCACAATTTATGTAGGCTTTATGTGAAGAAAAAAAAAAAAAAAGGATTTCCTGGTATTTGCTTTACCTACTGCTCAAAAGTTTCATTTGGCATTCACTTATTCTTAAATTGAGTAACACATAATGGCTCCCATTACTCCTCCTCAGTGGCACTCAGGCTATTACAGATCTTTATCATATTCCCCCTTCAATCATCTCCTTTTTTTTGAAGCTGAGGGGGATACAGGAGATCTGCACACAGCATTCAAGAGGTGAGCACACATGAATTTATATAGTGGGATAATGATGTTGTCTGGGTTAGTGGTATTTCCCTGCAGTTGTGATGGGGCTGAGGACACAGATGGAACCAAGCTCATAGACACAGCATCTTTTATTACACTACCTTAGAGAGCTGGGGAAAAAAAACCCCAAACTAAATGAGCTTTCAGGCATACATCCCTGTAATATTCTATTTGCCTTTCTGGCTGCCTATGAGCTTTGAGTGATGTTTCTTCAAACTATCAGCAGTGGCTCTCAGATCTCTTTTCTAAGTGGTAATAGCTGAAGAAGAGCTCATCAGTGAGCACCCAGAGTGAGGGCTGGGGGGAGGTTTCCCTTTGAGCTGGTCAGAATGGAATTGAATCTGCTGGTTTGCCACTGAGTCATTTGGCACCGTGAGACCCTCTGCAGCTCTCAGCCAGCTTTGCCTTTGCCTTTTGCATCGTTTTGTGTCACCCTTTGGTTATTCATCAGTTTTCCAGGAGGGAATTTGTAAAAGGAGGTGAATAAAAGGCAGGGGTCACATTAGGATGTGCCTCTCTTCTGCACAGGTATCCATGGGCTCAATAGCTTTTCAGAATGAACAATCACTCCAGCAGAAGAGTTTGCACTCAGGCAGCAGCAGCTCTTTAAAACTGCTGTTCATGAGGACTTTTTTTTCTTTTTTTCCAACCTGGGCCCCATCATTGCTGTTTCCAGCTGAGCAAGTGTCAATTTGGGCTTCCCTCGCCTGGAGGATCCCAGTTGGGGGAGCCTTGTTAAACTCTGGTGTTGCAAAGCAATCAAACGTGTTTGTTTGTTTGTTTCTGATGATTTGTGCTTTGATTAGGCATTTGATATTACACTGGTTAGGGTAGGTGTAAGCAACCTCTTGAAACAGTGCCAGCACTAAGTCAATATTTCATTAAGGCTCATTTACAAGAGAGCAGACAAAGTACTGCAGCCAGGTTCCTGCATGTTCCAGATGCATCTGTTTTGGGAAGGCATCTGGGGTTTTTTAGAAAATATTTAGATGCTTGGTATAGTTATAACTGCTGTAGTTCCTAAGGTAGGAACAGTCATAAGGAGAAAATGTGTCTTTTCTGAGCAAAATTTATCTGACTTCCCTACAAAAAGGAGATTATAAATATACAAGTGTGTGGATGTTGTAGTGTTCTGCCTGGACATTCAGACAAAGCTGTGAAGATTACAAGAAGAGCCCAGGCAATGTCAAGCCCAGGCTGTGCTGCCCGTGGCAGGATTTAGAGTCATTCTGGCAGGGGCATTTACTTCCTCCCCAGTTTTTCTGTCACACTCCATCTCTTTGCTCTCCTTACAGCACACACTGACCCACACCAAGCCACCCATCCTTACCAGCTGGGCCAGGGTGGGACCAGCACCAGGGTCCCTCCTCACTGGTGCTCATCCAAGGTGGGACAATGACAATGACAGCAGCTTTCAGGGCAATGAAAGCTGCCAACAAATAGGTACAAACCCAAACACGGGGCCAGCTGAGAGATGTAAAAATTAGGAGGATGGGCTGAGCACGTTGCAGGAGCTCCCCTTGGCAGGCAGGGTCTGTTGAAGGGACACTGTCTCTTTACTCTGCAGGGTGATGGCTCCTGGAGACTCAAAGGAGAAAATATATTTTGCTTATATGAGGCTCCAGGGACACCTTTTTACCCACAAGGAGGTTTTTCTCTGCTTGGACTTGATGATCTCTAGAGGTCCCTTCCAACTCTGATAATTCTGTGATTCTGTGACAACATCATCTGAGAGAGGAGCATGTGAGTGGGTGGTTGGCCAGCTGGGGATACATCCCCCAGGTGAGCTCCTCTGCTGGTTAACACTGACAAGGAAGCTTTGAGCACCTCAGAAAGTCTCCTGCTGAGTGAAGGAATGAAGTGAAATGTTAACCCCAGCCCTGACAAACAGTCAGAAGATTAATGCCTCCCTTCCCCTCACCTGTGCCAGCATGATGTTCTCTGGCACTCAGATCTAATTGTAGGAGCTGAGGTGTAGGAAATGTCACCCCTCCCTTAAAACATTATCCTGTAATCACTCTGCAGTGATGTGGAGACAAACAGGAGGTTAACAGATAGGTCTTTATCTTCTGGCTGTGGAAGGGCTGCGTGGCTGCTGCGAGGAGAGAGGCTGCTCTGCTCTGTGCTCTCCTCTGCTGGGAGGGAAATTATCAAATGATGTCAACATACCCGAGGAGATGCTGCCAAAATATGTATTTCCTTTCCACAAACCTTTTTTGAAGAAAAGCCTTGTGCTGGAGACTATAATTAATAAAGGAAATATTTATACAGTGTCACAGAATTTACCAGTCACTCTATAAACATCGATGATCTATGTTCCCTGTCCCAAAGCACTTAGAGTCTAAAAAAGGCAAGAGACAGAGAGTAGTTTAGATGAGGGAGAGAGCAGGGATTATTAATGGGGAGAAGAGAGAGGATGGGTTGCAGGGAAGGCTTTGTGAGAAGGGAAAGCTTCATCATGGAAATCCAGCTGGATGTAAAGCCAGGATGCAAAAAGTTGAAGGGGCAGGTGCAGATGTGGGCACACACCTGGGAGCAGAGGTTGAAGCAGTGATGCTGGTGGAGTGACTGGTGAGAAGGATGTGGAGGGGCTTGAGGGGAGGGAAAAAGAAAGAGGAAAAAAGAAAGGAAGAGGTTGTAGAGCAAAATTGCTTCAGGATTGGGCTGGCATTGAGCAGCAGCCTTGGTGGAGTGGAGGAGCTGAGGAGAGGAGGATCCTGTGAGCTGGGAAAAGTGCTGGACTGAGGGGAGCTGAGGGAAAGGTTCAGAGCCAGCCATGGAGAAGGGAAGAAAAGAGCAGGAGTCAGTGCAGGACATGGTGAATGAACGTGCTGTGCAGAGAGGAGGAGCAGGAACACAAAGCTGCAGAAAGGAGAGGAAGTGAGATAAAGGAAAGGAAGTTCAGGCAGCAGAGTTAAGAACTTTGCCATTGATTTTTGGAGACAAAGGAGGAAAATAAATAAGAATGATAGAGAAGTGAGTGGGATTAGGGGAAGTGCTTGAAGATAAGCAAGGCAAGGAGGTAGACAGTAAAAGACAAAGGCAGGCAGGGGAAGAATCAATTGGGGTTGGACAAACAGGGGAGGCATTGAAGCAACCAAGGAGCCTGATTTGCTTCTGGCATTGTAATTCTTGTCCTCTGGGGGAAAAAAAAGAGGAATAAATATTATTTGCAAGTAGCTGGGCAGTAAAACCAGAGCACTGCAACTACTCCCAGCCCATCACTGCTTCATTCAGCCCAATTTGTGGGTTGGAGGGTGGATGTAAATAATGTACAGGGCAATGGTGCAGCTTGGTGACTCGTGGTGAAATTGGTCCTTGTCCAAAACCTGCCGAGTTCAGGTAACTCAAACATACAATACTCTTGGCTATTCCCTCAGGAAGATGAAGTCTGTGTGTGCCTGAGTTTTGAAGTAGTAAAATGCCACAGCATTTTTAGTCTTTGTTTGATCAAAGAAAAATGAACCAGATAGGCAAGTAAAAAATTACCCAGGAGCTGAAGTCACTGCTGATGTCTTTTATTGCACTATCATACAAATAGGAAGGATGTTCTTTTCATCTGACATAATGAAAAATGTATACCCTTTTCAAACTCACTGCTATTCATTCTGAAGTTAGCCCCCCCCAAAAAAAAACCCAGACGTTACCTAGAACTTGATGACTTCTGATTAATTTAATAGGAGAAAAATCTCTTGGTATCAAATACCAGCTACTGCTCAAGAGAAGGTGAAGAGAATTTGAATTTTATTTTAAACCCTGTATCTGTTACATACAAATAATGATAAAGAGCAATTTTCAGACTTCCCTCATACTCCTGTTTATTGTTCTTACAAGATTAATCAGGATGGAAGTGTTCTTGTAAGATATGGGATGTTTCACTCCCAGGTTGGTGCAGCTCGGAGCGTTATCCAAATCCAATCAAGCAGGCAAAATAAGATTTTATTTTTATCCTTTGTTGAGCAATGTTTTGTACTCCAACATACCAGTGCCTTTGCACCACTGAGGTGCTGGTACCATGCTGTGCAAAGTCTGGGGACACTTTGAACAAGGTGCCCTCTGTCCCACCTTGCTAGAAGTCCAGCTGGAGACCAGGAACAAAGTGGTGGTGGTGATGTACAACTGGAGACAGACACCCACGATTTAGTAACTTTCCCAGGGTCTCACAGGAACTCCATGGCAGAAATAAAACCTGAAATCAGATCTCCTGGGTCCCATCCAGTTCCTTAACCAGAAAAAATCTCTTCCCACATCCTGTGCAACCAAAATCAGCCCATGTGTAGCAGCCCCTGCAGAGCAACCCTTGCCCTGTGGCAGGACAGGCTGTTGGGTCTCCTTTGGGATCTTACTTGGTATTTTTTAAAGCTGATGGCCAAGGTGCTGCTGAATTCAAGGGCTAACAGTCAAAGCTTGAGGTGCTTTCATGCTTATCAAGTCTTTCATTTCACTTTGTCTGATGTCAGTGAAAAAGTGTTCCTAGCACCAGCCCCTCGTGATGGGCACATCCAGCCTGTGTTTGCAGCCCTGCCCTTGGAGCTTGTACTTTTACACTTCAGGAAGCAGGAGCATGGGCTCCAACATGCAGATTTTTATGGCAATTCATAAAAGCTTCTTTTTGAGCTATGATTTATCAGAAGCCACAGTAAAGTCAGTGAAATTTTGAGCTGAATTGGGAACTCAACAGGAGATCCCTGCCAAAACACAGTTGAGATATATTATTCCTTCATCCACAAAGTATTCCCAAATAAATGGGAAACACAGTTCCTGGCTGTGCCATTGGGTGGGATGTGACTGAGGTGAAGCCAGAGGGAAACTTTTCTGACTCTCAGTGCAAGGAAATTTGCTTCATTGTGTTGCAGCCACGAACTCCAGAGTTTATTCATTTACAGGTTGTATTTGGTGAGAAGTTTGGTGGTAGACCACAAATTGTTACTTTTGAGTGTGATCACCACTGATCAGATGTGTGTGATCCACAAGCTGAAGGCTTTTGCTGCAGTGTGTAGGTAATTATATTGATAATTTTATATTCAAGTGATGGATGGGTGAAAAAAATCCCAACAGCCACAGCCTGGGATCTCATGATCTCAAGATGCATGGAAACAAGAGGAAAGATGACTTAAGGTGTTGCTTTTGTCTTAAATTTGCATCATAAAAAACCAATTTATTAGAAGTAGCTTTGGCTGACTTAATGCAACTACTCCCATGGTTTAAAACATGCCAGTGTGAGCAAGTGGTAATAAACAGCTGAGCATAAAGGACTTGCAGAGGAGTCTAGCCATGGAGAAAAAAGTATTGGGATTTGTTTTTGTTTTGTTGTTTTGTTTTGTTTTGTTTTTCCAAATTATGAAAAGAAAGAAACTACAATAGTGAGAAGAAAATCTGATGAAAACAGCTTATTCTGTACAGAAAGGGCTGTACTCACACGTGGTGTACTCAGCTGAATGTCCCTTTAGGACAATGTGAGACCCTGAGACAGGAAAGACACCCCCCACACATCCTAAATGGTTTTCCTGATGACCAACACTGTCCTGTACCAAGGCCATAAGGTTTGTTTTCATTGGGATTTATAGCTCAGAATGGGTTGAATTGGTTCCTTTAGAGCTTTCCTTTCTGTGCCCAGCCTGCCTGTGTGACCCTGTCCCCCTGAGCCAGCAGCTCAGTCCACAGGCACATACTGCAGAGTGGGGTCCAGAAAAGCTGAAAACCATCCTGATGGATGGGGGGAAGGACAAAAAACACCTGCAGGTGCTCCTGAGAGCCATCTGAGTGTGGAATTTTAATCACAAGCCACAGTGGTCTTTGCTCTGGCAATGGAGAGAGAGAGGGATTTGTACATCAGAGGGGAAGATGTGAGAGATGAAAGGGTTCATCCTCTTTCTTGCAAAAAGGCCTTGCCAGCAAATCAGGTGTTTGTTGTTCTCTGCACTTTCATGGTAGGAAACCTATCTTTAGGTTAGGAAGATCGGGCAAATGATGTTCTCCTGTTTGCATTGGATTTGTCAGCTGGGATATTTGAAATAGTTTTCTTCTCTGTACTCAGCACTGCTTAGAGGCACAAAAAGAAAGAAACACGTGGCAGCAGCACTGAGCTGCTCCTCTCCTCAGGCTGCACCTACAGATTTCTGAAGTTTCTTGCTCAGCCTGTGAAGCACTAGCCATGCTTTCTATGGACCTGTCACGTTTCCAGTCTTTCTCCCTTTTTTTTGCATAAGGATAAGATGAAGTCTTCCTAGTGTGGCTGTTATTCCAGTTGAGTTTTCTCACGCAGCATTGTTGCCAGGTGAAGAACTGCCTTCCAGGTGAGGGCAGGAGCTGCAGCAGCCTCATCCCACCACTTTTCCACCATCCATTCCCCACAGATTCGGTAATGCTGGAGACAGTTCAGGCCAAAAAAAAAAAAAAAAAAAGAAACATTCCCATCCTAAGGATGATGGATGAAAGGCTGGACTGAGACCTGTCTTGCCATAGGAAGAGACAAAGCTGGGAGTGGGCACCAAGGGAAGAATCCTCAGTTTTTCCTGGACTGAAAGGTCTGTCTGTTGAAGTTTTTTTTTCAGTAGAATCTTTTTCCATTCTTTTCCCTTTTTTATCTCCCTCAGAGAGAGACAAACAAGGAAGGAGGTGGTTTTCTAGGAATTACACTGTATCACCCTTTCCTGTCTGCAGTCAATTTTACCAGTAGATTTTCATGAAACCTCTGGGCTGGAGGTTCCTGCAGGTGAAGGAGGAAATATAATTTTTGCCTATTTCAAAGACAGGGAGTTTTTTTATTTTCCAGCAGTTTCCTTGCATAATGATGATAATCCCCACTGCTTCGCAGCATCCTTGTCGTAAAAGACTTCTGGGATAGATTAAACTCCTCGGCACCTCCTCAGTGATTAATCAATCTCAATAGGCATTTATTGCTCTGTTCACTACAGCACAGGAGAGATTATCCCTTAAATATACTTGACTCTTTTGGTACCATTCAATTAGACCAAAAAGAGCCCCAACTCATACACAATTATTGTGAACTACTTCTCCAGTGAGGAGCAATTGATCTTTGAGAGTCTCTTCCTCTTCTTGTTATGCTGATTAATAGCCTTGGAGTTAGTGCCCGAGAGGAAAACATTTCCAAAAATAGATGACAGCTTCCATCTTCATATTTTAGTCCCTTGAGGGTCCTTTACATTCACATTGAAGCCAGGAGGAATTTTCCCATTTCTCCACAGTTTTTCAACCTCACTTTCCCCATGACAGAGCCACCCAGCTCCCAGCACAGGGAAATGAACTGGGAATTGTTGGTGCCTCTCAGCTCCCTTCCTCCATGGGTTGCTCACAGAGAGATCATAGAATCCTAGAACTGGCTGGGTTGGAAAGGACCTCAGAGATCATCAAGTCCAACCCTTGATCCACTCCCCCCGTGGTTCCCAGCCCATGGCACTGAGTGCCACATCCAGGCTCTTTTGAAATATCTCCAGACACAGAGAATCCACTACTTCCCTGGGCAGCCCATTCCAATGCCTGATCACCCTCTCCAGAAAGAAATTCTTTCTAATCTCCAATCTAAACCTCCCCTGGCACAACTTGAGACCCTTTGTACCCTCTTGTCTTGCTGAGAGTTGCCTGGGAAAAGAGCCCAACCCCCCCCCGGCTCCAACCTCCTTTCAGGGAGTTGGAGAGAGTGATGAGGTCTCCCCTGAGCCTCCTCTTCTCCAGCCTGAACACCCCCAGCTCCCACAGCCTCTCCTCATAGGATCTGTGCTCGAGTCCCTTCACCAGCCTGGTTGCCTCCTTTGGACCCGCTCCAGGACCTCAATCTCCTTCCTGAGCTGAGGGGCCCAGATAGACATCTCCTGCTGAACAGAGGCACCTCTTGTTCCCCTCCAGGCTTTCAAGCAGGGTATGGGACAACCTGCAGGTAAAAACCATTCATGGGCTCCTCCCACATAACAGCAGAAGGAATTTGTCCATGGGATGTAGGTTTGTAATGCTGCTGAGCTGCAATATTGATCTTATTCTCCCGTTTGGGAGGAAATTACTCAGAGCTTCACAGCAGCTTGCACTGATGTGACCCCACAGAGGCACTTCATGGCATCTGCAGAGCATGCATTTGGGAAGGGTGTTGGTGGTTTGGCTGCTCCCTGTTTCTACTCCTCATCAGCACAGCTCTCAAAATCTGTATTTTTAGATTACCATTGACTTGGAGTTTGGTTCACCCATGACATCTGGTCTGTACTGAACTTAGCTGCCTGGGATGGCATCACCCAACACCAGGGTGTAGGTGCTGGTGTCACAGACATTTCACCTCCCCTTGGGGCCACCCTATGTGTGCTCATCCCAGGCAAGGATGGCATCTCCAGGAAGCCTGGAGAACAGAAGGCTTTGGGGAGACTTTAGAGCATCTTCCAGTACCTAAAGGGGACCTATAAGAAGGATGGGAAGGACTTTTCCATAACTGTAGCATTAGGACAAGGGCTGATGGTTTTAAGATGAAAGAGGGAAGACCTAGGGAAGAAATTTTTTACAGTGAGGGCAGTGAAACACTGCCCCAGGTTGCCCAGAGAGGTGGGAGATGTCCCACCCCTGGGGACAACCCAGGTCAGGTTGGACAGGGCTCTGAGCAGCCTGGTCTAGTTGAAGATGTCATGGCCTTCAAAAGTCCCTTCCAACCTGAGCTGTTCTATAATTCTGTGATTTCAAGGAGGAATCAGCTCCTTTGGTGCAGAGGGGGTGGCAGCTCAGGTCCTGCTGGTGGGACACTTGCTCTGAGGAGGAGAGGTGAAGGGTTCTTTGCTTTCTGCTCTCAGCTCTGGGTGTACAAGCCCCAGTGCTGCAGTTTCCCTTTAACAGGATAACATGGTGTGGGTTTGCAAACAACATAACCATCTTTTGTTACTTTTCAGGAAATGATTTTTAATATACTTTATTGAAGCGAGGGAAAAACAATTTAATTGTGAGAGCTGCTATGAACCATATTTAACCTCCAAAGTACTAAACAGAGTGTTTTCAGATAAGTTATGGTTTTTAATCTAAGTTAAACCATTATGTACATAAGCACTTTGTTTTTCCTATTCTAATAACTGCCAGCTTGGACTCACCAATTCTTTTTTTTATCATCTTTTTTTTCGTCTCCCAAGACAGACTGCTCCATTTGAACTTTAAGCAATATTTTACATTTTATTCTTCTTCATTTCTTTCCTACCATGCTCAGTGCAATACTGGGTTCTGAAATGTGAGCGTGATTTCCCCTCACCGACTTTCCCAGGAGTTTTGAAACGTCTGGGTAAAATTCCTGCTTTTGGAAGTGTGTGCAAGTGGTGGCATTTCATCTGTCCTGGCTGGCATCCAGTGGCCTGTTGTTAGTTTAACACTCTGATGAATATTTTACGTGTACTTTACAAGCACTTGCAATGAAGTTTCTGCCCTGAGAAGATTAATTACCGAACGAACGATATTGAAACCACATTATTCTCATCATTCATTTGGGGAGATAATCCGGGTAAAACATGAAGTTAATTATGTGACAGCAGTGGGAAGGGGTTCAGATTTACACCAGCTTCCCTGACCTTTGAATAACTGTCCTCAGTTTGCAGCAGGACTCTCCACAACAACAATTCCGTGTGTGCGAGGCAAGAAAGAACGTTTTAAGAAAGCAAATGTGACTTAATTTATCTCTATATAAACATCACATCATTGTGACTCTTTCCCAGAACTCTATATATCCTTTGGGTCTTTCATGCCAAGCCCCAGAAATGCTTTACAGCCATTAATTAATCAAGGTTTCTCAGCAGCCCTGTCACAGGGGCAGGTTGGGGTGTCCTGGCTGTCCAGGGGCAGGGCAGGCACAAAGAGGTTAAGTCAGGGAGGGGAAGGGCAGAGCACCCCAGGCATGACACTCAGCCAGCTCATCCTTACAAGCAGTGTATTAATAACTCCTGTTTATTCCCATGTCTGCTGATCTTTGTTATTAAAAGATAGATCAGAATCACACTCTCTGTTCCCAGCAAACAAGAATCCAGAGACGGTTATTTGAACAGAACTTTCTCTCTTGAGTGTTTTCTCCACCTTTCCAGAGAAATGAACATTTCTTCTCACACTTCTCTCACTTCTCAATAATAATTTACTTAGTCTTCTAGCAGTATTAACTCAACTATATTAAATTTAAAGTTGTTCTCCACCCTGTAGAACTGGGGATAAACACCTAACCAGAGCCAACACCTTATTGAACCCATTAAATGTCCCATGCAACGTGGTTTTCACTCCTGCCTCTGTGTTCCCCTGCCCATGGCTGCTTGAGGCTCACATCTCTCATAGTTTGCTCACTTGTATGTTCTTTCCCTGGTGATATGCTACATGATTTCCAAGCTCTCCTCTCTCTGCAGGGACAAATTCATTCTCCAAAACCCTACACCTCTGTGGAGTTCCTTCCCATCAGAGGTAGGATACTTTTTCCCTTAGGGCGATTTCCTTCAGCACTGTTTCAGTTCTCTCCTAAACACATATAAAGCATACTTAGTGTCAAAAAGATCTCAGACTTTTGGGGTTATGGGCCTTTCAGGGTCTTTCAAGACTCAGCTTGCTATGCTGAAGTCAATGATCATCTATCCACAGCCCCAGCTGGTTGTCTTGAGGCCCAGTTGTGGGGTGAGGATGCTGTGACCCACTCTGTTCTCAGGGAGATGCTGACAACATCCTTGTCCTCCAAGCAGTATTAACACCCAAAGGTCTGCCCCATCACAGGAAGACCTGGCCACACATGGGAACAAATGTCCTGTCCAATGCTGGAGCCATTAGCCCTGCTCCTACTGCAGCCTCCCTGGCTCTTACTGAGATGATCTCTGTCTTTACCACCATCTAAACACTCAGTGCCTTCACTTTTACAACCTGTCCACTCTACCACCCATGGAGTCTTTTTTACCTGCACTACAGGAGCTTGCACATGACCTTGGTGATTTCTTGCAGGCTCCTGGGACAGGAGGTGCTCCCCTGGGGATCCATTACTCCGAGCTGAAAGGTTCCCTTCATCAAGCAAGGATAATGGGATGAGCCAGTAAAAAAAAAACTGATGCCCACTAAAAAAACTGCTTCCAACACAGGAGTTTATCTCTGGAATATGATCAGTAAACTATCATAAAAGAAATACTCTCTTCAAGAGAAAACCCATCAGCTTGTAACCTCAGAAGGCTGCAGCTGAGGGACACAGAGGGAAGAGAAGTCAGTGCTGGGATCATATTGCTGTTCTGTAACCCAAAGGGCCATTGTCTGACACAGCTTTTTTTCCACCCTAAGTCAGCTTATGACAACGGTTTCTACCAACACCAGCCCCGTGCTGGCAGACTCCCTGTCTCTTGCCTGAAGATAAAGATTACAATGGCATCTGGGTGGAGACCTGGGGGAGGAAACACTTCCCACAGCATCTCTGGGATGTTGTGTGCAGCCCTGGCAGACACGTCTGCACTGCCTGGCCTGACCTCCTCCTGGGCTTTGCAACACCCACCCAGCAGCACACCAGCAGACAGGTCTTGTGAAGAAGCCCCACATGTCCAGAAGCAGGTGGGGAACTCCACTCGTGTCACCTGCAGGGGCTCTGCCACCCCACTTGCCTGGAGGGAAGCACTTCCTATTGCTCCCACTTCCAGCTGGAAAAATGGAGATGCTGAAGGACACCATGGTCACACTGACCACTCTTTCTCCAAAGCAGCCAAATCTTGAAGCGTGTGAGTAGCCCTAATGAAATCAGCAGGATTATTCCTGTGCTTAAAGTTAAATACATACAGAAGTGCTCTGCTGGACCAGAGCCAGGTGACTTCACATCTCTCAGGACTTGAGGAGAAAACCCTGGGCTGCTCCCTGGCATCCCAGGGGCTGCTTCCCAACCCTGAGCCCCAGAGGTGGCCGTGGCTCTCCCAGCTCCATCACCAGCTGCATCCCACAGCTGTTCCTCCCTTGAGCACAGCTGTGTCAGCACCTTGCCAAACTTTGGGAACTCTCTGCATGGAGGAGCTTCAGGAGCCCATCACCTCTGCACAAGGGAGTCCTGCTGGTGCCTCCCCCCAGCCAGAGGCACTGCTGTCCTGGGTGGGTGAGAGCTACCCCCAGACTTCCCCAAAGTAAGTTCTTTCTGTGCAGCTTGTCAGTCCTGCTGTCAGACATGCTCACAGCTCCGTGTGTTCACATTTTTCCCTCCCTGACCCTCAACATCTCAATTTTCTGTCTGCCTTTGAAATCTTGGCTAATTAGGAGGCTACATGTTCCCTGTGAGACTGGCCTTTTGTGCAGAGTTTGTAATTAGAGTGACTGTGCAGTGCTCTATTAATTGCAAGAATTGTGATTTTTAGATTAATGAGTTAATTGCTAATATCTGCATACGACATTCCCTCAAGATGTATTACATTACAGTAAATAAACCTTGTGTCTGGAATGGCAGACATTAAAGGAAACTGCTGTGATTAGTTCGAATGCTTTAGATAGCTAAAATAATATTTACTCAAAACACAATGTGTGTAAAACTGGATTTTAGAGCCTTTTCTTTCCCTCAGCCCCCTTGCTAAGTAACATTTACATTTGATATCTTGGTGCCACGATGCTGCTCTTCCCTCAGAAGATCCTCCACCTCTTCTCCAGTCTTTCTAACCCAGTCAAACCATTCCCAGCTTCCACCCCAGGTCTCCATTGAGCCCTCCATCTCCAGTTACACTTCCTCTCTCCTTCAGACTTTATCCCACAGTCTGCATTTGGTCTCTGTCCCCTCCTATTTCTGCTCCAGCATCCTAGAGCCCTGGCCGTGTCCCCAGCCTGAGGAGCAGCAGCACACAGGAGCCAGCAAAGAGCTGAAGCTGCAGAAGTTGCAACAGGATGGAGGGAATTATCCATATTTAAACTCCCAGGCTGCTCCTGCTTAACTGTTGTGGAAAAATCCCACTGGAAATGTAACAGCCCGAGCTAGCCAAGACCTTGGTAACAGCTGAGTGATTTTCATCAGACAAGTAGCTGTTTGCTGAAAAGTGTAATTGTGGGACAGCTGAAACTATTTGCAAATTCATCATGATTTCAGGAAATAGTCTCATGTAGAAGAAAAGCCCCAGATGAGAAAGTTTCACGGTTCTCCAGTTTGACATTTTTGAGATTAACTCCTCTTTTTTTGTTGTTTTGAAAATGAAACTTGATTTAAGATATTTATCTAAATGAAATAAAAACCTGCAGAGAATGGATTCAAATCCCGCTCTGCATGGCAGAACCCCTTCTGAGTTGACTCAGGGTAGCCCTTTCCTCTCTGTACTTTCTATTTATTTGCTTAAACAAAACCTGGGCTTTATCTGAAACAATTTCCTGGGATTTTAGTTCAGTCCCCAGGCTGAGGCACTCACGTGAGTTCTCTTACTTGACAAGGCACAGAAACGAAGGGAGGATGGGTTCATTCCAGTAACCAGCAACTTCCTTTCTGTTTGGCTCTGTATCAATATCCAACACACTTCTCAGATGCACAGGGGATGAGTTTTATAGAAATATCTCATTACATTTTGTGCTTTTTCCACCTCCTGTTTGCTCGTGCTGCTGAGAGCCAGCACAGCCCAAACGCTGAGGACCTCTCCTCCCTGCACACCTCTTCCCCCCAAAAAACTCACCCACCCGTTGCCCAGAGAGACACAAAAGGCAGCTCCACACCTGTATACATTTAAAAGTTCTGCTTTTGTGCAGCTGGAGCATGAGGCTGGGATGGGAGAGACTTAATTCCAAGAAATGCAGCCTCCTGTGAATGGGGCTGGGTTGCGTTTGGCCTTGGGATGCTCTGAAGGGAAACAATTCCACCAGGCTGATCCAGTGTGCAATCTGGGCACCCTCCTTGAGCCTCATGGGTTGTTTTTACCTCCATACAGAAGTCACAAGCCTGCAGCCAGCCCTGGTAGCCAACCTACAAGCTCTGGTGGCCTCAACGTGGGACACCCGTGGGCTTTTCCCAGGGACAGACAGGTGCTGGGTGCTGCTGCACAAGGCACCTCCAGACATGAGAGCGAAAGGGCACAGAGGTTTTTTTGTTCTGAAAAGCTCTGGGCAGGGCTGGGCTGCTCTGTGGCTCCTCTAGCAACACTCTTCCTACCTTCCCTGTTTCCTCCATCCATGAAATACCAGGACTGGATGGATGAGGAGGCTGGATAGGGGGTGCTGGGGCTGAAACCTTCAAGATGTAAAGGCAGACAAGTCACAAACCAGACCAAAGTCCACAGACCTGTTTGGAACCCAGGACACTTTATCTCAGTGTTGTTAACTGAAGAAGTCACCTCTGGTCTCCTGGGTCTCACCAGTTCTCTGTCTCTGACCTGCATGGAACAAATGTTCACTAAAACCTGGAACTCCACCAAGGCTGTGACCATGCTGAGCCTCTGGGCATCCTTGGTAACCTTTCACAGAGAGGCTCTCAGGGACAAAGCACTGATTACCTCTTACTGGAACCTCCCTAAACCCATGGCAGAAGAGTGTATGTGCAAAAAGGCAGGACCCAGCAGCAGGTTGGCTGCATCATGTGCTTTGCTGTCATAAAGGTGCTGGAGCTAACAGGAGCACCCATCCCTTTCTCTGTCTTTTGGGAGATATTTTTCTCCTGGCCACAGATCCTGGCATCAGGATTTCCTGGGGATTTAATGGCACAGGTTGAAGGCTTTCCTCTGACAGCCCTTTTCTGAAGTCTAATCAGGAAACAGGAACATCAGAGAGCAGGTTTGCTGTGCCTTTTATCTTTCTCTTTAAAGGACTGGGATTCCTACAGCTTATTTATTGCCAACAAAAAAGTAAAAATACTTGGAAACTAAGGGCCAGTCTTCACTGCAGAGATCTGTTGCTTTAATACCCTTCCTATTAAAGCAACAAAAATCCTTGTGGGGCCACTATTCAATCAGTACAAGCAATGCCTACCCCAGTGCAGCTTGTTCCAATTCACAAAGTAAAATAAGCAAGAGGGTCCAGAGCATGTTTGCAGCCATGTAATTATATCCCAGCAGGACTTCCAGGGTAGAACTGTTTCAGTTCAAATCAAAAATAAAAATAATAAATCCTATCTCTAGCTGTCAGTGGGAGAAGAGCAGAGCTGCTCTGGGGTGGACTGTCCTTTGCTTCAACGCACACAAGCTGGCAGTGAGCAGCTTTGGGAAGGTTTGGCTGCCATTGGGCTGGGGTGCTTTGTGTTTTCAGAAGCAATTATTCCTTCAGAATGACAAGAAGAGGAGGGGTGAGTGCAGGTAGCTTTGTTGCTGGGGTGGAATCATTCCCAAACACCCAGGTCACCTCTGAGATGATGTCCCTGTACATTGCCAACTAGAGATGGTGGCTCTTGACAGCATCCATGGCAGGAGCCTGTGTTGGTTTGCTCTGGGTTATTTAGATTACAGCAGCAGCTCAGGTCCCTTTGTGCTGGGCCAGCACCATATAAACTCTCAAGCAGTCCACAGGTGCTGCCTGATCTGCATTTGCCCCCCTTGCTCGTGAGCTGACACCACGTTTGCTCCATCTCTAGTGACCAGAGAGATTTAAGATGCAATTGTACTATCAATGAAATGCAACTTTTGCCTTCCAGGCACTGAAATCCTCGGGGGCTCTCGTTCAGGGCTGCCACTGCTTCAGTTTTATGCCAGTAACTTCCTAATCAGCATAAAAATTACAAGACTGGGGCTCTGGTGTTGCTGGCTGGGGCTTGCTGAAACCCAGCTCCCCCTGACCTACCAAGGGACTTTGTGTGAGTCTCTTCATCTCTTTTCCCTCAGTATTTCCTTTCACTCTTTAGCCTGTGGGTGCTTTGGGACTGGGATGATCTTTTTAAGGACAGTAGAGAAGGACAAGGTTGGATCTGCTGCCCAGGCCAGCTCCAGGTCCATCTCACCCCATCTCTTGTCTCTAACAGGGGCCATGATGGATGCAAATATCCCTTCCAGAAGTATGAGGATTCCCTGAGCCCAGAGCTCATGCCTCCACGGCCATGTCCAGTAATCCCTGATGGATCTGGAGGCCATGAAATTATTTCAGATAATTTATATCATTTAACCCATGATATAATTTGGCTCCTCAGCATTTTGGTAGCAGGATGCTGCACAATTTGATTTCCTACTAAAAGAAAGGTTCTCACTTTTAAAACCTGATTGTGATTTAAAACATTCTTCTGTGATAAGAATCAGTGAATACTTGTTCCCTGTTCCCTCTCCCATACCCTTTAGGGTTTTATAGACATCTGTCACCCCCCCTTTGGCTTTTCCAGCCAGATCCCAGATGATGCCCCGGGCACGACTGTAATTTAAACAGTGAGTGACAGCTAGAATAGGGTGGCTGCAAGTCAGGTCCAGCCTGCCTAAAACATATCACTGGGGAACACAAACAAAACCTGGCTCACTCCACCCTCCAGCAGGGTGACAACCAGTGTCCCAGCAAGTCACCTGGAAGGTCCAGTTCATCCTTTTGGTACCAAACTCTTTTCTCTGGATGTTATAATGTTAAATCTCCCCAAAACTGGCTTGCAAAACAATAACAAATATGGAACTAGGGGTGAGGTGCTGTAGTATTCCCCATGAAGATATTAAAGTAGGCTGGAAGTGCAGGCAGCTGGAGCAAGGTGGTGTTTATGGGAGGAGAATGTTGAGAAAACCCCTGGCAGAAACAGGGGAGGGATTGGGAAGGGCTCTGGGTGTCTTTATCTGGAAACTATTTGTTTAGAAACAACTGGCACATACATTAAATTAGTGCATCCAGTCGCCCTTCAAACTTGAAATCAGGCAGATTGATTCAAGAACCTTTCATTAAACTTTCCTGGAAAGATTAAGCAGCAGCCACGTGTTCTGAAGCAGAACAATTCTGCTCACGTGGCAGTGACATTAAGATGCTTTATAGAAGGGGCAGACAAATGTCTCTGTGAGGCACTTGGAATTCCTTGCTGAAGAATATAAAAAGTGAATAAAATGGGGGGAGTGGGGAGAAGAATTAAAACCAGTTCTGTACAATGAATTCACACACATGGAGGAAAAAAAAGACCCTACAAAAACCCAAACCAAAACCAAACAAGGAAAAAAAATGAAACAAACCAAAGAAAACCAAACAGGATTGTCAAAAGAAAAATTCATTGTATGTTTGCAGAGGGTTTGAGAATCTCCCCCTGAGGCTGAATTCAGTGTCTGCTTTAGGGCAGGTGTAGTACTTACTGCCTCTTCCTCATCACTGCTTCAGTTCAAGAGTTCTCAGCATGTAACTCCTTTGGGAATAAATTTGCCAAGAAAGGACAACACCAACATGCCATGAAAAACACCAGCCAGCCCTTAGGGTTGGGGGACTGTGTGGAAACCAGTCTGAATCCACAGCTAATTTCACATGAAGAGTGTATGGTCCTGAGAACATAGTTACATCCCAGAACAACTCTCACTATTACACCCAACACACCACTGAATTAAAGGGGTTTATAGCTTCTCTCAGGGTATCCCATGTCTTCTGCTGGTCTTACAGCACACTTCTTGCTGCAGTTGGTGCTGGGGAAGGATGAACATGTCCTGATAAGGTGTGCAGGTAACCCATCCCCTGCCTGCAGCCCCCCACTTCTCTCCCCAGCACAACCACATCTCAGCATTTCACAAATATTTAACCCCAAGAGAGGCATTTCAGCCACAGATCCTGCAGAACTCAGCCTCGTGGTTCTGGGAGGGAAAAATTGAGCTCTGTAACCTCTGCTGCACAGTGCATCAAAACAGTGATGTATTAACACGAGGTCACAGCCTGACAAATGCTTTTAAGTCAGCATAAGCCAGCACTGCCATAAAACCAGCCCCCTCCCACCCTCCTGAGCACGTGGCTCAGGTTGGGGAAAAGATCCAACTGAGTATAAGGGGATTTTTTCCCTTTTTTTTAAATTTTTTTAAATTTTTTTTCTTCTCAGGATTAGTGTTCAGCTGGATCTGTTCCCTGATCCACTTCACCTTGCAGCTGCACAAATGCTGGTGCTGGCAGCAGGAGGAGGCAGCTCAGGCCAGGGCCTGGAGGAGCCAACTTCTTCTTGAGGCACTTGCAGCAGCAGCTGAGATGCAAAGCATCTATTTTATTTTATTTTTCATTTTCTTTTGCTTTAAATAGGTTTGGCTTTCTTTCAAAATTAAAAAGTTTCTACACCAGCTGCAAATAACCCACACCTTTCCAACCAGGAGCTCCAAGTGCCAGAGCTGATCCCCAAGGAGGAGGGCAGGAGAAAGCCCATCCTGGGTCTCAGAGCCACACAACCACCCACATCAGTTTGGGATCAGATTCTGCACCTCAAATACCAAAGCAGCATCACTATAAGATAACAAATGTTGGCTTCTTCCTGTAAGAAACCTGCTCAAAATACTCCCAATGGAAGTGCAGGGGGGGAGAAAAAATATTAAGTCTTATTCCTAGCAACCTCTGCAATCAAAGCTGCCTTGAAGTTCTGCAATTTTTTTTCCTATGCTGAGCAAGATTCCCTTTGCTTAAAAACCAGTAAAAAAAAGACAAATCCATTCACTCTTCTTTCTCTGGGTTCTCACAGAGAAACTTGTGGCATAAATGAGTCCTTTTCCTTTTCATTGAATTAAATACCATTATGTTACCAAGCTCCAGGTCTGTAGTGCAAACTTTTTAAACATGTAACAAACAGTGTTGCAGTCCTGAAATACTAAAAAATAATCCTAAAATAAGGCTGGGGAGAGACATTGCTGACTGAATGGAAATCCTTGTAGGAATGGTTTATTTATTATTATGGTTTATTATCTCTATCCCTGGAGATATTTCAAAAGAGCCTGGATGTGGCACTCAGTGCCATGGTCTAGCAACCGTAACGGTGGTTCAAGGGTTGGACTTGATGATCTCTGAGGTCCCTTCCAACCCAGCCAATTCTGTGATTCTATGATTTTCTAGTGATGCAAACTTCCACACTGGGTGACATCCTTACAGTAACTTACAGGGAAAGTGATCTCAAGCACCCTCTTTATTTACTTACTTCTGCAGGAGTGATACCAAATGTGGGGTTTTTGACTTCCCACTTGATTAAATCAGAAGTAATTGTGCTTGATGGCACTTGTGTCCCTGTCTCAGTCTGGTGTGAGATCAAAACCCTTGGGAAAACAGCCCATCTTCCACAGGCTGAGTTACAGCACAGCTTACTAAAGGTGTTTTGGAACAAATTCCTCCTTGGTTTGCATCAGCTACAGCAGTGAGATGAGGATGCATTTCTCACAGTGTGTGTTGTTAAACTAGACTAATATTAACAGTGGTGCATGCAGTAAAATAATTCTTTTTTAATAATTTTAATTTTTTTAATTTTAATAATTCAGGCTCCAAAGTTTTACCCACAAAAATCCTCAAGGAAAATTCCCTAATGTTTTCATATTCCTGCATATTGTACCTACATTATGGACAAGCCAAACTCTAGGCTCAAATTTCTAAGATGGGTAGAAAACAATTTTTGCTGCCACCAATTCATAAAGAAACCATGAACAGTAAAACAAAGTTAATTATTTTAATGACCACCCTTACAAACTAGCCAACAGATGTGTTCCAAACCAGCTACATTTTAAAACCTGGTAAAAAAGGAATGGGATATTGACCTGGGTGCTGAGTATGGGGCTTCCCCAAGACAGAAATTTCATTTCTAATGATCAAACCTGGGCTCTGGCTGAGAAGGATCCAGGCAGGGTTTGTGTCTGCCTCCTCCTCCATAGCACTGAGTGTTAAAGTTGCACAAGCACTTGGGGCAGTAAAATAAAACAGTAAAACTGCTGTGTTCTGCTCAGCAGACACTTGCTCTAAATCTGCAGAGAGAGAGAGAGAGATACAGGCACTGAAATCACTGAGAGTCATCTAGCTGAAGTCCCTCTGAGTCCTCACACCAGGTAAAAG
Organism: Calypte anna; assembly: GCF_003957555.1. Classification (NCBI taxonomy): domain Eukaryota; kingdom Metazoa; phylum Chordata; class Aves; order Apodiformes; family Trochilidae; genus Calypte; species Calypte anna. Next base: position 32,639,551 of record NC_044252.1, on the reverse strand, counting down.
CCAGGCAGCAGCATCATCTTTGCAGGACCAAGGCCCATACTTGCATCTGCAAATCAGCCTCTTTTGGAAAACCAGAGTGGAAATTTTATTTTGTTTTATTATTATTTTTTTCCCCCCCTCAGTTCCTTGTAAGCTTCTGAGGAGGTGCTGGTCTGAGGCTGAAGTGTTGCTGGGGTGTTGAGGGGAGGTGGGATTGTGCTCCTGGGTCATGGAATGCTTCAGCTGCTCAGAACCAGCACGTGGGGCAGGAAACGGTACCAGAACATCACTGGCTTCCCCAACCTTGCTAATAGGGACCAGGTTACTCACAAGAGAAGCATGTAAGCCTAAAAATAATTAGAAATTCATCAAGTATTACTAGTCTAGGTGCAGGGGCTACAGCCTTCAGCAGTTAAGCTGGAAGGTTGGGCCAGCACTGATGTTACTGAGCATCATTGCAGCAGGGTGATCCCTGGCTGAGAGAGAAAAGGGGTGCCACGTACCCCTCACACCCCAAACACCCTGGTGTCAGGTGGGAAGGGCTCAGAAAATCATCTTTTTATTTGGTTTCACCAAAATCAAATGCAGGGGGAGCTTGGTTCCTGAACTGTGCTTGTAGCAGTTCAGTACAGCTACTGAGAGGTTAAAATAAAGAGAAGAGAGGGAGAGGAAGAGCTTGGTTTTGCATCCTGCATAAACAAAGTTTTCAGGACTATTCTTCTAGCAGGGGTTATCTGCACAACCACTCTCTGTTATTCCTTTAGGATGGGAGCCTCAGTCTTTTAAAACAGAGTTAGAGAAGGAGATGTGGGGAATCTGCCTGTTAGATAACAGCCAAGTGCCTGAAACTTCTGTGCAGAAAGTGGATAAAATACAAAAATAATCAGGAGGAAAGAGGCCAGGTGAGAGGTCTGCCCTCTGCCTGCTGGCTGCCAGGACAACCCTTTTCCTTCAGCTCCTGTGTCTTTCCCTTGTCCCAACCCAGCTGCTCCCGAGCTCTGGGGAGCCCAAAAGCCCCATTCCAACCAGTTTTTCATAACTGCAAAGTGATATAAGTGAGATAAGGGAGGAGCTGAAGCTCCTTCAAGGTTGGGCAGCAGCTAGATGGAAGTTTTAAAAGCTGCAATTTGAAGTGCAAACCCTGTTGTTTCAGCCCCCCCACTGAACCTCCCCTCTCTTTTCTCTCTTACCATCTAATTACCATGGCTGTTTCACACTTGGTGAACGTTCCATCCCAATCCTAACAGTCTGAAGAAAAATCCACATGCCTGAGGCTTCCCCCCCCATACTAAACTCAAAGATGTTTTGCTTCTGAGCTTTCTCCTTTCCAACCTGTAACCTACTTGCTCCGGTCCTGAAATAAATATTTGTGCCTTTGGCCTCAAGGTCTGTCACTGCCTCTGTTTGTATCACAAACTCAGCAGAATTTATTAGGAGCAATTCCTGTTTTCCTGTCCAGTGCCCCCACGCATTGCATACAGAATGCTGAACAAAACAAACTGGCTCAGGCAAAGAGGGATGGTGGTTGTGGCTCAGAAAAAAATCACTGCTGAAATGCCACGGGCAAGCTCTCTGTTGGTGCAGGGTGCTGTTGGTGGGTGAGACCCGAGGAGCTGCCTGGAATATTATGAGAGTTGGCAGTGGTGCTGATGATGGACATCCAAGAAACCCCAAAAATACAGAGATGGGGATTTTCAAGGGGAGGTTTCCAGCAGGCAGGAAGAGTTTCCTCTTCAGAGGCACTTTTGCCAAAGGGGAGAGCACAGAATTCGATGTGTCTTCCAGCTGAATGCTGCTGAATTTTATGAAAATCAGTTTACAAGTGTCCCTCTGTACCCTGTGTCATGCAGAGCCTGGGCATCACAAGGTGGCCGTGGCTGTGACCACCTTGGCACGGGGAATCCCCAGTGAGCTGAGGCCACACGAGGCTTCAACTTCCATGGGATGGAGGCAGCAGCTCCCAGCAGCAGGTGCTTGGAGGAGAAAAGATGGACAGGGTGTAAACATCCAGCGAGGGGCTGAAGCCTAGTAAAGAACCGGGATCTTTAGGCTCTTATTTTCCCCCACAAAAAAACCCTGAAGCTTGCTTATTAATTCTGATGAACAATTGATCTGGTTGAAGGGGTTTATTGGACAAGAAAAGGACTGTGGGTTGTTTTGTTGTTTTTTATTTTTTTTTTTTTGAGGCTGAGCAAGCCCGGGATGTACGTAATGCAGAAGGCTCGATGATTATACAACAAAAAGATGGGATCACCACCTGCCCACATCCTTGTGATGAGCAGACGAAGAACGTCTGTCAAAACATTAATTCCCAAACCTAGGGGGGCTAACGGGGGATGGAAACACAAATAAAGGCTCCTTGGGGCGCCCTCCCGATCTCTCACACCCAGCACCCCACAGCCCCATCCGGATGGGTGCTCCTGGGGAAGGTGTCAACACCACGGGCACCCGGTGCCTTTTATTCCCCGGCCTCACCACATCCACCCCACCCCAAGCGACATCCACACTCCCCCCCCTTCCTCCTCCTCCTCCTCCTCCCGCAGGGCACGGCGTGGGGCCGTGGGGGGGTTGATGGAATAATTGCACAGTGGAGCAGCTGGGGATGGGGATGCGAGCGATACAAAGAGGTGCCGGCCGGGTTCGGGTACCACGGGGGGGCTGCGCTGGGTGCCCCCTTCCCCCTGGGATTAGCACTGCCGGGGTGGGAGGGGAAGGTCAATGCCAAGCTGGGAGAGAAGGGGCGCGGAATCCCCGCGGGTGCGCAGAGCGCGGGTGGCCGAACAAAGGCGGCCGCCGGCCCTGCCCGCCCCTGTCTGTGTGTGTGTGTGTGTGTGTGTGTGTGTGTCCCAAAGGCCACCGCCGAGCGCAACAGGCACCGCGCCCCGCGGAGCCCCCTCCCCGCGGGTATCCCGCGTGTATGTGTGTCTGTGTGTACCCCCCCCCGTGGCCTCCCCCCCCGCCCCTTCCTCGCTGCGTCTGTTTGTACTTTAGCTGATCCACTAATCCCCCGAGAGAGCCTATTTGTAGTGAAGAGTATCTATAGGGGGCGAGGCTGGTCCATGTGGGTTTGTGTCATTGGTTTGCAAGGAGAGACCCCGCCTATTGCCCAAAAAAAAAAAAAAAAAAAAAAAAAAAAAAAAAAAAAAAAAAAAAGAGAGAGAAGGGGAAAAAAAAAAGAAAAAAAAAGGCAGCGAGAGCCTCTACCTCTCCCTTCGCTCACCCAGCGAGGGGGAGCGGCCGCTCCGCCCAGCACCGCCCGGGCACTTTCCCCCTTTTTCTGCTTTAAAAAAAAAAGAAAAGGGGGTTGAAAAAAAGGGAAAAAAGAAAAAAAAAGAAGGGGGGAAAAAAAAAAAAAGGAAAAAGAGCCACCCTCCCCCCCAGGTTGCAATTAGCATCGTCCCCGCCTGCTGCCGGGCTCCACCGCGGGGTCCGCTGCCCCCGTCCCCTCCCGGCGCGGCGGCGGGCGGAGCTGAGAGCGGGGGGGGCCGGGGGGGGAAGGATTAAGTTGGTGTGGGGTTTTTTTTGTTGTTGTTGTTGTTTTTTCTTTTTTTTTCTTTTTTTTTTTTTGTGCGGTGTGCGAGCGGGTGGCTTTTTTTTTTTTTTTTTTTTTTTTTTTTAAGGTGGATCTCCGGCAGTCTGAGCCCGGCGCTGGTGGTGGATGCGCGGAAGGGATGCGGAGCTAAAGCGCGGTGCGGGGCTGCCGGTGGCCGGGCCGGAGCCACCGCGGCCGGGAAGCAGGTAAGGAAAGCGGCGGAGAGAAGGGGAAACCCCAAAACATCTTGATTTGGGGATCCATGGAGGAGAAAAAAAAAAACCAAACCACGGCGTGTGTTGCTTTTAGCCGGGCTGGGGGGAAGGTTGTGATGGCGGTGGGAGGCGGCCGCGCAAGTTGCGCGGGCGGAGGGGTGAAGTGGGAAATCTTTTGTTGTGCTGGGCTCCGCATTGTTTACTTTGGACCGAGCGTCGCCGACAACATCTGCCGGGGGATTAACGGGGCGGAGGCTGCAGGAAAGTTTGGGCGAGGGGGAGCCCCGCTGCGCGGTCGCCAGCTCCGCGTCCGCGGCCAGCTCCGGTCGCGGCCGCGGCGACCGGGGGACGCGGAGCTGGCGACCGCGGTCGAGTGAGGTTGGTTTTTTTTTTGAGGAGAAATGCGTTAGTTATTCTTATTTTATTTTTTTTAATTATAAAATATTTTTTTTTCTTTGGGAAAAAATAATATTTTTAATTTCTACAAATTTCTTAAAAAAAAAAAATTAAATTTGGTATTTTCTTTCTCCGCGCCCGACATTCACTTAGCGACTCTCCCCCAGGTTTTAACCCGCCGAGTTGCGCGGTGCTGGGGAGGGGGAACCCCTGGAGGGGTGTAGAGCCTCCAAACCCTATAAAATTTCCCCACTATTCCTTTATTATCCGAGTTGGAAAATTGTGAAGCGAAAGCAGCGGAGGTGCGCGGATTTCCGCGTGGCTGCTCTGAGGTCGGTCTTTTCACCAAAAAAAAAAAAAAAAAAAAAAATTAAATAAAGAACCCCCACCCCCCCAGACTTGCTGAAGGGGGAAAGAATAGGCTTTTGTCCTGGCCAGGGACGTGCCCCCAAGGTAAATCCTGGCTGGGGTTTAGCGCTTGGTACTTTGCCGGGTCCCATGGCTCTGCCTGGCTGGGCTCGGGAGGAGGAAAGCGGGAGATGGAGATCTCAAAGTAGTAGAAGTAATTTCTTCTTTTCAAGCCGCACTTCTTCTCCGCCGCCTTTGAATTTGCCTGCGCTGAATGTACCGGAGCTCTAATTGAAGGGTTTTAATCATTCACACTTGATTAAGTCTGGCGTGACCGGAGGAAGAGAGCAGGAATACACCCGGCTCCCTAGGACGGGGAGGGATGGGGTGACATTTTAATCCCGTGTTTTTCAAAAACATCAGGGAAGCAGGAAAAACGATAGCCGGTGAGGGCGAGGTATAATGGAGCGTTGTTTTCATACAGATGGTGGCTTACCGACGGGGATGAAATTGCAGTTATTGCAGATATTTAAGGGGGGGGGGAGGGATGGAAGAGAAGAAAAAAGGCACGGACTTTTCAGTTTGTTTAAGCGGAGCGAGGAAAAATAATGATAGACGAGATGCCTGGTGACAAAATGCTTTTGTTCCTGTTTCCATCAGTGCGGGAGGGCGCCGACCTGCTTTAGCATTCTTTAAAGGACTCTTTACCAAGGAAAATTGAAGACGGTCTCATTATGAGAGAGTGTGTTCAGAATGCTATGAGGTATTTATGAATTCAGAGGTGATTGTTGGATCGCAGACATTTCAATTACGCAGCCTGGAGTTTAGAAAAAAAGAAATAGGAAAAAAAAATGTACATATTTGTGGTGATGTGTTCTGTAATCTGTTATTCCCATAAAGCTGATTTGTGCTGGAGCTCTGGAGCTGGCTGAGGGAAAGGGTTTGTCCACAGGGCTCGAATCTTAAAGATTTCAGTGCTTTGACCTGCAAAACTTTCTGCTGCAGGGCAGCCCTGAGTTCCTATTAAAGGGGTGCTTTGGAGAAGTGAGCTATTCATCAAGTATTTTCCTGGAAAACCTGGTGTTGTAAATGCAGGGTGGTATTTTAAGAAAGGGGCTTTTTCTTTTTGGAAGGGTTTGGGAACCCCACCTGTTAGTCCTTAGCAAGGGCAGAGGTTTTGCCCTAATCAGCAAACCCGGGTGCAGCTGGGGGCTGTGGGTGGGGACCCTGAGCTCTCCCAGGTGTGCACAATCTTCCCATTTAAAAGTCATAACCAAGTATTTCTAAAACTGGAGAGAAATGAAGATGATTTTGTCAGCGTGGTGGAACACTCTTGTGTTCTGAAATACAGATTGCAGGAGCTTTTTATTTTCCCCCTGGAATTTCAGACTGAGGTGCTTCCTCTCACTCGAGTTTTATTGTAACGTGACAGCCTACAAACTGTAGGTGATGTTTCCTTGCTGTTAGATTCCCTTTTTTTAAGGTAGCTCTCTTCCTAGCCTGGTCTGTTTGGGATCCCTGAGGTCTGGCCAGACAGGGGGGCTCTGGAGCAGGATGCACCCCAGAGCTGCACCCCACAGCTCCCTTTCATCTCAGCCCACTTTTTCAGGGCTACGTTGTGCCCTTCTCCATTTCTGCTTTTCCTGGGTGGAAAACATCGAAAGGAATTGCCCCATAGCAAAACCAGGGTGTCACCTCTGATGCTGTTGTTTCAGCACTGAGACTTGTCACTGGGTCCAGCAATTTTATTCTTTGTAGCAGGAAAAAAAATCAGCCTCAGAGGAGCAGGTCCCAGGCAGGAGTGGGAAGTAACGTGCTGAAATGTTTGCTTGGAAAGTTGATTTATCCATCAGCCTGGCTGCAGTTCAAATAGAACTTCTTCACTTCAGCTGACTCTTGTAGTTATGTGTACTTGCATGAAGAAAGCCCTGAATCTGGCTCTGGAACAGGTAGGGTAATTTTCAGGGTTTTTTGGGGGGGCTGTTTGTTAGCTGTGGCAAGTGAAAGTGGCTTCATCTTTAAGCAGAAGAAATGGAAAAGCTTCTCTAAATGCAGCACTGGCAGTTTGCAAGGTTTTGTTAAAATCTGGTGGATGATGCTTTCTCATAAAATCTGATTTGTGTCACATTTACTCCTCACATCACAAGTATTCCTTCCTTTGCTTTACATCCCAGCCGTAGCAAATTAAAGAGGAGGAGGGTGGAACTGCTGATGAGGAGCTCTTCAAACTAAAATGATTACACCTGCTGTAGAAATTAGGGATTTTTCAGACTAGGGGGACTCCTTGCCCCCAGCAGTCTCCCTTCCACCATCCTTTAATAAAATCACCTTTTTGTAGGTTTGGTTGTTCTGCAGAGCTTGAGAACAGCATCCTAAGCCTGTCTCCTGGGGTTTGGATACAACAGAGAGTAAGGAAATGTGATAGGGATTTTAGTAATTTCTATATTTATTTTCCTGCTGCAGTAGGAATTACTGTTTTGTCCTAAGAAGGACAAAGCCCTGAAATATCTTTTATTTCCTCTGCACAGCCCACTTAGCTCTTAAAAATGAGAATTATTCTTGTGCTAAGGGTATGTAATTCCACGATGCACTTTGTGTCATGCCCAGGTATTCCTGGGCCAGCTCTTGTTCCTGCTTCTCGTGTGTTCCCATTGTTCTTTTTTTGTTCCTTTGCCAGAGGATCAAGAGAAGTGTTAGGTGAAAGGATGAAAAATGTCACGACCATCCGTGGCCCCAGTGAGGGCCAAACCTCCTTACATGCCCTGCATCTCTTCTGATGCTCCTCAGAGCATCCTGGTAGGGAGACCCATCTGTCCTGGGACTTTACTGGAAAATGGAAATAAACCTCAAGTTAGTTGACTACATCAGTAGTAGATTTGAATTATTAATGATTTGTTCCTCCAACCTTATCTGGCAGTAATTTCACTTGAGCTTTAAGCTTATGAACACCAAGTGGCTCTGCTGAAAGTAACTGCCCTGTTTTACTCCTAGGCTGCTCCCCATCCCTCCCACCAGATGGGGGTTTTATGTGATTAAAGCAACCTGCTCAGCTCTTGGGGTTTGGGTTCTGCTTCTCCAGGTTCTTCCCTCCAGCCCCCCACAGCAAGGAGATTTGGAAGGACTTGTGCCACCCCAGTGACCAAATCCCACCCTTCTTTGGACCCAGGTGTAGAAAGCACTGAGGTACCTTAGATGTGAGGTTGTGGGGAGATGCTGGCAGGAATTCTTCACCCAGAAGGACAGCCTTGGTTGCTCTGTCACAGGATAACTTCTGGGATGTTGTCAAACACTCAGCCACTATTTCTTTGCCACAGTGCATACCAGTTATTCCTTAAATTAGACCCCTGAAGCACAATGTGGAGGGAGAATGTGTGGATTAGAGACATAATATTTACAAGGAGCCAGGTATTTAATGAGAGCAACAATAATGCAGATGGATTCTCTGTGGCTATATGGAACAGGTAAGGAATGGATACTTCCTATCATTTATTTCTCTGTTTATTTATTTTTGTGACCTGACTTTGGAAAAAGAGTAATTTCTGTGCTGAGAAGGTTGGCACAAAATTGTAGGTTATTCCAAAAATGAGCCTGGCTTTTGGTTATTATTGTAATAACTATAATGTGTGGCTCTGCAAGGTGTAGGTGACCCTGACTGGGATCGTGGTTGAGCCCTTTTGAAATGCTGGGGGGCTTTGGGTGTATGAGGAGAGCAGGACTGGCCCTAAAAGAAACAGGAGGAGGAGATGGAAATCCATTAGTTTCCCTGCAGCTGATGCACTGATGGAGTCCTTGGCATCATTGATAGGGCAGAAAATGAACAAAACCTACAATTAATCCTATGTCTGGCTCAGGAGCACCCAGTGAGTGTTGTGCTGTGGGGTGTGATGAGCTCTGTAGCTCCTCAGCCTCTGCTCCATCCTGCCTTTATGGGTGTTCTGGTTTGTATGTATGAGAAACTGCTCAAATATCCCTCCCTTGTCAAGCAAGAATTCCTTTTGGGCCATGTTTGTGCCTGCCTGGGGACTGCTGTGTCACTGAGGGGGTCCAGTGGCTTTTCTGCTCCTTCTCCATCCAAGCCTGTGTGCTGATATCCCCAGACAGACCTGGCTGAGCCTTCCCCACAGTGTGAGGTCTCTGTGGTTTTCCTCTAGGAATGCTTTGGGCGTGAGGAGTTCATAGTTTATGTTCCAGATCAAGTTTTTAATTAAGCATTTGCCTTCTGCAGGCCCCTTTGAATGACTGCATCTTGGCTTTCCTCCTCAGCTCTCCTCCTTGCCTTCATCTGCTTAAAGCCCTGAGTTTAACAATGATCTATGTGTGGGAGGGAAATGTCCTTTATTTGTGTTAGCTGGAGGGAAAACCCTGTAAATTCCCCTTTAACAGCGTGCTAGGCCAAATATAAGAGGTGGTAGTGGCACCTGTAGAGCTGTCATAAAGTGTTGACTTTTTAATTATTTTTATGCTGAAAACCAGGTTCTGCATGAGGGGGGAGTTGGAAGAAATCAGCAATTTAAGCAAAGTAATTAGGCTAAATGCTAGTCATTACACTTAAAAGTGGAGACACTTGAGCTTTGCTGTGATTAGTTGCAGATGAAATTAATTTCAATTCAATATATGGAAAAGAACCCAACGTTTCATCAGCTTTCGTGATCTTGCAGTTACCTGGAGTTTCATGACCCTGCAGCACAAGCCTGTGAAGGTTTTATGTTTTCCACTTGTCTGGGCTGGTGCCTCTCCTCATACAGAAAGGGGATGGTGAAAGGTTTGAGCCTAGGATTAGAGTATCCCAAAGCTGAGTACTGGAACACCTACCTCAGCTTTTGCCCTTTGCTCATGGGAAGATTTCTCAGGTGAAATACCTATTCTTCCCATTATTTGTTCCTAGAAGAAAACAGGATATTTTTTTTTTTTTTTTTTTATGTTGTAATCTTTCTATTTGGGAGCTGGGATGTCTGAGTGTGTGGTAGTCCTGTAGTTGTGAACAAAACTCTGCCAGGGCATCTGACCTGTCAGTGGCTGTGGCTTTTTTAGGTAATTCTGTATCTTTCTGTCATTTTTCCCATCTGTACTATTTGAAGACCAGCAAGCATCCATCTGTATCCCTTTATCTGGACAGCAGCAGTTGTGAGTATAGAAAGAAGCAGCATAGACAGATTGGGGGAGACAAAGTGCAATTTTAGCTTTGTCTGGCCAGAAGTTCAACATATTTCTTGACTCTGTGCTTTCTCAGAGGTAACTCAGCCTCACTAAATCCTATTTCCAGCCTCACTCTGAGTAGGAAACCTTACTCACATTTAGCCCCAGGCAGGGAGGTTGTGGCCAGTGATTTAAATTTTTCTTTTTATTGCAATTGTTTCTGAAAAATATTGCAGTGGAATGATTTATCAGAAGGAAGAATGTGTCCAAGTGGGTCTCTGGTTGTCTGTTCACCTTCAGCCATCACCAGGCTGTGCTCTGGGTGCTTTAAGGGGCTGGATGCCAAACTGGAATGGTCAATGCCTGCATATCTGAGTGCCCTGAAGGGAAATCAGTAGCAGGGAATAGAAAGCAGAGCTTGAGAGGAAAAAAAAGGAAAGGGCAGCGATGAGATTCTGTAAAATATTAAGAAACAAAAACTAGGTTAGTGGGTGAAGTTAATAGAAAATGCAAAAGTATCAGAGTCAGACCTTTGTACATCGGGGCCAGTGTCTCGTGTTTGGGAGGTTTGCAGGAGTAAACTGAGCCAGGAAAGTGTATATTTCCCAGCTCTCAAAGTACTGGAGAGAACTCCCTGTGGGCCAAAGCAGTGCTAATGTTGGATTAGTGTAGAAAAGCAGTAAATGGGGCCAGGCTGAGTAACACAGACCTGCCAGCTTCGTGTGAGCACAGGGCCAATGATTTGAGCTGCTGGTGGGGAACTTATTTCCTGGAGGAGGGGAGGACAGGGATGCACTTGGTCTCTACCAGCAAGAGTTTAGGGGCAGCACATCCTTTAGCATTAAATTTTTCATTTGAAGAGCTTATCAGTGGGTTTGATAAAAGTGATTGCAGGGATTTCTGTTCACTTAAAATTCAGCAAGAAATGCAGCTTGGGTACAACACCGCTGGTTTGGCTGGGGATGTGCAGAAGAGTTGACTGGCTGGGACCCAGCAAAGTGTCATTTCTTGCAGTACAGTTGTAAAATCAGAACTGATTTCCAAACATCTATTTCTAGCAGCTTCTTTGAGCTCTCTTTTTGTCCTTACACTGCTGAACCTGTTTGTGAGCAACCTGTGCTGAGGCAGAGAGCCGCCGTCACTAAAGCTTGAAATGTCACAAGGACTGGGGAGGTGGTAAATAATGAAAAGGAGTGACTGCTGGTGAAAAGCAATTTGTACTGCTTGGATCCAAGCAGGTAATGCTTCTCAGATGGCCAGCTGTAAATTTCTCTATCTCGGAGCAAACAATGCAGGGGCTGTCCCTCCAGGATGCTGCCTGCAGAAATCGTGGCTTTAGAGAGGAGCTGGGAGGCACCAGTGAACCCAGTTAACCTGATATGATGGCCAAAGGTCTTGTGTGCTCCTTGTCAGGGATGGCAGGTGGCTGCCAGGCTGGAGCAGGGAGGTGACAGCCACTGTGTCCCCAGCCTCTGGTGAGGAGGAGCTGCAGGAGCACAGGAGGAGTCAGGAAGAGATACAGGGAAAGGGATCCAGGATCTCTGTCTGCTTGACTTATCCTAGAGGGTGTGGGAAGGTAAATTGATTAAAGCAATTAGTGTTGTGGTGGGGAAAATGAGCTGAGTAATGAAGAGCTCTTGGGTCTAGCAGGCAGTTTTAACAGATCTTCCAGCTAAGATCCCACAGATGGAAGGTGAGGCCAGGGAAAGGCTGGAGCTCATATCCAGTGTTCTGGCACCGTTGGTGGGAGAAGAGGCTGCTGAAGGTGTTGGGGGCTTCTCCACCTTTGGAAACACCAAATTCAGGGATGCTGGTTCATTGGAATGAATGATGCTCAAGCAGGGATTACTTTAGGTAAGTTAGCATGCACTCTGCCAGGCTGGAGAATCACAGCAGTCTTTGCTGACCTCAAAACCCCCAGAAACCTGTTGTTTACCTGAGAGCAGCCAGATGTTTGCAGATCTCAAGCCCCAGCATTGTGGATTTTCTCCAGGAGGATGATTTGGGCGGAGGACACCTGTATCTGAAGGGGGACACTGTGGGATGTGACCTTTTGTGCTCAGGAAAGATCCCAGGTTCTTCGTTTCCTTCCTTTTCCTGACAAATTTCCTTGTGTCTGTTGCAGGGATGAGTTCCCTCCAGTGTCAACACCAGGTACTTAGCACTAGGTGAGAAGTTTGCAGAGGCCACATTTGCCCATATTATGGCAAATGCCTGGGTCAGAAGTGAGTTAATTTCAGTGGAGGAAGGAAATGAGAGACAATTACTTATTTTGAGAACCGTGTGTTTTATCTAACTGTGCAGAATTTACTCAAACTCTGAGTCAGCTCTTGATGACCACAGGACATCAGAAATAACTCCAGCCCTTGGGGGGAAACTTCTCAGCAGAAGAATACAGAGCAGGGGGCAAAATGACCAAAACAAGCCAAACCCAGATTTGAAGATTAATTATATGTCACTTGTGTCATGGTTGGAACAAAACCAATACATTTGTGTGCAAAGTTTTTTTATTTTTTATTTTGAAGCAAGAACAGCAGCAGATTTCCTGCTCTTTTAGGTGAGTTTGCAGGTTGGTCTGTCCTTCTCATCCATCATTCATGGCTGAGGTTTGTGGGACTGCTGGGTTCTGGTCCGTGTTTTGCTTGTGAATGCAGAGGCTGTCATGGCAGGAATGTTATTTCCCATCCCCTGTGTGTGTGTGTGTGTATAAAATATATATACATTTATTTGCTGGGTATACACTGGATTTTTCAGTCGAGAAGCTGAGAGTGTTAAAGGCCTGGTTGCAAAGAAAAGAGAGAGCACATGGAAAAGTGAGGCAGTGGTGACAATATTTCATGGTTTCTTTGGCCAGCTGAGGTCTTGGTGTCCTAGCTGGACCTCTGGGAGCAAAACTGGAGCCAAGCAGGTATTGGTTGGTGTAATTAAAAGCAGAAGAGGGCAGGGTAACACAGCTTGGGCTAAGGGTGTGAATTAAGGACATTGAGATGTTTGGCTTTGTATGATTTAGCTTAAACAAACAGCCATCACATTAATCTCATTACTCAAGCAGATGAAATAAACCTTTAAGGCACTTAAAACACGCCAATAGTAGTTAGCTGGCAGGGCAGAGAGACTCAGTTCCAGGCAGCACCTCTTGTCTGCTCCTGGCTGTAAAGTTACTCACCTGTGTAAAGGCTGGCAGGCCCAGGAGTTACTCCAGAGGTGGTGGTGGGTGGGAATACAGTGGGAATCATGGAATCAGTGGGAATTGTGCAGGTCTGGCAAGGGAGAGCCAGGGGCACAGAGCCTTGAGAGGTTTTGGCTGCTGGGTGCTGACGCCCCGCCCTTCCCCTCGCGCGCAGGCGTCGCCCTCACGTTCCCGCCTAAAGCTCCGCTGAGGCGAGGCTGCCGCTTCGGGAGCTCCCGGGGGGGGCTTGTACGCAGTTTCTGAGGTAATGTTTTGTGCCTGAGGGGATTTCCTGCGCCTTTTTTTCCACATCAGCACTCTGAGAGCCCTGCGCCGTGGTGGGGCAGTCCCGAGGTGATGCTGCTGTCCCCAGGCTTCACCATAACCCTTCGAGTGTCGTGTGTGTGGCTGAGGTGGTGTTGAGTCACCCGGCCTGCAAAACGAGCTCTCCAAGAGCGCTGCGCTGGGTTTGTCTCAGTTGCCCTGTGCTCGACCTCGTGAAACTGGCTCTCCCCAGAGTGCTGTTTGGCCAGGCCTGAGGTGCTGCCCCGTGATTTGTCCCTCGGGAAGGTCCTTCAGGAGTGCTGTGCAGGTTTGAGGTATGCCCGTGCCTCCTGGCTTTCAAAATGGCCCCTGCAAGAGCTCTGCAATGTATTTCTACAGGCCTAAAGTGTTGCTCTATCATCTGACCTCCTGAAATGGTCTCTTCAAGGACCCTACACCATCTCTGTGGGCCTGGGCTGCTGCCCTAGGCTTGGCCTCGAAGAGCACACTCCTGTGTGTGTGTGCAGACCCTGGGGTGGTGCTGGATCACCCCAGGCCCCTGAAAACAGCCCTTCAGCCCTTCAGTGGAGGTGGGCACATGCCTGCAGTCTGGTGGTGCTCTCTGTTGGTCACAGGTGTCCCTGTTTATCTGATTAAACTGCTGTTGCATTGAGGAAAGGAGTGCATACCAAGCACAGCTGCCTCCATTTTGGAAGGGGATGCTGTGCAAGTTGTCTTAACTGGGGTGTCCCTCACCTGCTTTTCTGTACCTCAGAGACAGAGTATGAGGCACAAGGTACAGAGTTTTCTTTACCATATGCATGTGTCTCTTTGCTGGCCTCCAACAAGGTGAGCTAGAAGCAGTCTTCCTCTTTTTGTCAGTACACCAAACACCAGCTACACAAACCACATTATTTGGAGCTGAGGATGAGCATAACAACTGCATCTGTTACATGACTGGGATGAAGGCCATAAGAAAAGCATTTTCCACCAAGAGGGGCTGGTTACAAAGCAGTCAGTCTGCATTACTTTGCAGTACTTGACAGTGCAACACTTTGCTCTTGGACAATGTGTTCAATCCATACCTCAGAACAGATGCACATCATCCTGTCCCTCATGGCCCAGAAGTCACAGGGACTTCAAAAAAAAGAAATTAGCTCCCCTGACCAAATCCAACTGGGGCTTTGAATCAGAGAGTAGTAATTGCAGAAGGATTCATGAACTTCATGAAGGACTTGACTGCTCTTGACTTCACATTGAAGGCCTCCAGACAGCACTAGGCTTCAGTTCCAGGATGCTGAGTGAAAGGCTGTGTGCATTCAGCTCAGAGACTGCCTGTGTGACAGAGCAGGATCAAAGGTAGGAGTGCGAGTTAACGGGGTTAAATCTTTTAATTGTTCAGGTTGTTTTGAAAAAGGTGTATCATTGTACTGTGTCCAGTTCTGGGCCCCTCAGTTTAGGAAGGATATCGAGGTCCTGGAGCAGGTCCAAAGGAGGCAACCAGGCTGGTGAAGGGACTTGAGCACAGATCCTATGAGGAGAGGCTGAGGGAGCTGGGGGTGTTGAGGCTGGAGAAGAGGAGGCTCAGGGGAGACCTCATCACTCTCTCCAACTCCCTGAAAGGAGGTTGGAGCCGGGGAGGGGTTGGGCTCTTTTCCCAGACGACTTTCAACAAGACAAGAGGGCAGGGTCTCAAGTTGTGCCAGGGGAGGTTTAGGTTGGAGATTCGAAAGAATTTCTTTCTGGAGAGGGTGATCAGGCATTGGAATGGGCTGCCCAGGGAAGTAGTGGATTCTCCTTGTGGATTCTCCTGGAGATATTTAGAAAGAGCCTGGATGTGGCACTGAGTGCCAAGGGCTGGGAACTGCAGTGGGAGTGGATCAAGGGTTGGACTTGATGATCTCTGAGGTCCCTTCCAACCCAGCTAATTCTATGATTCTATGATTCTATGACACCGGCCCAAGGCATTGGTGTCTCTGTGTTACTGCTTTTTCTTTCCTCTAGAAAAGATGTGAACTGCAAAGGTCCTTGTGGGGAATGTGATCAACCCCCCTTAAAATTGTCATAAAAAGCCATGTATTCCTGTGCACCATCTGCTTACATTGCCCTGGTGGTGTAATGGATGTGACAAACCCAAGCCCAGAGAGGCTGTGATTTTTTTTCAGTGTCCCACACATGGCACTTTCTTTAAAGGAAAACATAATTTTATTAATTTCATGTTGGACTAGCCCAGGAATTTTCTGTTGTCTTTCAGTTGCATTTGCTTGGGCTTTGGTTAGGGGGAGAAATGACTGAATGAGCTGTCATGTCTATAAAACCAAGAGTACCTTAGCTATTGCCATACAGATCTCTTAATAGAGCTTAAACACAAAATAAAGCAGAGTGCATCAACAGTGATATTCCCATAAGCAATATTGTAACTTGTATGCAGTGTAATTATATTTTGTACACTTGCCAATTAAGCAGTTACGCTTTAGAGAAAAATTACTTTCAAGAGATGGAAGAAAAGTATTGCAGTAAATCAAATAAAATACACGTGTTCCAGGGCTCGGGCTGTGCAGCTGAAATCTTAACAACTCCTGCAGTGCTCAGGTCACAGGATGTGGGATGATGCTCAGTAGCTTTTTAGGGAATGGAAAAGAGCAACCAGGAAAAGAAAAAGTCCTAAAAAAAGATGTTGTTTCCTGGGCTAGGTGTGTGTCAGGGAAGCTGAGATGCTCGGTCCTGCTTGTTGAGCTCCTGCCTGGTCACCTTGACCCTGTCTTGGGAACCTTCAGAGGTGAAACCTGCTCTGGGGACTTGTGTCCCCACCCTTTCCTTACACCTGGGGGAAAACACTTTTGCTTTCCTCTAGCAGTCAGCGTGTGTCCCTGGGTGCTGGGACCTGGGCTGGGGGATGCTCTGCTCATGTGCTACAAGCCAGGGCTGGAGTGCCCAAGATAAATTCCATGGAAGTACAACCAGCAGAGCTGGGCTTCCAGCTGTTGGCCAAACTGGGATTGCTCTGGGGGTTACTGGGAACTCGGTAAAATCGTTAGGAAATTACCACAGTGCTGGGGTCTGCTCCACAGGCACCCTACCTGTTCAGTAGCTGCTGCTTAATTCTCTTCTGTGATGTAAACTCAGAGCTAGGTGAGTGTGAGGGGATTTAAGCTGATGGAAGAAGAGATATGACTTTTTATTATGCTGTGAGGTCTTTATGTGAGGATTTCACACTGTTTTGCAGAGCAGAGGTTGGGCAGAATGTGTCCAAAGCAGGGAGTGGGGAGCCCTGTGGTTCTTGCTCCCCAGCAGCTGTGGGAACCTCTGCTCATACAGGATCTCTTTAGGTTGTTTTTTTTTTCCCTCTAAATCACTAAATATATGGTTTTATCAGTAACCCACAGTGCTACTTTAAAAAGGATACATCAGCATTTTCAGTATAATCCCTTTTTATTTCAAGGGTTTATGCAGACCAAAGCACAGTCCCCTGTGATGTGCATCTTTCCCCAACCCAGCTAATATTTTTTAAGTAAACCCTTTCAGATAGTTCTGATGTCCTTTCCTGAACTCTCCAGTGCAAAAACCACCCTGTAAGTCAGATTAAGGAGGAATCCAAGCTATCAGGTGTTTGGTTTTGAGGTGTGGCTGGGTTTGTGAGGCACAGGGCTGGCCAGGAACTGTGGGCTCCCATCAGCACCCCAGGCTTCCTTGAAATCAAATCCTAACCTGCTCATGGTGTAGATGTTAATGTGGGCTTGGATCAGTGGGTTCAGTGTTACAGTCTGCACACTTTCAAAGATTCACAGCAGGTGCTTGCATGGAAAAGCTTGTGATAGGGGTTTAGCTTGAAGATGACAAAACAAAATAAAAAAATCCTTGAAGGAAGTGTGATGTAGGACAAGGCTCCAGCTGCCCTCTGTCTCTTTCCCTGGCTTGCAGCATCACCTCCCCGTGCCACTCCTGCCAGCTTCTGCCTTCCCTAGCTGCGTCCTCTGGAGGATGAGGATGCTCTTGGCCAGGCTGTATGTAGCTTTCCTCCTGCCATCCCATGCCCACTCTGTCACTGCTCCATTTCCACGCCTGCTGTCCCACACCTGCAGGGATCCTCTCACCTTCCCTGCTCCCTGTGCTGTCCCTTCGCTGTGCGGCGCCGAACGTGAATCCCTGACCTCAGGCCTGGGGGGTTTTATTTCCCCCCCCCTCCTCAATCCCTGTGTGCTTGGTTCCTCAGGAGCCTGGCAGTCGAGGCAAGTTTATTTCTGCTGGTTTATTTTTAGCCTGATGCTTCTGGCCCCACCACTGATGCTTTGCAAGGCAATGGTGTGGAGCAGTGCAACACGGCGAGTCCGTGGCTGGAGGAGGGGGGGGTTGTTCCTCCAGGGCATATGGGAGAGATGCCACAAATTTCATGGAGGGGAATAAATGTTCACCCCACACATCCCATGTGGGTGCATTTTTAGTCTTTGTCACAGCTGAATTCCTCTTTTTTTGGTTTTTATTTGTATTACAGAATGCCAGGAAGGTAGGGGTTGGAAGGGACCTCAACAGATCATCTGCTCCAACCCCATTGTAGCTGGATTGCTTCCAGCAAATTGGGATGAATTGTCCCAGAATTAAAATAATTTTTAAATTTTTTTTTTTTTTGAGATCATGAACTTCATTACTTTGAAAACCAAATCAGCACACTAATACAAAGTGAGTCTAAATTGAATTTGGCATCCCCCTTTTTCTTTTTCCACCGACCTGCCACTAGCCTGCCTCCTGCTCAAGATGAAGGATTTTGGTGAAATTTCAAGAGTTCCCTTGTCCTACCCTGGGTTTATCAGTGCCTCGTAACCTTCCCTCCTCTCCCTCCTGCCAGCCCAAGCCTCTCTGCTCATTTGAATTTGAGCAGAAATAAGCCAAGGTATGCTGTGAGTCTAAGGAGATGATTATCACAACGGAATAGTTACATTTTAGTACTTGATTTGATTTGTTAGCTGGAAGCTTAGTCTGAAAGCACAGAAGAAAATGAATGCATTGTTGACTGCAGGAAGTTATTTATGAGTTTTTACTTCTGTTTAAAGGAATTCCCCCTGTGACTTAAGTAGTGGTGCAATTTATGGCCTCTCACATTGGATAGCTGAATGAATAAACAGAATAAAGACAAGAAGAATAAAAAGAAAGAGCACCAGGTTCTGCGGGTGTAAAGTTTCTGTTGGGGAATGCAGGAAGTGATGGCTTTCAAAATCCCAACCAAACAGATCAACAAAAATAAGGCACGAGTTGCAGTGGGAAAAAAACAAACAAGCCATGATCCCAGTGTATTTTTCATT
Organism: Calypte anna; assembly: GCF_003957555.1. Lineage (NCBI taxonomy): Eukaryota > Metazoa > Chordata > Aves > Apodiformes > Trochilidae > Calypte > Calypte anna. Next base: position 32,621,215 of record NC_044252.1, on the reverse strand, counting down.
AATTGAGTTACGACAGAAGTGTTTATGTCCTGGGTGGGGTTTCTGATGTGTTTCTCTAATTGTTCCCTAACTATTTTTCTGTAATATTCTGACCATGGCTGCTTCTCCTAGTCCTGCCTCGTCAGTCAAGCAGACATCACGATCCAGGAGGGAAATGGTGTCTGGGATGATGGGATGCTGGGAGCTGCTGGTGCTTTTGGTGTGGTGTCACTGTGACAGATGGAGGAGGACAATGTGAGGATAGGAAACCCCCAAGTAGGGAAGGGGCTACGTGGAGGTGGGGACAGGTTTGGACAGGACTGACTGTGGAAGGGGAGAAGTTGATAAATGGGACTTAAAAGTGAAGTTGAGTGGAGCTGGAGTGTCTGCTGCTATAGAGGATGGGAGGTGGGCATGGACCTTCTGGGGTTGGGCTCCTGAGATGGAGGCCCTCAGCACCAGGCGTGGGTCATCACTTGGTTATTAAATCTTGTCACTCCAGAGTGGGTGGTTTTACATCATATCCTGGGTCAGCAGGGTGCAGTAAAGTGGAAATAAAAGCAAACCTCCTGCTCTGGCTCTGGAAAACATCGGTGATGAGTGCACTGATTCTGTCAGAGGAGATCAGGGATGCTCCCGCGCCTTGGAGTGGTGACGGGGGCCAGGTTCTGCTCTCTGCTGTGCTGCTGAAGCAGTGCTGACCTACACCAGCTGGTGACTTGGCCCAAAATTGTATTTCAGAGGAGCTCATACGTGGCTCAGGCTCACTCACTGTTTTCAGGAAGCCTGTGGGGAAGGTTTCCTACTTTTTCCAGGTGGCACATTGCTGAGCAGCAGTGTTGGATCAGCAGAAGGTCTTGGTAGATCCATACAGGGAGGGATCACCTGTTGAGATTTATCAACCCCAAGGGGGTCTTTGGGAACCCTTGGAAATTTTGGGACCCCCTTTGGGTGGTGGAGGGAAGGCTGGGGGCTGTCATTTTGTTGCCCTGGAGCAGCTGAACCCTGCAGTTTGTGTTTCCCATGGTGTCTGTGCAGGGATGGAGGGGTCATGGTGAGGGTGGGAGGGTCAAAGCCTGATGTGAGGTTCCTCTCCACCTCCCATCAGCTCCATTAAACTCATTCATGGTGTGATGATGAATGTCACACATGAATCCTCCAAGGAAATGCTGGTTGTGGTCCTGGCTATTTTCTAGCCAGCTTTGGATGCCTTCCTCAGAGAGAGCTGCCAGTGGGGCTGATTTGGGTGCTGTTTGCCTGGACTGATGTGCTTCCTGCAGCACTGAGCCCCTCTGGTCATTTTCTGATTTTTAAATAGCAAGGGTTAAGCTTTAAGTGAGCAGAGTTGGTGATGACCATGATTTATGTTGTACAGTGGCTGTGCTTTAATTTGCTGTGTTATGCACCAGAAAGTTGGGAGCAGAAGGAGAAAGTCTCTCAACCCTCAACACATTTGCACTATCAAGAAGTAACTATTGTGTAACTTGTGTTGAGTAATTGTGGAGTACAAGGCAGATTTGGTATAGGAATTGTGGCTAAATCTCCAGCACTTCATTACGTTTTCCCTGTGCTGGTAAGGAGAAATGGGAGATGGATTTTATTTTCCAATTTGAGTATCTTGCTTGGGGTGGCCTTGCTCTTAATGTTAATTTACAGGGGGGGTTTCCATTTGTGCTAACTAGAGCTGTGCCCATGGACTCCCCTGGCCTGGTAGCAAGGGAGGGGAACAAATAATTAATTCCTTTGCCTTCATAAAAAAAATAAAATGACCTCAAAATTGTCACTGTGGCACTGGGGAGTGAGTGAGGACAGGTGCTGCCATAGCTGCTGCACTTGATCGTTCACTGATAACCAAGAGGGTTCTCTTCTGTCCCTCTTCCTTAAAAAAAAAACAGAAAGGGGAAAAAAAATCTAGAAATGCATTTTAATTGGGGATAATAATGAATAATCTAAGGATAGATATTGTGATAATAAAAGAAAGCATCCAAGTCACTAACATAGTTGTCTGAGGAGGGTTGCAGTGGTTATGATTTATACACTCTTCCATTTCAAGCCATTAACTATAGTGCTGCACTTGATTTAAAGTAAGTGCAGTTAATATTTTTGGTTGTAAACTTCAGGTGGGCTGGTAAGAAATCATTAAAAAGTCCAATTCCTCATGTAAAACAACCACAGATTCCTGTTAGTCCCTTCCTCCAAACAAGAGGCAGGTTCTTCTCCTGCAGCTGGGGAAGTGCTGGTGCTGTGGCATTACCAGGAGCTGTTGTGACACATCCTTGGTAAGGGACTGTATGGAAAGGGGGTGAGGAAAGGGCTGTACTTCATCAGTATAAATGTCAGTAGCATATTTTAATAAATTCTTGATTTTGCTTGGACTGTTTGCAATTGCATATTTAAAAGGAATCTGCCAGCCCCTTTCCAAGGTATGTGACATTTAAAAGATCTGTAAAGAAGATTGGTTTGACAGCTTCAAATTACGTTTGAAAGAGTTTTTTTCCCTTTCAAAACAGAAAATGAATATTTCCTATTCTAAATGTCACTGCGAAGACATAAACATGTTTAATCAAATTATATATTTAATTTATGTAAAATGTAATTTTTTATTCATGCAAGAGACTCACTTGTTACATTTTTACCGTCTCCAAAGCTTCTCAAAGTTGGTGAACTGCTGAATCTCTTGAATAAATCACTGCTCAACAATTTGTTGAGATTCTTCTAAAATAGCCCTGGGCTTGGTGTTGGATCTCCCCACTCCCAAGGGTTTGTGTTTCACCTCAGGCTGCCCTGCTGCTTCCAGCTGAGGAGCTGGGCTCACTGGAGTGGTGGTGGAGGACTTCTAGGGATGCCCTGGGCTTGTGGCCCTGTGGCTGCATCCCAGATGTGTCCCTTGGTCTGCCCCAGCACAGAGGATGAGGGATGTTTGAGCATCAGCTCACATCTCCTTGGGCAATCCTCTCATGGTGAGCCAAAACCATGAGAGGTCTCTTAGGGGAGAGGAAAAGCTGTTGGATTTGACACTGACTGCACTTGAGGAAAGGCTGCTTTTAGGAGAGAAGATTGAGCAGTGAGAGCTGGCAAGTCCCAGGAGCAAAAGCCTGCTTTAAGCAGATGTGTGTTCATCAGGTGATAGTGCCCAGCTGGAGATAAATGGGAGTTGAGGAGCTTGGGCTTTCTTGCTAGGAGAGGAAGCAATGGAAGAGCATGCAACATCAAAAAAAACCAAAACCAGGGAATTTGGCCATTTTTGCCTTGTTTCTGTTGTGGTGTCTGCAAGCTTCGTGTATTTGCTCAGCAAATACAGGTGCTAAACTCATGTTTGTCCCAGAAAAGGTTAGAACACTTAGGGCATACCTGTCCAGAGATGAATCCAGCAGGGCTTGGCAAACCTCTGAGCATGCCCTGTTGCCTTGCATCTGTATTTGAGGAAAAGCAGGCAGGCTGTCAGCTCCAGCAGACTTGGAGGATGCTGGGCAGGTTCTAAAAGCCAAGAAGCAGCAGAGGGTACAGTGATGTTACTGGAAGCCTCCTCTGAAGCAGGGAAGAGCAGGACCTGCAGGTTCCTCTCTCTCCTGGGCTCACAGGGAGGATATTGCTCAGGTGTTGGCCTTGGAGAACTGTCCTGGTTTATCCAATTCTAGTGATAGCTTCCTTTTCCATTCTGAACCTCATCAATAACTACAATTAGTAATTCTGGTTTTAGTGCTCACTGTCTTCTCAAAATTCTGTCCTCTTCATGTCCCCAGCAGGTGTATTCATCTGTATTTATTCATGTAGGAGATGGCCAAGCCAAAGCCACTTAGAGGATTTTGGGTGCATAGACCTTCATTCTGAAGCAGTCCTGGAAAGTGCTCCATGGAGATGTAGTGCTGAGGAATAAATATTCCTGTCCTGGTTTGCAGCTTCCATAGAAGGGGAGATGCATCCAGCTGCAGATGTGTAGGAACTCACAGTTTGCAGGTGGCTAAAAGCATTGGACAAATGAGGGGACATCTGCATTTTTAGAGGCCCCAAAGGGAGCTCCTGAAGCTTTCCTGAGCTCTGCTCCCCCCCTGTACCTCGTCTTGGGCTGATGTTGAAACAGGACAGGAGATAACAGGGGGAGCTTGTTTGGTTTGTTCCTGCTGATGTAAAAATTCCTGATCCTTCTCTGGGATCTGAAGGGACTTTTCTTCAGGCTGAGGGACACCAAGTTCCCATGTGCTGGGCTCTGGGTGTGCTCAAAAGGGTTTGTCCTCCGTCTCCATCCTTTATTCAGGCTGGGCAGAACATTCTGGATTCAGGGGTATATTATATTTATATGTTACTTCTTATTTTAAAAACAAACAACCAGGAAAATCTTGAAAATATTCCCAGCAGTATTTATAGTTCAGCACAGTGGGTTGGTGTGGAGATTTTGGAAGACAGAGTAGTAAACAGGAGAGATTTTCAGTGAACTCCTCCTTGCTGTTTTAGGGGAAGTGCTCAGTCTTTAGGTTTGTTTTTTTTATTGCCCATTTCAGTGTGAAATACTTCACAGCATTAAGCTGTATATTGCCATTGAAATATATGGGAGGAATAAAAACCCAGATAAAAGGTAACTATTTGACATTCTGTATAGTTGTTGTCATGCTGTTAAAATAACACACTGACTACTCACTTGCTATGAGACAAAGATGAAGGGGCAGCTGTGTCAGCAGGATTTTTTGGAGGAGCCCTGGAATACCCAGATGTAGGCAGCTGCCTTCACTCCCTGGACCCTTCCCTCTGCCTTGCCAAAGCAGAGGTTACCCTGGAATATTCCCATCCTGAGAACTTCACTTGCTAAGTAAAATAATTTCCAAATAAAACCTCTTCCAAAAGAAAATATACTTGCAGTTCATTTCAGCAAAGCTTAAAGTGTTTAAAGTTTATTTTCACCCTGCATGGGCTTTGCTGGAGAGAGGTGAGATCTAAATGGGAAGAAACTGGAAGCAAGCTGCAGCTGGGAGCTGAGCTAACCAGATTTCAGGAGATTTCACTTCCACACCATCCAGTGGCCAAAGCCCTGATGTTGTAGGATCATCTCAGCTGAGTCCACCAACTTTGTTTTAGTTGTTATGTATTTTACCCATCTGTCTTTAAGCTCTTGCTGACCCACCACCTACCATCAGTGGTCTTTGTCCCATCAGGAGAACACCCTACAGTGCTATACTCAATGCAAAACAACCAAGTATGAGCAGAAAAAAAATCTTTTTGCTAATGTGGCATAGTTGCTAGGTCTGGTTACATGTTTTAATGCTGAGATCTGGTATGAACAGTAAGAATTTTGCAGGCAACCTCTGGAGTACAGAACAGCTGAAGTCAAAGGCATCTAAAAGGAGCAAAGCCAGGGCAAGTTTTCTCAGCAGTGTGATGTGCTGCAATCCTCAGCAGTCCCTCCAGGCTCAGTCTCTAAACTGCCCCATACATCTCCCAGCAGAGGCTGAAGGTTGTGCTGCCTGAAGGTTTCCCTAGTTAGTTTGTGTGAATATTGTTGGCCCTCTAAGGATGCTGTATAAATGCTGAGCTTCTCCCTGCAGGTGCTGGTCTTCTTGGCCTGGCCCATGCTGCTGAGCTTGCAGATGTTCCTGCTCAGCTGGAGCTTGGCTGACATAAAGTTTGTCCACTCCTGTGCCAAGTTTTTTCTCTTGAAGGGGTGATGAGGATGGTACCTGGGGGATACCTGGCTGACCCTGCAGGAAGCACCCACCAAAGCCATCCTGCTGCTCTGTCCTGGAAGCAGTGAGTTTGTAGATCACCAGTGCTTTTTCCTAGATGATTTTATATTTAAAATATTACTTAAGACCTTAGTACTCAGGGGAGTAACTGAGTAGTAGTGGTGTATTGCCCCAGCAGAGGTGCTGTCTGACGTTCTGCTGTCTTTCTGATCCTTCACACTTTAATTTCTGGTGGTGGAAGCCATGACCCATGGCTCTGCCAACATAATTTGGCAACTTCTAATGCTCCTCCCTTCCAGCAGTCTGTGCAGTTGAGCATCTCACCATGTGTGTCCTCATATGTGCATGCCCTCTGGGTGTTATCCGCTCTTGCTGCCCATTTTTGCTGATTTTTAGGAGGTTGTGGGTCAAGTCCAACATCGTGGTGTTTCTGCCCAGGCTCTCCTGGCACTGCTCTGTGCTGCTTGGGCTGTGGTGGGTGTAGCAGAAAAGCCAACAGAGCTGAGCTTCTGCCTCAGCATCCAGATGCTGCCCAGCTGTGTCTTGGTACCAGGCTCTGCCTAAGTTTTAAGTGCTTTGAAATTCCTGGGTTAGATTTCAAATCCCTGCTCAGGTGTCACAGTGTTGTCCCCAAGCAGTGAGCAGGGACCTTTCTCTGCTCCTAGGGAAGTCACCAAGAGGCTAAACCCACCCTGCTCCAAAAGGTCCCAGCAAGAGCTGCAGAAAGGAGCTGATGTTAAAAGATCCTGGAGGTAACAGATGTGACAATCAGGCAGTGAAATGGGGTAGCTTGGTAGGAAATTTAGATTTTGATTCAAAGAGGAGAAAAACTCTTCATTTTTTCCATTGTAACATACAAATCCAGGGTTTTTTTGCACACTATGTGATTTCTTCACTTTTCATACAAACATTTGCCTTGCTGTTTATAGCTTTACACGTGTGCAACTTGAAACCAGCCAGTTTGAAATGCTCTCATCTCAGATTTTCCATAAACATTCCTGCCTGTCCTGAGCCCCCTGTGCACTGAGTTTATGAAAACAATCCCCTCTAGGCAAAGATTTTTCTAATTCCCTGAATAGAAGGGGAGAAGTTTATAATGTAGTGTTGATAGGACCTTTAATGTGATGTTGGGAGCATGGCAATCTGCAGATATGGGAAGAAGGAGTTCTGGAGCTGAATTTCACATTTGTATTATTGGTTCTGTAACTTAACTTGTGTGGAAATAGGGCTTTTAAATATGGAAATACTTCTGCTGTGACAATGTAGGCTTTCCAGTGTTGAAATACTTCTTTCAATGTGAAGAAAATAATTGATTCTGCTCAAATGTCTCCTATTAAGCAGGTTTCATGTTTGATGTAAGAGGCCTCACAGAGGATTTCAGCCACACACACAATAATGCTCAGCTATTAGGCATTTCCCCCATATGTTAACACTTAAAGCCTGACACACATTAATGTTTTTAAAGGCTTTGCAGAGGAGGGCATTGGGGTTTTTTGCTGGGTGCTGCTTTAATTATTGTGCTTGGGGGACATGCAGGTGGTGAACACCAGCAGCTTTTGGTCCTCTTGCAGCAAAAGCCTTGCTTCAGGTATTTGAGGGATGCTCTAAAAGACCCCCTGGAAGGAAAGGTTGGCAGGAGGAGCTGGGTGAGCCCCACAGAGCTGCTGCTGCTGAATCTGCACAGCTCTGTTGTGACCTCATGTGAAATCCTGCATGATGTTTTTGGGAAAAAATGTTTTGTAGCAAACTGACACTTCCCACTTGATGCTTGGCTGCTCCCTTGGGATGAGCTGATGGAGCATGGCCAGTGAAGCAAAGCAAGGTGGGGAAATATTAATGGGCTGCATCAAAAGTAGTGTGAGCAGCAGATCAAGGGAGGGAGATTCTCACCCTCTGCTCTCATGAGACTGCCCTGCAGGGTTGGGTCCAGGTCTGGAGTCCCCAGCATAAGGAGGACACAGAGGTGATGGAGTGAGTCCAGAGGAGGCCACAGAAATGCTGGGAAGGTTGGAGCAGCTCTGCTCTGGAGCCAGGATGAAAGAATTGGAGTTCTTCAGCTTGGAGAAGAGAAGGCTGTGGGGAGAGCTTAGAGCACCTTCCAGTGCCTGAAGAGGCTCCAGGAAAGCTGGGGAGGGACTTGGGACAAAGGCATGGAGTGATGGGATGATGGGAAGAAATTCTTCGGTGTGAGGGTGCTGAGCCCCTGGCCCAGGTTTCCCAGAGAAGCTGTGGCTGCCCCATCCCTGGCAGTGTCTCAGCCCAGGTTGGATGGGGCTTGGAGCACCCTGGGCTGTGGGAGGTGTCCCTGACCGTGGCAGGGGGGTGGCACTGGATGAGCTTTAAGGTCCCTTCCAACCCAAACCAGTCTGGGGTTCTGTGATAATGATGATAATGGAAATTATGGATTGGAAAAAGGAGAAAAAGTGCAGGGAAAAGAGCAGCAGTGGTAGGATTACACCAGACCCATCTATCCAAAGAAGACCCTTGGGCTGGAGTGCCCATCTGCAGTTCCTTGCTGGGGGGACAGCCCAGCAGAGCTGCTGCTCCTGGCCCAGGTGGGGTTTCCCAGCCTGACTGACCTCATAGGGTACCTCCACCTCTTGCACCAGTTTGGGAGGAGTGCAGGGAGGATGGAGGTGGATGCTCTGCCTGTCCCTGCCAGGAACACCCCCACGCTCCTGCTGAACCCCCCCAATGGATGTGCTGTGGAACGCATCACCTCCTTTCGGATTGCATTTGCAGAGAAAGCACAATTTTATTGAACATTAGGATTGAATTCTTAACTGACTAATCAATTTTAGTAGTAAGTTAAAATGCCCAATATTAATGGCCAACTGCAACCATTCATCAGGGTTACAGCAGATTAGGAGTTGTCAGCATTTATGCTAATAGTGCTTACACACCCTGGCCTCATGGATTGCTCTCTCCTCTTCCATATTTTTCTAACCACGTGGAACACTCAAGCTTTGCACATATTGATTCCTTTCTCCCTTCTTGGGCTTTTTGGAAACACAAACCTACCCAACATCTGGATGGGGCTTTTTGAAACACATGGTTTTGTGGCAGAAGAGGTGGAAAAGGTTCATTTGTTCAAGTGCTTGGCTGTTTAATTTGATCTGGCTTGTGACTTGCCCAAGACAAGCAGAATGTTTTTAATGAAATCATTTAACAACCTCTGGCAGCTCCAGGAAGCATTAGAAAAACACAATTCAAAAAGTTTGAGTGGCTGTGAATAAGAACATCAGGATTCACTTCCCAAAATCATTTTGCTTTCAACATTTCATCACTGTGAGCGTTTTTTGAAGCCAGAGAAGCAAAATCTATTCAAACCCAACCAAAAGAGAAAGAAGCCTTAAACCTTCATGGGTTCTGTGGATATTATTTTTTTTCTTCTTTCATCCATGTTATTGGGATATTTTTCAATTTCAAGCTGGGATTTCCTAAAATCTTTTTAGTCTGCAGTCTTCAATTAGCTGATTACTATAGATTATGTGCATACTTTGGATACCTCATCAAGCTGTCTAATAGCTGGATCATCTTGATTGTCCTTCAATTAATCACGTCGCCTATTTTCATTTATCAAAACCAAAATACATATAATTAACTCTGAAGTGATACAGCTCTACCATAAAGTGATTTTTTACTACTGCTGTAGAGATAACTCAGTAGATTATCCCAATAGGAGATGCAAGTTGAAATAAAATTAATGGTATTGTGTCCATCACAGAAGATTGATTGATTTTAAAAAACCAAAAAGTGAACATCCATGGTGAGGAGTCCTTTGTAAAGGCAGATGCAGATGTTTGTGGCTGATTTTATTTGCATCTTGGGCACTTGCCATCCTTGAGCTTTGCTGTGATTGCCATTGAGTTTCCTAGAGCAGAAATGTCCCAGATTTCCCTCAGGTAGGGAGAGAGGACTGAGAAGGTGCAGGGGGGGAGTAACTGAAGATCATTTTTTTCCATCAGTCAGCCAGTTTATGAAAAAACTGCATGAGACAACATTGTTTTGCTTTAAAAGCAACTTTATTAATTTAAATGTAATCTCTCCTTCCCGCAGCGCTCGTAGTGGAATTGGCTCAATGTGCTTAATTCCATCACAGACTGAATTGTAATAAATAATATACAATATCCCCAAACCAGCTCGCTTCAATTGGCATGGTATTTATGAGCAGCCAGTTTTCTGGATTGCTCATCATGCCTGAGACTTGGAGCTGCAGTTTTATTCATCAACACAACTGTGTGTGATATTCAGAGCATTTGTGTACATCCCCCCCTGACATTTCCAACCAGAATGGACACACCTTGTAAGTGCAGGCTTTTTGTAATGCATTGGCACTAATCAGTTATTGAAGAACTCATTTTATTTCAAAATGACACTTTTTCTACCCCTTAAACTATATGGGTGGGAATATATTCATTTCTGAAGCAGAGCAGCTACCCAGGTTATCTAAGGACTCGTCTCTGATTCTTTGATATCCCTCAGAACCTTACACTGAAAAGTTCTTGTATTATCTTGCTTATTTTTGGGGGTAACCAGAATAAAAACACATTGATGGTTTTTATAAAAGTGCTGGCTAGAATTTCCAGGAGGCTTCATTCAAGTAATGTCTGTGATGATAGAAATTAAAAATTATTATTATTTTCCTTGAGCTGGTTCGGTTAATCCTTGGAGAACAGGAGTTAGAGCTCAGTGGTGCTGTTTCACCACCTCTTCAGCTTCCCTGCCTTAGGCACTTTGTTATCAGACATTATATCTGCAACAGCAACCAATTATCCTGTAATTTTAACAAAGGCACCAGAAAAGAGAAAGTGCTTGTTGGTTCCATGGTTGTAAATATAGAGACCACAAGCAAAGAGCCTCTACTTTTATTATGCAAAATAATGACTATGTAGCTGTTAATGGAATTTACTTTCTACTATGACAATTTATACTTCTGCATGTCTGGGGAAGAGCTTTCCCACCAGGCTGTTTTGACAGCTCTCTGTAATCACACAGGAGAGTGATGTGTCTAACGAAGTCTCTGAGAAAAAAAAAAATCTGGTTTGCATTTCAGAACTTGTCATTCAGGATGGTTTGCTGGAGGAGATAGGATGAGATAGATGCCTTCCATCTCCATCACTGCCTGCCACCACATTTGTCCAGCACCCATGGGGCTGCTGCTATGGGGTGGGGGTGGATCCTACTCTGCTCCAAACTTTGCTTTTGAGTTAGTTTTTTCCATGGCCAGGGCTGAGTTTTGTTGGTCCAGGATTGCAGTGTATATTGATGGGGTTTTTTTAAGTAATAAAACTGTTCTTACAAGACTGGACATCTCTGGTACTGTCTGTGACCTCATGGGAAAGGAGGATTTTAAGCTCTGGGGAGAGACTGGCAGGACCTGCTCACTGGGCTGCCCAGGGGAAATGATGGTGAGATGTTTGGTACCAATAGGATAGAATCTGTTTGGGTAAAATAAATGACCTTTATGCAAGTAGGGAAGGGTGGCTGGTGGGGAAATTCATGAATAATGCTTCAGTGTCAGAACAGCACCACTGAAGCAGGAATAAAATGCAGTTGGCTGAGGTTCCCATCTCAGTGGAAGTGGGAGAAGTCAGGGCAGGGGCAGAGCAGCATTGCTGAGAGGTGGCTGTGGCTGGTGGTTAATCCTTGGAGGAGGATGGTGAGTGCAGAACCACAGAGAGCTGATTTCTGAGGTTTGGGAGCAGAGGGAGAATGATTCTCACCCCCCCCCACCATAGCAGGGGTTGCAGCAAGGTGGCATGGTGGGCACAGCTGCCTGAAGAATGCTCCTCTTTGGGGCTTTTTTGCCCAACCTGGAGACCTTCTGGAGGTGATGATGGACACATGCACCCCCCACCACTGCCCCCCTCATGGCTGCTCCTGGTCTCCAGCTCTGAGAGGGCTTTTGGGGTGCACCAGCACTTCCTTGCTCATTACTCAGCTTCATCAACTCCTCTCCACATTGGCAGGGACTTATTTACAGGGAGAGGAGTTGGTCCCTATGGGATCAGGATCTCCTGCTGACTCTTCCCACCCCGGTGGCAGAGCAGATCAGGGCAGCCCCATCCCCGTGCAAAGGAGTTGAGTTTGGCCAGGGTTGAAGTGTGAAGTTTGGCTTTGTTGTTGTTTGTCTCTTCCTTTCCCTCTGCAAGCTTTTTCTCCTGCGTTAATCCTCAGAAGCAGCCCAAGAAATGACATTTATGCATATTTCATAATGTGATTTCTGTAGGCATACGGAGCAAACAAATCAATTTCTCAGCAGCACGCTGTTTAAAAGAAACAGCAACAACCTGTGGGATAAGTTGCAGAAGCTGTTAAAATTAATTATAAATGGCAGAAGATATAACATTTGGGGGGGAAAAAGTGCTAATGTGTGAAGAATAATAAACATTCAGGAGATGAAAAGGAACTCTCCGTCATCTGATTATTTAAACTTCATATATTTATAAATATCATAACACGTTAAAACAATGTACTGCTTGCTCCCAGCAGCACATTTCCATTTTATTCTGCAATTGCAACAGCCTCATCTGCTACCTCAAATATCAGCTTGCAGCTTTCCTAGGCTCCCCAATTTTACTGCAGATTCAGGGCTGCATGATTGTAAATACAACATAATGTTTAAAAAACCAAAAACCAACAACAACAAAAAAAAACCCCACACACCCCAAACCCAGGATTCCATCAGGTGGTGAATGTTGATGAGATTTTGCTGCTCAATGGGCTGAAGCTGCTCCACAGTCAATATGGTCTTGGGGAAGTATCTTGCAGTAGAGAGATAAGCACAGGCTCCATGGTGTGGACTTTTCTCAGATTGCCTGTGCAGGGAAGATGTTGGGTCACTGGTCAGCAGCAATAAATTGTTATTTTCATCTTGGGATGAATGATCATGGGGTGATTTGATCATGGGATCAATGGAAAAGAGCTGGAAGAGAATGTTCTCACTGGGGATGTCTCATGGTCCTGGGCTTAGGTGGGAGGAAGGGCCCATGGTGGGCCATGGAAGGGCTGTGCAGGCAGTGAAGGATGGGGGTGCTGTCTCAGCTGCAGAAGGGATTCAGGGAGGTGGAAGGGATATGGAAAGATTTACTGAGCATCAGTAAGCCGGAGGGTCTGCTAAGTTATGGCTGGTTTTAGCCCCAGATGAGTTTGGTAGGGGTTTGCTACTGGCTTCTGTGGTACATGGTTGGGTCCTCTCATTGCCCAGGAGCCTCCTCATGACTGTAGCAGCCTCTTGCTGCATTTATTAATCACAGAACCCCAGACTGGCTTGGGTTGGAAGGGACCTTAAAGCTCATCCATCTAGTTCCATCCCTCTGCCATGGTCAGGGACACCTCCCACCAGTCCAGGGTGCTCCAAGCCCCATCCAACCTGGGCTGAGACATTGCCAGGGATGGGGCAGCCACAGCTCCTCCCCTCTTTCAGCTTGAAACCATCCACCCTCATCCCATCACTCCCTGCCTTTGTCCCAAGTCCCTCCCCAGATTTCCTGGAGCCCTTTCAGATACTGGAAGGTGCTCCAAGCTCTCTTCATAACCTTCTCATCTCCAGGCTGAACAACCTGAACTCTCTCTATCCCTTTTCCTGATAACACCACATCCAAACCTTTTGCTCCCACTCCCCCCCTCCGCCTGCCTGATGCGATGTGACACATCACCCCTGTCATATGTCACTCCATGCCACCACGTTCTGGCTCCTTGTCTGCTCTCAGGAGCTCTTGCTCTATGGGGGGACTCATTTCTTTGGGTGCCACCTCCACTCCTACCTGGGGACCATGGTGTGCCTGCAATGTCCCCCCCAGCTCAGGGGGGGAGCGTTCCCCGGTGCCATCTCGGGCTCTGCAGCCGTGACCTCCTCGGTGGCTTTGTCCCGGCGCAGGAAGGGAGCTGGGGTTGGGGACTGAGGCTGTTTGAGCTGAAAGGTTGTTAGATTCAGGTCACTGAGTTTTGGGTTGCTGCGTTTTCTGACAAAGTCTAAAAAAATGCAGATTGGTAGCAAGGCTCTGTTAATGAATTCAGACTGCTTGAATTTCGCACTGAATAATGGCCGGAATTACCAGAGATAGTGACTTATGAGATGTGATTGAATATCATCCTTTTCTCAAGATTAAATTGATAGAATGATGTAATACCACATTATTTTTATTAGCGTGCTTTGATACAAAAATCTCCGTGGAGCTGAAGATTCCCTTATAATAAAACAAAGGTAGTAGAATGACAGAAATATTCAATAAATTTTTAAAATGTAGTATCACGTTTTAAATGCAATTTTGTGCCTATGGTGAGTGAATGCAATACCTCTTTGCCCTCAGGCCGCCCACTTTCATACATTAAAAATATTCTATTTAAATGCAGATTTTGATATGCTATCTGGCATGGCTTTCAAGGAGAAGAGACAGGAGCAAAGGAGGAACGTGTGCATCTCTTAATTTAATTACGTGTTTCTTTTAATGTGCAAAGGTGCAAGCAATTGTTAGCTGTAAAGGAGGGCATGTATAAAAAACAAGTGCAAGGTCAAATTTTGATAATTTATAGAAAACAAAAGTATTCTCACTCTCCCAAGTGAGGCCAGCAAGATCTTAAGGATGTGGATGTTTCTCAAGCAGACAGTTCCCAGAGCAGCGACTCGGTCAGAACAGCCCTCCTGAAAATCAGATCTCAGTTGAAAATAGCTGCCAGCTCAAGATTATTTTGGCCCAGATTGGTGCAATAATCTGGTTTCTTGTGTGGATCCATCAGGTGTGGCAGTGGAGTGTGGGTTGAGAGGCTTTCCCATGGTCAGGAGGTCTTGGGGTAGGTGCCCCTTGTTTGCTTGGTGTTATCTGGATGGATGTGGGTTTCTACAATGAAAAACAAAATGTGGTTTGGTTGGGTTTTTTATTTTTTTGTAGCTGCCTTAGAAATGCTGGAGTTTGACTGCAGGGGCTAAAGTCTTAGCAGCAAAATGGTTTGAATGCCATGGAAGTGGTTCTTCCATATGATAGTGTAAAAACTGGGGAGGTTGTGCTCAGTGCTGGGACTCTTTGTCTCCATTTGTATGTCATACAAGTGAAAACCTATTTCCAGGACTTAAGAATATTTGAATTTCAGTGCCCTGGAGCAAATAGGTTGAGTGGTATCAGAGATTATCAGATTTAATTCATTTATCTTAAATGTAAATTGATTTGAAGCCACTGGGAGCCTTTGAAGGGAGCAGTCATTGGCCTCCACACTTACCCTGTGTGGCTTCTCCTCCCATCCATCTCCAACCATCCCTTTTCCCAGTCATTTATCAGGCTGGTTTATTCCTCCCCTCTCAGAGACACCTGAGTTTCAAGGCTCCAGGCATCTTAGCACCATGTAGAGGTGTGAAGCCTCTTCTCCTGACAACTGCTTTGCACATTTTGGCTTTGCCAGTGATGTTCTGTGGCCGTGTCCCAGACCGGGGTGTTCCAGAGCCCCAGCTTCTCCCTGCATATGCACGATGCACCATGGGCAGCTTATAGATTCCTGTAAATAGAAATTCAGGGCTGTACCACATAATGTTAATGTGTATTTTGAAGTCTCTCTATAACATTATTTGATTTCTGGGAGCATCACATTTGCCCATTTTCCTCTCAGGCACATAGATATTAAAATCATATTATGCACAATATGTGGTAGTAAGATTGAAGTTGCAATGGAAAGCAATATTATAATTTTTTTCCCTTTTAGTCTCAAAAGAATCTGGCCTTCTGAAGAAAAGGTTATTTGTCTGGTATGCTAGAGAACAGTTTGCAACACTAGATAAGAGTTGTGCCCTTAAAAAGGGATAACTTTCCTTTTTCTGCAAAGAGGAAGCCATGGAAACACTTGGGACTCTGAACCCATCTCAGGCTTCCCAGCATAAATTCAAACTCTTTATTTCTTGATGGATGTGAGATTGTCTGTGAGGTGGTTTGGGGATGCAGGGGCTGGTCCCATGCTTGGAGGCAGCATGTGGGGTGCTCTGACCTGCACATCTGCTTCTCAAACCAGCAGGGTAGCACCCAGGGGTATTGAAAATACAGCCTCTTTTTGGGGAGAAATGGATCCCTCCATGCCACTCTCCTTGTAATAATAAAGAAATAATTCCAAATAATAAGTAAATAAAAAATAAATGCAAATAGTTCTAAATAAAAGCCTTTAGAAATGGCTGCAGCCTTAAAAATAAATGCGAATGGGTGAGTTATAACTGATTAAAAACCTATATTTGATGTAAGTTGATGATATTACCCATCTTGTGAGCTCTTATCTCAAGACTCCTCCCTTTCAAACTGCTAAGTTTTGCTGGTTTGGGGGGTAATTTTTATTCCAAACACTGTGGGGGGAGGAAGAAAATCAGTGGAATTGGTTTACATATTGCCTTAACTACTCTCACAATGGTGAAAAGCTCTCATCAAGTATGTATCAGATTATTTTATTATGCCAACATTAATATTGGAAGCACACACGTAATCTGGAGTCAGCAGGTTCATACACTACTATCTCATTAAATTTTCAGGCAAAAGCTGCAAAAATTAATTGGAGGCGTGTAATAGTTTAGAATGTGAGCTGGCTTATGGTAATATAAATTACATGAGGAGAAGACAGTTTTATATACTGAGAGAGGAAAAACTGGTTTACTTTAATGAGAAGAGATAGAAATGTGGAGCTATTTTTTCATTACAGATGCACTCTAAACTGTTTGGACTTACTTGATGAATAGAGTTAATTCTCTGCTACAGTTCCAATAATTCATGTTGCACAGTTTAATGACTTCTAGATAAAAACAGGATTGAAATGTTAATTTCTATGAAGAAATTGGAGCACTCTCATACATCAAGCTTTTTTTTTTTTTCCTATTAAACTACTAGTTAATTTCACTAAACAAGTCTCTTAGAGATATTTCATGCTACATAGATTTTGGTATTTCTCACCTGCTTTATTTTATTCTGTTGCCCGTGAGCACCACTGAGATGCAAAAGAATTTCTGTTGTACTTAACCTGCCATTAGAGTAATTAAAAACCATTTTTTTTTCCCTGCATCTCACTCAGTGATGTTTGGACCTTCTGGTGTTTCTCTGGTCCCCCCCACTTGCTGCTGGTGAGCCACCTGGGGAGACTTTGATGCTCACACCTTGGGATGGGTGAAGGAAGAGCTGAGGCTGATGCTGCCTTTTTCTCAGCCCCATCCTGGGGACCTCAGGACCCTGCTGCCTTTTCCACCTGGTGCTTGCATCCAAGGAGCATGTGGTTCCTGGACATCTGGCTGCTGGGCTTGGACCTCCTCCTTAATTCATTTTGACTTGTGGTCTTCTGCATGCTGCCTGGAGGTTGGGTCCTGCTGGCTGATGCTGCCTGGAGAGGAAATCATGGTTGTGCCCATTGCATGTCCTTTGTTGAAGGGGTTTCTCTCCTCACTTTCATTTGTTGCTGTTGTTTTGATCCTGTTCTTGCAGCAGCCTTGCCTCAGCCTCGTGTTTGGTTGCTCACCCTGCCACACGTTCCTCTGCTCCATCACATTTCCAGTTTGATATCCCTGGGTTTGTGTTTGTGATATTCCCTGACATCTTTACACCGCAGGGACCTCATCAGACAACCTCAGACAGTAGAAACCACCTGGATCTGGCTTTTTCCATGGGATTGCAGGAGCATGGGGCATTGTCACTGGTCCCCACATCCCCCTTCTCCATGGCTGCTGTTCTTATAGAGCCTGCAGGGAGATGGGGAACCAACAGCCTGGCTGAGGAATTCCAGCTCTCACAGCCTGACCATGGCAGAGAGGAAGGGACACTGCCCAGCATGGGGCAATTGCCTTTGGTTGTAAAATAGGCACCTTGAGAACAGGTTTTCACCTTTCATGTTCTAACAAAGCAGCGTTTTGTGCACATGAGACATTTTTAACCTTGCTGTACAGTTTCATGGAGGGGTTTGTGTGTGTAGAGGTGAAGCAAACATCACCCAGGTGCAGGCTTTTAGCAAGGACATAGATTGTCAAGGTGATGTTGAGCTTGACCAGGGAGCTGGTGGCCGTGGGGACACCAGTGTTGAGCTGCAGGTTGACTACGAGCCCTCCCAGACATCCCCAAACCCCAGTGGGAAGTGGCTGGTGCTGACATTTTGCCCAAAGGAGGAGGAATTCTGGGGCTTGGTGACATCCCCAGCTGGGTCAGAAAACAAGGGCCTGGCTGCTGGTGGGAGGGAGCCATGCTCCTCAGCCTGGTTTCCCCCATTCCCTGCTTTGGGCTCCTGGTCCTGAAAGGAGCTTTTATCCGTGGTCCTCATCCCGTATTGTGTGTCCCTGGTGTCCGACACCGGATTAAACAAAGTGTCGCGCGTGCGAGGTGTAGGAGGGGAATTATTTTAACCCATTTTGCTTCCCAGTGTGGAAAATCTGCTTAAAAAGGGGACTTGCTAAAGTCATTGTACCGTATACAAAAGGGTTATTAAAATGCACTCTCAAAATAGAAAATAGGATTAGAAGAGACGCTTTGGCTTTGAGGCCTTCTCCAGCCCAAGGAAGGCCTCATGGCCAAAATGTCTCCTTTAATCTCATTTTCTGTTTTCTGGTAGGAATTATATTAACTCTCCTCTTCCTCCTCCCAACCCCCCCCTCTGCCTTCTCTCTCAGCCCATGTGCTGGTCTGGCACCACTCAGCTTTCTTCCCCCAAGTGGGGGCTCATCAGACAAAAGGATATTTTTCTCATCATGGCAAGACCTTTGATTTGTTGTCCAAAAGGAAAACCAAACCCCACAGCCAGTTTCTATCAGTTGACTTTGGGTTATTTGTAATCTGGTTCCTGGCTATCGGGAGTCTTTGCTCTTCAGTCCTGCTGAAAGCTTTCTGTGCTTTGTCCTTGCTGCAAAAACCACTTGGAAATCTTAATTATTTAATGTCAGATGCTGTTATTTTCTGTCTCTGAAGGTAATTTAAAGCAGATACCTGTGGTGTGTGTAGCTATCTACCTAAATATTAGGCATAAATATGCAAGAACTGCATGGTATACCAACAGCTTAATATTTTCAACATGTCCTGTAATTTAAAATTTACTTTTCCTGGATATTATTGAGCTGATTGTTGCTTCACAACCTTCTAACATTTTGCTTCCTAAATGGAGCATTAATTTATCTTGTAAAAATCTGTTCCCCAGAATAGAAGGAAAAAAAAAACAAAACCAAAACCAAACCAAACAAAAAACAACGAACCCAAATCTTGATGGAACTCTTAATTACAGTTAATTATTGCATTTCTTAATAAGAATCTTAATTTCCAACTGTTTAACTTCAGCGAAACAAATTGAACAGAAGCAGCCCACAGAGAACCCGTCTTTAAGAAGCGTTCATGCTGCTTCCATAATTTTGTATTTTGAGGGAATCCTCAGCACACTGAATTTTATTCTGTCACTGGGAAGCAAACATTGGCTGGAATTGCAGCAGGAAAATTTGAGGGGGAAAAAAATACATGAGGAAAGGGTTTGCAGGCTGGAGAGAAGTGCCCAGAACTGAGAGCAGGGAAATGTTTGCAGAGGGTGAACCTGTGGCATCTCCAGCAGGTCTCCGGTTTGAGTCATAAATATTTGAAGAGCTTGCCAGTGAGCAGATTGCTAAATGCAAAAAGCTGTTGGATATTTACAGTTGGAGCCTCAAAATCCTCCTCAGCTTATCACCACGTACCCACCAGAATGCTGATGTGAGGTCCATGTTGGCTCCAAGGGGTTTGGGTCCTCTCTGAAGATGTGCGCTTCAGGAATGTCACCTGCCTTGCCTCCTGGTGTCCCATCACCCCTGCTCCCCTGATTTGGATTTTTATTTCCTCTCAAAACAAAAATAAACATTAAAAAAAAAAAACACAAAAAAACCCCAAAAAGCAAACAACCCCAAAACCCTGGAGATGTTTGCTTGAAACCCAATCCCAGCCCTGAGTGCCTTTCTGCATCGGAAAGGTTGATCCTCCCTTGGAGAAGGGTAGAGATGGTCAGCTTGAAACCTTTTAACAAAAGGTTAATTTTTCTTCCTTGACATCTTGCTGACTAAGTCAAACCTTGAACACGAGGTCATTGGCTGTTCCTTACATTTCCAAAGACAGCTTTATACCCCCATGATATCAGTTTTGTGTCTCTTGGCAACAGATAGGTTCTGGCACCCTGAGGACGGGGCGTGTTGGCATTCTTGAACTGCCAAGAGATACAAAGCAGATAGTGGGGTATTGGATGCCTTGCTGAAAATAGATTAAAATACATTTGGTGCCATAATAATGTGTTCTGAAAAATGAGCTTTTTTGTTGTTTGTTTCTTTTCCCCAGCCAGTCCTCCCCCCCCCCCATTCAATGGGATGTTCTTAATGCCTTGGCTCTTGGTGCCCTTTGTGGATGGACACATCCTATCTGGAATGCTTCTTCTCCTCCATCACAGAGCTGTTTTCTTCCCCTTTTCCCTCTGAGCAGACAAAAATTGCTAGAACCATGAGATTAAAACATTATTTACTTATATTTTTTTTCTTTGGGGGAAATTTCCCACCTTAGAAAGAACTGGCAATCCAGCACTTCATCTAAGTGGTTTCCTCAAAAAAGAAATATATAAAATGAGATTATTCTATTCTGAGGCTGATGGTGGTGTGTCAATTAGATGATCTTGGCCACGTGCCTTGTGTGCATAACCTGGACAAGGGCTGAAACCCTTGAATGATTTATCGTGCACGATTCAGCCAAAAATCTGCTGTCATTCAATCAGTGAATGAAATTAGCATCATCTTACCTAGCTCTGAAATTCCCCCAACCACTTTACCACAAATTACACCTGCAGTGGTGAGGAATGATGTCTGGGGAGGGGCTGCATAGTTGCCTGCTAGGGATGGAAAGCACCAAGATGGACCAGGGAATTTCCTGCAGTGTCTCTCACTCAGTGGCAATTGCCAAGAGGCTGTGGAGATGATCAGGGAGCAGATTCCCAATTTTGTTTGGGTCTGCAGATGCTCTGCTGTTGACTTAAGCAGGTTCAGGCTGAGGTTTGATGTGAGAGCAAGAGGTGAAGAACCCAGCTCAGAAGAGGCGGGTGTGGGTAAGGGGAGCTGGAGGGAAGGAGCAAAAAAATGAACAATTTCTAGGTTTCAAATGCAATGTGGGTGTGCTGGAGGAAACTGGGGGGAGAGCCAGGCAGCAAGGCAGAGATTTCAGGTGGTTGCACACACATGGCTCTGCTCGGAGGGGTTTTGCAGCCACTCTGCCTCTGCCCTGGGCTCTGCAGAGCTGGGCAGGCACCTCTGGTGCTCACTGAGAGCTGCAAAAAACCCATCTCTGCTTCACTGACAAAGGGAGATTCTCATTTCCTTGGTGCTTGTGCCACTAAAGACCTCTTACCTGCTGCTAAGGAGGTGCTCATCAGGGTGTGCAAATACCAGTGAGATATATCTGAGTAGTTCTGTGCCGATCTTCAGCTAAATCCTGGTTCCTTACAGACCAGAACGAGTGATCTCTGCCTGGCTTCCTTTCATGTTCAATTACACCGTCCTCTTTTTGTTATATTCACAAATCTTGAGACTCCACTGTCATCTTCCAGTTTTAAATAGAGCACGTGGGAAGATCCAAGCAGGCAACTTACTCACTCTGTGTCTAGTGAGGACTGGAGAGGCTTGCCAGCACGTACTCATGTATTTATTCCTCTCCATTAAATTATGTGCTCCAGACCGTTTTTAAATGTGTATCCAGTGTTAATTTCAAGGAGCCAGATTTTTAAAAATACATACATTTAAATGGGGAGGGAAACCATAAAAAAAAAAATTAAAAAAAAATCTATTTAAAATCAATTGTGTGCGAGGAGAAGTCAACAAACAAAAGGGCAGGGACAAGCATATCAGCTTTAATTTAGTACTGGATTCCCTTTGACAGGAGCCATTTAGATAGAAGGCAAAAAATTATCTCACTGAAAAAGGCAGTGATTGATCACATGTTGGTAAGTGAATCAAGTCTGCAAAAAACAGAGGCGATTAAGGGACAAAGAGCAATTATCATATTACATTGTTGCTGCCTGTCAAACCTTCCTGGTGTTGTGCATTCATGTGTCACGTTGTGACATTCGATCAGCTCTTAACTCCCTGGGACAAAGGGATGGTCGTTAAAAATCTTTAAATGCTGCTAGGAATTGTGCAGGGAGTGTAAACCTGTGTTTTGGCTGCTGACAGAGATCTTTCTGCCTGCAAGAACAGATACGTGGGACCTGGCTGACAACTTATTAAGTTGATCTTAACGCCAGGGTGTTTCCAGCTCTGCCTTGACTTTGTTGATGCTTTGCTGGCCAAACTGGGATGGGTTGGGAGGTGCTGGGGAGAGCAGGCTGATGCTGCTCACAGGGCAGCTAAAAGGAGCCAAAAATTGGTTAATACAAACAAGTTCATCTACAGAGAATGGAAAATGGAGCTGGGTGAAGGCAGGAAATGGGCTGGTAAAACCTGCTCTGAAATTCAGGGAGCTGAGAGTGAGGTGGAGGAGGGTTTGTAGGAAGATGTGGGCGAAGGAAAGCCACGAGCAAGCAAAGCTGTAGGCAGAGGCTGTCCACTCAGTTGGACTGCTGGGGTTAAAAGCAGCTGATAATGAGGCTGGAGAGGGAGGAGGGAAGATGTGCCACTTCTGTGTCAGCATTTTCCAGACCCAGTTAGCATCCAGCCCAGCTGGGGGAAGGGGCTGCAGGGTGCACACACACCGATGAGGAGTGACAGGAATGGGGAGGAGTGCTGGAGAGGCTGGAGCAACCTCATCCTGCAGGCATTGGGACAGTGGGACACATGTCCCTGCGGGTCAGGATCTCCAGGGTTGATGGCATCTCCCCTGGCTCCCCATGTAGTGTGCTGAGGTGCTTGTGTCCTGCTCCTGGAGGGCAGGAGCTTCTAGAAACCTCACCAAAACTGTGCTTTATTATTCAAATACTCTGGTGCACTTAAAGAGAAGAACAGGTTTTTAATTCTAGCAGCTTCTGGCTGTGGAGGTGCTCACAGGGTACCATGGTCTGACTCTGTCCTCTCCCACCCATGTGGCTTCTCCTCTGGACAAAGCAAAGGATGCTTGGATGTCCCCCCCTAGGCTGGCAGTGAAGGAGATGCATCAAAGAAGCCCTGCTGCTTTTTAGGATTGTGCTCTTGTCCTTCTCTTACTTCCTCTGCGTCCAGCACTCAGAACCAACCAGGCTCATGCCTGCCTGGGTCTGCACAAATGTGTGGGGCTCCATATGCTTTACCTAGCATGGGTTTTGTACAGAAAAATAAGAGAGAAGGACAGTCAGTTCCCTCAGCTGAGTACCAGCACTTCTGAAAAAACCACACAGTTTGAGCTATCTACATGACATGGATGTGATAAGAGAAATGCAGAAAAATCACCTGTTTTGTTTTCTTTTCATTGGTACATCAGAGAATCCATGTACACAGCTTGTGTTCCAACAAGTTCTGTGGAGTAAAAAACCTTGTTCTGGATTAGAACAGAAAATGACTAAAACATTATACAGACTGGAAGGGACCTTAAAGCTGATCCAGTGCCACCCCCCTGCCATGGTCAGGGACACCTCCCACAGCTCAGGGTGCTCCAAGCCCCATCCAACCTGGGCTGAGACACTGCCAGGGATGGGGCAGCCATAGCTTCCCTGGGAAACCTGGGCCAGGGGCTCAGCACCCTCACACCAAAGAATTTCTTCCTTCTGTCCAATCTAAATCTCCCCTCTTTCAGCTTGAAACTCTTCACCTCTCAAGCTGCCCCACCAAGGTCTCTTCCTAGCTTTCTTGTAGCCCCTTCAGGTACTGGAAGGTGCTCTGATGTCTGCCTAGAGCCTTCTCATCTCCAGGCTGATCAACCCAAATCAGGTATTTCTCAGGGAATAAGTTGGTGCTGGGCTGCTCTAAGTATCTGATTCATGACAGCATGTCTGAATATTTTCATTAATAATCTGGCAGAAAGAAGTGGACAGTGAGTTGGTGGCACAGAGGAGATAGGGGACAGCAGAGATCACCAGTGGGAGGCAGCCCCATGGAGAAGGTGACAGAGCTGAAGTTAAGCAAAGAAAGCACCAAAGGGCCAGATGAAAACCACCACTGCCAAAGGCAAGGTTAGGAGCCTGGGAAGGAGCAGCTTGAGCTCCTCATACACATTGCTGAGGTTTAAATGAAGTGTAACCACTGGGGAAAAGGCCCCAAGGATCACCGGGAACAGCCCAATGAAGACATCTGCTCAGTGTGCAGCCACAGTCACAAAAGATCAAACAAGACATTAGGCTGGAGGAAGAAGGGGTGAGAAAAGAGGGAAAATGTGATAATGCTCTTAGGAAGGTGTCTGTAGTGTCCTGATGTGGACATTGTGTGGAGGTCAGTCCCTCATCTCCACGGGCATGAGACCCCCCTGGGATTTGGGAGGGGGCAGCTGAAGCGGTCCAAGAGTCACTTCTGCGTGGTTGAAAAGATTGGGACTGTTCAGAAATCGTGTGACTTAAGAGGATTCATTGGGGAGGTTTTGTGAACCTAGTGCTTGATGTATTTAACCTTTCTCAAAGTACGAGAGCAAAGGCAAATCCAATAAACCCAGAGCTGTGCAGTGAGCACTCTGCAAGGCTCCAGCCCGCTCCCTCCTCCCCTCTGCCAGCAGAACCATCAGCTGCTCCTCCATGGGCAGGCAGGTATCAGCCCACTTGACACTTTTTGACAGTGGGTACCAAAACTGTTTTTCCCTGCCCTGTTAGAAATGCCCTGTGTCACAGCCTGTTCTCCTCTGCTCCCAAATCCTTGCTGAGAATCTGCAATATTTTGAAGTCACCTTCAATTAACGCGACTTCTTCTGGCACAGGGGGCCCCACTCAGCAGTGTTTTCACCAGCTTCACCGGTTCCCTTTGTTGTGCAGAAATGTTTTTTGCTGTCAAGTCTTGATGGAAGTGATAGGGAAGGCCAATCATGGATCTCTGGTTGGGACAGGGCACGTGATGAGAGTGTGTAAGGTGCTACAGGATGGTTTGGCTGCAGCCTTTTCGGAGGGGAGGATGTTACATGCACGTTCTTCTTCCTCACACTTTTTCTTTGCACTCAAAAAGAGTTCCTGAACTGGGAAGGGATGATTAATGCATCGATACTGAACAGTGTAGTTGTTTTTACATTTTAGTTACTTGGAAATATGGGCTGGCTGCCACAGAAGGAGGGGGCTGTAGGAGTTTATCTGCATACTAAATACTGGAAAGTCAGATTTTACAGCCGTTTAATTTGTCCGGTGTTTTCAAATAAGGATCCTAAATGGATATATTTAAAGCAGTGTTACCTCGGGAAAATTATTTGTTTGACAGGGTCACTAGGAGTTCAGTGGTACAACTCTGCAGCAGAACAATCCTCTTCAAAGCAGCCACGGAAAGAAACGCCTGCTCAGTTTAAAGCCCTGGTTCTGCTGCCCTGAATCCCAGCATGGTGGTGGCAGCCAGCAGTCCTGCATGCTCCACTGAAGGTGGCTTTCTCTGCAGGGATAGCTGTGTTTTGTGTCTGTGTTTTAGAAGTCTGTCTGCTTTTCTTTCTTCTTTCTTTTTTTTCTTTTATTCTTATTTTTTTAAATAGTTGCAAAAATCGAAGCAGCAATGCAGGGGTGTGCGCCCAGAACAGAGCAGCTGGGGCTTGTTTGCTGGTGTCACCCCAGTAAATCAGTGTTGTGAGTGGGAGATGTGGTCTGGGAGTTGTGGAAGAGAGGGCAGATGTTGATAGACTGGCTGTATAATTACATCTGAGCCTTAATCAGTAGAAGATTAATTAAAGTCATCTAATCCGTAGAAAACCTGTAGAAGCAGAGCTCTTGGATGGACTGGAGGGCTTTGTTTGGGACGCTGGTCATGGAGCAAGGGTGGGAGTTTTCCCAGATAGGTCACATCTCGTGGCCTGGGTCCATGTGCCACCTCTTGCTGTGCTCTGCTCTGGTTACACAGGGAAGGGTCCCCATCCCATTGCTGGTGAGACCTCACTGCAAGGCAGGACGTGGCTCTGCGCTTCCTGTACAGTGGCTGAGGTGGTGGAGGGCTTCAGGGGGATGAGGGCAGGATTCAGAAATGGGGATTTTTAAATTTAAAAAATTAAAAAAAAAAAAAACCAAACCAACCCTACTTTTCCAAAGAGTCAGAAGCAGCTCCAGCCAAACCATCCTGGTGCCAGGAACCAGCTGGGGTGGTGGAGTCTCCTGCCGGCATTGCCGCTCTGCCAACCGCTAATCCCCTGCGAGAGCACGGGGACAAAACCCTGCTGCTCCAGCAGCTACTCCTCAAGCAAGCTCTAATTAATATTAACCCCGTATCACTGCAAAACTCACACTATATTTTTCATAGCTTTCTGCTCTGAGCACCCCTCTTTGCCAAGGATCACCCAGCACAACGCAGAGCGCAGGAGAGCAGCGCCTGCCCCGTGCCGCCAGCTTTGCTTGGAGGTAAACAAACCCCTGGCACCTCTGCAGATGACAGCCCTGCTTTGTTTTCTGCTCCTTCAAAAGGCCTGAATCTCCTCAGGAGCAGGCTTGGAGAGCCCAGGGGGGTGTAGGGACCCACAGTGTAGCTCGTGGTATGTGTGTTGAGCCAAGCTACAGAGCCCCAGCCTTAATTTTGGTGCCAAACTTGAGGGTTTTGTGCCCAGGAGCTGAGTGTGTTGCTTGCTCAGGAAAGTGAGTTAATGCCTCGCCTGGGCTCTGACATGCCAGTGGCTTGGTCAGTTCAAAACAAACAAAATTGCATTTTGGAGTGAGCTGGCCCCAAATGAAATGCCTTGGTTTTGTTTTTCCTCCTGGAGTTTTGGGCACGTTTTCCCTACGTGAAGTTTTCCAGTTGGCTGGAGCTGAATGTTGGTGATGGGAAAGAGCTCAGGAGAAAGAGGATAAACATTTTGATGTCAAGGTGTCTAGTGAGGGAAAATCTGCATTTAGGCTGCTCTCAAATGAGGGGTTTGGTGGATGCTTCATCTCTGTCCAGGATTCACATTGCCATCTGGTAATCTGTGGACCAACGCAGCCAGGTTTAGAGGAGCTTTCTGGAAAGGAATCCATTCCAAAAATGAGAGTCAGAGGGCAGCTGGACACAGGTCTCTGCTGCCTTGGGCAGTGAATTTGGCTCACGTTTCCAGTGCTGAGACTCACAAAATTCTCAGGAAGTATTTGAAAAGGAGGAGGAAAAATAAACACAACTGAGGAGTTCTGCAGGTGATTCAGAGGTGGGTGAATGCTGGTCCATCCCTTGTCACTCCCCTCCTCTGGTGACATGCTGCATCCTCCCCTGTGGACACAGCTCCTCCATTTGCTCTTCTCATGATCAGTAAAGATGCTTCAACATTTTATTTTTAAAGAGGGAGAAGGCATGAAATCATCCTTTGTGATGTGTGTGGTGGCATTTTGATTCCTCAGAGGTCCCTGTTTTCCAAGGACTGGTGAAGGGAATTGTTGTGTGCCCACTCGTGGGGTGCTTCAGGATGAAAGTATGGTATCCATAGGTACCTTTCACTTTAAAGATGTGATTTAAAAGATGCTTTTTAAGTATTTCTGCCTTTAGTTATAAAAGAAGCAGATGTTAAATTTCTCTTTGCCCCAAGAAGTTGTGGCTGCCCCCTCCCTGGAGGTGTCCAAGCCCAGGTTGGATGAGCCTTGAGCATCCTTGTCTGGATGAGAGGTGTCCCTGCCTATGGCTGAGAGGTTGGAGGAATGAGCTCTGAGCTCCCTTCCAACCCAAGCCACTCTGTGATTTGATGATTATTCTATTAAATGAAGGCTACTGGGAATTTGAAATGGTGATATGAGAAAATTACCCAGTGTTCTTCCTTCCCAGCTGGTGAGTCCTTGAAGTCATTTTAAGCAGACACAGGGAGAAAGCCTTGCAGGTGATGAACTTTGAAAACAGGCAGAAGAAAACAACCCCAGCAATGTTTGCACTGTAGAAAAACCTGCAACACAGGTATCCAGTGAGCAAAGGTAGCTTTAAAAAGTCCAAGTTCTGGACAAGTTTTGGTCAGCATCTGTGTGGTCCAGAAGACATAGGAACCAGGCTTCATGAGCTGCTGGGCATTCAGAAGTGGTTGGTGTGGCCCATAGCTCCTGTTGTTTGTCTTTTGGTGTTCTTTGTGTACCTGTTGCTGTAGCAGATGTTACTCTTGGGTGATGTTCAGATGGACAGCCTACTCCTAGGAGCAGTTCATGTGCATCAAGTGTGTCTTGGCCCCATAGCCTCTTATCCCTGTGCATTTGTAGCCACAGTGAGCAAATTCCCACTAGGATTTCTCTGTCAAATGCTTTTTATTTAAGTCTTCTAAGTTTTCTAACCACTTTGCCCCTTCTTTCTCAAGTCAGTAGCTTTTATTATGAAATCCCTGGTGTATTGATAACTACTGGGGAAAATCCCTGAGGCTGTTGAGCAGGAATCTGCCTTGATGGCAGAGATGCTTCCAATTTTTAAGCAAAACAGCCTGTAAATTGTGCCATCAACTAACAAGTACGGGATCCCTGCTGTGTAATGTGTGGGATCCTGGAGTATTTTTATTTCCAGGGTGATACCCTCGTGGTAGCATGTGGAGCTACAGCTGGGCCACCAAGGAGCATCCTGCTTTGGGAAGATGAACGGAGAATATGTTCCTCAGGATTGCCATGCCTAATTAGCCTCAAGTTCTGGTATTAGGAGATGTTAATGAGCTGGAGCATATAAACTAACTGCAGGGGAAAAAAAAAAAAGCCCTTCTAATGGCTACACCAGAGGTAGGAAGAGCAGTGCTGCTGAGAGAAGAGCTGACTCACAGGGCAGGGGGTCCTGGTGGCCACCCCGGCCCAGCTCCTCTCAGTGGGAAACCAAGGATGAGCCTCTCTAAGCTTAGGGATTGCAAGGAGTTGCAATTTTTCTATAAAAGGGTTTAATTAGCACAAGGACCATCTCTTTTTTTAAGTATTTTTTGGTTGGTTGCTTGGTCACACAGCCCCAGTGGTGATCAGTTTATCCCCACAGTGTACAGCACTGCCTGCTCCTGTTGGGCTCCCACTGACCTTCCTTTTTCCCCCCTTTTTTTTACCCACAGTGAAGGCAGAGGTTTGAGAAAAGAAGTGTGAGATTTAATTCCTTTGCAATGCTGTATAAAAATTCAGAGAGGTCAGAGGGGTTCATTGTTTCTACTGCCTTTTGGCTTGTTTTGTGTCTTTATTTAGAAGTTGTGCTTCCATTCTCTCTCCTTTCCATGCCTCTCCATCATACACTCTTCTATCCTTGCACTATTGTATTTCTTTTTTTTAAGTGTCCTGTTTATGGGCAAGCTAAGCTGCTGCAACATAAGATTTTTATTCTTCATACTGGAAAAAAATGTAATTTTTTTTTCCTCATTGCTTTGAAACCATAAAACAGCCTTGGAAAAAAATAAAAATAACCCAGCTTGCCAGGCTCTTAAGTGAACTGATTGCAGAGTTGGAGAGGAGCCAGCATGGAACCCTTGACCAGGCAAGAAGGGAAGGGACAGTGTGGCCAGAGTGAGAACGTGAGGCTGGAGAAAAGCTCTGAGAGGAAGAAATAATTGAAATGTGGAGGCAAAGGAGAAGTGTTTGCTAAAAGGCTGGGGGTTAGGTACAGGTGTAGGGCGAGCCAGGAGGAAAAGATGAGTGCATCAGAAAGGGATGTTCCTAATGCCTCCACAGAGCACACCCTGGGATCCAGCCTGAGGTGCTACCTGTGCTACAAGGAGAAATTTAGGTTGAATTTAAAAGAAAACTTCTATTCAACTGAAGAATAAAGTTTCTCAAACTTCCCAGCCCAAAGGAGTCAGTCAGTGAGGTCCCTTTCAACTGCTGACACTTGGGTTCCTGTTGGGCATTTTCCTTGGGAGAGTGAGACCTTCATGATATTTTAGCTGCAAATCAGTGTTTTTGTGGTGGATCTGTAAACTCAGTGATTTTGATAATCAGCTCTGGGTTATTCTCTCGGGCTTGGTGGGGTGCATCTGTGTGTGCTGCAGCAGATAGATAGCCAGGGATAAATGACCCCTGTCCCCATCTCCCAGTGAGGGTGGCAGCTCCCAATGGTCCGTTGCTTCAGCACATGGATGTAGGGTTTAGATCAAAGTTCCTGCCAAAGCCTGGGAGGTGCACTCACTTTCCCAGGATGGAAAATAAACATCTGGGTTCAACAAAACTGCAGCAGGAGTGCTCTGCTCAGCTCTCGGGAGGGCAAGGCAATGATGTTCTCCTTGAGTGGTGCTTTCAAGGCTTGACTTTGCCCTCTGGTGCAAAGGTGGCTTTGGAGAGGCCATGTGCAAAGGGTATCCTGCTATAAATTCCTCTTCTGGAGGTGGTGGTGGGACTGGTGTGTGCTGCCCAGAGGAGGGGAAGCAGTGGGATGTGTTCCTGCCATTGGAAAGGAAACTCTCAGAGCTGGCAGCCAGGGTGGAAGGAAAAAAAAAAAAAGGAAGAAAAGTCATCCCCATTTCAGGTTGTGGTATTTTGACTCTGGTAAAATATTAAGCTAAGAAATCTAATGGGAAAATGTAAAAATGTAAGTTTATGATTGTTCCAGAGAATACGAAGAAAAGACAAAAGGCCTGGGAGAGTAATACCACAGTGTTTTCATTCTTTTAATGATAGCTGGCTGTTTTTTTAAGTGCTTGGGGATAAAGGACTTATTGTAGTGGTCTGATTTCAAAGTACTCCTAGAGCCCAAGTGTAACAGTTACAGGCAGTGCTCATTTTCTGACATCCCATATTCTTGAGTGCATTACCAGCTATTCCCCATCCTATTTCTTGCATCCAGCTTTTTAAGTAATGGGCCAAATAATGATTGCAGATGCTATAATCAACATTTTTTTGTTAATGATTTAGAGCTCCATTTGCAAAATGATTAGTTCTGCAGAGCTCTGTGGTACAATACAAGAGAAATACTCTCCTGGCTTTTTATGGTCACAAGTTAATTGAAACTACAGAGCCTGGAGGGTACAAGAGAGTCTAAGGGTGAGCCTGGGGGCCTCAGCCCCAGGACTGTTGTAGCCTGAAATTAATGAAAGGACCTTAAATATCAGATGTAGACCTGGGTAGCAGTGCACATGGATGTTTGGGAGGACCTGCTTGCCTCTCAGTGGTAGCTGCTGCCTGTTAAAGTTGGGCTGTGCCCTTCAATCATCTTCCTTGCAGCATTCTGTAGGCTCCTTGCAGCATTCTGTAGGTTCCTTGCAGCATTCTGTAGGTTCCTTGCAGCTTTTCTGTAGGTTCCCAGGTGACTTGTGACGCATGGAGTAATAGCTGAGTTCTTGGGGCATTGGGGGGAAATACAGGGAAACTATCCTGGTTTCTTACAGTGGCAAATGCAAAGAATGCTCCTGACAAACCCACCTGAGGGACAGATGTACCTGGGAGCTTTAAAAAAACACTTGAAAGAAAAAAAAAAAAATTCTCTTGAGTACTCCCTGCATGACCAGAAGAGTGGCTGGGTGCAAAGCAGGTGGGTTCTGTTGCTGTTGCAGCTCCTGGCCCCCCCAGCCAGGCCTGGTGAGGTCCCTCACTCTGTTGTGGGGTTTTTTGGTCTGTTTTTTCTTTTTTTTTTTTTCCCTCTTTTGTGTGTTTTTGCTCATGAGCAGAAAGGTCTTGATTCGTGCTTGGCACACCCTGGCTCAGTGGCAGATGCCAGATGCTGCCGGAATACAAAGAAATAATGAAAGTAACCCAAAATGTGTGAGCCTGCAGTAGGTGTGATGGGGGTGAGGCTTTGTCTGCCTTTCTCTGGCTTTTCTGACTCCATCCACTCTGCCTTCAGCTTCACTCTCAGCTTCTCCTTTCTTCTCCTATTTTCTTCTCCTGGCATAAATCCCTTTTGTCTTTCTTTTCTGCCTTTTGCCATATTCTTACTGCCCACTCATGATGCAATGACACAGTGGGGGAGTTTTGTTCCCTATGACACCTTGGAGAACTTGACTTTTTCTGGTAACCAGAGCTCTATTTCCCTTCAATCCTGGCACCTCCGGTACCCCCAGTGCCATCTCAGCAGCAGATGTTTCATTTATGGAAATTCAGAGTGTTTCCTCCTTCCTTCTCTAAACACAGGGCTGCGTGCTGGTGTCATTGCAGAAGTGATAACTGCACCCAGTACCTCTTTGAAAAAGGTTGAATTGCTTGAGTTCTTCATTGTGACTCAGGAGTTTTATTTCCTCCTCACACTCCAGGCAGTTTCTGTACTTCTGGAGGCCACTGGAGCTTTATAAGTGCAGCCAAAAGTGTTTCAAATAGTCATTGCTAGGCAGAGAGATGCCATCAATCTCCTGTGCCATTATTCTATCCAGAAAGTTGGATTTTTATATCCATTTTCATATTTAAGGGGAAATTACTGGCGAGCAGCCACATCCCGTAAGGCACAGAGCAGTAACATGTTCATAAAGGTTTATATGAGTGTAATGGTATTACCTGTTGGGATGGGGTATTTTTCAACAAATCAAGAACTGCTGGCAACCAAATGGTTTCTGAAGAGAGCCTTTTCTTGTTGACTGGTCTGATTTTATTCTTTGATTCCCAAGCCTGTCTCTAGTCTAGCTCTAATAATGGTCAGATCTTCTTAATTGGAATCTTGTAAGCTTCAATTACTATCTTGACCAGTAATATTTTGGGATATATGTGTATATGTGTATATATACACATATATATGTGTGTCTGTCCACATATATATATATATTAATGGGGGGGAAGAAGTAAGAAAACCCCCAGAAAATAATAGTGTAAGGGAAGTCTGCAGCATATTGAATGAATTTCCTTTTCCACTTCTGCATCAGCTAACCAAATAACCAATTTGTTAAGGGCTCTGCTACTTCCTTCAATCACTTCCTCACAATACACTTTTTACATTTTATTTCCTGGTTTTTTCCATTGCAATTCCTTACATCCACTGCAGGTCTCTCTGTTTTGGTGCCAACAGTAACATCCCCACTGAGGGAGGGCAGGGTGTGATTCTTCACCTCCCAGCATCTCCAGGCCACCTGCTGCTACAGGGGTTGTCAGCAAGGGCCCTGACTTGAAAGACACCAAGCTCTTTGGTGAGCAACCTTTGGTGTTTCACTTGCCTGGTCAGAGAATCACAGAATCCCAGTCTGGGTTGGGTTGGAAGGGACCTTAAAGTTCATCCATCCAGTGCCACCCCCCTGCCATGGTCAGGGACACCTCCCACAGCCCAGGGTGCTCCAAGCCCCATCCAACCTGGGCTGAGACACTGCCAGGGATGGGGCAGCCACAGCTTCTCTGGGTAACCTGGCACAGGGGCTCAGCACCCTCACACCAAAGAATTTCTTCCTTCTGGCCAATCTAAATCTCCCCTTTTCCACCTTGCCCTTGTCAGAAGTCCCAAGCTCTTGTCCCAAGTCCCTCCTCAGCTTTCCTGGAGCCCCTTCAGGCACTGGAAGGTGCTCTAAGGTCTATCTGCACCTTTCTCATCTCCAGGCTGAACCCCAGCTCTCAGCCTGGTTCCAGAGCTGCTCCAGCCCTTCCAGCATCTCCATGGCTTCCTCTGGACTTGCTCCAGCAGCTCCATCTTCTGCTTGTGATGGGGGCTCCAGAACTGGACAATTCCCAGGGACCTGAACTGAGGATCTGGCTGGTGCTGCCTCTTTGGATCATTGGCTCTGCCTGATGGGTAGCAGCAGGAATTACAGCCATTTCCAGCAGTTTATCAAAGTGTTTCTGAGAGCCCTGGATCAGGAGTTATCACCACAGATTGGTTGAGAGGAGGAGGAAGGGGTGTCCGTGGTCTGTGCAGGATTAATGCATCACCACAAATGAGGCTTTGGTTCTTTCCCTCTCCTGCCACATCATGTGTTCTTTTGGTACAGCACCAGGTCACTAAGTGCAATGTGGCTTTTTCCTCTGTTCAGTGTATTTTGTGGGTTTCTGGTTTTGTTGAGGAAATTGATTCTGGATATTCTGCCAGGGATGGTTTTTTCCAGAGAAATTAAGGAAACAGAGACAAAAAAAAAAACAACTCCTCATTTCTGGGTAAAATGTTGAGTGGTTCCTTGTAGATACACAACCCTCTAGGAAAAACTGTAAGGAAAATAAAGATGTGTAATCTGAGACTTCACAAGCAGAAGTTAAAGAGAGCTTCCAGTGTACTCTGATGGATAGGGGAGGAAGTGCATCAGTTCAATTGCAGTATTGTGTGGAGCTTAATAAATATTTTATTATCACAGACTATCATTTAGTTACTAAATAGCACGGGGCAGACCCTGCTCTCAGATGCTGTCCACACATTTGCAAATCCATCAACATAACCTGAGTTTGGTTCTGCAGCCCAGGACAGTATTTGGGTCAGAAACTCCAATGTCTGCACATCAAATCTTTGAGCCCCACATAAGCAAAGCCTGGCACTGCAGCAGTGTGTGAGTGAGTGAGGGCAGCACTTGTTCTGGTTCTAATGGTATTTCTGGTTTGATCATAAAAATACTTTGGCCTAAGGCTGGAATTTGATAAACAGGGTGAATTAGAATGTTTCAATGGATTGTATGTATTTGGAAATAGAGTGCAGCCTTGGCTATCCCAAGGAGAGGAGTGATAGTGAGTGCTTAGGAGGTTGAGCTGAATAGGCACAGTCACAAAAATCTTTGGTCTTTTTAGAGGATCTGCAGTCTTTTAAAACCATCTTCTAGAACTGTAGGTGTTTCTAGGTGTCAGGAGTTTTGTACAATGTCCACAGGTTGGAAACCAAACTCAAGCCAATGCCAAAGAATTGGGAGATGAGTGGGGCTGAGTGGTTGGGAACCAGGTGTGGTGTGGATGCTTCAGCTGAAGCAGTTTCATAGCAGATTTAGTGGAGGAGAAAAAATAACTTGGGCAACTTTTTACTATTTGGGGGTGAGGGGGGTTGTGTGTTCAGTGTGATGCAAGGAAGCCAGGAACCTGGTGAGAAAGTGGAGAGAGAGCAGGAGTGAAAACAAGCAGCAGAGTTCGCATGATGCTTTGTGCTAATGGTCTGTGAGCTCTCTGAGCAGCTACCAGGGTAACTTTTGCTGTCTGGATTTCCTGCTGTCATACAGAAATGGTGGCAAATTCATCATGCTGGAGGGTAATGCCAATATTAAACTGAGACTTAAGTAAATTATTTTGATTGGAATGGAAAAGAAAATGTTCCCTGCTTTAAGGTAAGTTTTAATTTAGTCTAATTGCACAGCAATGCAATCGGTGTTTGGTTAATCCTGAGAGGTAGAAATCCAGAAGTCAGGCAAGAGGCATGTCCTCACCTAGAGACATGGGGAGTGCTTTATGGGTTGGCAAAGAGATGTGAAATTCCTTGCTTTGCAGGTTTACATTTGAGCAACTCTTTGTGTCCTTTCACGTGCTTTTCCCTCTGGGACTTTTTCAGGGCCGTGCTTAGTACAGAACCCCTTGGACACCCGTGAGTTATGGGATAATAATTCCGTGTCAGATGCTGTGAGAATGAAGCTTATTTTACAAGAATTCCCTTTGATGGAAGTAGGGCCCCTAATTCAAACTTGTGGACGTTTTAAGAGACATATCCATGCACAATAATAAACTCCAGGGAGAACAATTTGCATAGAAAAGCCAGGAAACAGCTGGGCTTCCAGACAGCTGAGGTTTTAGGGTTGTTTTCTGGGGGTAGAGGAGTAGAGTCAAGCAAAGGAATTTTTAATCTGGGCAGCTTTTGAGAATTTTGCTTAATATTGTAGATGTTGGAATAGTTTTTAACAACACAGCTGTGTGCTAGCTCCTGAGACCAGGTAATTTTACCTAATATTAATATTAAGGTGTTTGTTCTTTGTTATTATCAGCTATCAGCAATGGCAAGAGGCACTTATTAGTCTGGCTCATCTATGTATTTGCTCTGACTTAAAATTCTTTCCTGTGGATACAATTCAGCCCAATCAATGCCAACAAAATTATTTTGAAAGCAGATTAGATTAAAAATCTCATCCCTTGCTGAGCTTCCCACTGGCATGTGAGACGATCCTTAGAGAATTAAGATTTGTGTCAGGGACAGAAATGCTCACAGGAGCCTCTTGTTGGCTTTCTTCTCTTTCAATATTTGACACAAGTGCCTGGCCAGGCTGAAGGCACTCGGTGCTGTGTACTTCTGGAGGTTGATGACTAACACCAGAGCAGGAAAAAAAAGGATCTGAGAAGTAATTATCTGCACAAGGTGGTTCCTAAGTGTTTTTATTTCAGATCATGTTGCTGGTGACTTAGGGCTTTCCTAGAAAGGAGGTCAGGACTGTTTGGGGTGGGAAGGGAGTGTAGGCTGAATCATTTCCAAACCCCAGCTGGCTGAGGACTCTGTTGGGAGTACCTCATGTTTGGTTTGGTTTGGTTTTTGTGGAACTGGGATACCATTTGATGATGATTTAAGCCCAATCCTTGCCCTCGCAGGGCTGGTAATGTGTTTGGAGCTGGGGAGCAGAGGGGATGGTGTGGGCAGCCCTGGATCAGGGATGAATTTATTCCCTGGGTTGCTCCCTAAAGTGCAGTGGAGGCAGAACAGCTTCACCCCCACTTTCTTCCCCCACCTTGAAACATCAGCCCCAGTTTGTAGGGGCCATGCACACACACTCGTGGGTTGATGAAGCTGTAATGAAGGTGAAGGGTTCAGCTCCCAGTGCCTGTAAATGGGTCCTTGCTTCCCTTTGGTAGATTGTGGTAGAATTGTTGATATTCACCCTGCATGCTGTAGGAAGCCCTGGCCACCACGAGCAGCTTCTCTGCAGTGCTGGAACAAGTTCTGGTTATTCACTGTGAATAACTCCAGGACCTGAACCTCAGCATCCTACCTGGGGTTTGCCACGTTGTGTAGAAGGCAGTGGGTGCAGATTTGTGACCAATAAATGGAAAGGCTCAGCCTTCCTCAGCCCTGCCTGTGATCAATCCATTTTTTAACAGCTAAGGGTAAGTCCCAAGGCTGGAAAACCATTCAGCTGCCAGAGCACTGTGGTTCCAGATGGTTTAGGGTGATAATTTTGTAAAGGTGTGTTGGGGTCATTTGGTATCCTGGCCATTTCATGTATGTATGGTAGCAAATAATAGAATGGAAAAGGAGCAAAACTGTGACTTTGGAAATGAAGTTTGGGAGCCTCCCATTGTTACTGCTTTTACTGGTTTTATTTAAAACAGGAGTCACTTTTTTAATAGATTTATTGCCCCAGCCTAGCTTAAAAGGGAAGGAGGATGGGACAATCAACAGTGATTTATTCCTTTAATGCATTTTAAATAAGTAGACCCCCAAGAACAAAGCAACTGTGCATAATGACATTACACTGGTCACAAAACTGGGGCTGTTCCTGCTGCAGGCTGATTATTTAACACCTGGTGAGCATAAGTGAAGGCACTGCTGGGGCTGGAAGCTGTGACTTATTCTGGTTCCTAAAGAAAACTATTCTCTGGTAGCACCTTCTCTCAGTTTCTGAAAGCTAAGAAACATTTTTTGCCACATCTGGTGAAGGAGATTCTCGTGATGTTCTGTTTCAGTTCAGGTGCAGAGGGGTTTTGCCAAGTGTTGTGTGAAGGTTGGGTCCTCTTCTCCTGCCTCCTGCTCCCAGCATGAGTATGGGGAGCAGGAGCCTGGAAGAGGAAGGACCAAGGGGTTTTCCCTGGCTCACCCTGCCAGGGAAGGAGGTGCTGGGGCTCAAAGGCCTTTCCTCATCATTCATAGACTGCTCTGTTTGCAGGAGGGCAAGGCCAGGACTTCTGCACCAAGGTTTTCACACATCTGTAGGGTTGTGGGATCCATCCCTCTGCCCTTCTTCTCCCTCTCTTCTCCAGAGGAGAAGCTGTGTGCATGGAGCTCCTTACCAGATTGCAACCTCCTAAATTAAAGCAAGCAAAATCGATGGGAATATTACATTTGCCTACAACGACCTGCTGCTAATTTCTGTGGTTTTTTCACAATTGTGTTTTCCTGGGTTTGTTTAGGTTTTTTTTTTCATTTTTATCACTTCCCTGCTGCTGACTAAAGGAGCTACACAACAGGGGAAAGTGTGACTAACTCACTGCCTGCACGAGGGAAAGAGTGAGACTGCCTCTACACATACTGGTGATAAATACACAGAATAAACAGAATGCAAGAGTGGAGAAAAACAGATTTTTTTCTTACAAGCTCTTCTTTTTTTTTTTTTAGGGCAATGTTATTCATTTCTTCCAGCAAGTATAGGTTGAAACAACTTCCACGGCAAGTTTTCTTGCAGGAGAAGCAGTATCAGCTTGCAATCTGTACTTCCTTCTGAAATTGCTTTTAACATCTCTTGTTGCAAGTTGTAAGAAAGGCCAAAAAAAGGTTTTTCCTCTCTTTTTTTGTTTTTTTAGCATCTCCTTTTCTTTGACAGCAAGTCATGCAGCTGCGATTTTTCTCTTTCTCCCATGTGTTCAGGTCCTGTGTCAGCTTGGCAGGTATTTCCTGTATCACTTGGGAGGGGAAACATTTAATCAACAGGAAAAGGGCAGGGGGACTCTGGTCTCAAAACCAGCTTCAACTTGGGTCAAAATGGAGTGGATTCCAGATGAGAGCATCCCTTTAATTAAACACCATCATCCCGGTGATTTAAAGCCCGCTGAAATCAATGGAAAGATGCCACGGACTGCAAAGGGCTCTGGAGCAGGTCCAGTCTCCTTTTGTGGTATGGAAATGATGCTTCAAGCATTTAAGAGGCTGAATCAGAAGGATGATGAGTGACCTGCTCTTGGATTAGGTCAGCAGCAGGGAAGAAATTGAGGTTTGAGCTCATCCCTCACCGACTCGGGCAGCGTTTTCCCTTCATGAAGTGTTGCAGCAGAGCAGCTTTTATATTTTTTCCTCCCATGTATCCCAGGGTGGCTTTGGAGAGGAAAGGGAAATCTATTCTGCATGTAAACACAGTATTGCCATGTTTGTTTAATGTCTTTGTTTACTTTGAAAGTTGGTCCCCTCCTAATGAATTTATAAAACCTACGTTATCCATAAAACTGTCGCTGGTGCAAAATTTAGTAATAACTCAGGTCATGTATTTAAACCACCAGTGAGTTTGCTTTATCCTTGAGCTGATAAATTGTACAGCTTCGTTTGGTAGGAATCAGCAGTTTTATGTGGCAATTAATTTTAAAGGCAACAAGGAGCCAAAGGATTACGTTTTCACCCTTGGTTTTTTCCCGTGCCTGGGAATATCCTCATGTTTAAAGTTGAGGATTTGGACCTGGGAAGCAGTGTGTGCACAGAGGGAATATTGCTTCAGAGGCCTTAAGGCCACACTGCCCTAGCTCACAATCCAACCTGCCAGTTGGACCATTTGGGGGATTTCTCATCTCTTAAAATACATGTCAGAAAGATGGCAGGTGGCACAAAACCCCACATCTGTCTCCAGGATCTTTCTTGATCTGTCCCCTCTCTTCTACATGAACTTTCTGGTTTTAAGTGGCCAACATCAGGAATGATGCAAAACCCATGAACTTGGGGCCAGAGGCAAGGAGGTTCATGTTTCTGAAGTGATTCTGGTTGTTTGTTTTCCCCTTTCTTGTCTCTGATAGACAGCTTAGAAAGGTCCCATTTGTACAGTTGGCTGCAAGCCTATAATCATGTAGGGTCAGATCTGAAAATGCCTCAGTTCTAATCTTAGCTCCTGCTACCAGATTTACATAGTGGTAGCAGGTCACTTTACTTCATAATTTATGCTTGTAACACTGACTGCATCCTCAGCAGTGTGCAAAAAGCACTGGAGTTCCCCCAAAGCTTAGATTTGTCTTCCAGCAATAAAAAATACCAAGGGAGGTAATTTGAAGGGAGTTAATTTATGGTGCTGCTAAGTGACATCCACAATTTCATTTCTGCATCTGAGGGAAGCTGGGCTGCAAGGTGTGTTTGGGTGTTGGCAGCCAAAACCCCATGGGCATCATTGGACCCGTGGGGTAAATGAGTTTTATTCTTTTGATGCATCCTTTGTGCATCCAAGAGTCAAGAGGTCTGTTAGGTAAGGCCAGGACCCTAAAGGATGGGCAGAGGTGGTACCTGTGGCTCCACAGCCATGAATTTTGGGTGTTGTTCTCCCATCTGTGACCTTGGAGTTGATGGTGGCTCCATGAGTGGGTCTGAGTTTCAAACATCATTTGTGTGATGACTCTGTCAGATTCTAAAGTGGAGTGATGGCCTTGAAATGAGGTTGGGGAAAATTATGAGCCAGGGTGTGAGCTTGACAGAAATTTCATTTTATCTGATATTTATTCTGCTGTTTGGGGTAGCCTGGAGTTACTGGTCTGTAAAATGAGGTCACAACCAGGAAAGAAAGTTGGGGAGCTTCAGCTTTAGAGCTTGAGTTGAAATTAATTATTTGTATACCTTAGGGGGTTGCATTGGTTTTTCAACAAGACAGCTGGGTTAGAAAAACAGCCCAAATTCATTGTGAAACGTGGTGTGTGGTGGCCAGCTCCTGAACCTTGTGCTCACTTGGTGTGCTACCAACCAGAAATTCCAAATTGGCTGCTTGCAACGGGCCCTGCAGTCACCCAGATATTTCATCATGTTAATGCAAAACATCCCCGTGGCTCTGGAAGTTCCAGGGCCATGGAGCAGTTTGTTGGAGCTGAAGTTGGAAAAGTTGGTCTGGCTGAGCTTGCATTGTACCCACAGATGTGTAGGCAGCAGAAATGTGGATGCAAAAGGAGGGCTGGCCTGGCTGAAACCAGCTTGAGAAGAAAATGCCTCCCCAAAGTGGACCTGGATACGAACAATATAATACCAAAGGTGTCAGCTTTGTGTCTTCAGTGGAAAATAATCTCTTCATTTTTCTAGAATTACAATGCCTCTTAAATAATACCCTGTGAAAAGCTGACTACTTCTCAAACACCAATAATTCCCACATTGCAAAAACAAATAGCTGTGTTTTCATGCACAAGAGCTGTGGACTGCCAGGAAAACAAAGAACAGATAAACCAGCAGAGCCAGGTGTGTGTTTGTGCTTTTCAAGGGGAATTTCTCTTTCTTTAGGCCCTCCTTTCTTGAGAGCTCCCTCTCATCTCTTCTTTCTACCAGTAAGCTCTCTGATCTCCCCACCAACCTCCTCACTCTTCTGATTCAGTACTGCAGAGGATTATTTTTGAGGTGGATGTTTATATGCAGGCCATGCTCATAAAATGAGTCATTTATGTATTGGTTCGGGTCATGAAGTGTTGACTCTGGACATGTATTTGTTTTTCTTCTTGTTGCTTCCTTCTGAAAAAGTCCCAAATACCTAAAGGTGTTCTGCTTAGGTCTCAAGTGCTAAATCATTTTCAGATCTCTGTGTTTTGGGGGATATTGAGGTTGGAGGAGCAGATGCAGCCCTTCCTCACCATCCATGCCCAAGAGATGATGCTGGTTGCTAGGGCTCCTCCAGCTGCAGCCTCAGCATTTGGAGGAGAAATTTCTCTTTCCCTCATTTTTATGGTTTGACTTGTGTCTTTATGAAGAGTATGTCCTCAGTTCCAAGGAAGGAAAAAAAAAATTGCAGGAAAGTGGGGTTTCAGTATGCTTCCTGCATCTCAGGGAGCCCGGCTCTGTGTTAGCTGCTGATAAGGGGGTCTTTAAACCCACAGGTTTGAAAAGCCAGCATGTGGTTAAGCACCAGGGAAAATAGATGCCTTTTCTGCCTCCAAAGCAGCTTATTCCCTGGCAAAGTCTGTGCCATTTTAGGGCAGCCAATAATTTTTGGCTCTAGGGAAGAAATTCCCCCCAGCTCGGGGCTGATTTGGGTATACAGAGCAGCTCCTGGACCAGCAGACTCCTGTGCAGGGCAGAGGTGTGAAGAAGTGCTGACACTGCTGTGCATCCCAGCTCACAGCTTCCACAATCCTGGAGCCAGTGCTCCAGAGGGTCAAGCAGGACAGGATTCTGCTCCACTGGTACCTGGGAGGTGGATGAAATGAGATGGAGGCTGCATCAGGAAATTTGGATGGGTTCCTTCAGCTGGTTTCTTCTGTTCGTGCTGCTGGGAATGGTGGAGAATGCAAGAAGTTGTTTTTCATCCTTTTAGGTGTAGTGGAAGTTTGGTCCCCAGGAAGGACCCAGGAGAGTGTCCATAGCTTGGTGCTTGGAATGATCCCTGATGCTGCATGCAGAGCCAAGGTGGACACTTTAAGGCACAAAGCACTCTCAATGTCCTGCAATATGGCCTTGGCCAGAAGCAAAGCTCTTCAGCAGCTGCTCTAGGTGCAGCCTCAGCATTTGGAGGAGAAATTTCTTTTCCCCTCATTTTTATGGTTTGACTTGTGTCTTTATGAAGGGTATGTTCTGAGTTCCAAGGAAGGAAAAAAAATAGCAGGAAAGTGGGGTTTCAGCATGCTTCCTGCTGACCATTCCAAAGACATATTATCCCATCACAGGTCCCATCCAGCCTGCAAGACCTGATGGCACTCCTGGTGCTCATCTCCAGGCTTGGTTGGTTCTCTGTGCTTCAAAATGCCGAAGCTTCTGTATTCCTTTCTCCTCCTCTCCATCTCTCTTCCCCTCATTCCCCAGTTTCACAGCCTACTCCTGTGAGCTTTGTATTTTTCGGGAACTGAAGGAGTCATTCATCTCCCAGGTTCCTTGGGTGGCACTGTGAGAAGGTGGTGGGTGCAGGTGTTTGTGCTCAGAAGTCACCGAGCTCCTGCAGGCTTGCAGCAGGGCCACGTTCACAGCAGTATTCTACCAACCCCATCCTGCCAGACCATTCTTCCCTGCTAGCACTTCAGATGGTGTCTCCAAGGGTTGGCAGACACGGCACAACTCTGCTGCAGGCTGCCCCAAAGCACTGATTGTGTTTGCCTGCTCCCTAGCAACTTTCTGTGCTGCTTCAATTACAAAGGACTCGGGGAAAAAAACCGCGCTCCATCTGGTTTTCCAACCCCAGATGCGACCACCCCAAAGAGTGATCTAATTCTTCTGTATTTAGACTTGAAAACTTCTCACCAGTTGGTGGTGCAGGAAATCAAATGAGAGTCCTTAAGAGCAATAAGATCCACATGCTGGCCTAATTGCACATGGAGCTAGACTGCTGCTCCTGCTCCAGTGTATTTGCAACGCTGCTGTCAAAGGAGCATTGTTAGGCAAGGGAGAAACCCACAAATCTTAATTGGAGTAATAATTTAATGTGGCCCAATAATTAGCTATTCATGGTTGGAGCCCCTTCACGTCTGGTGTGGTGTGGGGAGAAGGCAGGCAGGACTCATGAATAGCCTTGGTCTGTAGAGCAAGGTCTGTAGAAAGGGCTCGCATCTTGACCTGCTTTGCAGTACTGTCCTTTTAGTCTAAATTAGATCATCCAAAAATGTTTGGTTTGTTTTAATTTTTTTTTTTTAGGTTTTTTTAAGTTTGTTTTTTTGTTTTTTGTAACTAAGACAAAAGAAAAGCTGGTGCTTTCCAGCTCTGCAGGCTGACTCAGGAGGGCAGTGTGCTTGGTGGGGTCTGGAGGACCAGAGAGCTCTGCGTGGTGGGATGGAAAGGAAGGTATTGAGTGAGAGGGAAATGCCACACAACCTCAATGGAAATCTGGAGTGTAAAATTTCCTTGTTCTGCCAAAGGTGCCGTCCCGTAATTCTCAGTTAAGAACTTTTTTGTCTACAGGGGCTCAGAGCTGTGTCATTTATAGCCTGTCCTTAGCTGCTGGTGGCCCCTCCTGCCCGCCCAACCACGCATGTTCCTACGCCTGAAGAGCCTCCCGTGCCAGGCAGCCACTGGAAACTGAAAACTTCAGGCTGAGTTTTAATGAGAAAGTGAGAGATCGTCCTTAAATCTTCCTGCTGTTTATTCGATCCACGCCGGGGGTGTTTTCTGTTGGGGTTTCCTGTGGGAGCCCCCGGGGCCTCTCACGGGAAGAGTGGCCGGGCCCGTTGCCATCAGCCTTCTCCTGCAGGCCCAGCAAAAAAAAAAACCCCAGAACAACAAAACAAACAACAAAAACAACAACCAAAAAAATAAAACCAAAAAACAAACAAACAAAAACGAACCAAACCAAAAGAAACAAAAAAAAACCCCACAACCCCTTTGGGGACCCACGTTTTGTCAACAAACCAAGCGGGCGCTATTTTAAGCTGCTCCGTACCTAACGCTTCCTGTTTTTCAGAAGAAACTTCTTGGGTTTTTCACTTTTATGTTGACAGATTTATTTTAAGGGCTTGTTCCTGAGGTGGCACGAAGGTTCTTTTCTTTTTTTTTTTTCCCTTCACCCCCTTCCCACTAACCCATGAAGTGTGGCGGGGTGGTAGTCCGTGAGGAGAAGGGAGGGTTCCCAGGGGTGACAGGGAGGGGACAGCCACCCTCAGCCCTTTCCTGAGGACACTTGAGGGGTTCCTGGGTTGAAGGTGGGCAGCTGGTGGGATGGCTGCCGTGGGGCTCTCACCATTCTATGAATGCTGCTCAGCTAAGCTGAGCCATGTGTGGTTCTCTTTCGAGGAGCGGTGGCCTAACCAGTAAGGACAAAGTAAATAGCATTCATTTCCTGCTGACCTTTTAACATGAACAGATGTTTTCTTTTACAAGTACCGTAGGCCACTTTGGTCCCTGACCTCATCAAGTGGGCTGCTGCCACTTTCAGACTCAGCAGTCTATAAAACTGCTTTTTTAACCTGTTTTGCTCGGTTTGTAGAAGTGGGTCCTGTGTCTTGGTCAGGACCTGTGTGCCTTTAATGTTTCTGACTTTCTTTTCTCTGGATGAACCAACCACTTCCTCCTCATTTCTGTCCTCCGTGGAGGATGGCAGATGTTTCCTCTGATGGCCCTATCAGGCAGCCCAAGGGAAATGAGTTTCCCTTTATAATATTTTCCCTAGCACTCCTCACTCAGGTTGGGCTTGCAACTTGGATCCCTGTTCCTGGTGGCTGAGCAGAATGAAGGGGGCCTCAGGGTCACCTCCAAGATCAAACAGAATAAGGTTGGCAGTGCTGGAGCTGAGGTTTCCAGCAGTGTGGTTCCTCTTCAGTGCTCACTGTGAGGTTAGAGCCATCCTAGTGCCTCCTTCTCTGCTGCCCCATGGGTCTTGGCCATGCCCAAGTGAGTCAAAGTGATCTCAGCTCCCTCCCAGGCTGCTCCACTTGGAGATCACCTGGGTGTTGGTTTTTTTTTGTTGTTGTTGTTTTGGGTTTTTTTACCACCAGAACAAGCTCTGGAGTGAGATGATGGAGGAGAGAAATGTGGAGGCAATCTGTTGAGCATGGCATGAATTCATTGGAGACCTTGGTGCAGGGGTAAAGAGCCTTTTTCAGTAGTTGACTTTGAGTTGTCTCCACTGGTGGCATCAAGGAGGGAGAGGTGCCTGCATGTCTGGGGTGCAAAAAGCACAACTGTGGTCCTATGCGAAGTGCTCTAGGTGGCCCTGCTCTGGCAGGGGGGGTTGGACTAGATGATCTTTCGAGGTCCCTTCCAACCCCTAGGATTCTGTGATTCTGTGATTC
The DNA here is from genome assembly GCF_003957555.1 of Calypte anna. Lineage (NCBI taxonomy): Eukaryota > Metazoa > Chordata > Aves > Apodiformes > Trochilidae > Calypte > Calypte anna. The sequence goes on along the minus strand of NC_044252.1, from coordinate 32,576,237 downwards.
TGTGTGATTCGAGGAGCAGTGTATCTGCTGTGCTGCAAGGCATTTGGAGAGAAAATCCTTTGGTTTTCTCTCAGCTTCAGGTGGAGGACATTGGAGCTGCAAATAAACACCAGTATGATTTTTAGTCATTGAGTTCAGCCATCTGGAAGGAGAAGTGTGTTAATTTAAAGCTTGTGCTATTACCTTTATAGACTCGATACCATGCTGTGAATGTAGGTTGATAGAGATGCCCAGGTTGTTACTGGTTGGATTTGTGTCCTTTCCCCAAAGAGATATTTTTCTTGTGTATTTGTTCTTTCTTTTTACTCTCCATATATATTTACAGGCATATGTTCACAAGTTTTACTCCATGTGTAGTGATTTCTATCCAGAGCAGTGGATCTGTGCAGGACAAATAAAGGGGAAAAAAGCCCTTTTGTGGATCAGGTTACCCTCTTTTTCCTGTTCAATTAAAAGGAGAAGTATGCAAAAAACTTAAAAATTCCCGAGTATTACCCAAACATTACCATTTTTATGGTTTCAAGTTTAGAGAAAATGACTCACAGGCATTTTCAATAAAGGATCATCCAAAATAGAGTGGAGTGTGACTCACGTGAACAAAGCAAGACACGAGAAAGGCAACAAAAAAAGCCTTTAACCTGATACTCTTCCCCGTGAGTATTGTGTGGAGCTGAGATTTCCCCTCTGCCCTGGCAGTGAGGAGTAACATGCAGGGAAGGAGCAGCCATGGATGTTGCTGAGCAGTCTCAGCTCAGCTTCTGGGACACTTGGGATGTGGTGGGAATGGTGCACGGTGTGTGCTGCCCCTGCTCTGCTGCTGCACATCCCCTGCCAGCTCCCATGCACTCTGGTGTGCAAGTTACTTGCTGACATTTGGCACTTTGGTTGGACAAACTGATTACATCCCAAACATCCCCACCTGAGTGGTAGGAGTCCTGTCCATTGTGTTTATTAACTTTTTTTTATTGGTCAGAGTAATTAGACAATGTCTCAACATTGTAGGCAACCTCAAGGATGAAACCTTGGAGGCTGCAGTGCAAGGAGATGAGTAGCTGGGCACCTTTTGCACACACACCTGGCTTTCACTCACTGGCACCTGGACCTGAGTGTGTGTCCAGTATTGCACTGGTCTATGCTGGATTTTGAGGTCAATGTGACAAAAAGGATGTCCCACCTGCAGCAGTGTGCTGCTTGTAAGGACTTTGAGCAGGGAGCCAGCTTCTTTGGCTCTACCTGAAAGCAAGGAGTGTTCACAAAGCATGCCTGTAACACAACCCTTGTGAGAAGAGCATTAACAAATGGCCAGATAATCTAGTTTGCCTTTTCCACGGTGTTTTCCTTTGCCCTGAGCTGGCAGTCAGCTTTTCCCAGGTTTAACCTTGCATAGATTTTTATCTTGTGAGTCTGTGGAGACGGCTGCTGGTTGTGGAAAACATCACTGTCTTACCGAGTGGATTACTGGGCAAAATCAATTTTATTTGGTACATTCACATGCTGAAAGGCAGCATAATAGTGTCTGCTTGGCTTCCACACCAACCAAGGGGAAGTGCTTCCATGTGTGTTGGAGACCCTACAGGAATCTGAGAGCCTTGTGGACCAAATTCATCACCGGGGCAATTTGGATTTCAACTGAGTGACCAGGACCTGCAGAAATGCCTTAGGTATAGAGCCTGATGTATATTTTGTGGCTGTCTTTATTTGAGTGCTAAAGATGCCCTGGGAGCAATGAGAGCAGAGACCTTCCCCATGCTCCATGTGGCTTCTTTGGTTGATATATGGTGTTTTCCCTCCTTTCTGTCAAAGTGTCCTCTCTCCCAGAGATAATGCAATTGTTATGCAGTGCCGTGCAAATACTCCTCTGTATTTCTATGTCTTTTCTATTTAATTACACTGTATAAATGTCCATGGTAAATTTGATAAGTTGGGTGAAGGATATTGATTTTTCGAGTCACTCTTGTGCAGGGCTCCTCGTAGTAGTGGCAGCCGTTCCCCAGGCCTATTTTCTGAGGAGGTTTTGAAGGTTCAGAATTTAAGTAGCTAAAGGATAACAAACGAATTTCTTTCCCTGAGCTCCCAGTTGAGCTGCTGATTGCAGGGCTTAAAGCTGTAGAGAAAACAGTAGTTTGGGCTGCTTTTTTTTTTTTTTTTTTAAGTATCAGACTCGTGTTCTGGAGGTGGGAAGGGAAATGGAGATAGGAGTAGATCCATTGCCTTCATTCTTGCAAATAAAACCTGCTACAGGCTCTGGGGGAAAAAAAATGGGAGAGGGATGCTCTGGGGGTCAGGTGAGGTCTTGGGGAGGACCTTGGGCTTGCAGCTGGGCAGAGACCCCCACCTCACCCCCCATCACCCTGCAGCTGGTGGTAGGGCAGGAGGAGCAGGGTGCAGGAGGCAGGGAGGAGGAGGAGGAGAAGGAGGAGGGGGAATTTGCAGGGTCAAAACAGGAGGACCAATGGTCTATTTTTAACTGCAGTTTTGAATGTGAAGTGTCACCAATGTTAAAAAAAGCTCCTGGTAAATAGTGGGGAAGATGCACACGATAGTGGAAAGCCAGCTGCAGCTTTTTGAACCGTTCGCTGCTGTTTGTCAGGAGGCTCTGAACACTTGGTTAGTGTGAATGTTTTAATTTTCCTTTTCTCAGCCCGAGAGCTCCCCACACGAGGGACTTTCTTTAAACCGTGCTTAACTTTCAGCCTTTTAGGATTATTTTTGTTCTTCAAGAGGAAAAGAAGGAAGAAACGTAGATATTTGTGCACTTCCCATTTGTGTTCATTTTCTCTGCATCCTCCTGAAACAGAATGGTTTTGTTTCCTTTTGTTTGGTGCTGAAAATTGGACCCTGATTTTTTTTTTTTTTTTTTTTTTTTTTTTTTTTTTTTTTTTTTTTTTCTGGAGAATTTCCATGTGTTTCTCCTACAGGATTTTACCCTTGATCTATAATGCAGGTCCGTGGGAGTTCTTGCTAAAAGTTTACATCCCACCAGGCATGTCAGTGTAAATCCTTATTTTCAGTAGCAAATTGCTGTCTGCAAATGTCACCTCTCGGAGCCAGTCGGTTTGAGTGGGAAGGGAGGCAGTGTCCCCACACCACAGGGCCCCAAACCTCTTGGCCATCTCCCTAGGATTTGGGAACCCAGGGATTCAGGGTGTTTGCTCCCTTGCTGCAGGAGGCTGGAGCCATTGGGGTCTGTCGTGTCGGTGATCCGTGGGATAATGCATCCCCAAGTAGTGGCTGCTTCTGTCTTTTGTGTCACTGATCTGTGCATTAAAGAGACCCCGAGTAGGTGTTGCTACAATAAACCATAGCAGCTCTATAGGAGCCGTCACAGTTCATTGCATCAATAATCTGTGTATTAAGGCATCCAGAGCAGGCCTGGGCACACAATGGTCTGTTATGGCTCCAGATGAGCCTCTATAAATTTAGGTCAATAACCTGAGTGTCGTTAAATCCCAAAATAGCCTTGCTACAGCGAGCTGGCAAGGCTCTTAAAAGAAAGATGTGTAGATTATGCAAACCTGTGGTGGTTGCAGAGGATCCTCTGACTTGCTAAAGGTCAGCGGCGAGAGAATTATTTCATCTTATTTATTACTGTTATCTAAACCTCTCTCTGCTCACTTGGCTCCCTCCTTCCCTCTCCTTTCACTCCTCTGGAAATTAAACGGCGTGAGCGATGCTGGAAGGGGTGAGACACAGAGGGAGGGACAGGGATGGAGGAGTGGGGAGGAGGCACTGTTTGGCAGGTGAGCTGTTCCAGAGCCATCCCATGTCCCTTTCCCGGGGTATTTCATGGGAACACTCACACATTTCCATCCTTGATGTCTTTTTGCATGTGGGGGAGCCCCATGTGCAGGAGGCTCTCCCTTGCTTCCTCCCCAAGCCACCCTCCATCCTCATCCCTGACTCAATTTTTTGATCCAAGCCTTCCTTGGTCCTTGATGCCACAGCAGGGCTGAGCTCTCCTCCTCTCCATCCTTTTGAACACCCAGATCCTTCCTTCATTTCTCATTTCCCTCAGACAAGGCCCTTTTGTAGGTAGGTGGTGGGGAGAGGAATGCCCCCAGCACCGGCGGGGGGACGGGTTTCATTGTGGGTGTTCGCCTGAATGGAGACGTAGCCTTGAACTCTTGAACTCTTTTCTTTCTTTCCTCCCTATTTTCCCCCCTGCTTTTTTTTTCCTTCCTCTCTTTCTCTCTCTATTTTTTTCTCTTTCTTTTTTTTTCTCTTTTTTTTTTCCTTTCTTTTTTTTCCTTCTCTTTTTCTTTCTCTTTTTCTTCTCTTATTTTTCTCTTTTTTTCTTCCTTTTTTTTTTCCTTTTTTTCTCATTTTTCTTTCTCTTTTTTCTTCTTTTTTTTTTCCTTTTTTTTTTTTTTTTTTTTTTTTTTTTTTTTTTTTGTGTAGTAAAGCTGCCATGTGCTGAAAACAAACAGGGCTCACTCCGATGGAAAGAGGTTGTATAGTGGGAAAGGAACTGGGACCACAAGAAAAGGGGTTTTCCAGGCTTCCACTCTGAGACTTTCCATCTGAGGTTTCGTCAGCAGCCAGGCAGCGAAAGAGGAATTAGCTGAGCTGTTAAAGGTATTACATGTGTTTCCCCCTTCAGAGACTTGTTAGAACATATTTTCTTCCGTGATAGTAATAAGTGTTACAAACAAAACAGAGTTTTCCCCTTTGAATATTCCTTTACACAGTGCATTAAAAAAAAAAAAAAAAGTACATTTAGCAACATAAATAGCTTCAGGCTGTTTTATTTCATGTTGCTAAATAAGTCAATGCAGATAAGGACTTTTTTATGTAAGAGTGGCTTGTAAATATAAGCACGAGGATAAGGGCTCTGAAGATTTCCTGGAGATTGAAAACTGTCACTGTTCCTTTTCCTTTCCTGGGCAGAGCTGCCAGGACAGGTCTGGGAAATTTGACAGAAAAAAAAAAAGCCAAAACATGGGATATCTGTGATACAATGAGAAGCACAGGGAGGGTGTTCCAGATGGGAAGATTTGGTGTGGGGCTGAGTCTCCTGGTCTGCTGAACAACTAAACCCATCCACCAGCTGGGAATGGTGGTGCCAGGCAGTGCTCAGGATTCCTTCTCTGGTTCCTTCCTGGGGCATGAAGGTGTGGGGCAAGATTTAATTTAACTGTCTAATCCTGATGATGGGATAATGAAGGGAGAAACTTTGGTTGTATGTCCTGTAGGTCTTACAGGTGGGCTGTGCTGGCAGGGGTGAGGGTGCCATCATGGTCTTGGTTTTTGGTGTTTGCAGGTGTTTGCAGCACCTGCTTTCAGCTTGGGTTACAGGGTAGGCTCATCTAGCTGCTTCTTTTATTATTCCTTTTGTTTAGGAGCTATCCAGAGCCAAGGGCTTGCAAGGGTCACAAAGCCAGGTGGTTTTGGGGTTAGTGTTGGTCTTACAGCCTTGGGACCCTGGGTCCTTGCTAGTGCTGCACATACTGTCCTGTGTCCCATTCAGGAGGAATTTGGGAGTAAGTTGTGAGTAGTGTGGCAGGATGTACTACATCCAGGTGTTTAATCCCATCCTGCAAGGCAGGAGTGCTGGGTGCTGTTGCAGTGCACCTCAAAATGCGGCCACTCACCCAGCTCTGTGCTTTTGGGTGGATCCCAGCGAGAGAGATGTGGGCTGAGTGGGTTGGTGGCAGAGATTTGGGGTGGGAGAAACAAGAGGCTTTCCCAGGGGCATAGGGGGGGTGTGGTGGGAGAGGGGTACAGAGTTTGGGAGGATGTGGCTCTGAGCCACGTGAAGATTCTGGTATGCAAGCTGGTACACAGGAAGTTTGGCCACCCTGATTGCAAACATACATTTATTTGGAGATGTACAGTGAGATATCTGTCTCTTTCCTAATTTGATTTGTGCTTAGATGGAGAGAGGAAAACCACGGAAGCAGGGAAGTGGGTGGCTTTGTGTGGTTTCAGCAGAAGCTGAAAACAATTTAAAGATCACTTCTAGCAGTGTAGTAATGACTAGGAAGGAGACAACTGAAGGTAAGTGGTCATGTCCTACCTCTTGGCAGTGAGGAAGTTGGATTTGCCTCTTTCAGCTCCAGAGGTGGATGAGATCTCTCAAGCTCCAGAGATGGGTAAAGGAGCCATGGCACAATTAGAGTTTTTCTTTTTTTCTGTTTCTCTTTTCCTTTTCCTTCTTCTCCTTCTTTTTCCCTCTCCTTTTCCCTCTCCTTTTCCCTCTCCTTTTCCCTCTCCTTTTCCCTCTCCTTTTCCCTCTCCTTTTCCCTCTCCTTTTCCTTTTCCCTTTTCCTTTTCCTTTTTCGAATTAAATAGTTTCATAATTTAAAAAAAATACATAAATTACAGTTTGTGAGAGTAGAAAGGATGAAGTTTGCTGTGTTGGAGCGAGCAAGGTGAACTCAACACAATCTAACCTGGGAAGCAGCAATAGCTGCACACCAAGGTGATTGTTTAACCAGGACATTTTTGTAGCTGTTTCATCTTATTTTCCTTCTTGTCTTTGCTTGCTCATCAATCTACAGCATATGGAAAGGTTGAAAAGAGGCAATTGCTGCATGAGAGAGGACAGAAACTGTTCTCCATCAGTTGCAGATGGGAGGTGGTGCTGCTGTTCCCAAGCTGGTTCACTCTGCAGTATAAAATGCCCTCTAATGGCCACGGAACTGCATAGCTCACCCAACAAACCAGCAAATTGACGTTTTTCTCGGAGTTTCTCATTTGCCTGTGCTGATTTCTGCTGCAGGAGCAGATAAGAGGCTGAGCAGAGGAGAACTTTGGGTGATCCAGATGTGCAGAGGGGGAAGGTTCAGCTCGCTCCAGCGTTAGTGGAAATAAATAGCAAATAATTTCAGTAGCTCTGGAGAAAAAAAAAAGGAGATATTATCTTTTGGTGTGGCAGGGACTGTAAAGTTTTCTGCCTATCATTTCCTCTTGCTTTATTTTAGATGTTAAGGGTAGTTTCCCAGCCAGTTAGGTTGCTGTAGCAGTATCAGTGTGTGCGTTATCAGTGTCAGATACTTACAAAAACAAGATAAGAGAGGCTGAAGGAGGCCCCTGATTAATTAGCAGATGGATTAGGCTCTCTTGAAGCTAAGTGGATAATTTGGGTTCAGCTCCTGGTTATTGTTTTGCCCACCACCAGGCCCCTGCAGGCTGTGGGTGCAGGGTAAGCAGAGCATCGACCAGCTTCAGTTCTGATGCCAGAAAGAGTGATGAGAGTTATTTTCTTTAAAGCAATTTTCTTGCTGTCTGTTTGGGTTGCTTGTTTGTATTTTAGCTTTCAGAATGAAAGGAGTGCCAGTTCTGGTATTTCCTATTTCTACTTGAAAACCCACAGGGGATCTGCAGAAAGCTGTAACTACCTGACAAGAGAGCATGTCTGGATCTTCTTTTCAAAGCCAAGAGCTAGTCCCTGATGATGGAAAATAAAATCAAGGGGAAAAAAAGTTGAAAAATAAAATAGGTGACTCACTCCCCTCTCTTTTGTACCATGGCTATTGTGGCAACTTCTGTGCTGTATTTTCAGTAGCTCTTTGGAACATCTTTCTGGCTACTGAGAAGCCAATCTGGAGCACAGTTTGTAACCTGAAATACCAGTCTTAAAAAAAAACAAACACAACTGAAAAAAAAACAACAGATCTAAACAAAAACCTTTCCCATGCTTTATACATCATTCAGATGGAGAGAAGGAAAATGCTCCCATATGTCTCTTTTCCTTTGACGGGCATACACATATATATATATATGTATATTTATAATTGTGATTCTTCTTATTACTGTGTCAACAAGTAGCTTTGATGGAGTAGAACTGATGAGGGCTACTCCTCAGAACTTTCAAGGGCCAAAAGAATGCAGGATGGGTCCCTCTGTGTTGTCTTTGAAGCCTTATTATTGCAGCACAGTGTGTATCTTGGTGCAGAATGGGTTTAGATGTGGTCTGCATCATTATGTGGCGTGTTTCATTTAGCAGCAGATGTGCGGGCTCATATGCCATTACGGTACATTTTGTTCACTCATATAATAGCAAATTCCTCCAAATCGTTACCAGTTCTTCAGCACAATACTCCTACAGTATGTTGTTCTCCTTTTCTGGGTGGGGGGGAGAGCAGGAGAGCTTTTTATTTGCCATCAGCAGGTGCTAATGTGGGAGCGGGGGTTCCCCACGAAGCGAGTTCCACCCGCTGCCTTCCCCCTTTCTCTGCCAGCCCGTGGCACCCAGGAGATGCACTTTCCATCCCAGTTGGTGGAAAAGTACCAGGTAGGCAGTGGAAGGGCAAGGCTTCAGTCTTGAAGTTTCTGTGCAGAAAACTGAGTCACCTGGAGAAAAAAAAAAAACACCCCACTTAGAATCATAGAATCATAGAACTGGCTGGGTTGGAAGGGACCTCAGAGATCATCGAGTCCAACCCTTGATCCACTCCTGCTGCAGTTCCCAGCCCATGGCACTCAGTGCCACATCCAGGCTCTTTGGAAATATCTCCAGACACGGAGAATCCACTACTTCCCTGGGCAGCCCATTCCAATGCCTGATCACCCTCTCCAGAAAGAAATTCTTTCTCATCTCCAACCTAAACCTCCCCTGGCACAACTTGAGACCCTGCCCTCTTGTCTTGCTGAGAGTTGCCTGGGAAAAGAGCCCAACCCCCCCCTGGCTCCAACCTCCTTTCAGGGAGTTGTAGAGAGTGATGAGGTCTCCCCTGAGCCTCCTCTTCTCCAGCCTGAACACCCCCAGCTCCCTCAGCCTCTCCTCATAGGATCTGTGCTCGAGTCCCGTCGCCAGCCCAGTTGCCTCCTTTGGACCTGCTCCAGCACCTCAATCTCCTTCCTGAGCTGAGGGGCCCAGAACTGGACACAGGACTCAAGCTGTGGCCTCACCAGGGCTTAGTACAGTTACTTCTTGCCACCCGCAGCAGCATCCAGTCATTCCCACAGAGGGGTCTTAATGCAAACCAGTGCTGAGTGCTCTGTGGCAGCAATGCTGGACTAATCACTAGGAAAAGCATTAAACCTAATTAACAATGGGTTTTGCAGCAAGAGTCCTGCCCTCGCTGTTTTGAGGGTGCTGAGGATCCATGGGGGATGGTGCAGGCAGCTGGGAGCCTGGCACTGAGGTTTGATTTACAGCCAAGGAAGCTCTTCCAGAAACTGGGGAAAAAAAAATAGTTTTCTTTTTCTTTCTTTCTTTCTTTCTTCCCCCCCAGCATCTTCTTTCCCATGGAATGTCTGAGAGTGTTTAATGAAGCAGGAGAAGTCCAAATTTTGACCACACAGAAACTGTGACTCCTCTTCCCAAATGTGAGGGTTTCCATCCCTCAGGCATAATAAAAACAAACAAAAAATTAAAAAAAAAAAATTAAAAACACCACCTTTTTTTTTTTTCTTCTGGTTAATGAAAAGCTACGTTTGTTCTCACTGCCCATACAGATGTTTAATCCATTTTTGGCTCCTGCTGGGCTATCAGGCTTAATGGTATCTTGACACTGTGAGTTCCCCGTGTTGTTTTATTGTTGTTTTAAAAAGAACATCCAAAAAAAAAAATTGGATCTCAAGAGGGATCATGTTGTCTGTCCCTTCCCTCCTCCCCAGCAGGCGTGCCAGGGCTTTAGGGAGAGGAGAAGGTGGTGGGGGCTGAGCAGGGCATCCCACTTAAGGATGGCATAAGGATGACAGTGTTCCTCCTGCATTGTGCCATCCCCTTTGTCCTCTTCCCTCCCCTGTCATTATCTCTGTGTGTCTTCTTCTTTCTTTTCTCCACATTTCCTTTCTTGTTGGAGCCCAGCTCAGCTCCTCAACCCCTCCTGCACTCCCCGTGGCAGCTGCTGCTGTCTGAAAGCCTCAGAAATGTCTGCTGGTATCATCAAAACCTTTGGACCAGATTTCCCCCTCTTTAAAGGAGTTGTAGGTGTGGAAAGCCAGTTGAGATGTGAGGAAGGATGGAAATTTGCCTTTGCTGCTTGGAAATTGCTCCAGGACAAGAATAAATGGACTCAGGTTGCACCAGGGGAGGCTTAGATTGGGTATTAGAGGAAATTTCTTTGCTGAAAGGGTAATTAAACACTGGAGCAGGCTGCACAGGGGGGTGGTTGAATCACCACCCCTGGAAGTGTTTGCAAGGTGCATAGAGCTGCTTGGGAACATGATTTAAGCACTGTACTTGTTGGTTAGGTTAATGGTTGCTTTTACTAACTAATGGTAGTTAGGTTATGGTGGGACTCAGTGATCCTGAAGGTCTTCTCTAACCAGGATGATCCTGTGATTCTCTGAAACAGGGGAGCTACAGGTAGGGAATCTCCGTGTTGTTTGTGCCAGGCAGATAAATGTGGTCTGAAATTGTGAGCAGCAGGTTGCAGACTCCACTAAAGGTCTGGGGGTGTTCACTTGCTTTTTTGGGTTGTTCAGAAAGGTGCTTGCAGTTCCAGAGGTGACCACCCAACCTCCAACTGTATTCTCAGTGGTGCATTCGTACCAGTTGACCACAGAATTACAGAATTGTTCTGGTTGGGAAAGACCTTTAAGATCAGAGATTCTAACCATTAAATTTGACTTTATTCACCCCTCAGAAGACTTTTATCACATCCTGGCTGATCAGCTGTGTTTGGGGCAGGAACCACAGGGGCAGTTTCCACTCAGCAAAGCCTGGGGTGCTGCCGTGGGGCTGTGTGCCCACACCAGTGTCCACTCAACACAAAACAGGACGTGGGAAACATCATTCCACTTTCCCAGGGCTGGGCACAGAGAGAGAGAACGTGGAAGAGGGACTCAGTCATCTGCTGGGTACTACCATGGTTTGCTGGTTGTGCCTGGGAAGGATGCTTTAGGGTAAATGTTGCCCACGTTTGTGCTCCTGTGCTGGGAAAAGATGTTGCCCAAGTTAAGAGAGAGCTTAGAAGACAACCACGTTCTTCATAAAGTCACTTTTCTCTTATTTTTGTCTGTCACTGCATGTTCTTTTGGAAAATGACTTTTCTTTCCTTCCACTCTTCATCACAAGCAAAAAAAAAAAAAAAAGCCCTAATGCACTTTTCTCTGCTCTCATTTTCTGCCTCATGGATTGTGGTATTTAACAGGCAATATTAAGCAGCTATTCAGACATGTTACATCAAGATTGTTCTTTTCTTTTTTCCTTAAAAAAAATGTATTTAAGTATCTTTCTTCTTTAAATAAATAAGCAAACTGCTGGCCTATCATCCTGTCCGAGGGGTTTCAAGAAAATTTCCATTTGGAATGACACTGTTGGAGGCTAACCCAGCCATGCAATTACTGTATGTAAATCACTTCACTTGTTTCCTAATCTCCCCAAAGATGAAGTACAATTTATTTTTTTTTTTTGTGCATGCACTTCTCTCCCTCACATTTCCTTACACAATGAGGTTTTCTGTGATTTTAATTGCTGACCACGATTTCTGTGCTGCCTGGCCTGATTGTATTTATTTTATTGCAGGGAGCGTTCACCCTCACAATTGTTTTGAGATGAGGTTGGATGTAGAAATCACTGAGGATGGATGGAAGTTGGGTAGAGGGCTAATTGTGTCCTCCATCCCACAAATGGGAGGGCAGCTTTCCTAATTACAGCTTCCTATGAAGGCTGGGGAGTATCCTCTTGTTTCTGTGCCCTGCACATCTGCTTTTCTCCATTTTATCCATCCCTGCCAAATTCTTCTCAGCAGCTTCTGCCACGGTGTTAATAAGTCTGAGTTGGGCTTTTAATGCTGGTTGATATCATGGGCACCTGTCAGGTAAAAAATAGACTAGTTAATGTTGTTAGGGAAGGAGTTAATTCATGGGCATTACATTAAGCTGGTGGGGATTCTGATAATATGAGCAGTAATTTCTCTGATTGTTAGGAGTTCCTTTTGTAGGAAGTTTTCCCCCAGGGAGTACTGCAGGGAATTGAGGTGGCAGGAGGAAAGAACTTCACTGGAAGCATTCATCCATCAGGAAATGCACCCTTGTCAAAATTAAATACACATTGCACATTGATTTTGTTTGTTGGGGCAAAGAACTGCAGCCCCAACACAATGAACCATTTGAGCAGTTTTGGAACAAAATGCTGACATTTTCTCTCCTGACATGATTTTTTTTACAACCTGGTGTTTCTCCTGGAGTGGGATGTGGTAGAGGTAAAGATTCATACATAAACTTCTAAACTTGGTCATGGAAATGCTGTTAATTGCTCTGGTTTTAGCTAGCCTAACAGTTTATTTTTTATTGTAAAAAATACTTCCACTGTAGCAAACTTCTGCCTCTGGAATGGAAGTTTTCTGCTTCTTTTAGAATGTTGCAGTAATTATTAATGTGAGTGGGAATCATGCTCTTTAGCATCCCTATGTTTAAAAAAAAAAATCAATTAATTACTGCTATAAATCTCAGAGATTATGCTGCAGTTGTGCTGCTGGGAAATTGGCCATTAACTACCAGGAAATCGCCTGTCTTCCTTTGTCACAATTCAGCTTTACCAACACAACCCTTTCCCTTTTACAAATGAACTATCAATGTGATGCATAATTGATAACCATTTATAATAATAACAACAATCATCTCCATGAAATTGTCAGCTCAGTACTCAGTGGCTTTGTTAGAGCCTTCACCCCTCCCAGCTCAGCCTCTCCTATGGAGTTTGTTAAACTGTGTTTGCTGGGAATTTATTGCTGCACTGGTATGGGGTTAGGAGAACCCTAAGGTGTTGTAGAGGGATAAGGTGCAAGGTGGGAACTCCTGACTGATGAGGAAGAACCTGAAATCTTGTTGAGAGGATGGGTTAAGTGTTGCTATTGCTGCCCAAGAGGAGGGGAAGCAGAAGTTGAAGTTCCAGATCTTACCCAAGGTCAACTTTTGGGCATCAGCTTGGATTTTCCTGGTTTGTGGTGTCTTCTTCTTTTGTGTCCTCTGCTATGTGAGGAACCCAGTGGTTTTTAGTTTGTCATGGAAATTTTGTTTGTAAGTTGGTTTGTTTTTTACAGTGTGAAAATTTGTCTGGCCATGGAGGGGCTGTCTGGGGCTCAGTTTGAATGAGTGATAACAAATCTGTGGTTATTGCTGGCTTTTCAGAAGTTTTTTTTTTTTTAACCCTTTCTACTACTTTGAAAGTGGCTGAGACTTTAAAGTGATACCAGTGACCTCTCAGGAGAGGGTTTCTAGCTGTGCTTGTTCTTGTGCCTGTCTCCTTCTTCCTCTTCTCTCCTTGCAAGACTTCCAAAAATGTGGTGGGATTTCTTTCTGGAAATCCCAACTTTCCATTAATTCTGCTTTTTTGGCACCTTTCAGTCAACTTAAAGGAGTGGTGGATGGCTGGGGAGCTGGGCAGGAGCCTCTTGAATGGGATGTGTCCCTGGATGGTTTGCAGTTTGTATCAAGGTCATCTGTCCTCACCTGGAATTATAAAAGAGGATATTGAATCACTGGTAGTGCAGTAAAAAATAGTGTGCATAGTGCTGAATTGTTTGAATCCAGTTGTCATCCTAAGGTCTTTTCTTGGATGACTAAAACCTGGTACCTGGGTCTGACAGGGAAGCTGTTGGGTGGAAGCACCTTGCTTGGCACGTTCAGGGTCTGCAGCTTCAGCTCAGGGCAGATCCTTCAAGGATTAAACAAACCTTTGGCCCTCCATAGGGACAAAAACATCAGACCTGAGAGGATCCATTCAGGGGTTTCGTCCCTTGTCACCAAGCTGCAAAAAAGCCTCTGTAGCTGTTGTCCCTCTGTAGAGCATTTCTTACCAATCAGCCACACGTCAGCTTTTATGGCTGTGGCTTTTTTTCACTAGCATTTAAAAGTGTGTTTGCTAGAAACAGCAGCTCTGGCACCCAAAGTTTGATGCTATTATGAAGATAAGGACAGGCTGTGGTGATGTTTCAAGGTGTAGCTGGAAATTCAAGGTCCAATGATGACTTTTACAGGGCAAGACTTAAATAAGATGTGGAAGTGGTTTCTCTGTGTGTGTGTGTAAATACTGGAAGAGATTAAGCTACTTTCCCTTTTTTATATACTCTCTAATAATCCTTCAGTGTCACTGAGCCTGCAAAATAGCTTAATGGATTTTATCTGCTAGGAATAGATTTTTAAGACAGAAATAAAACTGGGAAGGCCAGGCAGCACTTCAGCAGCTCTTGGGTACAGTGCTGTTCTTTCTAATCGCAGGGAAAATAAAAGGGTTGTAAGGTTGATTTGCAGCATAAAATGTGTGACCAGTGGGATGGCAGGATTGGAAGCACTAAAAATCACAGTTGTGCTTCTGGAACCCTTCTCTGCTGGTGGGGATGGGCACTTCTCACCTGGTGTGCTGGAAATCCTAATGAATCCTTTCCTCTCTCTGCAGGATCGACTGTGGCGGTATGCACGCCGATCCCTGGGAATTTTCCTGAGCTCCTGGGGAACTGCTTTGCTTTTTGAGTCAGAAAGTTAGAGAATACTGTCAAGAATGGCACTGGTGGATAAACACAAAGTCAAGCGGCAGCGACTGGACAGAATCTGTGAAGGTAAAGAGTTTGCTCCAGTTTTTCTGTACAAGCTGACAGATGGTTAAGGTAGAATATCGGATTTTTCTTTCTTTTTTACAGCACTTAGACATAAAGAAATCCAGGACTAGATTCCTTGTCTTCTGCATTGGCTTAAAGTAGTCATAGCCATGTTGAAACAGTGGCAAGGGATATGCTGGCTCCTAATTTTGGAGGTCACCTGTATGGAGCAGGATTTTTGCTAAATTACCAGGTCTTCTCCTTTTATCCTAATGTCTACTGGAATTACTGAGATGCCTCCCAGTTTGAAACATCAGAGTAAATTCACACTGTCTCTAGGAGGGTGTTGTGCTCCATGAAATGTGCTTCTCTCTGAAGGTCTCCTCTGCTCAGAAAAAGAGCCAGAATGCAGAGTTTGGTGCCATAACCTTCCTCCCCTCCTTCTCCTACTGGGACCAGTTCAAATGTCCACCACTTCCCACACAAGCTCCCAGCACTGCTCTCCATGGGCAGGGGGAGCACAGTGCCAGGGATTTGGGGAAAACTTGGCATCCTCCACTTCCATGCAGCTGCCCTCATCCTTCCCCAGGTCAGGCTTTGGCTTGGTTCTTGGAGAAGGGCAGAGATTTGGCTGTTTCTGAGTTTTCTTCTTCAATCAGGGCATGTGAAAGCAGATGATATCCCATAATAGTGACTATCATCCTATGGAAAATTTCAAAGTCATTATTGGAGTATTTCTTGGGAAGATAGTTAGGACAGCTTTGCTTTGATTGGTGTGTGGTGATAAGGCAGCTTTCCTGAGAATCATTCTTTACTGATTATATGTTACAGTCTCACAGCACAGGTGACTTTTACCTTCTATTTGTTCAGTTTTCCAGCAGAAAAAAAAAAATCTATAAGTAACATTTTCTGTTGCAGTTCACACAGCTTAAGTTGCTTGTGATGGAAACCAAGGGATGGCAAAGCAGCTCTGGCTTTTTTTGGTGTGCACTCTGGTAATTCCCTCATGCAAACCCCCCACCCTCATGAAAGGTTTCCCATCAGCAGCAAAAGCAGAACTCAGTGTTATTTTAGGAGGAATATCTTAAGGCTTATCTCTTAAAGAGTTCCAGTGTTTCTCTGCTTTTAAGGAGATGGGTGGTGGCCTGCAGGGTGACAGTTTGCAGCATTGCTTGGATGCCAAGGAGGTGAAATAGGTTTTTTATATATATATTTATATTTATATATATGAAGTGCCTATCACCATATTGATAAACATTCTTTGGAACCACTCTGACAGCAGAGGAAAGCTCAGAGCTCCCAGGGGAGTTGTTCTGTGTCCATAGGTGCCAAATGTGTGGGACTTGTTGGAGTTTCCAACAAAGCTAAAATGCTGATCAGCAGGACAGGGTGGTTTTTGCTTTGATTTCTGTGTGTTAGGTATTACCTAGCTCTATTAATTTTGGTCATTTTGGAGGTGTGTGGTGGGGGGCAAAGAGGAGAAGATGAGAGCTGGGAAAGAATATCCAGGGTACAGTGCAGTGGGGAGCTGCATATTTCTCCTATTGAATGTCATAAACACTCAGGTGTAGTACGTTATCTCATCTTCAAAATTTACTTTGAACTTGACTTAAAAGAGTTATATCAGCTGAGCCTGGATTTTCAAAAGCTGCCTCCCTGGTTTGATGTTTACTATCAGATCTAGCTGCTGAGTGTACAAGAAATTCAAAAGGATCCCACGACAAACCTGCTAACAGGGCTTTAGATGTGATTGAAGTTTAGATTATTTTCCTCTGATATATGAGCTTTCTTCTTCTTTCTTGGTCAAAAGATGTTCTTTTCTAAGCTGTAAATGTGTGGAAGACATAACTTTTTAAAGTATATTTTGTCATTTGCCACTTCTTTGGTGATTTGATTGAACTGGTATTAAGATCCTTGTAAGATACTGTTGTGTTGTGTTGTGTTGGTAAGCAACAGATTAGGACCAAGTGTAAGCAGCACTGTAACAATTACCTTGAAAAATGCAGAAAAGCTGAAGTGTTTTCAAAGTATTAGAAGGACAGCAATTTGTTTGATTGGTTTCTCTGATGGCTATTTTTTATTCTAGGATTCTAATCTTGGATGAATGAATAGTAAAGCACTGAAAAGGGGCCATTCCAGCTGCTGTGAAATAACACTGTACAAAAAAAAAAAAAAATGAGCATTATGACCATTTCTCATAGTTTTGACTTGAAAGGTGTATGGAATAATTGGTGAAAGATGATGAGAAATTAGGCAGCTCCTTTAGCAGGCTGGTAAGAGGAGTCTTTGCTAAGAGGATGGTTTTTAT
Organism: Calypte anna; assembly: GCF_003957555.1. NCBI lineage: Eukaryota > Metazoa > Chordata > Aves > Apodiformes > Trochilidae > Calypte > Calypte anna. Next base: position 32,559,497 of record NC_044252.1, on the reverse strand, counting down.
TAGGAGAATTCCTTGCTGCTCCATCACACTGAGTGCAGTGTGGTCCAAAGAAGCCACTTGCAGCGAGTTCCTGTTCTTTGGGAGCACTCGTGCAGCTTTTCTTGTTTAAAAAACAAGTGTATGGGAATACAAAGCTATATTTACCTGGAGAAAAGCTGAATGTTTTGCAGCACAGGGGTGAATTTCTGTGCTTTCTGTGAGGTTGGGTATGCCATCCACTTTACTAGTCATGACCCAAAGCCTTGGAGAGCTTGCTAGAAACAGACTTTATTCCACACAGCAGGGTGGTGGCAGGTCTGGAGGTGAAGTATCCTCAGGCTACATGTTGTAATCACTATCCCCACTGCCAAATGATAATATTTAACACTTAAGGTCTTCATTTAACTGCATAAACTGCCACTGAAGGGTTATTCTTTATAGGGGTTTATTAAAAACTAGTCTTGTGTGGAGGGAAATAGCTTCCAGGGTGCCCCAGTGTCCTGAGTGCATTAAGGAGCTGCTGTTAAACGTGTGTCTGGCATGGAGACATAATCCAAGCCATTCAAGGGGGTGGTGTCTTTGAAAATGCTGGTTCATAGCCTTTATAGGCAGGTTTATGAGGCTTCTAGGCAGAGAAGCAGCTCAGTCTCATTGCATTACTCAGCTTGACCAGTTCCTCTGTTACTGTGTGGGTTTGGGTTTGGTTTTTATTTTTTTTTTTTAATGTGTGGTTCAAACATCTTTGTATGAGAGCATCACACTGAGCAGGCTGTTTGCAAGAGGTGAGCAGGTAACTGGGGTTTTTTTGTGGGAAAATATGGGTGGGATAAAGGTGCAGACTTGAGAGGATAAAGAGATTTTTTAAGAGCTTTAGAGCAGTCTGTGATGAATTAAGCAGGTCTGCAATGCCTGACTGAGTGAAGCAAAGTTGGAGTGTGCTCGTGATGATCTTGGCTTACCCGTTTCCTTCTTTTTTTGGTTGTCTCTGGGAGTTTGGGTGCTGATTCTGTAATTGGATCCATGTGGGTGGAAAGATGGATCCAGTGAATAGCTGGGGCTTTTGCATATAATGTATGCAGCGTGGTTTACAGAATTCCTTGTTTGTGGAATTGTGTCTAATTACACAGAGGGTCAAAATATGCTTTAGAGGTGGAGCTGCTGGTGCTGTCTTTAGTTAGGTTTGTCCAGCACCCCCTAGTACAAATCCTGTTCCCATTAGTGTGTAATTTTGCCACATTTTATATTTCTTTTGAGCTGAGATTTTCCATTCCATGATGAGTTTTTTACCTCGAGGTGAATTTAAAAAAAAAAAAAAAAAAGCAAACAAAAAACCCCAAGTTCCAGCAAAAATAGCGGCGCTGTGTCTGAGTTAGAGATGGAGAGGAACATGGTTTCTGCTGTGCTTGAAACAAAGCAGAGCTGTGATCCTACAGCCACAGTGCTTACATGCCCTGATTCGGATTAAAAAGGGTCTGAATTTCACAATGAGTACTTGTGGTGCTCCCAAATCTGGGGCAATTTCATAGCTTTTAAGAGAAATGAACTGAGAGCAGCCAACAAAGCTGGAGGTTGTGCTGTGTGCTGTGTAATACCCATCCAGACCTAGGGGTGGTGGGCACTGCCAGGGGAGACACTGGCAGAGCTCTGGCTGGCCAAGGGGGAGCAGCAGGGTCAGGAGAAGGTGACCATGGAGTAAATTGGGATTTGGAGGCAGGACAGAGCCTGTACTGGGAGAGCAGGAGCTCAGACAACTCTCCTACAAAAGCAGGGTGCTGCAAGGACTAAAGTTACCTCCCTACACTTTGTGACTGCCCCAATTTGAATTTGTTAGGATGGCCTCCAAATGCATGATCCTGCAGGTGGGGGGGTTGTTTCTCCATGTCTTCAAAGCCTGGCTGTTCCCTCCTGCTCTGCCTCATGCTCCCAGTCTCCCTCTAGGCAGCAGAAAGTGGGTGAAGCTCCAAGCTGAGGAGACGCCAAAACCTCGGCGTGCCCTGCTAAGAAGACAGAACGTAGGTGGGATGTGCAGTGTTACTGAGGGGTTTTCTTGCTGTTTCACTGAAGGGAAGGCTCAGGGACAGAACCCATCCACAGCTGGTTGTGGCTGTGGCTGTTGGTGTCCTGGTCAGGGTGGCTCATTGTAGCACAGGACTCTGAGAGCAGAGATTTCAAACCATCAGCTGCAGAAACCCTCTGGGCAGAAACTCACCTGCTTTTCATTTAAGACACAGCAATAGAAAGATAAGGTGTAATTATTTCTGGGGAAGAACTAAGTGTGCAGCAGTGCCCCCAGGAAACCCCAAGCTCAGAAGTCTGTTGGCATTCCTGGCTCATGGCATCTGTTGCTCTGGTGCTTGTACCATCAGTCCTGTGCAAGGAGGTAACTTAAAGCATCCCTTTTGCTGTTTTGCTGTTCTTGTGCCTCTATGAATATGTGGGTGTTTTTTAATCAAAAAATGAGGGAGATGGGAGATTTGTTATAATAGGGAATGGGGAGCAGTCCTCTGTGTTTGGCAGTGTCTGTGGGAAGAAGCTGGCTGGGAAGCCAGAGGGGAAGGAGCTATGGCAGCAAAGTTGTGTTGGTGTTTCCTGATAAAGTACAGAAACCTAACAGGGACAAGGCAGTTCTGGTGGCACATCTGGGATGCAGGATGGCAGTATCTTGCCTGTCTGTAGAACACAAGTCTCCCAGCCCCACAGGGGGATCATTTCTCCCTGGTGATCCCAAGTGCTGCCTCTGCCCCACACCACTGTGGCTGTGCTACCCTGCTGTCTTCTACACCAGTGCCATGAAATTTGAATGCCTGGCTTTGTAGGTTAAAGTTTGCTCTGACATTTATGAGCCAGTTAAGCTTTCAACACATGCCCTGGAACTGGCAGCCCTGGGATGAACAAGAAGCAGAGAGAAAAAAAAATAATCGCAAGGCCAAGTGAGCCCAGATATTTTCTGATAGTTTTTGCTTCAGGATTATTCATTATCCAGTAGGAAATCGTGTTCTTGCGTGTCAGTTTGTGCCACCAAAGCTGTCTTTACTTCACAAAACATCACAAGTGTTTGCATGGCCAAACAAAGCATTCCTGTTATTTTCTTTCAGGTCCCTTGATATGTCTAATGGCCAGTCACTGCCAGCACAGTCACATCATACTTTTCAGTGCTCAACACATGAGCCTCTTGGCTTTTTGAATTATTGACTTAGATTCAGAGTGGCACCACCCCAGTATCCTCTTTGGACGAGGCCTCTCTGCTGCCACCCTTAATTCCTATTTCCCTGAGAATTCCTGGGATATTTACCTCCCAGTCACTACAGTACCCACGTGTGGCCCTGACCCTCTACATACTCTTGTTTCTTGGTGGGATTACAACACCTTGATGGATACTGATGTCTCTTGAGTCCTTTGACACAGTGGGTCATCCTCTGAGTTGCTGAACCATCCACAAATAACCCAACATCCAAAAACCTGGAGAATTTCCTGCTATATTAGCAGTCCAGGTTTCTTGCCCAAGGTTCAGCAGGATGCTGGGGAGCACAGTGGCAGTGGAGGAGGTATGGGAGGAGGGGGGTAGCACTGGGGGGAGCCTCAAGCTGTCCCTTTTTATTTTTGCAAAGGTTGGAAGGGGTCTATGAAATGGGGGAGGAAAGGATGGTTTCATCATCAACAAAGTTGTCTTAGCTGTGGCTGCACAAGGCTAGTTAAGTCATCTATATCTATAATTCTATATTCCACCTTTCCACCTGGGATGGAAGTCAATTTAAACAATATCCAGCAATATTTGTATAAACATGGGATGTAATGTTAGGTACTCTGGTCAGTCCAAGCCTAAGTCTGTAGCATGAGTGCATTTTACCTACTCTTTGGTTTTGTTTCTCATCCCTAAAAGTGGATTTAAGATTCACACTGTCAATTATTGCTTGTGGTGCACTTTCTTATCGTTAAAATCTTGTAATTAAAAAAACCAAACCAGCAGCAACCCTTAATAGAAGTGCCCCTATAGAATTGTAATGGTTTTGGCTTTTCAGGAGAATTTGAACAGTGTGTCCTTGAGGTCTGGGCTCACACCACCAGCAGCAGAATACAGAGCAGGTACAGCAGCTACAGCCCATTCACACTAAAAAATAGAAGAACCTTGCACATGGAAGCAGGTGAGAAAAAATACTTAGAAATATCAAGGCAGTCAAAATAAAAGTTGGACAAGCAGCCTGAGTTCTGCCTTTCTCTTGTTTTTCAGGCCCAGGTGTTGTGTCAATGTGGTATTGTGTAGGAAATACTCAGTTTTAAGACACTGTGATGCATGTAACACTAGAAAAAGAATTGTTTCAGTGCTCAGCATCTCTCTTCCAGAGCACATCTGAGGGTCTCAGAACTGTCTGGGTAACTCTGGCAAGGAGCTGCCTCTCCCTCTTGCTTCTTTGTGTAAAGTAACAGTGGCCAAAATGTGTATGTTTGATATTTGGGTGGAGGAATTTTCTTCCATTCTTGCAAATTTGAATGCCAAGTAGCATCTGATAATACTTATTATTACTGCTTAGAAATAGAATCCTATTATCTCAGGAAATTCTTACCACCACGAGTCATTTGGTGAGAAACAATGAGTTAAAGATGGTATCAAATATGGAAGAAACAGCTTGTCCTGAGTAAAAGTGACTTATTTAGAATAAGTGCAGACCTTTTCTGTCCTAGTGGATTTCAGTTGCTTTGTTCCATGAATATAAAACATAGCACAAGGATTTTCCCCCCACCACCAATAAAGCTTTTTATATTTTAACTTTCCACCTCAAAGCACACAAACCATTAGGCTTTTAAGGAAGGGTTGCTTAACCACATATTGCCTGGAGAAAAGGCAGAGTTAGCTTGTCAGCTCCTGTCCTTGCACCCTCTGCTGATTTATGCCAACTGATCTCTCTGGCTCTTTCCAAGGTTTGCTCTTTGGAGGGTCCATATGAAGCTCTTGGCCCTTATGGAGGCTTGGGAAAATCATTCCAGATTCTTATTTTGTCTTAATATTGTCTTATTTTGCTGTTGTGGGCAGTGAAATGTGTGCCACCCAGCAGTGCTGTTCACTGAGAGAGGCACAGCAGGTTTGGGAGTTAGTTGTCATGAATTGTTTTGGGGTTTTTTTCATTATTATTTTGAAGATTCTTTAAAAATTGGACAGAATCCTATGCATGAAAGGAGCTCAGGCAACCTCACAGACATAATTCAAGCTTCTTGACCTTATTCCATTATTTTTAAACTTTTTGCTGTGCTAAACCAAGAATCTCTGTATTTTTAAGTGGATTTTAAGTGGATTTTTTAAGTGTTTTCTGCTTTGGGCCACTGGTAACAGTGAGTAAGGACAACAGGGATGCTGTCCTTACAGCACGGGGACATCAACTGCTCAAGCATCCTCCCAGCTCTGGGTAGACTCTTTTCTCTACATTGAGCTCTGTGCAGTCTCTGCTGTGAGGTGCCACGGGGGGATATGCATGACAAGATGTAGGACTTGAGCCAGACATGAAACCAGCCTTACAAAATCCCCCAGGCATCCAGTAAAGAGTAAGACATTTAGATAAGGTTGCAGACAAAAATTTCATGAATTTGGTATGCAACTTTTTTTTTTTTTTAATAGATATGTGACTCAAGCTATGGCAGGGAGAGCTCCTCTTTCCCTAAGATTTGAGGGCTGTATATGCAGAAATGGGAAAAAAATACTTATGTTTTGTCCTCCTTGTGGCTAAGCCCACATTTATGGTAACTTAATACATGTCTAACTCTGATTTCTGCCTTGTATTTTTCCATCTTCTTCAGCATTAAGAGAAGGGTCCATGTAATATGCTTTATAACTTCTTGTCATTGATTAAGAAACAATTCCAGCTGATGACTTCAATACCATCAACTTAATTTTCATCTTTACTACAGTTCTCATTTAAATTAACTGGTGTATGGATTAACATGGTGTTATCATATCTGGGGTTTTTTTCCTCCTTACTCTAAATCCTCCCCCACATTTCAAGATTACTCAGAAAAATTATAATATCCCCAGAATATGCAATGAAAAGCCAGGGGTAGGGGTGGTGAGAGCAGCAATCCTGTTGGCTTTTCCTGAGCTCCAGAGTTGGGGAATGCTGCAGAAACCACCTCGGCATCCAGGGGCTGGGAGTTGGCTGCTTTACCTCTCCCAAATATGTGATGGGAAATGACCAGTCCTGGGGGAGAGATGAGAACAGGATGGATTTTCCTTTAAAATACCAGAAAAAAACAACCAACTCATCTCTAACTCTCAAGTTAGAATGATTTGAGGACTGATGATGTTTGGATCTGGACCAGACATTTAGGTTTGATTCTGATTCTACTGAATGTTTACTTGTAAATATTTTGACAGGAGTTAGGACATCTGGCTACACTGAAATAAAGCTGCAGAAAAACACAGAACACAACTTTTCTTTTTCATTTTTTTTGCTATCCACAAACAGATGTAATGGCTTGGAGAGCCAAAACAGTGAAGGTTTTCATTATGTCTTTTCTATCTGAGAGCTTGCTTCAAAGAGCAAGTTTTCTTGAATTGGTTGTGCATTTTTCTTGCCTTGAAATTAAATGGCATTGATCACTTCTTACTGACACTTTTATATAGCCCATTAGCTTAACACTATTAATTTGTTTGGTCTTTTTTGGTTTTGATTGACTGTCATATTTAAAAAAAAAACCAAACAACAAACTCTCTGCTGCCATCTAGCACCTCAAAATTTAAGAATAAGCAGGTCCAGGTCACAGAATAGTTACAGATTGACAATTTGGAGAGAAAATAATCACTGGCTTCTAACAGGAACAGGTATTTGAATCAGCAAATGAACCTAAGCAAGGAAATTGGCAGCTTTGGCCTCAGGGCTGTCCCCACTGGGGACATCCCCCATGACTGTCCCCAAGGATGGTGAGGGGCCACAGTAAGACTTACCTGCAGATGGAGTGCCTCCATCTATGATACTTTAATTTAATTATTGCAATTTGAAAATATAATACATCAGTCTTCTTTAAAAGCAATGCATAAATATTATTTGTAGTTAAAATAATATTTCCTCCTATTTTGGTTTGGTTTTGGGTTTTATCTGTCTTGGGTCTGCAAGGAAAGTAGGTGTTTCAAGCTCTTGGCATCATCAGGGGAAGTAAGGCAGAGAGATCCCCTGAACCCCAGCCTGTTTATCTCCTCAGGCCCATGTTACAATCTAGTAATTAATTATTTTTCATGCAAAGCCCAGACATGCATGACAGAGTTCAGAATTACAATATACATTCATTTAACAATGGATTTCTCCACTGCTGTCTGGGACAGATATAATTCCCGTGCTTTTAATTACATGTGCTACTTAAATCTTGATCCTGAATTCTTATTAAAAATGATGAGATTTGACCTCAAGGTCTAATACCCAGTTTTGGAGACAAGGTGCTTGATGTGATTTCTAGAGGATTATTTTTAAGAGCATTCTCAGATTAGATCTTTGCAAATAGTTGAGGGATGTTCCCAATGAACCTTGCCTGCTGGCTTTTAGACTGCTGTTCAGCAACCAGATTGGGTTTTATTTTGTAGTCCTCAAAAGTGTGTAGTTTTGGGGTGTAGAGATACATCTGATATTTTTATTATCCTTCTGTTGAGATGGGAATGGGAGTGCTGTTTCAGATAACTCTCATAGGAATCTCCCCATACTTGAAGACAAAATTGTTTCTGATTGAAGTTTCAAGAGCTTGTAGAGCTCATCCTGGTCTCTCCAAGTGTGTTTTGGAGCTGGGCTTCTTGGCTTGAACTACAACTCTATTGTAGATGATTTTAGCTTCCTGCATTTTCTACCTGCAATTCAGTTCTCATCCCAGACAGCAAATCACCAGGGTTTTTCCAGGGATAACATCAGGTGAGAAGTTGCTGCCTGCTTGTCAGGGTGCTTTTGTGCATACTTATTCTGTGATAAATACAAGGTAATTGGAAGATGGGTGAGATGCCTCCAGCCAGAGAGTTGTTGGGATGTGGTAGTGATTTTAAACATGGTGCTGGCTGGATAGGAGAGTGGGAAGGAGCCTGCCTGCTCCACAGAATGTCTTTGGTTGGAAGAAACCTTCAAGATCAGCCAGTCCAACCTTTGACCAACACTGTAAGCTCACCTCTAAACCATGTCCCTGAGGACCCAGCTCCCTCCCAGCAGAGAGGCAGGAGGTCAGGACCACAGTGATCAGGTCACTCTGGTTTCATTGTATGAAAAGCCTCCTCAGCATGATGCCAGCTGGGGTGGCTGGAAGAGGCTTCACATCCTCTCATCACGTTGGAATGTTGGGATTTGGGGGATTCTTGGGAAATCCCTCTGAAGGGCACTGCAGGCTTGTGTTACCAGTTTGGGGAGTAAACTCCCTGCTGTGGTTGGCATGGGAGGTGGGCTCCTTTGTTATGCTTCCACCTTTCTTTGGGTATGGTGTTGACCTTTTATTTTCCATCTGCACGGGCCTGCTTGTTATGTAGCCAGTGGGATCAGCAATTGGACCCAGTTGGAGATTCCAGTTTGTGCCTAACATTTGGAGGCAGAGTGATAGTGCACTCCTAGAGCTTGTAACACATCTGAGCCAATGGCACATTTCCATCCCAGCAGCAGAGGGGTTGAGTTTCAGATGGACGTAAGCTTTCTTTTTTATTTTTGCTTTAAAGTCATCAAAATACAGAGTTCCATGCAGCAGTGATTGGTTAATAACTGCCTGATCTTAAGAGTGTTTTGTCGTAAAGCACCAAGTTGGTATTTGGGAACGTTTTGTTGCAGTTACAAAGCATTGATGCTTTTGGTTTGGAAATTGGTAAAAGCATGTGGCATGGCTTCAAGAGCTGAGTGCTTTCAGATGCTGTTCTGTTCCTTTGATTATTGAAAATTATTCCAGCACAATCCTGCTAATTTTCTCTTTGTACTCCTCTAATTTCAGGAGACTGTTAGAAAGTCCATCTAGGCAGAGTGCTTATTGCCACCAGGAGAGAGATTTCTGCAGTGCCAAATTTTAGCAAACGCAGTAATTTTCAAGGATTTGGAACATTGTCCTTCTTATTTTCCCTCTTTTTTTCCTTTTCTTTTTTTCTCTTCCTTTTCTTTTTTTCTCTTCCTTTTTTTTCTCTTCCTTTTCTTTTTTCTCTTCCTTTCCTTTTTTCTCTTCCTTTTCTTTCTCTTCATTCTCTTCCTTCTCTTCTCTTCTCTTCTGTTCTCTTCTCTCTTCTTCTCTCTTCTTCTCTCTTCTTCTCTCTTCTCTCTTCTTCTCTTTTCTTCTCCCTTCTTCTCCCTTCTTCTCCCTTCTTCTCCCTTCTTCTCCCTTCTTCTCCCTTCTCTCTTCTCTTCTCTCTTCTCATTTGTGTGCATGTTCATGTGGATTATTATTCACCAGACATGCTCTTCATTTCTTCATTTTCCTCTCCATAGCATCCCTTGTATATCCTGGTACAGTTCAGCCCCAGCTCATTTCTGCTTCCCCAGCATCCTGGCAGCAGAAGATAGGAGAAGGATGTTCCGAGCTCTGGGGGCCATTAGGCACAATCACACACAGTCCTTGAAAGCCCAGGCAGTGAGGACAGGAACATTTATCCTACTGGTACCTTGTCACCTTGTCACCTGAAAACATATGACAAATACTGATTAATCTTAACACTGTCTGAATGTGATAGGTGTATATTATTATATCCCTCTTGATGGAAGTAAGAAATTCAGCAATTTACTGGCTGACACTGGCAGAGTAAAGTGTGAAGTATAAAGTCCTGATACCTGCTCACTCCATTACCACAAGATGTATTTGCTCTCTAGAGGATTTTTCACTAGTGGGGATGGGATTCCTTTGCCTTTGAAAGGGAATTAGGTTTTCCAGTACTGATGCACCTTATGGTTTTGGCCAGAAACGGCATTTGGCATATGTGCTACTTTGTTTTATTTCTGCTCTCTCTCAGAAGGAAGTAATTTGGGAGAAAAAGTCAACATTTTACTACATTAAAAATATTTTTTTTCCAATAGAAACAAGATACAAACTTGTAATTGAAAAATATTCTACAAGAAGAAATAGCAAACCTAAGAGCAATCTGTACTATTGTGTTGCACAGAGCAATTTTTCTTGCTTTCAGAATTTGCAGTGACATCTTTTACATCGATGTGAATTGAATTTCACATCCAGCCTCTCCTGAGTCAGTGTTGCAGACACCAAAAAACATTGTTTGCACAGTTGTGTCACAGCTTTAGCATCCTGATTTCTTACCATAGGCTTTATGTGCAAAACAGCCTCCTCAAGGGAAAAAAAAAAAAATGCCACTTTCTAAGATATTTCTTTCATACTCACTGCAAGTGGTTTCCAGAACCAGAGTTCATGCCATCTGGTTTTGAATGTGGTGTTTAAATGATGAGCCCACCTTTCTTCTGCTCTGCCATTACCTTTTTTTCAGAGCAGACTTGTTCTGTACTTGCATTATAGCAAAATTTATTGCCTATTAAATTAACACTAAACTCAAACTCAGGGTATTTAAGGCAAAACTGTGCATTTTTCACGTTATCTGAAATACCAGAGCACTTAATCTCTTGATCAGCTTTTTTTTTTTTTTTTTGCTTGCTTTTTTTTTTTTTTCTGTTGTATGTGTTGCTTGGTTTTTTTCTTTCCCAAATGCCCTTAGAATTAAAAGATAAAGGGAGAATTTTCTGCCTGTCCTGCAGTCCTTCATCTCCCCCTCATGTTGGGAGTGCTCCCAAGGAGGGCAGATGAGAGTGGTTATGTTGGATTGTGCCTCGGTGCCTCCATGTCCTCTTGTGGCTATTTTTAAGAGTGCCAAAAAAAAACCAAACCAAAAAACAAAAGACCCTTACTGCTCATCCATCAAAATTTCATTTTTATCATTTCTTATTAATTTCTTGATTTATTGCAAGCATAACATTGCCTTTGCTGCTGTGGTGGCACGGGAGGTTGCCAGCTCCATGGCTCCTGGGCACCTCTTCCCCACTGGCTTTGGGTTTGTTGGTGATAGAACCCTCCAAAGGGTACATCTGCCCAGGAGGGAAAAGTACAAGTCCTGCAGGATCAGGACTCTGCTTGGCTTGGAGCAGAGGAATAGTTAATTTGTTCCATTGAGGTCAGTGCTTAGGGGTGAAGCATCCATATGCATGAGTGTTCCAGGTGCAGCTCTAAAGGTCAGGTTTCCTGGCTCCTGAGCAGCAGTGTGAGAAGAACACATCCTCCTGCCCAGGGAATGCAGGGTTGGGCTCCTGCAGTGGCACCTGGGTGCTGGTGGGAGCCCCAGGCAGGGGCTGCTCCTACACGTGGGCTGAAGGGAGCTTGGAGGTGGCTCTTCTGCTCCTGCTGTCACCCCCTGGGTCCACTGGAGCTGGGCAGGGCATGGTCACCAGTGACTGATCTGTTGGGTTGGGTGAGGTTTCTTTTTGTGTGGCCATCGTGTACCCAAGGGCTTATTAAACCTTTGGGGGTTTTTTCGGAGGTAGTAAATTCTCAAAGCTGCCTTATGGCTTCCCTTGCAGTTGTTCAGATCAGCATTTCTGAAAGCTGATTTTTCCATGCCGTGGTTTTTTTCCATTGTCAGTCAGGGCTGAACATGGTGACTGTGTTCATTAGTGATTTCTTTGAAGACAATGGTGGAAGATGCCCTTGATCTATAGGCCAGCATTTTATTGTTTTGTCATATACATTTTGGTAGCTTTCTTCTGCTGCTTCAGAACAAACAAATGGCACAGCTCTCACTCTAGCCAGTTGGGAATACGTTTTATTCTTTAGCAAAATGTTGTTGTAATAAAATGTTTTTGTTTGTTAAAACGTTCTCTGCTTTATTTATATGCCACAAATGTGCCTTCCCATTTTGACTCTCACAAAAGAAGAAATTTTCCAATGTGCCTTAAGTTTGTTAGTTAATTCAATATGATGCCAATCAGATATTCTCAGAGAATTGCATAAATAATCTTTGGGGGCCTGTGTTTTGCATGTCTGTGTAATATCCAACATAATTTTAAAGACTTTGGTTCTTGGGGATGGAATCGGGGAAGAGAATGTTTGAAGAGGATTTATAATATTTCCTGCAATAAAGAAATTTAGGGATTACTCAAAGATCCTGTCAGTATTTGGGTCAGAAATATAGCCCAGAGGTATTAGTATGATAGGCGAGTATAAGCATTAGGCTGTATTAGTGATTTAGCCATCAGAAGAGCACAATAGTCCATCATGTGATGGCTACTGCACTAAACATTTATTGTGGATTAGCAGGGAAAAATGCACAAGCAAACAGAGAGGGCAGGTTGCTGTTATTCCCTTTGCTGGCCTCATCCTGGAAGGGGCACGTTGGAGGTGAAGAAATCTGTCATCACAGAGAGAAAGGCAAAATCACTTCTGTCTGATTTTTATTTTTTTTAAATCAAAAACAAAGGAAAATGTTGCTTCACTAGCAGAGGTTAGCAGAGTAAGTAGGAGTTGACCTCTTCTTCTTTGAATATTTGAGCATGAGCAGCATGTGATCGTTTCAGTGCATGTTTTGGGGAGCTATTTTAATATCTCCTCTGAAAAGGGTGACTGTATATGGAAATTTTTATTACATTCCCAAATAACAATTTTCTGTGGTGTGATTCCATCTAAATCCTTTTGCCTACTCTTAAGAGTAAAAAAAGCTTAATCCATATGAATATTGAAATACCATTAGATACAAATTGAGTTTTCTCTGATGTTTCTGAGTGTTTTCCCATCTCATAAACACGTAGCTTTTCCAAAGGAAGCCAGAGATAATAGGCAGAAGCCTACTATTCCTTTTTGCTTTGTAAGAACAAGCTTTAGATCCTTTGATCCTCCCCTCCTTTTCCGTGACCTCTGCTAGGGTCTTAAAATTATACATTCCAGATTACACCTCCACAATTTTCTGTCCTGGGATGATGAAAGGATTTGGGTATTATGATAATAATGTAAAGAATCCTTTTGGAGCCTCGTTAGGACGGCTAATTTAAAACTTCAACACACACACGCACACACAAAAAAAAGTAATTTCCAAAGCAAATTATAATATTCATAAAGTGTTAAACAGATACCTGGCTAATTTTTTAATCTCTCTTGTATTCTCGAATATCCTGCATTGGCCTTTTTTTTTCAGGCCTGCCTGCCTGTTCCCATTTAATTTGTCCTTAGCTGTGTGCAGGGGATTAGCATTTCATCAGGGTGGATTAAGATTGAGCTGACACTGAAGCTTTCTGTTTTATTTGCACATGTGCGTGTGTGGGGAACGAGAGGCTACGTGCACATTTCCTGATCTTGCTCTCAATTCCTGGTGGGTGCTACCGTGGACTGGAGCCCTGAGCTAGCGAGGAAGGAGACCTGAAAACGGTCGAAACACGTGTTAAAAAACAACACATTAAAAAAATATATATAATGGGGAGGGGAAGTACTCATTCCCCAGGGAGAAATTGCATGGCTCAGGAGCAGGAGGTTGCATCGGGCTAAAATGATGTCACATGGAGCGAGGGCTTTAGTGGTTTTATTTAGCTCCTAATCCCCACACACTGCTCGGGCAGTTGTCCATGTGCACGCCGTCCCCAGCGGCAGAGGATAAAGCATCTGGGCTGAGCGGGAAGGGTCTCTGCCTCCACCGACCCAGGGTGTGAGAGCGGGAGGCAGCGGCCGCCACACGCCTGTGCCTCCTCAGCTTTCAGAGAATTAATAATTCAGGCGACGCTTGGAAAGGTAAAACCACAGAGCGGTGGTTTCTGGAGTCCCGGGAGGGCTCGGGCAGAGCAGTCGGTCCGGTTTGGATGCACGCCGGTGAAGCGGTGAGAAGGAAGGTGCCTCCTCTGTTTCGGCGGGACCGAGCGGCCTGGCGGTGATGCCCATCCCCAACAAGCACCCCAACATCGGCCGCTCGCAGAGCTGGGACGCTGCCGGCTGGTACGAAGGCAACTGGGAGAATGACAACCCCTTCGAGTACCAGAGGCCGCCGGGCCGGAGGAGCTCCCTGACCTACGGCAGCGAGGGCGGGTGGTACGAGCCTCCCCGAGCCAACGATATCATCTTGCAGGGCGGTGCGGAGCTGAAGCAGGAGGTGTACCCGTACCACGATGCAGCCTTCACCCCTGGGCCCATCAGGAAGGGATCCATCCCCGACTTCGTCTACAGCGACCGGCAGGCAGCCATGGCAGGCCGGGGCTCCCTGCTGCCCCAGGATTACTACAGTGACCCGTCCCTGGCTGCCAGGTCACCCAAGGACCCTCGCTGCTACCGCGACCATGTGGCGAGCAGGCCACTGATGAGCTACGGGGTGCCCGGCAACCGCATGTCCTGGGACCAGGCCCCGGGCCGCATGCCCGCCCCGCCGGAGGCCGCTCGCCTCTACCGGGACCCCAAGATGGCCCCGGACGGGCAGCGGATGCGCAGCAGAGACGTCTCCCCGGTGCGCTACGGTGGGGAAGGCCCTGGGCAGCGGTACGCAGCTGAGCCACCCGCCTTTCCCAGCAGGCAAGGCTACGGTGACGGGGCAGAGCGGCCCCCCGAGATGGCGGGGGGCAGGCAGGCTGCACCCACCTGCTTGGTGGTCGACCCCACCAGCGGCACCAGCGGTGGGTATGGGCCAGGCCGGGAGAGCACCGGCACCAAAGGCCCCTACGACAGCTATGAGGCGGCGGCGGTGACCCCTTCCCACCCACCTGCACCCCCCGCCTTCCCTGGGCCAGAGGTGAAAAGAAGCTTTGACCCCGAGTTTGTGGCTCTGCTGCGAGCCGAGGGCGTCTCGGAGAGCACCTTCACTGCCCTTCTACAACAGGGCTTCGACTCCCCCAACCTGCTGGCCATGATGGAGGAGAACGACATCAAGTCAGTGGCTCCCAACCTGGGGCAGGCCCGCGTGCTCTCCCGCATCGCCCACAACTACAAGGCAGAAATGCAGCTCCAGAGGCAGGAGCGGAGGAGCGGGGCGCTGCGCCCCAGGACCCGCTCCAACAGCTTCAGCCACCGCAGCGAGCTGATGGGTGACTACGGGGCACCCCTGGGCTTGGGACCCACCACGGACGGCCCCGGTGCCCCACAACCCCCGCCTCCACTGCAGCCCGTCTCCCCGCGAGCAGGAGAGATCCACCGCCGGCCCTCCAGCGCCCCGACCCAGCACCTGCTGGAGACCACTGCCTACCCTGCCTCGGCGGGGGCTGCTCAGGGACCACCCTTCCTCCCTGGCTCTGGGTACAACACCCCTCTGCCTTGCACCACGCACTCCCGTCCAGCCTCTGCCTACTCGGCTCCGGCCGGCACTCCCATGATGGCGGCCAACCCGCACGTCAGCCCCAAGACCGCCTACTCCACCACCTACACTGTCCCCATGGAGCTGATGAAGAGGGAGAGGACAGCAGCAGCGGCGTCACCAGCACCCAGCCCACATGGCAGCCCACAGCTCCTCCGACGGGGAGGTTTGCCCGGGGATGGCAGCCTGGCACCCACCGGACCCGTTTTCCCTGCCCAGCTCCCCCCCTATGCGAAGCTCAGCCGGCGCACGGGGCCACCCGTCATCGTCTCCACCATGGCATCACCTGAAACAAGTAATTTATTTCCAAAGGGTCTTAGCGCATATGGTAGCTTAAAACTGCTTTGTTGTTGCTTATTTTATCCCCCCTCCCTCCCCCAAAAGCAGTCAAATATATTGGGGCTTCATCCCCAAATATTCAGCTCTTTCTTGTTTAAAAGAGAAGGTGAGTGGGGTTCCTTCACAAGGCCGTGCTGGTTCTCGCTCTGTGGTTAAATTCCAGATATTTTATTTATTTAACCAACTTCAGTGGAAAGTGAGCTGTATCTCAGTGCTTTCAGGGTTAATCTTGCTGTTGCTGTTGTTTGTAGAGAAAGGGAGATTAGATACTGCGCTGGCTGAGCAATTAGGACTACAGGGTTTGCTGCGGATTGACTTCTTACCACTGTTATCAGCCCCAAATGCATTCCTCCAAGGAAATGGTTAGCATTGTTTTGACTAAATTCATCAGGTAGCTAATGGTGTTATTTGAGAATCGACTTACCTTTGCCCATTACCTAAGCCTTTTCTTCTTATTATTAATTTGCGGTTTTATCAGGCATGCAAAATAAAAACCCCTTGATTTCCTTCTCGAGATGCCTGTAAGTGAAGTGATATGGCTGTTAAAGTAATAGGTCTGTGCTTAAAACTAAAAGCCTGTCATTAATTTAGAACAATAAAAATGAAGGGTGGCTTCTCCCCTTCCCTTCCCCTTCTAGAAGTGCTCAGGCCCGTGGCTGCTCAGCTCTGGAGCTGGGTAAGCTGAGCAGGCTCCACTCCTCCACTTCAGAGATGGACCTTGGTGATAGCGCCCAGAGCCTGGCAGAAACTGACCCCTGAGGAAGGAAATTGGGCAAACCCATTCATTCGTGGCTTGACTTGTTTGAAAAATGCAGGGAAGAAAATCCCTTGGAATGTTTTTCGACGAGGAGGGAATTTGCTCCCTGTTGCAGTTCAGCTGAACTCCCAGGCAAACAATGCACTGTAACAGTGCACAAAGCTTTAATAAAAGGATACCATTTATAGGCATAGGGACGGTGCCAAACTGGTGATGCCATTCCACAGGAATCTAAATAAGGAATGATTTTGTGAGTGGAAATGATAAAGTTGTCAAAATGCAGGCGCATAGTGCAACCCTCTCCCTGGCTTGCCATAATTACACAGCGAGGAAGTGGGTGCCATTTCTTTCACGCTTCTGCGTCCTTTATGTGGCTGGTGTAATGTATTGATTTCTAAAAACACTCCAGTATTAGGCAACACGTTCTGTGTTGACGTGGATCAGACACTGAAGTGGGACATCTAGGCAGTATTTTTAAATAAGCAATTTCCTAATGCCTGAAAGACAAGAGAAAAAAAAGAAAAAAAACCCAGATGCATTGCAATAATGCAGGGAACACAAATATGTTCGTTTATTTGTAGTAGTGATGCAGTGAAACCCCAACCACCAGAGCAGTGTCCTCTGCTCAAGAAACAGATCCCTCTTTCCGTGGGTCCCCTATAAAAACTGCAAACCCCATTCTCTAGCGACCCAGACACTGTCCCTGCCCTTTAAAAGAATTACAGGTGCGCAACCAGAGGAAGCCAACAGCTTTTCTGTGCTGCTGCTGAGCTCTTTCTCACTACTCAACCCCCTCTTTTTTTTTCTCTTGCCTACGACCAACTCATTTGCATGAGGATGACATTTGTTGCTCCAGTAATTTCATCTGATAATGGCCAGCTTGCAAAGCGGATCTGAAAACATATTCCTTAATTATGTGTTGCTAAGCAACGAGAGGGTTTGGCCATAATCACAGAAAGATTATCTTCTCATTGAAGTCCCTGAAAGGTTCAGCTAAAGTAGGACCTGTAAAAATTGTCTTCGTTTTTATTTATTTCCCCCTTTTTTATTTTCCAAAGAGCCTGAGAGCCTTTCGTCCTGTTAAACTGTATTTTAAGAGTAGAAGCCAAGGTAAGACACAAGGCAAAGGGAAGGATACGGATGGAAAATGGAAAGCGTGGTGGTTTGTAGATGTTGGAGCTGTGTGGAGGAATTACTCTCTCAGGAACACCATGGCTAAGGAGTGTTCACACTTAACATGCCAGGTGATAAGAAAATGCTGCAAATATGCTAAGATGTTTTTAAAACATTGAGCGGATGAGAGAAACTCCTCCAGGAAAATGAGATTTGCCAGCAGGAAGAGACAGGATGCGTTGTTGGGAGCGATGAGCCTTCTTCTGGGTGTAGCTTTGGCTGTGGGTGCTTGGGTCACAAAGAGCAAGCTCAGTGTTAAATGCTGTCTCTAGACAGCTGCAGATATTTTCTGTCGGTGTAGCTTAATGTCTTCTCAGTCAACAGAGTGTTATAAAATGTATGTTAGAGTCCAGTGCTGCTTTGAGGCTGGTTTTATGGATAGAGGTTTAGAATAAACCATTTTGGCTATTTTTGAAGTCTGGTTGGACTTGGTATTGTAGTCTTCCTACAGTGAGTTGTTTCTAGGTACCTGATCTGTGGTTTTGTGCTGAGCTTAAGCACTACATAAGGATACTGCACAGCTACTGCTTACTTTGGAGTTTGGGCAGCTGGCTTGCAGGAAGAAGATGTCTTCCCTGTCTGGTATTTCCAGTGGGAGAGACAGTGTCCTGGTGAGGGATGTAGTGATGTGGGTCATGCTGATGAGCCCCTTGCTTTGGTATAGTTAGATAAGGGAAATTCAGCAGCGAGTTTCATTGCTGCAGCTTCTTTCCATTTCCTAAAATAATTATTTAGAAATGAGACCAGTTGCCCTTCCTAGCAATGGCAGAGTTGTATGAGAAGGTGGTGAATGAGCACCTAAGTGGTGTCAGAGCAGGCAGGGGTGTAGGAATCAAGAGCTGAATCTCCAGAACTGATCCAGGGAACTCCAGAGAGCCCAAATAGGACTCTCTCCATCATCAGGACCTTTTCCATGAAGCTGTCAGGCCTGGCTTCCCCCCAGGATAAAGGTCCTTGGAGCCAGCTGCTCCTGCAGCCTCACCATCCATAACCTCACAGGTAGTGAGTGCACCAAGTGGCAAGCAGGGAAAATAAACCCTGGGAAGTCTGGACAAGAAAAGCAGAGCAGGTTTGTGAGCAGCCTTGTGCTGGAGGGGGGGTAATGCAAGGAAATAAACAGTTGTAGGTCAGCAAAGCTGGTAAGGGCAACCACATCTAGTGGTACTGATCAGATGGCTGGAGCTCCACCTTCCAAAACCTTGCATCTTCAAATTACTATGGTTTTTAGTATTTTAATTACATTACTTGATTTACATTTTTTGGATCCAGTGTTTCAGTCTTAAAGCAATTGGCTGGTAAGTCTTGTATTTTTGTAGCTAGCCTAGACTTCTCCCAAACAAGGGATCCATCCAGATTTCCATTTCTGATGGCAGAATTAGGGAGCCAGTGAGGAACCGTGGTTGATTGCAAATGTGTCTTGGATGGGAAGATGCTTCCCACAGAGATGAGGAAGGGGGCTGTGCCATACAGGTTGGCAGGTTTTACAAGGAAGGAGCAGCAGAATTACTTGACTGTAAGATTTGGTTAAAAACCAGGGGAAGCAAGGGGACCCAGTCTGAGGGGAGTGGACTTCCTTGGACAAGTAGTTCTCTCCAGTGTGAAGGAGACTCTAGAAATGCCTTTTACTGTGATTAACTCAGCTCTCCCTTTGCTGTCCAACACTTGACCATGATTTTTTTAGTGGTATTTTCCACCCTGTGACAGCTAGAAGTTGTGTAAAGCACACATAAGCTGCAGGTGGAAGCTCTTCATGTAGGCAGCCCCCAGAGAGGAGAGGGCACAGTCAGGAGGAAGAATCTTGATGGTTGTTCAAGGATGATTAAGAGAGGCCATCAAGGATGGTTTAAGAAGTGACATTAGCTCATTCTTTTAAGAGTAGAACATTGAAACTCTCAGGGCTCTTTATGGGCAGTGAGAGTTTAGTAGTGGTTTTCATGCATAATACCAATTTCATGAGCATTTGGTGATGCTGGGTTTGTGGGTTTTTTTGCCCAATGTACCATCCAGCAGACAGCTCAGAAATCACCTTCAGGTTTTCTTCACTGTGTTTTCTGTACAGACTGCAGCGTGTAATCACCATGTACACATGTAAAGCAGCTCAATTACCAATCCAGACTGAAACAGCACCAAAGGAAGCTGCGTGTACTGCATAAATCTGATTTAATTTGCACATTGACCTGACAGACCATAGCAAGCCCTTGGAGCCAGTCCCAGTGTGTGACTCCATGTAACCTGTGTCTGCACTGCACCCACGGGCAAAACCACAGGATGAGGATTTTAACCAGGGTTGGAAGGACCCTACAAAAATCCTTGATTGCAATAAGCAGCTGTGTCTTGTTAGATTCTGCTATCCTGCTGCTCACAGCACCCTTTGCAAGGCATTGATGGGCAAAATGATCAAGGTGCTAGCTGGAAATACGCAGAGGGAGTTTGGGAAAACCTTTGAAAGGCTCCCAAGGACCTGGCTCAGCATTACTCGAGTAATACCAGCCCCAGCTTGGTAGATGAGCATGCAGATGTGTATCGTGTGTGCACCTGAAAACTGATGTTGTCAGAACTGTTGGCATCAGTAGGGTAAATGGCTGAAGAACAGAGCTGAAAACTGTCTTGCTAAAATACTGACTGGTTTGGCCAAGATGCACACACATTTCCCTGATTGTGGTGAATCTGCTTTTTAAATACTTCTTTAAAGGTTGAAATATGCCTTTTATAATGGTTTTATCAAAAGCAATATCGAGTGTCAAACTTATTCTGGTTGCAATTCACTGACCTGAGTGCCATGGCAATAAAAATGAATTTGGGCTGCCAGAGGAGAACATGCTGTCAGCTGTGCAAGTGTTGTCATCTTCAATTGACACTTGCCTTTAACCCTCTGTCTGTAGTACTCTGTCACTGTTAGGACTTCCATACATCCAGATCATTCTGTTGATTTTTAATTTTTCTTTAGCTTTCTTATAAGTAGTTTCCATAGCTACAAACTTAGTGTTCACATAGGGAAAAAAAAATTTTAAAGGTTTCTGATCATTTTAATATTAAACATTTTTTTATATTTCTTGTCTTTCTCATAGTGTTAGGCTATGGATCAGTTTAATGGGAATGTTGCATGACTGAACTCTGTTATTTTTAAAAGCAAAGTAGGTGCTGAGCTGAATCCTTAAAGAGCAGAAGAACCCAAATCATTAGGCCACTGATTTAGAATAAACGAGGCAGACACAGGACATGTAGTAGTAAGGTTTATGGATAACACCAGACAGATGACTTTTGCACCTAAATAAAACCTGACAATACCAGCATTCCACTGGCTTTTGGTACAGAAAGCTAATATTTAATCTCTGCTGTTTCCAGTGTTTTGTTAGAGATGAAATGTTCCTTGGTGGGAGGGTCACAACTCTGATTTTTCCCAGGCAGTGTCAGTTCCATCAGAGAGGTGAGGGGCAGCCTTGCCCTGCCTTGGGGCATCCTTAGGAGAGGTTTGGGTGGGACCTTCACCCCCTGCACCAGAGCAGCTTTGTTTAGGGGAAAAAGGAGGTTTCTGAGTGCCTGGCTGGCTGGTGTGACCGCCAGCACCCTGTCTGGGGGCCTTGCCTCCTGCTCTCCCAATCCAATTAGCTGCTCCGGAGCAGATGGAGAGGATTAGAGCCCGGCTTCCCTTCCTCTTCCCTCTCCCCCAGCACTAAGGGTGTCAGGGCCAACAATCAGCTTAAGTGGGGGTTCCATGGCACCAGGGAACACGGGGCCACCCTGAGCCCTGTTCTGTGTGACACAGCATCCCTGCAGGGATCAGTTCTCCAGTGTGATGGCTCCAGGTCTCAGGTTGTTTGGAAGACTTTGACCTAACCTCATTGGCCAAGAAAAAAAAAAATCATATATTTTTTTGTTTGTTTGGATGATGTGCAGACCCCACTACCATGTGCGCAAGCATTTGGACAGTCAGTGCCATCACTGCCAGCACTGGGGTCAGGCTTGTGACCTCTTCTGTGACATTAGGTTGTGTGACTTCTGTGACTGAGGTTGGAGATTAGAAAGAATTTCTTTCTGGAGAGGGTGATCAGGCATTGGAATGGGCTGCCCAGGGAAGTAGTGGATTCTCCGTGTCTGGAGATATTTCCAAAGAGCCTGGATGTGGCACTCAGTGCCATGGGCTGGGAACTGCAGCGGGAGTGGATCAAGGGTTGGACTTGATGATCTCTGAGGTCCCTTCCAACCCAGCCAATTCTATGATTCTGTGATTCCATCTAGGAACACCCCAAACCTTGAGGGTGCATCTCAACCACCAAGTGTAGGGTGGCCAAGGGAAGTGGTCTCTGACCACATCTTGCTCACAGGGAGGGGCTGGGAGGAAAGTGAAATTCCAGTACTCTTCCCACAGTTTCTGAAAGCATCCTAGTTCCTGGGAAGAGTGGGTTAGGCTCTGTAATCCAAGAGATAAGCAGGTTGTCACGGTGAGAAGGAAACCAGCAGGGCTTACCTGAAAGGCTGAAGCCAATGGAGACCCTTGGTAAAGAATATAAACAGCCAAGATGGCATTCTCATGTTTTATTTATATATGCAGATACATATACACATGAAAATGGGGACAAAAACTCTCAAAAATATAATCAGTGTATCAGTCAGTATCCAATTGGATCAGTGGTTCTGCAGAATCTTCATTTTTTGCCAGAAGTGACTTGTGGTTTTTGTATCAAGCAATTTATTATTTCCTGCTGTACTGACTTGGCAAGGAAATAAGCAGAAGGGACTTTGCTTAAGACAGCAAACACAACACTAAGTAATAATTTAGGATATAATTCTGTGGGGAAAAAAAAAAAAAAAAAAAAAAAAAAGATGAAAACTAAGGTCCTGTTGAAAATCTTGGAGCATATTTTCCCTGAAAATTACCATGTGAATTAGCAGCCCCACTCTCTGGCTCATCATCTCTTTTTTACTCCAGTTTTCTATTTCCCAAGCTTGCATGAAAAAGTTAAATGCAATTAACATTTCTAATTTTTCAGTAATTTCTTTCTGGACAAGCAGCTTCCAAAATAGGGCAGTGAGCGAAGTTATGCTTCCACCTGAAAAATGGTAGTTTTACCATTTATTTAAATAGAAGAATTGTTTTACCCTTTCTGCAAACCCCAGCAGCTCCACGTAACTCACTTTCATTGCATTTCTGAAAATTAGATCTACAAAAGCAATGGTTTCTTTAAGCAAGAGAAGCTATAAATTCCGTGCATTGAATGCCTGTGCATTATTAAAAATAATAGGTTGTATTTGTCAAAGGGATAATGAGTAGGTTTCTTTCTCTGTTTTTTACTATTTTAATGAGTAGAGGAAATGTTTGCTATTTATTTGCTTTCAGATTTTACCAAAGAGCTCTGGAGATAATTGTCAAATTTCCAAGTGTGTATCAATATTTCATGAAGTGCTGTTTTTCCTCTCTGCGTTCTGGAGTTAGGTCATTAGCACTGGTGCTGTTATTAACAGGCTGAAGCAAGACATAAAAAGGAATTCCAGCAAGTTTGCAATTGAGTATTTTCTGAAACAAACTCCTAACAGAGGGCTTGGGGGTGAAATAAATTCAGTTTCAGATGTTGCAGGGTAAACCTGTTGGAGGATTTCTTGCCTGAGCTCAGTTCCTGCTGTCTGTGGCTCTGATGCTGAGGATGCTGAGCCCCTGTGTGTGTGTTTGGCCCCATGCCCAGCCCTTGCTACAAACTGGGGTGTACCTTACAGAGATCAGGTATCCATCCCCCTCATGCTTTGGAAAAAAAAATAAAATTCCACCTTTCTTACTGCCAGCAAATTAAATTCTGTTGACTGATTAAAGCTCAAATTGCTTTTAAATATAGTGCCACAAAGCCCTGATGTTGCCTGGTTTGTTCTCATTGATTTTTGCATGGTCAGCTGGACTTGGAGGGGCAGTGCTGGCTGTGTGCTAAGAACTCTTGTTCTGCTTTGGAGGTTTGCCATTTGGAAATGTTTTAGTTGTGCATATAGTTGAATGTTTCTGTTTTCTTCATTCCTGGTATTGCAGTTTGACACGGAATCACAATACTCCTGGTTTTTTTTCTGGTTTTTTTCTTGCACTTCTGTTTTACTCAGCCTAAAATTGTGATGTATCAGGCTGGCTCCTGATAAGGAACAGATAAGGCAGTCTGAGTAGCTTCCAGTGATGCTCTTGAGAAAAAGAAGTAACTCAGAAGATGAAAATTAGCAGTAGATACAGACCCCCTATGCTTTGCTCTAGAGAAGGATGCAGATATTTTTGTCACTGAAAAACTCTTGTGGCTTTTTGAGCATTATAAATTGCTGGGTTGCCATCCAAGCTTCCCTGGGCACAGCTGAGTGGTAGCTGTGTAGAGAGCTAAAACTGAGGCTGTAGACTTGATTGAGCTGCACAACAACTGGAGCATTATTAGTGTGGGGATCTGAAAGTGTACAGAGAGATGGGAGGTGGCTGGAAAGAGCATCCAGGTCTCCTGAAACAGAAAATGTGCTTCAGAGTTAGAAGGGATTAAAGCAGAGAGGGAAAGAACCTGAGGGGTTTGAGGATGAAACAGGAGAGTACTTCTAGCTGGAAGCAGCTGGGAAGTCATGGGAGAGCTGTGGGAGGTCCCAGTGGGGGCTGATCCCCCCATGTACCTTGGAGCAGAGGGATGGGACATGTGGCAGCAGGAGGTGGGACAGAGCTGGGTTTGCAAGACCTGTGGAGCAGGAGGCATGGAAGGATCTTGGCTGCTCTACCACAAAAGCATAAAAAATGGACAGGAGCAGTGGCTCTTTTCCTGGGAGAGTGAAGGTCAGGGTCTGTGGGAAAAGCTGAGATGGCTGTTTTATAGAGGGGTTTGGAGAAGATCCTCAGAAGTATCATAAGACATCAGCCTGGTCTGTCAGTCTGTATTTGGGGATATTTAAAGATTAGTGAAACCACGGGCTACAACAAACCATAGAAGGTCACTCATGGAAGCTCGTGGTATCTGTGTATGGTAATTGTAATGTCACTGTGAATCCTGGTAGCAGCTGAGAAGAGGAAAGAGAACTGGGAATTGTGCAATATTGACAGGAGTGTGTGGAGATAATGAATCTGGTCATGGCTCAATCTTGTAAAGTTCCAGAATGTAAATAGAGATACTAGTCAGAGGGAAGGTAGTGTGCAGGGTGCCAGATAGGTGCCTTGCTAAGTAAATAGGACCTTGTAAAGAATTTGCAGGTGTGAGAGGTGTGTATGAAATCCAGAGCCAGATCCATTTCACTGCCTTATTCTTCTAAGGTGGTACCTGGAAAAGGGGGAGCTTATAAAGTAGGTGGTAAATATGACCTTCAGAACTTGTGGTTTGTTCTGAAACTGAGTGTTTCTCTCATGTTAGTTGTTTAATGGCAGTAGATGAGCTTTGTCCCAAGAAATGCAAAAGAAAGTCCCATCCTACTGTGGCTTCTGTTCCCAGGACAGTTTGACTGCTTGAGTTTGGAGACAACGTGTAGCCTTGGTGCTGTGTCCTTTGTAGTGGTGGCATTAAAGAGAAGAGGGAAGCCAACCCAACCATGTGGTGCCCATCCAGCAGGCAGGCTGAGGCAGGGAGAGGGGTGGGATCAGTGGGGAGAAGGAGAATGGTCTTTTGCAGCCGTGAGGAAGGCAAGCACATCGGCAGAGACATATGGGAAGCAGATCTCACAGAAGGACTGGGAGAAACAACATTGGCTCCCACAAAGCTCAGTGCTCGGGAGGTTGTTGCACAGCTCAGACTCGTGTTACACAAGCAGCTTACTGCACAGGAAGCTGTAGAGCACTTTGTGAGAGCCAAAGGAGATGCTCCACTGATCTCCCAGGGGAGCAGTGAGCTTCTGCTGCTCCAGGAAGGAAGAGGTGCTGCCAGTAAGGAAGAGTGCTGCTCTAACTCCTTCCCAAAAGCCTCCTCTGCTCTTCCCAGAGCCCTCAGGCTCCAGAGCAGCAACTGGACCTGAGAAGATAAGCAGTTTGCAATCCCTGTCTTGCTTTCAGGGGTTTTCTGGTGATGGATTGCCTGCACCAGGTGCCAGGAGCACATGGTTCTTCTTTGTGATGCCCTCTGTGAAAAGGAGAATCTGGCTGCTCACCAGGACAGTTTCCTAGGGAATCTCCTTTATTTCCACTCTTGGAATTTATGAGGTATAATGAGTTATTATACCTCTTACCTGTTTGTTTGTTTAATCCTTTCATAAGGCAAACACATCTGGAGAAGTGGGAGAGGAAGGAAGAAAGTAGGAGAGCAGAAGAAAGGGGATCAGCAACAGTAAGCCAACCAAAATAGTGCAGCAGAACAGGCAGTGCCCTAAAGGTAGCCAGTTTCTAGGAAAGTATTCCGTGCTTGGGAGCTATGTTGCCAGTAACATTCACAAAATGTTTGTGTTTCAAATGTTTGTATGCTCCTCCTCTCAAGTTGGCTGAGTTATTCGGCTTTGTTTGTTTGCCTCCAGCTTCTGCCCTTCATGGTCTTACAAATACTCAGACTCCAGTCCATCCAAATACAGCAGTGCCACGTTTGGTAAGTGAGCCCTGAGCCCGTGGGATCTGAGCAAGGATTTTCAATCAGAATTTGGCAAAATAACAAGCTCTTTTCTCATAAAAACTGATTGCCAGTTCCAAGATTTCAATTCAGCTCCGTCAAGATTAATTTTCTTGTAAACAGAGTGTGCAGCCTGTGCTTTCCTGCTTTGGATCAAACCACGTGGAGCTCTTGGGTGTCAGATATAAGGTAATTTTGTAGGTCTCTTGGGGTGATGGTCATAATCCTGCTGCAGAGATGCTCAGGGTAGAGACCATCCAAGGAGCTTCACTTCTCCCTGTCCAGGTTGGGATAATTCTTTTTCATCCTCTGCATGGAAGAGGACCCATGGCAGTGTCTACTGAGATTTTCTTTTTGGAGTCACACTCCAAAACTCAACCTTCTTGCTGCCATTACTCTCTTTTCACCTATCTGCAGACCACAGCTCTGCTCCTCAGCCTCCATCGTGTCAGAACCCACATTTCATTTCATTCTGGCAGCAGAACAGCAGGAGCAGAACAGCCCATGCTGACTGACACGGGTGGCAGGAGCGTGCACACCCTGGGAGACCACAGCTTCACCTTCAATTACAGTAAGAACTGCTCAAGTGCACCCCTGGAAACAATCCATGACCCGTCTTTCTCCTTGGCCCGACCCTTGTGCTTGGGAGAGGCATCAGTTTGTTGGTTTTCTGCTGCAGCCAAGCAGTGTTTTCTCATTTTGCCTTCCCTGGCTCCCCAGACACATGGCACAGCTCTGTTTGGCACCGGCGCTTTGAGTTTCCGTAGCAGGATGCTGGATGGTCTCAGTGTGACAGGTATCAGCTTCTTTCTGGTCACAGGTATCAGGTGCTATTAGACTGGCAGACCCACATGCAACCAGCTGCAGTTTCTCTCCCTGTTGTTTTCTACACCTGTCTATAACTTGACTCTGTCTCAAGGAACCTTGTGCTGGGTTGAGATGTGTGCAGACTCTGAAACGTGTTGGAGAGTTTATGGTGCTTTCAGGAATGGATCTGCTCTGCTGTTAGAAAAAGCCCACAACCTTCCTGGTCAGTGTTTTCCCTTTGCTACACAGCTCACTGCTTCTGCAACAGCATTCTGGGTCTCCACCAGGACAGCTGGGCAAACCTGGCCAAGAAGTGAGCAGTGAGGTGTGGGCTTCTCAGGCTTCCTCATGATCACTTGTACAGTGCTGGATGTCTCTCTGCTCTCCCATTGCCCATCACCCTGCTAGAGGAAGGTAGGGGGCTGAAAAGACCACTGCCACCACTGTTTCTACAGGGATTCTTGGATGCTGGTTGAAGCTGGGTTGACTGATGCTCTGAGAACATGCCAGTAGTTTCATGGACCACATTGTGTGGTTGCAGCCCCTGATTGGAAATGCTCAGCTGCAGCAGGGATGTCCAGAGGATAGAGTGACAGCTCATCAAAAGTAGACAGCAGTTCTGTAGTTGACATCTCGAGGTCAAAAACTGTCAGTTCCTTGATTTTTTACAGTGTCTCAAATCGCCTGGGGAGTGTTTTGAGCCTTGTCAAAATGTATTAATTAAGGCCAAGTCATATTCACAAGCTTGTACTGCTCTGATTCAGCAGCAGGACCACGCTTGATTTTCAGCCTAGTAATTACAAGTAGGTTTGGAGGAGCTGAGACTGCTTGCTCTTTGCCTTCACTATCTGTAGCATTGTTTTCCTCCTCCTCAGCCAACTTTCTAATTAAGGAACCCCCTCTGCAGCCATTGTGCCTGTTCACTTCAGTTCTTTGTCCATAACAAAGTTTGCAGCTCCCCAAAAGTTTGGAAGTCACTCAGCTGAAGGCAGTTTGGATCTTTTGGATCTTAGGGTAGGCTTTGCCTTTAGCTCTGTTAAGAAGCAGGTGTGCTGCACCAAGCACTGCTACATGCAGCAAATTCAGAGCTTCAAATCCACCTCTGGATATGACAAAAGCTGCTGAGGGTATTTTTCTATCAGATTCTTATATATACAACAACAAAAAAAAATAGTTATGAGAAATAAATATCACTTTGTGCTGGGCTTGACTGCTTACTGGGCTCGGAGCCTGAAAAGGATTTAAAAGTCATCATGCTCTAAAGGAAAGTTGTAGCAAGGAGGTGGAGGGTTGCTCCTGCCAGCTGCTGTGATTTGGGAAAAGGCTCATCCTGACCAATGGAAAGGAGATGGAGAGGCAGCCAAGGCTGACGCAGCTATGCCCAATGAGATTAAGACCAAATTAGAAACTCAGCTTGCAGGGGTTTATCATTTCCTTTATATCATGGAATTTAGACATGCAGATTGGTTTTATCTTAGTTTTTACCCTTTTGTTAACGGGGCCTTGTCCTTACTCTCTGGTGCACTGGAGACTGAAGAGGATGGAGATGTATTCCCATGTGTTACTGCTCCTGGGTGTGTGAGGAAAGAAAACTTCTTAAAGTCTGTGTGCCAGCTCCTCTTCTCAGCCCTGAGCTGGGCAAGGGTGCTGCAGACAAGGCCCTGTTCCTGCATCACAGTTCAGTGCTTTTGATATTTCACAGCAAAGCACAAGAACTTTTCTCCTCCTTTCATTTCTGAAGTACACAGAACTCAGAACATATGCGTGGCGTCAGGATTAATTGCTCTTGCCAGTCAACCCAGAGGAAATGCTCAGATCAAGCCTGGTTGCTCACCCAGAGGGAACTCTTTGTGGCTGCTGCTCTACCTTTGCATCCCTAGCAACGGCAGCACCTTCTGCTTTTCAAATCCACTCTAGGTTAAAAATAAACCACCAAGACCTGACCATTCCCACCTGGTTGCTGTGGCAGCTTTTTCTTTAAAAAAAGAAAAAAAATCAGCATTTGTTGCAATGCTCTCCAAGCATCCTTAAAGGGAAGGTGAGCAGCTGAGGAGCTGGTGTATTTGCACCCTTTGCCCAGGACTTCTGCACAACTTGGCTTCATTTTGGAGGGCCATGGTGGCCCAGTGCTCAGCTGGGGTTGGACTCTCCTTCCTGGTAGGTCTGCTTTCCATCCTAGATAGGTCCCATATGGCAGGGAGCTCTCTACTAGCCAAAATAAAGACATTCAGTGATCTGCCAGAGCTGGTTAAGGCATGTAGTCTGTTACAGGCAGAAAGAAATATGATTTGGGGTAGAGGATACAAAGTACATTTGCAAGGCATCTGAGCTTGATGCTAAGGCATTCTTTCTTTCAACATTGTTGTTGCCAATAGCTTCTCTTGTGCTCAGACCAAAACTATTTTGGGTGGAACATTTGCTCCCTACTTTCTAGCAAGCCCAGGCACAGGAATGAAGAATGGATCCTTTTCACTGGTCACAGCTGGTTTGAATGATCCCCACACTGAACCCGTTGACTCCAGGCACTCCTCATCTGAATTGTGAGGCAGCAGCAAGGAATTTTTTGTCCATGGGCCTAACAGGAGCAAAACAGCAAAGCCATCTCCAGTTGGCTGAGTGCTTGAATGCAGGCACATGCCAGGGAGGAGTTATGGTGGCTGCTCTGTACCTAATCCTGGCCACAAGCATGGTTCACCAGCTCAGCTGGGACTAAGGAGGCAGAAGATGGCCAGATGTGTGTGGGTGTCTTGTGCAACATTCTCTCTGCCCCCTCTGCCTGATCCATCCTGTTCATTCAGTGAGAGCTTGGAGAGGAGTCCCTCAAGAGTTGTGACCCTTGTGGTGCACACAAAACAACAAAAAAAAATAATCTTGAAACCCATCAATGCCTGTTGGCCAGACCTTGAACAAAGTATTGAGAGGGATTCACTTCAGTTCACCTCTCCCAAGGTCTGTTTCTTCTGAGGAGCAACAAAATAGCTTGTTTTAGGAAAGACAAAATCATTTCCAGATGCTGTGAGGGAGATTTGTCTATCTTCTTCTTGGGTGATCTCTCTGTTGTGAACAACAGAAGAATCACCTTCCTTTTTCCTTTGGAAGGAAGGGGATATCAGGTGGGCACAGATTGTCTGCTTGCAGAGAGGACAACAGGTGAGGGAGGGAGACCCATTTGTGGGGCTGAGGACCAGGGAGAAGTTTGGGAGAACTTTTGCTGAAAGTAGTACCACTCATTGGCAAGTTTGGGGGTAGTTATGAGGTCACCTCTGTATTCTTAAATATTCTTAAGAAAATCAGCTGGCCAGGTGTTACAGCTTCTTTTGCAACATTGAGTTTTTTTCCCTGTGCTATCAAAGGTATTAATTAGAGGAAGAGATTTACTGAGTGCTGTAAAGTTTACCTCTGGTGTGTTAGTGGAGTGAACCATGAAAACACAGACATATTTGTGTGTGAAATTGTAACATGCTCATTTAGCTGAGTTTCATGGTGGGTACCAAGTCTTACTTCACCTCTTTGCCACATGGCAGAGATGGTTTTGTGTCCGTGGCAGGAAACATGCCAGGGCCTTTGGGATCCCCTGGGACACAAGAACTATATAAGATCCTGGTTGCTTCAGGAACCTTTTTTTTTTTTTTTTCAAGATCCCAGGTTGTTTTCTTAGCCCACTGAGATCATTTGATGGTGTTTTTTGAATCCATATGGTGTAATCAAGTGTATAAATTTGTAGGCAGGGGTATGATGCATCCATCTTGGTAAACTGCTTTCTGCTGCAAGGCAGGAAACTTTGTTAACTTCCCAGAACTTCAGTGTGAGACATTCTCTTTCCCCTCCTTCCCAAGAAAAAAAAAAGAGATCTGAATAGTTCTTCTTGCAGTACCTCACCCTCCTGGTGGCACAATCTTAAAATTTAAAAAAACGACCTAAATGAAAATAACTCTGGGGTACAAAACTGCAGCTTTTAGGCTGATAGGTGATAGGCTTTAATGAGCTGATAAAATAGAGAAAACTGTTAGAGGGAAAGAGCTCACTGCAGTGATACCCTTCAGTCTGAGTTACAGTTCATAACTGTAGGCAAATTTGAAATATTTTTCACTATCTTCAAGTACACATTATTAGATAAACCTACAGCCTGCACTTACCTACATCAGCATTGCCTTTCTTCTATCTGATAGTGAAGAGGCATAAAAATGAAGACATTTTCAGCCCATCAGACTCTAACATGGTTTCAAGAGCAGTCAGTTTCCCCACGGTTTGGATTTTATTTGTCACATAACACACTGAGGATGTCTGGAGGGAATGCCTCCCAGCAGCCACACGAGTTGCAGTGCAAAAGCAAATAAGACACCTCAGCTGTTAAAATTCTTGCCCAAAATGTCAGCTCCCAAAAAAAACCAGAGAGAAGATACAGACCCTTGCAGGAGCACTTTGTTCTGGCATCCTGACCTCCCTCCTCTAGTTTTTGCTGTGTTGCTGAGGTTGTCAAAAACTTTATGTCAGAGCCAGGGCAGGCAATCCCAAGGGGGTGGGAGGGTAGGAAGGAGGCAACCATGGAGCTCCAGGGAGGTGTTTGGAGACCTTCATGTGGTCAAAGGAGAGGTGAGTGTTGAGTTGCTGTAGCACAGGAATAGCTTGGAATTGAAAACCAAGAATCTGCCAGTGTGTTATCTAGATTAATGAAGGTGAAATGTGCTGTATAAATACATCAGAGTCGTGATTCTGCTGCTATCCCTTGGGCTACTCTGGCTCACAAGGAGAAAAGGTTGATTTGTATTTGTAGATGATTTTGCTTGCTCTGCCAACGTTCATTTTTGTTTTATTACGAAACCCAGGGAGTGTGTATTTCTTTTGCTTAAAGATGTAGCAGATTAGCAAAGATCTTTTTAGATTATTATAACTTAAATGGCTCTGCTTTAAGATAAATTTTTAATTTATCATTACTTGTGAGAGTTCGTGATACTGTTTTAAACACTGATGATAAATTAGGGAGGTTGTAAGCTCTGTTATTCAAGGCACTGCAATATATGAACATTGAATGGGGTTTCCACAAACCAGAAGGCTCTTGCATGCAGCTGACCAGGCTAAGTGTCCTCCAGCTGGTGTGGGAAAAGTGGGGATTAAACAGCTACAAGGGGAGGATTTGCAAAATTATGAGAGTTTAACCTAGCCTTGACTTGAGGCCACCCTGGGCATGCAGGAAAACCCCAGGTGGAACCCTTCAGAGGGGTGATCCTCACTTGTGCTGAGAGATGTGGGGTCTTGGGGTGACTTCTGGTGCCAAAATTTGAGATGGTGTTTACTGGGCAGTCCTTGGGCCACATTAAAGATGTGAGGAATGTGGCCTTGGATTATCAATTACCAGAGGAGAATGGTTTTGGGGTCAGGGATGAGACAAAATGTTAGGTTATATTCTCAATCACTGTAGCACGTGTTGCTTATCCTCAGAATAACCGATCCAGAAGGTTCTGGAGGGACCTCTTACAGTCCCCAAAAACTCTGAGAGGTCCAAGGGGGTGAGATGGAATGGCTAGAGACGCCACAGTGTCTGTCCCTGTCTCCTCCCGTTGTAAGGAAACAAACCATCTTTCTGGCATTATTTTAGATCTTTTTGCAGAGTTGGAGGTTGTTCTGGACAGGTTGAGGACCAGAGCTGTCGATGTGGTGATGGTGGAGGAGGAGGAGGTGTGTGGAGGTTGGGGCTGAGCTCCCTGGTGCTGCCAAGAGGGGGTGGATGCAACCCCTGGCCCTGCAGCCCCTGTTTCTGTGCCAGCAGCCAGAAAACCCTGATGAAAGGGGAAAACAGAGAACATGAAAGTTAATCATTAAACTTTTCCTGTTATCTTTATTCAGCCATGAAAACTGAAGCCAGGCAAGGTTTGCAGGGACAGATAGTATCTTTTATTAGACCAACTTATATAGTTAGGGGAAAAAAAAAAAAAAAAGGTGGTTTGGGGACCACCTGCTTTTCTTCAGATCTCCACAATGGCACACATGACAAAGAAGATTCATTTAATTTTCAAAAGGTTTAACAGATATTTGGAAGAACTGAATTTAAAAGCAAGTCACAAAAAGAAAAAATCTTATGTGGTTTAATTTGATTTGGACACTGTAAGAAAAATGTGATACCCCTGAATTACAAATGACTTTTTTTTTCTGGCTTGAATTTTACTAGTAGAAACCTGGCATTTGTATACATAGAATCAAAATTTCTGCATGCAGTCTCAAAAGCATGGTTTTTGTGCACTTGAGAAGTCTTCATAAGTGCATGGGCTTGTCCTTATTTCTTTCTGAAATACTTACAGTGCCTCTTTGCAAGCTCAGTGTACAGCAGTTATCACTGAGCCATTGGTAAGGCTCCACAAAGG
Organism: Calypte anna; assembly: GCF_003957555.1. Classification (NCBI taxonomy): domain Eukaryota; kingdom Metazoa; phylum Chordata; class Aves; order Apodiformes; family Trochilidae; genus Calypte; species Calypte anna. The sequence goes on along the minus strand of NC_044252.1, from coordinate 32,526,326 downwards.
TGGCAAGTATAGAGGTTTTCTTGCCCTGACCACCTCTTTTTTCCCTAAGCCTGAAAAAACTGTGATTAAATTATAATATTCTAAGATTTGGGGAGTTTGTTAGTTACATGTGCAGTTATAAATCAGTGTACTTTCTATGAGACAGGAGATAAGATGCTCTTATTACTAGCATTGCCAGTGAGAGGTTTTGTACTGTCACCCTGACCTCATGAAATCTTCTGCTTACAATCCAGCTTTGTGTTGAGCTTTTTGAAGAGCTTTTTTGGGGGGGTTTGATAGCTTTCTACATCGTCCAGTACATTAATTTATAATTCCCTCAATCCAGCTTAGTCTCAGCTGTATTAATGCATGGCTCGGGGGCAGAGAGAGCTAAAAAGGACTGTATTGTGTGGCATCTCTAAAATCTTTTTTCAGAGAAGTTGGATAAAGGGATGGAGGGGTTTTTTTGGGAAGGGGGGAGGTTTATGGTTGTATTTTTTTCCAGCTGAGTGGGCAGCCTTGCAGGTGGCTCTCCAGCAGAACATGCTCCTCTGGGAAGGTGCTGCAAGCACAGTTCCTTCTTGGAACTAAGTGATCTTTAGGATCCTTTCCAACCCAAACCACTCCATGATTCTATGATTCTTCCTCTTATTGATGTGTCTGGGGAGACAGCTTTACAACAGTATTAAAAATCATAAAATATATTAGTTGAGGAACATGGTTACAAGCAGAACTCTTTCTTTCCCATATTTTTCCTAGGACATTACATACAGTGCTCTGGCTTCTTAGTACAGTCATGAGCAGTAAATCCTGACCAAGGTGGAACCAGGCTTTTCCAATATGTAGTAAAAACACCCAGAAAATCTTTGGGTCCTGTAAAATTCAGAAAGTACAACCCCAGGGGAAGGTCAGGGTGCTCTGGTTGTTCCCTCCAGAGCTGCTGTTGCCTGCTGGACCTTCCTCAGCCAGAGCTGCTGGGCTGGGGTGTCCAAGGGATGATGCTCCCAGATGAGCTGCTTCACTGGAGGAGAAACCTTTCTCCATAATATGTTCCTCAAATGATAAAATCCATTCTCCTCTGCTATGTGCTGCAAACTTCTTTATCTCCTATGCCTTCTCACCTGGCAAATATCTGATAACATGACTCCAGGAGCTGCTCCAAGAAGGTGTTTCTGGTAGGGAAAGCACACACTGAAAGCACCAACATGGTAAAGGACAACCCTTAAAGGGTTCCTTGGTGGCCTCAGTGGCTTCCTGGAGAGCAGAAAGTCCAAAAGTTGGGGAGCTTGGGGCACCCTGCCTTTGAGGGACCTTCTAGGGAGCTCGGGGTACCCTGCCTTTGAGGGACCTTCTGGGGAGCTCGGGGCACCCTGCCTTTGAGGAACCTTCTGGGGAGCTCCTGCCTGGGCTGGGGTTGCAGGAGTACTGGATTGCAGATTTCATTTGCTATCCCATGGAGAACAGGTGGGGTTTGGTGGTCACTGCCAAGCCCAAAGTTTTGTTTGCTGAGTTTTTATGGTTCTGGGCTGTTTTAAATGTCAACAAGAATTCAGCACGTGCCCTTCTTACTTCAGTGTAACTGTGATAAAATCCTATGATAGGCTTCTAAAGCATTAGTTGTAAAAATAAATCAGCTTTAATAGCAAGTAGGTGGTAGTTAAGTGTTCTTGAATGTTAGTGTTTAGGGTTTTTTTCTCTCTAAGTTATGATCCAGGGCTGCAAGGAAGTGAGGGTGTTTATCTTGGGGAAACGAGTGGGATTTGCAGGCATTCTGTACTTTCCAGGGACCTGCCAGGGTTATTCCCTTGCTCAGATATTTCCAGAGTTGGTCTCAAATTCCTCAAAGAGTAACAGGAGAGCACAAGGGGCTCCGGATACAGACTGGGACAGGGAAAGAAGTAAAAAAATAAGATGACAAAAGCAGGAGCCCAGTGTGGGCTGTGAACGTGCTGCAGAAAAGCTGGAGACGTGGCAATGACAGTTTGGCTTTTCTTCTTTTGATCTTTGCTGTGGAAAAAGGGTGGGGAGCAGGGATGCAGCCAGGAGCAGGGATAGGAAGGGACGGAGCTGTCAAAGGCCCAGTGCCCTCAGCAGAAACATTTGATGTTCATAGGTTGAAGAAGGGATGGTTTTGGTCTCCACAAAAGATGACCTTGCAACAGGGTCACCTAACAGGCTGTTCCAGCTGGGCTTGTGCCTTTGGCAAGTGCCCAGGAGCTATTTTAATAGTTTTTACAAGGGATGAGGTTTTAGCAAGACCCCTGGATTTTGGCATGAGCTCCCTGTCTTTTTTCCTTTGATATCTAGCAAGCATCCCTCAGGCTGTGGATGAGCCCCTGGGATCATCCACAGTGTGTCCCACAGGGCTCAGGGACAACCCTTGTGCTTCTCTTTCTACTTTCTCTCTTTCTGCATTTATACCTTTGAAAGAAGCTGCTGGAGATGTCCAGGTAAACTTCAGGGATTGAAACCAGCCCTTGGCACAGGCCAGGGCTTCAGGTGCTCCCTGCTGGATGACAGCTCCCATCACAGCCCATGACATCTGTGGCATTGACAGGAGGAACCAAGGCATCTCCCAGCCCTTTTTGGCACTTGGCAGAGGTTCCTTTGGGGCAGCTCTTAGGGTCAGACTGGGCTCTCAGCAGAGGCTCCCTCGTTGCCCTTGAGGAAAGAGCATTAAGGTTGGATCCTCAGTTGGGACCTACAGAAAATCTCTGGAAGATCTCAGAAATGCCAGCAGAAGCAGAGCAGCTGGTGTGGGGCAGTGGTGATTCAGGCCGTCCCCATGCCAGGGCTGTTGCTGCCCATCAGCAGACTCATCTTTAGCTTTGAATTTTTACATCTCATCTTCTGAAACATCTTTACAGCCTCTGAATCCCTCAGGATTATTTGAAGCCTCCTACCCAGATGGCTGATAACCAGAGGCTCTCCACTGTGACCTCATGTAAAGCATCAGCATCTTTCTCCTTGGTTTTTATTTATTTTATCTTTAAAATAACCAAACCAACCAAACAAAAAGTTAATGAAAGCTGTCCATTTCCTGAAGTGGCTCATTAGGTTTTTTACTGCTCCAGTTTGCTTCCACTTGGATAGAAAGGAAAAAGACAGAAGGATAAAAAGGAAAAGGACCCAAAGGCAACCTGGGCTCTTGTCCCTCCTGAGTGATGCCACGGGGCTGGAATGCATCTCAGTGGTGAACATCACACCTGTGAGATGGAAAGAATATTGACTGCAGCTATAGTGGCAGCACTGGACAAGTTTCTGGGTGATATCAAGAAAGCCATCCACCAAATCCTACAAACAAGCTGTTTGCAGCCAAGTGCTTGCAGATGGAGCACGTTCAAGGAGAACTCGATTGGGTTTTTTGCTACCTTCCCCATACTGTTTTTAATAGGAGCTGCAAAGCTCAGCCCCTGGACAGTGGGACAGTTTGATGTCCATGTGGTGTCTGAATCATAACCACAACACAAACCCCAACTGGGTTTTTCTCCTTTTTTTCCCATCCCTCTCTATAAAAATTAAAAAAACCCAAACCAACCAACCAGAAAAAAAAACAAACAAACAAACAAGGAAAACAACCAACACCAGAAACTGAGCTCCCCTGAGCAAGAATTTTGTGTCCTGAGTGCTTCTTGTGGTGCTCTTGGTTGCATCTCTCATGGCCCTCATATCCTCTTCCATCTGCTCTGCCATCTTTGGTTATTTTGGGAATAATCAAAACACCAATAATTTGATATGAAGGCTCTGTGTTACTACTGTATTACTCTTTTATTGACTTACACCAATGTAGATACTTGCAGCTGTATCTAGAGTGCTCCTGGATGAGATGTAGTTCAGTCCAGAGATCACTTGATGGAAGAAGAGTGCTTGAGAGTTTTGTAAAGCTCATGCTTCACTTTCCTGCCCCAAGACAGCATCCTCTGCCATTGGTAGTGAGTGACATGGAGCTGGGTGCTTTAATGTGGGTAAACAGAAGGAGGTGGAGAGCAGTATCTGTTTCTGGTGTGTGTGACTCCAGGAATTCCAACCTGAGTAAGAAAATACCACACATGCACCCTCCCTGTATTTTTCCTGAGCATTTCTTTGTGGTTGGTGTCTGCTGCTGTAGTTCAGCTGGGGACTGTGATCACCACGTTCATATCAGCTAATAAGGATGTTGTTTTAAATGGGAATTTCCTAGGAATTTTTTTAAAAATACATTCTTAAGAGGAAGCCCTGCCAAGTTATCTGAAAAGGGAACTGGCAAAAAGCCAGCTCTTCTGTGCTGATGGAAGGAAATGTGCTGCAGAGGTCAGGAGTTTGCACGGGCTCTTCCCAGCAGCAGGTATGACTTTTTTCCTTTCTGTCAGGAACTCTACCCCTCATGGGGGAGGAGGGCCCTTGCTGCCTCTTTGCCCATCTCTCTGGAGCTCAGGAGTTTCTCTAAGGGGTCATTTCCCTTGCCAGAAGGGTCTGACATGGACCTCTGGGTTTTCCCCATGTTGTCCCCTTTCCCTGTGTGTTATCTGTGACCCACAGAGGTGGCTTCCCAGGGCTTTCCCCTCTGTGCTCCCCTGAAGTAGGATCAGTGCTGATTTACAGTCTACAGAAAAGGTTGCTCAGGACCACCAGGGAGTGAGGACCCTGGGATGATGGCTGGGACAGGAAATCCATGGAAAATTTGAGATTCTCAAGAAATGGGAATGAACATTCAAGAGGAGGATGTGCCTGAAAAGGGTTGTCAACCCGTGGCACAAGCTGCTCAGAGAGATGTTTGAATCACCATCCCTGGAGGGGTTTAAAAGGTGTGAGGGACTTGGTTTAGCACTGGACTTTGTAGAGTTGGGTTAATGGTTGGGCATGATGATCTTAAAGGTGTTACTGAATCACAGAATAGGATCATTGAATCATTAAGGTCTTTTTGGAAATAGAATTGAAAGGTTTTTTTTTTCTTGTCTGAGACTGAACTTCAGGAAGTCTGACACATCTTTTGATGTCTGTTACAGTGCTAGCTTTGGGCAATAAATCTTTGTTCTCCTTATTCATGGCCCTGTCCTACAATTCCAGGATTCTCCTGGACATCCAGAAGCACCTGATAGAGTCAGCAGAACCCTTGTGTGTTAGAGGGCTGTGTGTGCTGAGGAATTGCTGCCTGTTTCTGCCAGGTGTTTCCCTTGGACAGAGTAAGATGCAGCACTCAGAGTATAAAGTGGGAGTGAGATGCAGATTATTTTTTTTTTCCATATTTCTTGGATGAGGGTTGTCTCAAGCTCTTGCTTGGTGATGGTGACTGGAAAGAGAAAACAAAACAACTGCTCCAAGGAGTGAGCTGCCACGTGCTCTGGAGATGGGGGATTGCTCAAGTCCAACCTTCTTCCATCCTTCACCCTGTCCCCAGCAGCATTTCCCTGTGCTGCAGGAGTGGGGGATTGGGACAGCAGGGCTGCTTCTGTCTCTCTGACTCAAACCCAGCAAGACCAGAAAATGGGTATCTCCAAGTAGGTGTGGATCCTACCAGTGAGGTTCTGATGCTGGAAACCAGTTGATTTGCACAGCCAGAAAGAATTTGGCCCTTTGCTTCTGGCTGCTTAGATGAGATCAGCACAGTTTTGCTTTCCCCCAGTGCTTTGTGTTGGCTTTCGTGCTGCTGCTAGAGCCTATCAGCCTGATCCTGGAGCCTCCTTCAAAATAACTCCGCATGGAAAGGCATGTTTCATTTTTATTTTAGTTAAAAAATAAAATAAAATAAGCCCCACACAAACAAAACAACCCAAACAAACATAAAGCACAGTGTGGCACAGATTAAATCCATTTGAGACAACTCGAGAAAAAAACCCCGCCGTATGTGCAAGTCAATAGGAGGAGGGGAGTGGAAGGGGGGAAAAAGCAACTGTGACATATACAAACCCTTTAGTGTGCATAGCATAGGATTTTTTGGCTGGCACTCACATGATTTTTATTCAAGGGCTGGGAAAGAACTACGATTAGTTAAAAGCTTCGGCAAAGTCTGGAGGGAGTGCTCTGAAGAGTTGGGAGCCGCGCAGAGGTGACTGTAACTCCTCTCACAATTTCAGACCATTCTTCTGTGGCTCAGGACAAAAGCCTTTTCTTTTTCCCTCCGTGTTCAAAGGGACTTTTGTCTTGAGATGTTGCAGCTGTGGGCCGCGGGATTGCTTGTTTGAAGATACCCCCTCGTAGACGAAAGGAGAGGCAACGCACTGCAAAGTGGTAGTATTTTCTCATGTGTGGGTTCCCCCCCTTCCTCCTCCCTCCCTCCTCCTCCACTGCCATGTGTGGTTTTTAATAAGAAGAAGAATGTGGAGGCAACATTTTCCAGGCAAGGGGAAATTTCCTGTTTCTTTTCTGTTTGTTTAATAAAGTGTGTAGTTGAGTGTAAAACTGTAGCTACTCTTGTCGTGAACGGGTAATTCAGGCGAGTGTCAGGATTGCTTCTTGATGCACTTTTATATACTGCAAGTGAACATGTTTAAAGCCTTTTCCCTTTTTTTTTCTCCTTTTTTTCCTTTTTTTTTTTTTTTTTTTTTAATTCTGCATGGCGTAGGCAACTGAGATTAATAAGAATTAGGCAAATGGCTTCTGCTTTTGTTTCTGGGAGATGGTACCAGCCGTCTTGCGGTCACACAAAGGCTGCCATTTAGCAGGGAGCACTCCCTAATTCTCTTGGCAGGGGTGCCATTGGGATCGGATACAAGTGGGTGGCAAAGGGGAGGAGCAGCAGGAGAGGACAAGCAGGCTTTGTGTATTAAAAATGAAACAAAAGCACTTTATACGCGGGGCTGCGTGCAACAAGCGGCGCTGCCTGCGAGCCGGGGTGGAGTTTGAGTTCTCACTGTGACTGCAAAACCTTTTTTTCTTTTTTTCCCTAATTTCTTTTTTTTTCCCCCATAAACCCTCCCTCCTCTCTCTCTTCCTTACCAAGCTCTCCCTGCAGTGCTGGTGAGGATCTGCGGGCAGCTAAAAAACCCACATATCAAACAAGATTCGCCACAACTTGGCAGGAAAGGCTGAGGCTTTGAGGTGGTGGGGAGGATCTGCTGAGTTGATGAGGCTCGTGGGAGAGAGAGATGAGCCCACCCCAGCCCCAAGGAGAGCTTCTCTGCTGCCTGTACCACCCTGGTGTTCTCTGCTGCCTGTACCACCCCGGTGTGCTCTGCCGCCTGTACCACCCCGGTGTTCTCTGCCGCCTGTACAACCCCGGTGTGCTCTGCTGCCTGTATGCGGGGAGGCAACGTTGGGCTTGGTTCACCCAGCACCATTCCCCTCGGTGGAATGAGAGGTTTTTGCAAAGTGAAAGGGTTAATGGCTGTAATGTTTTATCAGAATTGAAGAGGGGAGGAGTGTCTGGCTGTTTAATTACTTTCTAATCCATAGCATACCTCGTTCTTAATGAAGCGGTGGCACGCAGAGCAAACATGCTGTAGGAGCTCAGGTAAAGAGGAGGCAAACTGAGTTTCACTTGGTTTTGTCAGCTCAAGTGTTCTGGTTTGGATGTGTTTGTGTGTTCAGGAGACAGGAGCCAGGCTGGTGAAGAGGAGAGGCAGGCAAGGAAAATACACGGAGGTTGAAGTTGCAAACCTGCCAATGGTTTTTTATTATTTCCATACTTCATCTCGTATTAATTGGCTTCAAAACTTTCCTGGTGGGGCTGAGGTAAATTCCCACATTGGAGTAGGAGAACTGAGAGAGACATTCCTCTGAATACCTTCCAGTTTCCAGCCAGCCTTATCCTCAGTGACTGCACACTGGTGTGCAGGTGAGGGTGACATGCCTAAGGTGTCACCATGCACAGTGACATCCCTGATCTTGAGCAAAGACAGATGCTGTTTCAAAAAAATGAAAAAGCAAACAAAAAAAAGCCTTAAAAAAAAAAAGCTGTGTTTCATTTGACTTTCAAAGAAGCTTGTGTAAGGGCAGCATAATAAAACTGTTATTTTGGGGCTCAGATTAAATGTCAGTTTCAGAGACCCCCTGGTTTCATCTTCCATGTGCCACCGCCACCCTGCCCTGCCTGAGGGTGCTCCAGGTCCCTGGTGGGCACCAAGCTCTGCCCTCAGCTTGCCCAGACAGAGGTGAACAGCATGGGGATGGTGGCCACCAGGGCTGGGATTACCACAGCCACCTCACCCCTTCATCTGATGCCTTTTTATTTACAGTTGTGAGGCTGGTAGGTGATGCCCTAAGCCTCAGAGATCACAAGTGTTAGTAAGTGTTTTAAGTCAGGGTTATAATTCACTCTCTTGTTAACCTGAGAAAGCAGTCTAGCTGTGGAATAGTGCTTCGTGTAAGGATTGTGTAAGCTTTCTGAGATTTGTGCATGTTTTCATTCTTGCTTATCTGCTTATGCCAAGCTTCTTTCCATTATCCAAATCATCTCGGCTCTCTACCCTGCCCACTGACACACTTGCACTTCCATCTGGATGAAATGCACACAAACATAATGCATTACTTCCAGCATTTGCTAATGGAGATCTTGGGAGGAAACACAGAGGGAAGGAGCCATCCCTGTAGTGCTGGTCTGTAATGCCAAAAATCTTCTGCTGGGTTTGTTGGTTGGTTATCGATTTTTTACAGTGGATTCAGTAAACAGGGATGGAAGGACATTAAAGCCTCTCTACTAAACCTGCCTGTTTCCATGGGGTTGATTTTTGCCATGCAAAATGAATATAACTGTGGGGTGTCCCAGGTTTCATAGGCAGCAGTGTGGATCCCTCTCCAGGTGGTGCTCTTGGTGCTGGTGTGATCCAGGAGGTACTTATTGCTTTGGCCCATGGCACCCATGTCTGTCACAAACACATCAGCTGGAGGAGATCTTGCTAATTCTTTATCCAACAGCAATCTGGACAAAAAGGCACTTTAATTCTGCCTTGAAAACAAACCACACCAAATGAGTGCATTGCTCTTCTCATTAGTTTCTTTTCCTCACTATCATTTTTCTGGCCCGTGGGGCAGCTGTGACACTGCCCTTGCTGCTGACCACAGTCCAGAGGGCTGGAACAATTCCTGGTTTACACTGTGAGTAAGTAAGAAGTGATAACTCTGGTGTAGAGCACCAGGGGGGGAAATGCTCTGATCCAGAGGTAGGGAAGGTGTTCCCTGTGTCTGATCACCCCTCTGTCCAAGGATCACACACCCGCTGTGCTTAAAGGCAAGGCAGATGTTGGCTGGTAGCCCCAGAAGGGTCTTGTGCAGAAGGGTTTTGGTAAGAAGAGGGACTTTGCTGAGGCTGATGTGAGGGGGTTTGAAGGTTCAGACCCCAGCTCTCCAGACCTGGCCATCTCATGGTGTGGCAGCAGAAAGAAACCACTACTTTGTTCCCAGAGCACCTGCTTCCCCCAGTGGTGCTTTTTCCAGAAAGCACCTGGATAGCCAAAAAAGATAGCTCAGCTATTTTGTACAGTCCTAATGTTATAAATTCCCTTACTGAGTGGTAGAAATTTCAAAGTGACTTGTCCAAAAATGAAGGAATTAATCCCCAGCAGAGCAATAAATAGGATTTAAAAATCAGCCTTTGCAGCCCTTGGTGCTGATGGTTCCTATCCTCACCTCTGCCTGCAGAACGTGTCCTTGTGAAACAAGAGAAAAAGCAGCACAGCTGAACAGACCCCCCAGATACAAACAGTTGCAAGGGAGCAGCCTGTGAGAAGGTGTTGAGAAGAGTGGTGGAGTGGGGTCTGGAGCTGTTTCATACCCTGAGTGCAGGTCCTTCCCCCTAGCCCCAGCTGCACATCCCAGAGCATCCTGTGGGATGTAGGAATAGACCAGGTTTGGATTTAGAAAGTAAACTGAGCTTCACCGTGGCCACTTCTGAAGCCTTTGGGTAGTTGGTAACATCATACACCATAGGTTTGTATGCTAGAGGTCCTCAGGGTCCTGCTTTTTTGGTGATTTTCTAATAATCCTGTGGGTTTTTAAGGGGATGTGTGTTTGGAGTTGACTTTCTGAGGTGGTCAGAATGGTAAAGTCATTCCTTAAAAAAACAGACCAAGTGCCAGAGTACTTCTGCAGAGTGAAACCTCAGCCCTCCTGCAGGCAGGGGAAAAAATTCCTGTGGCTTGGGTTTCACTCCTGAGGTGCTAAATGAAAGGGCTGAAGAGGCTGACAGCTTCCATGGTTTGTTGGCTCCATGGCCTGAGGCAGTGAGGAGCAGCAGGGCAGGGACACATCCCCATCCACGGAGCAAACCCATGTTTCCTCTTCAGCCTGGGAAGAACTCCAGCCATGCTCCCAAAAGAAAATCATAGAATGGGAGGGGTTGGAAGGGACCTCTGGAGATCCCCCAGTCCAACCCCAGGATTACCCAGGGCAGGACACACAGGAACACATCCAGGAGGGGTTGGAAAGGCTCCAGAGAAGGAGACTCCACAACCTCTCTGTCTCCCTCCTCCTCCAAGCCCAGAAGTTTCTTCTCATAGAATCATAGAATTGGCTGGGTTGGAAGGGACCTCAGAGATCATCAAGTCCAACCCTTGATCCACTCCCGCTGCAGTTCCCAGCCCATGGCACTGAGTGCCACATCCAGGCTCTTTTGAAATATCTCCAGACACAGAGAATCCACTACTTCCCTGGGCAGCCCATTCCAATGCCTGATCACCCTCTCCAGAAAGAAATTCTTTCTAATCTCCAACCTAAACTTCCCCTGGCACAACTTGAGACCCTGCCCTCTTGTCTTGCTGAGAGTTGCCTGGGAAAAGAGCACAACCCCCCCCTGGCTCCATCCTCCTTTCAGGCAGTTGGAGAGAGTGATGAGGTCTCCACTGAGCCTCCTCTTCTCCAGCCTCAACACCCCCAGCTCCCTCAGCCTCTCCTCATAGGATCTGTGCTCATGTTATCCAGTCAGGACCTTGGCATTCCATTGCCATCATCATCCCCCCAAAAATTTGTTGTGTGGGCTGAAACCACGTGCTGCTCACCCAGCATGGGAACTACACTCAGGAATCACTGCAGGTGTAAAAAAATCACTCCTTCTGCTTGCAGGTATTCGTCCTCAAATCATGAATGGCCCCATGCACCCCCGGCCCCTGGTGGCACTGCTGGATGGCAGGGACTGCACTGTGGAGATGCCCATTTTGAAGGACCTGGCAACAGTGGCATTCTGTGATGCACAATCAACTCAGGAGATTCACGAGAAGGTGAGGGAAGCTGGGAGGGCTGGGCTGGGCTGGGAGACATGTGCTGCTGCCTTCCTCTTCCACTTCCTCCTGAGCAAAAAGTCTACAGGGCTGCACTTGGAGGTTGTCAGAAAAAACATCAACAGAAGTCACCACAGATTGAAATTCAGCAAAGGTGGTTTGTAAGCCAGATGTTATTTGGGGGGAAAACAAAAAGCTCAACTTATCTCTCAGCATCTTTTTTTACACATCCTTTTTTTTTTACTTTTTTTTTATTTGTGTTTTCATTTTCTTGAAGTCTGCTTGCACCCTGCACCTCCCCAGCTGTGGCACAGTTACTCTGGCTTTCCCACCACCATCCCACGCTGCAGCTGATGGGTCTCCTCAGGTTTGGCTGCACCTCAGCAGCTCATTTCTCCCTGTCAGAGAGATGGCAGTTTGCAGGCAGAACCTTGCAGTGTGGACAGATGTTTGTGCTTAGAAGCTCAGCTAGTTGTAAATACTTTTAAAATTGGGTTTTTGTGCCCATTTAGGTAACTCACTGAGGTTTGAAGGGATCAATAATCACTTCTCTAGAAAAGGGAACTACAAATAGCATGGGTGCTGATCTTTGCAGCATTTCAAATATTGAATGTGGGAGAAGGAGGGCACATTTTATGATACATTGATATATGAGCCTGTCTTGGAGAACTTGGATAGGTCTTGGGTTTCCAGAGCTCCGAGGTAGCTTATGGTGAGCACTAATGAAGATCAGAATCTCCTCTGAAGGGGCTGGAGTACAGCCTGAAGTGACTGTACAGCCTCACACAGATCTTGTCCTGAAAGCATACAGGAGAGGTCAATGTGAACAGTTTGACAGGTATTTGTGCTTCAAACAAAAGAAGGTCGAGGAGTTAAGAGTGACACAGTTGTGTTGAAAACCAGTAAATACTGCTGTAAAACCAAATTCCTTTTTAAAAGCAGAATTCCTGCTGCTTGGAAGCAGAGGGATTATCTCCATCAGATTATGGAGAAGGGTCTGAGTGAGTGACAGGCTCAGTTTTCCTCTCCCTTGTCTCCCTAGACCTAACATCATAATTTTCAGACCTCTATCCAGTCTGTTCTCAAAGGAAACAGCCTTGGTGTCGGTGGTCTCCCCCTGATGGCTTTGGTGACACCTGAAAGTGTCATCTTACACCATGCCTGGGTCAGACAGCAGTAAAACTGTGTAAAATTCCTAATTTAGGTCCTGGCTTCTGACATCTCTGTTGTGTTCCAGGTATTAAATGAAGCTGTTGGGGCAATGATGTACCACACCATCACGCTGACTCGAGAAGACCTAGAGAAGTTCAAGGCCTTGCGGGTCATTGTCAGAATAGGCAGTGGCTATGACAACATTGACATCAAAGCTGCAGGGGAGCTTGGTAAGTCCCAGCTCTGCACCCTGATTCCCTCCCACATCCCCCCCCCAAGGCTTTAAAATCACCACCAGTAGCTGCTGCTTCCCAGGGGAATGTGCTGGCAAAGTGGAGCTGCAGGCAGGAACTCCCAAAGGGGGTGAATCAGCCCCTAAAATTACAGTTGCCTTTTGTGTGTGTGTGTGTAGAGAATATTATGGCAAGAGAACGTGACCAAGAACTAAACAAAGTGGTGAAGTTTTAGATGGCAGCTCTTGGGCTCACAGTGTTAAAACTTCCCCATCAGAGTCCCTCATTCCTACACCTTCCCTGTTCCAGGTACCCCTGGTACTGATGAGTGTTCTGCTGGAACACTGACAGGTTCCTGTCTCTGGAGAGTTGACCTGGCTTTAGCAAAATTGGAGGAAGGGTGTTTTAGTAGATTTTGCTAAGTAAAATTACTCTCTTGACCTGGTCATTACTCTCTGGTTCCTGGTCATGCCCACACTGCTGGGAACATGGCATGTCAGGTGGTGGAGCAGGAATTGTGCATTTGATTCTTGCTGCCTCCTTTCCTATCTTATCAGGGGTGCCTCAGGAACCTGAAAAAGAGATTTACTGTATGGTCATGTTATGTGGGCTGCCAAAACACAGGGGGTCACCTGGTCAGAAAGGAGCCCTTGGGCCCAGCTGGGGGAATTCTTGCACACCTGGGTTTGTGGGGTACGTGGCTGTCAGACAGTGCTGGAGCTCCCAGATTTCCATCCTGGTTTGGGTGGTCACACAGACCTTTGGCATTCTGCAGACCCCTAAGTGGGAGAGTTTAATTGTATCCATGATTTCAGCAGCTGAGTTACAGCTGGTTTTGATGATCTGCTCCCAAGATTCAGCCTATCAGGCAGTCCTGTGACAGTGTTTAGGATGTCTTGTATTAAAGGTTATCTCTGGGGAAGTGAGGAATAACAGTGTGAGCCATTTCACGGGGTAATTGCAATAAGAGAGTTTCAAATAGTCATTCCTAAAAAAGCAATTCCCAATGTAGTGAATTATGTTTTTTTCTCGAGGGGAGAGCAGTGTCTTCCCAACGTAATGGTTTCTTCATGTTTTTAACTCTTATTGTTATTATCCATTATAACAATGTTCTGAGGCTTTTGACATCAAGAAAGGGAAAATATAACGAATAAAGTAATGGGATACTGCTGTATAATCCTTCTTTTTATACTTGGCAAATTGGGTGGCCAAATGATGTGGTTCTGAGTAGAAAATGTAATGACTCCCCACAAATGTAGCGGAAAGTTTAATTGGTATTGCTTCCCATAAGGTAGATTCTCAACTGTGCACTCAATAAATGACCAGTGTCTAAATGACCAGTGTCTAAACACCCTGCCTGGCCACACGCTGTCAGCTGCCTCCACCTTGCTGACCAGTTTCACCAGTTTCCAAACTGGTGAAGACACCCCCAGAGGAAGGTTCCTATTTTGAACACTCCCGCCATGGGTTTTTAATTTCCTTGCCCAATCCTAAAACCCACGGTCTTCTTGGGATCCCTCCCTCTCTCCTATCGGGCTGGGGGCTTGGGGGAGGTGTCCAGCATGGATTCTGGGTGGCCACCTTGAGCCATGGTCATTTTTTTGTGACCTTCCTCTCCTCAGGGATCGCCGTCTGCAACATCCCCTCGGCTGCCGTGGAGGAGACGGCCGACTCCACCGTCTGTCACGTCCTCAACCTCTACAGAAGGAACACGTGGCTCTACCAGGCCCTGAGGGAAGGCACCAGGGTGCAGAGTGTGGAGCAGATCCGGGAGGTGGCCTCTGGTGCTGCCCGCATCAGGGGGGAGACGTTGGGGCTCATCGGCTTCGGTAGGTTGGGGAGGGGAAAGGGACTCTGCAAACCCTGCCAACTCCAGCCTTCCAGGAAGGCTCCCTACCATTGCACTGCCCTAAGAAGGTCCCAAAATGGGTGTTTTCAAACCTGGAATTGCCACAGTGGGATTCTGATGCTGATTTTTCAGGGAAGGAGGTGTATTTTGTGAGCTTGGGCTGAGCCCTTGGAGGAGCGCTGGGGAAACCAGCTGTAATGCTGTTGTCCTCTGCTGAAACATCCCTGAATCCCAGAGTTGGGTTGGAAGAGACCTTAAAAATCACTTAGTTCCAACCAGGGACACTTCCCACTAGACCAGGTTGCTCCAAGCCCCATCCTTAAGCTCCAGTTCCACCAACTTGCCTCTTTTTGAGCCCTTCTGTCCTGCGTGGTGCCCAGGCTGGGTAAAACATCAGATCCTCAGTTCCCCTCTACCTATTGAGGGTTTCAGCTTTAGCACCAGCATCTCTGTGCCCAGCTGGAGAAGTTTTAAGAGGTGAATAACAAACAGAGGCCTTGCACACAGGGCACAAGGGGTGGGGACAGGCAGGAGAGTCCCAGCAGCACTGCAGGCATCCTTCCCACCACGGATGAGCCCTTTGCTTCTAAGTCCCAGCAGCTGTCTTTGTCATGCCCATTACCCAGCTGTTCAGCAAGAGGCTGAAGAACCTATCCCAGAAAAAGTTGCCTAAAAAAAGGGGGGGTGGTGGTTTTATTTTTTTCCCCTCTTCCTTTTAGGTTTTTCTTGGTAGACACAGCCCTGCAGAGGATTGTTTCTCTGTGATGTCCAGAGCTGCTCATTGTGCCTTCTCTGCCAGACCTGCATGGCTGTGACTGCTGCCATGTGCTGGCAGGTGCCTAATGGCCTCACCCATCATTTTTTTTTGGGTGGTTTTCTTTTAATTTTAACAGAAACAGTTCCCATTTGCTAGACCCAAGCACTGCCCTCCCTCTGCAAAGCGGCCTGGGTTTGCTCTGCAGCCGGCATCCCAGGAGGTCAGAGGGGACCCCAGGGAAATCCCTAGGACAGGAGAGCACATCCAGGTGGATCTGGTTGGTGGGAATCAGTGGAATCATCTCTCTTTCCCTCCCCTCCAGGTCGCACTGCTCAGGCTGTCGCCGTTCGAGCCAAGGCCTTTGGCTTCAACGTCATCTTTTATGACCCATACCTGCAGGATGGGATTGAGAGGTCCCTTGGTGTCCAGAGGGTCTACACACTCCAGGACCTGCTCTATCAGAGTGACTGTGTCTCCTTGCACTGTAACCTTAATGAACACAACCACCACCTTATCAACGACTTCACGATCAAGCAGGTGATTCCCCTCACACCCAGGAGAGAGTGGGTGCTGGTTTGGGGTCCCTCTGTGCTGGTTTGGGGTCCTTCTGTGCTGGTTTGGGGTCCTTCTGTGCTGGATGGGGGTCCCTCTGTGCTGGTTTGGGGTCCCTTTGTGCTGGCCACAGCAGGATGGTGCCTTAGGGGTCTGTGGGCTGGTTGCACCCACGAGCCCATTCATCTCCCCATGGTGTTACCTTGAGTTCACAAGATCACAGAATGGCCAAGGTTGGACAGAACCCTAAAAATCATCCAGTTCAAACCTCCCTGCACAGGCAGAGACACCTTCACTGCTCCTTGGTGTGGAGGTAACAGCAGGCATTGGTTTTGTTTGCCAGTACCAGCCAGATCTGGACTTTCTGTAGGAAAAAAACCCCACGTGCACCAGGACAGGGATTGCTCTGGGGCAGGAGCAGAGCTTCTCAGCACGAAAACCAGGGAGATACCCACGGGTATTGCATCAGGGTGGGGGTAGGAGTGGATCAGCACACTGAACCCACTCTCATATCTCCTTTTCCACCACCAGATGAGGCAGGGAGCATTCCTGGTGAACACAGCCCGTGGGGGGCTGGTGGATGAGAAGGCCTTAACCCAAGCCCTGAAGGAGGGACGGATACGAGGGGCTGCGCTCGACGTGCACGAGTCTGAACCCTTTAGGTAAAGCTCTGGCTTTTTTTTGTTTTGGTTTTTATTTTTAATTGGGTTGCCATCCATCATGGCGTGTCCAGGGGGTACCCAGCACCCTCTGCCTTGTCACACAGCACCCTCTGCCTTGTCACACAGCTCCAGCACTGCAGGACCCTCCTGATGGTTTGAGGAAAGGTGGCAGCACCTTGCAGCAGCCATCTGGTGTGGGCTGGCAGGAGGGTTGCGGGGGTTCAAAGGGATTCTGAGAGCTTAGAACAAGAAATCAGCCTGGGTTTCCAAAAAAACAAACCCAACCAAGTGCTCAGTATTTCATAAGGACAAATTTACTGTGGGAGTTTGGGGCATTTTTTGCCTGCAGGCTGCAGCTAGCAGGAAAGGGGGCAGTTGTCAGGGGGAGCACAGCTCCCCTCACCATAAACAGGGATGGAGGTAGAACTAGTGGTTTGCTTGTGTTTCCAGAAGCAATCTTAAAAATAAAAAGGAACATAGCTCCTACCAAGGGTAAAGCCTGTGCTGGGTGACCTGCAGCCCATCCATACATCCCCACACTGCTGCAGAGACACCCCCAAACACTGCTTCCCATGAGAGCATTAAGAGCAGGTTGGTTTTACAGCCCTCTTGGCTCTTTCTGGTGAATTTTCAGTTTAAAGCCTGCACAGGAGCTGCATCCCCCTCTCCCCCAGCACTTTGGAGACCATTTCAGGCTGTCTGGACCCTCCAGTGCCACAGGAGAGGGGCTGCAGCCAGAGGTTTGCGTATGCGGAGGGCAGGCTTAGAAGCCATTGGGCTGATCATCTTCTGTTCTCTCTTTCAGCATTGATTAATTTTAATTTTTTTCTCTCCTCCTGCCCTCAGTTTTGCTCAAGGCCCTTTGAAAGATGCCCCTAATTTAATCTGCACTCCCCACACAGCGTGGTACAGCGAGCAGGCATCCCTGGAGATGAGAGAAGCTGCAGCTACCGAGATCCGGCGTGCCATCACAGGTACCCAGGGGCAGCTCAGCCCTGTCCTGCCTGCAGCCAGGAGGGGCAGAGACAGGGATCCACCTCAGCAGGAGCCCAGGAAAAGGGGTCTAACCCTCATTTTCTTCCCAGCAAAAAGAGCTGAGAAACCAAACTTGAATTTTCTGTCGTTTGGGGTTGTTTGTGGTTGGGTGAGGGGCTGTTTGTTATTGTCCTTTTTGGGGTTTTTTTGGTTTTGTTTTGGGGTTTGGTGTTTTTGTTGTTTGTTTTTGTTTGTTGTGGTTTGTTATTTCATTTTTTTAATTAGTGGGGCTACTTGTCCAGCATGGCAAAGATCAGTGTCCATGACTGGGGACAAAAGGACATTGAAGCAATACTTGCTGCTCCCTTTAATGGTGCTCTTCCACAAGGTGGTGCAGACCATAGCCAGAACCAAGGTCCCAAAGCAGTGAAGACACCTCTATCCACCTCTTGCTGTCACAAAACAGAATCACAGAACATTTAGGTTGGAAGAGAGCTCCAAGATCACCCAGTCCCATCTTTATCAACACCATAATCTAACTACTACACCATGTCCTTAAGGACCAGGTCCAAATGCCTTTTAAATGCCTCCAGGGATGGTGACTCCACCACTGTCCTGGGCAGTCCATTCAGGCTGTTTGGTGTGGGTGATATTCCAGCAAATGGATGGTTCTCTTCTAAAAACTGACACACACACACACACACACCCCTTGCTGCCCTGGCTGCAGAGTTTCAGGTCTGGCCAGCCCCTGCTCCAGGGAGCAGCATTCCTGAAAGCTGAGCTGGGACTCAGCAAT
This sequence comes from Calypte anna, assembly GCF_003957555.1. Taxonomy (NCBI): domain Eukaryota; kingdom Metazoa; phylum Chordata; class Aves; order Apodiformes; family Trochilidae; genus Calypte; species Calypte anna. Next base: position 32,508,242 of record NC_044252.1, on the reverse strand, counting down.
CTGACCTCCAACCTGCACCTCAGGCCAGCCCAAAGCTCCTCCTGACATGAGGGATCCCATGCCTGCCCCCCACCTTATTAACAAACAAAATGAAATGGAAAATCAGGAGCTCATTAGCAGAGGGTGATGAAGCTGGGACTTGCCTGACACATCTCACCTTTCTTACCAACTCCAGGGCGCATCCCAGACAGCCTAAGGAACTGCGTGAATAAGGAATTCTTTGTCACAACAGCCCCGTGGTCAGTAATAGATCAGCAAGCAATTCATCCAGAGCTCAATGGTGCCACGTACAGGTAAGAGGGAGAAGGGGACCCGCGCAGCCGCCTTCCCCTCCACAGGAAGGGGTGGGAATTCCAGCTTGGAAAAGCAGCACAAAAGCAACAATTTCTACATCGGCTCAGCCGGTGCCTGCGATGTCCCCATCCATCGGGACTGGCAGTGACATCGCTGTGATTGTTACCACTGCTTGCTTTATCCAGGGGTTTATAAAGCCTTCCAGTCCTCCAGAGGGCTGGGTGGCACCTGGGTGGCATCTCCCCAAGTGCCAGGACCCCCAGACCTGCCAACAAGCAGGACACAACTCCCAGACTGAAGCAGCAATTGCAGATTTGCTCTGCACTTCTGTCTGTGCCCTCCCCTGGGCTGGGACCTGGCCCAGCTCGTGGTTTCCTGAGCCAGGGTAAAAACACCAAGTACAGGTCTGTACCCTGGCTGGGCAAATTTCCACCTAAATCTCTGAGGTCAGCATTACTCATTGCTCCACTTTGGATGGCTCCAAGCACCCTGATAGGAGACACCAGGCATGAGGACTCAGCTGGAGCACAGGCAGCCTTCAGCCCAGCACCAAGCAGACTTTGAGTAGAAGACAAACTCGTGGGCACCTCAGTGCTGTGAGAAGGCAGAGGCAGGAGCACCCCCAGCCTTTGAGAGGGCAAAACCCTGAGCATCCCATGTGCCCTGGCCCTGCAGGATGACCACTGCCTGGGGGGAAGGCAGATTGCTCACTTTGCCCAGCAGAACCTGAGGACTGAAACCTCCAAACCTGCTGAAAACTTCACCCTTGGTCCTGCCCCCCACTGCTCCCAGGCACGTGGGCACTGGCATTACCCTGGGGACAAGCTGTGCCTTCCAGGCTTAACCTCTGCAGGGTGCTTCATCCTTCCTAAGCTCCTTGGGAGCCACGGCCCTGGTGCCCCTTTAAGCTGGGGTCAGCTCCTCACCTACCCCACCTTCATGGGCAGGTAGAGCCTCTCCCTCCCTTCCCCTCTGCCTGGCCCTGAGGTGCAGCAGCAGCAGCAGGGACCTGCTCAGTCCCCACACAGCCCCCAGACCTCCAGAGAGCTTTGGCCTCATTGCCCTCACATCACATCTTCCCCGTGGACAGCTCAAGAAATTCTCCTTTCTTCTCCTTTGTCAAGCTCAGTGTTGGTTCTAGGAATACACAGAACTCACCCTGCTCTGAGAAAGGCAGAGGGGCTGCAGCCCCCTGTGTCTGCTCTCTGGTTCCCTGAGGAAGCTGCAGCTCACCTGATGGAGAGGCAAACCTTACAAACCATCCTACAAACCTTACAATCCTTCCTTACAAACCTTGCAAACCTTCCTACAAACCTTACAAAGCTTCCTACAAACCTTCCCAAGCAGGCGTGGGTGTTCAAAGGCTCTGCAGAGCAGGGATGATTAAGTCATTAAGGGTGATGGCATTTACCCTGTCAGAGAGCATTCCAGATGATCCCTTACCCTGTTCTTTTCCAAAGAGAAAAGCTTCCTGATGGTTCAAGGAGCTGTTGGAAGGTACAGCACAAGATGCAAGCCCAGTATCCCAGTGAAGGACACTCAGCTAAGGCCCAGCAGCACTGATCTAACTTCAGTTCTCCCTTGTCACTTAAAGGAAAATCCCCAGCTGGTAGAGAAGTGGAACCTTTGCAGCTCGTTTCCTCCATCTCCTCTGCATGGTTGGATGATTGGCTCTGTCTGAGCTGTGCTGTGACAAACCTGCCTCTCTCTGTCCCCTCTGCCAGGTATCCCCCTGGGATGGTGACTGTGGCACCAGGAGGAATCCCAGCAGCCATGGAAGGCATCATTCCCGGCGGCATCCCCGTGACCCACAACCTTCCCACAGTGGCACATCCTTCCCAAGCTCCATCTCCCAACCAGCCCACAAAACACGGGGACAACAGGGAACATCCCAACGAGCAATAGCAGATAATTTAAACATAAATAACAGATAAAAGGCATTCAATAAACTCGGGACCAAGAGACATTGGAAAAGAAGTTATACACGAACTAAGGAAAAACAAAAACAAAACAAAAACAAAGGAATTTGATACTAAATTTGTAATGTTGATTTTGGACAGAGGCATCATTGATGTTCCAGTGTTACTGACAAGGAGATAGCAGTCAGGACTGGGGAGAAGCCCTGAAGAAGTCACCTGCTTACTGAAGCACTGAAAACAAAACAAAACCTAGGATGTGATACATTAATGATCAACTTCTGTTATTGTGTGTTGAGTTTCCTTCATCTGTGCATCAATCACATGAATAAAAATAGATTTTTTTTTCCCCCCCCCTCAATTCCTTGGGAAGGACAGGGCTTCTGCACCTGTTTCCAAGCATTTGCATTGAGCAATCCTCACAGAATTAACACAGAAATGTAAGAGGAAACCATTATGTGGCTTCAGCCCTTTCCTTACTCTTATTACCTCTTCAAAGGGGAAGCATCCCTCCTGGCTTAGAAGAAAAAAAAAAAAAACAACAATAGTAATCCTTTTTTTCTTTCTTTTTTTTTCTTTTTTTTTTTTTTTTTTCTGCAGTCTCACAGGGCCAGTGATGTGTAACAGATGTTCTCCTGCCAGGTTTAAGTTGTAGCCATTCCAGCCAGGATCTGTGGGATGGGGAAAGCAGAAAGGGCTCCTGGCAATGCTGCCCCCCTCCCTAAAACTCCCCCCAAACTCCCAGCTAACAAACCCCCAAACTGCCAGGCTCTTCTCTGCCCAATACACTGAATAAAGTAGCTGTGCATTCACCTATGCCCTGCAATGATGCAAGAAAAAAAACAGAAGGAAAAAAAAAAAAAAAAGGAAAAAAAAGAAAAGAAAAAAAAAGAAGAAAGTATTAAGTTTCACACACTATTTGTACTCAAATATATTTTCTCAGTTTTAAATCTGCAGCTATTTTATCAAGTGGAAAAAAAAAAAGTCTTGAGCTGGAAAGGGTTCAAGAATAATGTTGCATTTCCTTATGTCTCAGGAAACACTTTTTATGGCAACTTGTCAGACTGTCTATGAACAAAAAAAAAACAAAAAACAAAAAACCCACTTTTTTTAGACATTGAAAAGTCTTCTTTTCTTCACGTGATATTTTATACGAGAACACTTCAAAATGTGTTATTAGATGTGATGATTTTAACAAATCCTATTAGATTTGTATCAACTTAGCTACATGTTATATTCATAGTCTTTTGTGAATCATCGCCTTCTTTTTTTTTTTGTTTTTTTAACAAGATGGCCTATTTTGAGCCTTTGTATGGGTACATTCCTGTTTCTGTGACAAAAAAAAATTATCTTAAGCTGTCCCAAATGGAAAAAAAAAAAGAAAAAAAAAAAGAACCCAATGGCTATCAGCAGTATGTTCTGTTTTAGTGTGTTACCGTTACTGTATTTGTTTATTGTAAAGGTGGACATTTAGCCTTCAGTGCAGTTTTCAATAAAAAAAGTGATAAAATTCCTATAATTTCTGAAAGGTCAGAGCTGGGGCTGCAGCCTGGCTGAGGCTTCAAGTCGAAGACTTCTGAGAAGGCAGCAGGGAGGTGCAGGAACTCTTCCTCTGTGCCCTCCTCTGCAGGGGAGTTGTTGGGTTCCTCCGGCAGCAGAGGAGGAGCTGGGACCCCGTTGGCTTCACAGTGACACCGGGTGACACTTCAGGAGACAGAGCCCTGACCTGTACCAGCCCCTGGCTCCCTGCAGCAGGACTGGAGAAAATCCCAGAAACTCAGAGGAGTTTGGAAGCTGCAGTGATGCAGCACCCATGGGGCTGGAGAGGGACCCAGAGCGAGCAGAAAGCAAGAAGTGTCCAGGTTACAGACAAGAAGAGCCCAGGTTACAGACAAGAAGAGTCCAGGTTACAGAACTCTTTTGGTTGCTTTCAACTCAACTGCCAGCTCCTTACCAGCTGCAAACTTTGGAAAAAAAAAATATCCTAGAGAGGTGTGACTGCTTTGTCTCCACACAGCATTCCAGGGATTATCCAGCATCACTGAGAAACCAGGAGGCTAAAACAGGTTCATCACAAGGAAGTTGTTTGGGAAGCACTGAAATTGCAGCTAAAAACCAAGAGGAAACCATTTAATTGATGTTAAAATTTAGATGTGGTTTGGTATTTTCATGTGGATTTAAATAAGATGGGTGCAAGGACTTCCCTGTGCCATAGGCTCTGCCATGCTGCTGGCTCCTGGACACCAGGACACGGGGAGCTGAGCTCAGAGCCCACAGGGAGCACCCAACCTCCCTCTCAGCTGGACCCAAGGATGGAGGCAAACGTGGCTGAGAGTGCTCCAAGTGCTCCAAGCTTCTTAGGAGTGGAAACTCAGAGATCCCGGGGGTGACAAAGCCCAGGACACGGTTCAGGAGCTCCCCCACCTCTGGTGGGCATCAAGAACCTGCAGTGCCACCACCAAAGGGAAGGAAGAGCCCTGGAAGTGGAGAGGGAGCAGCAGCATCCCAGTCCTGCTGGTGCAGGGGGAAGCAGGACACTGCCACACTGAGATGGAAAATTATTGGGAAAAGACAGAGGAGAGGAAAGGAAAGGAGAGAGATGCTGCTGCAGATGTGACAGCACCCACAGAGCCATCCTGCTGCTGGGTGGGAAGGGGCAGCATGGAGGAGCAGTGTCAGAGGTCCTTAAACCAAGCAGCTTGAAGGTGAGAGACACTAAAATAAAACCTGAAAAGGTTAAGGGAAGTTACTGACCAAAAGGGCTCACCAGAGAAGCAGCACTTCAGGGAGGGGCTCCAAGTGCACACAAGCTGGGTTTGTTAATGGGGTAAACACAACCTCAGTAATAGTTGCCATAAGCCATGCAGCAGAATTTTGCAAGAATCCAGAATGACTAAATTTTAATATATTAAAAACAAAAGAAGTACAGGGATTTTTTTTTTTTCACGAAGGAATTCATAAATAAAACCAGAAAAAAAAAACCCAAAAAAACCAACAACAACAAAACAAAACCAACCAACCAGATGTAAAGGAGGTAGCAAGAGAAAGCCAAGTTCTGTGCTAGGAAAGCGTGTGCTACTGCCAGCCAGAATATGAGGAAAAATAAACAGTGAGAAACCCAATTTTAGAGATTTACTTGGCTAAAAAGAGCAGAACTTGCCAACAAGCTGCAAGGTAGTGTTTGCAAATTAATCTCAGTCTTTGTAAACAAAATTTCAAGTCTGTAATTGGAGGAGAGTGCCCATGACCATCCAGTGACTGCTGGGCTAGCACAAAGCAAGGGATTGCATCTCTTTTATCTACAGGTACAGGAGGTTTGGATTACTTGGGGCTTGGGGGAAAAAAAAAAGAAATACTTCACCAGTTCTGAAACAAGCTGTGAAGCCTGGGAACCTGAAGAGCCCAATTTACAGCACATCAGAACCAAACAACAGTGATCAGGAAAGCCAAGAGCTCAGCAGTCCCAGGACTGTCCTCTGACAGGAGGAGAGCAGAGGGGACTGCACCCACCATGGTGAGGAGCTGGGACAGGGACAGCCAGGCCACCAGGACTGGGAGAGGAGGGATGGCTGCTCAGCTTTGGCTCAAGGAAGACTTTCACATTCTCCCCAGGTCAGGAGGAAGCTTTGCTTCCTCAGATGGAACAGTGCTGCAGAAAGCAAAGAGGGGAGATGTAAAAATTCTGCAGAGCATCTTGAACACACCTTAAATCAGCCTCCTGAAGGCAGGGGCTTAGCCCTTCCTTCCAATGGTGGTCTGGGTCCTGGGGCAGCTAGGATCTGAATTTCCAGCAATCTGGCTCCCCAAGCAGAACTTCTAATGCTGGCAGCTGCAGTCCTGCCCTAGCAGGACCTCCAGAAGTGTGGTGGTTACAGCAGGACAGGTGAGTGCTGGCACCGAGCACCCAGCTCAAGATCCTGGCAATTCCCATCCCAGCTTTTCTCCACATTCACTTCCAACAGAAAAGCTTTTCAGTCCTCAGCTAAATGAGGTACAGAGTGATGCCACTGCAAGGTAAGAAAAGAGACCCAGAACAGCCCCCCCCCCCCGTTTAAGAAGCAAACTGAAAACAGGACCATATGCTTGTGAAGAGCCTCTTTAGTGTCTGCAGTTTGCCTGCTCAGTTCAGGGAGATGATCCATACACTGCAGGTAAGCATGCATCCTTGCACCTGGGAATCTGCACATGCACCAATCAGGAGATCCAATGGCCCAAAAAGGGGGAAAAAAGAAAAAAAAAGACATTTCATAATAAACCTCAGTGGAATCTAGGCTGGGGAAATTGCAAACTTAATACAGTACTTCATTATTTCGATACTTTCGGTGTCGTCACCAGGTTTATGTAGGAGTTGTGCACATTTCAACACCATCCAAGCAGCATTTGGAAGAAAAACCAGCAAGTTCCTCAGGGTTTCCATAGCTCTGAACTACATAAAAATATGTGCTATGGGGCTTCTTTCCAAATTCTAATTAAAACCATTTTATCTAACTGCAGAATTTCTTATTCAACCACCACACCATCAAAAAGTGCTTTTCAAGACACCCTGAATTGCACTGTATGTGTAAAAACTGGCATTAACCTTTAGTGTTTCAGTGAGATTTTTAGATAAACTTTATCCATTACAGGTTACATGGCTAAAGTTATCAAATATAATAAAACTTCTACTGGAGAATATACTCTGAACTTACAATCTTAGGAACTTACATAGGTTTAAGTATGGCCACATCAATCAACATGCAAGAAACTCCCAGGTTTACATACTGAGAAATATATAACACAGTGCTTTGAAAATAACTTCAGCATAGATTCTTCTGTTGAATTAGAACCTCCAAGTGTTTACTCACTAGATTTAATGACCCAGGAGTAACCCCTTTAAAAAGGTTTTTTGCATTTGCAACAGTGTTAAGTTGAAAGAATAAAGGATGAAATGATGCAGGGTTTGGATCACAGCAAGGTGGAGTTCTGACAATAGGAAATTCTCAGTGTTCTCAAGTTTCACACAATTTTTGTTTAGCATATGCTCACTTGGAATAAACCCCCTATAGTTTAGGTCACTTCTCTGAATAAATATTCTTACATATACTGAAAGGAATCTAGTAGCTATTAGAAGAAAAAAAAAATGAAAAAAAAATCAAAACCAAAAGCAAAAAACCCAAAACTTTTTCAGGAAACAAATCATTTCACTCAATGAAAAATTTAGCTTCTCTTCCAGTTTGTTCTGCAGTTTAAATTTTATTATCTGGGCACAGGAGTAACTAAATTATTAGTAATGAATGTATTCTTACTTATGACTTGCTGTGGATATTTTGTGCAAACAAAAAAAAAAACCTCACAATCTGACCTGGGCACTAGTGAGCGTTCACATCAAAAGGGCCTTTCACAGAAATGTGCCAGAGTATCTAAAAGGTGATGGAGAATCCTAGGTTCTGCTGTCAAAGGATCTCAAGAGGGAAGAGATGTCACCCATCTCACGTGCTTTTTCCTAAGTGCCCTTATTTGAAAAGATTTCTTTGCAATAATTAAGATGCTGGTATACTTTTCCTATTACACAACCTCTTACACAACCACATGCGGTACATTTATAGACAGATTTACAATCAGAAAGAAAAAGAAATGGGGTGTTTTTTTTTGTTTTGTTTTGTTTTTCTGTCTTGATAATAAAATTAGCCGTTTTTTGTTTCTTTGTTTTTTTATACAAACTGTAGTCCAGCCCATTTTGCTCTCCTCACACAGCAGATGAGCTTCTAGACTCTCCATGCTGGTCAGAAAACTCCTTTACAGCACGTATCCCCTGGAATCCAGTCGTTCCACAACAAACTGCTGGAGCACAACCCTAACTCTGGGGGGAGGTGGAGGGGTCAGACAACTCTGTGCTGGTCGTTTCCTTTTGAATTTCTTCTTCTTCTTCATCATCATTCATCATCATCATCCTCATCTTCCTCACCATCAGACAGGGAGGTGCAAGGGCGGATCTGTCGGTACCGGTCCAGCCACTTCTCCACCATTTGGGTGACCAAGGGGTGATTGCGTCGCCGGGAGCTTTTCTGCATGGCCACCAGCACCCCTCCCTCTGTCACACAGCAGTCCAGCCACTCCCGTAGCAGCTTTTCCTGCTGCTCCTCATTACCTATCTTTGGGGGAAAAGAAAAAGGATTGAGGATTAAGGCTGAAACATCAGCAGGGACTTCAAGCGAGGCACCCGCCGTGTTCCGGGGAGCCAGGCGGTTCCTTTGCAATGCTGACTGCACCCCCCTCACTGCAGCTGGGAGCTTCTCAAAGCCAAACTGGTTTCCAACCAAAATAGGAATGCTCTGGAAATATTCCCCAGCTCTTCTTCTGCATTTTTAGATGTGTATTTCCAACACAACCTGCCTCTATTGCACTTATTTGTGAGCACCTGATAACGTCAGGCACCATAAATCAAAAGTCCTAGAGGAGCTTTCTGGCTTGCCAGAGCAGTTTTTAAGGAGTCCAGCAGCTCCTGACATCAAACATTTCCTCTTTTTAGATACAAGAAGTGTCATGGCTTGCTGAAAAAAAATATCCCTCTCTTGACTTCAAGTCCCTGCTTTTCCTCCTTGCTACAGGATGCCCACTTCTTGCAATGACTTCAGGTTTTCCAGCCCTCCCTTCCCCCAGGCACACACTTCACCCAAGTGGTTCCCTGTCTTTATCATAATTATTAAAGAAGAAACAAGTTGAGTTTCATTTGAAAAGGAAGGAGAGCATGCTGTTACTACTGGCCAATATGTATTTTGTATCCTTAAAAAAAACTAACCAAACAAAAAAACCCCACCACAATTTAATTCCTAGAGTCAGAACCCTTATTTCTGTCAGAATCCCTTATTTCTGTCAGAATCCCTTATTTCTGTCAGAATCCCTTATTTCTGTCAGAATCCCTTATTTCTGTCAGAATCCCTTATTTCTGGGTCCTTGGGTCAAGGTGTGCTTGTGCTCAGTGAGGCTGCACTCAATTTAGAGCCAGAAATAAGTATCAAACTGGTAGGAAAACACCTTTCAGAATCACCTCAGATGCTGGGGAAAGGAGCAGCACTGACTGAACAGAGCAGCACAATCCCTGTAACTCCCTCAACACCAAAAATAAGTGGTGCTGCAGAGACTGCTGAGGCCACAGTTTCAACAAGGCCACCAACCAGACCTCCCCTCTCTTACCTCTTGAGCAGAAAGGAAGTGAATGTGCAATAATTTCCTCTCACTGTCCACCAGTGGCAGAAAAGTGACAGTAACATCATCGTCAGTGTTCAGGTTAGCACCAGCACCTCGATTGCCATAACCATCATTCTCCATGGCAACCAGAGCAGAGAAATGGCCCCTGGTGTAGCCCAGAGCAATGGGGCTTTTCCAACAAAAACTCTGTTCCCATAACAAAGGCAAATACACACCTAAGGCAAATGGAAACAAAGGGTGAGACTGGGAGCTAAAATGCTCAAGGGTGAAGAATTTTTAATACAAACCTTTGGCTTTTGGTTAAACACCCAAACAGCAGCACCTCACAAGTGTTTAAAACCTCCTTGGTTTGCTCTACTCTAATATAGGTCACTTCTTTTTTTAGTCTAGGTAATTATTTTTAGGTAAAATGAGATCAGTCAAGTATCTCTGCAAGTGTACAAGTTTAGACAGAAAAGCCATTACAATTACACCCAATGCCATATGACCACCCCAATAAAACCTATGGTCTGTAGTACAGTGATGAACAAAAAACAAGGTTAGAAAATACAGTATTGGATGTTTGGTAACACGCCTTAGAAATTTAAAAACAAAAATTAAAAAGAAAAAAATACCAGATTCTGCACCACAGAAAGCAAAGCTGCAGTCAGATGTCTATTTTAACCAGAAGACAAATTCCACCATCTGCTTACAAAACTCATTATTACAAGATCCTCCAGCACTAAATGCTCTTCAGAATGCAGCCCATCCCAGAGACAATGGGACTTCTCAAGCACTGTACTGACAGATTAAATTAACCCACATCAATTATGCATGTCTAGGCTCAAAAGAAAACCCAAAAAAAGCCAGACTCAAAAGCTGCTTCTGTTTTGCTCAGATGCAACAAATTACTGATGTCACAGATTCTGAAAGCAACCTGCACTTTTTCTCCCCACCATTTTTAGCAATAAAAGACAGTAATTTGCTTGAGGTGCACCAAAACCTCAAAATAAAACCAGAGCTCCTTTCTTCTAGGAAGATAAATAATTCTTGGTGTGTACTGCTGCAAGACAACTCCAGCAGGAGCATACCTTACCTTGTGACAGCTTAAAAATAGCCAGGCATAAACTTAAGTGCACATGTAGCATAGCAACCTTCCCTTGTACAGCTGCTGCCAGCAAGTTTGGAACAGACACTGCAGCAAAACAAGGCACTTGAGCAGCCATGGAGCTGGGAGGGCAAGGCTGAAATGGAGAGCTGAGGCAGAGGGGGGGTTTGGGAGGTTTTGCTTCAGGTTAGAAAGAGGCTTTCTTGGCTGCAAGAAAAATGAGTGGAGGCCACAAGTGTTTGTTCCTTTTTCCCCCCGTTCTTGAAGTGGCAATTAAGAAACAGGCAAATGTCTTCCCGTTTCTTTTAGGTCAGAGTTTCAGAGGTAGATTGACAGCACCCAGAGTTAAGGACAAATCCATGCCTCACCTCCTGGCACTCCCTTCCTCCTACCCCTGTTACCATCAAGCCTCACTTGAGTTCAATACTAACCACAAAAGATGCAGAACAAGAGATAAGGATTAACCAAAAAATTCCCAGCTTTTACATTTAAGGAAAGAACCAAAAATCTGGTCAAAATTCAGTTCTGTTGAAAAAACTCCATAGCAACAGTCAAGTGGAGTGAAGAGTGTCCCTTGATTCCTGGAAATTCATTTGTGCACACATGTAGAAATAACCTGATAAACTTTTTTTCCAAGCTTTACTTTGAAGCATCAGCAAAACACTGAAGCACCAAGGCTTGAAAATTCAATTTATCAGCATTGTGAGTTTCATTTAAATGTGATGGTGTCATCTCTACATGTTACCTGGGTCACCAAAACACCCTCAGAATGACTGCTTCCCCCTTTTCTTCCCCAAGTTGGGATCTGAGGAATATACCTAAAGGTCCCTCCTTCCACTGCCAACCTGTGGCAGGAGCTTTACACCAGGGTGTAGGGCTGACTGGGAGCTGCTGGGTGAGCACCCACTACTCACCCACTCAGCAAAAGAAGGGAAAAAACCCAATTAAAGCTCATGGGATCACTCACCAGTTCCCATCATGGGTAAAAATCCAGATGGCATTCAGGGAATGTTACCTTGCCACCCATTCACAAAGCCAGTTAACACCCTGCTGCCCCAAACTGGTAGATTTTGACCCCAAAGTCTTGTCAGGGCCAGACAAATCAGTGATGAGTAAAGGATCTCATCTGTATGGACACCTCATCTAATGACACACAACTCCTGCATCAGGCACAGGTTCATCACCTGGTCAGGAGTGGAACTGACCTGGATGCCTCAGGGTAATTTCTAACACTGCCAATCAGCAAAATTGGAAACAAAACTGGAAAATTTTTTCACTGCTGTTTTTTTCTTAGTAAAAATACCACACTAACAGCTCTTCCCCAAGTCAGAAGGCTGTGTTACACTTTCCTCCTCAACATTATGGATGAGCTGCCCAAGAATGGAATTTCAGGCATTATCAGAGAATATCTCAGTGCTCTGAAGATTTATAAAAGTCAATTTGATACAAACTGAGAAGGCAGTGGCACAATAGTGATGACATGCACAGAAAATAAAGGGTATGGGGCTAACACATCTTGGGAGCCATCCATGTAGGATTTAGTTTCTCCAGCCTGATCTGATGATCATTTCAGTCACCTTCTTTCCTGTTTAATTTTAAAAGCTGTCTATTCATGGCACTCAATGCATGCAGCTAGAGTAGGAACACACTTAAATGGGGTAAATGGATCTTTCGTGTCAAACCCTTAATATTTAAAGAAGCATTAAAAGTCAGTTGCAGCCTGGGAAACCAGGAGGCTGTCAGTTCTGGGACTCAGAGCAGTTACAGCCAGGATGCCAAGCTGGAACAAGGACTCCCTGGAGAAAAAAAATCTGATCAGGAAGATTTTGGGGGTGGGCAGGTATGCACTGCTATGAAATGAACCATGATGATAAGTATTAACAAAAATAATACATTCACTTCCCCATCTCTGTTATAACCCACTTTTTTTTTTCTCCCTCTTTGTTTTCTCATGAATGTGATCTCACACACAGGCAGGGTGTTAAACAGCAAGTCAGAGAATCCTGAGCACTCCTCAAAGCCTCACCAAAGGAGCATGTGCTGAGCAAAGCTGACACACAAGCCCAGAACAGCAAGTCCTGCAGCAGCTCTGTCCTGGCAGCCCTTCCTGCTCCAAGTCCCACAGCTGTTTGGTGTCAGCTATGCTGCTAACATTTAATTAGCACACATTAACCACAAGAAATGTGGTTGGGCAGGGACAGGAGTAACTCCAGGTAATTTGTCACAGGATTCCCAAGTTCACCTGCTGACTGAGTCGTGTTTCTGTGGATGGATGGATGTGGCTTGTGGCAGGCAAATCACAAGTCAGAAATATTTGTCTGATTAAATTCCTGGAAACTCCAGTAAAAGCTGTCCCAGACACCTGGTTACCTTCTGGTTCAGAGAGCAAGAAAATAATTTCAGCATATTTAGGCCATGTAAGACTTGTCAGTCTCAATGCCCAACCTCTAAAATAAAAACATTTTGCAAACTGCTCAGGTTTTAAGTTAAAAGCAACACAGACCTGAAGTGTCAGATCTACACCACAGGAATAACTGCTCCTTCCCAAGTCTGTCTTTTTATCACCTCAAATAAAAGTAAGCATGTAAATACAGGGAGTAAAGCATCTCTCTTCCTCACTTAAAGAGGTTTTGTCACTGCCCAGAACTCACAAGCAGAACATTAACTCCTCAACATGGAGAGCAGATTTACAGACAGACACCGTGGGGTTTTTGCTTCCTTCCAAAGTCAGTGTACTTTTTTTTTTTTTTTTTTAATCACAAAAAGAGATCTTTCAGGAAGTTCTCTACTATGCTATAAATAGACAGCAATATTCTGGTGAAAACAACTGTACAGCATTGAGCAGATATACTTGAGGCCAGGAAGATGAAAACAGTCAGAACAAGCACCCAACACCCAACAGCTCTTCCCACATCACTTGTGTTTACAGCTGAGCATGCACAGGTGCTCCCAGTCCCTTCCTCTATTTTTATTCCTGTAGGCTGGCAAATATTCAAGTGCAGAGGAAAGCTGCCCAAATACGTATTTGGCATGCAAAACAGAACAGACATCTCCAGAAACCTCCAGCCTTACACCTAAACAGAAGTGGACTGAGGTAGCTCAATATCTCTGCATTTATCTGAGGGAAAGCAAAGCTGCTTGTCCAGAAGAGGAGAAACAGTCAGAAAGAACCTGCTCAAGCAAAATTACAGTACTACTTGAGAAGTAGGTTGGTATTTGATGTAAAGTGTGACTGAAACAGATTTTTGTAAACTTCCTTTTAACTAAATCACACAACACCCCTTTTCAGAAAGTGAGACTTATATCAGTCAACCAATATTCTGTAATTCTAGCTAAGTTACCAGATTTTATACCTCACATGAGCATTTATAAACAGAATTCCTTCATTTTCAGCTTCTTCTCTGTCCATTCAAGCTGCCACCTCTTCTACTTTAATAAACCACAAGAAGCTCAGCTGTGTCATCCTCCACCCTTGTCCCTTGCTTTAAAGGTGACTCCACTATTTTTATGTGCTGCTCCACCAGCCACCTCCTGAGGTGCTGTGCTGTGACAAGAATGTCCCCTCTGTCCCCAAAGAGCACCCAGCAGACACCACCAGCAGGAACTACACCAAACACCTTCTGCCTCACCCCCACATTTGAGCCTCCTTCAAGAAATGCAAAATGCAGCTTTTATTTCCAAGATGAACATTTACAGCCATCAGTACCATGAGCAAATGGTACACCACTCATTAAACCTCTGTGTCTTGCAGCAGTACAAACCCCAAACCTTTTGAGATGTTTTCACAACTGGAATATTCTGTATAAATTGCAGACCAAAGGTGTTGTCTGGAAGTCAAAACATATTTTTACTGTGGCAAGAAGCAGCATCCCCACCATACACTGAAAAACTGCAAGTTTTGGGGGGATTGGTTTGGGTTTTTTTAATAGCTAAAGAAAATTCACCTACAATGTCACCAGCTTCATGTCTCTCTCAGTTCAACTTCATGGTTTATAGCTGAACCTGTTTATAAAACTGGATTTGAAACACTGAAGGCTTACCTTGGAAGCGGGTATATCCTAATGTTTCTCCTCGGAAACTCTTATAATATTTTACTCCATAAACTATAATTGGTCTTCTAAGAATATGTGCAAGTACAAAAATGTGTGTCTGCTCCAAACTTGCTCCAGGCTGAACCAAACAGAAAGAAACACAACATTTCACTCTTCATTCTTCACTTTAAGATTTAAAATATAGTCTCTCAACAAGACAGATAATTTTAAGTGATCTACCTTTGGCAGGAAAAATGAAAGGCTAAAAGACTGCTAAACTTCAGTGGGAAATAAAAAACAACATTTCAGCTTACAAGAACTTTATCTATAGTCAGTAATAACTCTTTTTCCTATTGCCCAGACTCAGAAATCCAACACTTCACTCCCCAGTTAGCAGTGAAACTCCACAGAATGAGGAAAGGTTAAGGTAAATACCTTGTGATGACAGGAAAAGAGCCCATGCAAAACAAATCACAAGAAAATAGCATCACAATCATGTTTATATTTCAAAAGAGGATTTAAAATAATTTCTATCATTGGAAGCTAACAGGAATGTAAGTATCCTTTTGGAGGGGAGTAATAAAATACCAACTTACTGAGGTTTTAGTGTAAGCTTTCAGATTTGTAGGTATGTTGTAGGAGTGCTGCAGGAGCCAGAAGGCAGGATATTAAATAGACATCTCTATTCTACAGACTTCACTCTGACACCAAAAGGTTTTTTGGGGTTTTGTTTTGTACTGTGCTGTTTAATGGTAAGCTCAACTATTAGAATTTCAAATTAACTTTTCCATCTTGGCAGGAAGAGTCTACCCAGGAAGACTTGAAAGATACCTGGCTTAAGAGGAGTGTTTTCCTTTACACATGAAAACACTCCTGAGTTCTTGAACTTTCTTTTCAGAAAGATTAAAATATCCTCTCAACAGCCAGCTTACCAAGCAGCTTTCTTACCTGGCTTGCAAGAGAGAGGATGAATGCCCAATCTTCCTGCCACTGTTCCTCTCTCAGTGAGAAATGTAAACCAAAGCTTTGGGAATACCACGATTCCCACTCTTTCCAGCGTGTGTAGAACCTGCAGTGTTAGAGACAAAAAAAGAGCCATAAAGATATTTACTCAACCACCACACACCTGAGAGCAATGTTCAGCTCTTGTATTTTTCTATCCTGACTCTGTATAGAAGGGTGAAAAAGGGGCATACACCAACAGAAATGCATTTTTATGTATTTATTACTTTAACTTCAGGAGATTTAAGGAATTTCTCATTTAAGGAATCACTGGGGATCATAATGCCTACAGCAAACACACTGTAATAGATGCAGGTTCCTAACACGCTCCTGGATAGTTTATGCTTGGTGTAGTAAAGGGTTTTTTAAGCATTATTGAGGCTTATTTGGTTTTAAGTGTTGATGTGTAGGGAACAAAACCTACTTCATGTAAGAGGAGCTGCTCATTCTCCTCCACACAACACCAGGATTCTCTACTCATGACCATGTTATAGCAAATTGCCTGCAAAGTACTTCTGTATCAACTACCAACACATCATAGTTAAGAGACTGAATTTCTTTTATGTCACTTTTTGGAGCAAGGAATATGGTAATTATATGGTAATTTCACATTATATGGAATAATTACAAAAGCAGCATGGATATATGTCAAGTATATAAAGTGGGATTAACTTGATTTACACTGAAAGTTTTGAAGTCAGATGATTTCTCTTTGTTAAAATCAGCATTTCTGATCTCTAGTTAGGTCCTAATGTTTTATCTTTCTTAGGCAATAAAAAAGTGACCTGCAAACTAAAAAGCAGATGCTGGCTTTTTAAAACTTTAAATTCAGCACCCCCACTGCACTATGGAAAGGCCACAGTCTCACAGCAGGAACATGGGTTTCATGAAGGATCTTAAGCCAACTTTTAAACAATGGCCTTTACTGTGAATACAAAGAAACCATTCTGAAGTTCAGCATAGTAAAAAATAAAGTCACTGAAATTAACTCATTTCATTAAAATCTGAGAAAATTAACAGACAGTGAACGTGTGGGGAAGAAACCTCCTGACCAAGCACCTTGTGCTCAATTGATTTGTTGCTAGGTCTCCTGAAAGAAGTTTAATCAGATTCAGCTAAAAAAAAAAAAAAGTTAGCTGCAGATGGTTGCAGATGTTTTTAACTTTGTGGACAGAAGTCAAAGCTCAAGATTTTGATCTTATTTAAAGCAACTTTTTCAGTTTAACACAGGAGAACTGAATGCATCTGGGAAAAAACATGCTGAGGGCATGTGCCTGTTCTCCATCAAAAGTTAACAGTGGAATAAAAAAAGGAACAAATCAGTAAATTAAAAAAGTGGAGTAATTTAAAAGGTGAGTGGAAAAGGCTCCACAGGCAAGAGCCTCTGGGGAACTTGACTATTGAGCTTTTTTTTCTGAGTACCAGACCCTGGACTGCCTCTAGTAAATAGATTCTTCTTTGTTCAGCATCTAAACACAACAAAACGAGTTACATGACTGTTCTGTGTCTGACTATACAAAAACCTTGGTTTTAAGTGTCTTTGTGAAGGCTTTGAAGAGTAATTCTGCTAGATAAAAGCTTAAGCATACTGTTGCTGAGACCAGTGATTGCATTTAAGAGCTTATTCCTTCAGCAACTGTCATTAAAGCCAGTGACAGCATCATCACTTCCTATCTGCTACACATCCTAGCCCACAAAATTAAAATTAAATCCATCTTGCCCAACATAGGGTCTATAACAGCAGGTATAAGATGCACAGGATGATCCATTTACAGGACTTTAATTAAAAGGCTTCTACTACTCTTTCCCCATGACAAACCAGAAAATAAAATTATCCAGACTGTAAGTAGGGAACTGTATTCAAACAACTACAGAGGAACACAGGAATCAAATTTTAAAAAAGTAAAATTCAGAGTAGAATGTGAATTCCATCTAGAACATGAAATAAAAAGCTTAACCAGAATTAATACACTCTAAATAAACAAGTGTTATGTTCTACACACCACTGAGCCATCAGCAGTTCAGACTCATGTTCTGAAAGCTTGGTTTAAACACCAAGAGTTTGCAGCATGTTTTTGGATACCATGTTCCTTATGGTAACAAAACCTGATCTACCATAAATTTCTGTGCTGGCCTTGAGGGAACTGCTTGTGATGCCAGGGACATTCCTGCAGGGTCGAGATGCATGCTGCATTATAAACAACCCTAACAGTGACAGATCCACTGGAGACAGGTTCTTGGGAGAGCTGTTACCAGAGCATCACTTCACTGAATCCAGCTCTGGATGCTAATTTTGGGACTATAAGAATGTAAGAAACCTCATCACCTGTCTCACATTATTGGTCTGATCAATCTCTTCCCTTAGTCCTGTTACACTCCTGAGAGGTGATGGACACCAAGGGTCCAACTGTAAGAATTTTACCTCTAGCAGAGGCAAACCCCACTGTCAAACTGGGGTCTGATACTTCTTTAGAAGGCTGCCAGTGTAAAACAACAAAAGTTGGTTTTTGGAATAAATTAATTCTATGGCCAAATGACCTTAGCACTTGTTAGATGTCAGCACTATGCTTTACTGCCATTACTTGAGTAGACAGCCAGGAACAAAAAGAGCAATGCTGAAGAAAGCTGTAACTAAGCAGCTGGAATGGAAACACTGAAAAGTTTAGACAGGAATTAAAGCTTATCTTCTATCAAGGATCTTCTGCACAGCTTCCACCAGCAGCAGCAAGGCACAGCATGTGCATGATTTACATTGCAAGTAAATTCCACTCTTAACTGTGGTTAGCACACTCTTTACAAGCACACAGCATAAAATATTTCACTCTAAGTACTCTGCTGAACATCACATACCACCCCTGAGTTCAGAGTGTCCACAGTTTCCAGCACTCACATTTAAATCCAGACAACCACATGAATCAGGCTGCGACTCGACACCTTTGAGGCACACAGCCCACAGGAAACAGGGGAGTGGTGGCTGGGTTTTCTTGTTAATACCATCATACTCTCTCAACTGCTGTGCTACATGGAAAGCTGTCTTCAAAGCTGACATTAAAAAACTACCTTACCAATGTGAGCAGTCATGTAAACTGTCGTGAAGAGCTTTCCTCAGCACTGAATCCTTGTCGTAAATGCCCCAGGTGGCCTGCAGGACTGAATCAAGCAGGCAATCCCCTGCAGTTCGGTTCCAAAGTGCATATAACCTGCTGTCAAAACGTGTACCCAGTTCCACTGACCAGTTGATAATGGGGGATTCCTCTTCCAGCTCTGCAACAAGACATAAACCTCTTTTAGAACTTCAAGTCTGGGATGATCCGAGCCGTGCGTTACTGGTGTGATCACCCCCGCTCCCTCATTTACATGGATAAAAATAAAGTGTTCCTTCACACTACACAATTGCAGTGGCTAAAGGCATTCTTTGGGCAAAATACTGTCAGAAAAAAAGGAAAAAATTAAGCCACAAAAATCAAACCATAGCCTTAAACAAAGGATCACATCATCTGTTTGGGGATTGTTACTGAAGTGGAAAGATTTGTCTGGTTTTCTTTAGCATTTGTGACTTAAATGCTGTAAAGCTTCAAGTCTTTAGAAATTAAAGACACATTACAAACAGAATTTCTACAGACTCCATTCTCTGCCTCATAAATACAGTAATTCCAGGGTAAGACTAACTTGAAAGCAATAAATTTGTATTTAAAACAAACTCGGGCAACAAAGCCATGAATACAGACAGACAGACACACAAACACAACACACACACAAACACACACAACACACACACAAACACACACAAACACACACAAACACACACAAACACACACAAACACACACAAACACACACAAACACACACAAACACACACAAACACACACAAACACACACAAACACACACAAACACACACAACACACACTACTTCTTTCATGACAAAATACATCCTCTAATGAAAAGGAAGGAGAGATTTCAGCCCCTTCCAGAGCACTTACCTTTCTGAACATCTCTATCAAGTACTTCATCATATAACTTTTCTTGGACTGTGGGTGCTAAGTCTTCAATATCTGGAAAAAACCAGAAAACGAATACAAAAGTCCCTTAATGTAACCATAAATGAGAGACACAACCAGGTGATGCTCAGGAGAACTTATGCTACAGCTTTCACCTGTCCTCCCTAAAGTTTCCTCTGCAAAGCTGCTGTTCTGTTCAGCTCTGTCACCCCACAGAGCATCCTGAGCTAGCTGGGTTCCTCAGACTGCCTGTCATACCTTTTATGCAGAAAGGATCATCACAGCACTGGTAGGATGAGAAGGGAGTTCTCTGAAGGAGAAAGAGTGAAGAACCACTCTGAGGTGGCAGGAAAAAAAACTATTTTTTTTCAACCCTGCTATATTTAAGACAGCTTCAATCCTAAGCAGCAGTTTCCCAGCCATCCAAATGGCTTCCCCTCCCCAGTCTCCCCCAGTGCACAGGAAGAATTTGCCAAGAGACATGAACATCTGCTTACTTTTTTCATGCAACCATCAACAGGATTGTCAGAGAACCCCAACAGGCCACAGTTTGCAGGTCAGACAACAAGAAATGAGAACTATTTAGCTGTGACAAGCCTTGACAACTGTTTCATGCAAATGTGGACCTACTGTTGTAAAAAAGAAAAATTTAAAAAGGCAGAAAACTGTGTAATGGCTTCTGACTGTGTTGTGGCTTCTGACAAGCACATGTTCTAAGACTCAGGCACTTGCTACACCTCAAAGATTTGCTTGTGGTCTCCATTTCTGTACAGGGTAAGTAGTAAAAGGTTGTTAGGCAGATCAGCAATGAGAGAAACTTCGCTTCCACAATTGTGGAGATTAAATAAACCAAATAGTTAAACAGAAAGACCCAGTACTCCTTCAGGCTGCCCAGGGGATAACTGGACTAGAAGTAGAATTTCAAGGGCATGAAGATCTCTCTTAATTCCAGTGTTCTCCTGCTCTGAGGATCAACACCCTGAGGCTCCTAAAAGCCAAGGCCACATTTAGGCACAGAGTTGGTACTGAAGCACAGTATTGTTTGGTGCAGGAAGGCTGGGGTGGGGTGGGGATATTTTCTGCTTTGATTGATTTGGTTTTTTGTTTCTTTTTTTAAAACTAAAACTTCCATACAGTGGCCAACAATCAATTTAAGTTTTGCACTCTGATGCCTGTGCACTGCCTCTTTGTGAGGATCCTATCCATTCATTTATTTGGAAGATGAATGGAAATTGGCTCCTAAACCACACCATGCAGGCAATATCCTATTAGGATTGTGTGATTTATACCCCTGTCCTTGGAACTTTGTCTGGAAACAAACTGCTCACCATTGACTACAATGTTCAGCTGTGTGATGGAAGTGGAAATACACTGAGAGCCTTGATGGACAGCAGCTTTTGAACATTCTTATTCCTTTAAGTATTTAATGGCTATTATAAGTGTCAAAAAGCTGCACAGTGGTTTAAGGCATGTCTCTTGAAATACTGAACAAATTCCTCAGTTCTGGGATGAGGAACATTCCTCTGAGTGTTACAAAATCATTCTGCTGCTCCTCTTTCCCTTCTCTCCCCCAGAGAGCAATGAGGTGTTGGTCTCCAGACACTTTGTACACTCAAATCTTGTCTGCCTCTCATTTGTAACCCACACAATAAGGCTGAATAAAGCACCTCAAAGCTAAATGCAGACAAGTGGTAAACATTATTCAGACTTTTTTGAAGAGTAGGAGACAAGGTTCTTACCTCTGGTAGCATTTCTATTAAAGGAAACAGCAAGATAAGACTTAAGAGTCTTCTAATGGCTTCTTGTTAATAGCCAAACATTCTTTTGATTGTAGAGTACCTCAAAGCACTCAAAAAGTGCTATTGCCATACCCAGGATAACAAAGCAAAGAACAGCTCTGGGCTTTTAGCAGCAAGGACTGAGAGCTAACAGAGCTATGTGAAAAGTCAAGGTGCAGCCCAGAAAGGGTTGGACTCGATGATCTCTGAGGTCCCTTCCAACCCAGCCAATTCTATGATTCTAAATATTTGGGCTCCAAACTTAACTCTATGGCCCTTAAAATACAACACTTCCATTTCATCACATCTAAATATGACACAGTAAATGCTCACAGGAACATCTAATGTTCAAGTGTGGAAAAAACTGAATATTAACAGGCAGATTCAACTACAGTATCTGACCCAAGCTATTAAAAAAATAAAACCTATACACACATGCCACCACCATCAGGAAGCCAAAATACACTTCCAAGAGAAGCAATTCTCACTAGGTGACAGAAATAAAAGTCTTCTATCAGTAAGATGACTTTTTTAATTACCTGCAGGTAGTGTAAATGTTACAAGGTCAGTCAGAAAATAGCAAGCAAAGTCTCCCTTTCGTTGATGAAGAGATGCAGCAATTTCACGACGGATTTGTTCAGTGACCTCTGGGCACACCATGGCAGGAATGCACTTGGCTGCATGTTGTGACACCTGGAACACAAAGGAATTACTGCACTCAGGATTCATTCCAGTCAAATAGTGATAACCACCAGCAGAGAGGATTTTTTTTAGCAAGTAATGCAACAAAAGTATAGACATTAGTATGGTGAGTGGTTAAATGATTAGTGACTCTCAATCAATTAATGCTTCTTGGTTTTATGTAGCTGAAAAAGCTGGTAAAAACCCCCACGTTTAAATCAAGTGAATTAACAGCTTTTTTCCAGTAGGAAAAAAGAGAGCAAAAATACATATAACACACAGAGAGGAAATATACCTCACAAGTTATGCATGAGCCCAGTCTACATTTGACAAAGAACATCATTACCACAATACATCAGTTTCCTATAAAGAATCTTCTCTAAAGCTATTAATACTTAAATTCCTCCAAATACTAATCACTTCCAGAAGGAAATCATTCAATAGTACAGGGCAAGTGATGCAGGGATAACACTTGGTACAAAAAAAACCTTTAAAAAGCACATTTTCACTAGTTAATACCCCAGAGGAAAAGAAAGTGTCACTGTGCCTCAAACACTGCTATGTTGAGTAAATATTCCTAGAAACTGAAATAAAACCAAACAAGAATTTATAAGACAGGGTTTCAGGAAATCAGCTTTGGTTTATATGTGTAACTCTATCCACCCTGATAGCTACATAAGCAGCTACTGATATCAGTTATTATAAATACTCATTATAAATACAATACTCTTCCAGGCTTTGGCTACATTTGTGTTGTCAATTTTTTGTTTAATTACTCAACTCCATGCACTTCACCAACCTTAAAAAAAAATCAGTTGTGGGCCTAGTAGGAGGGCAAAGATGACCAGAATTGAAGTGCACTACACAAAAATATAGAGGAAAACTGAGAATTCCAGAACAAGGAGACCACAGAGAAGAACCTACCAGTCCCCAAAATGGGTGGAGAGTGGAAATGCAGCAATTTTGCAAAGCTGCTTTTCTCTAGAAAAGAAGCTCCCAAGAAAACCAGGGAAGAAAGACAGACCAGGTAGACTTCCTCATTAACAAAACTCAGAAGAAACTACGCTGTCATTGATCTCAGGGCTTTGCTTTCAGGGCATTTCCTCTCCCCCACCCAAAGCACAGGAAGCCTCACAATAGCTCACTTCCACCTCCAGTAAAGTCAGAAGGTGTGCCAAGACTGCCTCATTAAGGAGAAACCTGAACATCCTCAAGACTACCACATACCCACAGCCTTCAAGTCAACTTGCTGCTGAAGGAGCAAACCCACCAAGGGCACAAGGCGCCAACTGATGTGTCCTGGCAATATTTGCCCCTCACCTCCTAGAAAATGAAGTTATACACCACTGGCTGCAAATAATGGCAGAGTTACAGAAAGGTTCTTAATTCAGTCATGCAAAGGCCAAAGTAAGTCACCTCTGTGAGCAGGATTGCCAGCATGTCCTGTCTCTGGAAACGTATGGCCAGGTGGACGAGCGTGTACCCCACGTCAAAAGCAGAGGGGCGGTTCAGCAGCCGAACTTCATCCGCGGTGAGCTGCCTGGCAATGTCTCCTCCTGATGACTTGTAAGCTTCAACAGCTGCTAAATCACCTTCTACAACTCCTGGAGGAGAAAAACAGAACCCCACAGTTCATTTTGGATACTGAACGAGTCATACTGCCCCTATCTGTTCTGATACAGACCTAATGTGTGAAGAGCGATGGCGTACCATGAGACTGGAACATTTTTTCTTATTTTTAAAACAGGAGACTAGAAAATTTTTATGCTTACCACACCTCCTAGACCATTTCCACTACCCTAACTATTTGGATATATAGTGAAGAACTGTGAAGCAGTGCTGAGAACCCTTGAGGAAACACCCAACCTAACACACTCACCAGTGCTTCACTTGCTCAGCAGTACTGAAGTCATTCATTCATTGTACAGAGATCAACTGTTCTATCTTTTTATTATTTATTATATCCTTGTAACGTAGTTTAAAAACAAACTACTGATCTAAGAAACGCATTCATTAAAAGATTTTTTGGCGTAAGAGTGTTTTTTCCCCCTAAATATCATTTAAGACAGTGCTGGAAGTACAGAGCTTCCAAGCTTTGCTATTAGCTGAACTTGCACAGTTATCATTCAGGGTGGTCTATTAAAACTGATTTAAAGAGAAATTACACACACATTCTGCATCAACCTTGTGTTGCTTTACTTTCTAGAGCAAGGTGGGGCAGGGAACACAATTCTGATGTCTTTCAGAGTCTGTGGGAACTTGTAACCTCTGTCCCAGGCTTCATATCAAGGCTGTTTATGCTGAATTCATCCTTTAGTATATATCATCAGCAAGGTGTGGCAGTGTTATCATTAACAGTACAAATTCCAATATAAAGTGTCCTAAATATAGAAATTCCTTCAATTATAGTTTTAGATATATGCTGCATAAGAGAGCTGTGTACTGCTGAGTCAAGGAAACAGAAGATTCACCTTAAAGCCAACCTTAAGAGGGAAGTGGATAAGAACATAAGAGCACAGATCACAGAAACTAGAAAAACCCCTCCTCTCTTTTCTGTAGCCAACTCCTAGGAGTTAACAGCTGAGCAGAGGCCATGAGGCTGGTCCTGTTCAGGACCAAGATGCAGACACCAGGCTAAAAAAAAAAAACAAAAAAACCCCAAAACCTAACACAACAAACTGTACTGCCTAGGAGCAGAGAAGGACACTGAGTGCTGGGCTGATGGTTAATCCAGGATTTTGGAAAGCATTCTTAGCTCAGCCAGGGAGCCTATCATTTTTAATGCTGGGATTATAAAGCTTTCAGAAGAAACACAGAGGGAGAAGGGATTATCAGTGCAAGACATTTCTCTACAAAGTTATCAGCTCTGCTTAGTAAGCTTCCACAGATAAAAGATAGCTTATTCATTTCTGCTTTAGAAAACTGTGGAAAAGTTCCAGGATAGAAATTGAACTGCAAATCTCAGCCACACAACATCTAGCCATTCACCAAGGACTCAGAAGTACCAACAGGCAGAACAAAAACACCACAGGGCAATGATTTCTGAAGTTTTCTGATGCAGGTTTCTCCTCTCCCTGTGCCATAAGCCATTCCCCTTCCACCCTGGCATTCCTGGCTTGTGCTGAGCTGCCTGCCTATGGAGGCAGAGGAGTTAAGGAACTGGTTGTACAAGAGTTACATCTGTTTATTTTCTCTCTCATCTCCTAAAAGCTTGCTGATGAAGAGGTAACACTGACACAGAAAAGCTCCTTCTGTGAAGCGAAATGAACACAGAAAATTCAGTGGTCAGTTTCATCATGTTCTCCAAAAGGTGCATCAAAGGACTGCAATATGGGATGTGTGACCAACATCACCTGGTGAAACATTTTTATTCTGGGTGGAACCAAAACATACTGAAGCAAAAGCTATGGTCTTGTCAATATATGCTGTATCTAGAACAAGAATGCCACCTGTAGCATTTTATTTATTTCTACACAGCTACATCTATGCCACTGGATAAGAGAAAAAAAGATACCAAGGCTGCTGCATTTATTTGGGATCATATCACAGGCAAACTGACCTGCTGAGGTTTGTTTTGGGGTTTTTTGGTAAAAAATTTTTATATATTATATATATAAAATACAAATTTATATATATATATATTTATATATATAAATCAGACCATTTCTCATGACTCACCCTCTTCAAACAATTTTACAGCACAGCTTTGGCACAAGGTCACCTGTTAGCAAATACCCAGGAGCCCACAGAGAAAGAAACTTCATGAAGAGCAGATTCTCTGCTATCTTATGACACCCTTGGTTTTTTGTTATCACATTAATTTAGGAAAGACAGCTTTAGGATAGCCACTTCGCACCCACTTTAAATTTTAACCACTTCTATTTCCAGGGGAAAGATCCCAGCTACCATATCTGCACCTTCCACTGCACCACCCATTGACAAACATACCAAGGACTATCCAACACTGCTAGGCAGCAATCCTGACAATCCAAATATCCCAGACTAATTTCAAAAGCCAAAATGATCTTCCAGTGACAATCAGACTCAATAGTAACAGCAGTTCCACTTGGCCAGGCTGTCACACACTACCCAGTACAGGTTACTACAGCTTTAAGTCAGTGCCAAGTTAATAATCACATTTATAATTATTCTTTTAATTCCCCCACCCCTCAGCTGCTAAAGACAACTCAGTGCCATCCCACTCATAACTAAACCTCAGCAACAACTGAGGTCTGAGGCTGATGCTGAGAGGCAGTCACATGAGGTCTGGCAATGCCTTGGAGCACAAACTACTAAAAGCTGCAGAAAGGATCCAAAACAGTGCCAGGTGCTGCCCTCAGCACTGCCAGTTCCTGCAGTTTATTCCCACGTCTTGCAATACTTGGCATTCCCAAAAGCCCTGTGGTCCTAGAATTCCTAAAATTTTTATATAAGCTGCCTGTTAAAAAGCACATTTCTCAACCTTGCCGATGACGTTTAAGCTAAGTAAATATAGCAAAGCCAGGGGAAACTGTAAATACAAGCTTTCTAGGCCTTATTTTAGGAAAATGTCACTGTAAACATGTTTTAGGTAGAGGGTTGGCAATGCTTTATCTAGCAGAAGTAAAGCCCAGGATGGTGTGCTAGATGACACATCCAACTAGCACAGTTACACCACGTGTAGTGATGGTGATGGGACCATGTGCATGCATCCTATCTGGTAATCAGCTGCTCCTAAACCCCAACAACCAAGGAACTATTTATGGGAGAGAAAGGGGGAAAGAAAGGGAAAAAAAAATAAAAGAAAAAAGAAAAAAGAGAGCCAGGAGATTTTTAGATCAAGCTCAGACAAACTGACTTCTGGATGCACTGAGCATTTTGTAACTGAGCCCCAACAGACAAACAAGCCACAGGACATCAAACCATAAAGAGCTAATTCTGCATAATTTTTTGCACAGATCCCATTACAGTTTGATTTCCCTATAAAAAGCTTCCTCTTGCAAACCTGCTGCATGCTCTAATCTCTGGTACCAAACTGCATTGAAATACCTAATTGAAATACCCAGGTACCTAGAGCATCCCTGCTGCAGGGCCTGTATTCTCTGCTCATTACAAACCCCTTAGCCCCTCTTAGCCACAAGAAAGTCTCAATTTCTCTTTACTACTGCTCTTTACCCCTACTACTAAACATCTACTCCATGTCAGCCACTTTAAAAGAAGAGGGAAAACTCCTGACAGCTCATCAGGTACCAGCCTGCTTAGTGCCAGGCAGTACAATCCATGGCTGCAGTGAACACTGAGGAAAACGTAGAATAAAACAGGAAGGTTATCCCAGAAATCTGAACCAGAAAGCACAAAACTTGCCCCAAAATATGGGGTGAGTTTGCCTACTTGTAACATTGGTAAGAACTGCCTGCAATTCCTGAAGTCAGGATCAGCACTCCAAAATGAGGTCTTAATATGTTTTTATTGACAACAGGAGGAGGCACACCCCTACAGTGGCTTTGATTTCTGTCAGATGAATGAGAGCCACCAATTCATTAAGTCTATTTAAATAAAGCTTTAACAAAACCCTATTTACAAGAAACCCCCCAGAATTATTTACTGATATTCTAATTCACTGCGTTTCAGGACACACAAGTGCCCGATTACTTACAGAAGCAGCCTTTGAATCGTGTCCTGACACAGTGCCCTGCCAGTTGGATTATTCCCCAGACACCCACTGCATTCTTCAGGCTGTTAAAATGTCAAAAGGAAGAGTGGCATTTGCCTGAAGCCCTTTCACACAGCACCCTGGAGCCCGACCTCCTGCCAGGGTGTAGCTCTGATTACTTACAAGAGCTACACGAATGCAAACACATCTCTGGGTGACCCCAAGGCTGCTTCTGACCCACAGCAGCAACAGCTTTTGTTTGAAGTGGACTCCAGAAATCTTCAGTTTGGTAATCTTGCAATTCCAAACACCAGCCTGGGCCCTTTCCTCTCCCCCCCAAGCTGGGTTTTGCTTCATGCACTGAGACCCAAATGTCCCTGACAGGCTGGGACAGGAGAGATTGCCAAGTGCTGCAGCCAAGCCATGAGAAAATCCAAGTTC
This sequence comes from Calypte anna, assembly GCF_003957555.1. Taxonomy (NCBI): domain Eukaryota; kingdom Metazoa; phylum Chordata; class Aves; order Apodiformes; family Trochilidae; genus Calypte; species Calypte anna. The sequence continues at coordinate 32,480,194 of NC_044252.1, read as the reverse complement.
ATATTCTGCATTTATATGTTCAACTGTTTGCAATTCAGGCATTCCCTCTTACTGGGATACTCTTTCACTGCCCTGGGAGCCAAGGTTTTTTTTTTCCTTCTAGTAAAGCCCTTACAGATAGCACAGACCAGCACATGCCATCTCACTACACATGAGAAGATAAAATGATAGGGATTAGGAATATTATTTAAAAACATTACATCTACAAAGATTCATCACACAAAAACAACAGTTTTATCATCTTGGGCCTGCATTTTTCCTTCTACAACCATTATCTCTTAGATATCAGATACCACCTTTACTCACATTCAATAAGCCCATTATTAGCCCAGCTGCTGAAACCAAACTACTTCAGCTGAGGTGCTATTAAATTTATTCTTCAGAACATGTAAATGTTTATAGGGTTTGGTGCAGTTAAGTAAACTTGGAAAATATGCAAGAGATTACAAGTATATCTAGAAAAACTAAATCCTGTTTGCTCTAACAGCACAGTCCCAATGACTTCAGGACAGCTGGATGTAAAAGTTTCCAAAGAAAACATTCTAGCAGCAGTATTTATTTATTTCACTATCTTTCTGATAGTCTAGAGTGGACTGGCTGGCACAGTTTGCAAATGAAATAGGAAAATTCTTTCAAATAGACTGATGCAGCCTATTTGGTGTTCCAGATCTATGATGGTGTAATTTTAGCTCAAGGTTCCTCAACAATCCCTCAGCTGAAATTCTCTGGAGACCCAGGAGCAACTGCAGAGTAGCAAACAAGCAGCAGCAGACAGACAGCCAACAGCACCAGATTCTGCAATAGGTTCCTGACCCTCAAAACCTGTGAAAGCATCACTGGATAAGAGGCACATACAGCCTTGCATATGCTACAGGGCAGGTATTCTGCATCTTTGGAAAGGCTGAACAGTTTTAAGATGGAATGAAACAAGAAAAACCAAAGAGAACTCATTTCTCTAATATACCTGCTAAAATAAATACAATTTTTTGCAAAATTCATGGAAAAGTGTGATGGTGGCTGTGGTTTGACCCTGCAAACTGTAGCATTCTCTGGAGCCCTCTCCCTCTTCCAACTATTCATCAAGGAGCCATAAACAAAGTTCTATTATCAGTTACTACTCCATTTCAGCATTTGGAGCACCAAAACCATTCAGTATGGTCCCAAAGAGATGCAGTGCCTGATAAACCTTCATGGGGCTCCAACCACACCCTTCAGTTCCATCTCTTTCTTCATTTCCACAATATCCCTTGTTTCCCTTGTTGGTTTTAGCACACAGTCACCAGCAGATCACCCTCTAGGCAATGACAGCTTAGGACACAACCTTCTGCATGCTAAATTATTTTAAAATTCCTCAAACACAGCAACTTGCATCTTAAAAATATGTGAATAACTTCCAAGAAGACATGTACCTTGACCTTGGAGCCATCCAATGAATATGAGCATGACTTAAGGCCTATTCTTTTTTCCATGCAAACAGCTCTTACCCTTGCATACAGCCCATGGAGCTTCTAACATATCATTAAAAAGTAGCACACATGTAAGAACTGCTGAAAGATGTTCTTATCTCCTGTCTGTCAGAAGTATCCACACCCCTTGCTGCATTAATGGCTCATCAGTTGCTTGCAGGGTTGCACCCCAACAGGAGGTTGGGAAGTGGGAAATCATGAATTATACTGAAGTTAAGCACCAGTGCTTCCCAGGCAAGTTGAAATAGATACATTTAACATGATCATTTATTCAGTTATTTTTAGCATGAAATATCACTGCACATTTAAAAACTAAACAGTCAAGAGACCAAAATAAAAGTGTGTTTTGGGAGTTGAGATTTTCCCCCAGTGAGTCAGGCATGCAGTGTTATTACCCTGTCCTGTAAAATACATGTGCAAATGTAAAGCAGTTGTAACAGGATATATGTACAGGGCTCAGGTGACAATACAGCAAGATTTCTTAGACAGGTGAAAGGTGTGAGCTTACCTCACTGTTACCTGGCACAGCAGGCATCAGCACCACAAGGGAAGGGGGAAGGAGGCCAGGCAGCACAGCTCACACTGAGGACTCTTCCCCCTCAAGCATCCCCACAGGCACATCCCCAGATGTCACATTTACCCAAGGCCAGCATGAAAGGTCACCCTGGCAGTGACTAATTCATCCTCTGCTTCCCCAGACAGTTCCAGCCAGCATACACTGAGAGGGAAGGCCCAGTGCATGGCCCTACCTGCCCTCCAGCAGCTTCACTGTAGCAGAAACAACCCCAGCAAGGCTCAGCTGTACTGTGGATGTGCTGAGGAAACCAGTCTGAGTTCACTGCAACTGCAAACCAAAGCAGCAAACCAACCACCACAACCCCCCCAAAAAATGCCCCCTCATCAAGCTTCATTTTTTAGCAAGAGTTTTCAGAATCACTTCACTGCACGTGGGCAGGCAAACATGAGGAGAAACAAGGGGCTGGGAGGACTGCTTTGGGTGGCAGTGTCAGCTGAAAGCCCTTTGGGATGTCAGTCTCTTCAGGGTGTCTGTGCTGCCAGGGAAGAGCCAAATGCTCTGTAGGACACAGCCCAGGAGGTGGCCTCCAGGTCTGCTGAAGCTGGGGAGCAGCCTGGGACACTGCCCCACCAACCTCAGACCTCAATCTGGACAGAGTGACTCTTGCTTTCCCACAGGGTTCCTGAATGCTTGGGTGAATTTGGTATTTTTCAGAACTCGAGAGGCAAAAGGACAGATTAGGAAAAAAAACCCAACCAAAAAAACAACCCTGTAAAAGAGAGCAAGTTGACAAAAGAAAAACTAAGCAGACACACATGTAGGAATGAACCAGGCATGAACTAACAGTCCTTTTAAGGATGTACTGCAAAACAAGATTCATTATGGATTGCTCTAAATATCTGGGATTTAAGAAAAACACTCTGAGTTCTTTCTTTCACACTGCTAAAAAGTGTGTGTGTCTGGGTGGTTTCAGAGCCACCATTCCCTACAAGGCAGGCATGGTCCATGATGGGAGCAGAGACCTTGCTGACCTGAACCAAAAAGCAGAGCATGTTCTTGTGCAGCAGTTAACAAGCAGGGTTGGGTTGAAGGAGAGAGGAAAAAGAAAAGAAATGCAGCTTTTCATCTCTGGGAGTTCAGGAGTTGAACACAGAACCCAAAAACCCCCAGCAGTGACCTGCAGCAAACACACTCTGCCAGCACCACCGTAAAACACAGCCCTGAAGTGCCAGGAGAGGGGAAGCTTCAGCAAGAACTGAAATTAAGCCCCAAGCAAACCCTGAGCACCAGGAGGGTTTTATAGCCATGGCCATCTCCATCCATTTCTGCTACTGAAACCCACAGGCAGCTGCACCCAACCTCACCAAGCCCCACAGCACTGCTGCTCTTCTTGCACATCAGATCCCCTGAGCCCCACAGGCCACCAAACCTCTCAAAGCCTCTTTGGCACAGACACCACGGCAATGGAGCCGAGTTTTAAATATCCATGAGCTCTCCTCCCCCCAAGAACAGAGTCACCTTGGGCTCCAGGTTAGCCTTGTACTGGGCCAGCACAGTGGGATGCACTGGTGTCCTTGCAGAAACCATTTGTCCTCTCTCATGGTAACTCAGAGTGGCACTGTAGCAAGTCAGGTTATCAAGCAGACAGACTTCCTACACGTTCTGCTTTGATTCTGCTAAATTTTAAACCAATAAACAGCTTTAAAATAGCATCCTTTCAAAATGGATGCATCCAGCACTGTGAAAAACAAGTCAAGAACAAAATACCATTCAAGCACATCTACTTGCAGGCTTTGAAAGGAGGAATGTAGCTAACATTTCTGTTTTAAAAAACCAAACAAAACAAACAAAAACACCCCAAACAAATCCTATTAACAAAACTGCTCATGCAAAAAGCAGGAGTTGCACTCATCATGTTTTCTACAGTCTTGATTTGCAAAGAATAAAAGCCTTGATGGTGTTTATTTACTGAGGTGAGCAGAGCATTAATGGATGTCTGCAAGACCACAAACACACTCAGGTGCTTTCCTTAATCCACAAAAGACACATGCCTACATGTTTCAGCTAAAAAGAACAAAAAGCTGTTATGTCCCTAATGAAACTTGACAATAAATTTATTACCTAGTAAAAAACAAGTCTATACCACAGTTGAGCTGAGAATTAGAAGTTCAACTAAACAGCTGTCCTCAAGTATCAAAAATTTCCTTGGTACCTTCTGAAAGAGTATGTTCTAAGAGAAAAGGAAATAACCAGTCTGCAAAGGATTGGTCCTCTAATCTTTAACTTCAGGGAAAGCTACACTGTGTACATCCAAAATCTTTTGTACATCTTTTTGTAAAAGTACATCTTTTAACTGCTCTATCTCCCTCCCAGAAGAGACTCAAAAGCAACTGATGGAGCTGAAACTGGGAGGTGAGAAGTCTGAAGTTCCCAAATCCTAACAAGCCACCACCTGACAAGCAGCAGACTACACACCAACTCTTCCCCATCCATTTTCACAAACTTCCCTGATATTTAACACGAATTGTCCCATTTTATAACTGTTTGGCAAAGGATGGACAAGTGTTCAACCCAGCTATGAGTTTGCAAGAGCTTCAGTGAGCCCAGAGTCACCATAACTCAGCTGGTTTCAGTGGTAAGAACACATCCTTTAGGCAAACCTGACAGTGAAACTGTCAGTGTGTCACATTAAGACAATAAAACAACCAGCACCTATGTGGCTTATCCCTTTTTATACTACTGGCCTTTCCAATACAGACATGCCCTGCAAAACCTCCTGAGACAACCACATGAAACTTTCATCAATCTCCCTAAGGTTATTCCTTTTTAGTTGGAAAAATCTGATGTGCAAAAGGAACTGAAATGAAGGACTAATCATCAACAGCTTAGGTTGCTGGGGCTTCCTCCCCACCTCCCAGTTTAAAAGTTGAAGTATAGTAAGTGTCTAAGTTACAGAAAGGAATTCATTACATCTTCCAGCAAAACAGTAGTAAAAAGCAGCAGACAACTCCATTTGTATCCTGGGTTTCTCACCAAAATCCTTTTGGGATATCTTCAAACTATTTTCATTTTAAAAGGTCTAAATTGTTATTACCTTACAGAATTTCTAGGAACATAGTTTTGAGTTTCATGTACAACTGTATAGTCAGAAGTAACAAGGGTAACTAGATGCTTGCAAAAGTCATGTTCTTAAATATCAATGCAACCATTGCCACACAATTAAATCTGGAAGTGGGAAATATTTTAAGTAATATTGGAATAGCAAAAAAAAAAAAATAATAAATCACTTTTAAATAGCTGAAGACAACAAAAATCCTAGCATTTGATACAACTGCTATCAGAAAGCAAGATAAGACCTGTAAGGCACACAAACCCCCTCCAACAATTGATCTTAGGTATTTGATAGCTTATGAAATTCCATGAGGAATTCCAGTTGCTTCATTTCAGAAGGCAAAAGCACTGCCCATTTGAGCTGAAGGTATCAGGAAATGCTGAGGCACCCAACTCCTTTCAAAAGGCAATGTGCTTCTCCAACCATTCACACAAGGCAAAAATAAACTGGAATATTTATTAGCTCAGAGAAACCAAACCCATGACACTCAAAAATGTTTAGATTTGGTCAGGTATATTCAATAATGCTGCTCTACAAATCAACTTTTTGATCATAACCATGGAGTGACTTCATGAACCATTAAGGAACAGTAGGAGACAGATGAGTAATGTCAAGAGTTTTAAATGAGGTGTTTTACTCTAAAAATAGTTCTGTATTCCAAGTGCCTAACCTGCCTGCACAAGATATCTGCTTCTGGGAAGTCATGGCACAAAAGGTAACTCACAAGGTCAATAACTGAAGAAAACCCTGCTCTCACATGTCTCTGTTCTTTACAGCATTGGGAGTTACCCAGAATTTCCTTAGGAAAGCACTAAAATAAGTAAAAAATAATAAGTAAAAAAAACCAAAACTAGTATTTGAATTTTTTTTGAAGCAGCTGACTACAGAAATACTTTCTGAAAGCCTGTAAACATTTACAACACAGGATCTGTATTAACACAACATTATTACTTTCAAGGTCAGTATTACACATGCAGTTTCTAGGAGCTACATATTTCGGTGTTATTTTTAACATCTGACAGAGCATCTTGTACTGTTGCAAGCTCTACACTGTTTACAAATACTCCCAAGCTGCAGCTGCTGATTCTACTAATGTAGCTTGCCACAAAAAAAAAAAAGACTTTTAGCACTTTTAGCAGTACTATATGCATTACACTTCTGTACACTGGTTTTGTAGCTTTTTCACCTTTCAAAAACCACACAGAACAACAGGACTGGATGACAAGGATATTCATTTCTACAAAAGGTCAAAAAAGTCCAAGCATAATTGGGAAACACATGTACTCTTGTTCAGGTTATGGATGAATGATGCACCCTCTCTTAGGAGTTGCTGTTTCAGGAATTTCTACATTTGTTTTACATTTTTAAATTAAAATGCACAGATTAAGAGAAGCTGTATCAAAATCCTACATCAAGTTTGTGCTTTAATTCTCCATTCTCCCAAAACACCACAGGCAAAAGAGTTGAAGGTAGCAGCAAACAACTTACCAACACAGGCATTGAGAAACAGCCAGTCAGTCTTCTTCATTCTGTTTTTAATTTGCTTTAGTTTTTTGAAGTCAACCTCAAGTTCTTCCTTGCTGCCAACAGCTCCAGCTAATTCAATTCTTTGGAAGTCCATTTTCACCTCAGATTCACGTTTGGTTGTAGGTGGAGATCTTCTTTGGCTATTACCACTACTACAGCTGCCTCTCCATCGAGCTCTGTCTTGCTCATTGATGATGGATGAAGCCTCTTCTGTCTCTGCCAGTTCTATTGCTTCAATGTTGTTAGGTCTGGGATGATCACACACAACACATTTCCTGGCCTTGGCCCAGTTTTCATATGTACAAACAGAACAAGTCCAGTGCTGAGCCCTTGTGTTTAGTTTATTCCTGTCATTATATTCCTCACACGGATCAACAGAAAAAGGAACCGGTCTGGAACCAGAACCTGAAGACTGAGGAGACTCTGTGGGACTCCTGGTCCTACGTTGAGACAAGCACTGAGTACATCTTATAGCTCTTGGCCAGTTCAAGTAGGTGCACATGTGACAGGACCATTTATTTGCACTTTCCATACTGTAGGAGGATTTAACCCTTGGTCTTGCACTGGAATCCGGGCATATCAAAGGACTGCTTCCTCCTTCAGTGCTGGCAGGATCCCAGTCTCTCCCAATATCACTGGAGCCACTTTTAAATGGATCTTCTGTGATAATTGTCCCACTAGGTCTCTGAGCACGACACATGGTGCATTTGATTGCAGATGGCCAATTTTCATAGGTACAATACTCACAAGCCCATTTAATGCCACGCTCTGTCATCGTGCACTCCTTGAAATGAACTGTGTCAGGCAGAAAGCTAAGTAATCAGAATACATCATTAGTACACAAGGGTCGTATAGGAGCTCTGTTGCAAAAAAAAAAAAAAAAAAATAAACACACAAAAAAGAAAGTAAATGAGATTTAAACCCACTTGATGTGTACAGCACAAAACATTAAAAAAAAAATTCAGGCCGAGCAAATGGGCAATTTTTTTTTTCTTGGTACTGTTAGAAAATTTAGGGGGAGGAAAAAACACAATGAAAATCATAGAATCATAGAATTGGCTGGGTTGGAAGGGACCTCAGAGATCATTGAGTCCAACCCTTGAATGGTATGGCTTGAGCCAACAGCTTTTTAAATACAGAACTCGGGACTTCCTAGTGCAGAAGCAAAATACTCAGTCCTGCATTTCATGGAATCATTTCTGGAATTTAAGATTCTCAGAAGCTTCCAAAACAAATTCAGAAAACAAATCCTCAAGCACTGAGAATACTGGAATATACAGAAATTATCCACAAATATTGAATTATTAAAATAAGGTTCCATATGAATAAAACAGTATAAGGAAAGGAACAGTCTACACCCTGTGAGGTCTTTTCCAATCCTTCACAGGCTTTAGAAGGAAGAAGAGCATCAGGTGGGCAGTTATGCAGTAAGCAAGCAGTTCTTTTGGAAAAGCAGGGTGTAGGAGTTTACATAAAATGCACACATTTGAAAATTTTACACATGTGCTTTACCAAGACGAGGTCTTCATTGGCCATCACTGACACCAGTGATGTTATAAAGTTAAAATCCTTCTTGAACACAAGCACCAGCTCTGTGTGTTGAGAAAATACCAGCAGAGTATTTCACTCTACAAACCTGATTTCAACCCAATTTCAACTTACTTTTTCTCTAATGCATAGGGGATTCTGTCTTCATGCTGGCTCAGACCTCCTCCTCAGATTGCCAAATATGAAGGATGAGACTAAGTAGATAACTATTCCTGTAAACAAAAGGAAAACAGACTCATTAAAGGTTTCCTACTGGACCTGAGTAACCAGAAAGTTAATTATTAAATGCCACACCTATTCTGAACCCAATTTACTAGTTTAAACTCAGCCATGACCTGCTGAGACTAACACATATATGGGTTAAATAAAATAAACCACTATTTATACAGAACTTGCAATCACACTAGTGACCAATCTGATAAAGGAACTATAATCAAGCAACATCAAATCCACAGCAAAACATGTATAAATACTCTTATTTGAAACTTAGGATTGGGAAGGAACAAAAAAAAAAAAAGCTTTGTGTATAGGGCATAATAGAGGGAAAGGGTGAGGCAGGTAGATAAAGGACAAATAGAAAAAAATGTATACAGCCTCTTTCCTCCCTCACCACAGAATAATTAACCAACATATAAGACTCCATTACATGCTACTTTGAAGCATGCAAAGCTGTTTAAAACACAAAGTGGTCAAACCAATGGACTGGCAACTCCCAGTCATCATACTGCAACTCTCTTGGCTAACAAAAACACCCAGTGTCTACTAAACAACTCAAAAGAGAAGTTGCACAAGAGGATTACACTGCAAAGGAGAGACATCGGGCTAAAAATCAGTTTATACCTGTCCTCCAACTAGGAAATGTTTGATGAGTTAGTACACTCTCCACTGAAACACCTTCACACACACACACATGCCTTGCTCTACCAAGGCATAACTAAATGCCCACTTAAGTTTGTCACCTCTCTGCCCCTGCCTGCCTCCTGGGGACCCAGGCAGGCAGCATGGGTGTTTTTCCAACAGAAATCTATTCCCCAGATCAAGTGGGTGCATGGATGAGGAGCTACTGTGTAGCCAGGACAGAGGAGAGAGCAGGATTATCCTTTGCAGCAGGGATCCATTTTTATGCTGTATGGAAAACCAGGGGTGAGCTCACACTGGGGTGCCCATCTCTGCAGTATGTATCAGTGAGAAATACTTACACATACAGCAGAACACAGAGCCAACTTGATTTTACTAGAGGTGACTTCATAAAGAAGACTTTTCAGGAATCTGGAGAAGCAGTTTCTCTGCTCCATAAATAAACTGAAGCTTTGTTAATACACCTCCCATGTAAGTACACTCTGTGCTAGCTTTCCCTATTCCATTTGGCCCAGGCTTTTTGCCCCCAATACCCAATTAAGCTTTCCGATGTCTTTAACATTTCTCAGTAAGTTTATTCTCCCTGCCAGCAGCTGAGTTTTCTGAGATATTAATGTTTTCTAGTTAGGAACACCAGACAGTTGGAGCTGCTTTTCAGAAAGGAGAAGGAAGCAGCACATTGATCCTTGTACCTGCTAACTGGCACCAACAGAACCACTGAGAGCAGTTTCACTTGGGTCACACCAAGGAGCACCAGAAAGTGACTGTCCTGAAACCTCAGTGCCCAACAGAAGCTTCAGAATAACTTCTCCCTGAGCAGAAGGTGGGCTGTTCTGAGGAGGTAAGGCTTCCACCCAAAAGCCAGCTCAATATACAACATGTGATGACCCCAACAAGGGGTCTGCAGCCATAACTAGGCTCTCATCTACCCTGGTTTGCAAAGCCTTCGACCCAGCACCTCCCACTGCAAACAAATCCCAGCCCACATTTGGGATGGGGCAAAGAAGCAAACAAAGCATCATCTGTTTTACTGATATTAGGACTGGGAAAGCAGATTGCTGCCCAAGCTGAAAAGCAGCTGGTTACAAAAATGGTCTAAACAAATACTGAGATACTATTTATGCAACTAAATAGCACAGTGCTCTTACAGAAAAGCTTTCATATATGTCATGAGATTAGGTTTTTAGCTGCAATTATTCTCTGTGCCCCTTAAAGCTAGATGCTTTCAGACATAGTTCTTAAAGAATCTCAGTATCTGCAGCTTCAAAAGCCTCTGAGATATGAGCTCATCCCTCTGAACACGAGGCCTCAGGTTATTAAGAAGTAAAGAACATAAAAAGGGCTCAGTGGAGCAATGCAAGTTCTGTTCTTCAGTAGCTCTGCCAACACGGGCTATGGCACAGCTAGAGAGGAAATTTTACACTTTTTTTTTTTACTTTTAGGTCTTGGTCTGACCCTTAACCCCACCTCAGAGACATCAGAACCATTTGGTTTACTGGTGACACAGAATTCTCAACCAGCCACTGTGCAGTTTGCACCTTGTTCCCTTTTTTCAGCATTCCTTTCTTGCCACTCTGTCAGGTTCACTTGTTAATTTAGATTCTTCACAGTACTTCCTCTCACAAACAGCTAACAGGTGCATGCTCTGAAGCCTAAAAAGCATGAGCAGGAGAGAAATTAAAAGCCACAAATCTCCAGAGGAGAAGTTCCAACTGGTCAGCTTACACTGTTCACATTAAATTGCTAAACACCTTCTGGACAGACTAGGAGAGCAACTCAGTAGGTTAACGAGGAGGACTTATTAAATGCTAATAAATCAAGTGACAAAGAAAAATCAAACTGTTACCAGGCTTTTTACTAAATGAAGCCAGTCAGAAAAGGTGACCTAGCACAGTCACATTGTTTTCTTCTCTTTTCTTTCAGCTTGGAAGAATCTTTTTCAGTGCATGGGCAAACACAAAACAGCACACAGACGTTGGGAAGAAACAACCATGGCCTTAAATAATATTTTTATGACAGCACATGCTACACTCCCCTCAATTTAATTATTCACAGTGCCCAGAACTTAGAAGGCACAACCTAGAGCTACACTTCATCATACAACCAAACCCTTCCCATAAACTGGCCAGACACTGATTCAGACCAGTCCACAGTCCTGAGTTTCTACAGGCAGAAGCCTTACCTAATTATATGACTGAATCAGTGCTCTCACCTTGGTTTGCCCAGACATACAGATTTTTGGACAAAGTTAACTGCTTCTGTGCTTACAGGGAGCTTGGATATCAGCTTAAGCCTTCAGCAAGACCTGCAAGATCCACCCTCCTTCCCCAAAAAGCAGCTGCCTCCCTTAGCCTGCTCCAAAAAGAAAGCTGGGTTATTTAGTTTTATTTTACTGAATATTATATTTATATATTTTTATATATTTTATCTTTTTATATTTTATATTTTACTGAAGCAACTTTTTGAAGAAACAATGAGTAAAAGTGTCTTGTTCTGAAAGAAAGAGATCTTGCTAGCAGCACACAGAATCTACGAACAGTTTGAGTTTTCTCACATCCAGCCACAAAAAGGATCAAACAGCTGCACTTTCACTGACTGTGTTCTTTAAAAATAATGAAACAGAGCAGTTTAAATGTCCACCTACCAAGGAGGGGTCTCAGTCTGACAGCTGTAATTGCTCACTAACAGCTAGATAATATTTCTGTGCAGTTTATCTATACAAACAATGGACAAACAGCTTTTCAAGAAAAATTGCCTATGATTAACCCTGCATAGTCTGACACATTTTCAGAAATATTCCCCCTTGTACTTACTAACTCAAGTTATCTACCAATTGCCCATAAAAAAATCAGCTTACTTTGAAAACTCGAGTTCATTTAAACATAAAATAAGCTTCCTAAATAAAACTGTAAAAGGACAACCTCTTAAAATCACACACATGGATTATCACCTTAAATGGATAAAATAAAACATGCACTACTCTGAACTTGGAGAGCTGTACCTGGTTTTGCTCTGTACAAATATAGATACATTAAAAATATCCTATAGAATATATATTATTACATAAATATATATTATGTGTATTCTGTATTATGCATATAGACTATATATATTCAATAGAATATTTTTTAAAGATGTATAAGATGAATTTGAGTCAACTCTCCACAGCTGGAAACAAAGCCATGGTTTGATTTCACAGTTTCCAAACAAATACATTTATAAATGTTGCCACACTACTACTGACTCTAACTATAGTATCTTTTTAAAGCTTATATAAGGTGAACAAAGGGAATCAGAAAAAAATTGCCTATTTTTTAATACAGGCAGTAGGAAGGTCTAGAAGACAGAGCTGTACACAAACTTAAATCAGAAGGGCCAATTTGTTTCTTTAGTACTTGTAAACTCTCTATAAACCTCCTCAAACATTTCTCACACAAAAGATACTGCTATTTAACTGGCTTAAATTCACTTTTCTTTGCATCCAAGAATCCTTGTGAAGTCTCACACTGTCAAAACACTTCAACAAAAACAACTTAAGTTTTTAAATAACCTATTAGAAATTAATTGCCAAGTATTAAGAATTGATTCTCACATAAAACTTGCCTTGACTCATTGTCTAAGGTGCAATATTACTGATACTTTCTTCTCTTTACTTACTAGATTTACTTACTACACCTTCAGCTATTTACTGTTCTTGCACGACTGCTTTCTTGAGAATTCAGCATAAGCCTCACCAGATCAGAATATTAAAAGAATAAAGGCTGAACTTAGGCTTCTATAGTTTGAAGGGAACTAACAATGAGTTCCATTGTTATCCCTGCAAACTGGTTTAAAATAAAAAAATAAATTAAGAACACTGACCTTGTCAATGGAACAAGCAAATCAGATCAGCATTGGATCTGGAAGCTTTGCTGTAAGGGTAATAGCTGTGTATTAGAATAATGGAAAGATTACTGCAGAGTCACAAATGTAGGAGCATTTTCTGTATTAGCAAGGAATTTAACAAGAAAGCAGAGTCTGCTTTGGTTGGCAGGACACTTATTTAAAAATTAAAGGATACTGCTCCAAACAGAGCAGCACAAAGGAGAAAATACTCCCAAATAAAGTGCTGAAATCGATTTTTGCAAGCTGCTCTCTGAGGCTGGGTTCTTGGCTTACAAAATATTTATTCCCTTGAAGTTACCTGGCTATTTGCTGTGCAGATAGACAGCAGAACCTGGTCTGGGACTGCAGCCACCACCACAGGATGCAGACACCCTTTTATTATAAAATAAAGGCACAAAGCAAGTGCTGCTTCAGAAGACAGAGGAGGGGTTTTTTTGTCAATTTGCATTACCTTTCCCATCCTCTTCCCAGTAAGAACACTGCTCTGGAAAAGCACAGAGATCACTTTAATCCTCCCTTAGCTCCCAAGAAGAGGGGTATCAGAAGGATGATGCTGTCCTGAGAGACATCACCAAGTTAAGAGTAGCACAAACCTCAGTTCTGCTAAAGGCCAGATCACTGCTCTGTAAATCACAAACTGTAACATTAAAGGCACATGAAAAAAGAGAAATTGAAAATATTTTAGTTATAACTGGGTAACTATTTATAATCTGGTACTTTAAATGAGTTCTAACATTATTCTTCCGTTTTGGTAGCCTAAATTGTCAACAAGTACTTTCTACTCCAGATTTTTAGGTTTGACCTCCATCACTACATATAACTTTTTATCTACTCTTGTAAGTCAAAAGACTTCATCTTCACAAAGTAACATGCTGCAAGGAACTTAGTTCTCTTGCCAAAAAAGAACATCTGAAAAAGCAGACAGCAACTTTTGGAAACATTGAGAAGTTGGGCAAATTCTGAGAGGCTTCACTTAAAGACAATTTTAAAAATCCTTATATTTAAATGTATGGACTTGTATTGCTCTTCAAAGGAGCTTAAATCTACTTTATGAGGTATTTATGGTAGTCAGAAAACTTACACTGATTTTGCTTCAGCTTTCTTTTCAATATTCTGTTCACACTTCCAATCCAACTGCCATCATTTCAAATAAACCTTAAAGCCTGACTCTGCATAAGCAAGAGAATTTACACCCAGTTTCCATGCAAGAGGATGCCTGATTTTGCAAACATTCCATGCAGCAACAAGTCAAACATTTGGCAAGTTTCAGATCTTAGGAGACATCTGAAATAAAAGGATGGAGACCTAACTATAAACACATTCTTCTGCACAAGCTGAAAACTCAGCACAGAATTAGCAGGTATTAGACAAAACCAAACACTCACTTTCTGCTGTCTTTTCTTATTTTCACGTTTGTCTCTTGAAACATTTTTATGCTTTTAAACACCACAATTAATCCTGATGGGTAACTGGCAGAGTACAAGTTTCCATTTTATTTGGTGCTCATCTCATGAGTCAAACTATATACAGCTCTATTAATTTTGTGAGTAAAAGCTTAGAGACCCTTAAATGCTGAAAACAATCTATAAAAATAACAGGAGCAGCTTGCAGCCCAGCCCTCTTATTTCAGAACAGAGTTACATTTTTTCAGGGGTTTTGTTTCAAAGTCAATTAAAACTGAACAACTGTTTAGATGAGCTGGAACTACACATCAGGATGGACTAAATACCACTGCTTACTTAGAAACCAATACCATTTGGGGAAATGAGAGTAAGCAGATCAACAGTTACATAATGCACAGCATCTCCCACACAATACTAATCAAAAACCAAGCAAAGTGACTCAAAATAATGAGCTGTGGCAGAATATTCACATAAATACAGCTCGCGACATTTAATTAATCTGATCATCACGAACACTCAGCAACAGATTAATTCTGACTCATGATACAGTAACAAAGATGAAACAAAACACAACAGAGTTGTTAAAACTTCATTTTGAAGATGGTTGCACTGAACCAGGGACCCAACTTGAACAAGAAGATTCTTTATATAAAGAGAGGTCAAATCCAAGAGCAGAGTGTATCTGTGTTTAGACTGTGTGCCTAAAACAGGAGACTCAGTTTGTTTAGAGCTCAGCCATCCTCCCAGGAGCTGAGGAAAACCAGATGCTGAGCTCTGAAGGAAACCACACTGTGGAGTCAGACATCAAAACTCAGAAACACTTAAACCCCTCCAACAACCAAGGAACATTAAGACTTGTACATCTGACATTCAGTTCTAGTAATTATCCTCTGGAGCTCCTCAGTGGGGGCTAACCAGAAATAAAACCCTGGCTACATGCAGACATAGTCACCATTTGGTGGAGAAAAACCACCTGCCCCCAAATGGAACAGGGAAACACAGACTCAACATCAGTTTGAGGGCAGTTTCCCCTCTAATTAATGGCAAACTCTAATGGCTTAGAATTAAAACTGCTTTTGGTGTCTACATTTACAGCTGGGCTACATGCAAGGTGAGTTCCAGTTCAGGTAAGCTACACGTGCTCCTGATTTTATCCAGCTCTTCTTAAAATACTGGCCAGACACCAAAGTAGAAAAAATAAAAAATCACTACTGTGGATGTTGCTGCTTAACCTAGCACAAAATATCAAGTATCACAGGGAAAACAAACTCAAACTCCTTTTGGAGAAGGAGTGATAAAAGTTGGGGGTTTTAACCCTATGATTACCTGTATTTTCCTCTTAATATGTAACAACACCTCCAAGTTAACCACTGCAAGGTTACTGCAAGGTACTGCAAAGTGCTCTGAACTGCCAGAAAGTTTCAGCTCCAAGACAGTAATCCTGATTTCAGGGAGTGGTTTTAGCTTTCTGCTAGAGACAACACTGCACAACTTTCTTTAAATAAACCATTTAAAAGCCATGAGGTGACAATTATTTTTATCTTTGCCAAGCTAAACATTAATGTGGAGGCCAAAAAAAAAAAACAAACATAAATAGCCCAGCAAACCATCCCAACCCCTCTGCAAGATAAAAATTACCTTGTCAACAAGCACACAGTGAGGGGAAGCCTTCATAGCCAAAGACTAAAGCCAGAGGCCCATCCAACAGAAGGAATAAACAACAATCAGATGGTAAGACACCAGTACAAAGTAGTCCTGGCTTATCAGGAGTGTGAATTTAATTAAAAAAAAAAAAAAGAAAAAAAAGAAAAAAAAAAAGAAAAAAGAAATTAAGAAAGAGCGACCTGGCATAAAAACACTTCTTGAAACTGCAGAAGACTCAGACCTGTAGATTGAAGCTGTTTCAGAGAGGGAATCAGATAGCATCAAGTAATAAATATTGCCAGCTGTCTGGCTGAATCCCTGCTGAGATACTGGGAAGATGAATGGAGACAGAAGAAATAATTTCAAGCCCATTAGCCTGAAAGAAGGATAAGTCAACACTGGGACAATGCACTGAAGTCTTTACAACTATAAGAAAAAGAATTCCCTCCTTGAGTCACCCTCACAATGCAAATTTCCTAGTTTTCTTGCTAGAATTATCCACATTTATGACATTCATGGCAGGCAGACAACCAAGTGACTATGTGCCCAGGGCCAGGTGGGTTTCAAATGAATGGACCTGCAGCTTCAAAGCCACTCAGAGATGACCTGATCCCAATAGTTCTCATCTCCTGAAAACAAAACAGAACCACCCAAGTTTATTTTTCTTTCCAGAGTCATGTAAAACGTGGTTCTGACAAGCTTCCTTAGCTGAGGAAAGCTAACTCCTGAAGATCCAGAAGACAGCAGAACACCAATATGATTTAACAAAGTTTCTTCATGCCTGCAAGCTCCCCAGGATCTCAGACTGTTCCAGTTTCATTAACAACAGCTGGTCAAGGCTAGATGATAGATCAAATCAAAGTCAAAAAAAAAAAAAAAAAAAATCACATGAAGGACTTTTAAGCCTCAAGATTTGTTTACAAAAATGATGGTAAACATAACCCAAACAGAACATAGCTGTGTGCTGGTTTAGGGCATCGTGGGAGGGAGAAGAAGGAAAAAAAAATAAAAATAAAAAGGGGGGGAAGGGGGAAGACTGCAGCCTCCTTGCTCACAAGTCACAGTTTCAGCAAGAAGTCCTATTTACACCCCCCAAACCAGACACAGGTCCATCTCTCCAGTCCCCCCCAGCCCCTGGACAGCAGCTGCATCCCTGGTACTCATTTTGTACCTAGCTCTCATTACCGCAACGATTTTCAGCTGAATTCCAGAGATTGGAACACAGGTGTTAATTCTGTGGATTCATTTAGCAATTCTCCAGCATTTGTCTCTGAAGTACTAATTTCTGTTAACTGAAATTATACATGTAAACATAAGCAAAACTTGCACCAATTCTAAGGAAAAAAAAACAAAAAACAGCTTACTAGCAATAAAACCAATGCTGCAATAGTATCCTTGATTTAAGAACAAGCAGAACAGACTTTATCAAGATAAATTCAAATAACCAAAGGGAAAAATGACAACTTAATTTTATCTGCTGTGCAGTAGAAGATGTAAGAAGGCTACAACCTTGGGTGTTTCATGGACATGATGCTCCACACATACCAGCAAGCACCACTCTTCCCAGTGTACCCTTGTAAAACAAGGACCTACCATTCCCTTTTGCTTTCTTGAACTCTCTCAGACAGTTCAAACATCACTCCACTCATTCCCCACTACACCTCTCTCCAGTCTTCACAAAAGGGAGGTTTTTCCTATATGGGAGAGCAGGACATGAAAAAAGCTGGTTTGAAAAACACCAAGCAAGATGGATACAACCCCAGTTGGAGTGCAGAGCTGCTGAAAACCTGCCCATGCCACACAGAAGGAGAAAATACTAAATAATCTGTATTCTGATAGACTAATGTGTTCTCAGAATTGATGCTGTAGTACTACAGTCCTTCCTTTAGAGCATGGTGACTGGTGCTGACCCCAAAGAGGTAACACTCCCATTAATAATCTTCTATTTCAACACAGCTCCAGAATTAACTGCAGATGTAGGAGAAGCTGTGCTTCAGCAACTGGTGATGAACAGTCTGATTCCATCCAAGTTAAAGCAGTGTGAGCTATGCAAGAACCACAGAACCTTTCAGGTTGGAAAAGACCCTTGGGATCATCAAGTCCAGCCATCAAGAAGTGCTGTGAAAAAGG
This sequence comes from Calypte anna, assembly GCF_003957555.1. Taxonomy (NCBI): domain Eukaryota; kingdom Metazoa; phylum Chordata; class Aves; order Apodiformes; family Trochilidae; genus Calypte; species Calypte anna. The sequence continues at coordinate 32,462,104 of NC_044252.1, read as the reverse complement.
ATAAGTACCAGGAAATTTCCCATGTTTGAGATCTTAACTGGAAGATACAAGTTTTCTTTTTAAGGTATAACAAATTCCATTCAACTGACATCACCAAGTTATAATTATCTGTTATTTAACCAACTCTACCAAGCTATACCATTTGACAAGTGAAGTGATAAGTTAATTTTCTTTTCCAATTTGCCTCATTTCTCTCTTCCCATGTAGTACTACTTCACAAAAAAATTGAAATTAAGAACTTTGTTATAGCCAAGTCAGACATTTTCAGATGCCAAACTAAAGTTTAGTTCCATTTTAGAACCAGGAGACTGTGGATCATAATTCAAGCAGTTAAAATGAGGATTACTTGTTGGCATAAATTGTGAACAGCTCAAAATAACTTCAAGTTCTGAGGGGAGGAAGGGGTTAGGAGATTGGTAACAGAACTGGCAGTAGCAATTTAAATGCTTTGCTGCCATTAGTAGATGGTCCATCATGATTAAGAATGGATTGATCTCAAGTTCTGCACAATCTCAAGGCAGCTGATATGGCAAAGGGAAGCTGGAAAGAGAAATGTGAACACCAAACTGAAGACCACATGAAAGAGCCAGGAAATCTCACATCAAAGTTCCTGAGAGCACATTTGATTATTTGATGGGCTGTATTAAAATCACCTCCCATACAACCAGTGAAGGATTTTCTACCTCTGACTTATTTACAGATCCATCTTGCAAAGAACCCCAAAGAGGGATGGGGTTTCCTGTAGCCAAGGAATTTACATACCAAGTGACACAACAATCAGCATGGCCAAACACAAGGCTAAACTGAACTGAAGATGACCAATTTTAACTAGTCCCCAGGTTAAGTCATGCTTCTGTGATGAATCCAGTTGATGCCTTTATGCCACTCAACATTCCAATTAGATTAATATTTTTAATTATACTTCTGAGAAAATGCTAATGGATACAACTCAACAATAACAGATTATGGCCTCGTTGGTCATACCCATCTGCCTGTCCTTACCTAGGCTGCATAAGGTAATAATTTCTTTTTTTCTTCAAGAGAATGACCCCTTAATTAACAGTTTCACAAATCCTAGGAAACACAACACATCCAAAATCATTATTCTCTCTTAACACTGGGACAGACTTAAATCAGAAATTACCTTTTACATCAGAAACACTCAACTCCACATGCCAAGATGCCAACTCAACCTGGGCTAGAAGGAAGCAAATACCAGCACACCTCCTGCTGCTCACCTGCTTCCCCCTCTCTGAGTAACCACTGAAAAAGGAGGAGGGGGGAGTAAAAAAATCAAACAGAATTGGGCTTCACAAACCTCTTTGAAGAAGGAAAGACAAAAATAAAGTGCCACAGATCTCCCCTGAACCATCCCTAGCAGGTTCTGCTCATATCAGAAGAAGTTTTTACACACTCTGTGTCAGAGAAAGGAGGGAGGGAAGTTAAGGCATCACACAGAAGACATCTCACCCCCCAGTTTTTGCAAAAAGGAGTTAAAACTCAGGCACCTGTTCCACCACTCCTGACAGAGGAGGTAGCTAGTGAGTGGAGAGTGTTCAAGCACAGCACAAAGCCCATCAAACAACATTTGTTTACCCCATCGGCTCCCAAGTATTCTAGAACGAGGTGTCATTATGGGCATCACTGAAAGGCAGAGTGGCAGCAAAAAGTTCCCTGCACCTGGGCAGGAGACCCAGGTTCATGTTCTCCCATCGTTTCCCCATTCTCGGGGAGCAGGGAGGGATGGATGGATGGAGCACTGGAGGGGATGGAACACTGGGAGGAATGCCTGCCTGCCTTTTGTCACTCCAGATAAAGGACTCCCAGACACATCCATGACCCCGGCAGAGTTTTACCCCCCTTTTACCACCACCACTGCAGCAGTCTGGGACTGTGAAGGGAGAGTCAGAAAAGGCTCTGGGTTACCCCTAACCGAACTTTCCTAAATTATTATTTTATTTTTAAACTTCAGGTCACCAAAACAAACAAAAATAACCAAACAAACCACAATCTCGATTCTGAAATACTTGTTTTGGGTGGGCAAAACACACCAAGCTCCGCATGCACGGCGGTCAGTCCCTGCTATGGGCAAACAGCGTGGAAGTTCTGCTCGCCAAAGCAGAGAGATTCCAGCAGCCAGGAGCTCCCAGCACAGGGATCCAAACAAACACCTCCAATAAGGAAAAGAAGGAAAGAGGAGGAGGAGGGAGGAGGGAGGGGGAAAGAAGAGAAGCGGGGGTGCAGGCGAGGCATTCACCTCACCCCAGCAGAACGTGGGGGGGCTGCAGCATTCGGAGAACCAGCCGGCAGGTGAGTAATAAACCAAAACAATAACAAAAACACATCAAGTTTCCTGCCTTTGTACCCCAAACTCTCCTCCATACTGCACAACTTGCTCCAACACGGAGGGAGAACCGCGAAAAGCCCGGGCTGCCCCTGACCCCCCCCCAGACACCCACCTACCCCCCGGGGGTCACGGCGGAGAAACCTCGGGACTCCCCGGACCCTGGAAGGTGAATCCCGGACCATGAAGGCGAATCCGGGACCCTGGAGGGCGAATCCGGGACCATGAAGGCGAATCCGGGACCCTGGAGGGCGAACCCCGGCGGGGGCTTCCTCAGATCCCCCCCCCCCCAACCCCGCTCCCCCCTGTTCCCCCGCCGTCCCCTCCTCCGCCAGCGCTGCCCGGGGAGAGGAGAGGGATGAGGGATAAGGGATAGGGAGAAGGCCTTTACCTCACCGCCGCCGCCGGGATCGGTCCCTGAGGCAGCCGCTGAGCGCTGGAAGCCGCCTGCGCCCCGCACCGCCGCCCCGCACCGCCTCCCCCTCCCCTCCCCTCCCGCCCCCCCCCGGCCCCGCTGCTTGCGGTGCTCCCCCCGCTCAGGACATGGTCTCTCCCGAAGCGGCGGAGCTGCCGCGGCGCCGGGCGCTCCCACTCTGCTCAGAGAGGGGGGGGGGGCTGAGGTGAGGTGAGGAGGGGGCTGTGGGTGTGGGGGGAGCCTCTGCCTCTCACCCCGCTCCCCGGGCTCCTCTAATGGCGGCGTCCGGAGCGGCCCAGAGCAAAATAAACCCCATACGGGCAGCGGCCCGCACGTCAGCCCGGCCTCAGGCTCTGCCCGACGCTCATTGGGCGAGACGAAGCTTTCCACCTCCGCCAATCAGAGAGCGGCTCTTTGGGCTGAGCGGGGTGATGTCATCCCTGCTGCTGGGCACCGGGGGGCGGGCAGGGAAAGGGCGGGGGAAGCGCTGCGGGACGGACAGCACGGAGAGGGGACACCCCGACATCCCGTGTCACCCCGTGACACCCCGTGTCACCATGTGTCACCCCCTGTCACCCCGTGTCACCATGTGTCAGCCTGTGTCACCCTGACACCCCGTGTCACCATGTGTCACCCCGTGTCACCTTGACACCCTGTGTCACCATGTGACACCCCGTGTAACCCCTGTCAGCCTGTGTCACCCTGACACCCCGTGTCACCATGTGTCACCCCCTGTCACCATGTGTCACCATGTGTCAGCCTGACACCCTGTGTCACCCCGTGTCACCCTGTGTCGACCTGTGCCCCCCTGACACCCTGTATAACCCTGACACCCCGTGTCACCTTGTGTCAGCCTGTCACCCAACACCCTGTGTCACCATGACACCCTGTCACCCTGTGTCACCATGTCCCCCTGTCACTCTGTGTCACCCTGTATCACCTTAATGCCCTGTATCACCCAGTGTCACCATGTGTCACCCTGACACCCTGTGTCACTATGTGTCACCATGTGTCACCTCATGTCACCCCGTGTCACCCTGTGCCCCCCTGACACCCTGTATCACCCTGACACCCCGTGTCACCCTGTGTCACCATGACACCCTGTATCACCATGTCACCCTCTGTCACCCTTTATCACCTTAATGCCCTGTATCACCCAGTGTCACCGTGTGTCACCCTGACACCCTGTGTCACCTTGTCACCTTGTATCACCTGTATCACTGTGACCCCTTGTGTCACCCTGTGTCACCCTGTCCCCCTGTCTGAGCTCCAGGTGTGTGCAGGACCCTGTGGGTCAGCAGTGCCCGGGAGTGCTGGGCAAGGGAGGGGAGGGGGAGTATGGGGGGTGCAGCAAAGGCTTCAGGGGAAACAATCCCTCATTAAACAATAAAAATAATTAAAACCCCAACAACCCCCCCTTGTTTGGTGGTCTTTTTGCATTTTAGGTGTTTTTTCGCCAGCGAGAGCTGTCAGTACTCACCCTTCTGCCTGATGCTCCTGGCAGGAACCATCTGGTTATCATCTGATACCTGACCTGGGAGGTTATTATGGGTTTTTTTCTTCATTTCCTACTGTTTCTTTCAGCCTTTCTCAGGTTTTTGATTTCCATGTTGGCGTTCCCTGTTCCCAGCTGAGGTGACAGAGGGGACAGTGCCTCAGGAGAGGGGTTGTGTTGGGCAGCTTGAACCCTTCCCACCCAACCACCAAAAAAGAAGAAGCACCAGGGATGTCCAAGCAGGGTGATGGTGATGCCTGGAGCTGGAGAAAATCCTTTTATCCAGAAAAAAAACACCAAAAAAACCTAGGACTGGAGTGCAGCAAAATGGAATTCCTTCTGGAGAGTGGGATTTGCCTCTGCTTGCAAGTAAATTAGTTCCCTAGAAACACAGAAAAAACACCAGGGGAAAAGGGCAATGGGTTTTTTCTCTCCCAGATTGGGGATTTACTAAATTCTGGCTCTGTGGAACAAGTGAGGCTCCTCCTGCCTGCAGTTTGGGAACAAATCCAAAATGATGTATGTTGAGTTTTAGGCACAATGGGGACAACTCTCTTTCTCTCCACACATAGAAAGATCCAGATGAACTCGGATAGGTGGTGGAAAAGCAATTTTCCTTATCTTAAGGAGCTGTGCCAACTCTGGGCTGAGAAATAACTCAGAAAATGCCCCGTTGCATCAAGCAAAACCATGGAAAGGCTCCCCCAGAAAGGAAAATCAAGCAGCAGGGTAAATCCTAAATGGTGCCACAACAGCAGGAAATTTCCAGAAATAATTGTTATCGACTTGACTGCATAAAAAGATATGGAAATTAAAGGAATATCTAACTGGGGAGCAAATAGCACTTTGAATTCTTCAAGAATATTTCCCAAACCTCTCAGAAAAACCATTTGGGGAGCAGGGAAAAATCTTTTAAACCCAGCTCAGTGCACTGCAGCACGTTAAGAGCACGTCATGTAATTTCAGCAGCTAGAAAAGAGCTTTAATGAAGGTAGATTTGTGAGGTTTCACAGGCTTTTTTGTTGCAAGGGTAAGAAAAAAATTATGACCCACTGAAAAAAAAAATAATTAAAAAAAAAGATTTTTAGAGCATTCAAGTGAGAAGTGATTTTCCCATCTCCAGAACAGAGGCATCCCAAGCAAGGAAGGTACCTGGGCAGCATCTGAAGGGAAATGCATGGGAGAAAATGGGATTTGAAAATAATTATTTGATAATAATTAGTTTCAAAAGTGAATCCTGGCTGCCTCTCCAAATTACCAGCCCATTTCTGTGTTGGCAACGTTAGTCCTAAGGCTTTGGCTTTATCTCAAAAGCTGCTGGCATCTCCTGCTCCTGCCTTTGCAGGTGTTTGCCATCAGTCCTAGCCTTAAACAATAGAATATCAATGGAAATGACCTGTTGGTGGGTTGGAAAACTGCTAATTACATGTGCATTTTATCTAGCAGTATCTTTCAGACTTATAGTGTGGAGAGAAATCAAAATCTGCATGACTTGATAACCCAGTTCTTTATGATTTTCTACTTGATCATCCTTTTTTAAACGTCAGAAAGATAACTCTATTTTTGTTGCAGGCACAGCAGTTTCATGCTAGTGCTTATTACCTGTATTCCACCCCAAAGTTTCGTTTTACTCCACCAGTTTAGGGACAGATTTGAACTCCCTGGTAAGGACTTTGGAACTGTGTGACAGCTTTTTATGTTCTTTTGGGGACCTGGCTTTGCAGAGTTGATTTTACTGAAGCTGTGGCAATGTTTTGCCTTTTCTAAGGGGATTGCAGCTTCCCCCTGTAACTCAGAATTATCCCACAGCAAAACTCTGAGCCTTCCCTCACAGCTAAAAATACAATTTGCACAAACACATCTTCCAGCTCTCCTTTCCCCTTCCTTCTCCAACACCACAAATCCCTCTTCCTCCCACTTCTTTCCTCCCAGTCTCTGCCACCTCCCTCCCAGTTCCTCCAGCACAAGAGGCTGGGGAGTGCTGGAAATTGCACATCAGGCAAGCAAAGGGACACATCCCAAATTAGAATCATAGAATGGGCTGGGTTGGAAGGGACCTCAGAGATCATCAAGTCCAACCCTTGATCCACTCCCGCTGCAGTTCCCAGCCCATGGCACTGAGTGCCACATCCAGTCTCTTTTGAAATATCTCCAGACATGGAGAATCCACTACTTCCCTGGGCAGCCCATTCCAATGCCTGATCACCCTCTCCAGAAAGAAATTCTTTCTAATCTCCAACCTAAACCTCCCCTGGCACAACTTGAGACCCTGCCCTCTTGTCTTGCTGAGAGTTGCCTGGGAAAAGAGCCCAACCCCCCCCTGGCTCCAACCTCCTTTCAGGGAGTTGTAGAGAGTGATGAGGTCTCCCCTGAGCCTCCTCTTCTCCAGCCTCAACACCCCCAGCTCCCTCAGCCTCTCCTCACAGGATCTGTGCTCGAGTCCCTTCACCAGCCCAGTTGCCTCCTTTGGACCTGCTCCAGCACCTCAATCTCCTTCCTGAGCTGAGGGGCCCAGAACTGGAAATTATTCCATGGCTGCACGGAGCAGTTTTGGGCTGCAGCAGGATTGCCTCAGCCTGAGAGCAAAGATTTCCTGGAGTTAGTGGTGTAAAAGCCCAGCTCTCACCCTGGGGTCATTCTCTTTCCCCTCTCATTCCCTCTCTCCCCAGTTCCCATTAGGAAACTCATCCCCAGCTTATCCAGGAGCAGAGATGTGTGTGCTCACCTGATGGATATTTCTCACCAGCTGAACTTTGAATATGCAGAACTCCAACCCTCCTATTGCTGCCTTTTTCCTTTTTTCTTTTCTTTTTTTCTTTTTTTTTTTTTTCCCTGCAAGTGAACCAAAACATTTAGGCAAAGGGTGAGGAATAGAAAAGCACAGAAATCCAAAGGAAGCAGAGTTTTTGAAGCTATTGAGAACAGGATACTTGAAATAGTGACTGATTTAGTACCCTTTTTCCATCCTCTCTGAGTCAGCCTCAGGCTTCCCAATCTCATATTGGGGATCTTTTCCCTGTTCCAGTTTGAAACATAAAAATATCCAACTCTAGCTGGAACACTGTCTCCCCTGCCCAGACAAAGATGAAGTCAGAGAAGGCATAATGCCCCCCTTCCCCCTAAATCTCCCCTTCCCCACCTGCTGGGTGTTGTTGCATCACCCTGAGACCTTGAAACGAGCTCCAAATATTTGCAGCTGAACTTTGGGTCGTCTCATTACCAACAACCTCCTACACCTGTGCCCCCAAATTAGCCCTGCTCTGGCCTCACAGCTGTGTCCAGAGAGGGGAGAAACCACTCATCCTAATTCTACCCATTTGGGGGACAAAAGAGATAGAAAAAGACAGTGAATAAACAAATACAGCTAGGAAAAAACCATGCAGAAATACAACAAAAGTTTGTACTGAGCTGTAATCCCCTCAGCAACTTTGAAACATCATTCAAAAGCAAAAAGAGAGAGGGGAGAATCCACTCACCCTAATTCTATCCATTTCTTGTCTCAGTTTGCAGCTTTTTTTTCTCAAAAACACATCCCTTGGAAAACATTTTCAGAGTCACAAATGTCCTTTCCTCTGACTTCCTTGAGGGAACTTGAAGATACAGAGGGACATCATGCCCATGCATCCAGCCCTTCTTCTGGTGGAATTCTTCACTCCAAGGAAAGTGGGAGTTTATCCTGTACCCTGAGCAACCAGGGGGAGGGAAAGAGCAACCCCAGGGGAAAGTCACCCTCCTCTTTTCTGTTGCAGGGCTGCATGGGCAAAAGCCTCACATCTCCCCACAGGGCCAGCACCTTACACTTCTCCAGGTGTCTTGTGCCCAGCAGAGTCCCTGGGATCCTTTGGGGGACAAAAGAGCTAGAAAAAGGTAGTGAATAAACAAATACAGCTAAGGAAAAAACCATGAAGAAATACAACAAATACAGCTAGGAAAAAACCCATGCAGAAATACAACAAACTTTTGTACTGAGCTGTAACCCCCTCAGCCACTTCCAAACATTATTCAATAGCAAAAAGAAAAAGGTTGGAAGTGGGGACTACTGGTGCTGAGAGCTTTACCCTGCACTGTGTTTTTCTGCCCTTCTCCCTGGTTCCTGAAGGAGTGAATCCATCAGGATGGGGCTTTCCAGCTGGAGGGTTTGAGCCCCAGGAGCAGGGAACCTCAGACACTTCCCTCGGCTGGGCAGATGCTCAGTAGGTGAAGGAATTTGTGCTGGTTGGGCAACAGGAAAGCAAGAGACACAGAGGAAACTGGGGAAAGTGGGAGGTAAATGGAATGGCTGGAGTCCAGCCTGCTCATTCCACATGGTTCTAGAGGCTCCAGGAGGCTGCTGGATCTGCCCATCCCAGATGGTGAGCACAGCGTGGCTGCTGCCACGGCTCCCAGCAGGCACCAGGTTTGTCACAGGGAAAGAACATGGAGGGGGGGGGAGGATAAAGAGGAGAGGGGAAAAGAGGGAGAGGGTTAAGGGAGATGGAAAACAGAGTGTTAAAAACCACGGGGAAAGAAAAACAAAATGGGAGAATGCAAAGAGCTCTGTGAATGCCCTCTTAAAGGCAGCCAGGAGGGAGGACAATGAGCAGTAACAATGCAGATATAAAAGGAAGCATTTAAAAGGGCCTGTGACCCTTTAGGGGAATGTAAGACATTTGTGAGGGCCCGAGACAAAAACCCATGGGAAAAAAAAAGGACTAAAATCCATAAACTAATTGCTCTATAGAAAGGTCAGGCCAGAAGAGGCTGGATTCCTCTGGGCAATGCCCAGCATCTCTCCTCTCCTCTCCTCTCCTCTCCTCTCCTCTCCTCTCCTCTCCTCTCCTCTCCTCTCCTCTCCTCTCCTCTCCTCTCCTCTCCTCTCCTCTCCTCTCCTCTCCTCTCCTCTCCTCTCCTCTCCTCTCCTCTCCTCTCCTCTCCTCTCCTCTCCTCTCCTCTCCTCTCCTCTCCTCTCCTCTCTCCTCTCTCCTCTCTCCTCTCTCACCCCATTATCCAACCTCTGGGTTTGATGCCCAGGTTAGGGACCTCCCCTCCTCAGAGCTTTTGTGAGTCCCAGCAATGGCTTCAGCCCTCCCCAAGCATCACCTGGAAGTCACAGCTCCTGAGCTGACCTGGGTGGCAAGAATTCCCCTGGTGAAAGGAGCAGGGGATTTACTGGAAGAGCAGACTACCCAGGAGCATTGGAGGCAGCAGGGAAGGGAGGTTCTGTGTCGGGTTTACAGGACACAGCACATAATCAGTGCCAGCAAATCAGATTATTTGATGAGCCAGAGGGAGCAAAATCTATCTCCAAGCTGACGTAATCCACCAGCAGACAGCTTAAGGATTCAGGAAATATTCAGTCTGTGTCTCACAAGCCTTTTTTTCCTTCCCTGTTCATTGAGATGTAGCCTTTTTATTTTTTTCCTTAGGAGCAAATCTAGGATTAAACACACAGAGCTGAAACCAAAAGCAGAAAAGAAACCAGGTGAGAGTGCCACACTGCAGGCTTAGCAAGTGAGTGAGAAACTCCCAGTGACACCAGGGATAGTTTAATGCTATTAGGAGGAGACCTTGTGAGGATGGTACCTGATGAAGCCAAGGACTGCATGGATCTGGAATTAAAAATGTGGAAAAGATGCCTTCCTGGAAAGTCCTGAATTTTGGAATATAATAGATTTTTTTTTTAACTCTGGCCTAGCCTGAGCCATGAATTCTTCTGCCTTTATTTCATCACCTTATTTTATAGATATGTTCTGCAAAAGCTCTACACCTCCCCCCAGCATTCCTCATTCCAAAGAGGCAGCTTCAACAACTGGATAAAAAGAAGCTTTCACTCTCATTCCCACTTTTAATCTTACAGAGAGTGGGATAACTCATAATGCTGTGCCTTATGTACAGAGATAACAACAGGAAAATAAATCAGAGAAACAGAAAAATAAATCATTTTCAAACCAGATTACTTTCCTGGGAGGAATGTTCTTTGATTGCTTTTATTCCTAATTTAAAACTAAGATAATTTAGTAATTATACCTTAGACAGTATTGTTTACTTGCATCACTGAAGCTGCCAGGCCTTCCCTTCTGGTACATTGGGTTAAAGTGATGTGTAGAAACAGAATAAAATAATTGCACTGGAACACTGTCTGGGATCCCTGTCTCCCTCCCAGTGCACAAAGAAATGCAGAAGCAGAGCTCAGACATTTATGGAGCTGCAGGAGCTCATTAGCTTGTTGTCAGTGCTCTCCCATTGATAGCTCTTATGTGCCTATCTTGTAGGTAAGCAGCATTCTGTAGAGTCCTTTTGTAGCACACGTTTGTGCTTTCACATGAAAACTAGGTTTGTTGTCTCCCAAATAACCCTTTCCACCCTGAGAAATACCAGTTTTGTGTTTTGGGAATGTGATGCTTCAGAATTCCAACCCCAAGCCTTGCCTGAGCTCTTGGAAAAATGTTGAAGCTTCAACATCAGCCTCTTCCTGAGGACAGAGAGCTCCAGAAACACCCATGCTCAGGGACAGGGTTAAATTTAGAGGGCTTGAAAGCAAAAGGACAAATTAAAATACATATTGGAATTGTGTATATCTGAAATTGCTTAAATATTACAGCAAGATCCCTCTGCCACAGAGAGCAGGGGCAGGGATGAGAGAATTCAGAGGTAAACTTAACTGAGGGCTGAACTTCTGCCCCTTGATGGACATCACAGACCCACACCTGATCATTTCTCTGTGCATTTCATTACTGCAAAAGAGGAGCAGAGAGGGGAAGCCATGGGCTCACATTTGCTCAGTCCAATTCAGGCTAATCAGTAAAATCAGGTTTTCAAAATGTGAAGCCCCTGCTGAATAACTCCAAATTGGTGAAGCTGCTCAGTCTCAGGAAGGTCATGTTCCTCTGCTGGGGACTGAACCTGTACAAGCATCCCAGCTTCCTCAAGACTTCCATCCATCCACCCATCCACCCACCCACCCATCCACCCACCCATCCATCCATCCATCCATCCATCCATCCATCCACCCAACTACCCATCCATCCACCCATCCATCCATCCATCCATCCATCCACCCATCCACCCAACTATCCATCCATCCATCCATCCACCCATCCATCTCTCTGTCAAGCCAACAGCTCCAGTCGAGGGGCTTGGGCAAACACCAAGACTCAGTGAGAAGGTTCAGATTTTGGACCAATTCAGTCCACAAGCTGAATTAGATCAGTAGAGAGAAATGGCACCAAAATGAGTCCATTGGTACTATTATGATGTGTATAAACACATCAATTAAACCTCTCTCTAATGAAGCAAACCTCTATTTTGATTAATGCTTCCCCACCACAGAAGTTGTTCCATTTCCTTTCTCTTGCCATCCTGGGTTTGAAATTGCCACTTTCCTTATTCCAAGTGTACCTCTTGTCCAGACAGCTTCTTCAAGAGCTTTCTCCTTGTTCTCTGGCTCTCAGTGAAGATGTCAAGTGGATCTCAGAGCTCCTCTCAGAGCACACACCTCCAAAGCTGAGCAGTGCTCATTTCTTGGCTGCCTTCCTCTCACATCAGAGAATATTCCAAATAAGGTCTCACTGGTGTGTTGCTCTGAATCAAAATAGCTTCATCTTATTTAAGTCTGGTGACCCCTTGAGAAAAGTCCCTTGGACTTTGACATCCCTGTTAGATCTTCTCAGTTAAACACTGCTGAATCACACTTTTGTCAGCTCCCAGTGCTCTAATGTTTTTCTTGGAATATTTCCTTTCTGTCCTAGACCTCCTGCTTCTGGAGCCAACTGATTAAGTTAGACTCTCAGAGTTTGTTTCCAAAGTAGATTTCTATTCCTCAAAGCAGTGAAGAAAAGCATAAATATGGTAAATGTAACCTCAAAGATATCTGAAGGCTCAGAAACTAGAAGGCAAGGCAAAAAAACCCAAAACATTGGATCCTAAAACTAATTAATTTGAAATCCAATTCAAATACTTTGGCAAACAAGGAACTGGTTAATTTTTTTCCCTTAATATTTTTAGCTGCCAGTCCCACAATGCAGAAGACACTTTTCATGATGGTGCTGGGCCAATCTCCCATCTTAAACCAGGGGAATGAATGGATTTGCTCTCACCAGGAGGTCAGCTAAGCTGAGATCCTTGCACCCAGTAGCAATCACAGACTTCCTAAAGCATGACAGGAAGAAGAGGCATTAGCATCTGTGTCCTCCACTACAGGAGGGATAGGATGAGGAGTAATGGCTTTAAACTGAAAAAGGGTAGGTTTAGGTTAGGGATTAGGAAGAAATTGTTTGCTGTGAGGGTGCTGAGCCCCTGTGCCAGGTTTCCCAGGGAAGCTGTGGCTGCCCCATCCCTGGCAGTGTCTCAGCCCAGGTTGGATGGGGCTTGGACAACCTGGGCTGTGGGAGGTTGGAACTGGATGAGCTTTAAGGTCCTTCCCAGGCTCCTAACCTTGCCTTTGGCAGTGGTGGTTTTCAGCTGGCCCTTTGGTGCTTTCTTTGCTTAACTTCAGCTCTGTCACCTTCTCCATGGGGCTGCCTCCCACTGGTGATCTCTGCTGTCCCCTATCTCCTCTGTGCCACCAACTCACTGTCCACTTCTTTCTGCCAGATTATTAATGAAAATATTCAGACATGCTGTCATGAATCAGATACTTAGAGCAGCCCAGCACCAACTTATTCCCTGAGAAATACCTGATTTGGGTTGATCAGCCTGGATGAGAAGGCTCTAGGCAGACATCAGAGCACCTTCCAGTACCTGAAGGGGCTACAAGAAAGCTGGGAAGGGACCTTGGTGGGGCAGCTTGAGAGGTGAAGAGTTTCAAGCTGAAAGAGGGGAGATTTAGATTGGACAGAAGGAAGAAATTCTTTGGTGTGAGGGTGCTGAGCCCCAGGTTTCCCATAGAAGCTGTGGCTGCCCCATCCCTGGCAGTGTCTCAGCCCAGGTTGGATGGGGCTTGGAGCAACCTGGGCTGTGAGAGGTTGGAACTGGATGAGCTTTAAGGTTCCAACCCAAACCATTCTGGGGTTATTTCTCCATTTACTAGGAGCTGTTCTGAGCTCTCCTGTCTTCTAAACACCAGGAGAAAGCAATGCATGCAGCTCCCCACACTTGGAAAGGTCTCGGTGCGTTTCACTGCATCTAAACTTGGCTAAACAAGTTCCATCCCAGGTACAGAGACCCCTCAGGGGAATAGGAACAGTCTGGTTCAGACTACACTCACATTCTGAAGACCTAATTTAGTCCTAATGTTTGGAGATACACATGCAAGCTGCTTTGTGCAAGGTCACCTCCAGCACAGACAAGATTTTTTTTTGCTGCTATTAACGTAAAGACCTTGAGTTCTGAAAAATGCTCTTGCCCTTCACCATCATCTGCAGGATTCTTTTTTTTTTTTCCCCATCTTGTTTACATGAAATGCCTGGTAGAAGAGGCTGTAATTTCTGCCACACTCCAGACAGCTATCTCAGGGGTTACATGGAATGCAACGGCCTTCGTTTTAAATCCTATTTTTTGATAAATGGTCCCCAAAACGTTGTATGGTTTTAAAGCTGCAGAGGCAACAGAGGCTGCTGGTCTGGATGAAAAACTGAACTGCATTTGGTGGCAAATTAAAGCATTCAGCCAGAAAAATTATGACTAACAGACAAAGGATTAAAAAAAAAGGCAAAATGATGTCAAAGTAAGACATTTAGGCACATTTCCTCCCTCTCCTCCTACAGAATCTTTTAAAAAGGTGAGTGCTGGTCAGATAAAATTGTCCTTAAAAGTCAGTACCAAGCACTTAGTCAGGAAAATTATTTACATCTGCCAGTCAGTAATTACCCTTCCTCCTGGTGCTCTGCTTTTTTCCATCACTGTGACAACACTTCCCACACCAGAGGAAACACTTCACTCCCATCCTCCTGCAGAGGAGCAGTTGCCCCATTTCCACCAAGCTCTTTCCAAACCAAGCCCAGGAACTGCTTTGCCTGCTGGCACCAGGATCTGGCAGGACAGAGGCTTCTGTATCCTGAAATATTTTATCATCTCCCATTAAACAAACAGGGACCTGAAGCTCCACTCCCAGCTCTGGGTCACTAATGTTAGGTGGGAGGAAACATCCAGTTTAGCTTTCACCTCCCTGCCTTTGCCCAGATCTCTGTCACATTATTTGGGTTTAATTAATCCCAAGTCCCTCATCAATATCCTTAGGAAACTGAGTGCATTTTGGAGGTTTTTTGTTTGTTTTTTTTCTTTTCCTGGGCATTAGTTTCTGTGCACTGCTCACATCCTTCTTAGCTGAACTGATACATGCTTGAAGGATAAAGATCTTTATACCAAAAGGGAATTCTTTTCTTACCTTTGCCTGGCCAGAGGCCAAAGAAAGCTGTGCAAGCTCTCACCTTACATTTGCACAGAGCAGCATGAAAAAGAAATGCAAAGTGGAGCTCTGAGGGGCTTGGTCAACCACTCCTCAGGCAGGTTTTCAATGCCAACTTATGTGGAAAGCTTCCCCTTCATTAAAAAAAAATATATATATATTATATATGTTTCATTTTATTTAGGCACAGTGACAGCACTGGCTGGGAGTTTGGGGTTCAGAGCATTGGTTTGGGGTTTTTTTCTTGGATTCACTTGCAGAAGGGATTCCTGAATCCTGCACCCATTAGGCTGCTGGTAGCTGGGGCCAGAGCAGGAACGATGAGGTCAGGTGGGTAATGAGAGACTCCAGGCTGGCCTCAGAGGATGTGACCAAGCCTTGGTTGGGTAATGGAGAATTCAGCCACCTCTGGTGACTCTCAGCTGCCCTGAGCTCAGAAGGAAGGGAATCTGCTCTCCCACAAACCCCATGCTCCCCTCCACAGGGATGCTCCCACTCCAGCATCCCCCTTGCCCTCCCTCACCCAGCCCCAGCCTCACTGGGACAACCTCTGCTCTCTCCTGGTCCCTTCCAGAGGGTCAAAACTGATTACTTTGGGATGTCAGCTCTGTGTTCCCACTGCCCCACCACTCCTGCCTGGAGGGAGAGGTGGGATCCCTGTGAGATTTCCCACCTGTGGGGATTCCCCATGGAGCAGTTGGACAAAGTGATGGAGCTTCTGGCACCAGGCTGAGCTCCTTCCCTGGGTAATAATGCCAGGAGCTTCCCCATTTTTGTTTGAGGAGTCAGACTAATTGCAGAGCCATTGCCTTCTCCATTTAGCAGACACCATCCATCCCAATGCCATTAAAACCTCCACATTTCCAGCATTCCTCAGGAATAAGAGGGGCTGATGGTGGAGCAAGCTCACAGCTGCTCTTCTGGGGTGACATTGGGCAAGTGGCAACCACTGCCTGGCCACTGTAAATTCCTCTTTTTGCCCTTCCCTAGGATCCAGGGCAGAGCCAGCCTGGAGCAGGACCTGGGCTGCTGCATCCTCCTGTGACAAAAAAGGTTCCATAGGAGGGCAGAAGGAAAAGGACTCATTCCTCTGATGATTAATTAATTAATTAGTGCCCTGCTGCTCCTCCAGGCAGGCCAAACAGATTACACACAGCAAAACTGACACAAACAAGGAGAAAATTCTCTTCCTAAAGGAACTTGGAAGATGCTCAGCCCTGAGCCTGCTGCAGCCCCAGACAGCAATCTGGTCCCAGCTCCCTTTGCAGGATGCTCTGAGGTGCTTGGATCCATGAGGTTTCTCCCTAAAAGTGGGGTTCCCAGAGGAGGGGCTGCTCTGATTTGCCTCTCTCTGGTGAGAAAGACAAATTTGTCTCTCTCTTCTGTCTCCAGCTTGGAGGGGTGAAGCTCTAAGGTGTGGTTAAACCACAGCCAGGGCCATTCCTTTTGCTCTGGGTTTGCTGGCAGAAGACAGACACCAGTAGCACCCAGATGGGGAGTTAATGGTGAGCATTTCATTGCCATTCCCAGGTTTCTGGGGTGCTACCTTCATGTCTTGTGCCAGCAGGGAACTGGGGAAATGGGGAGGAGAGAGCCAGGGCCATCACTGTCAGGAGCCTTCAATGCTGAGCCCATCTGGAATGGGACCCTCCACTCTGTCTCACCTCCCTGCCAAAGAGAAATTTGTCTTTAAAGCTGTGAATTTTCCTGGTGAAAACCAAATCTCATCTGGATTTGTGCCCCCCACTTCTCTCTGAAGAGAGGGAAGCTCTGAAAAGCTTCCTGCCAGAATGCCACCTTCCCCTGTGTCCCCTCCATACCCCATCCCAAAGGAAAAAAACTCACCAGAAAAAGCAAAATTACTGAAAAAAAAAAGAAAAAAAAGGGATCTTCCAGTCTCCACCTGCTCCAGAAAAGCTGGAGGGAGGAGGCAGGGGCTGGCACAGCAGCAGACAACAAATGCAAACAGTGCTCCTGAGAGAGTGGGCTGCCTGCCAAGGGGCACTGCCAGGTGCTTGCTGTTTAAATTGTTTAATATATTATGTTAAACAAAGATCAATATCAGCTCCATGCTCTCCATCCCTGTCTGAGAGCCTGAGCTTGCCCAGAGCTCACCACATCCCCCCAGGGCTGCTCTGAGGCTCAGAGGCTGATGCAGGGATGCAGCTCCTGGTGATGCAGAGCTCCTGGTACCCCAAGGGCAGGGGGGTGCAGATGGGGACTGCTCCCAACACAAAAACCCCACAAAATAAAGCAAAAAAAAAGGAAAAAAAAAAAAAAAAAAAAAAAAAAAAAAAAAAAAAAGAAAAAAAGGAAAAAACAACCAAAAAATAAAAAACCCCAAACATTTGGCAGGGAAACTATGGGAGAGCAACCCTGACCTCCATCTGCAAACCCCAGAGGAGGGTGCACAGCCCCATCCTCACCTCTCCAAGTCTGTAGGATGGTTAAGTGACTTTGAGACTCCACAAGAGAGGAACCAAACCTCCCCAGGAGGGTGAAGTCCTTCTAAGTGCTCCAGGTGAGGTTCTTCCAAGTGCTGTAGGCTCAGGCCCAGACTCTGATGGTTTTATTGTTGCTGAGTTCCAAAGATCTGTGATAAAATCTCCAGCTTGATGGTGCCTTTCCCTGGCAGGGGTTCAGGGCACCAAACTCACCCCAATACCCCAAAATTTTCTATCTCAGCCCCCAAGACACAGCCACTAAGTCCCTCTTGGGCCACATAGCACCAAGGATGGCAAAAATCTGTTCCTTAACAGCTTTTTTTTGACCCCTGAGTGAAGGATGATGCTTGGGAAGGAAAGGGTATGAGGTCTCAGGGCTAACAATAGTTCATTAATTTGCCTCATTAATCTCTTTTGGAAAAGATGAAATGAATCAGATGAAGATAAGGAAATTCAGTGCAAGGGGAAGAAATGGGGAAGCCTGGCACAGAAAAGTCAAAATCATTAATGACATTTTATGGTGGCCAGAAGTTAAATAATAAAAGTTTGCTACTAGGAGGAAAATTCCTCCCTCTCCTGTGTATAGGTTGGGGGGGGGGGGGCCATGGAAACCCCTTCTAGAGCTAGAAATGAGCACAGCTGATAAAGATGCTGCTCTGGGGGAAGCTGGGAGGCAGGGCTTGCTGAGGGGTCCTGTGACAGGTTGATATTTGGGGGTGGATGCCCCCTGAGCTTCTTTTTTCTGAAGTACCAATAGGGCTCTGCAAGGAAAACCACAGAATTCTGACATGTGAGAAGCAAAAGGTTAAAACAAACCTGGTGGCAGGTCACCACAGCCCCTGGTGGGTTGGGTGTGAGAAAATCTTCCCTGTTTTACCCCGTTGGTCCCACATGTAGCCAAAGCCACAGTTCCTATTTTGTTATAGGGCAAAGATTTGCTTTCAGATTTGGAGACAGAAATTCTCCCATATCACAAACTTTAGGAGAAATGTTCAGGGATAGGCTGTCCTCTGATGGAGACCTTAGAAGGGAGGCTCCCAAGTCCATTGAAATTGATTTTAAAGGCAAATGAGACATTTGACTAAGAGATGGGGTTTGGGGTTTAACCCTTAGCCAAGCAGAGGCACTGGGGAGTTTTAAAGATTCTTCCCTCCACCAGGAGTTAAATCTTTGCTTTGTGTCCATGAGCATTCCCCAAAACCTCATGCAGAACGTGCAGAGAACAAATTTATGAGGGTCAACCTCCCTCAAAGCAGTTTTACAGAACTCTTTTAGCAGTTGTTCTGTTTTGCATGACTGGATTTCCATTCTCCAGCAGCACGTGGTGTCCCAGCTTGGAGCTACAATCAGTTTGATACTTTAAAAGGACTGCTCTCCCCTGGAATTCAGAGATCTCAGATCATCAGATAACTCCCACCCTGGGTCCAGACTGCAGCTCACTCATTTTTCTCCCTTTGCTCTTGTACAAACCATCAGAAAGCCCCAGCCCACGTGTGCTGTCCCCACGGGGGACAAATAACCCAAGAGAAGGGTCAAGACCTGGTTCTATCTCTGCAGGATTTAATAATCCTTCCAACATTATGACACTTTAAAAGCTGCTAACTGGTTAGTTCACCTCATTTTCAGCAAATTGCCAGCCCAACAGCCACTGTCTGCCTTGTCTGAACTGAGCATCACTGGTACTCACCCAGCTGTCTTGGAGGCATCAGTCATGGACCATCCCCCTTTCTGCTGCAGGATGTGTAGCACCTGGACATCATTCTGGGGGCCTTTTCTGAGACAGATCCTTCTCTCACTGGGAAACCTGTGGATGGGCTGAAGAATTCATCAGACCCAACATGAGCCCAGGAAACCCAAAGGAGATGATCCCAGCATGAAATAGCTCAGGCTGCCAGCATGGTCCTGCAGGAAGAGAGTTGGGAACATGGAGGAGAAAACACTGGTCTGCCACCTCCTGCCTCCTGACCCTCCAGTCCCTCTGCAAGGGATGTTCATGTCCTCCTCAGCTTTTTTTGGCTGAAGCAGCAAAGATCTCTGGATTTCAGATCAGCCTGCTGAAGGGTGGGAAAGGTGCAAGGGCTGTTCTGGTGGCTGCCCGTGGTATTTGGGGGACTCAGCCTGGCTGGAGGGAGCTGGTGCAGGGTCTCTGAGATGCTGTGCCACATCTGTCACATCTGTGCCACATCTGTCAGACACCTGAGGACATCTGAGGCTGCCAAGATCCCTGAAAAGCAGCACTTGGTGAGGGGCAGGTGGGCATCAGCCCCCAAGTTGGATGCCATGGCAGCAGATCACTGATGAGTTTCAGAGTAAATGATTTCTCCCTGCTCCTACCCACATAAAGGGGATATAAAGTTCTTTCCCAGAGGTCCCAAACTACAGAAGTTTAAACTGAAGTTTCATGGTTTACAGCAGAAGAATCAGCCTTAGGTTTGGCTCTACCAAACAGGGGACAGAACCATCACTTCACCCCACATCCATCACACCTGGGGAGCCCCACATTCCCCTGCATCCTCTTCCCCTCCACACATCAATCAAACCTTTCCCAAAGACACTCACTAGCTCTTTCCCTGTTCAAAAAAAACCCCTAAAATCATTGCCTGTGGCTATTGAAAGCCCCACACAGACTGGCACACCACGGGTACAAACAAAACCCTTCTGGCTCAGCCCAGCCTGGCTGTTTATGAACAGGACACAAAAAGGGGACAGTCACATTGCCCAGGCAAGCACAGGGATTCCTGCTCATCAAGAACAGCCCAGGAGGTTTTGCATGGCCTAAGTCATGTAAATGTCCCTTTTATTAATCTGCCCAGGTCACAGCTAGGACAGGCACAGCAAGTTTGGGTGGCCCTGGGGGTATCTGCAGCTTAATGGATGAAAAAAACTCCTGTGGGATTCTGCAGGAAAACACAGCAATGAGCTCAGGGCAGTAGATCTGCAGCTCTGGGCCTCATATTTGAAGAGGAAAGGTGGAAATATAGGCATGGAAAAAAAAACAAGGGGTCTTAGTGAACCCCAGAGGCATCCAAGCTGCAGCCCATCGTCCACTCCAGTGTTTAATGAAGGGTAAAAGAGAGAGCAAAAAATATTTTTTTTTGCAAATTGAAAGAGGAATTAGAGAGAATTTCTTGCCACAAGTACTACCCAGTGCACAAATGTCAGTGGAAAAAAAATCTTCAAAGTGTCTGTAAGGTCATTCCTATAAATAAATCATCCTGGCCCTGAGGAGCCCCACGGAGCTTCCTGGGAAATATCCAACCTGACAAATGGAATCTACCCCCTGAAAGAGAAGTCAGGCAATGACTGCTCCTTTTAATGCTGCAGGAACTGAGAGGTTAAATGGCACCAGTCACAGCTACCCCATTTTTTAGTCTCTCTGATGAATAATGCAGCCCTTTTGACATGGCAAGGGGCAACGTGTTCCAACAAATTGGTGGTGAACAGCAGAGGTGCTTGCAGTCCCAGGAGTCTTCACTCAGAGCTGGATTCACTCAATTTGGGTTGGATTTGCACACTCAGGTGTTGTGGGATGCACAAGTGTAACCCCTGGCACCAAGCAACTACATGATTTGATCTGGATATGGAACCTTCCGAGGATGAGGGTGCAAATACCTGCAGGTGAGAAGAAGGAGACAATGACCTCCACCCTCCCTTATGGCACACCAGAGAGAATTCATCAGAAAAATCATCCCCTGGCAGACTGGGTACCACCCAGGAGGTGATGTTCAAGCCACAGAAACACATTACATGGGGCACAGGGCTATGTGGTCTGGGCTTGAGTACAAATCACCCGTGGGTGGCAAGAAAAAGCACCACGCAGGGAATCATCTGCTTATGGGCCTGAGTATTTATGCACTGCAAAGCTTCCTATAAGCTCTCCTGAAAGCAGAAATTTCAATGCTGAAGAGAGAAAGCATCAGGGCTAATGCAAGGGCTGAGTCACACAGGCTTTGCTTGTCTTGCCACTGACTTCCATGCCCATTACACCTCAACCACTTTGCTGTTCTTCCAGAGACCAATTTGATTTAGAAAAAACAAACCACTCATATTTATTTTTTTTTAGTGTTACTGCTTCATCCTCATCCTAAAGCTCAGGCTGACCAGAAGGGATCAGATTCACCTGACATTTTTTAACCTCAACCTGCTCATCAGGATTAATCCTCGTACAGATCACCCCCTGCCCAAGGTGGGAGATGGGCTGGGGTGCAGGCAGCAGGGAGGGATGAGGATGGGGACAAGCATGGGCTGGGGTAGTGAGCTCAGTGCTCAGCTCCTGGGGCAAAGCCAGGGATGTGGCACCATCCCAGTGCACAGAAACAAACAGTGACCAAAGCATTAGAAAATGTAAAGTTTTTTACTATAATGTCTATCCTGTTTGGGGAAAAAAAAACAACAACAAAACAACCCAAACGTGTGTTGTTACTGTGTTCTCATCCTAAAATTATCTGTGCCATTTTTTCAGCTAACTTTAAAAAAAAAAAATAGCTATGTTGGGATGCAAATCAGCCCCTGATTTTAATTATTTTGCTCTGGGAAAAATGGAAGGGATGAGGAAGGTTTGCAAGGGAGAGAGAGCTGCACCAAAAGAGACACGTGCTGTATGGTTATTTTTCGCAAAGGGTGAGAATGTTGGATTGCCCTGGGACACTTTGGACTGAAAAGGCTTTTCTCTCAGAAATGCTTTAAATAGAAAACTGATGATCAATAGCCAGTTCAGAGCCTATAATGAGCTGAAGTGAGGATGGGAGGTAGATGTGTTCAGAGGAGTGTGAGCTGGATGAAGCCACCTCCTCCAGAACTTCCCACGCCTTCTCAAACACTCTGCCAGCAGGAGATGTTGCCAATGGCAACGATGAGCATTTCACCTGTTTGAAGGTCTCATTCTCCTTTGCTTGAGCTGCTTCCTGAGCCCTGATCCTGTGCTACATCACCACCAGCAGCTCTGCACTTCCCACTCTCTCCTTTCTTTTCCACCAAACCTGTGTCTGGATCTCCCTGGCGCCCAGAGGGGATTGTACAGACCTTTGGGAGATGCCTGGACACTCCATTTCATGCTCTGCTCTTTTGGCATCCCAGGAAAACCAAGTCCTTGATGTTGGGAGAGGAGAGAAAAGAGTTGGAAGGGACCTCCAGGGATCACCTGCTCCAACTGCAATGGGACAGCATGGGTCAGCTCATTAAAAATCAGGAGCTCCAAGAAGAGACTGAAGTTGCCCAAGGACTTGGTGGCTCATCCCTCCTCCTCCCGAGGAAATCAGACACTGCCAGGTCACATTCTGAAAAGCAGTGGGCACAAAGCTTTCATCAGCCACAAGCCAAGGAACAGGGACCTTACCTTCTCCTGGTGGTGGCCAGAAGGTGACCCTCAGGCTTCATCTCCTCCAACAGATCCCATCCCTTGGTGTTCAAAATCCTTCTCTCCTCACCCTCTCACCCAGTGGAACACTTCTGTGGGGGTTTTATTAAAATGCAGACAACACAATGGAAACTGCAGCCTGGATTTTTAGTGGGTAAAGGGTGTTAAGAGTTTTAAGCATTAAAAAACCCAACAAAACAGCAAACCAAAACAAACACCTAGGCTGTTCAATTAAAAAAAAAATCCTCCCTCATTTTTACCAGTGGATCTTCAACAAACCAAAACAAACACCTAGGCTGTTCAATTAAAGAAAAGAACCTCCCTCATTTTTCCAGTGGATCTTCTCCATCAATCCTCTTTGCTCTCCTCCATCCTCCCCCCCAGGGGACACCAGTCAAAGCCTTGCTGCAGACAGCAGTTGTCAAGACAGTCCCTGATTTAACCAGGTCAGGGAATGCTTTGCAGATGGAACCAGCACCTCACATTTGAGCAGGAGATAACCTGGCAGATGCTGCCACACCAGCTCCCTGCACTCAGCATCAGCACAACCTGCTCCATCCTCCTGCATCTCTCCATCCTCACAGTCGTTCTCTTAATGATCATCTTGGTCATCAGCACTGCTTGGCTTTCCTCAGGGTCATATTCATGTATAAAGCATCCTAAAAGACAGAGAGCAAAGAGCTGATAAATGTGCTGAGCTGCTCTTCCAGCACCTGAAAAGTTATACTCAACTTTAGTCTCTTTAGTGCTTTTTTGGTTCTCTTGCCTTCCCTGAAAAAACTTCTTTTTTTTTTTTTTTGAGGGGGGTTGGTATTCTGAATCCATCTTTGAGATGACAACTCTGCAAGCCTTGACTCAGTGCCTTTTGCAGCAGTAACTAAAAAAAGAGGAGATGAAATCTCTGCAGAGAAGTTTGATGGAGCAGAAAAAAAAGAAAAGAAAAGGAAAAAATAAAAAAGAGCATCAGCACAATAGCAGGTGTCAGTCTGGGGAAGTATTTCTGGAAAAAAAAGGGAAAGTTTGAGTGTTCTTATTAGAGAGGCTTTGATTAGAATTCCCCCCCACAATGACTGTGCAGTTACAGGTAAGAATTATCCAAAGGTATTAAAAGCAATCATTGCCAAAAAACCCCCAATAAAATAAAGAAAATGCACCAAGCAGAGCCTACAGCTGAAAGGCATGGCCAGGGTAGGCTTCTTGCCATGAATTCACTCATTTCTCCTTCAAAAACGTGCTGGCAAGATCCCACTGCCCTGCAAGATCCCTTCCTGCCCCTTGAGCACATCAGGTTGTTGTTGTAGTGGAGCCTGGCAGGGATTTTGTTTTGGAAAAGAGACCTTCCTTGAGCATCTACCAGCAGAGAGGATTTGGGAGCCAGATCAGCATGGGGGTCACCCCAGGAGAAGAATGTCCTGGCCCAAGGCCACATTGGAAGCACACAAACTATTTGCAGCCTCCAAATTTAGGTGCTGGGGGGGTGAGAGCCTCTGGCACAGCCTTCTCCTGGAGCACACAAAGTGTCCCAACCCAGGGCACGGGGGGGATGGAGCTCATCCTTCAGTGTCACCCTGGAGATGCTTCTGCTTTTCTCTCAGCCAGGAAAATTCAGAAGGAAAATGCTTATGAAGAAAGGGGATGGAGCTGATCTGGGGTTTCTGCAAGCATCCCCAGCTCAGAAAGCTTCAGGGGGAAGGGTAAAGCTCCTCTTGCTGCTGTTCCTCAGGGGAGGAAGGTCAGGTTTGCCAGTGGGATGGTTTTGCCCCCATCCCAGGTGCAGAATCTGCCATGGGATGGACACAGCAGCCAGAGGAGAAGCTGGGATGGCACAGGCAGTGCTGGAAGCAAAGCAGTGAAAATACACTGTGGGGATGGGCTGAGGCTCTCTCAGAGACCCAGAGGTTGTGAGCTGCCTTATTTGTAGAGCATTTTACATAAAAAGCACCTCAAGGGAGGAGGAATGGGCAGAGAGAGTTGGGTGGCAGCTCTGAGACCTGCCTGGCTGGGAGCACTGGTGTGGGAGGAGAGGGTGTTGGGAGGGACATTTCTGACTTCATATCCCTTGTCTTTCATTGTGACTTGTTCATTATTCAATTATTTCATGCATTATTAGCTTACACCAGGACCCTCTGCCATGGGGATATGGATGGCCCTGGAAAACTTGGGGTCATCCCAGCAGAAGTGCCTAGAGGCCTCCTCCCAACACCCTCAGGGAGCTCTTTTAGGGGCTGAAAGATTTATATATTTTTTTGTAATAGAAAAGAGGACCCCTGTGTGCACTCAAAAAGGATTTTTAAAAATCACCTTCTGGCAAATGAATCCAATCAGCAGGAATTTGGAGAAGCAGCTTCTTAGAAAATCAGGGTCTGCTCCACCTCCATTATGGTCCCCTCAGGAATCCTGCAGGAGGAATTTTAAAGAAAGGAGTTTTGTTTATTATTTCTTTTTTCTTTTAAATGACTGCATTCTGGTGTTTCAGGCTGACTCTGTGTGCCCATGCCAGCAGCAACATGCCACCCACACAAGGTATTTCAACAACCCCAGCTGAAATCTCTTGCTTCAGGAAAAGGAAGATACCAGTGATACCAATGCAATTTGCAGGGCACTAAGGCATTGTAGGAAAAAAAAAACCCAAACCAAAACAAATCAAAGGGGAAAAAGCCCTCATACAACAAAACCCACCCCAAACCAACCCTACTCAGGATGCTCAGAGCATCCCTGGGAAGCAGGGCAGAGCTGTTGGCAGCTGAGCAGAAATAATCTGAGATTCAGACTGCTGGGGGTGAGCTTGAAACCCAAACTCCTGCTGCTGTCTCTGTGTTTGAAGATAAAGCAGCAGAGTGAAGGTTGGGCTGGAGCCTGGCTTGGGTCTGCTTTGGGATTTATCTCAGTTGGAAAGCAGGCAGGGGGCTGTCCTGCAAGGAGAAATTTGCCCAGGGAGCCACAGCTGTCAGACAAAAGAGAGCAAAACATCTCTTAGAGCAGCAGCAGAGCACTTGCACCTCTGCCCCCATGGCTGAGACCATGTTTGAACACTCAGGGCTGGCAGACAGAAAAATAAGGACAGAGGATGGCAGCAGTGTCATGGTAACAACAGCAGGATCACAGAACCCCAGACTGGTTTGGGTGGGAAGGGACCTTAAAGATCATCTGGTTCCATCCCCCTGCCATGGGCAGGGACACCTCCCACAGCCCAAGGTGCTCTAAGCCCCATCCAACCTGGGCTGAGACACTGCCAGGGATGGGGCAGCCACAGCTTCTCTGGGAAACCTGGCACAGGGGCTCAGCACCCTCACACCAAAGAATTTCTTCCCAGTATCCAATCTCAATCTCCCCTCTTTCAGCTTGAATCTCTTCCCGTTCATCCTGCCACCCCATTCCCTTGTCCCAAGTCCCTCCCCAGCTTCCCTGCAGCCCCTTCAGGCACTGGAAGGTGCTCTGAGGTCTTCTCCAGGCTGCAGACCCCAACTACCCCCCCATGGGGAACCCTTGTCCCCAGAGGGCTGCAGCAGGGGGGTGACCCAGTGATGAGGCTGCGTGTGACCAGGAGGGACCCAGCTGGGCTGAGCGTGCTGGGAGGAGGAAGAGGAGGAGGAGGTGAGAGTTGCTCAGCATCCAGCATGTCCCAGGGATGTTAATCCCAGCACTGTAATCCCTGCAGCACAGCTGGGACACTGCTCCTGCCAGGCAGCCCAGCCAAAGGCAGGGGTGGTGGCCAAGTCCTTGGTAGTCCTGGTCTGACCTCTCTTCTCCAGCCTCTGATATTAAAAAGGAATTCTTTGGTGTGAGGGTGCTGAGCCCCTGTGCCAGGTTTCCCAGAGAAGCTGTGGCTGCCCCATCCCTGGCAGTGTCTCAGCCCAGGTTGGATGGGGCTTGGAGCAACCTGGGCTGTGGGAGATGTCCCTGACCATGGCAGGGGGTTGGAAATGGATGAGCTTTAAGGTCTCTTCCAACCCAACCCAGTCTGGGATTCTGAGATCCTAAGGCTCAGCTGCTGTTCCAGTCATAAAAACACATACATGTGCAAAGAAATCCCAGGCTCCCTCCTGTTAAAGCTCTCTGGTAGGGGTGTCCCTGGCTTTGCAAGCAGGAGTCCCTCTCTGAATTCCACACAACATTATTTCTTTCCATCTGGAAATGTGACTGGGTTTTGTTACCTATAATTTAAAATTAAATAGTGAAATAATTTTAAACGAAAGGGGAATGAAGAGTTACAGTTTTGCAGGCAATTAAAAAAAAAACCACTAGGTTGGAAACCTCTGAGATTTGCCCCTTTCTACTCAAGGTATCAGTAAGTCCTAAAAACCTCATTCACTCTCTCAAACAAATAAAGAATAAAGCCTGAGAGGAAATAAAAAACAACCAGATAGGCTTGAATTTAATTCAGCATTAATAAGGCTTTAGAAAGGATTAGGTTTAAGCTTGGAAAACACATTTAGTTTGATTCCACAGCTTGTTTGGAGGTTTATTCAAGACAACAGAGAGAGACTCCAGGAAAAGCCAGAGGCAAAGAGGCAGCATCCTGCTACAGGTGGGACAGGAGCTCCTCTGGGCAGGGATAAGCAGCTCTGTTCCACTCTACTTTAGGTTGATTGTGTTATTATGAAATAACAGAATCCCAGACTGGTTTGGGTTGGAAGAGACCTTAAAGCTCATCCAGTGCCACCCCCTGCCATGGTCAGGGACACCTCCCACAGCCCAGGTTGCTCCAAGCCCCATCCAACCTGGGCTGAGACACTGCCAGGGATGGGGCAGCCACAGCTTGTTTTTTAATTGCCTGCAAAACTGTAACTCTTCATTCCCCTTTCATTTAAAATTATTTCACTATTTAATTTTAAATTATAGGTAACAAAATCCAGTCGCATTTCCAGATGGAAAGAAATAATGTGTGGAATTCAGAGAGGGACTCCTGCTTGCAAAGCCTTGGTTTTGCTGCTTCCAGGTACACCCCCCCTACCAGACAGCTTTAACAGGAGGGAGCCTGGGATTTCTTTGCACATGTATGTGCTTTTATGAAGTAGCTCCTGGAACAGCAGCTGAGCCTTAGGATCACAGAACCCCAGACTGGGTTGGAAGGGACCTTAAGGATCATCTGGTTCCATCCCCCTGCCATGGGTAGGGACACCTCCCACAGCTCAGGGTGCTCCAAGCCCCATCCAACCTGGGCTGAGACACTGCCAGGGCAGCCACAGCTTCTCTGGGAAACCTGGCACAGGGGCTCAGCACCCTCACAACAAAGAATTTCTTCCCAGTATCCAATCTCAATCTCCCCTCTTTCAGCTTAAAACTCTTCCCCTTCATCCCATCCCTCCATTCCCTTGTCCCAAGTCCCTCCCCAGCTTCCCTGGAGCCCCTTCGGGCACTGGGAAACCTGGGCTCAGCATTCCTATGTTTGGAACCCAAAGGGAAAAGTCACCTGAAACCCAGATTCTGTATCCAGAGAGACTTTTCCCTCGGTCATTGCACAAGTGCAACCATTCCAGCTTCATTTGTCTCTGCTTAATTAAAAACCCCCCAGTGCTGCTGCTGCTCCTTCCCAGCCACTTTGCTCTGCAGGGAATAAAATCCCCTCCATTTCCATGGTCACACCTTGCAGCCAAGGAGCCCTTGTCCTTACTGCCACCACTGCATCACACCTTGCATTAACACTGACACCAAGAGCCTGACATTTACTACGTGCACTACAACCTGGAGCAAGGGCCTGCCCAGCTCAAGGTCCTATAAAGACAGAGAGATTTTCAGCTTTTCAAAGCAAGCTCCAGTCACAGGGGTGAAGGGACAGGAGAGAAAATCTCACATGTGTAGGGGATGGGGGTGGGAGGGAGTCCCAAGACCTTCACCAGCCACTTATATGGATTTTAATCAAATAAAAAGTCCTGAAAACTTAAACCCCCCCATAGCTCACACCTAAACCATCAGAGCTGTCCTCAGGTCTGACAGGTGCTTCAGAGAGAAATGCACATTTTCCCTAAGCAAGTGTTTATGTGCTTCACATGAGTTGTGAGGTGTCCAGACAACTCCCAGTGATGTTCAGTGGGTCTGGAGGAATAAATTCAATCATGGGATTCCTTGACAGAGCAAGCAGTGCTGCCCTTCAAGCAGGAAAAGTTCCAGCAATAGGACCCTGTTTAAAGAACTTTCCCATGAGTCTTGAATAAGAACATTTTATTTAAGGCAGCTCAATTTTGGGCTAAAATTAGCTATTCCTGATTAGTGCTCCAGACCACCACTGATCTCTGCTCCCAGCTTCAAGCCAGCAGCTCTAGCAGCCTCTCAGTCTTGCAAAACATGTTAGAAATCACAAACTGGCATCAAACATTTCTTGGAACAATCCTTGCAGTGGAAATAAGGGCTGGGAAGGGAAAACCTTTAGCAGCATTTGTTTTCCTCATTTAGGAAACAAAACATTTGCCCAAAGAAAAATGCTGAGCAGGAAAATAACTCTGGTAAAAGTTTTAAAAAAAATGCTTATAATGGAAGGGTTTTGAAACAATTCTTTATGCTATTACTGACTTGACTCTTCAGGATATTCACTTTTTCCTTCCTTACATATTCTCCAATAAAATCAGAGGGAAGAAATACATGGGACACAAAGCCACATGAGGAAAATGACCAACTATTTTTTCTCTTTGCTTTAAGGTGAATCCTGAGAGCCCTGGTGCTGGCAGAGCCCCCCAGCACACCTTGAACCCATGGGGCCTGGAGATAAAGGCCACAGAACCCAACAGGAGTCAACAACTTGGAGGAAAATTGCAAATGCCATGGAAGCAGCAGCTTTCCCAGCCTTGGTGGCCATGAGCTCCTCCTGCAGAGCTCAGCAGGCATCCTTTCCCTAATCAAACTGGGAAAGGCCAAGAGCTGCAGGTTAACATCTTGTTTCAAGGTCAAAAAGAGGAGAAACCCTTTTTCACTGCCCACTGGCACACAGTCTGCAGCAGGATTTTAATCCTCACCCACCTTGGCAGGTGCCAGGAGAGGGTGATGTGATTGAGGTTATGGTCTCCTCTCCCACTAAGGTGTTCATCTCACCTGCTTTAACACCATCTGCAGGACTTGCCCTGGGAGGTTGAACCTGCAAATATCTTAAAATAAGAATGCTGAGCCCCTAACACACTCTTAACACCTGGAGCTCTTGTGAGCCCCCTCCTGAGCCTCTGTTCTCTCTGCCCCACACACCTCTGGGGTGCAGGATTTACCCCCCAGGGCTGTACAAACTGCTCCATCTGCCTCTGCTCTCCCAGGGGATTGTGCTCCTGGACATGCAAGGAAGGTCATCTGTGTTCAGAAGGATTCAGAGGCTTTGGATGTCATTAAAGTTACCATGGGATTTAATGGGAAGTGCAGAAGCTTAGCTTTAAAAACAAAACAAAACAAAAAAAACCCCCAAAAAGAGAAAAGCCAGAGGGCTATTTAATCTGAAATTAAATTGTGAGAGGAGTGAAAGAGCTCAAATGTAGCAAGACAACTGTGTACCCCATGATATGCCTAAAGTACAAAAATAAGCAGCTGCCCCTTGTAGGGAGATGCAAGGAATTTAATTCCAGATCTTTAGTTCTAGGTCTAGGTAGGAAACAAAGTCCTGGGGGAGAGGCTCTGAAGCAGCAGGAACACCCTAAAGCACTGGTCTGGACTGGCAGAGACAACAGAGCAGGCTGTGGGGCTGGGCAAGGCACCAGTTTAGAGAACCCCAGACTGGTTTGGGTTGGAAGGGACCCAAAGATCACCTCAATCCAACCCCCCTGGCCTGGGACAGGAACCCCTCCCAGTAGCCCAGGTTGTTCCAAGCCTGGATGATGATAGAGAAAGGGATAAAACCCTTTCTGAGGCTCCAGGGCTGTCATTTCTGCCAGACTCTCAGCTGCCATCCTTGACTCAGGAAATCTGAGCATCCCAGTCTGCTTCCCCCATCAGTCAAAAGAGGGAGATTTCTCACCTGTTCCAGCCCCTCTGTCCCCCATTAACAGCCACCAGCCCCCCCAAATTTTGGTTGAAGCTGCCAAGTATCAGACAGCCCTCTCTGCTTGGAATAACACAGGAACCTGCAGGGGTTTTTACTCCCAGCAAGTGAATCTCTCCTCTTTTCTCCTATCTGCAGCTGAGGAGCTGCTGTGCAGTCCAAGGTTGTTTCCAGGTAAGGAAGAGCAAGAAAACACAGGAGTCAACAACTTGAAGAAACATTCCTACCTTTTGCTAGATGAGGTGTGAAAGGTGAAGCAGGTGAGAGCTTTGCAGGAGCCCTTGGAAGGGGTGAAATGTAAACTTGAGCAATGCAATAGGAGGGGCATCAGCTTCCTAACCACAGCCTGGGCCAGCTGTCCAAGTATTTTTAGCCTTTTCCTCCTGAACCCCTGCATTAAAGCTTCTGTTTTCTTCTTAAATCTGTAAGAGTGAGCAGTATAAAGGCACAGGTATGTGGAAACACAGAGAGAAGTGCAAACCCATCTGTTAAAGAAGTTTTTGTGAAACCACCAGAATTTGGTACCCAAGAGAGCTGGGGGAAGGTTCTTCTCTGAGGAAGCCAGAGATCAACACCTTCACAAGCTGATCAGTGGGCTGCTCAGAGATGGCTAGGAAATAGCCAAAAAAAAAAAGCAAGTCTGAAGGCTTAAAATAAACCTTGCAGTGGAAAAAAGCAAAGGCAGAGCCTGACAAGCTCTGAGCTGGCACAGAGCAGTCAGTACTCTTCAGCATAAGGCAACCCAAATCAGAAAAGCCCCAACAACTGGCCCAGCACACACATTCACCTCCAGGAAATAAAAATTCCACAGCCATTTATTTATACCCTTTCCCAGAGTAATTATAGCAGGGGTGGTGGATATGCCAGCAGATGCTGCTATTTGATCTGGAGTAATATGGATTTCCTTAAGTGCTCTTACACTCAAAAGGTATTAATTCTAAATTAAAGCAGTTAAATAACAGAATATGAAATGCAGTGATCTGGTACCAGTTACCTGAGGTACGGCCTGAAGCATCTTAACAGGAAACCTAATCCTTCTTCCCTTGCTTATCTTAATTTGCTTCTTCTCAAAAGCATCACCAGGTTCCTCTTAAATGCTAACTCAGGACAAGTGAAATGTCCCCAAATAGTTGGGAGGTGCCAGACAAGAACTCAAAACCTGCAGAGTCCCAAACTGAAGATGCTCACACTTCTTTCTGCCAACACATGCCATGCCATCAGCAAGCAGAGGATCTGGAGACTCCTGCAGTGTCAATCCTAGCTAATTCCTGAAATATTTGTTGATGTTTTCTTTTGGAAGCATATGTGACAATCCTCACTTATTGAGACTTTCCATATGGTAAGGCTCATGTTCTTCTAGCTACAATCAGGAAAGAAAACAAACAAACAAGTTTGGAAATAAAGGAACCATCAAGTCCAGGTTTCTCAACAACAACAAACCAGAAAACATTGCATTGTACCAGAGGAATTACAGGATTTTTGAGCCAAAAGGCTCAGAATTTATGATCCCAGTTTGCAGTTATGCTGCCTACCTGTTGGTGAGGGGACACTGCTACAGGTTGTGCTCCCAAAAAACTCTCCATGAGTTCAGATGAGGGAACTGGGTGGCACCTCCTGAGTGTGAAGCTCTGGGTTTGCTTTATGATTAAAGCTGCTCCCTGGTGCCTTCAGACAGATCACAACCACTGGTTTTAACAGGACTGAGATGAAACCTGCAAAATCTGGTCACAGGTATTTCTAACAGAATATTATCTAAATAATAATAAATAAATACATACAAACACACCTTTTGTTCTTCAGAGCTACAGTAAATGGAAGTACCTGCAGACAGGCACTGGCTAGAGGGCACGTTTACAGCTTGTTCCACCTCCAATCTCTACATTTTTTATCTAAAAAACAAGCACAACTTAAAACTTTTTTTGCTATTAAAAGATTCCAGAGCCCAAAGATTTTTGTCTTAACATAATCATAAGAACATGTGGCAGGTGGGTGCTAATTTCATCAGATCTCCTTTCTGTGTCCTACAACCAGCTAGAACAACCCATCAACTCTGAGCTACAGTTCTGCATCCCAGTGAGTTGCTGCACTGCCAGGGCACCTGCAAAGATATTTAAAAAAAATCTAAGTTACAGGATTAAATAAGATTTTTATTGTCACATTTCACTGCTTTGTCAAGAGATGTACATTTGGCAGGGTTTTGTGCTGAATAAAAAAAATAAAAATCAAGAGGGTGGTTGTCATCTTGTGTCAGTTCTGGTTTTGACCCACATGCTTCTGGAGCACCTGAAAACCAGAGATGCCTCCTGAAAGACAGAGATAAAACTGGAGCAAGGGATTAAACTGCCCAGGGGATTGCAACACTTGGAGACAGAATGCATCAAGTGAAGGCTAATGAGAAAAAAGAGTTAAAAAAGACAACAGGAAGGTGGAAGCACTCCAGAGAAAAGTGGGAATTGGAGCACCTCACTGCTTCCCCAAGTCATTCTGCTGAACTGGGCACAGGGAGGGTGAGGCTGATGAACAGACTTCTGCCAACCCATCCACCACACACTGAAATCTTAGTTTTTTTGGAAATCTGATCTATTTCAACTCCTAAGCCACTGCTTTGTTCTTCTGTGTCCAAACCAAAGATGTGATTATTGACACCTCCCAGGGATAAAATGCTTC
Source organism: Calypte anna (assembly GCF_003957555.1). Taxonomy (NCBI): domain Eukaryota; kingdom Metazoa; phylum Chordata; class Aves; order Apodiformes; family Trochilidae; genus Calypte; species Calypte anna. Next base: position 32,429,105 of record NC_044252.1, on the reverse strand, counting down.
AGATAACCTCATCTTCAAACGTGTATTTTTCTCACAGATCAGGGATAAAGTCCAAAAACACAGCTTCTTAGTGGCACAATTTCACATATTTTGGGCAACGTTAGAATACAAGCAGTACTTAAATAAAAATAAGTGCATCCAAACATGAAATTCGCTAAATATACCACACTTCATTTCTCCCAAATGGCAGTTTTCTGACAAGAGCTGTAATTCAAATTAAAACAATCATTTACACCTTTCACCCAGAGGAAAAGAGGTAATAAACCCAGGGGACCCTCCAAACAATCTTCTACCCTCTCCCCTATTTATTACATAAAATAACTCATCTAGAAGCGTAAATCCAATATTCAGATGCAAATAAAATGCAAAAAGCAGTCTCTGATGTTTGTAATTTGCAGGCTCCACAGTCCAATCATGATGGAATTTACTACTTCTGTCAGTCATTTAACTCTTGTATGTGCACTTTGTATTTATGATAAAATAACAAAGGAGACAATAAATGAGGCTAGTGTGGCATAAAGTCATTGTAAACCCAGTGAAACCAGAAGAATTATATTTATGACATTCATTTGGATGATTTACCAGTCATCCCAAGGACCCCCCCACCCCTAAAACCCTTTACAGAAAAAAAGGCAACCATCATTTTAAGTGATACACACATTCTGCTAGTAAAAAAAGTTGAAACAAACTCCTTCTCTGCTAACAGAGCATGCTGATAGAAGACCACATCTGTTCCAATCAAGGCTTCTCAGAACTATCAAAATTTCTTTGCTTGCAAAGGCTAATTTGGCTTACCAGAGAAAGCTGTTTTGAAGGCTGCTGATAGATTTAATTCCCTTTCAAAAATTAAAATTCAAGGCATGATAGTGCAAGAGGTAAGTTTTGATTTGAGAACATTATTTGTAGACTACCTGTGCTTAGTTACTACATCCCAATTTATTGTCTTAAAGAAAATACGGCAACAAAAAGCTACAAGATCTCTAGAAATTTCCTTTTGCCTAAATTTACCAGTACACCCATGAACCTCATCAGTATTAGTACAACTTGATTATCCTAATGATTCCATTATAAAACTTGCAAAATGTATCACAAGGTGAATAAACCCTCTAGTGCAAGTCTTCTACTTTTTGTGTGCACAGGAACCCCGTGCAGTTCATTTCCTCCAGGTCAAATCCCCAAAATCTTCTCTGCAACGATGATGAGAAAAAAACAAAACCAAAAAACCAGTGTCACGTGGATTTTCCCCCCTTCCCCTGTTAAATCTGAGATGTTTGAGTGTTCCTGGAGTTGCCATCGGGATGTGCTGCAGGTCGTGAATCCCTTGTCTGTGAGTATTCACTGTCAGATGACTCTGTGGGTTCAAGCAAATTTTCATAATCACTGTCTTCTGATTCATCAACAGTGTCACCAACCACTCTTTGGGAAGATGCTCCATTACCAGAATATTTCAATCCTGCACTTGTGGAAACGTAACTGGAAGAACCTACAGCTTGAGGTCGAGGCATGAAAACATTGCTGTCAAGGAGAGCAGGACCCCCACCAGTACTTTCTGGGTTGGTTGCACTGAAATCAGAGTAGGGAGGGGGAGGATCGGAGACATCTGAGTCTTCAAGCGTGCAGCCTTCCACAGCAAACCCAGTGTAGGACATTCGTGGAACAAACAGAGGTTCCAAGTTATCTGTTGGCATTTGCCTGCTTAAAATTGCTTGCTGCATTCCTACAAAAAGCAAAGAAAATGGGGGTACTTAATGCTGACTCCATAACGTGCGCTGTACGTAGGGAGGCTGCACCACACCGGGCCCAGCCCTTGGCTCTTCTTTCTGTTTCTGGTTTTTGGTATTAAAAGTTCATCCCTGGCCTTGCTTTGGAACTCTTTTTTATTTTATTTTTTCATCTTTTTGCCTCTCAGTCTCCACTACTCATCTTCAGCAAGTCTGGTTTTTCTACTCATGACCATGTGTCACACACTATCCCTAGTTGTCATGTCAAGTCTTGCCTATCACTACATCCTGCCCCTTGAGCTTGCCTGAATTCAACAGTACACCCCTAAATTCCCCTATATTTAACAGTGCATCCCTAAATTCCCCTAAATTTAACAATGCACCCCTAAGTTCCCCTAAATTTAACAGTACATCCCTAAATTTAGCAGTACATCCCTGAATTTCCCTAAATTTAACAGTACATCTCTGAATTCCCCTAAATTCAACAGTACATCCCTAAACTTCCCTAAATTTAACAGCACATCCCTAAACTCCCCTAAATTTCTCAGTACACCCCCAAGTTCCCCTAAATTCAACAGTACACCCCTAAGTTCCCCTAAATTTAACAGTACATCCCTAAACTTCCCTGAATCTCACAGTACATCCACGAAACTCAGTGTTAGTGGAACCTTGTCATCTTCCTGACCCTATTTCAAAAATTAAATGTGTTCAGCAAGCAAATAAACTCCATTTTTGTGCTGTCACCCCCTGCAGCTCAGGATTAACTGGAACACTGAACTCCCCAAAACCAGAGCAAGAAAATTCTCCAATATTGAGACAGCAAGAGAACAGGAGGCCAGCTTCAGTATTTAGCTACTCACATCTAAAAATATTAGAGATACAAGCTGTGTGTTTTCTTGTTTCAGCCCTCTGACATGATTATCTGCTCTGGAATACATTTTCAGCCTGGTATTTGTATTTTACTGGTAGTATCTGGAGGACAGCAATGACTGCTCTGCCTCCTCCTCCAGCTTTTGCCATCTGGGCTGGGATCAGCTCCAGTCCCACTAAATACCCATCCCTACTTCTTGTTAACTCAAGTAGTAGCACTCCCTGGGTTTTTTCATCCACAGGAAACAGGAGGGACTTGTGCCACTTGAATGGTGGCTGAGGCTGGCTCCTCACCTTATCTCTGAGGTTTGGAAAGGGGAGAATCTTAGGGAAGTGTCAGATTAAACCTCACTCTAAAATGCTCCTGATATGGCACTTGAAATAGGCAAATTCCAACAAGACCCTGCATTTGAATAACTTCCTCCACTAGCAGGTACTCCTGAGGAGAGGAATGACTTCAAAATGGACTTTTGGGGGAATATTTAGTATAACATTGAAAAGGAGGAACCTCTATGCTGATCACATTTACCACTAAGTCAATAGTGGTAATAATGAAAGAAATGCTGATTAAATTTGGATTCAGTAATGACAAAGTGGGAGAAGAGGATAAAAATGTGGATGGTCTCCTCTAAATCATGTGGTGAAAAACCTGGGACATCCATGAAAAGCTGCAAGATTATTTTTCATCTAAATAACACTTCAGATGATCCACATCCATGTTCACCACTTAAACACTCATTTTCCTTCAGATGTCTTGTCTGGTGTCCAGCAATATCACTGAACTGCAATTTAATTGTTCTGGGCTTGGAACTGGGGATGGGGTTGGGGAGTGGGAAAGGAAATAAAGATTAAAAAAACCCAACATTAATATTTACTGGCCTGCAAACAGTACTCAGTTTCTATTTAATACCTCAAAAAGGAATCTTACCAATGTTTAGATTTGCTTTTTTCCATTCCTGGCTTTGCTCCACTTTTCCCTTCCTATAACTAATCTTTTCCTGGGTTATTTCCCTTTTGATTCATTACCTTTTTCTTCCTCCTATGTTTAAGTTTGCTAACATTGGATGGCTCCTACAAAAATCCCTATGATTCCACAGTTCAGATATCATGCAATATAAATATCCTATCAACCATCATATGGCTCTTCCCAACAGGTGTTTTCTCCTTTTGCCATGAGCTACCAAGAAAACAACTTAAAATAATAACACAGTCATTTTGTTCTTACCACATTTGCTTCTGAAACAAAAAAATAAAAGGGAACTTACTGATTTCTTGTTCTTTTTCATTTTTCTTTTGAGCGATTTGTCTTTTTAACTTGTTTACATCAGCTTGAAAAGATTCAACGACACGTTCACTCTTTTCTACATCTATACATACTGCCTAGGAGAAAAACATCAGATATGCTAAGATTTGGAAAAAAAGAAAAGAACAAATTTCATGACAACATTAACAAAGCTACTACCTGACAAGAGGCCACTAACAGCACAAAACTAAGAGCAACCTGAATTAATTTTCTTTACTGGCTGTTGCTAATTCCCAACTCCTGCATGACTGCAAAAGCATTTCCAAATAATTTATCATTAAAGAAATGATTTGTAGTAAGACCCAAAGATCGTTCTTCCTACTTGATGAAAGAGATTTTTGTTTGTTTGTTTTGAAATTCTAACTACACTGTTGTTAGCACTACAATATTATAGTAGCATGGGTTTAAAATTTAGCATAAAGGGGGATATTTTTGTAAAAACCAAATTCAAACTGGGATATGAACCAGCTGAGTAAAGAGACAACTGTCCCAAGCTGTTCTCCTGACTGGTACCTCTATGCCATAAACAAGACTCATGGATTTTTCAGCAAGATTTCCCTATGTTGGTTAGGAAATAAAGGTTAAACTTCCACAGAATGATATAAGTTTAAAAACAGGATAATACTGTTCAGGATAAAAACAGTTCAGGATAATACTGACTTCTTTTTTAATCTATACATGTTGCAGTGGACACTATTGACCTCTCCAGAAATTACAATGTTGGTCATTATCACTAAACACAACCAGTGTTGAAGAGTGCACACCTCTAAAAGCACTGTTGAGTCATAAGAAGTCACTTGCTATTTATAGTTTTTCTCCAAAAGGTTACTGTTAGTGATCATACCAAAAACATCAACTATGCTTTCAGTTCTATGCCTAATTTTTAGAAGTTTAGAAAGCTTGAACCCTCTTCTCCCAATTAATTGGGGAATAATGCAAGTACCTGACTCAGCTGCTCTACCAGGAAACTTAATTCCAATCCTGTAGCATTCTCTGTGGAACAGTCACAGTTCCTCCAGTGAGCTAACTCCTAAGTTACTTCTAAACTCTGTAAACAATGTACAGCACCATGATTACAAAACAAAGTCATAGCTTTAAGAGGCAGTAAGACAACCCCCCAGGGATGCTACTCTTTCAATCTTTCCAGACAGCAGGAGCACCAAAGGATGTATGTCCCCTTGGCCAAACCAGAATAACACCAGCAGCTAATGGGCTGGACCACTGACAACAAATGTTGATGTCTCCTGAAGCTGGGAGGAAAGCTCTCTGCCTTCCTGATGGAATCATAGGATTGGCTGGGTTGGAAGGGACCTCAGAGACCATCAAGTCCAACCCTTGATCCACTCCTGCTGCAGTTCCCAGCCCATGGCACTCAGTGCCACATCCAGGCTCTTTTGAAATAGCTCCAGACACGGAGAATCCACTACTTCCCTGGGCAGCCCATTCCAATGTCTGATCACCCTCTCCAGAAAGAAATTCTTTCGAATCTCCAACCTAAACCTCCCCTGGCACAACTTGAGACCCTGCCCTCTTGTCTTGCTGAGAGTTGCCTGGGAAAAGAGCCCAACCCCCCCCTGGCTCCAACCTCCTTTCAGGGAGTTGGAGAGAGTGATGAGGTCTCCCCTGAGCCTCCTCTTCTCCAGCCTCAACACCCCCAGCTCCCTCAGCCTCTCCTCACAGGATCTGTGCTCGAGTCCCTTCACCAGCCCAGTTGCCTCCTTTGGACCTGCTCCAGCACCTCAACCTCCTTCCTGAGCTGAGGGGCCCAGAACTGGACACAGGACTCAAGCTGTGGCCTCACCAGGGCTGAGCACAGGGGCAGAATCCCTTCCCTGGACCTGCTGGCCACGCTGTTCCTGATCCAGGCCAGGATGCCATTGGCCTTCTTGGACACCTGGGCACACTGCTGGCTCCTGTTCAGCTTCCTGGCAATCCAGACTCCCAGGTCCCTTTCTGCCACTCTGTCCCCAGCCTGGAGCTCCCCATGGGGTTGTTGTGGCCAAAGTGCAGGACCCGGCACTTGGAATGTTGAACCTCATCCTGTTGGGATCATCCCAACTCTTCAGTCTGTCCAGGTCCCTCTGCAGAGCCCTCCTGCCTTCCTGATGGAAGTTACCCACACCCTGAGGCAGGTTAGAAAGCAGCAACTTCCCCAGAGAAATAACTCCCCTGAGCAAGCAGGGTCAAGGGATGGTCAGAGAGATGACTGCTTTATTCTCTGCTCCCTGTGCCAAGCAGCAGAGCTAAACCCCAGCAGAGACACAAATCCCTCCAGGGCAGATGGAAAGGGAAAGCCTGGGAATGAGCTGTGAGTCCAGCACAATGAGCAGCTGTGTGTGCTGGAGGCAGCAGAGAACTGCACTTCACATGGGACAAGCTGGGATCTGACAAGCTTACACTGAGTAGATGTGGCACTTGAGGCACTCTCAGCTGCTCTGCCACATTTGGAGCAGGATTCACTCCTGCTCTACACAAAATACTCACAAGTTTTACCTGACAGATGGAGCTCTTTGCTGCATGCTACACACCAAGAGCCAGGAGTCATTTTTAAACTCACCCAGGCAAGCCTTTAAACCTCTGCAGATTCCTACAGCCTTCAGAAAGGCTTTTCTTCAACCCTTAAAAAACAGCTGAAGCCTGCCAGAAATCACTGATTAATTCTTCCTTCCAAAAGACAAAGCATTGATGAGATTCCTATCACCACTTTCACTGCAAATGCACAAACTAACCAGAAACTGACACATTATGAAACAGGGTCAAGGCTTTTTTTCCCCCCAATTAGCAATAAATTGCTTCTGAGCTCTACAGATCTCCATCCCCTGCACTCCTGGTTTAAGCAAAGGACAAACCAAAGCTGCCACACACATATGGATCAATAATAAGTGAAGTTACCTGTACTTTTTCCTGAAGTGCATTATAAACCTGATATATAGCCCTGATGTCTTTCATCACTCCATCTTTGTCAAAAAAATCAGTACTAAAAAGAAGAAAAGCAGAAATTATTAGTTACAAAAGAATTAGTAACAGCAGAAGTCTCATGCCCCTGATGTCTTTGTGTAAAGCCCTCTGCCACTAGAGTTCTAAAATGTAGTTGCTTTTTTTAATTTTTCTTTTTTTAATTTTTCTTTTAATTTTTTCTTTAATTTTTTTAAATTTTTCTTTTTTTAAATTTTTCTTTTTTTAAATTTTTTTAATTTTTCTTTAATTTTTTCTTTTTTTAAATTGTTATTTTTTTCTTTTTAAATTTTTTCTTCAATTTCTTCTTTTTTTAATTTTTTGATTTTTCTTTTTAAATTTTTTCTCTAATTTTTTCTCTAATTTTTTCTCTAAATCTTTTTTTTCTTTAATTCTTTTTTAATTCTTTTTTTAATTTTTTCTTTTTTAATTTTTTCTTTTTTAATTTTTTCTTTTTTAATTTTTTCTTCTTTTAATTTTTTAAATGTATTATCTTTTTACCATACAACCAAGAACCAAAATCCTTTCTGGAAGAATAAAGTTCCATTTGAAAGAGATTCAACTTGTGCAGAAATCTTTCCACTTGTGTAACTTTACTGTTAACAGTCAGAAAACCTACTTTGCATTTAAAGCATTCGATTAAAATTACTTTTAAAAACCCAAGCACACCAGGAACAAACCATTCACCTCCAGAATTAGGTTTTTCTTGCTCAGAATCCATATTTGTACTGTTCTTTAAAGGGTGAAGAACAGAGTTTGGTCACTTGCAAAGGAAAAACACTTACCCATGTTCCTTAATAACTTTGGCATAATTCTGAGAAGTATTTGGCACTGAAGAGACTTTGTATTCCTGCTGACTCGTGTTGCCCAGGTTAGGAATAGTTAGTGACACCCTTTGATTATACCTGCAGAGAAAGGTTAGAGAGATTTATTAATTAGTATTCACAGCATTATTTACAACAGTCTTGGCATTACCCCATCACTCTGAGGATCACAACTCAGCCACTATTAAAGCTTCTGGGTTAAGTTTATTACAAAAGCTGCTGAATATTGGAAGTTGTCTTCAAAATAAAGACAATCAAAAACTTCCTGGGGATGTACCTGCCTTACACCTCTTAAAACCTTTTAATTAGGGATTGAAATTAGCACATACACAAGTAGGGTGAAGCTGCAGGTTGTTATAACAAGCATGGGAGTGACTCCTCTTTTCTCTTAAAATATAAGTTTTGTTGTTGTCTGAAGAGTTAGAAACTGAAAGGAACTTTTGCTCACCCCAAAACTTTAATTTATAAATGACTTGCAGAGAAAAAAGAGCTGTCCTCACTAACAACTGTACACCAAGGCATCATCTGACAAACCCAATGCTTTCTTTACCTGGAACAGCACAAACTTCAAAGAAGAGCAACAATGGAAAATAATGTAAAGAACAGAAATAATAATGAGGAAAAGAGAAATAATGAGGAAAAAGGGAAATAATAATGAAAAAAAGAGAAATAATAATGAAAAAAAGAGAAATAATAATGAAAAAAGAGAAATAATAATGAGGAAAGAGAAATAATAATGAAAAAAAGAGAAATAATAATGAGGAAAGAGAAATAATAATGAAAAAAAGAGAAATAATAATGAGGAAAGAGAAATAATAATGAGAAAAAGAGAAATAATAATGAGGAAAAGAGAAATAATAATGAGGAAAAGAGAAATAATAATGAGGAAAAGAGAAATAATAATGAGGAAAAGAGAAATAATAATGAGGAAAAGAGAAATAATAATGAGGAAAAGAGAAATAATGAGGAAAAGAGAAATAATAATGAGAAAAAAGAAATACTAATGAGAAAAAAGAAATAATAATGAGAAAAAAGAGAAATAATGAGAAAAAGAGATTGTTTCTCTACATAAACTGTTTACCTTCGGTTTGGTCTAAAAAGCACATATTCTAGAGCATGGGTTGAGTTATTTGCTGTGGAAATGAAGCTGAAGAGCAGGAAGACAAGATCAGGCACTCCAAGAATGTGTGTCAGCTGTTTGTGGATGATGTGCTCTCTGTATGACATCTGCTGCTGAGTGTTCCTCCTAAATCTGTACCATCCAATAACGTTCTGTAATCAAGTGCAACAGAAGAAAAAAACAAACCAAACCAAAACACAAGAAACAAAGCATTAAGGGAGAGCCACACGTTTATCTCCTGACAATAAAGTTTCTGATATCATGTGAGTTGGCCAACAGCTTTATTGGGACACAACCAGATTGAATTACTGCAGGCCTGAACCTATTAAATAACCTGAAATAGAGACACCCTGTTCCAACAGGAATATTAATTGCTCAACCTTACTGTGCTACAAACACAGCCCCAGAGCCACTCAGGATCCCACCTCCAACCTACTTCAATTGCTTGATTTTAGCCCCAAACTTTGGAGCATCAGCAAATGAGCAGAGGAGAGCAGATGGGGGTTTTCTTTAGCCTAAATATTTCAACTGCTCATTCCCTTCTCTTGATTTCTGAGACATCCCCAGTGCTTCACAAACATGAGAATTCATGTCTGGGCATGTATGGAGCTGATCTGTTCAGAGCAACACAATTATCTCCTATTTAATTGGGAAAGATTCATATGCACATAGGATTAAACATGCATTAAACTCCTTTCCTTCATGTAAAATAATATTTAAGAGATAAGTGAAGAAAAGAAGACACATAATGTACAATTTAAGAAGAGTCCAAGGAATAAGCATTATCATGCAGTGATGCTTGAAGACTGCATGTGTATATTCAGTGGACAGAGCAGATTCTACATATTCAACAATATGATTCCTGTGTTAAATGAAAAACAATGGAGCATTGTTTTCACCCTTTTAGATTAATCTTTAAAATTATTTAGTCTAAATGTAGTGGAATGTGCTTATTTTCTAACAAAAGAGAATACAAGACAGTCTTGGTTCCTGGACAGTAGTATTTTTTTTTTTAACCTTATGAAACTTGATGTCATGGAATTTGTGGTGCTTTAATCTCATTACACTTGCAAGTTTTAATTTCCCCCATTTTGCCTGTTTTCTCACCACATCTTGCCAGAATCTCCCTGCAAGGTGGGCCCTAACCAAGTAAAATTCAACTGAAAGCTGACAAGGGACAAGTATTTTAGGTTATGGTGTTTAAACCCCTTGCCTCCTGAAGGGGAACTTCATGTGCTGGAGCAGAGTTAGAGGGTTACAGAACCCAGGATCTCAGAGGAGTAACTCACTCCATCAGCAGCAGAAAGCTGTCCAGGTCTGCATATATAAATCTACACAAAGTACCCACACACCGAGTGTAAATCCATTTGTATACACAGAGGTGTTTAATCTGAGAGCATTTGCTGGAAGAAACAGACAAGAAAAAATAACCCTGAAATGATCAGTGTTGCAGAAGCTGCACAGATTCAGGCTCCCTGAAGAACCCTCCTCAACCTCAGCCTTCTCTGTAAGGCAAAGTCCACATCTCAGGTGGGTAAGGTGAGCAGAGAGATTGCAAATCCAATCAGCAATAGAGCAACTAAGGTCACACCCTTGGTATAATGATGATTTTTAGGGATTTTTACTCAGACCAGAGCAGTGGGACTTACTCCTGAGTCACCTCCAGAGGACAGAAACCCCCAAAGCCCCACAAGCCACCAGTGACTTGCAACCAGCAGCTCTACAAGCAGCTGGAAGGACATTGGTTTGCTGATTTATTGGAAAATAAATCAAGCAAGAAAAAAAGATCTTGCTTTAAGCACAACAGGCACAAACCAGACCTGGGGAGCCAATTCATGCACTGGTGACACTTTTCTGCCAGGTCTAACAGGGTCCACACTGTCACAGGTTTAACCAAGCCAATCAGTGTCCTTTTGCCAGAGCACTTCTCTACAAAAGGAACTGCACCTTCAGCTCTGCTCTTCAGGATTTCTGACACACTGAGGCACTGGAGGAGTTATCTGATAATGAGAGACAGTGCACTCACATACAGAATGAGATGAAACACTGAAAAAGCCTGAGTTTTCTTCAAACAGATTTCATCTTCTTAATCCTACTTGTGCTGCTGACAACACTGGCATGAGATAAAAGCTGTGACAACTTGTGACATTACTGGCAGAATGGTTTTCCCAGTTTAAAACTGACAGGGTAAAAATTGCAATTACAAGGCTCTATCGTGACAACTCCTAAAATCAGTTTTAAAATTCTGATTTTCAGACCAGCTCCATTTGTGTTGGTTCCAGCAGCAGAGCACACAACCATTATGCTAGATGTTCAGCACAGGAATTCTGAGTGGCTCAATCCTAGCCCTTCACTTCTGGAGACCTGAACTTAAATCTTCTGAATTTTTTCAGGGAATTTAGACCTTGTCCCCAGCTTAGTCTGAGCACCACAAATCCACCAGTTTCTGTACAGGATAAGCACTGGGACAAAACAATGAAAACATAAGATTTGTGATAGAAAAATCTTTCTTCTCCTTGCCTACTTTTTGTTTGTTTGGTTTTTTTCCCAAATTGCTCTCTCTCATTACAGGCTCTCATGTCTAGAAGAGGAGGAAAAGATGGAAAACTTACTTTTCTTCGGTCTTTAAGGATCCTGTCCAAACTCTCCTCATTAACCTTGCCTGCATAGTCATAAAAGCTTGAACCAAAAAAGGAAGAGAGAAAGGTACACAGAATTCACACACACACATTATACAGCAAGTAAAACATTTGTAAAGTAAAAGTAAAACATACTTTGAGTGTTCTTTGAATAGATGGCATTCTGGGCATTATAAAGCAACTTCTACACTTCACTTTTATCAACATCTTGATTATTTAAGATCTCCTACTCAGGTGCTACACAGAGCACAGCCAGAAGCCTGAGTTTGGCTGCACACCTAACAGACAAGAGGCTGCTGCTCAAGGGAAGCTCTTCAATTAGATGTCCAAGACCAGTTGGTGGGAAAACCCTAACCCCTTTTAAACCACTAGCAACAAAACACAGGATTATTAGTTTTAAACTTGCTTTCTTTGCACACATCAGTTTGATGCCTGGTATTTCACTGCCAGCCCCTGCAACAAGGGGTACACACATAAATGAACTCTGTAATTTTATTTTTACTATTGCTCTGTAAAACCCTGCTTTGATAATAACACCTGCCAAAGAAGAGAGGAAAGAAGGGCCTTTTACATGCAACTACAAATCAATTTCTTGAACTCCAGCCCTGTAATTAGACTCAAGTCACTGAACTCTTGAAGCTGCAACAGTTATACTGAGGTCAGCAAGAACCCAAAGTACCATGATCTCTCTGTATGGCTCTGCTTACAGAGCCTGCCCCAACCCTGACAAGTTGGCATTTTCAGGATAGGACAGATTTCTGAATTTATAAATCTACACAGACAGGTTTATAACTTCAAGTAGATCACACTTCATGATAAAAGGGAAAACGCTTGAAAATAGATTCCCCCTTGACTTATCTGCCAAGTCTTTGGTCTCTTTCAAGAGCTGGTATCACTGACACCCAAAGCAGTGCAGGAAAACACTCTGCTTGAGAGGTCTGTGATCTCAGCTCTTGTGAGGGGGTAAACAAAGCACGACAGAAAAACCTGAGCTCAGGACTTGGCTGGTAAATGAAGGTGGAAATAAGATTTGCTTTAAGAGGCAGTTAATTTGAATATTAGGACTATAACTACTGCTTTGAGGTTCTACATAAAATTTGCATATCTGTTTTAATTCCATGCTCACAACATTTATATATTCTTATCAGAGGTGTACATCTCATTCTCTCTTTTTAATATTTGTAAGGTAATTGTCTTACAAGATGAACAAGTGGTACTTTACAGAAAACTTCATTTGAAAACTGCACAGAGAAAGAGAAATCAACCCTCAAAATCCTCTGGAGCCAAGTGCTATCCTTAGGAGTGCCAGCTTCCAGGAACAGAGTGGATGAGCAATAGGCCTCCCTCAGATTGGCTGCACTTCAGGCAAAAAAATAAGGTAAAATGCCTCAAAAATCAGCATCTGCTCCAACTCGTGGGACAGAGCAACCAACAGCACACTGTAGCACTGCTAAAAACTGGGTAAGCTGCAAGAGCTTTCCCTGAGCTCTGAAGGAAATAAATCCATGCAGTGAAATACAGACTTCTTCCCCTCCCATCATCAGCTCAGTTACTAATGACCAATTTCTGGACTGGAGAGAAGCAGTAAAAGGGATCATTTTGATATACACTGTACAGAGCATCACCAGGAACCAGAAAGTGGCTGGGAGATACTGGGATATTATCTTGATGTGTTGAGCTTCTAGCATTTCAGTCTCTGGGTTCTGAGTACCCTCCCTGCAATTACCAGAGAGCAAGTAACAGCAGCATTTCTCTCTAATGTAAATAATATCAATTATAATAGCTCAGATATTCTGTCTTCTTATTGGCTGGAAAGCTCTAAATAAAGAGGAGATTAATTGGGAATTCCACCTAAAAAGAATTTTCAGACAGGGACTCAGAAGCCATCACTCTGTAACAAGTGAAGGCCATAAAAAAAAGCTGCAAGCAAATAGATGGGAGCCAAACAGAACAGACTAGACCTCAATTTATATTAGATTCAGGAGTACAGGTCAGAACTAGTAAGGTGAAAGCTTCAGAGTGATTAGTTGGTGCAAGGCAAGTACAGAACAACTTGGCAGCCCAGCAAATGGCCAAGGTCAGGACACAGAAGGTGTCTCCTGTGACACCCAAAGCTAAACCTACAAACTTTCAACATTCCTCCTAATAATCAGCCATGATTTGCTCTGGCTGCTTTCCCACCTGAGCTGCAAACTCAGAGAGATGAAGGAATAAGCCAAGCTACCTCCTCACCCCTTTTAACTGAAGGGAAGTGCTACTCCAAGTTTAAACTCAAATTTCCATCCTCCTGGCTGCTGCCACTGACACAGATCCCACTAACACCAGATGAGCAAATGGTGGTACATGTGAACTGCCAACACACTTCTGTGAGCTACAGCCTGCAGACAACACCAGAAGACAACAGAAAATGCTCTTACCTAAAGAGTTTTGAACAAGGCTCGTGGTTATGGATTTCTGCAACAACAAACAGAAAGAGACATATGTCCAGCTGCTCAAGGGAAAGAGAAATTACAGGGGTGTCTTGGAGGAACTTTCCACATCACAGGCACTGTGCAAAGAAACATTTCTGTCAGGCCACACACTGCCCTTGATGTCCCAACACCACCTGATGACACAGCAAGAAGCTTCTCTTCTTCATCTGCCATTTTACACTGGGAATTTTATTTAACAAGCAGCAAGACAGAAGCTTGCTCAGATACACACAGATAGACCTGAAAATAAACACACACTTTTGATACTATTTTATGTTTGTAACAGTCTCAAAAAGGTGTTTCTTTTGGTTTTCCTTCTTGATTCAACTTTCCACACCAGTTTACAAGTATTTATATACAATGTTTATTGCAGCACCAATGAATTAAAAAAAAATAAAGGGATGGGGAAGGCAATTGATGAAATGTTACACACTGGAGTACTTAACCAAGTGAGGTAAATAGAATCTATGATGAAAAAAGGGGCTAAACACCACTCCAAAATGGTGGTTGCAATTTATAATTCAGTTATAAGAAGTATTAAAAAGCCACAGCACTATTTTTTTTATTGAAGAGGTTGTAATAAATGCCCAGATGCCCACTGAAACAGCAAAGGTTGTGATGTAATCTAGGAGAGGAGTGAGAAAAGAGCAAAAACACAAAGCACATTAGAACTAACACATTGCATGACTTGGTTTATACTTTAAAACTTTCCTCTGCTCTGACATTTACCAACTACAGCTCATCCTTTAGTCACATTTGTGTCTGACACTGTGCTTGCTCAGCCTGAGCAACACTTCTGCAGCAACACCACTTCAGCCTCCTGTCTCAGAACCCTTCTGCAGTGTTTAGCAACAATCCTGCTCAGACTCTTCCTTCCTGGGCACTGAGTCACCACCCAACTGCTGCTGCTGGCTGCAACCTCAGCAGAGCCAGGAGCAGATCACACTTCCCAAGAAAAACAGATACAGACATTGAGCCACTGTCAACACCAAGCCCTGGACATCCCTAGGAAGGATAATGCCTGAGAATCCCTGCATTTTCCCTGGAGGGAGCTCCTGGGGATGCTGCTGTTACAGCCACTGACCTGGAATGGCTTAGAAGTGGATCAACCCTTTATTTTCACCCTCAGACTGTGAAAATGAACAGCTGAGCTAAGGCAGTGTGTGTAATTCTCCCAGTTTAGACCAGTTCTTCCCAGCAAACACACTGCCTGAGAGGGCTGAGCAACCATACTTGATTCTTGGGTTATTCTGTTGCTCCCCAGACTCTGTCTTATGAAAACCAGGAAGCCACAAGCCCACTGCTGGGAGTGGATGAGGCAATTCCCCTTCTGACTCTGAGTTCTACACAGTGACTTAGTCTGTCTTCAGACAGATATGGATAATTTATACACAGATGTGGATAATTTATACACATACATACACTGAAACAGCAGTCAGAAATGTTACAAAACTGCCAGTCCCAGCTCCTGGGCTGAAAGAGGAGTTCAGGACTTGATGGCAATGAATAAATGTGGAAAGAAAAATTTGGTAGGCAAAGAAACAAAAAAAATAATCCAGAAAATCTGCAGGGGGGGGAGATTAATTTCACTTTGCAGGGACTGCCTGGAAGCAGGAATGTCAGGAGAGAGTTATCTAAGCAGGGAGGAATTTCTAACCCCACAACCACTTGGTTTATAAAACCAGGCTGAGGCTGCAGCTACCCTGTCCCCAACACCCAGAGCAGCCACCACTGAACCCTCAGCTCTGGGTTTGTCCAAACAGAGCCAGCAGTCAGCTGCCTGCTTGCTGCACACACACAAAACCCTAAACCTTTTCCTTTTTATTTTTTAATTTACACCCCAGATGTTCACACTTTTGGGCTGTTAAAAGTTTAGATGGTTTTTTAACTTCATGTCATACACACACACAAAAAATTACAACCCAGATATGTACAGTTCTGTTGTTAAAAGAAGGTTTGGATGGTTTTTTGGCTTCATGTTACATACAGACACAAAAAAGGCATTTTTTTCAGGGATTTCTGAGCTCCTCTAAGCCTCAGAGCTGAACACATGTAACAGCTTCTCCTCTGTGCACAGCAGTGCCTGCTCTGAGCAGCAACACTTCACTGCAAGAGCTCAGACCTGCTTCCACTTCTCCCAACAAAACCAAACTGTGTTTATCAGCAAACTGCTGGGCAAATGTTTATCAGGAAATCTTGCTGGGACAGCTCATGATGTCCCCAGTGACCAAGCATCCACCCCAAACCTCTCCTGGATTTCCTGAGCCTTTCAGGATCAGTAAATCAAGTCATGCATTTATTTTATTTTGAGTTTGTACTTAGAGAACCACACCAAAACCCCAAAGAGGTCATTTCTCCATCATGACATGCAGATAAATCTCTTCCATGAACAAACTTTTGTTCCACAAATGAAAACGCAAAAAAAAAACAACCCAAAACAACCCAAAACCTCCTTTTGTTTCCTTTCCTCACAACTCAGCCACCAACACACAAAACCTGTGGCAAATGTGGTGCTGAGTGACTGGGCCACCACGTGCTGGTCTCACAAGCCAAGTGATTTTTACTCAAAAAAACTGAAAAGAGGTTTCAGGTTTTGGACTGAAAACCTGAACAGGGCTCTTGACAGAATTCCTCAAAGTTCTGTTACTTACCAATCACTTGGAGAAACTCAGTGTTGCTGATCTGGGAATCACTAATGCTAAAGGTCTCTTCTTGTCTCACCTCTCCCAGCAGAAATCCTTCCTGCAAATTTAAAGAGGAATAAAAAATGCTAAAAGTAGGAAACCATCTGTGACATGTATCCCTTTACTGGAACTTTCTGAGCATTAAACAGAAGAATAAAAGCAAATATTTAGCTTTAAACACCTGTCTGTGCTGCAGTAGGTTAAGAGAAGCTGATTTACCAACATCTTTTTGTGACGTTTAGGGAATAAATGATCCCAAAGTAATATTCTACTGAAAGCTGCCACGGGTAAATCCCAATTTATACAAGTCAGAGATAAAGGTACCAGGAACCCAGTCCCGGGGCACAGGCAGATGGGGGAGGAGGGGGAAGAGGAAGCACGACCCAGAGCCTCCAAGCTAAGGGGAAGTGGAGTTTCCATCTGCAGGGACACGGCGGAGATTGGGCCGGACCCTGAGCAACCCCCGCGCTGATACAGCTCAAAACGTAACTTGAAAAGCCTTTGATCCTCCATCCCCGCCCGAAAGGAGGAGGAAGATGAGAATCAAAGAGGTGGTTTGGGGCCTCGGGGGGGGTCACGCACCCTTTCCCGGCGCAGAAATCAACTGCGAGGAGGAATCTGCCAACAGAACCGCGGGAATTCTGACCCCCCCACACCCCTGCCTCGTCACCGACACTGGGGTCCTAACCAGAGCACCCGCGGGAGCCCCGAAACCTTTTTTTAATTAAAAATTAAAAAGAAATAAAGTGATTAACCCCCCCTGAGGCGTATCCCCCCCCTCAGGCAGCGAGGGGCCGAGCGGGGCCCTCACCCCTCAGGCCTGGGCCTGCCCGGCGGCTGTGGGAGGGGGGGAAGGGAGGGAGGGGAGTCCCGTCCCGTCCCGCCCCCCGGGAGGAGGAGGAGGAGGAAAAGGAGGAGGGGAAGGAGCAGTCGGGGGGTGGGGGGCACCTACGTGGTCGGCGCTGCTGTTGGCGCTGCAGTAGCAGACGGCACTGAAGGTGTAGCCGGAGATGGAGGCCGCCATGACGGAGCCGCCGCCGCCGCCGTTACCACAAGGCCCCGCGCGGACACGCCCGCCCTTCCGCACACTTCCGGTCGGGGCCGCGGAGCCTCTTGGGAAATGTAGTCCAGAGCATCACACACACACACACACACACCACCCGCAGCCGGACCCGCGTGGCTGCTCGCTTAAAGGGCTTCAGCGACACCTCGCTGCTTTAAGTTGCTTATAATAAAAACACCCCGAAACCCAACAAGCTATAAACCCGCTTGCGTTAGCTGAGGGAACGGACCCCACTCCCCGCCTCCACAGGGCAGCGAGAGGGAGTCCTCCACGCGCTAGAGAAGCGGCGGCGGGGGGCGGACTCTCTCTGCGCGCTCAGCTCGATGGTGCTGAAGGACTTCCGGGCCCAGCATGGCGGTGGCTGGGGAGGGCCCGGGGCCCCCCGTGGGTTCGGGTTCAGGTTCTGGTTCGGTCCCGGGGAGCGGGGAGGAGCCCTTCAGCCCCTCGGTGCTGGGCACCAGAGAGCAGTGAGTGGCAGCGAGGCGTTTGGGGAGGGTTTGGGGGGCCCAGGGCGGGGAGCGGCTCCTCCCGGGGAGCCTCGGGTCCGAGCTGGGGCTCAGACCCAGTTTGTTCCCCTCAGCCTGACCTCCCCGGGCAGCTCGGGGCCTGGAGAACGTGTGAACGAGGAATCCGTCACTTAAAATAACCAGGGACACACACGGGGACTCTGCTGCTCGCATCCCCTTTCCTCCCCCCCTCACCTTAATTAAATCTTTACCCGTTGTTAATTGAAGCATCTTGTCCTTCCACCCCCCTGCCTTCTAGCTGGGACGCTGCCTATGAGAGAGAGCTGAAAGCTTTTCAAGAGATCGGAGACGCTGGGGAAATTTGGTAAATAAAAAGATTTCCCCCTCCCCAACCTCGTGTCCCTCCGTGTCGTTTTTCCAAGCAGGAGTTGCCAAAACGCAGCCAGGGGTTGCTGGGGGGGTTCAGTCCTGCAGACAGACACCAGTTCTGCAGCCCAGGTTTCCAAGCTGCCTTTGGATGGCTGTCCCAGCACAGACAGTGAGTTTGCAGCTGCTCTGTGGCTCAGTAATAAATCATAGAATCATAGAATGGGCTGGGTTGGAAGGGACCTCAGAGATCATCAAGTCCAACCCTTGATCCACTCCCGCTGCAGTTCCCAGCCCATGGCACTCAGTGCCACATCCAGGCTCTTTTGAAATATCTCCAGACACGGAGAATCCACTACTTCCCTGGGCAGCCCATTCCAATGCCTGATCACCCTCTCCAGAAAGAAATTCTTTCTAATCTCCAACCTAAACCTCCCCTGGCACAACTTGAGACCCTGCCCTCTTGTCTTGCTGAGAGCTGCCTGGGAAAAGAGCCCAACCCTCCCTGGCTCCAACCTCCTTTCAGGGAGTTGTAGAGAGTGATGAGGTCTCCCCTGAGCCTCCTCTTCTCCAGCCTCAACACCCCCAGCTCCCTCAGCCTCTCCTCATAGGATCTGTGCTCGAGTCCCTTCACCAGCCCAGTTGCCTCCTTTGGACCTGCTCCAGCACCTCAATCTCCTTCCTAAAACCAGCATTTTGCCCCTGAGCTTGGTTTAACTCAGCAAGTTGATGGTGTTGCTGTGTTTTTGTATTACCTCAAGGGCTTCCCCTCCCAGAGTTGGTGTTTTTGGGTGAATTTTAAGGCTGTGATTCAGTTTTTAATTCCCAAAAAAGCAACAGTGGAACCTGAGCTCTGGTGGTTGTTACCCAGGTGCCTCAGGAAGAGCCATTTTGTGAGAGCTGACAGAGAGGGGGTGATGAAACAAACCTGGGGTGCCTCTCACATGTCTTGGCTGCCTTGGTCACCTCAGCCCTTCTTTTTCTTAGGTTTGGAGAAGAAAGTATGGCTCGGATAATCAGATGGCTGGAGAAACAAAAGGTGCCCCTTGACAGCCCTCTCCTTGACATTGGGACTGGGAATGGTCTCTTACTGCTGGAGTTGGTTGGTATCTTGTCAAGTTTGGGGGATTTTTTGGGGTCCAGAAGCACCATTTTGATTGGTTTGAGTTCTCTGGCAGCAGTGGCTGAGAGGCAAAAAGGCAGCAACCAAAATGAACATTTACAGAGTGGGCTGGGTGGAATTTTGGGGTGTTTTGGGTATTTTTTTGTGTGTTTTGTTTTGTTTTGTTTTTTCCAGCACACAGGTTCCTGTGCCTCTGCTTTTATATTTTCCTGTGGTTTAAGAGGAATTATCAGGGGAATTATTATCTCATTGCTGTAGAGGCAAGGCAATGATTGGGGATTTGGGGTGTCACAGCTTCCCCCAGCAGAGCTTTTGGGGTTTTAAATCTGCAGAGCCAGCAGCAGACTGGGGGAGTTGTGCTCAAACCTCTGCTTTCTGGGTGCTGCCTGGACTGTCAGTACCTCAGCATTCCAAATGGATGGAATTCCTCTCAGCCAGCCTGATTATCCTTTATTTCAGCCTAACTTTCCACTTTTCCTCCCATTTTTCTCCCCATTTTTTTGTGGAAAGCACCTGCTGGTAAGGAAATGAAGCTGAGTGACACACACAGCACCCCTGTGTGCAAACCCAGAGCCTTTCCCCATGCTCAGGTCTGATAATTATGCTCATTAGCAATGCAGAAATTGGTTAAACCCCAGTTTTTTATGTAAATTACTTAAAAAGTGGTTAACTCTTCAGGAAGGGAGCCCTCTGGCAGGTGTGTTCTGTCTGAGCTGTCCCAGGGATCCAGGTGTTTGGGAGCTGGGGCATTTTGCCCCTGGGTTTGGTTGGATGTCTGGGAGTTGGTGAAGGAGCTGCCAGAGTTTCTGGTCTGCATTCTCCAGTAGTGGATGGAATGGAAAGGGGTCAAAGTCAGATTTAAAATGGAATTTTTTTGAAGATGGACTTAGATTTAGGGGAGTTTAAAGCCTTTGTAGCACAGAAGTCATCTCAAGAGGAGGAATTGCTCATCTCATGAAAATAAATTAATTTTGAAGCCTAATAATGATGTTTGCTGAATGCAAGGTTAGCCAGCTCTATCACTGAACCATCCAAGAGAAAAACTTTCTTTCCAAGACTTCAGGTTTATCCTGGCACCTCCTGCAAACCTGGAATTGATTTGCATTCTGTAAGGGGAGAGCAGCAGCCTGGGAGCTTTTAAAAACACTGAAACTGCCATAAGCACCCTCCCCCCTGGCATTAAACACCTCCAAGTACTGGGGTTTCTCCTGCAGGAAATGTTCCCAGTCCAGTTCCCATTTGGAAATGCCTCAAAAATCACATTGCTTTTTGTTTCTAAATAATTCAGGATCACACTTGAATCCTAGAATCATAGAATTGGCTGGGTTGGAAGGGACCTCAGAGATCATCAAGTCCAACCCTTGATCCACTCCCCCTGCAGTTCCCAGCCCATGGCACTCAGTGCCACATCCAGGCTCTTTTGAAATATCTCCAGACACGGAGAATCCACTACTTCCCTGGGCAGCCCATTCCAATGCCTGATCACCCTCTCCAGAAAGAAATTCTTTCTCATCTCCAACCTAAACCTCCCCTGGCACAACTTGAGACCCTGCCCTCTTGTCTTGCTGAGAGTTGCCTGGGAAAAGAGCCCAACCCCCCCCTGGCTCCAACCTCCTTTCAGGGAGTTGTAGAGAGTGATGAGGTCTCCCCTGAGCCTCCTCTTCTCCAGCCTCAACACCCCCAGCTCCCTCAGCCTCTCCTCATAGGATCTGTGCTCGAGTCCCTTCACCAGCCCAGTTGCCTCCTTTGGACCTGCTCCAGCACCTCAATCTCCTTCCTGAGCTGAGGGGCCCAGAACTGGACACAGGACTCAAGCTGTGGCCTCACCAGGGCTGAGCACAGGGGCAGAATCCCTTCCCTGGACCTGCTGGCCCCAGGATGCCATTGGCCTTCTTGGCCACCTGGGCACACTGCTGGCTCATGTTCAGCTTCCTGTCAATCCAGACTCCCAGGTCCCTTTCTGCCACTCTGTGCCCAGCCTGGAGCTCCCCATGGGGTTGTTGTGGTCAAAGTGCAGGACCCGGCACTTGAATAGTGGATGGAAAGAAAATTCTCTGTGTGTGTGTGTGTGTTAGGTTCTAGGCTTGGAAAGTCAAGTCATGATTCTTTTGGCAAGTATGGGAAAAAGGAGTGAGAAAATTCCCCTGAAATGCAGCTAAGTCTCAGTGAGGTGTTGGCAGCTCCAGCAGGGAATATTGCACAAAAAAGAAGGCAGAGCAGCTGAAAAATAGGGAAGAAATAAAAGAAAAATAAGAAAAGCTGCTGTGTGAACTGGGCTCACTGGGAGGCAAACCATCCAGCATGCTGCTAAGTGGGAAGACACCTCCTGTATCCAGGGATCTGCCCATCCAGAAGCTCCGAGGGAATGTGGCTGGAGGCTCCTCTCTTTCTGGTTGCTCTGAGGATCTCAGGTACAGAACTGGGACCTCTTGCCAGGGTCCAACCCCTGCAGACTCTGTGAGGCTGCTTTGATGACCTAATTCTGTTGCCATCCCAAAATTCCAGCTTTCCTAAGGAAATGTTGCTGCCTATAGAGCTCTGACCTTCTCTGGTTTTTTGTGGGTTTTTTTTCCTGAGTATCATGGGAGGCAAGAGGGCTGAGAAACTTCTCTGAAGTGAAGAGCATTCAGCAGCAGTGCTGCCAACACTGCAGAATTCCTCCTGCTATTTAATCTGCTTTTCCAAACACCAGCAGCTGCAGCAGGGAGCTTTTAACAACCACCTCCAGGACAGGAGTCCAGTTGCAGGACACAGCCAGGTCATGTTTGGCACTTGGGTGCCTGCTCCTCTCCATATCCCTTGTCAGGCCCTACAGGTTGAGCAGCTTTCGTGTTGTTTATCCTTAAAACTTTCCTCTCTGTGCCCCAGAGACTCCAGGAGTGAATGGGAACTCCCTGCAGTGACTCAAGCTCTTCCTTTCCAAACAGAGGAGCTCTTGTGGGAACTGCTCTTCCACCCTCAAACTCTTCAGCTCAGGCATCTCAGGAAGCTTGGTTTGCTCTGGGGAGGGACGTGGGCAGAAGCCTGAGCAAGAAGCTGTTCTTCATCAAGTGCAGACAAACATGCTCTTTGTGTTCAGCTGAAATGAGGCTGCAATTAACAACAGCTGCCTAGCACTGAGCTGCCATGGGCTGGGGGAAAGGCTGGCTTAAAAAACTTCTCCTAGTTTTCCCCTCCACTGAGGTATCAGCCTTTGGGGACAAGGAGATGCCACAGCTTAATGCTGAGGTAAAATCTGCATTGTTCCAAACCAAACCCAACCCAAGGTTCCTCCCCTGTCTCAGCTGTAGGACCAATAACTCCTCCTGTTGGGTTTGGAGCTACCCAGCCCAGTTGTGATAACCAAATCTGGTGACTTCAAACCAAATCTGGTGACTTCAGCTTCTGTCTCAGAGTGAAAAATGTCACACTGCCCCTCTGCCACCTGCTTTGGAAAGGGATTGTTGGGATCTCAGTCCCTGAGTTTGCTGGCCTGGGTTCTGGGTGCCCACTCCAAAGGGAGATGAAGAGAAAGTCTCTTTTATGTGGTACAGAACCTGCCTGAAAAGTGCTGATGCAAAGACCTGGCAGCATGCAAATAATTGCATTCAAATAGACATTAGCATCAATAATTAGAAAAAGGTAAGGGCTTGCCATGGGTTTTATTGGTAAATATCATGGATTAGGTGTGTTGGCAGTTACAGTTTGGGTTATAAACCAAATAATTGCTCAGTCTCAACCGTTAGGGAACTGCCAGTGAGTTTTCCTTCTTCTTTGGGAGCACCTGGCATGGCACATGTTCTCATCCCTGAAAAGAACCCCTGGTTTTTAGGTTACTTTTGGTGCAGATAAGAGAGCCTGTTCCTCCCTGGGGTCTGGACTTTTCACAGTTCTGCTCAAGTTTTCCACTTGTTGACATAAACCAGCTTCCAGTCAACAGCTCTTTCAAGGAGGTAGTAGGCAAAGTGGAGTTATTTCAGATCACTCCCCCATCTGTTTAACTCTTTTAATGGTAAAAGGAGTAAAAATGAGTAAAAGTGTGTGGGTTCATTAAGAGGAGGAGAGATGAGATGGATTATAGATCAGGAATACACTTGCTGGATAATAAAGTTGCTAGGACACTGCTTAAGGCTCTCTGCTTCTGCCTAGGCAAAGTCTGGCTACACTGACCTCACTGGGATTGATTATTCCCCTTCAGCAATACAACTTTCAGAAAAAATAAGAGAGAAAGAAGGGATTTCTAACATTAAACTCAAGGTAAGTTTTAAGAGAGAGTTTTCTGAGGAAATAGAAAGCAGTTAAACCCAAGGCTGAATGACCCAGAGGATATTCAGATGTGCTGGGTGTGTGACATTAATAACCTCATTTGACACTCATTTGTGAGAGAACTCTTACCCCAATAAATCTGTACTTAGAAGAAGATTTTTGGTCTATTTTTTTCCTGTTTCTAACAGTCGTGAGGGCTAAAAAGATTTCCCTGCTGCTGACAGGGAGCAGAACAGTGATTTGCCACTTGGCAAGTTCTGTATTTTTTCCTACTACATTCTGGCTCTCAGATGTGAAATAAAGGATGAAATCTTGAAGGGACAGAATCCTTACCAGTAGCTGTGTGGCAGGGAAATCCGAGAGGCCTTGCTAGAACCAGGTGACCTCCAGAGGTCCCTTCTGACCTCAGCCATCCTCTGACTGCCTTTCAGTGGGAGTCCTCTCCCTCCTACCCTGTGCTCTGCTCCAGCTCTGGACCTGGGGGAAGTTTTTTGTAGGTTGCTTGGAATCTCTCTGTGGCAGACACTCTGTTCTGTCTCTGTACAGAGCCTAGCACCCAGCAGCTGGGAAACCAGGGATCAAAGTACAAATAATGACTTTAGGAGGATGTTTGAGCTTTAGATGGATTGGTTTGCAGCACATCATGTAATATGCAGAGAAGAAAGAAGCTGAGAGGGCTCTGTAAGTGTGAAAACCCCCTGGGTTACCCTAAGCACACCTATTGTCAGGTTTGAGGCTTTTCCTTGTCAAGTATTAGTTTGCTTGAAGATTGTTTTCACAGTTGGAGGCTTATGGTTTAGGTAGAAGACTTCCTGGCTCCCTCCCCTGAGCTGTCAGGGTTTGAGATCTGCATTGACAAGGGGACTTTTGATGCCATCAGCCTCAACCCAGAGGATGCAGTGGGGAAGAGGCAGCAGTACCTGAGGTCTCTCTGCAGCACACTGAAACCAGAGGGCTTTTTCCTCATAACCTCTTGCAACTGGACCAAGGAGGAGCTGCTGAATGAGTTCAGGGAAGGTAAGAAGCTGGCAGAACCACTGCCTGACTCAGGGGGTTGTTGAAAGATGGGATGAGTAAAAATCCTAATGTCTGTGTTAGCTTCTTGACTTCCTCAGATGAGAACTGGACAAGGTAAAGCACAAGTCAGAAATGCCTCAGCCTCTCTGCCCTCTGCTTTCCTCAGGAATTGCAGCTTCTGGGTTTGCCAGTGCCAAGGGGAGGACAGGATTTATTTAGACTGGAGGAGGAGGAGGATTTCAGGGCAGGGAAAGGAGGGGGCTCAGTACCCAGGTGCCACTTTTTCTCTTCGGGTCCTTCACTGCCTGATCCAGTTCTCACCCATTTGCTTTGAAATCCATTTTCTTACCCATTTTTAAGGGGAACCCAAATCTGTGACCAAGACCTTTCATGCCACCTCCTCAGTGACCTGCTGATCCACTGGAATGGGCAGTTTTTACATGCTGGATGCTGAGGCCTGAAACTCAGTGTGGACCTAAACCAACCTCCCCTTCTGGGGGACTAAAATTACTGGCAAGTTCTCATCTTTTCTGCCATTAAAATTTGTGAGTCAGCCAGCTAAGATTTTTTATTGTCCATTGAAGGGTTTCAGCTCCTATAGCAGGGGTGCACTGCAACAATACAGTCCTATAAACTTCCAGAGTAACTGACTTTGTTTTCCAGGCAAATAAAGAATGGTTTGCAAAGGGTTATCCAAGAGGAGAATAAAATGACTTCCTTCTAATTCTGATTTCTCTCTGGCAGGATTTGACATTCTGGAGGAGCTGCCAACACCCAAGTTTTGCTTTGGAGGAAGAATTGGAAACAGTGTAACAGCATTGGTTTTCCAAAGGAAAAAAGTGAGGCCATCCATCTTGGACAAATTAGATTAGTTGAGAAAAGTCTGAACTTTAAACCTGACAGAAAACCTCAGACACGTGTGTAAATAACTGCTCTTTGAGTACACAGTAAAATATTATGCATGGAACTCTAAGGGACTATAAAACATTGCCCTAGAAACATTTCAGCTTTGCATAACTTGCCCATAAATTTTGTCCTTGCTACAACCTCACTTGTTTTAGGGAAGCTGCAGGTTTGTAAATGAGGGAGAAATAAAGCATTCTTAATACTGAGACTAATATAACAATGCTATTTGTGTTTGGAACACACAGATTATCCTGTATTTAATTCCTGTATTGGTATCAGCAAACAAGAGAGGTAAAGGTATTCCACAAAGCAAAAATCTCTTTTTGTTTTTTTTTGTTGGGCAGTGTAACAGGGAACAAGGGTTTGCTGTGTGAGTGCTGAATCTCTTCTTTTTTTCTTAGGTGAGCATGAATGTAGCTGCTAAGGAGAGAAATGAATATAAAAGCCATAGCACTTGCAGAAAAAAGGCCCAGTGAGTGCTTTAAATTCAGATGTGCAGAGGTTCTCAGACTCAGCATCGTTCTGCCTCCACTGAAATAGCTCAAGCCTTGTCCCACAGAGGGACTGCTGAGTGCTTTTGAAACTTGCCTGAATGTGTGTGCCTGCTTTGTCAGTTATTCTCACTGACCTCATAAATATATAAAGGTGTGATGTTACAGTCTCACTAGCATCTCACATATGCCTCCTTCATTATTAATTTGCTGTAGAGTCATGTCTGAAGAGCCTCCAGTGACCTTGTGTTTCCCACTCAGTGTCTCAGGAGAGATTTTAGCTGCAGGAATCCAAAAGAACTGAAAGCATAACTATCAGTTCCTTCTCCCCTTTTTAAAAGTTTTTTTTTTAAGTTTCCCTTGTCTAAATTTTTTTTTTAAAAAAAAACTTCTGAGTGTGATCATTTTCCTTAATTTCTTTGTCTGCCTTTCTTCTGTATTTTCACAGTTACAATACTACTATTGCTTGAAAGGTAGGAAATGGAGTTTTGCAGGTGACAATAAACTTGTTATTTCAAACATAAAGTGAAATGTGTTTTTTCAAACATCAAGGTGTCTCTATCAGGCAACCAGATTGATGAAGCCTAACTCGGAGCCACTGGGTTTGTGTCCAGGTGTCCAAGGCAAAGCCACGTGTGCAAGCTAGAGAGATAACTGTGAAGCTACAAAGCTGGGCTGACACTTATCCCAGCAGCTTCTTTGGAGTTATTTTTATGTGAGGATGAGTTCTTGAAAAGCTTTTCTGGTACATTAGGCCCAGCAAGCTTTTCTTCATCACTGACACTGCCTTTCGTGTATTTCCACCTTCCAGGAATGCACTGGCAGCACTGTAGCCATTGTAAGGAAAATCTGCCTATATATATATTCTGCTGTGTCCATTCTGCTGGGTTCCAGGGTGTCTGGTAAAAGACTGCCAAAATTTATGTTCTTCATACCAGACAAAGTCTTTAAGTATGGTATTTAGCAACACACAGCAAAATTTTCAGTGTTTTGGCACTGGGATCCCTTCCCTAATCTTGGCACTCCTAAAGGTATAGAACATGACTTGCTGCAACAATAACTGCTTTATTTTATGTGCCCTCTAAGCACTGGAAAAGATTGAATTGTCTCCTGTAAAATATGTGGAGAGCACACAGAAAATAAACAGCCCTGCCTTTGCATTCCCAGCACTCACTGCCTTTTCTGGAGGGCTGAGAGGAGGAGAGGGCTGAGCTGGGGGGTGGTGTTACCTGCCCTGGGCTGGATGGGTGGGATGGGAGGATGTAGAGCATGAGCTGATCCTGAACAATTAATGAACACCTTGGGCTTTCATTGGAAAGGGATGAGGTGTTACAGCCTTAAGACAAAGGAGGAAAAGGAACACCAAGGTGTTTTCTTTGACACCAGTAAGGTAAAAGCCAAACGGTGGCTTAATTTCCATTTGTTAGGTAAGAGTATAGCTTGAAATGAGCCCATTTCTAGGTTACTGGAAATTAAATGGAGTGCTGTCAGGCAAATAAATGATGTAGCTGCAAGGCTGCATATAAATTCTGGATAATCACAAGTGCATAAGCCTGTGCTGGAGAGCCAGAGCTTGTAACCACCAGTCAGGGAACAGAAAGGAACTGAAGCTCAGCACAGTTACTCCAGCAGCCAAGTTTTCATGGACAGTCTCACATGTCAAGCAGAGATGGGAAGAACGTGCACTTAGTGAGTAATCTGAAATGCTGATAGGGCTGGGAACTCAAACCTCTCCCTGGCAGCACAGAGATGTGCATGCCTGGTGTGATAAACCTGCACCCAGCCCAAAACACTGACCAGGAAAAGGCAGGGTAAGGTTTGCTGGTTAGCTTTCCTCTAATGCTTCCCCTAAAAAACCCAAATTTTGGTATTTTGAGGGGAAGAATATGGGCTCTTTTGCCCCCATAATTACCTTCACTGGTTGCTGCCCTACTCTGGGGCACCTGAACTCCATGGCTGGTGCATTTCTGCTTATCCTTAGGGTGCTGCCTGGGGTTTTATGAATGATGAACAACAAATTCTTGGCTTACCTTAAATCCATTCAGACACAATCCTGGCTGACAGAGTGAGCAGCGTGTGAGAGGAGGGTTCCCACCTGCATTTCATGGTCCATTTATTTTATCTGTCACCTGTTTCCATTAGATATCACCTGGAGTGGCCCATGGCTCAGCAGCCAAGGCAGGGAGGGAGGCAAGGAGGCAGCAAGCAAAGC
Source organism: Calypte anna (assembly GCF_003957555.1). Classification (NCBI taxonomy): domain Eukaryota; kingdom Metazoa; phylum Chordata; class Aves; order Apodiformes; family Trochilidae; genus Calypte; species Calypte anna. The sequence continues at coordinate 32,400,628 of NC_044252.1, read as the reverse complement.
AGGGAGCTGAAACACAAAGCTCTTGGATGTCTGCAGCAAACACCCTGTGAAATAAAAGAAGGATTTTTAGGTTTGGTGCAAATCCCATCCTACCCCAGATGTAGTAAGAACTCTGCTGCTCATTACAATCCTCTCTAATGACTTGTTTAGGGTATCAGGTCTCTTTGATTCAGATACTCTCTGGCCTAGAACATGTTGATCATATTACAGAGACATGCTTGTCCCCTGGATATGAACCATTTGTTAAAAAGTATGTCTGCTTGCTGTTAGATTCTGTGAAATTCAGGATTTCCCCTGCAACTGGAGTGTGGCTTCTGAGCCTGATCTCCCTTTTGTGCTGTTGGAAACCTTCAGTGGAGCCAGAATGTCCCTGTGAGTACGGGGTACCCAGCACATCCTCCTGGCACTGGGATGCTCTGACTCCTTCTTTGGCATTCAGCCAGCCCCTTGCCTGTGCTCCTTGCCTGGCAGGAGAAGCAGAAGGATAAACCCATAAATAACCAGGACTCCTCAGGTGCTCGGGACAGTGCAGGGCTGTAGGGTCACCAGGAGAAGGATGCTGCTGAAATTATTCGCAGCCGCGGCGCGGGTGACTCCAATAACAACAACCAGGAGCAGGCAGTGAAGGATTAGAGCACAGATCCTGTGAGGAGAGGCTGAGGGAGCTGGGGGTGTTGAGGCTGGAGAAGAGGAGGCTCAGGGGAGACCTCATCACTCTCTACAACTCCCTGAAAGGAGGTTGGAGCCAGGGGGGGTTGGGCTCTTTTCCCAGGCAACTCTCAGCAAGACAAGAGGGCAGGGTCTCAAGTTGTGCCAGGGGAGGTTTAGGTTGGAGATGAGAAAGAATTTCTTTCTGGAGAGGGTGATCAGGCATTGGAATGGGCTGCCCAGGGAAGTAGTGGATTCTCCGTGTCTGGAGATATTTCAAAAGAGCCTGGATGTGGCACTGAGTGCCATGGGCTGGGAACTGCAGCGGGAGTGGATCAAGGGTTGGACTTGATGAGCTCTGAGGTCCCTTCCAACCCAGTCGATTCTATGATTCTGTGCCAAAAGCAGGTTGTGACTGAGGAGCTGAATCCTCTGCACTGGGAGGCAAGGGAACTGTGCCTACCCACGGGGCTTAGCTCTGTTACAGCAAAATGTTTCAGTGGCTTAGACCCCAGTGTCACTGCAGAAGGACCATGGGGATCGTTTGCTTTCTTCCTGCCCACAGAGTTTCCATCTCCATGAGGAAGGTAGCAAAGGTGCTGACATCCAAGGCAAAACAACAAGTTCAATCAGCTCAGAATTTAACTGAATGAGTTTTCTGCCAGTAGTGACTCAACTCTCAGGGCCAGCTCTAAAATTATTTCCATCTTTTCCCCTTTTGACAAAGATCTGCTGCATTGTCACTAGGGTAGGGACCTCTCTAGGCCAGCCTCTACTTGCTGAAAATCAACATTACTGAAAATACCACCTGTAGGAAACAGGTTTATGCTTCAGTCATGAGTTTTCACACACCCTTAATGCTCAGCTCCTCTGTCTAAAGCACTGAGGATGAGAGGGAGGACATGCTGACAAAAAAATCACTTGATTCTGGGAAACCAAGCCTGCACAAGGCTACCAGGGGAATGGATTCTGTTCCACTGCAAGCTTTATTTCCAAAATATTCAATTGGGAATCTAGAATAAAACATTTTGAAACTCGATTCCCGAGGTTCTGAACAAGACCTCTGCAAGGGTTTTGCTGTCACAAGTCTCAGCATGTTGTGAGAAAAGCAAATACTGAGTGTGATGGAGGAGCTCAATGCAAATGTCCCTCCACATCACCAAGCCCTTCATTCTGCTCACACCAGCCACTCCTGCCTCGTTTCACCTGTCCTGGAGCCAGTGTTGTTGAGATCAGCCCTTGCTCCTTTGGCAGAAGCTGGTCCCTGGTTACATTTGCTCCATCTCCTTCTGCTTATTCACCTCCTTTCTTCTCTATTACATTTAACACCAGCCAAGAGGGTTCCTCCACATCCATTTGGGATCTTGGGCCACGTGTCAGCAGGGCAGGACACCCAAAGCTCTGTTGACTTCTGCAGCTAAAGCCTTGGGTGCTGTTCAGGAGGCACATTCCTTGACTTGTTCTCACTTGCTGTCCCCAGCAGCCTGCCCGGCCACCCAGCCAGGAGGATCAAATTGAGATTCTAAAGCCTCAGATTTGTTCCTGATGACATCTGTGTTGTCTGCCTCTGCGTGTTCAAAATTAATGTTTAGGCTCCATTTGGTAACGAGCTCTAAATCTTCTTTTCAGCTGCTCTGGAGTTTCCCTGTTCACTGATTATGCTTGGCCTCAGAAGGAGCCCACGTGCTGGGCACAGCTCGGATGGATGGATGGAAAACGTTATTGTTAGAGCAGATTACTTCTGAAGGCCATCTCCCATGGAAACACCAGTTGTTTAGGTTGGAAAAGACCTTTAAGAGCATCAAGTCCAACCATTAGCCCAACAGTGCCAGGGCCACCACTGCCTCATGTCCCTCAGCATCTCCACAGCTTTGAGATCCCTCCAGGGATGGGGACTTCACCACTGCCCTGGGCAGCCTGGGACAGAGCCTGACAACCCTTTTTGGTGAAGAAATTGTTCCTAATATCCAATCTCAACCTCCCTGGGCACGACTTGAGGTCATTTCCTCCATTGTTCTAGCTCGCTACTTGGAAGAAGAGACCACCCAACCTCCTTTGAGGTAGCTGTAGTGAGCATGAAGGTCTCCCCTTACCCTCCTTTTCTCCAGGCTGAACACCCCCAGGTTCCTCAGCAGATTTGTCCTCCAGACCCTTCCCCATCTCCGTGGCCCTTCTTTCCTTAGATGAAGCCACACAGATGTGACTTTGAAACACCCATGGCCACCTTCAGCCTGGCAGCATGCGTCCCACCAAATGCCCCTTCACCAAATAGGGGGAAAACGCAGGAAAACGAAGAAGTGGAATTTTTTTTTTCTTTTTCTTTTTTTCCCCTAATCCCACCAGCACAGCGTCTGTCAGCGTCTCTTTAACACTTGAGGAATACCCGGGGCGGGTGGATATGCCACCAGGAGTCACCCTCGGGCTGGGGAAGGAGGAGCCGTGGCAGGAGGAGGGGGTGCTGCCCCTCGGAGCCCCCTCAGTCAACACCCATGTGCCCAGACTCGAGCATTTTTCTTTTAATTTTTTTAATTTATAATTTCCCCACCCTCCCCTTCCCCTCCTCGCCCTTTTATGTGCGATGTTGAACCCTGGGGATGCCCGCACAGGTCGGGGTTGGATGCAGCCTCCTCACCTCCCCTTATCCTCACCCCTCCGTTGCGCGGGTCCCCTCCGCCACCTCCCTCCGCGGGGCGGAGGCTCCGCAGGTGCGGTGCGGGGCCCGTCCTCCCTCCAGCCCCGCTCAGGAAGTGACAAACGCATTTCCTCCTCCCTCCTTCCCTCCGACCGCCCCGCCCGCACCACGGCGGCGGCGGCGGCGGAGGTTGCGCGGCTCGGAGCGGAGCCCACAGCCGGCCCGGCCGGGCCGCGCCGCCGCCACCACCACCACCACGGTAAGAGCCGGGAAGTGTCCGTGTGTGTGTGACTGTATCTGTGTGACTGTGTGTGACTGTGCGTGTGTGTAAGTGTGTAAAGATCCCCTTGTGCCGTCCTCGGGAAAAAGGGACGGCGGACAAAGGGCGGCGGTTCGCCCAGCCCAGGGGATGGGGGGGAAGCGGAGGGGTTACGGTGGTCCCTCCATCCCATCCCGGCAGCCTGGCATCTCTTCCCTGCCAAGGCTGCATCCCCCCGAAGCCTGGCGTATCCCCCATGGAAGGCTGGTTTATCCCCCCCAAGCATGGAAAGCTGGCATCCCCCCCCACCCCCGGAAGGTTGGCATCCCCTGAAAGGCTCCCCAGCACCCCCCAAGACTGGCACCCCCCAAAAGCTGGCACACACACACGCACACACACCTCGGGGTTCTGCCTTGGTGCCGCCGGGAGCGGTGTCGGGGCTCGGTTGGGCTTCCAAGCTCCGGAGGTGCAGCCGGGATGGCTCCTGAGCTGTGTGCGGGGATGCTGAGTTCTTGTCCCGGGAGAAAAACCACTTGAGGATGGGTTCGGGTCGCCTGCCCGAAGTTTAGCGTGGGGGGTGAGAGAGGTTTCTTCTCCCCCCGCTCAGCTTTCTCTGCCCTCGCCTCGGTAATTTCTTCCTCCGAATGGATCAACACGTGCTTTCCTCCCCTGCCTCCGGGCCGGGAGTGATGTTTGACGGGGCTGAAACTTAGATCGGTACAAAACTCCCCGGGGTTTTGAGGGTTGCATCCCGGGGGAGCAGTGGATGTGGCTGAGCATACCCTGCAGAGATGCTTTCCAGCCCGTCTGGGACTATCACTCGTGCCACCCGGGGTGTCCCTGCCAGGGTTTCACGCCTGGCATGTCCGAGGTAGCTCACGGTGCTGAGTGAGGACCCCCGGGGGTCGTGTGGGGGGGGTGGATTTTCCAGTGAAACTTCTCACTGTGCAAAGTACCCTGACAAGCAGAGCCCTCCTGGGAAGTCTTTTGAGTCTCCTCCCTCCACTCGTTGCCGTTCAAGGTGTCCGGTTCGGGAGGGTTTCACCTAAAGATGTACACAAAGGTTTTTGATCAATAAAGGTTTTTCCCTCAAGAAGGGTTTTCCCGGGGTCGTGCCTCTGTCTCTCTCTGCCGTGTGGTCTCCACAGATGCTGGTGTACCTTGGCAGCACACCCCCACCCCCCCCTTTTCCACCTCCTTAGGAAATCCTCTGGAGTGAAAAGTAAGCATAATTTGTTATGAAATAGGCTGATAGACCAAACTTCAGCTGGCGATTGAAACCAGATGTGCATATTTTCCTTTTGAAGCCTCGAAGTGCAGTAAAAGACTATTTTTGACGGATTAAAAACAAACAACAACAACTAAAAAAAAACCCCACCAACCCTGCTTGCAAACTGTGGAGGTGGGGAGCAGCATCTCCTGATAATGCTGTAAAAAACCAGGGAAGGCTGTGAGTGTCTCTGCCCCTCTCTCACCAATACTGGGTGGCTCTGCCAGGCAGCTGCTGCTGCTGCCTTCCCTCCCATGATCACAAAGAACAGATTCCCCCAGCCTGCCTCTAATGCAGGCAGAAATATTTACCAGGGCTTGGCTGAGGGCTGGGGAAAAAAGAACTAAAAGGAGCCTCCAAACAATGTAGATAATGTTTCTAGAGAAATATTTGGGGTGGGTCACGAAGCAGATTAATTAGAGGGATGGTAAGAAAAAAAAACAACACCTGGATTTCAGAGTGGTTGTGGCTCACTGTAGGTTTGAAGAGAGCTTCTGATTTATTTCTTTGGTTTTAAAAGTCTTCCAGAGCCTGAGGATGCTTGTGGTGGTGGGTGTGTTAGACCCCAGCTCAGGGGTGCAGGATTAGGGCTGTTCACCCTATGTTGGGGGCATTTTTCCCAGGGAAGGACACAGCCTCTTTCAGAAGGGGGAGGAAAAACCCCAGCAGAAAAAAAAAAGCCAACCCAAACTTTGTGCTGTGGAATTGTTCCCTTCTCTCCACTTCAAAGGAGGGAAGGACTCCTCATGGAGCACAGCCCTGTGGATCATGGCCACGGGTGCCAGTGGTTTCACAGCAGAATTCCTGGATCCAGACCTTCTCACTTCCAGGTTAAACCTGGAGGAGGGAGGGAAATTTCTGTGACTTCCAGTTCTGCAGAGGGCCAAGGTCTCCAAGAACATCTTCAGTTGTACAGAGCAGATGGGTCTTGGGGAGGAAGAGCAGTAAGAGCTCAGGATGTTGCATCCGAAACTTTGCATGGAAAAGCAGGGCAAATCAATTCAGGAGATAATTGATTTCTGTGGATGGGATCCAGGTTCTTATATATGGAGATCAAGCAGACTGTGGGACAGAGCCAGCTGATTTTCACTTATGGATAGCTGCATAAATAAATACATGTGCATCAATATGCACACATGCAAATAGGGAAACGATAGAAATCCCCAAGTCTGCTTCAGCTGATTGTGTCTAATAAATTTTATTTTTTACTATCAAAGGTTTGCTTCACTTTGAGCAAAGGCTTAGGCAAAAAGAGACATGCAGCTTTTTGATGAAACATCTGTATTTCTGAGCAGAACAGGCACAAAGGACCATGTCCTGAAGGGGTGTGAAAGAGGGATGAGGTTTATCCAATTTGTCTGTTTTATTGTTACTGGTTGACTTCTGATTTCTCAATTGACAGCTGTGTGGTTTGAGGCTGTTCTTCCTTTTTTTTTTTTTGCTTTCTTTCTTTCTTGTGATGTTGTACAGTTTCTTTTCTTGATCTCCATTGGGATGGAGGTAGTTTGTGCTTCCCTTGTAAAATCCCAGGTGGAAAAGTGGACACCCTAGGTTGAAGGGGCCAATTTTGGTTTTATTCTCCCATATCATGCTGTCTGTAGAATGATTTTGCTGGGAAATAGTTCCAATGAACATTCATTTGTGGCAGAGCAGACTTTGGACCAACGGGCTGGGGCAGGGCAAGGAGCCAGAGATGCTCAGGGCTCTTTGGAGAGCTCAGCTGGAAGTGCTCTGCTCTGCTTCCCACATCCCAGGGGAGGGAGAGGCAAGCATAGCCTTTGCATCAGGTCTACCCTCATCAAAACTAGGGTTGAAATAGTTGAAAATGCCTCCAGAAAGACAAGCCCATGGTTTATTCCCCTGGCTCTGGGGGACAAGGCCAGTAGATGAGCTGGTAATGTTGTTCCTCTATAGCTCCCTCAGCTTTGTGGCTGTCTTTTTCAGGTTCTTTCTTTTTTTTTTTTTTTTTCTCCTTTCTCTCCCAAAATGGGAAGGAGGAAGAAGAGGAAGCAAGCCTGCTGACTCAGGGAAACAGAACAAAAAAAAAACCCAACACCCTGGTGTCTGATGGGTAGCAGAGGGCTGTGACTCTGGGAGGTTTCATGAGCCTGGTCTGAGGAGGTGGGGAAGCCAGGTGGCAAGAGCCAGCTCTTGGCAGCCTCCCCCAGCACATTGCAGGGTACCCTGAGGGGCTGTGCAAAAATATCACCAAAACCAACAGCTCCTCCAGCACGTCTGCTCTCCAGAGAGCTAAATATAAACTAACCCAGTGAAGAGAAGGGAATTTTCCACCCTGCTTCTTCCCTGCTGGGTTGTTCCCACCTGGGAAACCCCAGCCCTCTCCCCATCACTGTGTGACATGAGTGCCACTGCTCCCTTCAGAGATGAGACCTCCTGTAAATTCCTCAAAAGCAGGCAGGACAGCAGCAGCCCTGGAGCTCTGGTTCTGCTCTCAAGGATCTCTATGAGCAGTGTTGGAATGATAAAAAAGGACTTTTCCAAGGTCCCACTCTGTGTCCCCAGCCCAGCTCCTTGTGACCCAGCTGTGTGCTCAGGGCAGCAGTGCAGAACGTGGCTGTGGTACAGTGAACCAGGGAGCACATCCTCAGCCTGGTTTGTTTTTCCAAACTTTTATGAGTTGGCTGCCTTTAGAGTGACCAAAAGAACTCCCAGGGAAGAGCTTATTCCTCAAGAGTGACAACAAACTCTCAGGGAAGAGTTTATTCCTTAAGACCTGCCAAGCTCTGAGAGCACAGGCTGGGGATGCCTTGAGCCTCTTGTTATCAACAGGTGAAGTGGGTGTTAAAAATTAAAAATAAAATGGTCATCAGGCAATTAATTTAGAGCCAGAATTTCCCCTGGCTTCAGGTTGGTTGATCCATGAGTTAGGAAGCATTTCTGTGTTTGAAATGTTAGATATCTCATCTTCTGAATCTAACACAGGCTGTGGAGGGTAAATAAGATTTGATATGGTAGGAGTTTTTTGCTGAAATGCACAAAAAAAAAAAAAAAAAAAAAAAAAATAAGGAGAGTGTGTTGGACTGATCTGGAGGAGCCCCAAAGCCTGCATGAAGCATGGCTGCTTGTGGCACCACAACCTGTGGTCCCCATGTCCCCATACAAGGAGGGGGGGGGGATACCCAGGAGAGTTTGGCTGTGGAATCACCATATTTGAGCAATATTTTAAAAATTGGTTGAGTGAGTGTAAAGAAATCTGTTCTGGTGCATTGAGTTTCTGTATTTCCCCCCCTAAAAAATTGCCCCAGGGAGACTTGGTCGTGGTTTTTGCTTTTAGAGGATTAAATATAGCAGCATCATTGGTGTCACTCTTCTGAAATCCATCTGAAGCATCCCTTGGGCTGTATCATTCCCTGTATTTGTGGATCCTGGCTCTAGCTTTTGCTTCCAGCAGCCAAAGTTCAGGGCTTGGGCTGTGCAGTGGGTATGGGGCTGTAGTGAAAGAAGAATTCTGCTTTGTGGCTGTTTTGTGCTTAGGTCTCATTACATATCCTGGGGGTTGTAAAAAATGCAGTCTGGCAAACTGTGATCCAGCAGCTGGAAAACCTGCTCTCCTCTCCCTCTCTTTGCTCAAAGCTGCCCCTCAAAAGGAAGGATCAAAAATCCTTTTGATGGCAGAAGAGGAGCAGAGCTTGGGGGGGTGATGGAGCAGAATTCTGCTGCTCTTGAGGTGCACCAGCAACTTGCTTTGGTCTGGATTAGGGGAGTTGGGGTAACACATCCCTCATTCTGCTCCTAAACTCAACATCTACCCAGGGATGAGTTAAAGGCCATCATTGCATTTAGGAAATTCCTTTCTCTTTGTCCTTGTCCCTTGTGGCAGCTCTCACAGTGACCCAAGACAAGGCTCTGATGCTCTGATCCTCTGCCTCAGTTGCCCCAATTGTGCATCCGCTGCCATCGCTCTTCTGCACCTCTGGGAAATGTAGGAATTTCTGGTAGGAAAAAGATGTCACTGAAGATGAGTGGTTTTGTCCTGTCCAGGACAGCCTGGCAGCTCAGCGAGGCTGGGTCAGGGTAGAAATTTCTTGTTTCAAGTGGTGTGGGGAAGTCACAACAAGTCAGAGTTTGGTAGTTGGGAGTTTACCTTAATGTTATGGCAAATAATCTCCTGGTGTGCTGGGTGATAGTTGTTGTTGTAAAATGACTTCAAGTATGTAACATTATTAATTCTGTCATGGCACACGTTTTGCCCTAGCTGTTACAAATTAATATTGTATAATATTTTTGGAAAGGACAGGTTTTAATACAGCTAAAGAGATGCCAAAAGCTACAGTTGTGTGGCAAAGCTGAAGCTCATCTGTTACAATTACGAAGATAAAGCATTAAAAATATCCACATTTGGGCTTGTAGCCTCTCTGTTAATTCAGAAAAGGATTATTTCTTTATTGGGCTATCAGTTGTGTTATAATTGAAATAGGATGCAATGGATGGTACTCCTCAGAGCGAAAGCATGGTGGTTAATGAAGATCTACAGTCACTGATGGCTTCATTTAGAACCTCTCAGCCCCATTTTCAGCTGCACATGGTTTATGTTGTTGGTAGATTACTTTTCCTGTGGAGGTTTTGGGTGAATTGTTAAGGATTCTATATTTAATCAAAAAAACCCCAAACAAACAAGTCTCCAGTGTGCTGGATTGTGCTGTCGATGCCCTCCCTGTGCCAGTCTCTTCGTGCTCCCATGATATACCAGGTTGAAAAAGGGTTCTAGTTAGAGCTGGAAGAAGAGCCTGCTCAGCAGAGAGGTTGCTTCCCAGCCCTCTTTCCTTGTCCTTGCACAAGCCACCCTGGGGACCAGGCTGGGACACAGGGATATGGGAGTGCAGCAGCTCTCTGCTCTGTGGATCACTGGTTTTAGTCATTTTCTGAATTCATTCTTGCTGGAGCTCACCTTTTAGAAAAACCATCTAGTGCAGAGGTAAAAAGGCAGCGAGGCTTGAGAACCCACTGCTGTTAGTTTATTGCAATGATTATTGTCCATGCTGCTCAGGATAAAAAAAAATACACTTTATCCTTACTCTGAGTCTGCATAGTTCTGATTTCCTGCAGTGCTGGAATGGTCTGCTCCCTCTGAAGAAATTGCTATGCATCTCCTTCCCCTTCTGAAGGACCTGCCTGGCATCTCCTTCCCTTTCTGAAGGACCTGCTTGGCATCTCCTTCCCTCTCTGAAGGAGGCCAGGTTGTTCCTGAGCAGTCACCTCTCCACCTTCCCCCATCCTTGCTCTGTACCTATGTCTTCAAGCCCCTCAGTTACTCCTGGAATCTTCTCCAGACCTTAATCAGACCTGGCAGAAGGCTCCAGGTGCCCGTAGATGTTGTCATTTGCAGAGGACAGAGGCAGTGCCATCACTTTTCCTCCTGGAGAGCCCAAATTTTTCCATCCCCCTTGCCTTGATGAGCCAGAGAGCAGGGCAGGAGCCTGGGGATGTCTCTGCCATCGAGCTGGCTGTCTTTGGAGCAATCCCTTTTTTTGTGGCATATTTTGACACCTCAGTTAAAAATCTGTGCTGGCTGCTTCTCTCCATTCTGTGTTGTCAAGTTGTTGTTTTCTGTGTTTAGTCTGCCAGGCTTGAGTCACAGAGCTCTGATTTTCCTGTTTCCTTCCCAGAGACTGCCAGAAATATTACAGGGTGTGAGGTGGAAGTCTGCTTGGTGCTGAAGCCAGCAGAGCTGGTTTCTGTTTAGATCTGTTTGAGATGGGTCAGTTGGGTTCTTATCAATAACTGCACCCATTTCTGTCTGCTTTCCTTCCCACTGCTCCCTTTCTCCAGCACGAAGCCCCTGGGAAGAGGTGAGAGCTTTTTTCTGGTGGTTGTTAATCCTGGTTCCTGACTTTTCCATCCTTGGACTGAAGCATCACCCTGATAGGGATGGGTTTCCCAAGTGATTCCCACCCCAGTTCATGCCTGTCCTCCAGGAGCATCAGCCATGAGGCACAAATTTACAACAAAAAGTTGAAGGGGTAAATTATTTGGAGCTGCTGTTTAAGAAAGATCTGTATTTAATGCCTGCTCTTTCATATCATTCCGGGTTGCTCTTGACAAATGTGTCTGTATCATTTTCCTTTTTCCTTTTGATGGGGATAAAATACATATTGAGCATTTTTCCTTTTTCTGCATCATGACTGATGTTCCTGCTGCTTTTTCTGAGTCTGGAGCAATGTTGTCAGTTGGAATTGTTGTCCTTAATGTATTTAAAAATCCCTGTATCTTGTTTTCTGACAGAACCTGATTTTTACATGCATTTGAAGGTGGTGCCCTTATTTTTCATCTTGATTTACAAACTTTAGGATTCATTAATACCTTCACTCACCAGTGTAGCAAGATGTGTTTTTCCATGTGATGAAGGTGGGCATTTTTGCTGCCCTGTTTGTAGTGGGCAATTATTTGTATTCTGACAACATACCTGGGGTGATTGATTCCCTTCCCCAGCTTTGGCAGCATTTAGGTCAGTTCTCCTTGGGATGCCTTTTTGGGAGGGGGCTTCATGGCTCACTTGGTACCAGGACAAACCTCTCTGGCAGATGAGCTTCCCATTTCCACAGCTCCAAGGAGGAATCTCCTTCTTCTCATGATTTTCACCTGCGGGGTGGGAAGAAGGGGGACATATGAAGTGTCCAGATGCTGGAGGCTCATGGGGTAGAAATGCAGCTTATTTTATTTTATTTTATTTTATTTTATTTTATTTTATTTTTTTATGTTTTGCTTTATTTTATTTTATTTTCCCCCTTTTACTGCATGTTCACACTGTCATAAATGAGCTCGAGAAGTCTGGGCAGGATGGTGTTTCTGCCAGCCCAAATAAAAGCAAGGACTGTTTTTATTTCCACTTACTGCTGGATAGGGTTGTTTTGGTTTTTTTTTTCCCCTCTCATCTCTGAGGCAAGCTGCAAAATTCAGGGTTTTACCAGTGCCAGACCATAGTGGGGCTCATCCCACCCTGCTCCAGCTGCCTGGGAATTGGGCATCTCCAAGGGGTGAAGCATCTCAGTGCTGGGAAAACTGTCCTCTGTGGCCATTGCTTCTCCATTGGGGTGATTGCTTGGTGGGATTCCTTGCTTGGGAGCTGCACCCCAGATTTTGGGGGAAATATTTCACTGGGGGGGCCTGGGGGAGCCACTGGGGGAGCGGAACTCGTGCGAGGTTTGTGCTTTACGTGCTGCTGACACCTCGCAGGAGCTGTGAGTGTGTTAGGGCAACAGATTCTGTATTATTCCAGCCTCACCAGCTTCTCCCTCCAATATTAAAAACCCCAGCTGAAAGCCAAGTCCATGAATGACTCCGTGGAAAGGCTGTGGGGCACGTTGCAGCACTGCTTGGCTGGGATTTCAGTGGGTAAACACGGTGAGTGGGTGTTTGCTTTGCCTTCTTCCTCCCAGCAAAAGACTTCCTTTGAGGGAAGGCAAAGCCTCCAGCACTTCCCCATCACAAGCATCCCACCCTTCTGCCCATGGCTTGGTGTTGCCCAGGCCCTTGCTGCATTTCCAGCTCCACGTGCTGCCAGCCTGGGTGGGAATCCCTCAGTTTTCCCAAGCATCAGGGATGCCTTGTGCCCAGGGCTCTGCTGCCCCATGCAGATAATCCTGTGCTCATCCCACCCAGCTGGGATGATGTTGCAGGACATCCTTGGCTTTTGGAGACATCTCTGTTGGCTTGGCCCATGCTCTGCTCCCCTCAAAGCTTCCCAAAATCACTTCCAGCTTTGGCCACATCAGTTTGGATGGGTTGGAAATATCCTTGCTGTGCTGAAAGTGGTGGAAGCAGGGTGGCTGCAGCCTGTCCACTCCTTGCTCTGCTGAATTAGGAGGAGACCCCTCTGCTCCCCACACATTCCCCCATCTCCAGGGCTACCCAAACCAGCTTCTTGGCAGCAGGTGCCCGTAGGGACCATCTTCTGGTGGCAGATTGTTGTGTATTTAATGAACCTGAGGAAAACAAGAAATCTGCAGGCTGCGGGGCGACCCGAGCTTGCAGCCAAATTCACACTAATTCAGACAACTCACAGATGTTTGGCTCCTCGTTCCTTAAAGAGATTTATGTGAGATGCAGGGCTTGGGGATTTTATTTCTGGCATGCCAGGGATCTGAGGTGGCAGCGTGGGCAAAAGGTTTTCCAGCTCTGGAGGAGTCCTTCCTTATCTCCGGGGATGCACCCTCCTGTACCTTCCTTTTGCCAGTGCAATGTTGATGGCAACGACTGGCCAAACAACAGGGAAATGTGTTTTTTGGTTGCTAAGAGAATTAATAAAGGCTCTAGGTTTGTCTTTCGGGAGGCCAGAAGCTCTTTGAAATGTTTGTCTCAGCTGAGGAATGAAACCCCGAGGGATTGCCCAAGAGCAGAAGTTTCTTGGTGTGATGCAAACAGGGGGCTCGTGGGGTTTGCAGGTGATGGTGGGCACGTGTCATGCCATGTGTGGGCTCAGAGACTGGGCACTGAAAGCATTTGAAACTCTTAAAATGTTGTCTTCCTATTTTGAGAGGATAATTTCCATTTTGGAAGGTCCTAAGCACTCGATCTGCTGGGGTTCATGTGATGTTCTGCAGCCTTAGATTACTTATCCATAAAGGTGAAGTGGCAGGAGATGATGTGTGATGAGGTGGGGAATTGCTGCATATATCTGGTATTTCCCTGCTTTAAATCCAGCTATTTCTTCAGAAAGCATCAGCCTCTACTGCTTCTTCAGCTTAGCCTCAAAAAGGGGATAAATGTGACTTGCATGCAGCACCCAGCTCTGTTCAGAGAACAGTGATGGTGTTCTGCTGGTGCTTGGCAACTTTTCCTCAATTACACTGAGAGATGTCCCAGATCTTGCTTCTACTTGGTCTGTGTGGTGTTTTTTTGGTGGTCACTGATGAGCAGAAAGCATCACAGCATTGGGGTACTGAGCTCCCCTTGCTCCAAAACTTCTTCTTGCAGAGACCCCAAGAGCTGTGGAGCAAGCAAGAAAGCTCATGTTGGCCAAGAAGCCCCCTCTGATCCTCAGAGCATTACTGTATGGCTGCTTGTAGGGGGATGTTGTATTGGAGGTAGATATTTTATAAATTATTTGTGATTTTTTATGCTTGAGAAGTGAGTCTGAAAATGCCATGGTGGGGCTGTGTTTGCTGTCTCTGTCTCAGCCATCTGTTTCAGGTTGTGTATGGGGAAAAGAATATTAGGAAGAGACAAGAATTGGGTTTTGTGTCTGTTTACTAGAGCAGCATGCTCTGAGCAGTAATTAAAAGTAAACCTGGACTCTGATGGTTTGTTCAGCATCCCTAGTTGTTGAGATTAAGCAGCCAAAGCAATTCTCCATTCAGCAATTCCTCTGCTTTTGGGAGTGTGGCCAACACTCACAGTGTCTCACAGACCGTTGCAAATTCTTGTAATAAATCTCACAATTGGGGAAGAAAAAGAAAAAAAAAAAAAAGAAAAAAAAAGCAGAGGAAAGGTGAGATGGTTTGTTGAACCAGCAGGATGCTGCTGCTTCAGCTGCTCTTCTCCAGAGACAACCCTTGGTCCAACATGTCCAATATTTCTTGGAAATATTGCTCAAAATTAGAAGCAGTCCCCTAATGAGTGTATCACAGGCTTGCTCAAACAGAACATGCCATTTCTACACTTGCTGGGACAAGGAGCATCCTGTAGGGTACATCTGCACCTCCCCTGGGATGCTGAGCAGAGGTGTTGGGAGTGTCTGTCCTTGAGCCAGTGTGGTGGGATGGGTTCCTGTGGGAACCCCTGGACCAGTCCTGCTGGGGGGAGAAAGAGGATGCTGGGCTCCTGGGGCCCTTGGTGGGTCTGGACTAAGCTGGCCCTGGTGTTGCTCCATGGCAGAGCAATGTTCTGGGGATGTGCCCTCAAACTGGAGTCATCCCTGGGAAGGTCTGATGCTGGTCCTCCCCAGACATGTCTGCGTAGCTGGAATGGGCAATCAGGAGAGAGGAAGAAACCCATATTAATGCTCCAAATGTGCACGTTCTTCTCTTTAGCCACCATGCATGAGTTTTGGGCCTGGGGCCCCTGGTGGGTCTGGGCTAAGCTGGCCCTGGTGTTGCTCCATGGCAGAGCAATGTTCTGGGGACGTGCTCTCAAACTGGAGTGGCTCACAGACCAGGAGCCATCCCTGTGAAGCTCTGATGCTGGTCCTTCCCAAACATGTCTGTATAGCTGGAATGGGCAATCAGAAGAGAGGAAGGAACCCTTATTAATGCTCCAAATGTGCACGTTCTTCTCTTCAGCCACCATGCATGAGTTTTTTGGAGAGTGAGCACATCCCTTTGCACCTCTCCTTGGCACCTCTCTGCTGGAGACCTGCAGTCTCCTTGCCCGTGCCTCTCACTTGCTGGGTGCTGTTTTCCCATGACTAATTTTGTTCTCTTTTTTTCCTTTTCAGTTGCCAGGGAGGAAAAGGCAAACTCACTGCCACCACCATTTCCTTCGAGCTAAGATGTTGAGACAAAACACCTCTGCCCTTACCCTGACTTTTCCATTCTTTTCCTCTGGTCCTGTGTCTGGGAGTCTCTGCCCTGCCACTCCTGTTCCCTAAGAGCACGGGGGCAATAAACCTGATGTGTTTTACTCAACTAGATGGTGTGTAATCTTCCTTAATTGCTCTGATTTCCTTTTTTTTGTGAGAGCTTGCACTCAGCAGAGGTCCAATCCAAAGGTTCAGGGCTCTGTGGGAGCTTGGACTTCAGGCTCTTTTGGGAAGCTGGGGGTGTTCTGAATGTGTGGTTTGGAGCTCAGGGTGCTGGGCACCCTCTGCCTTGCAGGGCTTCAGGTTGAGGCCCTTGGAGCCAGGATTTGGAGTGAAATAATAGCTTTTTATTTGCTTAATAATTAATTTAGGGTTGTGGACCCTGTAGATCTGTTTTTTCCTGGTAGCAAGGGGTGACCTCAGACCTCTGGAAACCTCAGCTTGCATGTGGTGGCTGCACTTTGGATTTTCTGTTCCTCACGTGGCCCCTTGAGGTGGGCACTGGTGTGGTGAACCTCGGGTTCCTTCTGGCCATGGGTTTTGTCAGGGTGGCTGCAGAGGTTGGCTCAGCTCTGCAGCACATGGGTTAGAGCATGTTCTGCTCCTGCATGAAGCTCTTGGTTGTAAAGCAATGAGGTGATGTGGTTCCCAAAGCTGTGCAGACCCTACAGAGCAATGCTCATCTTAAACACAACCTCTTCCTGCTCCCCCTTTCCTCTACCATCTGTTTGACACCTTAAGTGTAGGCAAATCTTCTACTTACCAATGAATGCTGAAGGTTTGTCTGTGTCCTGGAGTCCTGTGTCTAGTTCTGGAGCTGCCTGACACAAGAGAGATGTGGAGCTGTTGGAGTGAGTCCAGAAGAGCCCATGAAGATGCTCAGAGGGCTGGAGCCAGGCTGAGAGAGTTTGGGGTTGTTCAGCCTGCAGAAAAAAAGGTTCCAGGGAGACCTTAGAGCACCTTCCAGTGCCTGAAAGGGCTCCAGGAAAGCTGGGGAGGGACTTGGGACAAGGGAATGGAGGGATGGGACGAGAGGAAATGGATTTGAACTGGAAGAGGGGAGATTTAGATGAGATATTGGGAAGAAATTCCTATCTATGAGGGTGCTGAGCCCCTGTGCCAGGTTTCCCAGAGAAGCTGTGGCTGCCCCATCCCTGGCAGTGTCTCAGCCCAGCTGGGATGGGGCTTGGAGCACCCTGGGCTGTGGGAGGTGTCCCTGACCATGGCAGGGGGATGGAACCAGATGATCTTTAAGGTCCCTTCCAACCCAAACCAGTCTGGGATTCCCTGATCTTGTTAGGCCTGGAAAAGACTACTCTAGCTGAAAGAAGCAGGCAGAAGAAGAGATTTGTTTCTTTTTTAGTTTTGACTGTTACTTTCTGAGTACCTGGAGAATGTGGTGAGCACGAGTCCTTGTTGGGCTGGAGGGGAGCACCATGCAGGGTGTGCTGTCTCCTGCAGCAGAGCTCTTTTCCTCTTTTTTGGCTTCTTGGCAGGACTGTGCTGGCCCCTCAAGAGCTGAGCCCATGGAACAGGAGGAGGTGACTGCAGGCTCTGGGCAGGACAGGGCAGTACTGGAGCCTTTCTGCTCCATGGGTTGGGTTGCCTGGGGCAGCTCTTTCCTTTCCCCTGAGTCCCAGGGGATGATCCTGACGTAGCTGCATCCGTGGAAATTTTGTCCTTTGAAGCCATGTGTGCTGATTTGTGATCCTGTTTACTCAGGACAAGTCCATGGGGCATTTTCAGAGGGTCAAGACTTCTTCTCAGGCAGTGAATGGCATCTTTGACATTTAGTGGAGGTTTTAACCCCATAATTAAAATCAATCCTCACTGGTGACAGGGAAGAGCTGCCCAGGGCTGAGCCACCTCTCAGCCCTCCTGCAGAAAGCAGATTATTTCCCATGTGAGGAAATGGGTTAGGCACAAATTATAGGCTTCAAGGATTTCTTCCAAATTTATATTGCAATAAATCAACAAATTGAAGATGCACCTCTGAGTGTTCTCTAAAGCAGTGATGGGGAAACAGGCTGTGCCATGAGTCCATGAAGCCCCAAATCTCTCCTTAGATGGGGAGGGGGTATGTTTGATTTTTAGTTTGGATAAAAATTGCAACTTGATGCTCTGTAGAATGCCAGAAACACCACAGTTTTTGATTGCAGGAACCAAGTTTTAGCTACTTCCCCAAATTCCTCCCAAGTCAC
This sequence comes from Calypte anna, assembly GCF_003957555.1. Taxonomy (NCBI): domain Eukaryota; kingdom Metazoa; phylum Chordata; class Aves; order Apodiformes; family Trochilidae; genus Calypte; species Calypte anna. Next base: position 32,383,141 of record NC_044252.1, on the reverse strand, counting down.
CTCTAGTGTCTTGAGGGCACTGGCTGTGGTGTGTCCAGGACCCCAGCAGTTTGTCTGCAGGGAGAAGTGGGAATCTTCCTAGCAAGAGGGGAATTTCTGGTGAATTGGTGTGAGGGTGGTTAAGCCTTAGAAACATGCTCAGAGTTTGGCCTGAGGGATCAGACTTGGTTCATCAAACATGTTAAATAAACCCCGTGGTGCTGATGGTTCTTTGCTCAGCCTGTTGTTTTCCACTTGAAGGAGGCAAAGTTGGTGGGTTTGGTAGCATTTGCAACTTCTAAACCGGCGTTACCCTCCTGGGATAAACCTGGGGGCAGAAGATGCTCTGAGCTGGGAGACTTGGCTTGCTCCAGCATTGCTTCCCAAAGCACCTCGTGCCTTGTTGTGGCACCAGAGTTGGCTCTCCAGAGCTGCATGGCTTAAGTTTTCAGTGTGGTGATGGTGGGAATGTTTTCCATGGAGCCCAAGGAGTGCTCTTGGCTGCACCACATCACTTTGGACCATGCTGGTGGTGGTGATGGAGCCAAATCTGCAGCTATGCTGAGGATGGAGCCTGGGCTCAGGGCTTTGTCCTGCTGCCACTTTCACAGAATCTGGGAGGGACTTGGAAGTGGCTGGAAATCCCCTGCTCTTGGTTTCCTTCAGAAAGTAAATGTCAGGAATGCTTTCCTTTTCTTCTTGCAGGGATTTAAGGAAACTTCTTGGGCAGCCAGAAGGGTGCCTTAGTCCTACACAGGTTGTTGCCTTTTCTCTGAAGGCTTTGGGCAGCAGAGTTTAAAAGTTCAGCAGGGGCAGATGATTTATATTCCATGAGTGACCCCTCCGTGCTGTCTCTGAGATATGTCAGGATGCAAAGCACAGCTCTGGCTCCTGCCTCCCTTTCTGCCTGGAAGTAGGTTTTGTGTCAGAGGATGTGTCTGAAGTTGGCTCACTTGGAGCTGGATGAGAATTTTCCCTGTCCAGAGGGTGATGGTCCCACAGCAAGGTGGAATCTGGGTGATGCTGGTCCTCAGCTGCCCTTATGAAGAGAACTGCTGGGATTAGAACTGTTTGCCCACAGGGAGCAGCTCCAGGGCTCTGCTCCTTGCTGGTAGCTTCTGAGGAGCATCTTTATTCCTAGTGTTACCTTTCAAGCAGGTTAAGAAAGGATCACCTGACTTATTCTTTTTGCAGTGTGGTTTTTTTCCCAAGCCCAACGCTGTGATGTTGTCCAGAGAACAGCTCTTAACAGAAACCTCTCTCCACCTCTACAGCTGCAAAGGTCCCTGAGGCTTCTGCTGTATTTTGAAGCAATACCCACAGAAAAAGCATGATTTGCTAAAATTTGGGGATTTCCCTGTGTTCATGCTGCTCATGGATGCTCTGTACAACTCAGGAGACTGTGTCCATCCCACTGGCCATGGCCCAAGTCTAAGCTTAGCCTTGATGGAGGGATGGAGGTGGTGCCTTTAGCTGCTTGCAAAGGAGGAAATCCACGTCTTAAAATAATGAATGGTCCCTGAAGAGCATCTTTTTATTAGCATGTGTGTCTGTGAAAGCCTCCAGTCTATAAATACCCAGTAGTTTCCTCCTCAGGGTCAACGGGGAGAACATGTCTGGTCTGCAGAAGGATTTGTGGCTCACAGAGCTTGCTTGCACCAGGAGGACAGGACAGGACAGGACAGGGCAGGACTATGCTGGGTCACACCATGCGTCAGGAGCAGGATGAGGAGCCAAAGATCACTTTCCACTGGAAAATGTCTCCTTTTTATTGCAGTTTCTCGGGGTGGGAGGGGATGGACTCAAAACCAGCCTGAGTGATCCTTCCCAGAGCCTAGACCCAAAAGGCATGCCTGGGGCCCAACGTGGGGTGATGCCAGCTTGCAGCATGGCTGGGGGGTGTCTCGTTATCATTAGGGCTGTGTTAATTGCAGGAGATGCAGTGGAGCAGGGAGAGGGGAGGGGATGTGAGTCTGTCCAGCTCGGGCAGGGAGGCTCTGCCTCTACTTGCTGCTGCTCCTGCCTGCTGGCTGCCACACTCCTGGGTGTGTGTAGGAGCCTGCTGCAGCCCCATTAATCATTACCTTAGGGAAAGAGAATTCTTTGTGAAGAAATCCTAACCCTGGTAACCAGGAGCCATGCTTAGCAGCTTGCTGCTGCTCTGAACCCTCCTTTGATCTTTGCTGCCCACCCCAAGTGTCCTCCCAGAGGCAGTGAGGCCAACCCCATGGCACTCATCCCTGTCCCTGGGTTGGGATCAGGCACAGCTGAGGCTGTGGCAGAGAAAAATCCAAACTTTCTGGGGTTGGAGTCACACTCCTGGTGTAAGCAGGATGCAAGCTGCAACACTTTGTTTGCTTCCAGGGCCTTAGCACAGGGCTCGAGGAGCCTCCTGAGCATAACTTTGGGGATCCCTGTGCTCTAACAGAGGGGTCTGAGCTCTCTCCAGCAGCACTGGGGGGTTTGCAGGTCCATGGTTATAAGGAGAAGTTGCTGTGGGAGCCAGCTGGTCCTTCAACCACCTCATCTTCCCTCTCCTTGCACAAACCCAGGCTGCCCAGGGTACAAAGATGTCATCTGAATGACATCTGAAATGCTTTGCTTTTCTATTTGATCATCTCCGTTGCTTCTGTTGGGTTTCCCAGAGGTTTGTGATGAAGGAGCCACTAAATTGCAGATTGTAAGCCCACCAGTGTCCCATAAGAAAGTAGAGATTGTACCCTGTGTCCTTGGGAACAGTAAATCTTTGGAAAAATGTATTGATTCCCAATCCTGGCTTTGCACTCTGGGTGAACTTTGTCCTCACAAAATAATAGAAGGTGATTTTTCTTTGCCAGCCAGCTGGCCTTCAGATGAGCTCCTCACAACCCCATCACAAGCTCTAATCCAAGCAAACATGGGAAAGATGATTTAGGATCTGGGAAGAGAAGAAGCTGTATCAGTTCCTAATGAGGTTTAATGCTTAGTGTCATATTCTCAGATGTTGTGCTTAAGTATTGCAGTTGGGGTTTGTCTGCCTGTTACCAGATCAGTGGTTTTTAAGCTCTTGGGGTGATGCAAATGGTGGTTTTGTTTGTTTGAATTAACTGCAAGGCAACAAAATAGCAAAACAGGATTAGAGGAGGGATTTGGGGAAACAACTGATTTCTGTAATCAGATTTGAATTGCAATCTGTCTGCTTTACATGGGAGTGAGGTTACTGGGAGAGGATGAGAGGAGGTGAGGCAGAGCTGGGTGGTCAACTCATGGTCAGGTCTCAGTGGTGCTACATGAGCCTGGCCATCAGCTTGATTTTTAATGTGTGCTCCTCATTTTGCAGCTTTTAGCTTGTTAAAATCAAAAGACATTGCATGGCTCTTGGGATTTCAGGGTAGGGAGCCATCTCCTTCCTTGCAAGCAGCTCATTGCCTTGCTTTTCACCCCAAAAGGTTCTTCATGGGTTGAGAATCGGGGAGCAGCTGGGGTGGGATTGGGGCATCCAGGGTATTTCACAGCCTGAGTGATGCTGAGGGGGCTTTTTCTTCAGGACATCTGCTGCCCCGTGGTGTAGGGGCAGAGGGTTCTGTAGGATCAATCCTGGGGCTTTATGAGCCCTTCTCACCAAGTGTTGGTGCTTAGGGATGTGGTTTGGCACTGGCCTTGGTGGAGTTGGGTGGATGGTTGGACTCGATGATCCTGGAGGTCTTTTCCAACCAGAACGATTCCGGGATTCTCAGATATATAGGGGATGGGAGTTCTCTTTTTCAAAGGGAGAATTCAGAGGGAAAAATGACTTATTTATGTAGGTATGTCTGTAGCTATTTATTTATTTATTATCTGCCTGAAACACTTCTGTCCCTCTGGATTGCCTTGTGTACCTTACGTGCTTCCAACAGCCCATCCCACACAACACCTCTGCTCTGATGGGCTGCAGAGGAACAGATTTAAGAGTCTAAAATAAATACTCCCCTCGAGTACCTTTCCATCGAGGTGTTTTGTTTTTTTTTTCTCCAGCAGCACTCACCCCTTGGCCAGCACGCCCACCCTCATCCCACCATCTCCAGGCAAATCCCTTAAAGCTCTTCCTCTTTCTGCCTAACAGGGATTTTTTCTGTGCTTGGAGGTTGCTGCTGAGCCTTTCCTGGAGGAACATGGAGTGAGAGAGGAGCTTCAGCAGACCCTGGCTGCCAGTGCCCTTTGCATGGACCCTGATGGACACGGAGGGAGGACTGCATTACCATGGTGATGATCTTAACCAAAACTGGGCAAAACAAAGGTGCTGACTCTGTAACATGCAGGACTGAGCTGGTGAGCTTTGTGAAACCTTCCTTCAAAACTCTTTTGCTGGTGCAAACTTTATAATAAGTTTTGGTTGGTTCTTTTGGTTTTGTTTTTTTTGGGTTTTTTTGTGTTGTGGGGCTGCATCTTAAATGGTTTATAGCACTGGTTTCTATCAAGCTGCAGTCATATCCAAGAAGAGGGCAATTAGTAAATGATTGGAGTGCTGTGGCTTTTGCATATGTGAATTTCAGTAGGTGTGCAATGGAATAAAGAAGAGAGAAAAATAAAATCATTGCTGTGATTAACAGAGATGAGAAGTTGCTTCACCAAGAGGGAACAGATGCTCATCATTAATAGGAGGATGAGCAAGTGGGGAGCAGGGATTAGGTGGGAGATGGGGAAGGGCAGTGCTGTGGGGCTGAACTCTCTTGCTAGCAACCTGGAGAGGTGCACATCCCCCCAGGCAGAACAAGGAGGCAGTGATAAAAATATTAAAAAATAAAAATCAGGGGCATTAAACAGCCCAAATGATGCTAAAAGAGATGAGTGAGACTGAGTGTACTGATGGTAAAGGGAAAGGAGGGGAGGCTTTTTTTATGGGGGCAGTGTTGGAGCAAGTGAGGGAGCTGGAGGAGGAGGTGTGAGGGGATGGAGAGCTGTCTGAGAAGCCTGGAGCAAGGCTGGTCATGGCTCTCTGCTCCTCTGTCCTCCTGGAGAGGTGCTCATGGTCTGAGAAGAAATGAGACTGCAAGGCTGTTCCTCCCAGGGTGTGCTGAGAGCCTCAGATAAGGGCATGCAGGAACAGGGCAGGAAGCATCTGGCAGGATTAGCCATAAATGGGCATTTGGGGCATAAAAGAAATAAAAATGCCAAAGTTTGCTCAGGATGACCAACTGTCCAGCTGGGTTTCCTGGGCAGATAGCAGAGAGTGCTGGGGCAAAGGCAGGCTGCCCTGGCAGTGTATGGTGGAGGAGAAGGAGGGCAAGCCAGAGGCAGCATTAAATCCTGCCTTAAAAGGATGAAATTTGGGAAGGAAGAATATTGACATATTAGAAAAATATCTTTGCTCTGCTGTTGGCTCCTGCTGAGAAGGAGCATCTCCCATGGCTGCTGCTGGGGTGGCAAGGAGGAAACCTGAGCATCCAACACTGGCTGTGCCTGGGACAGGTGGAGGGGAACTTGGTGTGGAGAAGCAGAGGAGAAGTAGTTTCTTCTACTGCCAGGGAAAGGGATGGGCACCTGGGCTGCCTGATGGAGCTGCAGTGAGAAACTTTGTCCCTGTGTGTTTGCTGAGTGCCTCCAGCAGCTCTGGGGCTGTGCCAGTAGTGCAATGATAGTCCTGCTCTTGCACAACTTGAATTGCTGGGTTGTCCCTGGGCTGTTAAACTGGGGCAGATGTTCACAAGAAGAGTGATCCACCAAAGAAAGCAAGAGTTTTTCTGTTGACTTCATGGGAAAAAGGCAAAAAGCAAATCCTAAAGGGAATAAATGTCTGAGGAGCAGGACAGGAGCACCTACCAACTACCAATTGGTTCCATTCCCAGTTAGGTCTTAAGACAAAACTTACAAAATGGTAATTACACTCCTTTTGAGACCTGTGTCACCTAGAGATGTCCCTTGCCCTCTCTGCTTTTGCAGGCAGTGGCTGGTCTCTAGGGTTGGCACACAGATGGGCACTGGCACAACTGCTGCTGTCCCTGGGCCTTGTCCCACTTTCTTGCTCCACTTTGGCCACTCTTGGGAGACAGCTGCCTGTCCTCACTGTCTCCTGATTAATTCTACCTGCTGTTTCATAAGGTGGGGTTTGACAGGTAGAAACAGCTTGGTTCCACCTAGAAAACTGACACAAAAGAAGGTGACCAGCCCTTACCTTCTCCCCATCGTTGGTTTCTGCCTCTGCATCCCTTTATCTTCAATATTTACCATATTCTGTGTGTGAGGTGGGATCCTGTTGTTGGATTGCTCTGGACAGGCAGGTGCCAGCCTTCAGGATGTTATTTTTACTGCTCTTGGATGAGCAGGCAACGTGGAAAACACGGATCAGGAGAGAAGATGTCAGCGTGGTAGCTTAATGCCAGGTGAAACACAGCGCAGCCGAACAGGGAGGTCGTGCTGGTGCTTCCTTCAGATGATGTAAAGATGATGTCAGATGGGATGGTGTTGCCAGGAAAGACACTTCAGGAGCTGAATATGGATATTTTAGGGGACAATAAAAAAGCCATTAGTATGGAAGTGTGTTTTTGCAGACATAGCTGAAATGGTGTGTAGCTGCGGATGACACATTGATTTATTGCATATAAAGCTGTCCATGCCCATTTTTAGAAGTCTGATGATGTCTCATGCTGTCAAAAAGAAAATTCTTGGGAAAAGAGAGTGTAAAAAAACATCCAGTATTTTTTTTAACACATATAATGATGTCTCTCCCCTGTTTTCAGTGCAAATCAGCACAGTCTGAACGCAGACTCCCCAGAAGTGTTGGGATGAGAACACTTGGCCTTAGAAACACATTATATGTTTAAAAAAACCTAAAATAGCTCCTTTGTACCTGAGCAGGAGGCCTTAATGGCCTTGGATGGGGTTCAGATATTGCTGCTGCTTTTGTGCAGAGTGGTTTCTGGTTCCCCCAGTCAAGTCTGTGAGAAGTGAGTAGTTTTTCTGGTTGTTTGCAGCACACTCCAAAGATGAGTCAAGGACCTACCCTCTTCTCCTGTGGCGTCATGGGTAAGTAACAGAAACCTCTCTCCCTATTTACTCCACCTCTGCTCCTTCTTCCCTTATGGGTGGGAAGATGTCCTGACTGGCTGGATCTCTCCAAAAAATGCTCCCCTGCAGACCCTGGGGTGGGCATCTCAGTGGGGACCACAGTGGTGGCCACCACTCCCATGCTGTCCTCGTTCCCAAAGGTGGTTGTCCTGCCCTCTTGCCATTGCTGAGTGAATTCCTTATCTCTTTTCCCCTTCCCTTTGATTTATTTGCTTATTTTTAGAGCAACTTACACAGCTGAACTTCTAAGCATTTTGGGTCTGAGGCTGCTGTTGGGTATCCAACCCCATGATTATAGCTCTTGACTGCTTGCAAGATGCAAGGAATAAATATCAGGATGATCACTACAAAGTTCTACCACTTGGCACAAAGTGTTTGGAGAGACCTCAAAGAATAGGGAAAATGTCTTAATTTTTGCCTTGGACAATACCCATGGTATAGGGTGTTTAATACCTTTTATGTCAGAGCTTGCTGTCAGATTTTGTGCTGAACAGACACCAAAACTCGTGGGGGATTGGTGCCTCAGCTGATGATCTGAAAACCTGGTAGTGCTGGAGGATGTGCTGTTAAATTGTGTTCTGTAGGGGGGAGGCAGTCACCAGGCAAAGTCTCAAAACCCAATTAAAATTGTAGGTCAGGTTTGAGCCAAACTACTTGCTCTGAAAGCCAATCCTTTGCAGACAAAGAGGCTGCCCCTTTTCTTCATGGACACAGTGCTCATTAGTGTTAATGGGAGCTGAGCACATGCATTGACAGGAGACATTTCCCAAGCTCCCTGATAACTCCAGTCGTTGGGGGGCTGGGGGAAGATGGAAAGCACTGGGATTTTTTCAGATGAAAGTCACCAGCTTCAAAGTCAAGAAGGGGTAGAGGCAGCCCCATTCCCTTTCTCCTGCCTGACAAACAGGAGTGGGGAACAAAGAAACCCAATGAGATGGTTTTGTCTTGTGCTGAGGCACTGGCAGGCTCTTTGGCAGATATGAAGAGTCTCTGCCTAATTGAGAAGCAGTTTGTTGTCAAGAGCTTTCACAAAGCCTTCTGTGTCTTCCTAGAACTGTGCTGCTCTTCCTTGGCTGCCAAATTATCCTCTGTCTCAGGGGACTGGATGTCACCTCCTTGACCACAGTTTGCCACGTTATGGTCTTTATCATGGCCAGTCAAGAGGAGCCAAGCTCTCCAGCATGCAAGTTGGCTTTGCTTTAATTTTTGATGTCTTTCCTGAGCATTCCTCTTAACATCTCCAAACAAGGGAGACATCACAGACCATTCCAGTGTCAAAACTTACTTAGCTCTTTAAATCAGTCCCATCATTGTAATGGGGGAATATTTTAGGTCAAAGGGCCAAGTCCCTGTTGGTGGAAAGCTCTGAGATGAATAACCACAGTGATGTTTGGGCTGGTAGAGGTTGATACTCTTGGTTCCATGGACAATGATGAAGGGGATGGAGGGAAGTTGGCTGAATTTTCTGGGGTTTTTTAGCCTGAAGTTGCTGAGGGTCTTAGTAAAGGATCTGCCCTGTTGCCAGCTCATGGCTGGTCCTGGTGGCCATGGGACAGCAGGGCAGAAGGAAGCCCAGCCTTGGCCAGGCTGCCAGAGAGACCATCACCCAAACCCTGGAGCATCCCATGGAGGTTGGATCAGGAGCATTTATCTCCAGGAAGGAGAAGGAAGAAGTTGGGGTCTGGCTTAGAAGATTCAAGATGAAATGCCTAAAACTGTAAACTCAACAATTTTATTTTGATGGGCCCCTGAAACACCCAGTAATTGTGTGATTGTTGCATAGAGGTTTTTCTACCTTTTTTTCCCCTTTTCTCCCCCCAGTGAAAATACCAATGACTGTGCTAGAGAATGAATGCAACCTATTAGGAAGGTGGGGTATTATTTTTCACCTACTATCTTGAAATTTTTCTGTCTTGGGGTGGACAGCAGAAGGAAATCTACAGTATTTTTAAGATGCTGACAGCTACAGCCTCCTGTTTTCTGTATAAGCAAGAAATTACCTTTGGGGCCAACTGCAGACAGGGTTTTGTTGAGGTTGTGCCATTGCTCTGCTTTCAGGACCAGAGTCCAGGCCTGGTGATTTTTTGCATGTTGTTTTCATTTCCCATCAAAGCACAAGATCCATGCATTGTATTTTAATCTTATTTCTGCAGTGGGAAGGCTCAATGGCACTGCTGTCAGTTAATTGTGACCATTAAATTTGTTCCACATTTAGAAATCCTCTCTAGAACATAAACAAGGGGCAGTGGAAAATGCAGGCTGCTTCTTCCCCTGTGCACAGGGAGCAGGAGACCAAAATTTGACTTGAATAATGTAGGAAAAAAAGGAATTGGATGTGCACCCGTGTGAAGGGAAATGTTTGGGTTAGGATCCAAACAGAATTTATCTGCCAGAAAGGAGAAGAAAAACTGATTGAAACCCATAATTGCATTACAAGTTGCCATAATAAATTATGTATTAATGTAAATTATTTCACGGGAGAAGAACGTAGAGGAAACTTGAGCAGAAGGATCATGCATTATGTATAAAAAGGAACTGTAAAATTATTATAGCAGCACATTTGTGTCGCTGTAGTTAAAGTTGTGTCAGCGTTTTGGTTTTACACCCTTCTCTGTGGTTATGAACGTGGTTGTTAAAATTTACTCTTGTGTCACCAGAGGAGCACATCAGTCGTTTTCAAAGCCTTCAGCCTTCCCAAAGCTGCAAGCTCCTGGTGTATCCATGCACTACTCACTCAAAACCTGGAGCTCATCATTTGGAAACCTGCCTGTGGTGGATCTCCATGGGGCTGTGTAAGAGCTCTCAGGGATGTTTGGAGGGGAACATCCATCTCCTTGATTTTGGGATGTGACTTCAGCCCGTGAGTGCCCTGAACCACTGAGGTTGCACAGAGAAAAGATGGGTGTTGTTAAGGTGGATGTTTCACTAAAAAAGTGAAGGTTTTGCTTCAGGAAGCAGGAATAGTTTGGGTTTTGGGTCCCCCTGAGGCAGGGCTGCCTGTGAGCTCACAGCTGGAACCTGAATTTCTCACTGCTTCACGTGTGGCTTGCAGGAAGGCTCAAGCTCCTGCTGCCCCTGCCAGAGAGGGCAGGATGAGAAACTGATCCTCCCCAGGCTGCTGATAACAACCCTCAGTGTCCTAGGAGCTGGGAAGCTATTTGACAACCAAAGAGATGCCAGGAAATTCACTTGGTGCTGCCTCACCCTTGGAAAGGCAGATTTGTGGATCAAAATGTCTCGAAAGAAATCTGCTGGAAGTGCTCACCGAGTGACTCAAAGTGTTTTGCAGTTTTGAGTGAAAATCCAAAAGGAAGATGCTGTTCCATCCAAGGACAACTACTGGCCAAGAAGGACCTGTTTCACCCAGGGAAGAGCTTCTCGTGCCACACTTCCATCCTGCTCTGGCTGGAAATGTTCTTCTATCACTTTTTCCAATAAGCAAAGGAAGCTCTTCCAGCCAACCTCCTCAGTTGGGAACCAAGAGGTTCTCATGGTGGGTTTTCTCCTGGAACAAATTACTGCCTCAGGGTAAACCAGGCTGAGGTTTGTAATGTAGGAAAATTAATACACACTTAACTGCAGCAGCATTAATGGTTCTGCTGCAATTACCATTGTCAGCGTGCTCAGGATGGGAATCATAGCCTTAAAAAACAGAACACAACCAGCTGCTTTCCCTCAGTAAAGCTTCCCAGGGTCCTTTAATTACACCCCCTTTTCAGCTGGGGGAAGTTTTCTGTTTGTTTGAAGTGGAAAAAACAATTTTTTTGGGTTATCCTGTAGTTTAGGACAAGGTGGAGGGGGAGATGTTGTGCCAGGGTCTCCTCCCTGCCCTGCCAAATAGAGAGGAGTACAAGGGGAAGAGCAGATCACCCCCAGCTGAGAATAATGGTGCAATTACCATTTTCTCTGCAAGGTTTGGAAGATTTATAGCTGTTTGTGCTGAAGCAGGGGGTGAAAGAGGAAGGTGTCCCATATCCTCCTCACCAGGACCTTTTGTACAACGTGACATCTCCGGCTGGAGGATTCTGGCAGCTTGCCATGAAAAAAAATCAGCTTCTATTTCTGTTTCTTTTGCCTGCTGACCTGACCCAAGAAACCTCGCTGCTGGCAGCGTAATAAGGAGGGGAAAATAATAAAGATCTGAGCTGAGATGTAGTTGTTTAGTGCAGATTTCTCACTTTCCATTGTGTTTAGTAAAATGAGGACGGCGACAGTTCAAATGCTGTGTGGTTCTTGAGGGCAGAGCCAGGCTGCTGGCAGCTGGAGCTGTCACAGCAGCAGCTGGATGTGGGGAGAAATGGGAAAACTGGTGGAAGGGACCCCAAATCTCACCTCTGGACATGAAACCAAGCCTTGGTCAGAAGTGTTCTGCACTGTTGCATCTTCCCTCTCAGGCTGGTGCTAACAGCTGTGGGTTGGGTATGGCTTTTAGGTCATCCTCCAGTTGTCTGAGTGGAAAACCCCCTAAAAAATATTGCATGATTTAGATATGATCATATGAAACTTCCCCGCCGTGGTTAGCCTGCAGGGTTTTGCCTCTGCTTGCAGCAGCTGACAGCAAAAACAGTCACCAGAGGTCTGTTGGGTGATGGCTTTTTTCCACTGCAGCAGCACTGTTGTCCTACCATGATTTTCCTCTTGAACACCAACAGCAATTCTGTAGTCACCAGTGGGATTCCTGATTTTTATCTTTTTTAAAAAGTGTGAACCCATAAATTGAGTTGTTCCTCCAAAGAGTTGTGTCCTCCTCCAAAGAAATGCTTCAGCATTATGTTTGTTACAGAAATGCTGTGCTAGGTACAACTGGGAATTCCAAGGCATCCCAAGAGATGCCATGACACCCAGGTGGCCCTGGATCTGGGGAATGGAGGGGAGATGGGCAATGAACCTTACAACAGGGACCTGGGCAGAGCATCCTGCAAAGAGCTACCAGGGGTTTATCATGGATCTGTTCCAGCATCAGCCATCCTAGAGCCTATGATGTGCACCTTATTAAGGTTTCATTAGGATCTTTGGGTCGGTTTGGGAAAGATGTTCAGAGCATTTGTTGAGGGACAGTTTTATTGCTTAATTTTTTAATGTTTGGGATGGCTGAGAGGATAGCCCAAGGGGTGTTGGGATGGCTTTTGTTTCCCTTTGATGACCTGGTTGGTGTTTCCTTGCTATTACAGGCTCCTCAGTGCCTGGGTGCCCTTCCCTTTCTGCCAGAACCCTCCCATCTGCTCTCTCTGAGCTCCTATCTGGTGTTTCATCCCTCTCACCCCAGCTTTCTGCTCTTCATTTCCAGTTGTTGTGAACCTTTCAGACAGCTGTGAAACCCAGGACAAACCACGAGCACCTGAGCCATGATTTAGCACAGAGGCAGTGGCTGTGTTTTATAATGCTTACCTGTGGCACTCTGGGTGTTCCAAGGCATGTTCTTATCTTCTTGGAACTGCTCTGCTCCTGCTGCCATTCTCATTTTGTCTCTCTCTCTCCATCCACCCTGCAGCAATCGTTCTGCTGGCAGTTCAAAAAAACCCCCATATTCCAAGAGTTAATTAATTTGTACTGGGAGCTGCCCTGTATGCTCCTCTTTTTGTTTATGAACGTGGAAAGCGAAGCACAGAATTAATTAATGCTTGTGTGCATGTCTTCCTTCCTTCCTTCCTTCCTTCCTTCCTTCCTTCCTTCCTTCCTTCCTTCCTTCCTTCCCTTCCTTCCTTCCCTTCCTTCCTTCCTTCCTCTTCCTTCCTTCCTTCCTTCCTTCTTCCTTTCCTTCCTCCTCCTTCCTTCCTTCCTTCCTTCCTTCCTTCCTTCCTTCCTTCCTTCCTTCCTTCCCTTCCTTCCTCCTTCCTTCCTTCCCTTCCTTCTTCCTTCCTTCCTTCCTTCCTCCTTCCTTCCTTCCTTCCTTCCTTCCTTCCTCCTTCCCTTCCCTTCCTTCTTCCTTCCTCCCTCCCTCCCTCCCTCCCTCCCTCCCTCCCCTCCCTCCCTCCCTCCCTCCTCCCCCTCTCTCCCCATCTTCTGTCTTTGTCTCTTCTTCCTCTTTATTTCTCTCTCTCTTTCCACATCAGAAAATGAACAGATGGAGAGACCTCAGGCAGAAATGCCCTCTCCAGCTGGAGCAGCGGGCGGCATCATGGGACTGTTAGTCGGACAAGGGCGAGGAGGGCTCTCGTGGCCAAGGGACGCGGCCACCCACCTGCTCGGGTCACCAACCTGATCAAAGACCTCAGCCTCAGCGACCCCCATGGCCACCCCACCGCCCCCCAAGCAAACGCCCAGTGCGTTCCTCTCCTTTTTCTGACGAGATGGTCGGCCTGCGGGACCTCCCTGGAGGCCCTTGGGCTCCCGGGTTTGGAACGCCGGTGGGAGAAGCGGCGGTGCTACAGCGGGGGCAGCGTCCAGCGTTACTCCCAATGGCTTCGCCCCCATGCAGAGGAGCTCCAGCTTCAGCCTCCCCGCCCGATCCAACCTTTTTTCCAGTGACCATCCTGCCCTCCTCAGCCGGCCGGGATGCCAGCCCGGGAAAGGGAAGGGCGGCGGGGGAGAGCGGGCGGACATGCAGAGATCCCTCTCCTGCTCGCACGACCGCTTCTCCTCCTCCTCGGAGTATGGCCCTCCCTCAGCCTGCAGCACCCCGGCTTCCACCCCAGAGCTGGGACGGAGAGCTGGGGGGCTGTCCCGGAGCCGCTCCCAACCCTGTGTCCTCAACGATAAAAAAGTTGGGGTGAAGAGGAGGAGGCCTGAGGAGGTGGTTCAGGAGCAGCGGCCCTCGCTGGACCTCGCCAAGATGACCCAGGTATGAGGCGGCGGAGCTGTCCCGCTGAGGTGAGGGGAGGTGACGTGAGGTGAGGGGCGGTGAGGTGGTTCTGTGACGGAAAATCCGTCAGGTGGGTGTTGGAGCAGCTCTGGTCTGGGGAAAGGATGAGGGATGTGGGGTTGTTCAGCCTGGAGAAGAGAAGGCTGCAATGGGGAGACCTTAGAGCACCTTCCAGTGCCTGAAGGGGCTCCAGGAAAGCTGGGGAGGGGCTTGGGACAAGGGCATGGAGGGATGGGGTGAGGGGGAATGGCTTTAAGCTGAAAGAGAGGAGATATTGGTATGGGATATTAGGAAGAAATTCTTTGGTGTGAGGGTGCTGAGCCCCAGGTTTCCCAGAGAAGCTGTGGCTGCCCCATCCCTGGCAGTGTCTCAGCCCAGGTTGGATGGAGCTGGTGGGAGGTGTCCCTATGGGATAGAAACTAGATGAACTTTAAGGTCCCTTCCAACCCAAACTATTCTGCGATTCTGGTTTTCCTCTCCTTTTCTTATGGATGGCACTGGCAACATCTTAGGACAATGACTGAATTCCTGGAGTTGTGGCTGAGGTTGTCTGCCTGCAACATGGCTGACAGAGGGATTTTAGGGTTCCCAACACTGACCCTGCAGGACTGGATGAGCTTTAGGATCCCTCCCCACCCAAAGCATTCTGGGGTTCTGGAGTCCTCCTGCCAGGGCACACATCTTTCTGTCTGAGTGGCAAACCCCTTCCAGATGGGTTTAATAAATTCCCACATTCCTGTTCTGCACTGACTTTTGTTGTTGTTTCCCCTTGGCACATTTCAGCTGGGCTACATTAAACCCCATGGGTTTGGGTTCAGAAGAGGGGAGCCCTGGGCCTGCCATGAGGAGGTGAAGGCAGCAGCCCTCAGGAGCCATATTCACCCTGCTGTGGGCTTTACTTGCCCTTGGCCTTTGTCATTTTTCCCCTCTGGAGGTGTTAACACCTTTCATTTTCAGTGGCAAACACAGCCAACCCTCCCTCCTCGAGCTGCCATGCAGGACATTCACAGTCCTGACACCTGAGCACCCTGTGTTACTTGGAGACCCTCAAGCATGAGGTTAGATAAAAAGAGTTGTTGGGGTGGTTCCTCCTGTGCAAGATGCCATAAGGGAAGGGTCCCAAAGCTCCACGCTGTGAGGCAGGAACACTGCAGGAACAGGGAAATGGTTTCCTGGGTGCAGCATCTCTCTGGGTGCTGCTGGCACCATCCCTTCCTTGCCCACCAGTCCATACTGGGTGGCTGGGACCACTGCCCAACAACCAACCACCACCACCATCATCAGGGAGCACCATCAACAACCACTTCCCATCCCAAGGCACATCCCATGGAGAGCATCACTGCTTTCCAGGGAGGAAACCCAGCCAGGTCCAGGTGCCCATGGCAGCGTGTGGATTCCTGAGGCAGGGATGGGTTTGGAGCAGCAGAATGGGAAAAAAGCAAATCCTGGAGATGTGTAAGGGCCATTTTTTGGGTTTTTTTTTTTTGGAAGTTATTCCATTCTATAAATCAGCCCTGGCAGGCTGCTCTCCACGTGGGAGGACTGGCACAGAGGGATGAGCAGGATTCTGCAAGTCAGGGTGAGCATTCTTGCCTTTGGTGGGGCGAGCTCTCAGGGTGTGGGGCACAGTCAGCAACACCCCCCTGGGATGGGAATGCTGTGGAAATCAACTAATTCCTGGTGGGCAGTAGGAAATGGGGGATAAGTGTCTTTCAGAAAACTCTGAAATTTTGGGTATTGCCCCAGGCTGCTTTTAATGCCTCTCCAGGGATGAGACAGGGAAGTTGGGTGAGTTCAGAGCTGGAACACAGCTGAGGTGTTGGCATGGCTGCACCTGCCCTGGAGTCTGGGGTAAAAATGGCTCCTGTGCAATGGTCTTTGGGATTCAAAGCAAAGGAAAGCCAGTGGCCAGGCTGGGATTTCCACTAGCCCTCAAAATATTTGCTTTACAGATAGGGAAAGTGAGGCACAGGTT
Organism: Calypte anna; assembly: GCF_003957555.1. Lineage (NCBI taxonomy): Eukaryota > Metazoa > Chordata > Aves > Apodiformes > Trochilidae > Calypte > Calypte anna. The sequence continues at coordinate 32,367,362 of NC_044252.1, read as the reverse complement.
GTATTCTGAGTCTCTGGGAACTGGAGACTGACCCTGGGGTGCTCAGCACCCAGCTCTGGCAGTGGATTGGTTAATTTTTCTCTCCTGCTGGTAACCACTTGTGTTTATAGGCCAGAAACTTGGTACCATAGTCAAAATAAAAATAATTTGACCTGAAAGAAATGTTTTCTTCATACCAGGAGGGATATTTAGGCCAGGGGAGGGACCCGCTCCTGGAAGCAATTACATGGCCACATAACTGGGCTAATTAAGAGTCCTAAATGTTAAAGTTCTGGGAGAGAAACTACTTGAGAAAACACTGCCTTTAGTTCTGCAAAATCCCATTTTTGTCTCTTTTCTCTGAGCTGTGGGAATTGCAGGGAGGGGAGGTGGGCCTGGGTCAGTCCCCTTCCTCTTTACTCCAACTGCACCAAAGCAGAGAGGCTTCAGCTTTGGGCAGAAACCAAACCATGGAGGACGTGGTTATCCTCAAAATAGCAACAAATTTGAAAAGCCACAGGGCTGTGAAAATCCTCCTGCTCTTTTCTAAATGCACCCATGCTCCTCCTTGTGCCTCGTGGCCTCCCAACTGGGCAGGAGCCCAGAGGGTCATCCTTGAGCAAGTGGGTGGCAATGATGCCATTTAATTATCAACCCCTGTCCTGGGGCAGGTGAGGTGCAGAAGGGTGGTTCCTGTCCTTCACCCTAAGCAAGGAGGGTTTGGGTACTGGGGAGCTGCCTGGCATCTCCAGCCCCCCTCATGCCCTTTGAAATGAGGGGCATGACTTCAACCATCTTCTTTTTGAAGTTGCTTTCCAGCTTCAGTTGTTTGGGTTTTTTCCCTCTTCCCACTTGAAGCCCAAGCCCAAGGAGGACAAGATTCACCCTCCCAAATCCCATTATGTGAACCAAGCTCATGGCAGCATCTCCTTCCTTCCTTCCTTGTTTCCTTCCTTCCTTGTTTCCTTCCTTCCTTGTTTCCTTCCTTCCTTCCTTCCTTCCTTCCTTCCTTCCTTCCTTCCTTCCTTCCTTCCTTCCTTCCAGTCCTCAGGGTCCTGCAGCTCCAGACACCATGGTCATACCTGCAGGCTGTGATCTGATATGGTCAGGATCAGATTTTTCCATGAGTTGGGATGTTGCTTACAGAGCTTTTTCTGATGTGCTTGGGCTTAAAGTAATTGGGGGATGAACAGTGTTGGAAGGGGGATAAGAGGTGGCTTGGACCTTTGCTGTCCTCCTAGTTGGGCTTGTTTAGGTGGGAAGGGGTGGTTTCATCCTCTGCAGGACACCAGGGGAAGGTGTCTGGGCATATTAGGTGAGAAAAATTGATTTTTTCCAAAACCTTGAGCCTGGCAGAGATGCTGTGTGGTAGAGAGACAGCTGTTTGCTTTTCCTCAGCCATGGTCTGGTGGGGTTCTTCTCCAAAGGCCACCTTGCTGTGTGGTGACCTGGGGACCTGCCATCTCCCACCTCCACACCTGTTTCTGACTTTTCCAGGTCAGCATTTCCCACAGGATTTGGGGTGCTGGGTGCTGAAACCCCCCATGGCAACCTCAACTCTGGGTTGGGTGACTTGGCTGTGTCATTTATGGGGAGCTGAGCCATGGGCCAACCCTGATGGTGGCATCTGTGTGCTGGCTGAGTAGACTGCTTCCCTTCAGCCAGGTTCTGGGGGACATGACACAGCTGTCAGGATGGTGACAGCCACCCCCAGTGAGAACTTGAGATCTTCTGCAGCACTGGCAGGAGGAGCCCTCCCTATCTCTCATCCATTCTGTTTCCTGCCTGGTAAAATTTTGATATAGTTGTTACTGAGAGATTTTAATTTGTGTTAGCACATTTTCAAACACAGCTCTCCTTCTGGCAGGTTTTTTAAAAAGGAAATAGTTTATACTGATATATTTAAAAATATATTTACACATTTATTTATTGAAGCCCAGCCATGGGCCCTGCAGCACTAACCCCAAGCAGGGGTAGCCCTGGATGGATATTGAGGACCATCTGGTAGGGTTTGGAAAGACAACTTCCCATGGAAAACCAGGCACAAACAACCTTGTGGCCTGTAATTCATAGCTCTGCTGCTGCTAATTGTCAGATGTGGTAGAAGATAGGGGTTCTTATCAGTTGGAAGTGCCCTGGTAGGATCCATGCACTGGAAAGGACTTGGGGGTGGTACCTGTGTCCCATTGCTGATGGCTCCACGAGGTTTTGAATTCTTTGTGCTCCTCTGAAGCATTTGCAGTTTGAAGAGCTCATAACAAATCCTGTACTGCTGATAGGAAAGCCAGTGGCCAGGCTGGGATTTCCACTAGCCCTCAAAATATTTGCTTTACAGATGGGGAAAGTGAGGCACAGGTTGTGCTCTGAGTCTCTGGGAACTGGAGACTGACCCCGGGGTGCTCAGCACCCAGCTCTCTGCTGCTTCTCCTGATGGTGGATGGGGCTTGGAGCAACCTGGACTGGTGAGAAGTGTCCCTGCTCATGGCAGGGGGGTTGGAATTAGGTGATCTTCAAGGTCCCTTCCCACCCAAACCAGTCTGGGATCTTGGGATTCTCCTTCTGAGTTTTCTCTGACATCCATTTGCTTCCCTGCAAGGTACCCATGGGTGCTTGGGGATCCCAGACACCTGGCACACTGCTTCTCCTCCACGAAGGTCCTTACTATGCAGCCTGGCATGTAGGATGTGGGACAGGGAGAAGTTGCTATGGGACAAATTAAAATCCAACAACTCCCTTGCATCTCCCTGGGGTTATGGAGAGCTTTCTGGAGTCATGAATTCACCACAAAGAGCTCTCCAGCCCCTGGAGAAGGCTGGAAGGATGGAGCAGAGTGTACTGAGGGCTGTGGCCAGCAGCTCAGAAGGTGGTGATGATGGAGCACTGGGGGGGTTTGATCAGGAAGAGCTACAGAAAAGACTCTGTGTGTGAAAGCTGCTGGGACAGGAAGGGTGCTGGGGTACAAAGGGAGCAGTCACATTGCTTGGTGGCTGCCATGGACAGATGGTGACATCCATGGGGTGACTTCACTCTCCTCCCAGCAGCACATCTGCTCCACTCATCTGCATCCCAAAACGTGGCTGGGTGGTTCTTCTCTTCTTACCCAAATCAGCTTCAACCTTGGCTGGAGATCCAAAGGAGTGGGGTGTGTAATGGGGCTTTCCTGATGTGTGGTAGCCAGGGCTGTGCCCTGCCTGGTTTTCCCTTTCCAAACTAAGGAATAATGGCAGTTTCTATGAGGATCTGTGCCTGAAGGAACTTATCCAGTCCCAAAGCTGAAGTGAGCAGCCCACCAGCTTGGAAATGTTTCAGGCTGGCCTTGGTGCTGAGTGGGGAGAAGGTTCAAAGCAAAGGAGGGGAGAAGTGGCCTCACCTCTCCAGCCACCCAGCTCTTTCCTCAAGGGGTAAAATTCTCTGCATTTTCACCTAAGAAGATTTTCTGTTCAAATTTTGGCAGCTTTCAGGCTCTCTGGTGAGGGTAGGAGGGGTGGTAGAGATCTCAGCTGGCGTCAGCACCCACTCGACCCGCTGGCAAATACTGCCAAAAGGGAGTGACAGGCCAAAAAACCTGGAGGTTTTAAATTCCAGACGTATCCCAGGAAATAGTTTGCTGTTGATGTAACTTCTGAGACAGATTCCAGCTTCCAAGCCCCAGTGCTTTTTAAATAAACACGAAGGAGAGCCTGCAAAGGTCACTGTGTGGCTTGGTGGGAAAAAGCTTTTGGTTCAGGATCAAAAGAAAATGGTTTGGAGGGCACAGAGGACCTGGGAAGCCAGTTGCTTTTAGCTTTGGTCAGACCATTACACATGCCACCATCATTATTCATTACTCTGGTATTTATTTTTTTTTAAGTTAAAGCCACGAGTAGTTGAAAAAAAATCAAGTCAATATTAGAAATCAGGTTTGTAATGATGTTTACTCCTGGTATGAGCTGTTAATGTGTTGGGTTTTTTTTGTTTGTTTGTTTTCCTGGTTCCCTGGACAAACAAGCCTCTATATTTGTTGAAGTGTAGCAAACCTCACCTTGGCTGGTGTCCCCAAGGCAAGTGGCACTTGTTGGGGTTGCCCAGTGGTGTAAGCCCATGGTGATGGTGTCTTCCTGCCTGTGACACCAGGGAGGATGCTTGTACACTGTGAGGAACTGAAATATTCCTGTTTTCTGAGATGTTTGCACCAGTTTTTCCCTATACTGTACTAAGATGTAAATCTTTTGTCGAGCATCATCGTTGAACCTAAAGAGTTTATCAGGTCCTCAGGTGGGATGTAATCTGGGTGCTCCCCAAAAGGAACAAACCTTTGCTCTTGGGGACCAGCTCATCTCACTGCCAGGAGAAAAGGCTCCATCTCCCTATAAAAGGCTGATGTGTTGGTGCAGCTCTGGAGTGACCATTTCAGGCAAGGACCTTCAGTGTAGTCACAGGACTCTGGTAGGAGGTGATTTATTGGAGCTGGATCTATTTTAGTTCCCCAGCAAGAGCTTTTAATAGCAAGAACGTGTAGCACAATGACATCCATTGTTTTGATTTTACAGTTGAAATGGGACCATCTGCCTCAGTTACAAATTTGGGACTCACCAAACACAATAGGCTGGAAATAAATTCAGCTGTGGAAGCAGAAATGGGCTGGGCCCAGGGATGGGGGCTTTTATGTCATTATATCATTTTTCCAGCATGGGCTGGACTTGTCTGTGTGGATGGGCTCCTCCAGCAGCATCCCTCACCCGTGCAAGGGGGATCCAAGTGCCAAAGGGCCCCGTGGTATCCATGTCCTGGCACCTCCTGCCCCTGGCTCCATCCCCCTGCAGCATCCAAGGGAAGGAGGTTGGGTGTTGCATCCTTGTTCACCCTCACGTGGGAGGACAGGGCTGGAAACACAAACAAAGCTGAGCAGTGTCTGTCCCAAAGACACACAAAATCCAATTGTATCCCCAGGATGGGCATCTGATTCCCCATGTGCTGTTTAACCCTCTGGGGTCTGGGCTCAGACCCTGCACCAACCTGAAGAGCAGTTTTTATAAAGCACAGAGATTCATCCTTGAATTAATGGATATCCTTAGAGGATCCAAGGACTGGAGCCCCTCTCCTGTGAGGACAGGCTGAGAGAGTTGGGATTGTTTGACCTGGAGAAGACAAAGCTCCAGGGAGACCTTAGAGCACCTTCCAGTGCCTGAAGGGGCTCCAGGAAAGCTGAGGAAGGACTCTGGACAAAGGACTGGAGTGATGGGATGAGAGGAAATGGGTTTGAACTGGAAGAGGGGAGATTTAGATGAGATACTGGGAAGAAATTCTTGACTGTGGGGATGGTGCTGAGCCCCTGGCCCAGGTTTCCCAGAGAAGCTGTGGCTGCCCCATCCCTGGCAGTGTTGAATTCCAGGCTGGATGGGGCTTGGGGCAACCTGGGCTGTGGGAGGTGTCCCTGCCCACGGCAGGGGGTTGGAACTGGGTGAGCTTTAAGGTCCCTTCCAAACCAGTCTGGGATCCCCTTCCCATTTGCTGCAAAACCAAACTGGGGACAGAGCTGGAAAGGCTGTGGTGTCCTCAGTCAGTGGAGGGTGTTGCCCCTGAGTGCTGTGTGTGTGTGCCTGGCTCCAGCAACAGCTGCTGCTCTGGTGAAGTTGTGCAGAGCTTTGAACCCCAAGCACAGGAGCATCATCCCTGCACACAGCTCACTGCTCACTGCCTGCTCCCCCCTCTCCCCCTGGCACTGGGTTATTCCCAGCTTTATGGAGTGACTGCAGCCTGGTGTGGGAACAGGAGGTGATGACAGCTTGGGAGGTAGGGAGAGGAGTGCTGACAGCTCCTAGGGTTACACCTTCCCTGGGAAAATTGCAGCAATCACCTGGAGGGCTGGGGGGAAAAGAAATGGTGTTTGTGCAGAAGTCAGGATCACTGTGGGGGCTCACGGTCCTGCTGAGAGGGGTTTTTGAGCAGATCCACCATGCTTGTAGGGATGGGTTTTAGGGAGAAGCTTGTAGCTGGGTGCTGGATGAAGGGGAGGAGTTTTATGGAGTGATGTTGCTGAGGGATTTCTCCAGCTCGCTCCCTTGCAGGGCAGCCAGATCATCCAGATGATCCTGAAGGTGTCTGCTAACCCAAACCAGTCCGTTGCAGGGCAGCCAGATCATCCAGATGATCTTGAAGGTCTCTTCTCACCCAAACCAGTCTGTTCTGTGATTCCCCAGCCTGCTGGATCCGTGCAGGTTCAGGGAGAGTTGGGGGGAGATAAAGCAGCAGCTTGGATGGTCAGAAAGTTGTTGTGGTTGTGGGCAGAATGTTCTGGGTGGAAGGCACATTACTGCTGCTCACTGGGAGAAGTCAGGATGACCACAAAGATCTTCCACCTATGTCAGGGCCAGGAGGGTGCCTGGATTCCCAGTTTCCTTGAGACCAAGAGGAGTTGGGATGCCTGAGTGCTGAAGGAGAAGGTTGTGGAGAGGCTGGGAGGAGGCCCGGGGCTGCCTGGCCACGGGGAACAAGCTCTGTATTGTGCCACCAAAACTGCTCTTTTGGCCAACATCAACAGAGGACTTGACTGCCCAGTTTTGCAAGCTCAGCACTTCAGCACACTCTAAATTCACCCCATAAATAAAAAATTAAAAAAAATGGAGCAAAAAAGCCTCCTGATGGATGGAGAACAGAGGCTGCATTGATGATGATGATGATGATGGTGGCTGATCCACCGCAGCTCTGCGGTGATGCTGCCTGGGTTCTCACCATCCTGGGGGGACCCTTTCCCCCACGGTGTCCCTCCCAGCACCCATCCCTGCTGCTGGGAAAGTGAGGTGTGGGATTTGGCAGCAGGCAGTGCCTGTGAGAACTTGCTTCTCCAGCTGAGCTCCTGCAAACCTGCGTCAGAGGGAGTGCCTGCACCCAGCCCCAGCACGTGGCTCTCCTCCTCCAGCCACCTCCTCCGGAGGGTTTTTCCATCCTCATGAAGGGAAGATAAAAATATTCCCCTGGAACCACTCAAGGCTGCAGGTGGGAAACGTTGGGTGGCAGCATGTGTGGGTTGGAGCAGGGAAAATTGCTGCTGTTGGCTTCATCCTCCTGCTCAAGTCCAAGAAAATGCAAAAGTTCCCTGGAACAAAACATTCGTGGCTGTTCTCTGAGATGTGTCCCAGCCTGGGAACACTTTTAGTTTGGCTGAAAGGAGTGTGCTGTGGGCCTGTTGAGTTGTTCTCCAGGTTGCATCCTCCTTCATTCATCATTACCAGCATTGTCCATCTCCTTCTCTAAAGTGCTGTAGAGCATCTTCCATCCTTGCAGGATGCTCTGGTCCAATCAAGTCATGGAGGGGGATTCTCAGAAGTGCCAGAGCTTTGTTTGTAGAAGAATTTTGCACTTCTGAGAGGACTGTTGACTTTCTGCAGGCTTGGGCTTTCAAGTGCCTAAATTGCTGTTGGAAATATGCTTGCAAAGTGTTGTAAGTACTTAGAAAATATTTCTCCTGTGTCCTCGGGCCTTCTCCAAGTGCAGTGGTAATTACAAGTTGTCCATTAACCACCATGTGCAGATCTCTGCTTGAAGCTGTGATGTGGTCAGCACCTAGAGGACAGACCACATGGAGAGGCACAGCTTGTGTTTCAGCAACAGGATGAGGTGGGGACTGGGAGCAGTTGGGTTTTTAAAGACAAATAGCTGTTTTTTTTCACAGGGGCTGGTGGGGTTTTGGAAGGTTTCAGAGACTAAAGGCTGTGTGAAATGTAGCCCTCCAGCTTGGGCAGTGGCCACCTCCTCCTTGGCCAGCAGGAACTTCTCCTGTCAGACACAGTAGTGGCCTTTGTGCCATCTCCTGCAATGACCCGTTTTACCAGGGTGTGTCTTCCTAACAGCTCTTCTAAATTTGCCCTGAAAGAGGGGAGGTTTAGATGAGGTCTTAGGAGGAAATTCTTTGCTGTGAGGGTGCTGAGCCCCCGTCCCAGGTTTCCCAGAGAAGCTGTGGCTGCCCCATCCCTGGCAGTGTCTCAGCCCAGGCTGGATGGGGCTTGGAGCACCCTGGGCTGTGGGAGGTGTCCCTGACCATGGCAGGGGGGTGGCACTGGATGAGCTTTAAGGTCCCTTCCAACCCAACCCAGACTGGAATTCTGTGAGTTTTAGCAAACAGCTCTGTCCTGCCTTCCATGTGAGGTGGAGGTGGTGGTGGGAACACTCTGGAAGGGGGTGTGGGGGTGTTTTTGATGCCATCACCCACTGCGGGAGCTGCACGGATGGGAGGTGGGGATCTGCAGCAGCTGCCAGTGGAATGTTTCTGCTTGCTGCTTGTCAAGCTGACAGGCTGGGGGGGAGGTCAGGAGACCTCTTGGTGTAGCTTTTCCCTCCTCTCCCCCTCCCCACATCTCTCTCAGCTGCCTCTCTCCCTTTACAGAACCGCCAGACCTTCAACAGCCTCACCTGCCTTAGCTCCGGGGCTGTCCCCGGCCCCCACCCATGGACCTCCACCCCCTGCTCCCCAGAGGTGATGCCTGGCAGGACCCCCGCCTGCACCCCAGTACCGGACCCACCGGGTTCTCGGGCCCAGGAACGCCAGCCCGGCCGGGATGAGCTCTCCTGTGAGGAGGAGGAGGAAGGAGGTGGGAAGGAGGAGGATGGGACGGCGTGGCGGAGCGGGGGGACGGGCACCGAGAGCCTCTTCCAGCTGGATGGTGAGATAGACATCGAGCAGATCGAGAACAACTGAGGAGGGAGTGGATCCTCTCACCCCAGGTTTTGGATGGAGGGGTGTGTGTGTGTGTGTGTCCTGCCCACTGCTCTCACAGCTGGAGGGGGACGAAGCAGCTTTGCCAAAATTCCGTCAGGTATTCCCAGCAATCCGTGTGCATGCGCGTTGTAAACCTTGAAATCCTTTGTGAACTACTGTAGCCAGAGCTCAGCTGGTGGGAGGGAAGTGGGGCTGCCAGGCTGCCCCCTGGGTCCTGCCTGCCCTTCTTTATGTGGGGATGCATGAGGAGAACCCATCACCCATGGGACTGGAAAAATTTTTTTGAGGAAAAAAAAAACCCACCAAAATTCTGAGATGAAACAAGCTGGGGGTTGGGCAGTAGCTCCCATGCTCCAGCACCCACCTGGCTCCCCATATCCAGGGGGAAATGACAAGTGAAGTGCTGTGCTTCAATGGAATAATGGTAAGAGCTGGATTTTTCCTTTTTTTTTTGTTGTTTTCTTGGTTTTGATTTTCCTTTTCCTGACGAGGAACCAAAGGGACCCCCTTGTCCTGCACAGCTCCAGAACGGGGCAGCACCCACAGCAGCACTCAGCGGGTGCTCCTTGAGGATCCTCAAATCTGCCCTATTTTTTTTTTCTTTCCAACCCTTTCTCTCAGCCCCAATTGGGCTCGGTACCGCCCTCCCTCGGGTTCCCAGCACCCAGTCTGGACCGGGGTCAGGCTGTTCACCCGTTTACCAGCAGCTCTGCCCTCTCTGCTACCCGGGGCACAGCTGCCACCCTCTTATTTTATTTTGGGTTTTTTTGGCTCTGCCTTACTGTGAAGGGGCTGCAGGCCCAAGGCACGCCGTGGGGTTACTTGACAAAAATAATAAAAACCAAACCCCAGGTAGCAGCACTGAAAGCTTTTCCTGTGCCTTTTCTTAAGCACAGATAAAGTGGTGACCATTACATTTGTACAATAAGAACTCTTTTTGGTAGAAATAAGCTGTCCACTTACTAGCAGGTTTAGAAGGACACGTATATTTTCTTTTCCTCCCTCTTGCTTTTACTTTTTTTTTTTGTTTCAAGCTCTAGGAAAGCTGTATGAGTAGCTCCTGACATCTTCTGCAGGTTCTCTCAAGCTCAGGGTTTACTCCCTGAGCTCTGCAAAGGCGAGAAAGGGAAAGAAAAAAAAAAAAAAGTCAGTGATGGCAACAGCAACTGAAGATGATGTTTTTAGCAGGGTTTGGTACCTCCCTTGGCAAAGCTTTAGGAGTCTGTAACTCAGAAAGGGCTGAGAGCCACCTGTACAGCTTTTATTCATCATTTCTGGTTATGTTGTTGCACTTTTTCCTGCAGTGGTTTGGGATGCGTGTGGCGTCTCCCATGGCAGTGGAACCCCTCAGCTGTTATATAGCTTTACCCCTGTCCTGGCACCCCAGTGGCCACCTCAGCTCCCTCCAGCCTGGGTGCTGGCAGGCAAAGCCAGCCCCAAATATCTGGGAAAGGGACAACAGGGATGTCTTTTCATTTTGGAGAACCCTCCAGCTCTTCTTGATGCATCGCTTAAGAGAAGATCCATCCTGGCTTCATTTTTAGCTCTCCTCTAGTGGGGGGCACTGCCTGAACCAGACATTTTTTGAGGGGGGTCCATCCAGGGCAGTGTTTGCCCCCCCTGCTCCAGGTCTCAGCTTTGAGTCTTCCTGATAATCCCTTCTCCACCCCCCCAACACCTCCCAGCTCTCAGAGCACTCACTCCCGCTGGCCACAGCCCCCTCCAGACTGACTGAAACCCAGGAAAATTCACCCAAATCCATGTCCAGCTCCTGATGCAGCCCTCCAGGGTGGGATGGGGCTGATCACCAGGGCTGTAATTCCTAAGGGCTTCTGTTTTCTTTCCAAGGGCTGCTGTCAGTGCCATGCCAACCCCCCCGGGCAGGCAGGTGGCCACTGGCCCACTCCCCAGCTCTCCTCGCCGTAGCCGTAGCGTTGAGTTTACACACAGCACAACCCGTTTGCCTTACTACAGATGCTTCTCCAAGGAGTCATGGCCTTACACTGGGCACGTTAGCATAGCTGCAGACCACAGTTAGCCACGGTTCTGAGGCCATGGTGGGGTTCTGTTGGGTTTTTGGTTGTTGGGTTGTTGTATGATTTCATGTACTTACTCCTCAGTTAAGAAAGCCTTACTTTAAAAAAGATTTTCTTCCCCTCCTCTCTCTCTCTCTCTCTCTCTCTCTTAGAGGTAAAACATTTGTGGGTTTATATATATATATAAATATATATATAAATAAAGTAATTAAAAATATTAAATATAATATAGTATGTGCCTCAGATTCAGGGGACATCCTGTTGATTGTAAAGTCAGAAGCTGTGTTGCTCCCTGGCAGCAGGAGATCTCTGCCCTGTGGCTGCAGCAGGGAGGGTGTCCCTGCTCTTGGTGTGCAAAGGACTTTACCTGCTACACAGATGCTTTGGTTAAGAAAAAGTCCTGCCAGCTGCCAGAATGTGATATTAAAGTCATATGCAGCCAAGGGATGTTACTCCTTGCTAGGTAGCTAAACCAGGCTCAGTGTTGTGAAGGGACTCGGTGGTTGGTCCTAGCCCTGAGCTGTGCCAGCAGCCTGAAAAAAAAAAAAAAAAAAAGAAAGGATTTTAATAGGAAAAGTCTCAGCAGACACACGGGGAGTTTGCTGTCTGTTTGCAGATGCAGCTCTTTGAGCCCACTCTGTGAAAGACTGCGTTGCAAAAAGACAAAAGGAAGTATTTGTAAAATAGATTGTAATTTTTCCACGTTCTAGCATAGCCTGTTTGGCCAAATACAGTTGTGTTTTTCAAGTGCATTGTTTTTAAAAGCTCCTGGCCAAACAGACTGGCGTAGGATGGCCTAGGATTGTAGCAGTGCTTTACGGCGTTTCTATGGGTTTGATGTTCAAGAAATCAAAAGGATGGCCAAAAATGGATAAAAAAAAAACAACAAAAAAATAAAATAAAATAAAAATTAAAAAAAAAAACAAACCAGAGACAGCCTTCTGAAGCTATGACCTGTAGTAGCCCCGTGTCTCGCTGGCAATTGCACAAGCGCCGCGGGACGCGCGTGTCCCCGGGGAGGGGCTGCCCGAGGTGCCCCCCACCCGTGCAGGCTGCCCCCTGGTCCCCCCCTCCATGACTTGATTGCACTAGAGCAGCTCAGTCTCAGGAAATTGCTTGTTACTTTTACTGTGTAAATAAAGCTTCCTGGTTCCCTAACCCCCCACCCGTGTCTGGCCTCTCTGTGCTCTCCCTGTGGCTGCGGGATCCAGGTCGGGGGGGGGGGGGGGATGTGGAGGGGTTGGGGACACTGCTGCCACCCCTTGGGGACACAGCCTGGTTGTGGCACCCCTCAGGGTTTTTGGATGGGGAAGAGTGGGGTGTGGGTGCAGGAGCCCTACGTGCTTCCTGGAGGGGATCTGGCTGTACCTCTTTGGTGTCTCCATGGGTGCTGGAGGTGTCAGGGGGTCCCAGGAATGGGCTGGGAAAGCCCTTTGGCTGGGATCCTAAGTCACAATGTCACTGTTGGAGATTCCAGCCTTGGGTTGTAGGAGAAAAACGGGTGTTTTGTGCTGGACACATGCAGGCAGATGTGATGCTTCTCCCTGTAGTGGGGGGACATCTCCTGTGGCCTCCCTAGCCTGACCCTGGCAGGTATTTACCTGTCATGCAGCCAAAGAGGTAACAGCAAAGCACCAATCAACATCCAAGTGGCACCTTATGCTTTGTGCTTGAGGACAAAATCCCACCCTTAAAAGTCCAACTGAAACCTGAGCAAGGCAGGAGTCCCCAGCAGAGCAGGGGGACACAGGGGGGTGGGGGTTTAAAATAAATTTTTGGGGAAATGGGGTGATATCTCCCTACAGCCATGGTGAACCAGAAAGGAAACCGTCTGCGTTTCCTCGAGTGAGCAACAGTTTAAAAAAGTTTCATGACAGATGGCAGGATGTTTATCTGCCATAACTTAATCAGATTGAAGCGATAGGCTTAGTGTGCCAGAACAAAAAAGAAGAATTAGAGGATAAAAAAGAAATTCACAGTGATCCAGCACAGCCCTGACATCCCACCAGGGTTTACAGCACCTCTGCCTGTGCACGGATGCACACAGTGCTGTAGACTTTGGCTGAACTGCTACCCAGAGGAGGAAAAGATACAAAACCAGACATCCCCTCCCCCCCCCCAAAAAAGTAAAATATTGCACTAAGGTTATTTTCCCAGATGTGGTTTGTTTTATTAGAATTTAATTCCCAGCCCATTTTCCCCAAGGGGTGCTGTGGTAGCTCTGAAAAAGAAGGGTTTCCAACACTCAAAGGCTGCTCCAGGACCATGGAACATCACTTAGGTGTCCCTCAGGACTGGGGTAAGCTTCAGCTAGGGAAGGGGTAGGAAACCCACGTGTGTCCCCAGCCACACTGCCTACAAGACCCTTCATGGAGAGAAGGGAAAGTCCATCAGTCCCACTACCCCTCACCTGCTTATTCCATCCAGGAAAAAAGCATTCTGAGTCCTCAGAGCATCCATCCCTGCCAGCACTGATGTGACAACACAGTGACAGCTCTTCCAACTCTGCAGAATGAGGTTTATTCCTGGCAGGATGGGGCCAAAACCCCATGATGTGCTGCAGCATCACTGGATTCCCAAGCCTTAACCAGAGGAGGTGCCAGGCAGGGGCTGAACGTGGCAGAAACGTGGTCACCAGCTTAACAAGGGTACAGATCCAGCCCCCCTCCCCAGGGGTTTTGTGCCCCCCACAGCCAGAGGCACACACAAGACCCCACAGAGGGTTTGGTGGCCACCATCACCTCTCAAGAACACCCCCCATGCCACCTCATGCACCCCAAAAGGCACAGAAAGGGTGAGTTAAACAGCAAAGGAGTAGCAGCTCCCCCCCAGTTTCCCACCCAGGGCTGGGCAAAGGGTTAAAGGGGGTACAGCCCCCTCCTCAGGGTGGGACAGACCTTAAGACAGACAAGGCTCAGCCCTACTTTTAGATGAACTGATGTCACCTGTGCTGTTTGGGGCAGGCCACCAAGGGGATGATGTTCAAGCAGGGCTGCAGGTTGGATGCTCCCTTGGTGAGTTCTGTGGATCAGGTCAGTCCCAGCACATCACAGGGTGAGGAAGGCAGAATTCAGCATCCTGGGCAAAGCTGGGAGAGGATGAAGTGTCCTCCTGAGGGGCTGCAGGTGAGGCTTTCCCCTCCTTCCTCTTCCTCCTCCTCCTCCATGCTCTGCTTTACAGCTGCTGCAGGATGATGTCAACAGCTTCAGCCAGGTTGGTGACATAGGCATCGGGTGTCACCTGGGGGTGGTTTTCATCAGAAGGCCTGGGAAGGAGACAGAAGGGAATGGCTGAGCAGGGACAGGCTCCAGACCAGGTCTCATGTCCCCCATCCTGCTGCTGCCTTCAGAGCCCAGGGCAGGTGAGCTGGGGTCTCACATTCCTCCTTTTTCTACTTTTTCCCTCTCCACCTCCCCCAGACCAAAGCCTTTCCATGGTGCTCTGGTGGATCCCAGGTGGATCTTGTGCAACTGGGCTGGGGGAAACTTTGCAAAGCCTCCTGTGGAAGCCAATTATTCACTAATTAATCCAAATTAATTCACTGCCTTTGCCAGGGCACTTCTTCATTCAGGCAACAGCAGTACCAGGCAGGGAGCACTGGAAGGGTTTTTCCTGTTCAAGCCCTACAAAACTCAGCAAAGAATCATGGAATCATTTTGGCTGGGAAAGAAAGACCTTCAAGATCATCAAGGCCTATTGTTAAAATATTTATAAATAATTATTCTGCCACGTTTTTTCTCTAGAAATAGGCTAAGGAACAGAGGAGTTCAGGTCGGACCTGGAGACATGGAATGTCCATGGAGCTTCAGTGAGAGGGAAGGCTCTGCCTTTGTAGGATCCTCTGTAGGATCACCATCTTCCTGGGGATCTAACAGTGGTGGTTTCAGACATGACCACAAAAAGGGTCAGACTCCACCACAAGTCACTGCCCCGAGATGCTTGAAGCCATTTTTCCCAGTGATTTAATTAGAGGTCCTGGCCTAACGAGGCACAGATGCTCAGCACTGTTTTCCTGATTCAGCAGCTCTGCTGGGGGGGAAGGAGGGGCAGATGTGGGAGGCAGAATTTTTCCAAACCTTGTCGTCCTGTTATGGTTTTTGGGCTGAGAAACCCAACAGCTGCTGCAGAGCAAACATATGTATTTAATACACTTAATGGCTTTCCTATGGGAAAGGGATGAGAGTCCTGATGGCCACCTCCCACCTTTCACTCCCTATAAAGGACAAACCTTGATTTAACATGAGATGCACAGGAGGCAGAGAAACTATTATTTATTGTTACTTCTGACATCCAGGATTGGGTGAGCACTTGTCTGTACAAGCACCAGATTATTCAGTTTCCAGCACTAAAGCTCCCCAAGGCTATTTCCTTTTTTCCTCATCTTTTCAGCAATGCTCTTCATGTCCAAGTGCAGGAGCTCCTTGCAAAAGACCCCCTGAGATGCTGCCTGAGATCCTACTGGCAGCAAAATTCCATTATTCAGTTAGGAAAACTAAAAGCCACTGATATTCAGCTTGCCTTGGGTCACCTACAAAGCCACCAGGAAGGTGGCTCCATGAAATGGCCTCTACATTGGTGCTGGCTGTCATAAAAGCATTTTGTTTATTTATGTGAAAGGTGGAAAGTTATTCCATGGGTTTGTCTTTAATTATCTATCTTGTTACAGAGCTAGGCTGCAATTAGTGCAGTAATTATGATGGGGTTTTTTAGGTTTTCCCCCAACTGAAAAATTTAGATTACTAAAGCAAGCTAAGCTATCCAACAGAGAAAAAAACCTTCAGATATAAAGCAAGTCAAAACCCAGTATGTGTCCATCCCTTGGGTGGTGGTTATTGCTGATTTAACCAAGAGGCTTTTATGAATACAGAAAAACCTTCAGGGGGTGGTGGTAAAATATCCATTTCTTGGCAATAATCCTTAAGTGGGGTTCAGAAAAAAGAAGGGATGAACAAAACTTTCCATTTTACAGCCTGAAAAATGTTTCCTTCCCAGCTTATACGTTAGGAGCAAAGTTTAAGAACTGCTTGAAAGGAACACTTCTACAAGGAAATTTCAATTCCACAGCACTCTTTGGTCTATTAAAAGCATTTTGTAACTGATATCTGTGCTGACTCTACAGAAAGCCACCTGTAACTCAGCTCCTACGTGCCAGTTGTCCAGGAAATACACTTGCTGTGTGCTGGGGAAGGAGTGGGTATGGTGTGTGTACTGCAGTAAAAAACCTCAGCAATTGGGGTATTTTTACCTTTTCTCCAAATAATTCACGAGGACAACACCCAGACTGGCCAGCAAACACCTCCAGTGAGGTTAAAACCCATCTTTGCTCCATGAGATCTGAAAATTCACCCCTGTGTGATTCCCTGCTATCCCATGGGAACCCTGGGGTGGCCAAGGCTTCGTGTTGACCTCCTGCACCTCTGGTTTTCATCCGAGCCTGACTATTGCTCTTCTGCTGTGCTGGGAACCCTAAAATCCCTCTGTCAGCCATGCTGCAGGCAGACAACCTCAGCCACAACTCCAGGAATTCAGTCATTGTCCTAAGATGTTGCCAGTGGCATCCATAAGAAACGGAGAGGAAAAGCAGAATCGCAGAATAGTTTGGGTTGGAAGGGACCTAAAGTTCATCTAGTTTCTATCCCATAGGGACACCTCCCACCAGCTCCATCCAACCTGGGCTGAGACACTGCCAGGGATGGGGCAGCCACAGCTTCTCTGGGAAACCTGGGCCAGGGGCTCAGCACCCTCACACCACAGAATTTCTTCCTAATATCACATATCAATATCTCCTCCCTTTCAGCTTAAAGCCATTCCCCCTCACCCCATCCCTCCATTCCCTTGTCCAAAGTCCCTCCCCAGCTTTCCTGGAGCCCCTTCAGGCACTGGAAGGTGCTCTAAGGTCTCCCTGGAGCCTTTTCTTCTCCAGGCTGAACAACCCCAACACTCCCAGCCTGGCTCCATCCCTCCCCAGAGATGATGCAGCACATCCCTGTGTTCAGCAGGTGCCTCCCCTCCCTGGCCCAGCTCCAGCCAGGACCCTCTGATGAGAGGAGCATCCCTGTGACACCATGCTGTCCCCACAGCAGCCATCCCTCCCCTTGGGCTGGGAGTGTGCCCATGGCACATTTATTGGAGTTTTAAGACATGTCATATGCCTTGGATTAAAGAAAATGGTCTGAACTCTGTAGGAAAGCAGAGAACTGGATGAAAACCCACTTCCCTGCTTTCTTGCCTTTTCCTAGGGCCCTGCCAAGGAGCTTTCATTCCTGCCAGTGCCACTCTGAGAGCTGTTTCATGTGGCCTCTCCCTTTGTCTCACAGAAGTCTTTGTAACTTCCCCCAGCTGCCCCCCAAGAGCCAAGGGATGGTTTCCCCCCACCCCTTGCTCAGCGTTTCTCTTTTAAGCATCTCTCAGAAGGACCCTGCAAGTAATAATCCCCAACACTAATGCCAAGAAGCAAACGCTCCAAAAGCAGCCAAACAATTCAGGAGCCCAAGTCCGGGTGCCAGAAATGAGGTAGGAACAAGAATTCTGCTATAAAACCTCCAGGCAAAGCCAAAAGGATGGAGGATGAGCCCTTCTTCTGCCGTTGGGAGGGAGCAGGGGCCGTGGCACCACTCCAGCCTCTCCCCTGGAGGGTTTGGGCTTTTTCCCAGGAGAAATTCCCAGTTACTGAGAGCTTTAAGTTACCTTCAGTGGAGCACTGAGCTCTGGAGCTTGGCCCTGATGGCCTGGAGGCTGCTTGAGGGTGTGTCAGAACCTGGATAGAGCCACCAGGTTCAGGTGGAGCAGACCTGCATTGAGTTAAATTGAAGATAAACCCCTGATTTTTTTTTTTTTTTATGTGGGACTCTGGTTGCAGAGAAGAACATAAATCAAAATGACAGAAAATTATATTCTGTAGCTGAATATTGAGCTGTCAGCAGTCTTGGCCAGTGCACAGACTTGCCTGTGAAAAAAACCTACAGCATCTCTCCAGTAAAGCTTGGACTCCTTGGAGCAGTTGAACATCACAGCCTGAGTGTGGACCACAAGGAATGTTTTCCAGCCCAAGTTGGGCCATGAGAGTCTCCTGTTCTGTCTGGGAAACGTGGCACTTCATTTCTGCATCCTCCCTTCATTCCTACATCCTCTCTTCATTCCTACATCCTCTCTTCATTCCTACATCCTCCCTTCATTTCTCCATCCTCCCTTCATTTCTCCATCCTCCCTCCATTCCTACATCCTCCCTTCATTCCTACATCCTCCCTTCATTCCTACATCCTCTCTTCATTCCTACATCCTCCCTTCATTTCTCCATCCTCCCTTCATTTCTCCATCCTCTCTTCATGGCACCTTGCTGGTAGATGAGGCAGGCAGGGAAAGAAGTGGCTTAAGACAGGGACCTTCTGAAATCCAGGGTGTCCCATCGTGGTCCCTACTGTGTTGTAGGGAACCCATAATGTGTGGCAGCCCCTCTGTGCAGAGGGCAGTGTTAGGAAAAGGTGTTCTTCAAAAGAAAAAGCCACCCAAAACGAGGAGTGCAGCACAACCCATGAAAGGTATGAACTATCTTTAGCATGATGCAATCTAGAGAGATGTCTTGAGGCTGGGGAGTTACTCCTGTCCATCAAATCCTCCTTGGGAGATGACAAAACATCCTCCTCTCCCAGGGACTATTGATCACTGCTCATCTGAAGTAAGAAAGAAGCAGGAAGAAATGCAGGGCCAGGGATGGGGAGACGTGATGCTGGGTGCTGCCACCAGGACAGGGGTTACTGCTGGCTGAAAGCTCTCCTGATTACACCAGAGCACGAGACTTCACTGAACTGCCTGCCTTCCCTCACCTCCAAACCCCCTCGTGCAAAAAGGCACTGGCACCTCAAGCTGCCTTGGACAAATATTTAAACAAGCAGAGCACTGGTGTTCAGGCATCTGGGCAGCAATTTTCCTTGTCAGAACTGCAGAGCTCTCTCATCTTGTGAAGCAAAAGCAGCTCAGCAGGGGCCAGGAGGTAAATGCAGCATGAGGGTGGCAGACAAGGAGCAGCACACATGTGCCTGTTCTGGTTCCCAAACTTGGTTCTCAACCTGCTTGTCCCTAAGCAGAGGTGGCCTGGGGACTGCTGGTGTTGCAGGAAGAGCTGGAATCTAATGGACATCAGGATGGGGTCACTCAACCCCCATGGGGCTGTGGTCAAAGGCATCATGTGGGCTCTGAGCTGGGACCTGCTGTGCTCCCATCCATCCCTGAATCCAAAGGTTAAGCCACTATGGCTCAAAATCCAGCTCTGCTCCATGCTTGGGATGATGGATACTTGATTGGAGCCCTCAGAGAAGCCTCAGGTGGGATGGGGAAGGTCACTGCATTTGTGATTGCCACCCTCAGCCTCACAGAACCCTTTTCCATTGGGCTCATGCAGGCAGGACAGGTAGTGGCAATATTTGTGCAGCAGACTCTGGGGGGCCAGCGAGAGGAAACTGATGAACTTCTGAGAACACAAAATGCTTCTGTCTCTGCAGAGGTGCACATTCACCCCTTGGTCACCTTGGTTCCCCTTGGCATGCTGGCCCAGGCTCATTCCACACAGAGTTTCTGAGCAAGGCTGGTCACCTGGACCTCTTCAGGAAACTCCTCCTCAGGACAGAGAGGTCCCTCTGAGGGGAAATGGAAGTAGATTCATCCCATGTTCATCCCATCTTCTTAGATACAAGTCCAAATAGGAAATATTCTCTTGAAGAGATGATCTATTGTTTTTTCCCTACTGACTCTGTGTAAAATAGGTGACAAGCTCATATCCCAGATCCAGTTCTTCCCAGCCAGGGTCAGGTGTAGAGAGTCTGGTCTAAATTTTAGCTCAAGTTTAGGTAAAATGAAAGGAGATAAATCCTACCCCTTGCACTACTGCAGCCTGCAAGCACAGGGGGGTAACAAACCATCAGTGCCAGATGGTTTTTGTCTAAGTGCCCCAGGGGTGAGCTGGGGGTGAGCTGGACATATGGATGCACCTACAGCTACCATGCAAAGCCAGCACCTCTGCTTTCAAGGCCAGCAAATCTCCCTCTCCAAAGTTAAATGCACTTTAGCTGCCTGCTGAGAGAACCTGAGAACTGCCCCTGTTTTGCCAAACTATCCAGGCTGACAGGGTGTTTGCAAGCACCCTGAGACTCAGCTCTGCCTGCTTGGATTAATTATTGATGACCTGCACAGCTCTGCCAAATGACCTTACTCAATTTAGTGGAAAATAATTTCAAGCAGCCCTGAGAAAGCATTGGGACACAAATATTTTCTTTGTGCATCTATGCAAACAGATGTGCATCTTAGAAGCAACTGATGCATTAGGTATAATTTAAACCCCTTAACCTAAGGGAGCACTTCAGTGCTTTCCTTTAATACATTGCTTACAAAATCCATATGAAACGTGTAAAAAATGAATGCTTGGCTTCTGCCTTTGCAAAGCATGGCAGGGAAATTTAATTCCTAGAACTCTGGTGGATCCAGGTACCAGTAAGAAAGGAGCTTTCCAGATTATAAAGGAAAGAAGTCTTAATTTCAGGCTTTAAAGACTGTTGGGGGAAGCTTAATTGAAAAAATAGCAAGCCAAAGTTGCACAGATACTGTAAATCTCTAAGACCCAGCATTCAGAGACTGTTTCTCACCAACCAAGAATGTGAGCTAACCTAAGGAGAATAATATTTGTCTTCAGATGGTGCTCACTGCATCAGCCTCAACTTTAAATGAGAATGAAACTCTGAGATACCTGTGCCACTCCCAGGAAACCCAAGCAGACAGACACACAGCCAGCTCTCCTTCCAAAGGGCAGGAACAGCCAATTCTTGCACATGTTGGGAACCAGCACCTCCCTGCTCCAAAACCTTTCTCATCTCAAAAAAAAAAAAAAAAAAAAAAAATCACCTACAGTGGAAAATGAAGCCATGCTCTACATCTTTGGCTCCAAAGTTGCTCAGAACAGGAGAAGGCAGCAAGCCCAGCACAGCAGGACCTCTCCAGGGGGTCTCTGCCTGACTTCTCCTCCTCCCAGACCAGACAGGAATATTACATCCAACCTCACTAAGCTCCTGTGTGTCAGGAACCCACCTGTTTCTGAACATGTTCATGCTATTAACTCATGTAACCAAAGGGAAGACATTTCTGGTCTGGCTGGCAAGAGACTCAGAGCATTATTTATGCCTTCTGAAAGAGCCACCTGAGCATGCAAAGCCCACCCAAACAACTCAGGGATACTCCTCAGAAACTCCTGGCCCTTCCAAAGCAGAAACTTTGCTACAGTTATTCCAAATTACAGCTCATTTGCTTAAGCCACTCCACAAATGAGATTTTCATAATCTTTTTGGAAGTTTGCATACTGTGAGTGTTTGCCAACCTTTGCTTCCATGACTGCAGTGCCCAAGAGATGAAAGTTCATTTGCCTAAGAAATTCCTTCACCAGCACCTGCACACCTATAGATGTATCCATACAGCACCTTTTGAACTAAAAGAAGGAGCTTTTGGACAAAGGATTATCCTTTATTATCTGTACAGCACCTACAGCAACACAGCCTTCACTTGGTGACTCTAAACTTCTACAACAGTATAATTTTCTTCCTTTAAATCCCTGATTTCCATGGATTATTCTGAACTCTTTCCAGCCTTTACTGGTGGCTGTTAGGAAAGATGGGATTGCATGAGGAAGGAAAACTTCACTGTGCACATCACCCAGACAGCAGCTCTGAGGGGTCCTCTGGCATCTGAATCCCCAGAGGTGGGAGATTCTTCTAAAGCTGCTTCTTTTTCAGAGCCTGTGTCAGCAGCCCAAAGTCAGGGAGCCCATCAGCAGCTTTGTTTCAGCCAGGAGGAAGCCAGCTCTGCCTGGCAGCTGAGAGGGGAATGAAGCAAACCTCGTGCCATGTGCCTGTGCCTCTGGGTTACTGCATGGGGCTGTTGGGAAGCTCCTAAATCCAACACAAAGAGATCCAGTCCTGGAGAGACCAGTGATAGGAAGCTCACATTGGATCCCTTTTCTTTTTTCAATTGGCACTAGAAACCTTAAGCTGGGCTCCCTCCCTTTGGAAAATGCAGGATGTCCTCTGATTACATCCACAAAGATGGGAAAGTGTTCAGAGAATGATGACATGGACCCTGCTCCTTCCAAGCATCCCAAGCCCTTCGGAAGAGGAAACGTGCAACAGGGCTGTCCTGGAAACAGCTTCACTGCAGCCTCCTGGGGAGCCAGCAGGGATGGCTCTGGAGTCTTCCTCCTCCTCCTGGCTTTCATCCACCTGGACCCTGCATCAGGCAGGACACAGAGGGGGGGGGGGGAAGAGCTGAGGGAAGCAAGCAAGCACATTTTTCAAGGTGTCAAACCACATCAACATTTGCGCTTAAGAATGGATTATGGAAAGTATGCTAAGCTAACATTGTTAGTGTAAGGATTAAATCCCCAGCACTCCTGGCACTCAGCCCTCTGCTTGGACCAGCAGAGCAGTGCAAGGTTTATACCCACTTCCTTCCAGCTTTGAGTTACAGCTCCTCAGCTGAAGGCTGCTGCTGTGTCCAACTCGCTTCGTGCAGACTCAGCACAAACCCTTGGCCCTGCTGAAGTCTTCCAAGAGTGCTGTCAAATGCCTAGCTCCAGTCAAGTCAGCAGGGATGTTGCTCTACATTGCCAAATAAATAATCCTAGATTTGAAACAACTGATTGAGGTAAGTAAAGCATTTGGGACGTGTGGCTCTGCAGAGGTAAAGTCTGTGTCCTGCACTGGGCTTGCACAGCCTCCAGCATCATCTTCCCCGTTAGTCCCTGGCTGCCAATTGCATAAATAGAATGGCTAATAAATACTGTGGCCACTTCCAAACACCTCCTTTAAATTAAACTGTGTGGGATTGACTAGACAGTTCCCATTGCAGTTTATCCACATGTGCAAACCACAGCCTGAACCCACAAAATGATCAGGACTCCAACATCACCAGTTCTGTACCGCACCCGGCACGCTCAGAGCACCGGGCACCACCCTGACACTGCTTTGTTTTCAGAGCCTGCCACACTCTTCCTCCAGAGCTAAGATGGTTTCTGAGATAGCTCTTCATGAGCTCCAAGACTCAGAAACCAATGATCAGACTGTGCAAGGTGGCCAGAAGAGCTGTGAGCCAAAGGAGGGCTCAGAGGGGGTGGCACCTCCACCACCAGAGCAGTGCCCGAGGCAAGATCTTCCCACTGCAGGTATCTGACCTCTCCCAAGAGAAAGGAGAGGAATTTGCAAGTCATGGGAGAGCACAGAACTGCATTTCTAATGATGGCCTCAAAGCACCGGTGAGGATATTGCAGCAGCTCAGTTCACATTGCTGTACAACCTCCTCAGGGACAGGACTTGGTGTTTTTTAGCACCGGACGGAACTTGGTACATTTCTTAAACATTGAATCAATAAAACAGAATGGCAGTTATAAAAGAGAGGAGATAAAACAAAACAAAATACATATAAACAAGAAGAGTGGCTTTAAGACTGCTTCACCTTCTTGAAATCTGCAGTTTTTGCTTTTATCTGAGCTCTTCTGTTGAGACGAGCTTCCTCCCTTCAGAGCAGCTTCAGATGAAGAGGAATGCTTTAGAGACTGAAAGGCCAACAATTCTGGTTTTAGCTGGGGACCAGCTGCTTCTGTAACCTCAACTGGCACGAACTAAAGTTTATTTACATAGCGTGCTTGATACCTTTGAGAAAATCTACTCCTTACAATACCTCAAAGGGTCACTTTGTACTGGAGGTGGAACAGCCAAGAGGACTGTATTCTCTGCACACATTGCTGAATTCTTGCAGGGCATTTCAGGGTGGAGATATTTGTCTATCAAGTGGAAAACAACCCAACAAACCCAACCCCTTTCAAACTGGGTTCAAGACAGCACAGAGAAATCTCTGGAGGGCTACTCAATCCTTTTGGCTGCTTTTCCAAGCCTACGACGAAGCAGTAGCTTGAAATGTGGGTTTGGTGTATGTGCTTTGTGGGTATAAAAATAAAATCAAGAAATTTGTGAAGCAAACCACTCATGCCCTTGTGTGCAAAGGACTTTGCTAGATCATAAAGAGAGAGACTTCATCTTCATTAAGTAAAACATTACAGGAGATGTTCTAACTTACACTACTACACATTAATGCTCAGCAATGTAAGGGGTTTAATTGCCTGTTGTTTTCCCACCATAAATTACTACCTGCAGCTAATGGAAAACCTTCTTCCAGACCTGCTTGTGCACCTGACTCCCATTTCATACATTCGTAGAATCATAGAATCATAGAACTGGCTGGGTTGGAAGGGACCTCAGAGATCATCAAGTCCAACCCTTGATCCACTCCTGCTGCAGTTCCCAGCCCATGGCACTCAGTGCCACATCCAGGCTCTTTGGAAAGATCTCCAGACACAGAGAATCCACTACTTCCCTGGGCAGCCCATTCCAATGCCTGATCACCCTCTCCAGAAAGAAATTCTTTCTCATCTCCAACCTAAACTTCCCCTGGCACAACTTGAGACCCTGCCCTCTTGTCTTGCTGAGAGTTGCCTAGGAAAAGAGCCCAACCCCCCCCTGGCTCCAACCTCCTTTCAGGGGGTTGTAGAGAGTGATTCCTGCTGGATGGAAACACCAATGCAGCCTGGAGTTGCCCAAAGTCCATACAAATGGAGATGTCTGCAGGAACCAATGAGCATTTAAGAATATTACAGGTGTTTCTCATGAGCTCTTTGAGTAACTCACAACATATGCAATACTCTGCAGGTTTTATGAGTCCATATATCTGAATTTAATACAGGTTGAAGATGTCCTGTAGTGTCCTAGTACAACAGTGGGAGAGGACATGAACCCTCCTTGGTTGCAGCTGAACAATATCCAGATCCAAAATACACACGTGAACATTTTTCACTCCTAAACACAAGGTGTTTCCTCCAACCTTCCAACCCCACCCGTGTCTCCTTTCTACATCCTCTTGAATTTTTCAGTCTCACTTTAAAAATAGAGAAGAAGAAGATGTGTGTGTGCCCACAGAGCAGCTACAACCTGGTGCCCATGGGGAGGCATGGAGGGGAAAGGAGCTTTTTCTCCTTAAAGTCCAAACCCTGATTGGAACAAAGTCCACTGGGCAGCTTGGCTGCTCTCTGAAGTCTCCTGTGGGTCACAAGAGTGGGTAAATTCCAAGGAAGAGAGTTAACTCCAACTTCAGCCAAGCTGAAGAGGAAGAAAAAGCACAGAAAAACCACTGGCTCGGCATCCTTCTGCTGCAAAACCTAACAAAATATTGATTCAGCTTCCAAAGAGGAGGCTAAAATCCACAGGCTGTGCAAATCCTAAAACCCACAGGGCTGGCAGCTGCCACCAGCATGACCCTTCGTGGTGGTTACACTTCAAGAAGTCATTTTCCAACCTTCCCTGATGGGGATCTACAACATCAAGGTAAAACCAAAGTGAAAACATCTATACCTTAAGATAGCCCCTTCAAGGTCACCAGGGGGATAAGCTGAGTTTTCTCCAACATTTAAGAGGGTCCCTTGATACTTTGGGTATCCTGGTGGACAAGTATTTTCCTCTGCACCTGCCTTCATTCTATTGCTATCAAACCTCCTTTTTAAAATACTTTTACCTTTTTTTGGCCCCATTTAACATCACAAAAACCAACTCCAGGCTGATTTGGACTTCAGGCTTCCACAACTGTGCTGCTCTCAGCATGGAGACAATATTTATTTGCCTCTTCTCCCTCAGGCAGCATTGGGTTGCTGTTCCTGGGTGCCCCATGGGTGTGTATTTGCTCCATGCCTGTACTCAGAGCCCTGGATTTCTGGATCATTTACATTTGATATGGACTCTTGATAAGATTTGGTTGGTAGTTACCTGAACTTGATTATTCATTAATACTGAGTAAGAGGAGACAAGATCCTGAGGCACCAGGGGCAAGGACATCCAGGCTGGTGCTTGCTGGTTCTCACCTGATGGAGCCCACAGGGTTTAACACCCACGAGTGAAATGTGGAATAAAACTGAGCTGGCTTCCAAACAGCTTAAAAATCATAACAAAGATTAGCCTTAAAACCTTCACAAACAAGCAAGCAAAACCCCCCTACACTTCTCAGTCGAGGCGTTCATCCTACCTACCCAGTAGCCACCACCATGCATTGTTTCACAGGAGGAATAAAACATTATTTTAGCTGTCCCACAGATATCTGTAGAGTGCTGATTGCTCTGGCATGCTGTCAGGGGCAGGCTTCAGAGCCTGGCAACAGCTTCACCCAGGGTAACAAGGCAGGTCACTTGGAGGAGAATGAAAATGTACCACTGGAGAGATGCAGAAAGGCAAAGGGAGGACTTGGGGAGCTGAGTTTCACTACCCCGAATCTGGGAAATATTATTGAGATATAAACCTGAAACTACAAGGGTATCCCAACCACTTTCCCCAGTGATTAATTAAAGCATCCTCCTCCCACCCACAGGCTCAGAAAAAAAAAAAAAAATCTGGCTGGAAATTAAGGAGCAGCAAGTGTTTACCCCAGGCAAGCCATGCAGCAAGAAAAGCTGCATGGGGATCCTCCTGGAGCTCCCCAATAACTCAGGGGGGGATAAACGTCTTGGTTATAAAGCATGAGCCTCTCCAGTCTTATTGACAGAGGCAGAAAGTGTTGGAGCAGGGGAGCTGCTGAATCCAGCCCCTGATTAGCAATTAAAACCTTGAAGAGAAGCGAGCCTCTGGGCAGCAGTGCTCTCCCCATTGATTCCCAGTAAAACTTCTCACATAAATTACCCATCCCCGTGATTTTAATGCTTGGGTATGCCCTTGACAAAGGAGCCCTCACAGGGCTCTGCACATCACAAACCTGGCAGGAGCCCAGAGGGGTGAAGATAGATCTGTGTGTGTGTGTCCCAAACCCTCACCCCACACACGTCCTCCCTTGGGGACAAACCCCTGGGGTCACCCACACAGCCCCAGTGCTCCAATGTCACATTGGGAGCCTTGAATCCCACCACCTGCAAACACCTCCTGGTTTTACAAGGATGGAAAACACACAGGGACCCACTCGTGGGTGCCTCCCAGCTCCACAGCTTGGCCTTGTGCTATGGGCTGGGGTCCAGCCTCATGCACCCCCAGGGAGCAGCACCCACCCGGGTGGGAGATGCTGTGATTTATGCTGGAGGGTGGAGGTCGAGATGGGAATAGGGTGCTCTCTACCTAAAAGAAGGGATTACAGAAAAAAAAAAAAAAAAAAAAAAAAAAAAAAATAAAAAAAATCACATCACCCCCCCATCTCCCTAATTAAAAGCTGCATGACTCCCAGGAGGGTCAGAGCCAAGTGATCAATCCTCCCCACAGAAAGTAGCCCCAGAGATGTTTGCAGAACACGTCTGAGGCCACCAAGGGCTTTGTTTCCCTTGCCACCTCCTTCCCCCAGCATCAAAAGCTGCTCTTGAAAAGCCCTGGTCCTTGGAGGGGAGCCCTGGTTTTTATCAGATGGCAATGATGAGTCCATCCTGAAATCATTTAATAGTTCTCATTAAATGCATTGCTGGAGAGCAGGGCTGATTTATGAAGGGAAGGCCGTGCTGTGTATAAATAAGCTGCACTTTGCTTGTAACACAGCTGGTGGAGAAAATTAATGTTTTGTTTTCCATAACCTTTGTACTCCCCTTCCCTCCTCTACTACGGCAAAGCTCAGGGTGTGTAACTCCAGCGTGCTCAGGGACAGGACATGGAGCTGACTGCCTCACCCTGGCAGCAGAGAGGTGGCTGCCCAGACACAGCCCTGCTCTCCTGCCTCCCCAGAACCCCCCTCCTTCCCTGGGGAGATCCCTCCCAAACCCCAAAGTGCATCCCAGCAGACTTGCCTCTGATGCATCTGTGCTGGAAGCGTGGCTGGAACAGCGTTATCCTGGGAAGTCCAGGTCCAAGAAGCAGTGATATATTTAGCACTGCTGCATAACTTTCCATCCTTAAAAGCCCAGTTTTCCTTTTCCTTTTGTGCCCAGGGAATAGGACAAAAGCCACACAAACCAGATGAACAGAGCAGAGGAAACATGAGCCCCTTGCGCCACAGGACAAGTGGCCAGAGACACTTTTTTTAATGCTTATATTAACCATGGCACCTAATCCTCTGCAAACACTTCATCAGTTGCATAATGTCCTTTTTTCAAAAGACCTTTTATTCCCAGCACAAGGTGTGCACTGTGCATGAGCACAGGGGACAACTACACTTTCAGGGCAGACAGATGTCGAGGCGGCTTAGGAGAGGGTGGATTTGGACAAGGACAGAGAGAAGGGCTCTGCAATCATCTGGTTCACATCTGGAATTTACAGGCATGCTAATTTTATAACCCTCTCCTTAGGGTTTTGAAGCCAGGCAATATTCTCCCCTCGCTTCCCAGCCTAAGCAAGAAACAGCTTCATGCATCTGACAGCTTCAGGTGCTCCTGAGACTGCTCACCAAGTCGTAAAAAAAAGGTAGTGGGAAGCTAGCAGAACCAGGGAGGTGTGTACAGGCACTTGCATTGCTCAGGTATTAAAACATCAAGTCTGAAAATCAAAGAGGAAGACTCGTTTCAGTTTATTTCTGCTCACAGCAAGTCCCTTTATGCCTCATTCAGAGACCTTTCTGGCTGTTTTTATGGTATATATGAGCCTCTTTTCATAAAAGCCACTTGCTGCTGGCTTTATGGGTGTCTTTTCTGCTTGAAACCAAGAAACCATTTTTCACATGTACATAATACATGAGGCTATAAAATCACTGCAAGGAGAGATCCTCAGGCACCAGCAGACAAAGCACTGAGACAGCTGAGAACAAAACAATGTGGAAATCACCTCCAACCACAGCAGGAAATGTGGAAAAGATTAATCTCTTTTCAAACTAATAATATTTGGACATTTCCACAGACACAGCCCCAGCATGGTCACAGCTGTGTACATATCCCAGGCCCTGACTTTCTGTGTGGACTCACAATCTGCCTAAATCCAGAGCTTCACTATCTTTACCAGGCTTACTGTAGCCACATAGTTGGAATCTAAACTCCAAGGAAATGAAGAGCATTTCTCTGGGAGGCAGCACAGGTTTTGGCAACTGCTGCTGAGCTTTAAACATGTGAAAATAATTGCTCATGCACAACAAAACTGGAATCAGAGGAGAATTTTCCCCAGGTTGGAGAGCAGTATCTGTCTCCAGCATCCCAAGAGGCAGGCTCAAGTCTCAATATTCCCTGTGCAGATGTCAGCACCATCCCCAAAACATCAGTACATGCAGACACATAGATTATCAGCATCTACGTTACTCATTTTGAATGTCTGTTTCTCTGTAGGTGAAGAAAAATTCCTCTCCAATTATCTTCCTTTAAAATGATACATAAAGCAGGAAGGCAACTTATTTCAATAGGAAAAAAAAATGTCTTGGACTGATTTCTAGGGTATATTTATTCATAAGACAGATTTTTGCTAGGCTTAGTGATGCATTAAGATGTATCTGACCTAATGACTCTGGCTCTTCTCTTCTGCTAGTTCCTGTCTCAATAATTAAGAGGGATTTAATTATTTCTTGGAATTTAGTTATGCAAAAAAAATATCAATTTTGCAGAGGTCATTAACTCCAGGGTTTCTGCTGCCTCCAAGGCTGATAGAGAGCTCAAGAAGCTCCACATCTCATTTTTCCTGGTATGAACCTGTGCTTCATTTTATTGCAATTTGGGTTGGTGAGAGAAGCTGGGAAGGAGTGGGGGACACACAGAACAGACTCCAGCCTCTGACCTGGCCTGGTGTGTGACCTCAGGAATGTCCCTTCCCCTCTCTGGGTAATGTTTTCCCCAGCTGTGACATGAGAATAACAATAGTGAGTTCCTTTGTGTGAGCTCTGTGAAACTTCACTATGAAAAAGGCAGATGCAGAAGAGGGAGGTGTGCCCAGTCCCTTCCAGATTAAGAGGGGATAAAATCCAGTGATGGAGGAATCTGTGTCCAAACCTAAGTCACAAACTGCCTGGGATGGGGTCCTGTTCAGCTGGGAATCATCAAGAGGTTTTGGTACTGGCTTCAAGAACATCAGAGCTTCATCTACATTGCAAGGTCCCATCTATAAACTGGAAATAATGGGATTTCTGTCTTTCCATGCTCTCTCCCCAGTGCAGATCTTCAAGCACAGGCCGTGTCTTACCTAAACTGTTAAACTCAGCTTTGGGAGGAACCTGGAGGAATTACTCAGAGGCAAGGAAATAATCCTATGAGCAGTAAGAATGAGAGAGCAGGAAGGAGAAGTTGTTTGGGAATCTGAGCCCTTTGGCTCTGGGGGGCACTCAGTGCAGGCACAGCAACTCCAGGGATAAATCTGTCCATAAAGTCTGGGCCAAATTCTGGTCCCTACCATCCGTGAGCTGTGCCTCTGACTGGAGTGGGAACTGGTCCCAGACAGCTGAGAGCAGGATTTATCTCTCTGTGTGTAATGTCTTGCACATAAATAAAAGGGGGAGGAAGAGACCTCTTAGATAATCATCACAGAAAGGATCTTGGCTTTTCTAACATCAATGCCAAGAATGTAACTGATAAAAAACCCTCTACAGCTGACCTCTGCCTCCTGATTGGATTTCTGCCAGCAGAAATTGGGAATTTTGAGTTCTTTGCTTGTATGCAAGGAGCATGCTCTGAGCATCACCTAATTGGACCCTGAGTCCCCCTTTCCCACCTCGACATCATCTGCATCTACTCTGAGGGCTCCAATGTGCTTCAGAGATGCCTGAAGCATCAGGATTATGCTCACACAAACCACACTCCTTCCTTCTGCTTCATCTCCTCCTGTGCAAATCCCTGGGGCAGGAAGAAATCAGTTACTTGCCCCTGGCCAGTTGGATGGGAGCAGCTACTCCTGAGAGTAAGTACTTACAGTCATTGCCCCCAAGGAACTGAGCTGGTGCCAGGAATTAAAGGTAGCCAGACGTTCCTTGCTTACTGTAAATATTTTGCAGCCAGTAATTAAAGTCTATTTCACTCCTCCACCCTGGAAAAAGCTCTCTGGATGATAGTCCAGGATGTGATGATGAAAGTCTCTCTTGCACTTGTAAGTACACTTTGTACACCTGGAGAGGGATGGAGTGAGACTGCTCCATCCCCAGGACCCCCAAATTGTCTTTCCTGGTCAAAACTGTCCCCTTTCTCAGTGGAAATGGGGAACAAAAATAAGGGATCCCTGATGGAGGCAATCCCTGAGCTTTCTCTTATGCCACAAAGCTCCTGCACACCCCAGTCCTGCCCAAACTCTCCCGACCTTGTTTCTGTTACAGAGTGAGGATTGGAGAAGTGGATCAGGTTTCCCACATGGAATGCCCTGAGCATTTTGTCCTACCAGACAGAGAAGACTGGCAGAGTGACCCCAGATTTCCACACCTCTTCCTTCTGAGTAGGAACACAGTTTTTTCCCTGGTGTTTTCTGCCTGCAGCTTCACCTGGTTCAGGCTTTAACTGAGTGAGAAGACACAGCAAGGAACTGCAAGGCAAAGCAAAGGAGAGCAATGGGATGGGGATACGGAAGATCCTCAGCCTCCTTCAGCAGCAACAGTGTCCCACTTGGTACATCAAAACCCAAATTCTGAGGAGCCACCACCACCTGTGTCTTCCCTTGTCTCACAGATAGGAGGAGATGAGGCTAAGGGAAACTCAGTAGCTCTGGTTTGCTCCCAGGCGTAACTCAGTCAGGTTAACTGAGGATACTGGGCCAACTGGTGGTTCTCATCAGGCAGACTAAGAAGTAAGCAATGGCCAGTAAGGCAGCATATGGAGCATGGAAGGACAGACCAAGATTTGGCAGGGGTTATGGAAAAAAATGCAGATTCTTGTTGATCATTTAGAGGTAGAGAGAAGCAGGAGGCATGAAAGCTCTCAGGATGCCCACAAACACTCCTACAACCCACCCTGGCATCTCCTCGGGACTTGAAAGAATTCTGCAAAGCAAAAAAAAATGCTGTGGTCAGCTGTGAGTGGGCTCCTGGCTGAAGAGCTAGCAAAGAAACCCCCTCTGTGTTCAGGCTGGAATGAAGAAAATTCAAAGACAAATATGTGAAAGTAGCACTTGAGTTCCCCAGGGAGCAGCAGAACAAACGACTGCCAACACGGTGACTTCTGGGGGGGCAAACACGTGCCCAAAGGAGAGCCAAGTGATGCCACCAACCCAAGGATGGCCACCAAAGCCTGAAATGGACCACAAGCTCAGAGATGACAACGCTCTGTACCACGTGAAGAAGAGCAGGGCCAGAACTCCATCGCTTTTCCCATCTTGATTTATTCCTGCTTCCTCAGCTGTGAAACAGCTTAACTCCACTCACCTACAGCAGAAAGGTTTCATCTGCCACGTATCTCATCAACTGGGCTGCAAGGAGGAGGAGGAGGAGCTGGCCCCGTGGTCAGGGACAGCAGACTTGGTAAAGGAGGAGCAGCATCCTGGGGTGAAGCCATCCAGGAGCAATCTATCATCTGGATGGGAGTGTGGAGGATACAAGTGTGGGCTGGAAGTCAACTATTGTGTGGATGCACCTACAGAGGGACATTTGGTGGAAGAAGGGTAATGAGGAAAACAGGAAGCCTGAGCCTGTTTGTCCAAGGACAGTGATAATAATAGGGACTATCTTTATAGCATACAATGGATGTTCCTGCAAGGCTGTCACGTGCCACAGGGAGGAACATCTGGAGAAATCCCTTCCTGTGGATACCTGGGAGGGTGAGGAACCCTCATCCCATCAGGTATGAGGTGAACACCCGGATGGAGAAGCAAAGTTGAGGACAAGAGGGAGTGGGGAGAGCCAGGAGCCAGTTTTGGCAGAGGTGCTGCCCGAGATATCAGGAAGGTCACTTCCCTTCCATGCCTCCCAGGGGAAAAACTCTTTGTCAAACAACATTCAGGGAATGACCACTGATCCCTTCCAGAAGTTCTGAGTGATGGATCAGTACCAAGAACTATCATGAAGAATTCAGTCTGTGCAGGACCTGGTGTTGGTTACAGAACCTCCAAGAGCAGGAGCTCTTTAACATGACATTTTTGCCAAGGATAAAGCTAAGCTGCTGCAGTACTGAGCTCCTTGGGTAAAGCCCATGCTTGGGTGCCCTGCAGAAACCTGCTCCTTTCCTTGTTGAGTTCCAGCCCATCAGCTCCCATGGTCCCACTTGTTCCCTGGGAGGCTGAAGGTATTTCCAGCCCTGGTCTGTGTCAACCTGAGCACTGGAAGAAAAAAAGAAACTTGACCATTGTGCAGCAGCCAGAGGTGCAAAACTGCAGTGAAAACTTGTGGATACTGAAGGCAGGCCCAGCCCTGAGCAATCTGTTTTGTTTGGAGACACCCTGGCAGTGGCTGCAGAAAGAATACATGGCCACTAATGTGGAACGTGTTTGGGGAGAGTAATAAAGGACCTGAGCAGGAAAGTCTGCCCACTGAGCTGTCTTCCCTCTTTCAGCAGCCTCCAAATCACTTTCTGGTTGATGACATTGAAGATGAGAGCAGGACCAAACTGGTGGGCTGGGAGGTGTGGAGGTTTTACCTGTTCCCAGAAAGCAGATGCCAAAAATAAAAAGGATGGGTGGGAAAATGACCTTCAGCACCAGGATTCAGAAACATCAGCAGAGCTGTGACCAGGTCCAAGCTGGTGCTTGCTGGGTTTGATTTAATCCCCTAAAATTGGTGGTTTCTAACCCCTGGGTATCCTGCCACAGCAGCATTTTTGGATTCTGTGAAACACTGGGATCCCCTTCAAGCATCCTATGCGCTGGCTGGCCAGCACACAAGGGAAGGGTTAAGGTAACCACAGTCCTATTTACCCTGCACATTAGAGAGGGATAGTTTGCTGTGAACATGCTGATCAATATCTCCCAGCTGCCAGTTTAATCAGGATTAAGTGAGCAGCTATTATTTTTGCTCTTTTCCAACAACATTTAGCCACCGTGTGAAAATGTTTTGCCTATCACAAACAAATGAACCTGGATATCATCTAGCCCAGACGTTTCAAAGGGACTGAAAAAATGAAAACCCCAAACCAAAACACTAACAAGAATGGCCAAGACCAATAATAATCTGGCTTTAATTAAAAAGTTTTTCAGCAAATGGCTCACAGGAGGAGGACGAAGCTGCAGCAGGGGTGTTTGCTCAGAGCCCAAGCTCACGGAGATGGGTGTTGAGATGAAAGGAGGGACACCTCCAAAGCCACCTTTGAAGTGGCAAACACAGCACCATGGAGGAGCAGCAAGGAGGTCCCCAATGCCCCTTCCAAGCCCACAGTGGTTCCAAGACCAATGTCAGAGCAGTGTCTGAGGGCTGAGACACCTCCTCAGCCTGCAGAGATACGGGCGGATGCAGAGATGCCACCACGGCAGGAGAGCTTGGACTCCTCAGCGTGCAGTTTTACTGCTTCCCAGGCAAACCCTCCACCCTCCTCAGCAAATTGCAGTTTTGCAGCTCACCCACAGGCACTGAATATTCCTCTAGGTGCAAAGTGCTTCACTTCTGAAAGTTGCCCACCTCAGGTGAGAGGTGGCCAGCACCCGGCACCGCGTGCGGCTACACATAAAAAACCCTTTGGGATAATTCAGTTTGGATGAAACACCCCAGCTAGAGATGACAGATGCTTGCAGATCTATGTACAAACAACCATGGCACACCAGCTTCTGCTCTTTTGCCCTCTTTGCCCTGAAAAGTCTCTTGTTCTCCTCCACAGGGTGACTCACGGAGGAAGAGGACACGTCCCAGGAAGATGGGAAGCAGGACACACAGAAGCCCAGCTCTGAGCTCTGTTAAAGCTCTTTCTCTTGGCTGTTCTGCCCATCACAAAGGCACCAGAAGTTCTCCAAAGAAAAGACAACAGACAGGGCTAGACATTCTTTCCAAGCTTCCTCTGAAATCACACTTGGCAGAGCTGCCCCAGCCTGCTGGAAGTGCAGGGAAACGTGCATGGCAAGAGCTGCTCTCAGGTTGGAGCTCTCTGGGTTTTTCTAAGCCATCTGGGCTCTAATTTAGCTTGCAGAATAAGGCCCTGTGAGTCCCACATGAAAAGTCAGGTCCTAAAGAAAGGTTCATCTTGGGGTCACTGGCAGAGCAGGGGCTGAAGAACGTGCTCATTAAATCCTCCTGTTAACAACTGCAGGGAAGGCCTTTTTGCCACCCCAAAGGAAAATGCACCCCATCCTTTCCCATTCCCCTGATTCCCTGAGTCCACTGCCTCATCCAGCTGGAAAATTTCTGCTGCTATATCCCATCTGCTGGAAAAGAAGCCACGGACCACGGACCCAGTGCAGGCAGAGCTCAGGCAGCTGATGAGTTTCCCAGTGCTGGGTTACACAACCCTTCCCCTTGCCAGCATAGAAAGGTGGTGTCTGAAACCCTACATCCATCCCTGACCTCCAGGTTCCACCTGGATTAAGTTCCCCACCACCATACCCAAGTGGTGATGGTGACCCTGGTGCAAACCCCATCCACTGCAAACCCCTCATCCTTTATGTCTGTGGGATGCTATGGACCCCCCTCTCTCTCTCTCATGTTCTTCATGTGGAACCAGAGAGGTCCTTGAAGAAGGGGAAAAAAATCTGGCCATAACTCACCAGCTGGTGGGAATTCTGTCCTCTCAGACATGCTACATAAGCCACAAAGCCATGGTCATAGGGTGGGGGAACTCTTTTCAGAGCAAACCCCCAACACTTTTGGTTGCAGAGCTCTGCTCCCTTCCCCTCTTGTCCCCACAACCCAGCTGGGAATTGCAAAGTGACACATCCAGCTCTGATTAATGGCTGTGTGGCACTGGGCCTCCACCCTCCCCACTTATGTCAGGAACTCTGTCAAGAGCAATTAAACTGAAGAGCTACCCCTCCAATCGGGCCAAATCAAGGCATATTTGGGCCAGAAAAGCAGCAAATTGAAGGAGGCTGCACTGGAGCAGAGCAGCTTCAGATAGCACTGAAGACACAGCCAACCCCAACAGGGAGGGAGAAAGGTTTTTGGTGCCAGGTAGGACCTTGGATAAAATTCTGTTCTTCTTCCAAGGCTGGATATCATCCAGGGGACAGCAGCTACCCAGCACTGCCCTGGGAATGTTAAAATAAGATTTTGCACTCTCTCTTTAAAGATCTTAGAGAGTTTTACAAACATTAGGGAACTAAATCTCCTGGTGCTCCCAGGGTACAATACAACCCAGCTGGGATAACCACTGAGGCAGGTTTAAATGTCTCAAGGACTCTTTCATTTGTTTTACTGAAAGGGAAACTGAGGCCCCGAGGGAACCGAGCCAACGTTTCCTAATTTGAATGCCTGATGTTAGGCAACTCATCAGCATGAAGAAATCATTTACAATTTTTACAATTTTTTTTTTTTCTCTCTCAGATTAAAGTATTACAAGGTTGATCCCCAACCAGACAGCCTGGTTGGCTGCATTATGTTTCAGCCCTTGGATTTTTCCCCACAAAAACACACTGCAGCAATTCAATCGGATGCCTGCTCGTGCTTATACACACAGGGACCTGAAAATGGCAACACCAAACAAGTATTTCCCACAAAACCAAGAATTCCCTGGGAATATTAGAGCTGTTATATAAAATATATACTTACTACTGCATAATTTAAAAAGCCTCTGCAACTTTAATGCATATTGCCCTTGATCATGTGGAAGCAAGAAAGAACAAAATCATTAGGAGCTAAATTATTCTAGTAGCCTATTATCACAGTGTAATCTTATTAAAGAAAATTCATGCTGGTATAGCCTCTTATCTTCTCCACTTACAGAAGAGCCATGTGGTGTATTTCTGAGTGCACAGAGATAATAAAATTACAGTGAATTATGCAGCCTGCATATGGAAAAAAGGAGCATAATTCTACCCCTTCGTGGAGGGATGCTGCTTTTTCTCAGGGAGGTGAAACCAGCACTACCCAGTCACTAAATATAAAGGGATTATTCATTATTTTCTGCAGACAGCCACTCTGGAGGAGACCAAGGGGTTGCCACTCCAAAGGGCACAGTTTGCTGCCACGGCTCGGCCAACAGTCGGTGCCACTCCTTGTGCCATGGGCTGTACCTGGACACCCAAACACAGGACCTGGAGAACTGTACCACCACCAGTTGTTGTGTCCCTTGATACCCCTGCACTCATGTTGTTGTCCCTCTGGTGATCCTTTGCCCACACTGGGGGACCCAAGTGGATGAAGTATTTTGGTGCCTCATCCCTGTGATGGATCCTGGATCTGCTTGGCTGGGGGCACTGATGGAATTCAGAGCCCTCATGAAGGTGGCCACCTGGGCAGGGAAGGGTGGCCACTGCCCTGGCTTCCCTGTGGCTCAGGGTTTGGTTGTGTCCCTGTGAGCTTTGGCTCCAGGATGCTGGAGTGAAGCAGGGGGTGGAAATCCTACCTGAGAGAACGGGATAATGATGAGGACAAAGGATGCTCCAGGAGTAATAGAAGGCCAAAAGAGCAGACAGAGAGGCAACAGGTCTGGTCCTACCACTCCACTTTCCACCCAAAAACCCATTGCACATCTGGCCATCATGGTCTGGACCAGCCCACCATGATGCTCTCACAGCCCTGTTCTACTCTTCCAGCTGTTTGGGGAGAGGATGAAGCACACCATGAAGCCCTCTGGGCTTTGGGGTCTTTGGGCCACTGCCCTGGCTTCCCTGTGGCTCAGGGTTTGGTTGTGTCCCTGTGAGTTTTGGCTCCAGGATGCTGGAGTGAAGCAGGGCGTGGAAATCCCACCTGAGAGAACGGGATAATGATGAGGACAAAGGATGCTCCAGGAGTAACAGAAGGCCAAAAGAGCAGACAGAGAGGCAACAGGTCTGGTCCTACCACTCCACTTTCCACCCAAAAACCCATTGTGCACATCTGGCTAGAGCTGAGCACCATCATGGTCTGGACCAGCTCACCTCAATGCTCTCACAGCCCTGTTCTGCTCTTGCAGCTGTTTGGGGAGAGGATGGAGCACAGCATGAAGCCCTCTGGGTTTTGGGGTCTTTGGGCAGCTGCTGTCTGTCCTAAGCAGCCTTTACAGATAAAGTTTAACTGGTTGGGAGTCAGGGACCCCCAACACAGAGCTTGTAACCTGATTTACTCATCAGCAGGGGAAGGGAGAAAGGCCTTGCTTCCCTCATCACCTGCTGTGGGGGACAAGCACACAATTAAAAGTTTTCTGGAAATGTTAATTACAATGGACTTACTTACCTAATGACCAATTGATCTTTTGATTGCATTAAGTTAAGAAGTGGAATGAACTTAACTGAGGTATGGATTACAATCTTGCTCTAATTAAAACAAAAATGTGCAATATCTATTAGCCATCAGAAAGAGGTTTAATGGCTGTTTGGGGTCAAACTGATGAAAATATTCATGTGTTGTCCAAAGCCTGCAGCACTTCATTAGCTTCTTCACCCAAGTGAAATTTATGTTCCTCTAAATGATGCTCCCAGATAAGATTTTCCTGTGCACTCAGAAATAGCTGGAAGATAAATCTGGCCTGTTACTCCCATGCCACCCCTCCTAGGCACTCCAGATGGAAATCCTAATAACCTCAGTCCCCTCCAATCCAGCAGCCTGGGGAGGAGATGAGGAGAGATTGTATTTCT
The DNA here is from genome assembly GCF_003957555.1 of Calypte anna. Taxonomy (NCBI): domain Eukaryota; kingdom Metazoa; phylum Chordata; class Aves; order Apodiformes; family Trochilidae; genus Calypte; species Calypte anna. Next base: position 32,329,101 of record NC_044252.1, on the reverse strand, counting down.
CAACCCCCCAGTGCATCTGCGTTTTGTGTGTCACTGCAGTAAGAGCTCTGCCATTTCCTGCCCTCCTCTTGGGCACAAAGCACAGGGTGGGGAGGTCTTCATTACCCTGCAAGATGCTGATGGGGAGCAAACAACACTTTTTGGTACCAGCAACCATGGGAAGAAGGTGTGCAGTGTTCACACATCTGAGGTGGCCAAGCAAAGAGCTGATCAGAAAAGCAAAGCAGAGCTCCAGGGATGAAATTCCAGGAGTCCTGGAGGTCAGGACTGGGAGGGAAGGGCTCACATCTCTTGTCAGTGCCATGCTACAGCTCTGCCTCTCACCTTTGCAGTGCTGGGAGGAACTGACCTACTTACACCCAAATTTTTAGTGCCAAATGAAGAGGGGATTGGAAACAGGATATTCTTCCTGGAAAGTGTTGGGCTGAATTTCTTCCACTTCTTTGGCAGTACCTGTTTCTGCACTTCTTTAAGACAAAACACACAGCCCTCTCCTTTTTTTCTGGATGCTGCCCAAGGCAGGAGAATGCTGTTAGCTGTAGGTGATGTCTCCACCGAGTTTCTACATCTGCAAAGTCAGAAAGCCACCACTCCTGAGGTCTCTCCAACCACCAAAAACCTATTTTAAAATCTTCCCTTTTTTTTTCCAGCCATGACCTTTGTCTGTCTTCAGTATCCCTTCCTGCAAGAGCTTTGCTTCTAAACCACTGGGAGATGCTTGGAAGGAAGAATGGGAGATGCATCTCTGAAAAGGGGAACAAGGTCCCAAAACTTGGGGACAACTTGATCCCCAAGACTTGGACAGCCAAAGCACCACCAGGCTGGTGCATCATTGGTTTAAATTTAGGATCAGGGCTTGATTTTTTGAGAAATACCTGGTGTTACTGCTCCTAGCATCACCAGGGTGTTGGAAACCAGGCTGCTTCCTCCAGCAGAAGAACGATGGGCTGGAGGGTGAGGGATGAGAGCTGCTCCCTAACCTGCCTTTGTGTGGACAGACTGTGGAAAAACTGGAAAAATGCAGCTCCCTTCAGGTCTCCTGGCCCAGGAGGAGGGGGAGAGAAGCTTTGTAAGAGCAGCAGCTGCTCAAAGACAGGGCTGGGGAGGGAAATGTGTGAGCTCAGGAAGAGCTTGTGGTTATGAGTCAAGGTGTCACAAAGCGAGGTGACACTTAGACCACTCTGTACCCAAGGCTTCCTGCCATCAAAATGCCTCTCTCAGGTCACACTTGAAGCAAACAGTGCTCACCACAGGCATGCAGTGATGCCTCCAGCACACGAGGGAGATGTGTGAGACTTGTTGCAACAAGTCTGATGGTGCAAAACCCTCTGATCTTGGTGCCACAGCACCTACAACACCTTACCCATAACCACGCACAGACAGCTTCCCCCAGATGGTGATACAGCAGCTCACTGGCATTTTTGTGACTGCTCTGGTCACCTATTTCAACCCAAACCACTGCCTGGGATCAGCAGAGCCCTTCTCAGCCCCCCTGTCACCACCTGAGCTCCCCACCCCTGTGAACTTTTCAGTGCTGCAATAATCTCATTTTAGACAGCCTTAACTGGCCGTGTTAACCCAGTTAGTAGCTGGTGTTTACCCAGTCTGTGGAGTCATTAGTTGTGTGAACCTGGGTGTGCCCTGCACTGACTGAGGGAGGAGAGTTTACACTGGAATTTGGAAGCTGATTTCAAAATCCTCCTGGCCTGGGTTTCAAGTCCATGCTATGAATTCACATGCAAGACAAGGGAGGGTTTGAGCCCAGTCAGGGCTGCAGTGCAACCATTGCCTCTGAGAAAAGAGATACCCAACTATCCAAGCAGAGAGGGGAATACTACAGGGAGGAAACCTAATTATTTGCTTATTAGGTTGCCAAAAGCTGGAGGGACAGAAGATGCTCTGAGGTGAACACATTAGCATAAGATAACATCCTTTATGTTGGCAGCCCCAGAAGGGAGTCAGCCTGAAGCCAGATGTAGCCATGTCCATACCAAAACACCCTGCAGGTTCATGGAGAAATAAAGAGGAGTTTAAGGAGCAGATGATTCAATTTAATTCAAGGACAGAAGATGCCCATGAAGAAGAGGTCCCAGCCCCACTAGTCCAGCTTTGACTTGGAAATGCAATTGGGAGAGGCATGGTGGGGAAAAAGCCACAAGAGGGGATGCAAACATGGGGGACAGGCTGGGGACACCAGTGCCACCAGGATGGGAGGAAGGCTGATGGTGAGGGTATGAAGCAGTGGTTGCTCTGCCTTGTAATGGAGCAAACAAACACACCCAAGACTTTTAGCTAAAGAAAGCTGCTGGGAATTTCTCCCCCCAGTCAGCCCATCAGACAACCTCCCTTTGCTGGGCTCCTTGAGATGCAGAAGGAGAAGCCACAAATGCATCTGGGGACACAAACATTGCCAAAGAACTCTGGGCAGAGCTGGGGAAGGCAACAGGCAAGTGACTGCACACTGTAGCTGAGCACCCTGAAGAGAGGTGATATGATTTACTGAGAAAACTGAGCTCCACGTTCCTCCCAAAGCCCCAGATTTTGCTCCTGAGGTTTCTGTGCCATAAATCCCTCCCACCATTGGACTGACACGTGGAGATAAGGAGAGGTGAAGTGGGGTGAAGAAAAAGATAACACAGATGCTACTTCACCAGCCCCAGCTAATTTCTCTCCAGTTCTGCTTCTAGATAAAGAGCCTTCCACTGTTTTGGGTTTGTTTTTTGGTTTTTTTTTTTTTTGTATGAGAACAGTAATTCAAAAGGGCTGTAATCCACAGCCTGGAACATAGATCCTCAAGGAGCACAGCAGGGAGCAGGGATGTCTGCTCAACAACTCTGCTACCAGACTAAATCTCTTCCCTGAGACCTTTCCTGGCTCGGGGCAGACAAGAGGACAAAATGATTCTGAGGGAAGCCCTGACTTGCTAATTGCATTTGGTACCAGCAATAGATGAGGCTGAGAACTGAGCAGGGGCAGACACATTTATTCTGCAGGATGGGTGTTTCAGGGAATGCTGAACTCTGCAGAGATTCAGCAAATCTTTCCTTTTTCAACAAGATACTTGAACTTGCCCTTATCTCAAGGGACAAGATTAAGCCTTTTGTTAGAGCTGACCAAATGCTTAAGTGCTTCACTGAAAACAGATTAGCTGAAAAAATATCTTAAAGTGTTTAACAGAACTGCAGCAGAATGCTTTCACAGCCCCATAAACTAGATAGTAAAAAAACAATCATACATGAAGAATAAAACATGGAAAATTAAATCCACTTCAGCTGGGATAACACTGAACCTGGGCACGTGCACAACCCCAAAAAGCAAGTTCAGCTATCTCACAAGCTAAAATGAGCTGCTCTTTCCTAAGAGTGTCAACTACCTGTGAAAGAGGCCTGTGAGCTGATGTTTCCTCTACTCAAACGATGAAATTAAATGCTATTTTTTAAAAATTCATATGAAGCTAAGAGAGCAGGATAAGCCCAGCCCCTTACAAGGAACCTCTGACATTTCACACTGCAAGAAGGGAGGTGTCACCTCTCTGAGCACAGCCCTGTCCTCACACATCCTTGTGCACTGGATGTTCCCCCATCCACTGCCCCTCACTGAACATCCCTGCCACAAAACTTTGGGCTAAATCTCTGCAAAATCTGAAACACAAAGGAGGTTGGCTCAGATAAGGCTGTAAAGCAGCATCCTCCCAGGGTCCAGAGCTCCAGCCAGGTAAGGAGCTGCCTTCACTGACACAAGCAGGTGGATTTTCCCTTTCTCTGAAACCAGCAGCCAAGCCTATGAAACATGAGAGGTGTCAGCCTGTGAGACAGCAGCTGAGTCGTTTTGTGAACCAAAAAAAAAACCAAACCAAACCAAACCAAACCAAACCAAACCAAACCAGCCTCTCCTGCTGCCCTTCTGTAGCCTCAGCTCAAACCCAAGCCCTTCTGGCCTTTCTTTTCATCTGCACATGGGTGATGTGGAAACCAGACATGGAGAACTCCAAGTGGAGCTGCTGTTGGATGGTTTCCCTCTGCCTTTTCCAGAGCCTGGGCTCCTTTTAGCTTTTCCCAGCAGACACACATTGCCCTGTGCCTGGGACAAGACTTCTGCCCCAGTGATGGAGAGGATCCCCCTCACCCTGCTCCCAGCTCTCTTGTTAACCAGAAAGCAGGATTTTGTTGCATGACTATAAATGGTGACTTGCAGAGGCCAGGAAGGAGTATTTATTTGTTTCCTTCATTCCTCAGCCCATGCAAAGCCAAATTCTGCCTGTCTCCTGGGACTACATGCAAGAGCTGAGGGCTGTGGACTGCTCACTGGGGTGAAGTCCCCCAGGTAATGTCAAGTGGGTCATTTGCTTGTGCAAATAAACCTTCCTCGAGCTACAAATGAAAAATATGGTTGGGACAGAGGGTTTTCCATTGCACAGCAGCATCCTGAAAAACTGCCCACCCGACCCTGCTGAACCCAACCAGTGTGAGTGAGACTTCAGGTGCTTGCATGGCTTTCTGCAACATGTCATAAAGTGCCATCAGGATTGGTCCCTGCTCACTGCACTGCTCATCCTGGAGGGTGATGTGTTCTTCCCACCCAAGATCTGTGCCAGGGAAGCTGCCAGGAGGTCCCTGCAGCCCTGAAGGTCCCCCCAAGGCACCAGCACCCAGTAAAAGGTCCCACCAGGGCCAAGAGGACATCTAAGAGTGCAATGTGACCACCCTGAACTGGCCTGGCTCAGCTTTCTCTTTGCCATCTCAAAGCCCTCTGGAAGGCTTAATCCTGTTTTCAGCTCTAATCCATGAAACAAATACATTCTCTCTATGCAGATTTGTTGCTTGTTTTGTTTTGTTTTGTTTTTTTTCTGAGCTCCAGCAAAGCTCTGTGTCAATTCTCTCTCTGTTGGGCAAGATTTTTGCAGTGCCCTTACTCTAAACACAGATCCTGGGTCAGACAAACCCTCTGCCCTCCAGCAGGCAGGTTTGGCAACTGACTCCAGGAAAACACACCAAAAAATGACTTTTGGACTTCTGGACCATGCTCTGCCTGTCTTGACCAGTGCAGCAGCCACCAGACCTTCTCAAGGATATGCAGCATCACCCCTTGATTCTCCATCCTGGAGCACTTTGTTATCTCCCCAGGGTGAGAAACTCCAATAACATCCATGACCACGCAACAACCCATGGTCTGGTGAAAATGAAAAGGGAAGACAGTCCATGAGGAGTCTTTTTCTAGTTGCTCAAAGCAGAAGTCTCCAGAAAAAAGTTAGGAATCACCTCAGTCCCTTCTCTACTGTGCTTCCAGCTTGGGTTCAGTCCTGGCTGGAAATGTCTGCAAGAGGCCAGAGTTTGGCAACAGAATCAGTTCCAGTTCAAAGCCAGAAGCAGTAATTGCAGCTGGGGGGTCAGAGCACAGGGTTATGCTATGATTCTTAGAGTTAAAAATCACTGGGCTCCACGTTTATAAATAAAAATCACATGTATGTTCCCTCCTCTCAACCTTCATGTAGCCACCTGCTCCTCCTGCTAACGTAGGGAACCTGAGTTTGGAAACACACCCAAAGAAAAGAGAAATCCTAATGGTGAGTCAGTGATCAGATTTGCTCTGTGATGTCTCAGCTTTGGTGCAGTGAAGTCTCCTGGTGTGCTAAAGCTGCTGATCACAGGAATTCCTACAGGTGGGAGTCAAGAAGAAGGATTTCTTCCCATCCAGCAGATCAGTAATTACCAGGTCTATTCATGGTTTAGAAAGAAAGAGAGAAAAAGATGATGAAATGCCCTCAATCTTCCTACTATGCAGGGCACTGCATATGCAAAAACTCTGTTATATACACACAAAAGGTAAACTGAATTCAGACAGGAAAACCTGCACCTAAAGGCCTGACATTTATTTTTTGGTCACACATTTTCAATGAACTTTTCAGGTGGAAAGGCTCAAACATGAGTGAAAAGGCAGGGAGCCCCAGACACCCCACTCCTGCCATGGGGCATGGGGCAGGGCTGTTAAGGGTGAATAAGAAAGAAAAGCAACATATAGTTTGCTTTTTCAAGGCTCAGCTGATTTAAGGAACTTGTGGGGTTGTTTGTTGTTTGTTTTTTTTCAAGGAAATGACTTCTCCAGTTGCTGTTGGGCATGGGACTTCAGGGACACAGAAGAACTGACTGTCTTTGATGCCATCTACTGGAAAGGTGGCCCCATGACCTGATGCTCTGCTGATGACCAGAAAATGATGGCTTGGAGTTAGGTGGCCTGGCCAAAACCATGGCCCCCAGGACTGACAGATGCAGTGTGACTTCCAACAGGGCAACTGAGGTTTTCAGAAAGGTGGTGAAAGCCCAGAGATGTCCAGGAGAACCAGGCAGCAAGGCAGAGGCCAAGGAATGAGCAGTGCCATGGGAAAAGCAATGAAGGAGGAGTCCCCTGGCTGTCAACTTCAATCCCCAGGAGATGATGGATCTTCTGGGAGGGGAGAGGAGGGGTAGAGCATCCATTTAAGGGAGGAAAAGCTTCCTTCACTTCCAGCTACAGCCCTGTGCAGGTACCAGTCTCAGAAACAGGATTAAGCTTCACATGAGAAGTGAGAGCTGGACAGTGTCTGGAATCTCTGGGATTTTCCCATCAGGATGGAACAAACTTCAGCAAGTCACTGCATGACCCTGGGGGTTTGCCTCCCCATCCATGTGCCTCTCAGTGCACAGGGTTATTATTAGAGGAAAAGCAAGTCTGATCTCTCTGCTTATTTCCCATTTCAGCTTTTCTAATGCTGACACTTCCCCCTAACATCCCAGTCAGATGCCACACTCTGCAACAGCCCTGACACTGCCTTCAGTACCCAAATTGCTGGAAGATTCCTTATGCAAACACTCTGCAAGACACAGAAACAACACTGGCTGCTTTTTTGAGTTCTAGCTATTTTAGGAAGGCATTAAATACCATATTTCATCTCCTGGGGGGATTATCTGGGAGGGTGAAGGGTTGTGCCTTTTCTTTAAAAATCCCAGTAGACAGGACCAAGACTGGCCTGAGGTTATTATTATTTTTTTTTTTCCTCTCCCAGTAATTATGATTTCAGATAGAAAATCCCTGCCAAGTGTCCCAACTACATGGCATGTGCTGGCTCCAGATGTTGGAAAGCAGACATGGCAATCTCAGCCTAAAGGACACTTGTGCCACACTTGTCTTCTTGTCCCCAACAAGCCTGGCAACACAACAGCAGCAACGTGGCCTTCTGGAGACAGTGGCTTCTCTGCTCTGTAAGAGGATGGACACTTGAGGGAATAGATCTCCTTCTCCTGTGGTTTTACACTCCTAGTGCTGTGCTTTTGGCAAGGTTCTCTTCCCTGTGAAAGATCCAGAAAATAAAGAGAGGAAAAGAACAAGCTCCCCAGTGAAGGCAGGAAAAGTGATGGCAAACAACATGCAGTTGAACCACAACCTGCAAACTCTGAATAGATAAAAGAAGAAACTTTTCTCCTATCTCCCAGAATTACATGAAGCTTCCATGCTATTTGTAGGGGCAGCAGGCTGGGTAAGACAGAGGGAAAGCATCAGCAGAACTTCATATTTTCATGTTGCCTGTATCTCCAGTCCAATAAATACCCAATCCAACCAGCTGGCCTGGGCATCACTGGGCCAATACCTTGTTCTTTATCACTAGTGAATACTTGTGCACAGCTTGCACACACAGCAGAACCAAGAGGTTCCAAAGGGAGTGATAAACATGCCTGAGAAAGTCACTATTTGGAAATAAAAAACCCTGAAAACCACCCGGATTGTTAGGAACTTACTTAGGATTTGTGGAAATGGTGTGATTCCAAATCTGGGACCCACCTTCTGGAAAACACCAATGGCTGGGATGGGGGGGACTCATTCCACAGGGCAGCTCCCCCCTGAGTGCTCCAAAAGGGACATCAGAGGGAAAAGCATCCCCAGGGTAGTGGAAGGAGCCCACCAGGACCCCCAGCACATTCCCAGGCTTTGGCTGGGATCTGCACAACAGCCCCAACACATGGAATTGCCTCTTGCCCCTGAGCACAGAAGGAAGCACAAGAAGAAAGCAAGGCAGGCAAAAAAAAAAAAAAAAAATAAAGAAACAAATAAATATAAACAGGAATCTGGGGTAAAGAGACAAAGAAGAAGCAAAAAAAAAAAGGAGGAAAATCAAAGTATGAGCAAAGAGTGACTGCACTAAAGGGGAAGAGCTGATAGAGGGAAATAGAAGCAGATTTAGTGTGTTCTGTTCACAGGGCCACACGTATCTTTGTTTAACAGGTTATGCTGCCTCCAGCATTCCCTGGGTGTCTGCCAGGGATCTGGGCTGCTTCTCCACACAAACAAATGGGATTGATTAAATTCTATTGCACTCTCCAGGATTTCTATAGGCACACGTCCTCTGTGTTTACAATGCAGAGATCTGGCCCAGTTCCTCCTAGAATAACTAACACAAAAACCCAAGGTTTTTACAGCCTGGTCAATCTTCTAGGAGTTTCCTCCAAAGACAGCAGCTCCTGGATTTGCTTGGCAATTAGCCCCTGGATCAGGTGAGTTTGCCCTCCAATCCAGTACAAAAATACTCAGGCAAGACTGTGACACTGGGGGTTGCTTTTTCCTTCTTCTTTTTTTTTTTTTCTTTTCTTCTTTTTCATCCCTTTCTTCTTTTTCCTTCTTTTCTTTTTCCTTCTTCTTTTTCCTTCATTTTCATCGACCAGGCTGCCTTGGAGAGGAATGGTTGGTCCTGGAGCTAGAGAGCACGGAAAAGCTCAGGCAGAAGGGAAGAGGATGCTGCCAATGAATCCCTTAAATCAGTAATTTCATGGCCCCACTGTTGGCATTCCCTTTGCAAAGGGCTGTGGGATGAGGTTTCCCTCCAGCCACTCTCCATGAGCCTGTGGGCTTTTCTGTCTAGAAAACATCAGTGCAGAGGAGCTGGAACAAGCACTGCAGCTTTTCTGGATGTTCTTCCTTGATATCTTTCTCTTGGATAAAACCCACCTGAATAAAAACCCACCCAGCTGGATATGGGGGATGTTTGCTGGGGGTGTAGCAGGGCCCTGGAGCACCAGCTGGGCTGCTCCAGCCCCAGAACCCTGGGATGGTTTGGTTTGCTTTTCCCCCAGATCTCTCCCTACACCTTTCCCTCAAGCTCATCCCACAGCCTCAGCTCTCAGATCAAGTCAGGAGGGCCAGGACAGCTCCTGCTCAGGCTTCTCCTGGAAAGGGATCCCTGTGAGATGTCCCCTCACCATCCCAAGGGTTAGGCAGCAAGGAGATCCTTGCTCAGCAACTTCACCCTGTGCAGCACAGGAGCTGGGAAGAGGGAGAGAAGGGTGGGAGAAGTGCACTCATGGGAGTGATGCCAGCATCACAGAGGGGATGAAGAGAAGTTTTGGATCATCCTGGTTTGCCCAGAGATGATTTCTGCCCCCCAGGACAAGGAGACACAATGCTGGGAGCTGCCTAAGAGCAGGCAGGCAGCATCATGGCAGTGCCAGGAGGCAGCTGGAGCTGCTGGCACTCGTGTGCACCCTCACTGACCCTGGCAGAAGCAGCACCCACACTGGGGTCAGGAGAGAGGTTTCCCCACCTCAGAGCCCTCAGCAACCAGGAGTGGGGTTGCTCATGAAGCCCCCACCCTGTGTGACAGTGCTGTGACCCCTGGCCAGGCAGGGACAGCTGCTGGGACAGGACTGGGGAGAAGGACCTGGGAGCTACAAAAGTTCCTTATCCCTTCCCATCAAATCCAGTTGCTCTTTCTGATCCAGGAAGCATCTGTCTGGATGAAAATGACACTCTGGGTTATTATTCTTCTTCTGCATGGGTAAGTTTTCAAGGTTTATATGGCAAACCCCACTGCTTCCTCCTCATTGTCTATTTTCTTTTTGGTAACAGGCTGTGCTTTGGCAGGGATAAAGCCCTTGAGAATGGCCATATTAGTACAGAAATGTGTGGGAGGAGGGTGCCAGAAGAAGCAATTTTGAGCTAAATACACACTGCAGCTTCAGCAGAGGGTCCAAAGCACTGATGAAAGACAAGGAGGTCACTCCATCCCCTCCCTCTGCCACCATCCTATTTAACATCATCTGTGACATGCTTCCCAAAACTTTCCAAGAGCCTCCTTGAGCAATTCCAGAGGAAGTCTGTGTGTAGGCAACATGAACAGAGACATGGTGCTGAGACTGGTGCTGAAAGGGTTTTGTAGCTGAAAGCAACCCCAGGTCAGGATTTCAAGAACTCCTCTGCCTCTTGTGACTGGGGTGTGCAATGTTTCCAAACCAGTAAGTTAAAAAAAAACAACAACCCATGAAGAAAGTGATGCATGTGGGATTTGCAAGCCCTTTTCCAGATCTTTGGGATGGGAAAAGCTCCCACAGGATTCAGCTGCAGAGGGACCAGACCTGCACATGGTACAGATGGCAATTCCCTCATCCACAGCAGCACCAGGGCTGGGAGCAGGAGCCAGAAGCCTCTCCTAAACCTGCCTCCCATTGCCAGATCCCCAGCTGCTGGAATTTTTGCCCATGCTGCAGCAGGAATCTGGTGAGATCCAAAGCCCTCAGGAAGCTGCTTTGATTCCCTGACCCCTGGAGCAGCTCTCAGGTTCAAGGAGCTGCCTCCAGAAGAGATAAATACGGAGCAGAGCTGGCACTGAGGGCACCACCTCTCCTCAGGACATGTGGCAGAGGGGACATTTTTTGTTGCTGTCTCACCATTTTCCTAAGAACATGCCAAGATTTCTTCCTCCCCTTTGCTCAGACCAACTGTTCCACAGCTCCCAGGCTGAGAAGTACTGATGTTCCCTAATAAATCAGCAATCCCACATCACTCCACACCTGACCCAGACTCTTCAGGATGGGGATGTAAGCAAAAATCTGAAACAGCCATCAAGAGGAGGGGCAGGCAGGGGACACAGGACATTAAAGACACTGCTTTAGCAACCAAAGCTTCCTGAAACACCCCCAAACACACACTCAATCCCTTCTTCCCCTCCTCCTTCCTCAGTTTTCCAAGCTGTCTGGAGCTTGTGGCCTTCCTGGTGACACTGCAGGAGTCCTGGTGACAAGGCAGCCTGATTTAATGTGCATTCTGCTTTCAAGAGTGGGCTTTGGGAAAACGTAGGAGATCTGATATTAGAGTTTGTGCCCTGGAGGGAAATTGCTTTTAAAATTTTATTACTGAGAATTTGGCTTGTGTCTTTGAAGCACTGAGGCTTCCAATGCTACTGAACCCCTTGGACCAAAACTCTGCCTCGGAAGGAGTCAAAGGCTGGGAACCACGGGGGGAGTGGATCAAGGGTTGGACTTGATGATCTCTGAGGTCCCTTCCAACCCAGCCAATTCTATGATTCTATGAAAGGCAATTTTCTTTCTGTCTTCTCTGGATGAACACATTCATCTTTTAGGGATTGTTGTTTGGGTTTTCTGTCTGTGCTTATACCAAGCCTAAAATCCCACAGTGCTTTAGAGTTGAATGGGAAATGAGGGTTATGGGTTTCTGCTCCTGCAAGGCATGCAGGACTGGGAATGACAGCTGCTTTCATGGTAAGAAAAGGAGAAATATTCAGCCAAAAGGCAGCACAGCTCATAAACTCACAAATGCAGACAGGCTCAGCAATTATGAACTTGCTACAAAAAACATCAGCAAGTTATTAAACCCCAGGTCCAGGCATTTTCTCCTAATATTAAATGATGGAAGCAAAAGGGCTTCCAGGCTCATAGTTCTGCTCCCTTGCCTGTCTTATTTCCATGGATTCTGGATAACCTCTCCTCTTCTTTTAACAAACCCTGTATTGTCCCAAAGGGATTTTCTCTCCTCCTGCTGCTATTTCAGCTTCTAGTTCAGGTTTTGACAGGACTCTGCAAGGACAGGTGATAACCATGGCTTGTCATCAGGAAACTGCAGCCAGCTCTCCAGCTCAAAGATGCATTTGCTACTATGACCTTCCATGCAGAGGGAATTTCTGAATAAATATTATGTGCAGGGGAAAAAAAAAAAAATCCTTAAGTGCAGGGAAAATAAGACAGATACACCAGAAAAAGGACAAAAAGAGGCAGCTCCTGAAGAGGTGATGGAAGGAGCTTTTTTCCCTTCCCTTCTCTCTCTGCCTGGGCTGGCCACGTATTTCTCACCTGCACAGCAAGTGGAAGGAGATGATTTGGAGAGATTCTGGTGGATTTTTGGTCCCTGTGCTCCCATCCTCATCCCCAGTTCCCACGGCCTCCAAGCAGTGACACTGAAAATAACCAGAGCAGCCCAAGGGCCACGGAGATGAACTCCTAAGTATTTAGATTATTAAACTGCACCTCCATAAATCTCTCTGATCCTCTGCCACAGGAGAGGGTCTGGGGTGTTAAATAAATAGTAAATTTCAGAGGATTTGGTAAAATCAGGATTGTTGTTACTTTTCCATTCCAAGAAGACTGATCTTGGTTATAATTATCCCAGCTACATCCCCTCTTTTCTCATACACTGATAAATGAAGCATTTGCTCTCACAAATGCCTCTCCTTGCCCTGATGTATGCAAATGTGTTCCAGATGGATGGAGAAACCTTTTTCTTTTTTTTTTTTTTCTTTTTTTTCTTTTTTTTTTAACACTTGGTAAGCTATTTCCAGGCAGCCAGTGGGCCAGAGCACCAGCAGGTGTAAAGCAGCAGAGCTCTGCCAATTTACTCCACTCCTTAGAGCAGGTGAGAACCTATTCCCCTGCTTTCTCAGCTTCAAATAACATCTTGCATATAGGTGATCTTCCTTGAGAAGTGTCCCATAAATGAGTGATGTAAGAAAACAAAAACCCAGCAGACAAACACAAAGAGAGTAATTGCACAAATCACTTAGGGCAGGCAAGGCAGCTCCTGCCTGCCAGCTCCTGGAAAAAGCCACTTTAATTAGGCTGATTTAAATGCAGACAGGTTTGGTTGTGTTGTGTTTTGCTCTTCTTTTAATTTCAACCAAGGTCTTTGTACCAACCAGAGTTGACCTCCAAGAGTCCTCATCCAAAACCTGTCCTTTTCCTCCACTTATAGAGCAAGGAGAGAGGGAAGAGCAAGCAGAGGAGAGCCCAAAGGAACCCTGCACTTCCAATGCTTGATGAAGGGAGCCAGGGATGCTGTCAAGATGGAAAAGGTCAGTGCAGCCCTCTGGAGGAATAAATCCCCCCCCTGCCTTGCTGTCCTTTTCCCCCTCTGATCCCATTTTCCTTGCCTGGGAGCTGTGTCCCTTCCCAACATCTGTTCCCATGAGATGCTCAAGCACTTTCACATGGAGGATGCAAACAAGAGACCCTCTGGCCAGCATCAGTTTTAACCTCTCTGCCTCCCATCCCTGTCAGCACAGACAAGGCAGGATCTCAGAGCTCCTCTCTGGAAATAAAATGGATTAATGCTTGTTTTTAACTGCCAGAAAGACACAGTAGAAAAAGCCACGTGGGTAGCAGTGACTGGCAAGGGGAAGAAGTTGCTTTCTAAGCCCCAGCACATTTCAGGCTGCTCTGTGCAAGGGGGAGATGAGGACTGGTCATGGGGAAGGAGGTGTAAGTATTTCATTAAGGATGGCTCCCCAGGAAGCTGAATGGTCCTGGAATGGTCTTCCAGCACCTATTATTATTTGACATTTTTAATCTGAATATTATTTGACAGCTTGTGCTACCTGCACATCACCTTGTGTCCACCAGCACCTCTGGCCACCACCTCCCAGCCCCCAAACCTGCTCCCTCTTCCCAGCAAAGTCCTCTGCACCCATGTGCTGTATGTCAAACCAGAAGATGACTGTCTCAGGACATGATTCCAAAGCCTTAAAAACTTGTGTGCATAAAAAAATACAGCTTTGTGCAGAACTACTGTATTGTGAAGCCCTGAGACTGTTGTGAGCAGGGTGATCAGTCATGCCAAAAACTGCAGGAAGAGGCTTTGCAAAGCAAAAGCCAACTCCCCACCTCTCTACATACTTTAAAGATGACAAGCAAGTCAAGTGTTTGCTCCAACATCTCAACCAGCAAGCAAAACTAAGGAGCTCTGTCTGCAGGAATAAAAGGCAGCTCTTCTAGTGTGTGCCTTGCTTGCCTTTGTGTCAGCTCCATTAATTCCCCATGAAATGATGGCTCTGTGACACAGCAGCTGCCCTCCAGCAGGACTCCCATTCACTGCTGCCCCACAGGAGATTTATTCCAGCTGTTTAGGTTTAGGTCCTTACCTTTCCCATGATCAGTCCAGTGAGGCTGCACTGAATAAAAAGTAGCGGGGATCACAAGTTTCCCAGTCTAACTGCAAATAAAGATTCATCTCTCAGACAAAAAGGCTTCAACCTTTCCCCTGAAAAATGAGCAAAACGTGGAAAAACTGTGCAAGCTCCTCTCTACTTAATTTTAGAAGAGGATGCCAACTCCTGACCCTGCCTGGGCTATCATCTGCCTTCCTTGGGCTCAGCTGATGCCAATGAAACACCTTGGCAACCTCAACCAGATCATTTCCCAGCAGACAACCAGAAACATCCTGGTGCTGAGTCAGAAAAACCCTGCCCAGAGGCTGCTGCTGAGTGAAAAGCAGCTCACCTGGGGCTGCTGCTGGGGTAGGTGGCTCTGAGCTGGCTTGTCTGCAGGAAAAGTTTCACTGCTGGGATGATCCAAGAACATCAAAACCCCCAAAGAAAGGCTGGGCATGCCTGAACACTCCTCAGTTTGCAGCCAAATCAATTGGTTTCATATTAGATGAGACATGGCTATGGGAAAACTCTTCCCCTCTTCTCATTCTTGGGTTAAAAATGCCCAGCACTATGCATGAAATCAGCTCTTGCCACAGTGTTTACACAGCAACAGCAGTTTTTTCAGCTTCATTTGGGACTCAAGAGACCAAAGACTGCCCAGAGTTGTGCTCTGGGCATCTCTGCTCTAACAGCATCATAAATATGTGATGAGAATTTAAAAGGCAGAAGGAAAACAGATCATGGAGCCACCCTGTCTAAATATCACACCCAGTTCTCACCCTCTGAAAAGAGCTCCAGATTCCAGTGTGGCCTCTTCAATGCCAAGGTAAAGGTGTTGTCTTTAGAGGATGAGCACAGGAGTGGCCTGGAAGTATCCAGAAGGAAAAACCCATCAAGTTTCAGAAGGAAAAGTGCCTACTGCACTGATAACAGCCCAGCATTTTTGGAAAGAAGACAATGAAGCTTAGCACAGAAAGACAAGGAAACTTGGTTCAAGCAATCTGAAATCAGAACAACACCACCAAGGTCATCCCTGCCACTTGAGCATAGATTTTGATCCAATTCCAGAAGGTCAGCCTGCACAAAGCTGCTGTTAAGCATCACAGCTGAAACCAAGGGAGGTCCTTCAGTTCCTGGACACCTCGGATGCTTCCATGGCCACCAGGAGCAGTATCCCTGCATTTCCAAGGCTAAATCAGGCAGATTCAAACCATAACTGTGACTCATTGCGTGGTCTGATGCTCACAACCTTGACTGTAACTCAGTACCTTTCAGCACACCTAAAACCACCCCAAAATTGTCATCTTTAGGGAACATGCTCTGCCTGAATGGGACCTTTCCTGCTCCAACCATCTCCCCTCAAATTATACACAATGTGTTCTCTTTCCAACATCCACGTCCTTCTCCATTTTGGGGTCTTGTCTTCCCCATTCCCTCCTTCCCTGATCCATGGCCACCGTGGATGTGCTGCCTGCTCACCCATAGCCACACACATTTAACACTCCTGCCCAGAAAGCAACAAATTTGGAAGCTTTTCCAACTTCCCCTCCAGATGATGTCACCCTGGGCGGGTGCCAAGCTGGGGAGTGAGAATCCTTCACTTCAGGGTCAGACATCCTCCTATTTTTAGGCTTGATTTCAGTGTCAGGCAGCCAGCAGCCCAGCTGAACACTTCATGTTATTCAGCTGCAAAGCCCTGCTGGGGTCTGAACAAAGCTCAGCTGGGTGGCAGGTGAAGGGGCTCTGCAGCACAGGACATCCCTCTGAAGGCCACCAGCAGCTGCTCTGCTTGACATGGTGCTTCAGCAGCTCACACCAAGATAAAAAAGCCCACTCCAGGCTCCCTCCCATCCTCCCCTAAGTGCAGCTGTAATCCCATAACCAGGGTCTGAATCCGATCTCACGCTGCAGGGAGCTGTGTCCTGCCTTGTGTAGCCCTCTGGAAATCTGCACTGAGAAACCCATCTCCTCCAGTACAAACTGGGAACAGGCAGGCTCCCAGGGGATGGGGAAGGAGGCCCTGCAGATGCATTGTGCAAAGCACAGGGTGTTGTGCAGCCTCTGAGCTAACGCACACTCGGAGCTGTGCAATAAAATGCACACAGTGGGGTAAGCACCATGCAACAAACCTGGCCAAGAAACCCTTCCATAATGACTGGAGGGAGTCCCTGAAGGTGCCACAGAAGTTGTGTTCACACAGGAATACGTCTATGGAGTGGGAACACCATTTAGCAGAGTATCACTGGCCCAGGTTTCCCAGAGAAGCTGTGGCTGCCCCATCCCTGGCAGTGTCTCAGCCCAGCTGGGATTTTCTTGGAGCAACCTGGGCTCTGGGAGGTGTCCCTGCCCATGGTGTTTTCTAAGCCAAACCAGTCTGGATTCCATCAGCTGATCTCACAGGCCCATTTTAGACCTAAGTCAGAGGAGAGTCAAGAAGGGGAAAGCTTTTGAGATGCTCACCCCAGAGGGACAGCGTGTGCAGTGGGTGCAGCTGGCAGGCAGTGGGTCTCCCCAGCCCTGCTCCCCACAGCCCTGAGACTCATCCTTGCTTTTAAGGAGGACGAGGGCTCAAGCTGAAAGCCCTGGCAGAGGACACAGACCCCATGCACTAACCCTTCGTGGGGTTTTACAGCTGCCTGTGAACACGCAGGGAAACCGAGGAGGCAACGTGGACGCTGTCGACAGTGACTGAAACCCCCAGATGAGTGAGAATTGTCATTGTTTCAGGGCTAAGTGTGAACCTGACTCATGTCCCAGCACCAGCAGCAAGCTGTCCCTATTCCCTTTTCTCACATGAAGCTTGCCCATGAACACTGACACGCAGAAGACCCAAAGCTGGCACTGCTGGCTGCTTTATTTTTAACACCAAGCAAGCCACATCATGCTTCCCAAAGGGGATAAAAAGCAGCCACCAGCCCAAGCCTGGCAGGGACAGGAGGGACAGCAGTCCCTGTGTCCAGCACCACAGCTCCCCAGCATGTTTATGGTGTGAGCAAGAGAGGCCAAGGCAGCAGATTAAATTTCAGACAGATAGGAAACCATTTGCTCCGAGGGAGTTACATCAGCAGCTGACTTGGCCTGCCTCTCTCTTGTTTGCTTCTCTCTGCTTTGGAAAACAACACTCTGCTTTGGTTTTATCAATCAGAGCAGCCTGTCCTTCTGCTGAGAAGACTCCATCCACCAAGTGAGCTGGGATGACATTTAACCACAGGAGGAAAAAAAAAATAAAAAAGATGCAGAGAAGAGGAACCCCTGTTTTAAAAAAGGAAATCTCCAGTGAAACCACAATTACCCATTTGTCCCAGCTCTGCCACTTCTGCAGCACATTTCAACACACTCATTAGCATTTTTTATGGAAATAAAGTAGTTAGCCATTGGTATGGCATTCATCATGGCTGTCAAGTGTTGGACAAACTCATACAGCTCAGCATTCTGCAAGTGACAAGTGTTGAAAAACAGTGCTGGGCTCTGCTGGCTCCCAGGACTGCTTTGCTGTTGAATTCTACTGCAGGAATTATGCTGGCACTGAGAAGAAGTCTCTGAAGATAAAAAATAGGCAAGGAGCTGCTTTCTGTCTTGTCTCATAGACTGGGAGGGAGGCTGGGGGTCTGGCAGGAGCCAGAGGTGGTCTGTGAGCCTGCAGGTCCCCTGGGACAGGGAGCTGAGGGGAGGGCAGGGGGGTCTGCAGGGACAGTGGGTGCTGTGCAGGAGGTGAACACCCTCTGGAGAAACCCTGGAGAGTCCCTGAGCTGTCTCCTTGCAGGCAGTGCAGACACCACCACCTGAGGTTATAAGTGATGTTATCTTCAGGGAGGAGAGAAACACAGATGCCTTGGACCAGCCACAGGCTCTGGGGTTACTTGGGAAGATGCAGGAATGAACACGACTGTGTCAGGTGGAGAAAAGCTGCCAGCTCAGCCTGGCATGAATAAAAGAAGAAAAAAAAATGGCCATTAACTTTGGATGCCTTTCAGAGAGGCTCTGGAAGTGGTTTAGTCCCATGGACCTCACCTGAGCCAGGTGCCCTCCCAGCTCCCACTGCCTCTTGCTTCTGGTGGCTGACACTGGGGCCACCTCCTGCTCCTCCTCCTGTAGCCCTTTATTTATTTATTTACTTATTTGTTATTTTAGCAGCTTCAGAGGAGGAGAAATGGAAACCTTTCAGGCAGCTGTCTCTGCTCCTGCGCGTGTTGTGGGGATGCAAAGCAAGAGGGGAAGCAAAACTGCAGCAGCAGAGGTTGATGTGGTCACTACCAGCCTGATCTGCAGAATAATGCAAACTGCTTTCTTCCAAGGGGTTTAGGATGGGATGAGACCAGGGCTGAAGATGAGAGTCAGGCATTAGGCAGATAGAGAGAAGGACTGGCAGGACTGTGGGGTAATCCTGTATTTCCTCACTGACCTGATCCATTCCTCTCTTATTCACCCTTGCCCCTATTCTCATCACAGACTGATCTCTTTTGGGATATTCAGACTGATTTTTTCAGAGCAGCAATGAGCATATGTACAGCACTCACCATGGCTCTGGCTGGAGCACATTCTGCCCCCTCAAGGTTCCTTATGGTACCAGCAAATAAATTAATATGCTACTAAAAAGCAAATAAACTCCCATTTCTCTTTGGGACTGAAGAGAGTTAAATTTATAGATTAGCTACAACATAGCAGAACTCTCTATCCCTTCTTGCTCCTGTTGTAAGTGTTTATAGCTGAGTGATAATCTGCATTTAGAATGAAACAGAATAGTTCAGCTGGAAGGGACCTAAAACAGTCATGTAGTTCAACTGGTATTTCTAATATAAATCAGTAACTTCACTGGGAAGCAAACACTTAGCTATGCTCAGTTAAGGAAAGTGAAATACTCAAGACACACCAAAGATGATTCTTTAGAGTCAGAGGATTAAATCTCCTGCTTCCCAAGTTCACCACTTGTAGCTCAACAACTTGTATTTCCACTGCAATTTATTTTATGTTGGGATTGGTGATACCCTGAAAAGTGGATGGTTGGATTGTACCAGCACACCATGGCAGCAAGAAATTAAACCTTCTCATAGGCCAAAGCACCAGGCACTAAAATTGTTATTTCTGTGTCTGGATATTTGAATATATTGGGAAAACTTAATGCTGTCATCAGGTGATTATGTGAGTGTGTCTCCTTTGAACCTCCTCTACAAAGCCTGTTCAAAGATTACAGTTACCAAATTGTGGCCAAGAAATTGATGAACACGTGTGAAGAAGATCCTCACGTGGACAGAAAACTGTGATTTGGATGTGCAATAAATAGTGAGTAAGGCTGTGCCTTAAGATTGACTGCAACCAGCTAAAATGAGAACCAACTTGCTGACACTAGGTTTTAATAAGCATTTCTGAAGCTATTAACTAATGTGAATTATAACACAACTTTTTACAATAGAAATATGGTTTGGGAGTCTTTCCACTTAATATTTGAAACAGGCTTAATTATCAGGACCAGGAGGCCATTGAAATGTCTCTGATTCTGTTTCAGCACAAAGGGAGTGTCTCTGTCAGTCCTCACTACACACTTCTGGTATGTTCCATCAAGACCCAGGAGATGTGAACAAACCAATAAAATTGTTCTTCTTGGCTGGGGTTAGTAACACAGTGAGCAAGAAAGTGAGGGTGGGGGGATGCTGCTTCCCTGCAGAGCAGTAGGATGTGACTATTCCCTTGCAGAAGATGTCATGAGGGTTCATGTCCCATGACAGTGACAGCTGTGAATTTATTAATGGGTGGGAACTTTAAGAATAATTTTATAAATTCATTGAGGAAGTTATTACAAAGACCCACCCTGTTTTTCTCAATCCTTAATCAGCTGACAATGGCAGCCTGCAAGACCTTCCTTCTGTCACAACTTTTGTCTTGGCCACATCTGGATTTTTCTCTTGGCAAGCTGATTTTCTAGAAATCTATACAAATTCTGTCTTTTGTCTTCAGTCAGATAAGAGGAAAAGATCACAAGCCACTTTATTATTCTCAGAGGATAATTATGAAGTGGGGAAACTGAAAAATGGCTACATGAAGTAACTTGACCTGAAGAACAGTGGCAGAGCTGGAGAGAGATGGATGCTCTGGTGGAACCCTGGCCTTTTATCCTCCATCCCTGGGTGATCCTTTATGTCCATAACAAAGGAGCTCAGGGATGTTGCTGTATCAGCCATGGGATGGAGATAAATCCCCAATGAAATGAAGAAAACCTCATGTGGATACTCAGGTTTTCTTACAAAGCAAAGCCTGCAAATCACAGCAAGGAGAAAGGGGTAGGTAGGGAGTTTTTCTTGCCATCACCTGCAATTTGATGAGCTGACACACCTGAAAGCTGATTCCAATTTTGAAGAGAGACAGCTGGAAGAGCCACAAAGTAATTTCTCTCTGCTCTGACTTGCATGAAACGAAAGAGGAACAAGGGCATTATGCAGCATTGCAGAATCAATAGTTATTGTGGAAATTATTGGTTTGATGTCAAGGCCAATTAGCTGCAAGTGGAATTAGCACATACCCTGTGCAAGTTCTTCCCAGCTGGGAAAGGTGTTGGCTGTGAAGGGCCTCCACACACACACACACACACACACACACACACACACACACACACACAGGTGTGACACAGAAACTTGGTAATCAGCATCAGATTTCCCAATGCTGGAAAACCCCACACCAGTTTCTTCTCTTGGCACACAAGTCTGCAGCAATGGCTTCATCTGTCCTGTAAAAGGGACAAAGTGAGAGAAGGGACAATCCTATGGACCAGACTGACCCTCTGTATTTGGATTTTACACCAAATAAAGGCTACACTTGGCCAACCCAACCACTCAGCCCATGCTGGAGAGCCATGCTGAGACCAACTCAGAACATCACCTTCTCTCCACACCTTTCCCCTGCAGCCATGACTTGTGCCAACAGAAGTTTTATTCCATGTTGCAGCTGGGATTTATGACATTCCATGGACTGATCTACACCATGCCTGGTTGAAAAGAGCTCAACATTTGAGATGAAATCCTGATGGAGGATTAAGTGCTTTAGAGAAGACAAGCACAGATGCAGGAGTGAGGAGCATGCAAAGCTTGTCATACTAAAGGAAATCTACAGCTACATCTCTACAGTTTTTCATACATTTTCGTTTTAATGCACAAAAGAAGTGAGACAAAGGAGCTGATTTTCAGGACCTCTGTGCACAGTGGTGTAAAACAATGTTTTTGCAGCTTACCCCACACTTTGAACCCACCCTGGGAGCAGCCAGCACTGCAGAAACCCTTGCAGATGTCAGCTGGAGGTTGCCTGCCCTACAGAAAACCTCTCCACCCCTGCCTGCTGCTGAAATCTCCATCAGCAGATCCACAGATTCTTCCCATAAAAAGCTTTCAGGGCCAAAGGGGACTTTTCCTTCTAGGTTATTAAAGCAAGTAAAATGCACCAAGTTGCTCTGCAGCCTGTGATTGCTGAAGTGCCTTTGAAACACCAACAAGCAGGACAGTAAACCATGATTCAAGCCATCTTTCCTGCTGGGATGCATAAACCTTTGGTGGGACACAGGCTTCAAAGATGTTCCTACAAACTGCACTGACCCCTGAAAGAAGAGACAGAGAAGGAGGAGAGAAGGTGACAATCTCTGCCAGGAAGGGACAGCATTTAGGTGAGACCAGAGGGGTCCAACAGAGCTGCTTGGATGAGCAGCAGAACAACATGCAGAATGTCTTCACTGGTATAACTTGTGCAAATAATGTCATTTCCACAGAAAATGCTGTGAAATGCACCTGCAGCAGTTCCTGGGGGTAGTTCCTCTTTTCTTTGTTATTTGATTCTCAAATCAGCTGAAGCAAGGCAGCACCCTTAGGGTGGCAATGGAAAAAATTGTTCATGGGTGAAGAAACCCAGAGAGAACTCATCTGGGGTGATCACCCATGTCCTGAGCTGCAGGATGGACTCTCAGAACTGAAACCTTTGGAAATCCCACTGCAACAAACCCAACAACCTGAGCCTTTTGTGCTTTCCTTCTGCAAAAGCAGCCTCAAGCCTCGAGGACCCGAAGCTGTGGCTAAGGCTGAGGTGATGGTGCCATCCAGAGGTCCTTGGGTGTAGAACAACAAGAGAGGATGTGTGCATCATTTTATACTTGAAACCAGCCATGGAATAATTAAATTTGCTGTTATTCCTCATTTCATTCATTTGTTTGGGTTTGGCTGAGGTTTTGATTTTTTTCCCCATCTCTCTCAATATTCACTGCTTCAATTTTCCACGTGTACAAAAATCAGTCATTCTCAAAACCAGCTACAGCTCTGACCTCTCTTGGCAAACAGGAGTTACTTCACTTGACTCACAATTGCTAACACCAGGACTGGCTTAATCTCAAGAGACACTCATCTGTGTTTCACTCCCACACCATCAGATTTGGTTTCAGGTAACAACCACCACAGGCTGCAACAGGAAATGGAACAGTGGAAAACAATCTTGTTCCCCATCTAGAACAGCTGAGGACTCCCTTTCAACTCTGAAACTGTGACTCAGACTTGATAGAAGAAAATGTTTTTTCCAGCATCGGATTCTACCTATTTTTATGTGTGTGTGTATAGAGTTTATGTCAGTCACCTTAATAATGTGGATGCAGCATCACCTGGGACCTTCCTTGGGATGTCACAGGAGACGTTTGTTGAGTAGCAAAGGTGTAATTCACCCTTGTGAGCAGAGCTGTTTCCCTCCCTGACACCTGGATCCGTGTGTCATTAAGATGTAGATTCACAAAAAGGTCCCCTTAATATCAGAATAAATTCAGCCATTAAATCCTTGTTTTCTCCTTTAGGAAATTAATGGGATGACACAGGTTACAGACAACTCCAAGAGCACAAAGTATATAGCTGCTTTTTAAATCTTTGGGGTTTTTTGTGCTTTATTCAACTAGATAACTGATTTTGAGATGTAATATCTTAAAGGTGCAAAAATACCCCAAATGCAACACACTTATACCTGTCTTTTTTTTTTTTTTTTCATAAAGCATCACTTGCTGGCCCACTAGAACTGAGGCACTGGGTATTACTCTATCACCTTACATAAACCAAAAGCAGAACTGAGAAACAGCCTGACTTGAAAGCTAACAAAACAGCTTTTCATTTAACCTATGGAAAGCACCATTCTCACTTGCTGTATCCCTTCCAAAAAGCAGGTCCTTCTTTTACAGTCTCACGATCTGAAAATCAAGGAATAGATGGTGCTGCTGGACCATGCCCAGTGCCATGAGGCTTGGTCAGGTTGAAGAGGTGAAGGTTCAGGGGAGCTTTAGAGTGTTATGGAACCCAAATGTTAAATGTAGGGACCAACATCTGCTCTGCCTCAGGAGCTGACCTCAAACCTAACCTGGCCTGAGCATCAGATGATGGCTTCATTTTGCTTCATTTTCCACCAAGCAACCCTGCACCATGCCCTGGTTGTAAGTGCTCTCAGGTCACCTCTCTGCAGCTCTTGGCTCAGGGAAAGCAGACATGGAGACACCTCCATGGAGAAGGTTTTGGAAGGTCATTTGGAAGAGGTGAGTGAGGCTGGAAAAGCTCCCTGGAAAGACAGGAAGCAGAGAAACAGCTCTTGCATCCCAGGCATCTGAGTGTTGAATACGTGTCTGGGGGAAATAGCAGACATATGGAGTCCATCACAAAGCTGTGAGATATGACCCTCAGAGAGCACTGAATTGACAGTCTCATTTTATCATCTTAACCCTGCTAGAAGTTTCAGACATGTCTTCTATCAAGTGTAGAACACTTCCACGCAGCAGCAAAACAAAAATAAAGAAGCAAAACCCAAGAAACACACCAGTTCTGTGCACTGGGATGAAAAAATTACAGCAGTAATTCAACAGAAAATATTTCTTTAAGAGATCAAAGACACTATGTCCTCCCCTTCCTGCCACTTTTATACACAAAAATGCTCTCTGCAAATCCAAACTACTGCACAAGGTGTTTGTTCAGACAAGTAGAGGGGTATCCTGATGATAAATTTGTGCCATCAACAGCAAAAAGATCTGCAAAAGCAGGAGAAAAAAAACCTGCCCTTGCCCATTGACTCTGAACGCAAACCAGCTTCCAAAGCACAACTCCATTTCTTCCAGAAATTAAGATGTTGCAAGAAAATTAGAGCACGGTGTGGCAAAGAGAGAAGGGCAAAAATCATTATTTCCACTTATTTCACCTTTTTTTCCATGATTCCTGCAGGGTGTAGGTTGTGCACTGACCTGTACTTCCCTGTCCGCACCTGCAGAGCTCTCATCCCGCAGCGCTGGGCCCCGCCGACATCATTCAGGATATCATCTCCAATCATGATGGCCTGTCAGAACCAGGAAATACAGAAACATTGGCATTGAGTGGATTTTATTTCCCGCATACATCACACTCCTCTGACATCACAAATAGCTTGATTTGGGGTTTAATGCTGCCATCAGACAAATTAAACGAGACAACGTTGTCATCGCATTGATTACAAGTCACCCTCCCTTGAATGTAATTCATGCTGGGGCTCCTCGAGCAATGTGCTGGTGCAGTAAACATCTGCACAACTTGTAATCAATCCCAAAAAATCGAAGAATCAAAGTGATTTGGCACAGTTCAGAGGAAATGCTGAATTTTATGAAGTTAGTCCTACTCCGTTCCTAATGATGCATTTATGTTGTGCTCCAAGTGGTTTTAAGCTTAACTTCTAAACATTGCCTAAAAATTGTTCTTCTAAAAGCCAGCCAAAAGATTAAGCTTGTGATCCTACCCCACACTCTGGCTGATACAGAAATTTGGGAAATTACTAGAGAATCTAATTGATGTCTTTTGGCACAACGTGATATGGATGAGCACGGTTTGCGTTACACCCAGCTCAAGTCTACGCCAATGTTAATAAACTCAACTGAGTAGATCCAAAAAATAACTGAGAAAAGACCTTCAGGCTGTGCTAAAATTTGTCTGAGTGTCTGATGAAAACGTGCAGCACACTTGCTCACCTCAGAGCCCCTGTCAGTGTTAAAGATCTCTGTTAAATTGAAGCGTATCAGCCATGGGGTCTTATTAACAACTGCATCTTCAAAATTTCAAGTGCTTACTATACCCTGCATTAAAAAGTTTTACACTTCAAAGTTAAAAATGGTTGGTGGGGACTCATGTCATAGTTTGAACAAAAAACAGCATCTACACAAAGCAGTAATCTCTAAAAAATAAGCAAAAAACCAGCTTTCAACCTTCCAACCTTACACTGGAGAGAATGGAGGCAGCACCTAACACCAGGGAAACACACCAGCCTTGAAAATATATATTCATGTTCATCATGAAGTAGCTCCATCTTTAGCTACTTGATCTTCATCTTGTTTGCCTCCAACTCCCTGAGGGGGAAAAAGGCTGTGGGGAAGGAAGGAACCCTGGAAAATCCATGGGGGCACCCCAGGAGCAGACCTGCTCCCTAGCAGTAATTACAGCACTGGGTTCCCAAAAGCCTAAAAATTAATTTCCCCTTCTGAAAATGGGAACAAAAAGGACAGGACTTGTCAACCCACCAAGCAGTCCCTGTATTTTCTCCTGTCCAGGCAAGTTTTCCTGCAAGACACTCAGCAGCTCTGGAAGTGCAGGTGCAGCTGAGCAGTGATGCCTGTCCAGGCCAGCTTGTGGCACAGGCATACAAAAAATGTACTCCAGCCCCTGGGGATTGCACAGATTTACTATCAGTGAAGGGCAATAATCACTAGAGGAGGAGCAATTATTCCCAAATCATTTAGGATTTAAAAAATCATTGGCAAGAAGATAGAGGTCAAAAGGTGCCCTGCCGAGGGAAATAAAAAAACTCTACCTGTCAAACCTGGGTTTAACTTCCTCCCTGACTGCAATATGGTAAGAAGAGAGAGAAAGATTTAAAACTGAAAGGTCACTTATCCACTGAAAGCAAGAATTAGGAGATCCCTGTTCATGCTCAGATTTCACACAGGGATCATGCTGTTAATCTGGTCAATTATTCCATGGAAGTTACTTTTGTTTTTTAGATTGGCTAAAAATTTACTAAAAAGAAAGGCAAAAGGCAGTGAGACAGTCTCTCTGGTTTTAAGGCAAATCATCACAGAATTCAGGCTGTAATTTCTATTCCCTAAACCTGAAAGCTGGGGGGAGATGGAGTGTGTAGCTGTACACATGCAATGATCACAGAACAGTTTGGGTTGGAAGATCACCCAGCTCCAATCCCTTAGTAAAAAAAACACAGTGAAAGTTGAGTGAAGTTACTGCACCTGAAGAGTGCCCATCAAACTCAAGCCAGATAGGCTGGCATAATGGAGGAGATGACCATGACCTTCAAGAATTTTTGGGTGAGAAGGCATCATACAATCCCCACTGGATAAGATCACTGTCATGGTCAGGAACCTCACTGGTTCCTCACCAAGAAGCCTTCAGAGGTGCTAGTAGGGTGGTGAACAGAAACCTAAACCTCCCCTGGCACAACTTGAGACCCTGCCCTCTTGTCTTGCTGAGAGTTGCCTGGGAAAAGAGCCCAACCCCCCCTGGCTCCAACCTCCTTTCAGGGAGTTGGAGAGAGTGATGAGGTCTCCCCTGAGCCTCCTCTTCTCCAGCCTCAACACCCCCAGCTCCCTCAGCCTCTCCTCATAGGATCTGTGCTCGAGTCCCTTCACCAGCCCAGTTGCCTCCTTTGGACCTGCTCCAGCACCTCAATCTCCTTCCTGAGCTGAGGGGCCCAGAACTGGACACAGGACTCAAGCTGTGGCCTCAACAGAGCTGAGCACAGGGGCAGAATCCCTTCCCTGGACCTGCTGGCCACGCTGTTCCTGAACCCAGTGAATGCTCCTAGAGTCAAACAGATTTATGCCTAACTTAAGCTAAATGTGCCAGGGATGTAAGTAAATAAAGCTTACACACAATCTTGATTAACTTATTAACTCCTTAAGAAATACAATGTATTTACTTTTCTCCCTATTCTCCTAGGCCTGGTAATCTCCAAGGCTTCAGGATCCCATAGTACTTTTAATTAAAAGTTTATACCTTGGAACTACTAGCTCTGCAAGCACCAAAGTGCATCTCACGTCCAGCAGGACAGGTGACACAAAAGGTGACACCCAACCCCCAGGGCAGGTTTCCACAGGCTCCAAGGTTTCAGCAGGATTTGCAGCCTGAAATTTCACTTGGCCACTCGACTCCTCTTTCTGAGATGGCAAATCTTGGTGGGGGGGACAGCAGGAGGGTGGTAAATCCCTTGTGCCAGTCTGGGGGTGACCTGTGCCTGCTCTCACGCATCACTAAATCCCAGCTGAGCTTTGCAGGTGGCAGAAATGGGAACTGGTTAACTACTGGTGCTTTATGCACTCCGGTGTGACCTGCTGGAACTCCCATTAATGCAGGACAATTTGCTACACAGAGAACTTTTTTTTTATGATTATATAAAACCAGCAGAACCTTAACATTATTGAGGGTTTTATTGTAAAGCTGTAAAAATCATCCACTGTTACAGCTGCCTTAAAACCTGTGAATCAGGCATTTCAGTAACCTTTAAGAAGTGTTATTCTTTGTCATATTACTGAATCATAAGATAGGTCTGGCTACCTCTAAGAGGTTTAAATTTCCAATCTATTAAAGTAATACTGGCAATCTGTTATTTCTAGGCCATTGAGGAAAGGTTAAAATGAAAATGGGGCTGTGGGGAGTTCTTTCTGTTCTAAGTGCAGGTTGAAAACATCTCAGCAGCAGAAGGCAAAGTCAGGGTCTCAGTCAGAAGGGAAAGGACTGGTGATAACTTTATTGATTAAAGCAGCTTGAGAAATGTAAGATTTGCCAGTGTCTAGCATTAGTGGGGTGAGACAGCTTTATCTGAAAGGTATTTTTCATTAAAAGTCAGGTGAAAGAAAATTGTAAGATGTTTTCAGAAGCACAGCTCATTTCAAATGCTGGAATTCATTGTATGGATCAAACCCATTCCACGGGTGGGATGAATTCCTGGCAAACATTTTGCAGGAGTAAAGGCAACTAAAACCAGCCCTTGTCATGTCATGACAAAAGCAGAGAAATACAGCTCATTCAGGAGCCAGAATTACACCTAATAAATACAGTGAGGTACTAAGGAACTCACTGAACTGTATATACTGAGTTTTTATGACTATATAGGATTAACTAAAACAATTTGCAAATCATCTTCAAAAGAACATTGAAGTTATAAGGTCAAGCACTCAAAAGTTGGGAAAATATGTCAGAAATAGATTG
Organism: Calypte anna; assembly: GCF_003957555.1. NCBI lineage: Eukaryota > Metazoa > Chordata > Aves > Apodiformes > Trochilidae > Calypte > Calypte anna. The sequence goes on along the minus strand of NC_044252.1, from coordinate 32,300,700 downwards.
CTCCTCCTCTGCATGTGTCTGAGCCAGGTTTTAAGGCCAGCACCACAGAGTGCCTTTCTGCAGGGTGTTTCCTGGGTTCCTCCTTCAGTAGGCACAGAGTCCCTCCACCTCAAATCTCAGTACAAAAAATTATACCTACAGACCAGACATAGGACTACAACAAATTGATGGAATTTATCATTAGGAACTATACAGCAAAAAAATCTGTGTCAAAACACAAAGTGAGTCACTAGGAGCACTAGGAGAATCCCCAGCCAAGACCAGAGAGTAAGGAGTAGACTCTGCTGAGGACTATTATTATATTATATATTATAAATTATATTATTATTATTATTATTTTATTACTGATTTTCTGTACCCAAACCAAATCCTCCTGAAGCTGATGGGAACCACTCACCCAGGATCTCCCTATGGGACTGTTTTTTGCTAGCTTGGTGAAGCTTGAAATCAAGTTTTATTCCCTGAAGCACCATTTTTGAGACAGGATCTCTGGGGTCCTGTTTCACCCCTGCAATGTTACCCACTACACAAGGAGAGAAAAAAAAAACAAACAAACCCTCTTCTGCCTGCTATTTGTTTCACCCAAACCTTATTGCCTCTGACTTAAACAGTTATCCAAGGGCTGAGCTCTGAGGTTTGGCTTTTTCTTCTGTTTTTTTGTTTTATTGGGTTTTTTTGCTTGATTCTTTTTGGTTTTTGTTTTTTTTTTTCCCAGCTACTTTCCCTTAAATGTCATTCTGCCAATCCTGAAATGGATTTTTGGGTTTTCTTTGGGTACAGCTGTGGCTGTACCTGGGATATTGTGGTTCAGGACTGAAAAAAGCATCACAGTGGGGTAGAGGGACCAAACCAAGAGGGAGCTGAACAGTTTCAGCAGGAAACAACAACTGGAATGATAACAGGAGTGGAGGTAACTGGAAGAAGAAAATATTCAGGAAAGCAAACAGTGATTTTGGCTGCTACTTGGAATAAAACTAATTTAAAAGGGAAGCACCCAGATGGATCTCAGGAAAAGCTGCCTGCAAGACCTATTCAGCTGTCAACACTACCCTGGGGTTCTTACAGAACTCCAGTTGTTTGGCTCACTCAAAACTGGAAAACCATTAATAAAATGGAAGCAGGGAACACTCCTGCACAGGGCAGGAGATGGATTAGCCTACGAGGTCTTTTCCATCTCCCCACTCTATCATAAAGTAAAACCCAAGCACATACTGATTTACAGGGTCATAATTTCATCTCCAGGCTCTAGGGACCTACAAGCCACCCCAAACTTCACTCCTGTTGTTTATAATGTCACCCAAACCCTCTGATGGAATTATTAGGTTGTAATTCCCTGCTGTCTGGGAGGCATCTCATACTCATCCTTATGTCCTGTGTGACACCACAACAAATCAACAAGAAGGATCTGGGCACAGCTACAGAGAGGGTAGAAAATGGGCTGTGCAAGCAGGGAGCAGACATTCAGGATGTGTCTGGAAAACACGATGAATGCAATAACAGCAGAGGAGTTTTTGGGTCAGTCAGTGCTTCCCATTCACCTGAATTAGTTAATATCCTACTTCTGCCTTTCCCTTTTACTGAAAAAAAAAATAATAGTGAGGGTGACACCAAAAAATGTGACATTTTGGCTGCCATTCCTCCACTCTGCAGCCTCCAGTTGCCAAGTGGACTGCCAGGCACTGGGCACCTCTCATCTTGTGAGGCACAAGCATCTTCCTCAGAAAACTGAATTTTTATTCTCTTGTTTCTTTGTTTTATTTTTTTTCTTTCCCTTATCCTCCAAATAAAGGGATTTCACAAGAGAAGTCCATGCTCTTCCAAACGATATGGTTGGGGAGGAAGGTGAACAAGAAAGCACAACCCAACAGGACAAGGAGAAAGCAGAGCAGAGAATGGAGGGATGGATGGAAGAGTCCAGATTGGGGAGAGGTGAGGATGGCACAGGTCAGAGCAAAAAAAAAAAGAGAGGAATGAGAAGGGAAACAAGAAGTCAAAAAGAACTATCAGGAAAGCAAAGAGTAATGGGATGCTTTCTAGATGGGTAACAAGGATGTACAGGGCAGAAGAAATTCAACAGGTCCTCATGCCATTTGCTCTCTTCACTCTCAGTCCTCTTTTGTCTATTTGTGTGATAAAATGGGTAAATGGGAGTTTTTTCCCCTCTGAAACATTTTTTCAACAATTTGTCTTTTCTTTTTTAAATAACTCATAAGAATATCCTGAACAGGAGTATTTCTTTGCACCATATATAATACATTGAGTCTGGGGAAAAGTATTTACCATCTCCTCCTGGCCACATGCCTTTCAACCCCTTCTATAATTATCAGTGAAAGACAGTAAATAATAAAAAAAATAATTAAAAAAGCATCAGTGGGCACAACTATATGGCACAGCCAGTGGTCACAGCATCAGAAACCTTACCTGCTGGGGTGGAACTCCCAGTTCTGCTAAGGCTGATTCAAAAAATGCTTTTGCTGGTTTTCCCACTACCTCAGCTTCAACATCACAGGCATACTGGAAAAAAAAACCAGAAGAGGGGTGGACAGACAAAAAGCTGATTAGAAAGGACTTCTTCAACTCTATAACTTACAGAAAGTATGTGATTATTGGGTTTTGCCCATAAAATAATACAGCAAGTAAGGGGGTGAAGCTGAATATCAGAGATTTTGGATTATTAATGTTCTCTGGCAGGAGAAAGTCCTCCCAAAACATCTCAAATTACACCTTTTGCATTCTCCATCATGAGAGCAGATCTCAGACTCAGCTTCACTGTCACTCATTTTTTTAAGAGCACCACTCTTAAAGATATTCTTAAGGAAATACCCATCCTAGGAAATGATCACAAGTACTGGAGGACCCTAAAGACATAGAGAGTTTCTTCAACCACTTGGCATATTTCTAAAGATGCAAGTTTTCTTTAACTAAATGCTATGCAGGACAAGGTGCTTCTGCATTTCTCCACTACCCTACTTTGCTTTATTCTCTGCATTCACTATTTATGCTTTTTTAAATTCTCTGCAAGCCTATAAAAGGGAGAACACTTAGGCTGGCTCATATGTTGGGTTCCAGTTCTGCACAAACTTAATTAAGATTACAATCAGGACTGCACTTAAGTATCTTGCTAAATATACTAATATTTACTAATATATGTATACTAATATATTAAATATGGCCTTTTGCTATAAACTCTTAGGGGCAAGGGCTGTGTTAACAACACTCCAAACATAAACTGGGTTTTTCCTTTTTCCCAGTATCTTGCAGACAGCATTCCATGTTTTTTTTTTCTTTTCTGACTGCTTCTCTCAAGAGACACACTTCCAATAAAGCAGCCACAATAGTAAAAGTTCACATTTTAAAGAGAATTTTAAAAACCTGAATGAAGCCAGAAAACAAATCAATCCACCTGTCTTAAGGCTGCAGCAAAAGAGTTTCAATCTGTGGAAACTTCCTCCACCAAGGTGAGTAATTACAGAAGATGACCTGTATTTATACAAGTTACTCTTTTAACAAGGTGCACAGAGTGAGTAAGCATAATGCAAGCTATAAAATACCTCTAATGCCTTCATATATGCTCCAACATCAAGTTTCAGACCATCAGTTTCTTTATAGTAGCGTCTGGAAATGAAAGTGATAAAGTTCCAGTGAAATGAAAACGTTGGCAGTTAAACACAAAGAAACCACATTTTATTATTTCTGCCCCTACACAGATGTCCATATGGCTGCAACAAAAAGTCAAGTCATCAGAAACTCTGGGACCTTAATTTAACACTGGGAATTAAGGAAAGGACAGGCTCAGCACTGTGCAATGCCTGGGGAAAAGATCTCAGGCTGGATGCCCATCTGGCAGCTGGGACACAACTCCACTGGTTCAAAGGGATTTGAACTCCTATCAAGGATGATTTTACTGCATTTTACTGCACAGAGTCCCAGCTGCTCACAAAGAACAAGAGTTACTTTGCTCTTCCTTTAATCAGCAGCAGACACAGGATGGGAGCTGGCACAGAGCAGCACCTGAATATCAGAATGTCTGGGAGGGGACCACAACCAGTTGAGCATCACTGCTTGTCCCACGTGAGGAAAGCCAAGGCACTGTGTAGCAGGACACAGCAAGCTCTCCAAGCTAAGTTTTATCCCTTCTAAAAATGGTCCTGTTGCTACAGAGCTCATAAAATTAGGATGCTCATCCCAGTGCTCCTCCAGAATAGAAATTCAAACTAACACAGGGCTTCCAAGCTTTCCTGCTCAGAGCAAAGACAGCTTTCTACATGAAAGGGAAAAAAGGTAGGATGAGCAGTCAGCTAAGATTTTATGCCTTCTCCTTCCTGCCATTTTCAATTATTCAGCACAGCCTCCCTTTAGAATGACCACTTGACCTTTGCTAGAACAGCCATTAACCTTCCATAGTCCAGTGTAAACAGCTTAATTTTCTGACAGTGGCATGACAGAAGAAATTACAAAGCCAATTCCCACTCTCAGCCCCAAACAGATGCTAAATGTAAATCACTCCATTTTCAGGAGGAGGGCATTCTGCTTCAGTGACTCCAACACTTCAGTTTTCTATAGAATGAACTAAAACTTCAACCAAAATCAACCCACTCACCCAAGGCCCAACTAATGGCACTGATTCTGTGTTAAAAACCAACTGGTTTATGGCTGGGTTTTGTATATGGCCCTTTGCAATGAGACTTCTCTAAATTTCTCTTTGAGTCAGAGAACTAATACCAGGGTAATGAATTCTGAACTTTTTTTTACATTGCCTAAATCATCAATCTTAGAAAAAAAAATTAAAAATGCTCATGGTCAAAACTGAGCCCAGAATATCCCAAAGTCTAAATTTTAAAATGAAAAATAACAAAAATAAACCAAGTAATAAAACCAAATAATAAGAATAAATCAAATAAGAGCAGGGCTGCTTTAGAGCTGTCTGCATCAATGAATGAACAGATCAATAAACACTTCCACGTGCATTTTTGCATGGCTCTCATTGCAAACCTTACATAAAGGTTGATTTTAGACTTCATTTGGAAAGGTAACATCCTAACACAAAACTCCTCTATTTCCTGTACATCAGCAATCCTGCTCTTGGCTCAACATTCTCTCCTTATCCTGACTGAGAAAGCAGCAAGGATTTTTTTGCTCGTGTTGTAGGATCAGAGGATGTCAGGTCCAACAACACAATGGATTTAACTGCTTCCTCCCACTGACAAGTCCTGCCCAGCTGGATCAATAACCCACAAACTAAGAAGGCTTTTCAAAGCCATTATGGTCTATTGAACCACAGGAAAAAGTTGTCACTACAGTTTCCTCAAGCTAAACATGCAGAGGCTTTTCTTAAGCCCATACATTGCACAACAGATAAGAATAACTCCAGGAAGGCCACTGGGATTTGTTATTATTCAGCTCTGGAATTATTAACCTCGTGTTTAAAATCTCAGAATACACCTAAATAAATTGGTTTTAGAATTAGAATTCACTGACTGGGTTTTCTATGCATGTGGAAGTAAGAGGTCAAAAGTTTCCTTTAATATCCATAGAATAATTAATAATTATCTTCTGATATTCTATCATAACAATTGACCTGGTACTTCAAAAATATGGTTTTGTTTGCAAATCTTTGCCATACACACCAGCCCAGCCTTGATTGGTAGGGTTTTGTACTAGCTTATAAAAACTTTTGCCTTCTTATTCCTCCTGTATAGGAATTCCCAAGCCACCAGCATGAAAATGCTCTCTCATGCAGGACATTTCCATACGTATGGATCAACACACAGATGCTAAATCAACTTTCAGCCAAGGCAAGGAGTCATTTCTGTCACCCAGGCCATCAGCCCCAGCCAGCATCACATCTCAACCACTAGAAATGTGGGAAGGATTTGAACCTGGAGGAGGAAACCTGGCTGATTGTTGGCTGAAACACTGAATTTTTGGACCACCTGATCCACCACACACCATTAGCAATTCCAGGATGCTGGCAGATCAAACTGCATCACAAACTTACACAAACAGCCCTTTATCCAAGCACAGCCTGTTGGATTTTTGTATTTGATTTGGGTTTCTTTCACTATTAAAAATCATTTTTTCATCTCTGAGGTCTTGTAAAGGCAGAGACAAAAAGACAAGCAGTGCCTGCCATCTTGCTGGCCCCTTCCAATACTCACCCACACAAAATCTAAACTCCCCCAGATTTCTGTGGGGTTTTGAAGAGGCTCTCACACTTCCTTCTGGAGAAACAAAGGATGTTTTCCTAGGGGATTATGAAACAACAGCCATTGAACCCTCCCCCTGCCACCTGCAAACATGTGGATTGTGTCAAGGTCTGAACCCTGACTTTTTCTCCTCTGAGCAGCTACAACTTGATTAAACACACCCACACAAGGGGCTCATCTGCACTGCCAACTGAAAAAAGGGTCACTGACAGCTGAAATGAAAGGGATGGGTCTGAGGACTTCCAAACTGGAGGGTTTGGCATGGTGAGTTCAGTGGCTTCCAATGCCCTCTGCAACCCTACATCAGCACAGGGCTCAGTTGTGGCTCCTGGGCAGCATCACTACCACCTTTTTATAGAGAGATGTTGCAGTGCAACCACCTCAGTTTCCCCCTGTGCCCATGGAAAGGCTCCAAGGAAAGGACTCAGGACAGGAGACCAAGTTACGTGACTGAATTACCCACTGGAAACTCTTCACTGACAGGTATCTGAGCAGATCAGCCTCCCAGTCCAGATTCACTACTTAAAAGTTGGCAGTGTGGATGTCCCCACTGTTACCTGACCTCCACGAAGCACAAAGACACTGGAGGAAATTAAAAAATGTAGAAAGTTGTGGAAGAAACAGTGCTGAACTCACCCTCTCCCAAGGGAGATCAAAACAGGCTTCTCCAACCCCATCAGAACTCTGAAAGCTTCATTGAGGTTTGCATAAGTGAAGTTTTCTGCTGCATCTCCTAGAACCACACAGTTTGGGTTTCCTTTATCAATCTCATCAAATTCAGGGAGAAGATCTACAGGAGGAAAGAAAAAAAAAATCCAGAAACCCCTTAACATTTCTGATTCATTCAGAAATGAATCTGAATGAATTCACACAGAACACAGGAAAAAAAAATTAAGAAATACAAGTCTGAATCATCTGGTTTTTCCTGACTGGATCCTTCTATTCATCTGTCCTATAACAAAGAGCAAAATAAACCATTTCCTACCCTGGCCACCCATGACTTAGTGGCTCATTATACCCAAGCACCAGGACCAGAGGCAAACTCCTGGGTAGTTGAATGAAATGTGTAACAGTGAGGGCAGGATCCACCCACATCCTACAGGAGAAAAACCTTTAAACTTCAAATCTCTGTCATGACAACAAAGACAACTTAACCCCAGACTGACTTAGGCTGGAAGGGACCTGGGATGCTTCTCATCCAACCTGACCTTGAGCAGGTCCAGGGAGGGGGCAGCCACAGCTTCCCTGGGCACTCTGTTCCTGAGTCTCAGCACCCTCCTATTAAAGTCCTTCTTCCTAACACCCAGTCTAAACCTATTTTCCTTCAGTTTCAATCCATTTCCCTTTGTCCTATCTCTGGACACTCTTATGAAAATCTCCAGCCTCCCTGTAGGTTCCCTTCAGGTACTGGAAGGCAGATCTAAGGTATCCCTGGACTCTTCTCTTCTTCGGGCTGAACAATCCCAGCTCCTCCATCCTCTCCTGTTAACGTCCTGCAGAAGCCCTCCCCTACCTCCTAATGTCTGTGGTTGAGCAGCAGACTCCTCTGTGCCCTTTCTGACCCCAAATCCAACCCTCTGCCTTCCCTTCAACACTGCCATAAGTGACACAAGTGACACCTTGCCCAGACTACCCCCCGAGGTCTATCCCACAGTCTCGCGCTAAGGAAAAGCCCTGTAGGACAACAGCAGCTGGGAGGAGCATTTCCCCACAGGTGCTATGTTGGCCACATCCCTTTGGGCTGTGTCCCAAGGTGTCCCTGGATCTGCTGCAGCTCTTCCTTCCTCACCATCATGGACGAGCAAGTGTGGTCTGAGGCTGCGTTCCTTCAGGAGGCGGCAGGCAGCTGGTGCTGGGGCAGTCACTTCAGCCACAGAGATGTCAAAGCCCATGCCCTGGAGCTTCTTCACAAAATTCTCCCTGGTGGCTTGGGTTTCATTTGTGCAGAACTGGAGCTTCAGCCCGGATGCTTTGATCCTGTTGAGTTCAAAACAGCAAAGGGGTGAGAACCAGAGATGGAAAATGAGCTCCGCGCAGAGGGTTTGCTGCTCCACTTGGACAAGTGCAATAAAAATGTAAAGTTTATGTTACCAAGCAGGATCCCTTTTCTGTGAGCAAGACACACCTAAAATGATTGATTCTGGCCAGTCCAGTTGCAGTTTTCAAGTGCAGATCCCCTGCCATAGCCCATAACTCTAACTCCAGAGCAAAGCTGACCATGGCAGCAGAGGTGGTGTCCACCATCCCGTGGGTACCACAGTCTGGGAGACACACACACTCCCTCCACACCTCAAAAACTCCCAAACTGAGTTCCTTTTCTTTGGATTGCTCTCTGGATGTAGACCCAAGATGACCTGAAAGCACTGCTCAGCCAGGAGGTGCAGAACCTGTGTGTGAGATGACTGGGAATCCACGTTTTAACTTGGATTTCCACCTTTCCACTCCCTGCTCACCTGCTGCAGGGATCTGCTGGAGGAAACAGCTCCAGGTAAGAGCCAGAGAGTTGTAATAATCCCTGTACCAACACTGGGGTGGTTTAAGTTACATTTATCACTTATTCTCTCATAAAACACCAGTGCTGTTACTTGGTGGGTAATTCTGAGAAATACAGTACTTCAACTGATTCATTAATAAATGTTTACATGTAAATGGCTTCTTGGGGAAAAAAAAAGCATGGTCCCAAGTGCCTACAGCCAAGGACATGGTTTCCTTGAAGTAATAATCTGCAATCCTGTGCTCTGCCTCTGAGCAGCTTTGTTTCCTGACTTCAAGCTGTGGTCACCTTCTAGGGATGTGACAAAAAGGACTCCTCTCCCAGGATGAGTTGTCAGCTCTCTGGAGAACCAAAGCATTTCAACATAACCATGGAAAATGAGAAGGTATCATGATTTAAAAATAAAAGAATTGCCAAGAGGACTGTCACTCAGCCCCTCACAGAAATTAAAATGCCTAATTTTTGTCACTTTAGAGTGAATTTGTACATAACTCTCCTAGAGGACCTAAGCTAACAGAGGTTTAGAAACCTAGGTAATATTTGGGCTATGTTTATAAGTCATATTAAAATATTATTACATTTCTTTGTATTAGGATAAAAAAGAGACTTTTCTATTAAGAAAACCCTTGCACTAGAGACAGCAAAATGTGGTGAGTTCCTTTCCTAACACAGATAACCTCAGCTGGCTGCCATAAACCCCAAAGGCACCTCAAGGTGATGCACCTGACCATGAACTTTCCACCAAAGGATTCTCAGAAACCTGGTCCTGACCCAGAGAGCCCCTTCCACTCTTTAAAACTGCACTGTCTTTTCCAATGCTGCAGGTGATTCATTTCTTTCTTCTTATTTGTCTTTCCTAATCATAGGTATGTGAATTATCAATTACAGTTAGTGGTTAATTGCCCTTCATAAAGATAGCTTTTCTATTTTAAATTAGGCAGTTAATATATTGTAACTAATAGCATCCACTTGTACATTATAAATATATCTTCATTGATTGGAGCAGTGAATGTGAGATTCACTCACAAGTTAATGAAGCAATTGAGTGAAGAAGTGCAGGGTGTACCCAGGGAATAATTATTGTTAATGGATTATGATGTGACCTTCTCAGAACAATGAGCAATTGGTGTGACAGTGGGATGACAGTATCCCACATCTGTTATTCCAAACACGGGCTCAGACATTGTTAAACAGCAAAGCAGGGTAATTTGGAGGCAAAACAAACTTGAGCAGAGCGTGTCCTGGTTAAAAAGAAAAGGAAAAAAAATTCTGATTCTAAATGCAAAGTCTATCTGCACACTTTCAGGGAAATAATCTGGTGATTTGGCACTGCCTGGAAGCAGATATTTGGTGAGTAAGAATTTATTCTTTCCCTTCCTAAAGGTCAATGAAATGAAGCCAGGGAAAACAGGAACCATCTTGCAGAGCCAAACAAATGTGCCCTCCCAGGTCAGACTTGGCTTTTTCTGCACCACACACTGGAGTTCTCAGAACTTGACGTGAAAAGTCTGGACACATCCTGCACTGCTTCATGCCTTCATGCCCAGCTGCAATTACCACCTCAAAAAAACAAGCTCAGTAAATGCTGATTAGGATCAGGTGAAGGCTACAAAGAGGCCAAGCTGGCCAGAAAATGGGAGTCTTCAAACATGAAAAGACCTCTCAAAAGTATCCTGGAGCACTGAAGAAACATCAAGAATCCCAGAGAAGATTAATTTCTACAGAAAACAAAACAACCAAACTGTTTTCATTGAAAAGCCACTTTTTCCTCCAAAGTTAGCATCTCCAAAAAACCCCCTCTCCTAGCTTTCCACCAAATCCTTGTCCAGCCCAGTCACACTCACTGGGATGAGCATGAGGATACACACACTAGGACCAACCCACCCTTCAGTGGCCAGCACAGGGACCATGGGCAGAGCCTGCAAGCCAGCACCCATCACCAAACAGATGTTAACTCAGAGCTTAAATAATTAGGGGGAGCTTTTAACAACAGGGAATACCCTGGCTCTGTTCATCTTTACAGCAAAACTCTCCTTCAATTTAAATCCTGGTTCTGCTCGTGTTTACAGCAAAACTCTCCTTCAATTTAAATCCTGGTTCTGCTCATATTTAAAGCAAAATTCTCCTTCAGTTTTCATGGGGTTTGCACCAGGAGGACCAAAGAGATGCCCGAGATGCTTTGCCCAGTGAGTCACTGGGTAAGAGTGAAGCACTGCTGAGAAACTTCCCAGCTCCATGGGAAACCTCAAGCTCCCAAGCTCACCCAGCCACCAGCATCCACATTTTAAGCAGCACATGCAGAGCAAGTCACTGCAGTTTCTAGTGCCAGCAAACAGGGGGGAAGTTAGGAGAAGAAAAAAAGAACAAAACTTGTGATGTGAGGCATTGTAAAATAAAGAGCAATGGATGAGATACCTGCAAGTGGAGAAGAATGAAGCAAGAGCTGATGGAATACACCCACATTTTATCAAGATCTCCAGAGTATTACAGATTTGTTGGCACCTACACTGTGCAGGCAGCCCCAGGAAACCTGGTGAGGGCTCCAGCCAACATCCAAAGAGTGCAGCTGTGATAAAATCCCAGCAGGAGCAGGAATCAATCCTGATTTGAGCAGAATTCAGGCACTGGGGCAGGCAGCACTCTGCTCCATGCTGCAGGGACTCTGTGTGGGGCTGGTGGCTGAGGACATCCCAAAGCCACCACGTTATCCTCTGTGGGAACCATCAGCAGGCTCATCCCCAGACAAATCCAAATTTCCTGAAGCAAACGAACAACTCGGAAAAGACACTTCCAAGCCCCAGATTGTAAGCAGAGGGATGAGCACTGAACTCACACGCCAACTGGTGGGTGAGGAGCCTTCTGACCCTCACCAGAGGAGGGACTGAAACCCACTCCAGACTGAAACCACCACTCAGTACCCCTGTACTCAGCCCTGGTGAGGCCACAGCTTGAGTCCTGTGTCCAGTTCTGAGCCCCTCAGCTCAGGAAGGAGATTGAGGTGCTGGAGCAGGTCCAAAGGAGGCAACTGGGCTGGTGAAGGGACTCGAGCACAGATCCTGTGAGGAGAGGCTGAGGGAGCTGGGGGTGTTGAGGCTGGAGAAGAGGAGGCTCAGGGGAGACCTCATCACTCTCTACAACTCCCTGAAAGGAGGTTGGAGCCAGGGGGGGATTGGGCTCTTTTGCCAGACGACTTTCAACAAGACAAGAGGGCAGGGTCTCAAGTTGTGGCAGGGGAGGTTTAGGTTGGAGATTAGAAAGAATTTCTTTCTGGAGAGGGTGATCAGGCATTGGAATGGGCTGCCCAGGGAAGTAGTGGATTCTCCGTGTCTGGAGATATTTCAAAAGAGCCTGGATGTGGCACTGAGTGCCATGGGCTGGGAACTGCAGCGGGAGTGGATCAAGGGTTGGACTTGATGATCTCTGAGGTCCCTTCTAACCCAGCCAATTCTATGATTCTATGATTCAAGTCACCCAAACCATCCCTAAATCTACAACTGGGACACCCAGTCAGCTGTGAGCACATTCAGAGAGGAGAGATGGAAATGAGGTTTTTCATTTCAGGCCTGAGCTTGCCCCTCAGACTTCAGCAGCTCTTTGAACTGACCTTTACCTCGTTCTGTGGAGCAGGACAGGATGCTGAGTGACAATGTCCCAGGATGCAATTACCGGGCGTCAGATGAGCCGGTCCCTTACAAATCACCTCGAACTTTACACATCTGCTGGCTGTCAGCATCTGCCAGGTTCACTCACCCGAAAATAATGAAAAAAACCCTCTCATTATTGTTCCATAACAGGTAAAGTGTTAGGACAATTATTAGACATCCTGACTGACCTTGTGCAGACTTAACCAACTGCCCCTGCCAACCTTTATGGGCAGCCTTTGGGCAGATAGAACACACACACACACAAAAATAAAATAAAATTGTTCTTGCAGATGATGTAAAGGTTGCCACACCAGCAGGAAAAGAAATGGCCCAGGAATCTAGGCTGGAAGCCATCAGTCCTTCTTGAGTTCACATTGTCCTGCACGTGGCAGAAGCAACTCAGGACTCGGTATAACGCTCACCTTCAGACTTCCCATCTTTGACCACTCTTCTTTGCAAAGGTTTTTCCTAACACGGGAGGAAAAGGAGAGTTCTGTACAGGGGGGACAGAAAGCAAAACCCTGGAAGAGGCAGCAAGCCTGAGCTTGGAGATTGTCCAACACCAACTTCAAAGGGGTTTGAATGAGCTCTGGTTATGAGATTTCCAGAGCGGGCTTTGTATCCTGATTTTGGTTTTTCAGAGAGGGGCTTTTCTGTTGTTGTTTAGGGGTTTTTTTTGTTTGTCCTCTTGTTTTTTTTTAATTTAAAATAAAATCATAGAATCATAGAATTGGCTGGGTTGGAAGGGACCTCCAACCTAAATCACCCCTGGCACAACTTGAGACCCTGCCCTCTTGTCTTGCTGAGAGTTGCCTGGGAAAAGAGCCCAACCCCCCCCTGGCTCCAACCTCCTTTCAGGGAGTTGGAGAGAGTGATGAGGTCTCCCCTGAGCCTCCTCTTCTCCAGCCTCAACACCCCCAGCTCCCTCAGCCTCTCCTCACAGGATCTGTGCTCGAGTCCCTTCACCAGCCCAGTTGCCTCCTTTGGACCTGCTCCAGCACCTCAATCTCCTTCCTGAGCTGAGGGGCTCAGAACTGGACACAGGACTCAAGCTGTGGCCTCACCAGGGCTGAGCACAGGGGCAGAATCCCTTCCCTGGACCTGCTGGCCATGCTGTTCCTGATCCAGCCCAGGATGCCATTGGCCTTCTTGGCCACCTGGGCACACTGCTGGCTCATGTTCAGCTTCCTGGCAATCCAGACTCCCAGGTCCCTTTCTGCCACTCTGTCCCCAGCCTGGAGCTCCCCATGGGGTTGTTGTGGCCAAAGTGCAGGACCCGGCACTTGGCCGTGTTGAACCTCATCCCATTGGAATCAGCCCAACTCTCCAGTCTGTCCAGGTCCCTCTGCAGAGCCCTCCTGCCTTCCAGCTGATCCACACTCCCCCCCATCTTAGTGTCATCTGCAAACTTGCTGATGATGGACTCAATTCCCTTTTTGGCCCTGTTCCCCCTTGCATTCTTAGGCAGAATCTGATCTCTACATCTGCTACCTCATGAGCACAATTTCCTCTCCAGACCCATATGGCTCAGCTTTCTCTTCTATAGGGACATGGATAATTTGGGTGGAATCCAAAGGATGGGTTGCAAAAGGGATTAAAAAACAGGAGGGTATTACCTTTGAAGAGGAATGAAGTGAGATTAATAGACACACATGAAGGAGCCACAAGAAAAGAGGCCAATGCTATTTAAGAGCAGGGAAGGATGAAATAAGAATGGGTACTTTTATAAATCTGAAGACTCTGGAAGTACCACATTGAGACACTGTTTGATAGGAAAAACTGAAAAAAAAAATCACTAAATAGTAGTTCTAGGTAAACTTTAAAAACCTACCAACACCTTGATTAAGGTATTCCAACCATATGGAATTTTTCAGAGGTAGAGATAAATACTGGAAGTTGCACATCAAAACACACACCAAGTCTGTCTTGTCCTGGACTCTCCACAAAAGCTCCCACCAAGGCATCTAGCTGGATACCAGAATTACTGAGCAAATTACTGAGATTACCATAAATCCCATTCCACCTGCCTGAACAGAAAAGTAGACAACAGATTTGTCTACAGATTTAATGAAAATATTGAAGTGGATCACCACCAGAAAGGAAGCACCAAGAGTAACATAAGAAAAATCTTTTTTGTCCATCACATTCAGACATTAAATCTCTGAGGATTACCAAATTAGTTTGAAGTGTTAAACCCTGCAGTCCCTGAGCTAAACCACACTGGAGGGACTGAATTAGGGGTTTTTCAGCTTTTCTTGTAGGGCTCACAGATTCCTCTATCACAGCAAACCAACAACGAGGATGATGCAAACATCAGGGAGTACTTTGAAACAAAAGTAAACTCTGGTAGAGCTGAAATACTTGCTAACTCTCCACTTGAGAGCTGTCAAAGAGAAAAACTTGAATCTGGGGAATTCAGTTAGCATGAACAGCTCTGGGGTGTATTTATTGGCACCAAGTAAAACATTTTTATGGACAATATAATGAATCATATCCCAATCACTTTCATTCTGGGCTGAAAGCAGCTGGGGTTTTGGTTTGTTAGTTTGGTTTGGTTCTTTCTTTTTCCTCTCCTCTGAAGTTACTAAGTATTCCAATAAAATTTCAGTCAAAACCACGTTATCACTGTCAAGTTATTTTCTATCCAAACACCACCTGTTTGTAAAGAATGAACTATTTCCCAGAAAGTACATTGCCAAAAATTCACATTTAGCCTATTTTCTACAGAAAGAATTCACTTTTGTGTGCTTAGCTTACTCACTTTAGAAAGCAGATTATTATTTAATTGCATTACCTCAAAGACCAAGCTGTGTTCCAGCAAACACAGTGGGATTTTATTCTGCAAGCAACTGACAGCTACTTCCAGTGCATCACTTGCAAAAGACAGCACAGAATCTGAAAGGTGACCCTGATGAGGATTTACCAAAAAAAAAACAGATTTGATTCTAAATTTCCAGACTGAGTTCACCAAACTCAAAAGATCGGGGGGAAAAAAATGACTGCTCTAGTGGGAACCTGAGCCAAATCTCAAGTTCTAAAGCACTGGATGAGGCAAAGTGCTGCTCATCCACTCCAGGGATTTATCAGGAGTGGACAAACGAGTACCGTTAGGTAGTAGGTATCACTGTGGTATCTTTTATTACTCTTTATTGGTAAATATTTGCATTGCAAATAATCGTGCTGATGGACAGTAAGTAGTTTGAGACCCTAAAGGTTAATGATGTTTAAATTCCACAGTGTAAGCACTTGCTCATGCAATTTGTGTAGACAGCACTTGATGTACTCACAACTTCAGGGACACGGATCCTTTTAAAATAATAATGAGCACTGCTGATGAGGAAAGCAAACAAGAGTTAGGAAGGTCCAGTGCCCTCAGCAAACTGAGGCCAGAGCTGATGCTACAGCCCCGAGCAGAGCTGTGATGAGGGAGGATCAATTCCTGGATCTCTCTCTGGCTCTGCTTCGGGACCATGCAGAACTGCTTCACCTTTTTGTCTCTCTGCTGCTTCAGCTGGGGTCACAGAGGAGCTTCTCCCCCTTTTTTTGTGGCACACAGGCTTTCAGATGGCTCTTTGGAAACTCCCAAATGCCCCACTCCTCACACCCCCCCTTGCGCCAAATTGCTTTACGGTTCCAGTTCCCCTTGTTCTCCTCTCCTTCTTAGACTCTCCAGGTATTTTACTTCCACAGGAGTGTCCAGCTGCTCCCCAGCCTCCCTGCTCCCCAGGTTTCCGCTGCTCTTTTAAAGGGCTGGGTGGAAAGTTGTGCTAACAGATGCACTATCCCTGCCAAACAACAGGATGTTGTAAATGTCCAGCCCCTGCCTGCTTTTCATATGGATATGCTAATGGGGCACACTATCAGCACACAGCTGTAAATGCAAATAACAGGGCACAGCCTGAGCATCTTTTATTGGATGTTAAACCACCTTCTGCCTTGTAAGAGACCAGTTCCCTGCTATTTGGGAGATAAAAAGGGAATAGGTCACCTCCTGTCAATGCTGTGTAAATCAATTAAGACAATAACAGGAGTACAGGGGCACTCTTTAAGGTTGGCTCCAGGAGAAGCCTTTAAGTCACCGATGGGCTTTCTGATCTTGTCCATGGGCTTTCTGATCTGCTCCCCAGAGTCTGCCAGTTAAACAGACACACTGGGAAGAGATCTCTTTTATTTAACTCTGCTATGAGGATCTTTAAAAAAAAAAAAAAAAATCAAACGTCTGCCAGGGGAAACTGATCGATCAAGAAATGTTACAGGGCCAAATTATCTTACCAAGCTGCTACTGGATTTTCTCCAATATCCTCACTTAAAGTTAACACTAATGGTCCCTGGAGGTTTTAATGCACCCTGTCTTATGGGTTAAACCAAGGATGCCAGAGCCCTCAGGAATATGGGTGCCTGTTTCCCATAGTGCAGCTGAGGATCAGGAAGGACCCAGATTCACCTTGTCCTTCCTTAGGCCCAGAGCTCTGCTCTGTACAACAAATACTTGGGGGGTTCACCCCTTCTGGCCTCTGATCCAGCAGCTCCCTTCCAGGGCACACTGAACCCTAAGATATTTCAGAGGTGACATTTATATTTATATTTAATTTATATTTAGCAATAACTAATCCCAGCTGTAACACTGAGTGTTTCATCACAAGTTAAACCAACTTGGACAACAACTACTGATGCTTTCCTCAGGAGGGTCTTTAAGGCACAGAGAAGTGTGTTAGTGAATGTCATCCTGGTCAGGATGTTTCAGTGCCTATATCAGCCTCTTTGGTCACTTTTTTTCCTCCCCTTCAGTGTACTGCTAGCTAAAAACAAACAAAAAACAGAACCACCTCCCTGCAGCCATCATAAACACAAAAAGGGCCAAATTCTGCTGAGGAAATTACATTGCAAGTCTCACAAGTACTAACTCTAATAACTGCATAGCAGCATTTGACTGAAAACAAGAAAAAGAATGCAGCAAATATAGCTTTATAGAGGAGCTGAAATGGCTTCAGTCATATGAAATCCAGAGCAAGAGAAAATGTTTACTTATGCTTTTTTTCTTTTTTTTTTTGGTGTGTGCTGTATGATGTTACACAAAGTTAATTGCTGTAACCATGTGGGAGATGATGGAGCAAGACAATCTGAAGAGAACAGGTCAGCTCTCATATTAGGAGAGTCCATATCTTAGTAGGAATTATCAGAATGGGACTTAAGGCTCCTATTGGACATATATATGCACCAAGAGATTTTAGATGGATCTCTCAGCAAAAGATAATATCGATTTCAATTAGTGATAGAGGTCCTTGCTATCTGCAATTATGACTCTTTAATTGATACAAAAATGAATTAATTAGAAAAAAAGGAGCCACTTTCAGCTTTAATCCATCTGCCTGAAACCACTGAGCTATGCTGTGACGCAGATACAAATATTAATGACCAACTGGCAATAGGATAATGAGTCAATAAAGATTTTAAATGGTGTGAGCTAGCACCATTACCAACCTAATAGGCAGATAAATATGGCTACTTGACTTTACCCAAGGAAAATTATTATTCTTAACCACTTACACTGAATGACCTCAACAAAATATTTTGGGTTTTTTTTTAAATTTCCTTTGTGCCACTTCTCCATGCTCACTTTTGCTGTCCCCAGTTCCCACAGCTATGACCACTGCTTCTCCATTGCTGGCTGAAAACCTGTAGAGCTCACACACACTGACACCCATCATATTCCCATCATGTTCCCTTGGATACCAGCCTCGTGCATGGAGCTGCAGAGAAGCCCCAGAGTTACTGGAAGCAGTTCCAGTATTTCAAGATAAAACCCATAATACCAGAGATTTAGCCCAGAGTTTTGTGGTTGTTTCACAGGTGTATTTCTGACAGTGCCACAAATTAAATTGCAGTTTGTTCCCTCCATATGGGAGGTTTCAGGAAATTCAGTGACAAAAGTTATTGAGTAACAGCCTGGAACTTGGCTGAAAAGAAAGTTAGAAAACTTAGAATCAACAAACAATATGACAAAAACACATGGCAAGCTGCAATGCAGGAATTATTGAATATGTCCTGGGTTTTTAAAGGAATTATCTCAACTCCAACGTTCGATTTGTAGCTGTTGTTATTTATATTTGACACTTTATGTGCCCACTATAAGTGCTTCAAGATATACAAACGCAGTTATAATAAAATAATAAATAAATAAATAAGCTACCAAAGACTTTTTTATGACCTTGTCCATGGGGTTTCTGATCTGCTCCCCAGCATCTGCCTATCTAGGTCTTCTCCAGTGCTGCCTTCTCCATGGTGGTCCTACCAACATTTCAGCACATATTTAACTTGACCTCTTCTGATTAATTAATTTTAGTCATTCCCAGCTGGAATAAATCATTTGTCCCAGGTGTGTCTGTGCTGGGTGTCCTCAGGGGCCAGAAGCCACAGAGGTAACAGCCAAGCAGGATGCCAATGTCTGACACAGGTTCAGTGTTCTGATGTTCTAATTCCAAGTGGGGTACAGACTGCAGCCCTCACTGGATGAAACAAACCTGGATTTTCTGCCTTGGGTCAGTGAAACATCACATGGAGTCAAAAGGCTTTCCTGGAAACCCAGGACCTCCTCCAGCAACCCCCCAAATCAATATCTGTCCTTACACAAAGGTGACCCTGCAGCCACTGCTCTCCTCTGGCTCAGCAGGGCCAATACAGACATGCTGACTAGTTAACCTAGTTAATGACAACTAGTTAAGTTAAAGAAATGAAATCACAGAGTTTAGCAGAGGTTCCTTAGCTTGTGTTCACTGGATTGCATTCCCCAGCCCAAAGCCAGGCAGGTCACAGCCTGGGGGTGCTGGGGAGCTCCTCACCACTTTGCTTTAATGTCACCTATAGCCTGGGCAACCTCTGGCTGCAGCCCTGAGGTTTTCCATTGCTGGAGAAATGGGGAATTTCCGCTGGGCTGCAAGAAGTCCCAGCTCATTGGAACAGCAGAGCTAATCAATATACAGAAGAACCACACCAGCGCAAGCAAGATTTTTAAGATTATTACCATAGCAATGCACATAGCTCCTTTTAACCACCCGCTCTTGATGTCCATGAAAAGATGAAAAGGAAAAACCCCAAACCAGCGCCATGTGATCTCTCTGGGATGCTCCGGGGGAGCGGCTCTGCCACCCCCTCAGCCCCCTTCCCCTTCAAGAATCTTAAAACCCCCCCAAAGCGAACCTAAAACTCCCCGTTTGCCGTCTTGTCCCGCTCAGCTTTGGGGGCTGCACAGCCTTTCAAACCCTTCACCATCACTCCCCCTCAGGCCCACACTGGGGGTACCGAATCCTCACCGCCATCTTGCGGGGTGTCCCCCCCCCACATACACAGCCCCTCCTCTTCCCTTTCCAGAGGGATGTCCCGAACCCACCTGCGTACCGCCTCCACCGACCCGGCGATGGGCACTCCTCCATCCCCACCGCTGTCGTACAGGACGCCGCTGACATCCAGCAACAACCCCCGCACCGCCCGTGCCCAGGACGCCATTTCCTTCCTTCCTTCTCCCCTTCCCTTCCCCTCCCCAAACTCCGCTCCGCACCGCCCCGCCGCGGGGGCTGCCGGGGAGTGTGGTCTGAGGAGCTCCGCTGCCTTCCCCACCACCTCTTCTCTCGTTTAGTGATGGTTTGGTTGGGTTTTTGTGTTGTTTTTTTTAAACACCTGCGTAGGGCAAGTTGGGTTTCCCCTGAGCCCCTCCGCCCGCCCCAAACCCAACTGCTGCGTCCCGACCCAAGCACCCAGCAGCAGGACCCAAGTTCTGCCCTCACTCACAAGTATCTGCCCCTGGTGCTGCCTGATGCCAGCAGCCCAGCACACGGCACCAGACATGAAAAGCCACGAAAAATCTCCATCCCTGGAGGTTTTTAGGAAGAGACTGAAGGTGGCACCCAGTGCCATAGTCCGGGATCCACGGGGGGAGTGGATCCAGAGTTGGAGTTGGTGGTCTCAGAGGTCCTATCCAACCCAGCTGATTCTGTGATTCCATGATTGATTCTATGATTCTGGCCCAGATTGTGCCAGGGCCCTTTCCCTGAAGCTCCCTCAGGCACCGCATTCCCTGGGAAGGAAGAACCTCCATGCTCTGAAGCACCCACCTCACCTGAGCCAGGTGCTGGAAATAAAGGTTCTCTGAAAAATTAACACTGCTTTTGTTATCCCTGGATAAGGGATATCCCTGGAAGGGCTGCAGACACTCAGAGGTACCTTCACAGGGGCATCCTAGGTCTGGATTTGGGTCAGGCTTTTCCAAAGTGACAACAAGCTCGTTGTGTTTTCCATCTTGAGGTTTCCCTCAGGACAATAGAGTGGTGGGATGACCCCTGGTGTGAGGGCACAGTCCCCTGGCACCCCAGAGCTTGGCTTTGCCCTCAGCACACACCACCCCGGGGGGTTCTGCAGGTCCCGAGGAGCTGAAGCCAGGATTAGACCCTTGGGGCAGCAGAAGAAGCAGAAGCCTGATGAGACCCTGGTCAGCTCAGCCCAAAGGAGGGGTTCTTCAGCTTGGAGCTGATTTTTTGGAAGCTCGTTTTGGGAGCTCTGAGGTGACCTTAGAGCAACCTTCCAATATCTGAAGGGGGTCTGCAAGAAAGCTGGGGGAGTGTTTTTTACATGGGTGTGTAGGGAGGCGACAAGGGAAAATGGTTTCAGACTTGAAGAGGGAAGATTTAGATTTGACATGAGGATGAAATTCTTTAATTTGAGGGTGGTGAGACACTGGAACAGTTTTCCCAATGAAGCTGTGGCTGCCCCATCCCTGGAGGTGTTCAAGCCCAGGTTGGATGGGGCTTGGAGCAACCTGGGCTGGTGTGAGGTGTCCCTGCCCATGCAGGGGGGTTGGAACTGGATGAGCTTTAAGGTCTCTTCCAACCCAAACCATTCTATGGTTCTATAAAACCTTGACATCTTGCCCTGCCTCTGGTATCTTCTCGTGCATGCCCAGTGCTTCATACACAGAAAAAAAACCACTGGTTAGTCATGTGAAGAACTGAACTGATCCCCTGCCTTTTACAATCATGGATAAGATTTTATCTGCTGTGTTCCAGCTTTACAGATAATATCATTTTCTCCCTCAATAAAGTCCAAATACTTACTTACTGCTAATACTGTCAATACCATGCTGCGAGTCCCAGAATATCTAAGGAGCTGTGGTGGAATTATAGTCCACTTTGTTTTCAGAAAAGCAGAGGAACCTTGGCAGCATTGATTTGCATCAAGGCTTCTCCTTCAAGATAATATCCAAACCGTGAAATTCATTAAATAGACCCAGAAATGGATCAGGTTATTTAAAACAACATCACTAATGGCCCAGCATCCCAGCTGTCTCCACCGATAGTGAACATTGTCTTGGATAGTGTTATCAGTCCAGGACACCCGCTATGAATATTGATCTGTGGTTTGTTACAGCCATCACTTGCCGTCAGGACAGGTCAGGGTTGAAACCCACCTAGCATCAAAGCAATTTAAAGGCAGCACTCGGCCTGAATTTTAATGCTTGAGCTGGCAAGGGGACCAACTTCAAACAGACTGATCCGTGAACGTCTGCTTTCTCGTGGGTGCTTTCCTGTGGACGTGTGTGTGCTCGTGTTTGGAGGGGAATGGGCATGCACGGGTTAAACTGGTGATACCTGAAGGTGTCTCTTAGCTCACCAATTAATCCCAGCACTACAAATTACCTCCTCAGCTCCTGCAGACACAACTCCAACAAAAGTATTTGTAGTGTGGCATATATCAGATTAAATTTTTTTTCATCTCATAACAACTCAAACAAAAGTATTGTAGTCTTGCATATATCATATAGATTTTTTTTTTCCTTTCAAACATAAAAAAATCTGCTCTGCTGAGGTTTGCCAACACCCTACAGTAATGATCCATGAGCCAATTTGCCATATGGCAATACCTATGATTTTAGGTTTTAAACTAGTTATTCCGTGCCACAGAATCTTGTTTTAAAAGCACTAATAAGATATGCATTAGGATTTTATATCCATTTTCTTGATTTGATTTCTCTCCTGAAGCAAGCTGTCCAGCACCTGCACCCTTCCTCCTTCTTCTGCACTTCAAGGAACTTCAGCTACATAAGCAATACTTAACCAGCACACAGCAGTGTTTTCCAGCTCACCAACATCTTAACTTTCATACCAGGTTGCACCCCCAAAATTCAGCTTTTTTGCTCTGTAGCTTTAGTGTGTGAAGTGCTCAGGACAGAGCTTCCTTCTCTTCCACACCTTGTGACCCACTCAAGCAACCAGTGCCAAATGGGCCCTTGGGTGCTGCCAGCAGGTAGCTGATAATGACAATTCCTTGTCATCACAGCACACCTTCTTCTCACCTCCTTGCTCTGCTGTTACCTTTGCCATGGCAAATAGAAAACCCACTTTTTCTGAGGCTGAAACACCTGTAAAGAGGGAGAGAACTGTGCTCTGCACCTCTTCCTAGGAATAAAACCAGGTGGAGCAGTGGATTCCCACCAACAGCTGCCTTCCCTGGCCTCATGCCCTTCTGTCTACACCCCAGCTGGATTCCCAGGACCAACAAAACTCAGAATGTCTAAGGAGAGGGGAAAGCATCCTCCTGAGCAGACACAGACCCACAGAAACACTTGGCTGGCAAGTTTGTAACAAGCACAGCTGGCTAGAAGTGGTCATGGTGGCCATGGGGCTGGTGCAGGGTGGAGAGCACTGACCTGCTGCTGCCTACCCTGTCCCAGCTGTAGGTGTGCCTCAGTTTCCCTGCCTATGAAGTGGGAACAGTGGGAACAGCATGGATGGAGCCCTTGGGGGAAGAGCCTGAACCAAAGTCACGCTGTGCTGACCCAAAATAAGAAGCTGTGTGGACATGTGAACCAAACAGCAGCTTCACCTCTGGAACAGCCGCCTCTGGCAGCAGGAATGCTCCGAGCCTGGAGCCTGCTCTGCGCAGTGGGGGGATGCAGGAGCCGTCCCCCCCCCTTCGCTGGTCCCTCTGAGACGTGATGCTCGCCCTGCTAGACCCTCAGAAACCCAGAGGACCTGCAGGTGTGTCAGCAGAGCCGGAGGGGACACACACCGGGGGACAGCAGCCGTCTTGTGCAGTCTCCTCCATTGCACCGACGCATCTCCCGGTGTGGTGCCCAAGGCTTCCCGGCCTCCCCCCATCCCACCTCTCCGCGCATCCCCCCTCCCCAATCCGGGGCCAGGTAACGGGAAAGCCTCATCTCCGGGAGGTTGGGATGAAGGGATGGAGCCGGCGCGGCGGGCGGCGGGGAGGGGGCTGGGGGGCGGTGTGCCAATGGCTGCGCTGCCCCCTCCTCTGCCCCCACCCCGCCGCCGGCCCCTCCGCCCTTCCCGACCGACCCTCCTCCTCCTCCCCGCTCCTCACTCCGAGCCTCCAGCGCCGAGGCGTGCGGCTCGGGAGGCGGCCCGGATCCGCACTCCCCGGCTCCACATCCCTCCCGGCTCCGCATCCCCCCGGCTCCGCACCCCCCCGGCTCCGCATCCCGGCGCTGAGAGCCATCAGGTCTCCGTGAAGCGTTGGAAGGTGGGGAGGGGGAATGCCGGAATGCCCGGACCGCGGGGCCAAGGCGGCCCCCATCCATCATAAAATCTCCTTCTCCATCTTAGACATCCTGGATCCCCAGAAATTCAGCAAGAGACGCGAAGCGGCCGAGGGGAGCTGGGGTTCGGCCGTCCCCGGCACGGGCGAGCGGGAGAAAAGTTTGGGAAGAGTTGAAGTAGGAAAAGACGCTGCTGCTGCTGCTTCTCCCGGCAGCGGGAGGAATAAACTAGAGGCACATGGTAGGAACGCGCTCGAGTTTCTCCGGCCGGTGCTGGCAGGGCGAGCAGGTGGAAGCGGCGGCAGAGGGGGCTCCCCGGCCCCCCATTCCCTCGGGGTGCCCTCCCCCAAGGTGGAAGAGGCAGCGCGGGGGACGGGGGGAGGCTGGAGATGTATTTGAAGTCTCGGTGATGCCAAGGGAAAAGTTCTCGGCGTGTGTATCCCCCCGCCCCCATCCCGCTGCCGGTGTGCGGATGGACTGGGCATCCCAGGGCGGGCCGCTTCCCCATCCCGGCTCCAAACGGGCCGCGGCTCTCGGCAAAGCACCGCACCGGGGATTTTACCCCTTTTCCGTGGGGTGGGAGGGATCGGCTGCCCCCGGCCCCCCCCAGGCCTGCAGCGGGACGGCCGGCTGGGTAATTGTTCAGCCCGTCCCCACCGGAGGATGCCTTAGCTCCCGGTGATCGATATCCTATTACCGACTCCCGCCTATCTCCTGCCCGCAGCTTGCAGGTGCCCACTTCAAACCTCCTTCCCCCGGCCTGATCCTAATATTGTTCGATTAAAACTTACCTTTAATAGATGACATCTATCGATCTGGCCCTCGCAAATCTGAAACTCCATTAGCGAGGGGATGGGGAAAGAGGGAGGGGGGAGGGGATTTATTTCGCTTCAGAAGGGGACTTTAATATCTTCTTTTTTAATTGGTAAGAAATCCATATCGACGCCTCCTTCTCCACCCCTCACCTCCCCCCCTTCCTCTTTTCCCCTCGGCAGAGGCGATGGCACCGAGGGGCTCTCGCAAAGCGGGCGGGTTTTTTCCCCCTCTTCCCTTTTATTTTATTTTAACGGTTTGCCGTTATTTTATCACACTGGGAGGGGGGGGATCGAGGAGAAGAGCCGGGTTCGGAGGGCTGGCAGGCGGCTGGGTGAGGGGCGGGAGGAGGGACCCCGGCCTCCCCCTGACCGACGCTGCCATCTCCCCCCAGATGCGGAGAACAACCCCGAGGCAGCGGGACAGGACCGCGACGAGGAAGGTCCTCCCGGGGACAGCACCGGCACCGGGTCAGAGACCGAAGCCGGGTCCCAGCCCGCCTCCCGCTCGCTCGGTACCGAGGAACCGGGCTCTCCCCGGGGCTCCCGGAGGCGGCGGGCCGAGACGGGCTGCGGCAAGCCCCGTCGGGCTCGGACGGCTTTTACCTATGAGCAGCTGGTGGCCCTGGAGAACAAGTTCCGAGCCACGCGGTACCTGTCGGTCTGCGAGCGCCTCAGCCTGGCCCTCTCCCTCAGCCTCACCGAGACGCAGGTGAAGATCTGGTTCCAGAACCGTCGCACCAAATGGAAGAAACAACACCCGGGAGCGGACGGGGCGGCCGCCGCTCCATCCCCGGCGGCGGCAGCGGGGAGCGGCAGCCCCAGCCCGCCGGGTCCCGGAGCTTTGCCCTTCCAGACTTTCCCTTCTTACGCCGCCGCCAACGTCCTCGTCCCGTCCGCCGCCCCCTTCCCGCTGGGCAGCGGCCCCTTCGCCCCCTTCCTCGGCCCCGCGTACCTCGGCCCCTTCTACGCCCCGCACCTCTGAGAGGGCAGAGCCGCGGGACCTGGCGGAGAGACCCCTCCGACCCCCCCCGAGAGCCCTGCGCCCCAAGCTGGGCACCACATCTTCACTGCTGGGGGTTGCATGGCGATTGGAAGCATAAGAAAGGTGATTTTTTTCCCCCTAGTCGTCGCAGCAGCATGTTTAAGGTACATACTTTGACCAAGAGACAAAAAAACACAGCAAACCAACAAAAAAAACCACCAAAAAACACCCAAACCAACCACTATAAGCACTGGATTTTATTAGCATGTTTGAGATGTAATTACAGGCACTGGAGATGGGAAAACTCACTCTCTTGACACATGCCTGACACTAATTCCCTCCAGATTCTTCTCAAAGTTCCTTTTTCAAACACTCCTCGCTGTTGTTCGGCTTGCCAGTGCATGCCTCAAACCTGGAGAGCCCGGGAGCTGTGGCACTTGTTCCTGCTGCTGTTATCCTGCTGCTGGGGATGGAGCACGAAGCTGCTGTAAATCCCAGGGATGCTCACCAGCAAAAACCTCCCCAGCCTCTGCTTTTGCTCCTGGGACTTGGTCTTACCCTGTCTGACCAACTTTTTATTATGATTTCTGACTCCTGACCTGCAAACTGCAAGCTGTGCACTTGGTGGCCTGCCTGGAAGAGAGTTTTTCTTCTTGTCTGAGAAGGTTTAGGAAGCTGCAGCTCCGTGTCATCAGGTGATGAGCAGAGAACCTGCTTGGTCAGTGGAAAGTCTTCAATTGCTGCTAACTTACATGGCCCCCCTGCCTTTCTTCTCAGTTCTTTCCTAGTGACTTCAAAGGTTTTGGATGAGATGTCTAAAGATCATTCTTTTTTGCAGAGAAGAGTTCTTGTAATAACACAGCATTAGTGCCAAATGAGGCAGAAAAGAAAACATAAATCAGAGAGAATGGTTACATTATTCATTTTGTTAAAAATGGGGCATTTATAGTAGAAAATAAGTAAAAAAAAAAAGAGAATTTCCAGCATGCCAAGACCTATTTTCCATACCAGAGAAACATATGCTTTTTCTTTTTTTTTTTGCTGTTTGGAGCATTTGTTAGCTAGGAAAATCACATTTCATCTTCATCGTTACAAGCACCAGCATGAAAAGGAATTGTAGCTGGGGGCTTATCCATCCCTGAACGGATGGGAAGTAATTGGTTTCAAAAAAGAATAAAAATCTGTCCTATGCAGTTTCACCAATTATTATAACACTGTTCAAGACTGTATCCCCTTTACACATTGGCTCTCCAACCAAAAAACTAAGCTCATAAATCCTATCTAGCTCTTCTTGTGTTGGTCTAAATAAAAAGCTGTTTGTTTTGTTTTGTTTTTCCCTTTATTTATATTTTTTTTAATTATTCCACGTTGAATTGTTTTTATCTGTATTTGCATCAATCAGTGTTTGCTTCCTGGACTTCTTCCCCACTGGGTGTGGGTCCCAGCAGTGCCCTGTGCTGCGTGGGGGTGATGGTGGGTGGTACCCCCCTTTTCCAGGCTGGCTGCAAGGAGAGGCTTCACAGGACCCCCCTCTCTTACAGACATCACCTTCCTGATTAAAACTCCTCTCAGCTCAAGTCCCTCAGGAAGATAAAGGCATTCCACAGGCTCATCTAGTCTGTTTTCCCTGCTTCAGCTTAGGACCAACTGGACCTAAAACCTCTTGACTTGTCTGTGGCTTTCTGCTGGTTGTCATCACTGTGCACAAACTGGTTCTTGGTTTTATTTGGCTGTCACTCTCTCTGAGAACCTGAAGCAGTTGGTCAGCTGCAGTGTGCTGAAATCTCTGGTGGAAAAAAAAAGAAAACAAAAAAAAGCTTGGTGCTGTCATTTGTCATCTGATTACTTGTTTTCCTGAAGAAGTGTAAATTGTAGCAAAAAAATAGGGAATGGTACAAACCCAAATAACTGAAATAGTATAAATTGTCTCCTCCTCTGTTGCTGTTCATGAAGCTTTCCAAGGCTCTGTGGTTTGCCAGCAATTTTGCCTTTGGCAGAACTACTCGAGGTTTATAGGAAATTTGAAGGCTTGATTCCTAGAGAATGCCAGCCCCTTTCCCAACACTCCCTTTAGTCACTTCCACAGCCTTGGATTTACAATATTTACAATTAATTCCAGAAAACATGACATCCTCTGTTTCCCCTTTGTGCAGCCTTGGGAGGGGGAGGTATAGAAATGGGAGTGCAGGTTTTCTGCCACTGATCCCAAGCCACCAAAGTCTTTTTGGCTAAATACTTCCAAGCCTTTTGGACAGACACATCCCCTCCTGCTTGGTCGAGGGGGTGGCTGCTTGAGTGGGTGACCTCTTTGGTTTCTAGTTAGGGATGGGGTGAGTGGCCATACAGAACATCTGTAATTCCAAGCAGTCCTGGAAATAGCAGTTTCAAACACTGCAGCATCCAGATGATGCTATTTGCACTGCTAACACTTTTGGAAATGCCCTGCTGAGTGTCCATTATCTTTAACAATCCTGGGTTGCAAGCACAGACAAA
Organism: Calypte anna; assembly: GCF_003957555.1. Classification (NCBI taxonomy): domain Eukaryota; kingdom Metazoa; phylum Chordata; class Aves; order Apodiformes; family Trochilidae; genus Calypte; species Calypte anna. Next base: position 32,272,521 of record NC_044252.1, on the reverse strand, counting down.
AATGGACTTTATTCACAGCTGAATATAAATGTTAAAGAGAATCACAAGTCAGCCTCACGTGTTAAAAAAAAAAAACACACAACCCAAATCAACAAATATTTAAATAAATAAATGCATCTCTTTTCAATTAAAGAGAGTTTTCAACTCAAATGCTCCAAGAAGAGCAGGGAAGTTAGTACCCACCTCATTCCCACCATGTTGTCCATGATAACAGTGCCTGCAGTGCACCCAGAGCTGAGTTTCAGCCTGCTCCCACTTCCATTATTCTGGGCCATGCAACCCCAGGTGGAGCTTTCCTTCCATCCTCACTTCATTCCTTCTCCAGAACACAAAGTGGCAGCTGGGGCAGTGGTTCTGGACCCTCACCTCCAGGGTGGCAAGAGCTCAGACAGCCAGAAAGCACAGGTTGTGCTTCAGCTGTAGGAAGAGAAAGCTCCTGATTCATACAGGTCTGGATAAAAAACCTTAATCCTTAACCTACCTCTGGATAAAACCCCTTAATTCTTGTTTTGTACCCTCTCTCTTCACAGGAACTACTAGTGGTCCATGAACCACAAAAACTCTGGAAATAAACTTTATTTAATAGTATAATTAGGGAAGTACATGGGGAAACACCAGGATGGCACAGTTAGGGAAATGTTAAAAATGTCAGTTTAGCTGTATTAAAAAAACCCAACAGCCTGGTACAGTTGGGTTTGCAAAGTCAAGAGTACACTGAGCAAGTAAGTACATCCAGGAGTAAAAGACAGAATACATGCATCTAAATATCAGTGACCAAGAATTTTCCCTTGGAAACCAACATGATTTGTTGTTTAACACATAAATGGAAAATTAAACCAAAGACTTTTTCTTCCCTCCCACATTCCCTCCTTCCAACCTTCTCCCCCCAGTATTATTTGCTAGAATAACTGTAATAAAATAAATGCTATCTACACACAGGGGTTCCTGAGCTGAGAATAGAATGCACTGGTTTCTACCTGTGGAGCTTTTCCTTCTGGAGATCAAGCAGGAGCATTTAGAGAGAGGCAGTGATGGTCCAAGGCAAGGAGCAGGCAGATGGAGAGCTCAAGAGCCCTTCTACTGCTCCCTGAACTTTTCCTTCAGAAGAAAGAGGAATGTTTATTTTTGTCATTGCTGTGGAGTGCATCAGTCCCATCTCCTGATGGCAGCACAGGTGTCAGCCAGGAAGGTCTGCAGTAGGAAATGCCATGAAGTGTTTCAAAATTAAGTTACTGTGGGCTGGATTCCAGCCATCAGATTTTCCTCTTCCTCTTCCTCTTCCCCTTCCCCTTCCCTTCCCTTCCCCTCCCTTTCCCTTTCCCTTTCCCTTTCCCTTTCCCTTTCCCTTTCCCTTTCCCTTTCCCTTTCCCTTTCCCTTTCCCTTTCCCTTTCCCTTTCCCTTTCCCTTTCCCTTTCCCTTTCCCTTTCCCTTTCCCTTTCCCTTTCCCTTTCCCTTTCCCTTTCCCTTTCCCTTTCCCTTTCCCTTTCCCTTTCCCTTTCCCTTTCCCTTCTCTTCTCTTCTCTTCTCTTCTCTTCTCTTCTCTTCTCTTCTCTTCTCTTCTCTTCTCTTCTCTTCTCTTCTCTTCCCTCTCCTCTCCTCTCCTCTCCTCTCCTCTCCTCTCCTCTCCTCTCCTCTCCTCTCCTCTCCTCTCCTCTCCTCTCCTCTCCTCTCCTCTCCTCTCCTCTCCTCTCACCCCAGACACCACCTGTAGCAGTTTTACCACTTCAGTGCCACATTCAGAACCCCCATGAGAGGCAAGGTACCCACGTGTCAAGGTTGGACTGGATGATCTTGGAGGTCTCCTCCAACCTAAACCATTCTGTGTTTATCAGAAGCCTCACAAAATGGAGCAGCTGATCTCTGAAGTGGTCACTCAGTGGTCAGGTGAGTCAGGAATGACTGAGCAGTGTTGCTTTGCTCCCACATACCTGTTATGAGTGAGATCAAAGTCTGATTTCCAGCAGCTTTACAGCTCCCAGGTAGACCAGACGTCTGGCAAAATATTTGGTGGGTGAGATCCTCCTGAAGAAAAACTGATAACAGGGTTCTTGCATCACCAGACCTGAACACATTTTTTTTTTGTTTGTTTTCTAGTGTGGCCCCGTGGCAGCTGAAGTCACCTCAAATTCCAGCACTTTCTTGACATGGAAAAACTCAGGGTCTGGACCCCATTTCTGATGGTGTACACAGTAGAAGTTTCTGGGAAGATAATGATGCATGCAAATAATTTATGAGCTGCACACTGCAGGTTTGCTTTAGCCTCTTGGTTGGCATCTTTGTTGTTCTACTCACAGGAGCTCTTTTGTGGTTCCTGACTCACAATATGTGTAACAACCCTGCCTTTGCTCACTACTGTAGCACAACCATTAAAGCTCAATTCCCCTTAGATTTTTCCTCTCAAACACTGTTCCCAAGTTAGCTTCTTTCTCAAGCTGATCATCTCAGCAGGTCCAGGGAAGGGATTCTGCCCCTGTTCTCAGCCCTGGTGAGGCCACAGCTTGAGTCCTGTGTCCAGTTCTGGGCCCCTCAGCTCAGGAAAGAGATTGAGGTGCTGGAGCAGGTCCAAAGGAGGCAACTGGGCTGGTGAAGGGACTCGAGCACAGATCCTATGAGAAGAGGCTGAGGGAGCTGGGGGTGTTGAGGCTGGAGAAGAGGAGGCTCAGGGGAGACCTCATCACTCTCTACAACTCCCTGAAAGGAGGTTGGAGCCAGGGGGGGGGTTGGGCTCTTTTCCCAGGCAACTCTCAGCAAGACAAGAGGGCAGGGTCTCAAGTTGTGCCAGGGGAGGTTTAGGTTGGAGATGAGAAAGAATTTCTTTCTGGAGAGGGTGATCAGGCATTGGAATGGGCTGCCCACGGAAGTAGTGGATTCTCTGTGTCTGGAGATATTTCAAAAGAGCCTGGATGTGGCACTGAGTGCCATGGGCTGGGAACTGCAGTGGGAGTGGATCAAGGGTTGGACTTGATGATCTCTGAGGTCCCTTCCAACCCAGCCCATTCTATGATTCTATGATCCTATGATCTCGTTTTCTAGGTTCTGTGTAATGCCACACATCAAATGTAATTAAAAAATGTGGCATTCCATGGGGGTTAGGCACATGGGAACACTGCAGAGGTATTCAAGATCCATGGTTTTTCCCTGAGCAGCCTCTGAAAGACCTTCAGAGATACCAGCTCCATGGACAAGATCAATACAAATAACAGCTTTTACTCCTTTCTACACACACTGATTTGCTGGGGTAGTTTTCACCATGGAAGTGTATTTCACTGCTATTATTTCAAGAAAGAAGCCTTAGACATTGATTATATTTTAAAAGAGAGGATATACAGATACACAGCCTTTGCCAAATGGGAATCTTAAAAGCTGTCAGGTTTAGAATCTGGGGATCTTTAAGCACCCCACATAACAAGTGGAGAATCAGCTGAGTTGGAGCCTTATTTCAGGTTAGGTCAGTTCTGATGAGGTCCCAACACCCAATGCCTGTGCTGACACCTCCTGTTTGGTGTTTGTGGGTGCCCACCAGTCTGACAGCTTTTCTTGTCACTCACTCCCTTCCTTTGAATTGACCTGAAAGTCATGGGTGGCTTTCCTAGAGGTGGGAAGAGGGCTGGGACAGCCTTTTTGCCAGCTCTGGAGACTTGTGTTGGTTTTAGCTAATTATGAATCTGAACCTTGGATGAACTCCCCAGCCAAGCTGCTGACTGCTCTGGTTCTGCCTCTGAGCTGAGGAACTCTTCTTGTGAGCAGGGTAAGAAGCAACCCTGACATCAAAGGCTCAGCCACCTCTGCCCTGTGCCCAGACATCACTTTGGGCACTCACTGCATCAGACCTGACCCAGTTTTCATGCCAATAAAGGGCACTGCAACCCTGCTCCTGCACCAGGGCCTCCAGCATCTCCCAGGAGCAGCAGAGGAATCCCAGGAGCACACAAGGAGGAGGTCAGGACTGTGGTTCCCTTGTGCTGGCCCTACCTCTAAATAACCACAGTATTAATGGGATGCAATTCCTCAGTCTCCTCACATGCCTAATTCCCCACCACTTCACTGAGCATTCCTGCCAGAGACAGAGCTGAAGAATTGCTCCTAACAACTGGCATGACTTAACTTGTTCCTTCTTATAATATGATGGTTTTCTTACATGTCACACTGTATTTTCTGGGTAAGCAGAATGAATATAATAACCCTCTTTCCTCAAGTAGGTCAAGATTTTCTTCTTTTCTGCAGGGCAAATGACTGTAAATGTGAAGATTTCATGTCTTTTGTTTCCCATGTTTCAGTCACTGTCACGTGGAGCCTTTCAGGTAGCTGCAGGTGACTTAATATTCCACATTAAGCTTCTGCTTTCCTTTTTTAAAAAAATCACAGCTTTTAAATACCCCTTCTAGCTGAGAGCAACAGCTCCAAGATCTGTGGTAGTGTCTGTCCCTGTGCACAATGTGAACAACTTAAAATTCCAACTTGTTAGCACTTGAAGAAGAAAAGTCAGGGTTTTCTGTGTCTTGACCATAACTGCTGAAAATAAAGGAGGAAAGAAAGGGAGCCACAAAAGGGCTGCACTGTTGCTGTATAAAATGTGATCACTCTCTCTGGAGTGTTGAATGACCACATTGCAGCTGAGACTTATTTCATACTCCTCATTTTTTAAGTCTCAAAACCAGCTCACAGCAGCTATCAAAAATACATTTATGTGTAGCATCAAGACACTCCTTACTATGTTTGCATTTGAGAACATAGACCTCTTTTTAAATTATTTCTTCTCCTTGCAGGACCCAAAAGAAAGCAAGCCCTTTCTTGCTTGAGGGTTTTTTGTTTGTTTTTGAAACTCTGCATTTCAGCCCCAAATCTGCAGTGTTTACTTGGGCACATGCTGGCTGTTTTTCCTGGAGGAAAATCCAGGCTGGATGCCTGGCTTCTGAAATCACCTCTCAGGGCAGGATGGCTCTGGCTCCACATAGCAGAGCCTGAACCCAAGATTCAGCCCTTCAACAACTGATCTTGGTTGCCCTTAGTTTAATTTTTCAGGTAATTGCAGATGGGATACTTATTTTCCTCACAAGCTGTGCTCTGTGTGATCCTCTGGACAAGTTCTGTCCTTTCTACATTTTTCTGTTTCCTCTGAAAAAGTGGTGGCTGGGTGGAGCTAAACCAGCTGGAAGTGTCCTTGAGACAAACAGAATCTCACAGCAGGTAAAAAGCTGCTCTGGAGCTGAGTGAGAATTCAGCCCACAAAAGATGAAGAGAATGTAGCTCCAAGTATCCCATTTTTGTGGCTAAACAGGTAGGAGACATCACTAGTATGACTTCAGCAAACTGAGAAGCTATCTACCACAATAATTAAATACCAAAGTTAAAAAAAAATAAAAGGAAGCTCAAACCTGTATTTCTTGCCCAGGAAAATCCCACTGAGCTCATTCATAGATTGCCACTCCTGGCCCATGTCCACCCAGGCTGTTTTTTCCTTACATCAGAGATGAACTGGGACCAAATATAACACCCAAAACAGAAGGGTCAGTGCTTATTATCAGCCTTCACATTTCAGGCCTTTCACAAAACAAAAAAATAGATCCTACCCTTAGTTAGAAATAAAGGGGTTTCAGTAGCTCCCAGATAATAACTGGACTCAACTTGGCACAGCCCAACCATGTATTTGTTCCACAGGCACCACTGTGCAATGTCCTTTCCAGTTTAGCACCCAGGGCACAGCCTTTTGGTGCTTTATTCCTTCAGCTTTGGCAGCAGATGTAAGGCACACATTGGCAGCATCAGCCTAATAAGAGACATTAATATATTAGCATTAATATATTAGCTCTGTGGGTGTTCATAAAGAGCACAGTGTCATCTGCTCTGCTCCCAACCCTTTTATGCATCAAGCTGACTGCACACTGGGAAGGTTTTCTCTGAGGACACTGATCTCCAAATGCATAAGCAGTGCCACATCCAAAGTTTGAGCAATTTGCTTAGAAGATATGACAAGATTCAGGAGTATTTTCAAGCGTGTGGGGAAGATATGCAAATTCTCTGTGCTGTCAACCTAGGATGCTGTGTTTTCCTTGTGGAAAAAATAAATTATTTTCCAGCATTGATAAGGTTGTTGGGCCAGCTCATGAGTAAAAAGAGGCACCCAGAAGCGTTGCTGCTGATTTTTTGGGTGTATTTTCCCCCCTTCCTAGTGATGTGGGTAAGATAAAAAGTGAAATACTCTCAGTGTTTGCCTTTTGGATGAGAACTGGTGGGGATGCCTCAACCCCACCTCATGCTTCCTTGTGAATATCCAGATTTTCTGGTTAAAAACCTGCTGTCCAAGTGTAATTCAGCCTGAGGAAAGGTCAGGGTTGTGCTGGTTACAGCCTGGTCCTCCTCACCTCCCTGCTCCCAGCTCCAGCTCCAGCTGGGAGCACCCCAGGGCCTCTCTCACACCTCTCTGTGTCTCCAGAAGGCAGGAGCAGATCCGAACTCCAGCGATGCCATCCCACGGGTGAGACCATTCCACGGAGGAACCACGGAGCTGAATTCTACACACAGGGCTGCACAGCTGGCACAGGAGCCCTGTGAGGAATCAATCCATGAGAGAACGCCGTGAATCCCTATTATTTTTATATATATTTTATTTTTTGGGTAAGCTTCAGACTGGCTCCCCACATCCCCACCTCTCCTAAAACTCCCAGCACCAAGGACCCACAGCCACCTCCGCCCTCCATGGAGGCCACGGGACAGCATTCCCAGTACCTACCCATTTTATTATTTTATTTTTTTTTTACAGCCATTTCCCAGAAGGAGCAAAAGTGCGGCCGAGGGCGGGCTGCTGCCACGCAGGACAGCCGCGGGGCTCGACCCGCTGAACCGGCTTCGGCCCGGACAGGGGAGGGCGTTGATACAGCTGCAAAAATTGTCCCCCCGGTCCCGACCCGGTCCCGACCCGGTCCCGACCCGGTCCCGACCCGGTCCCGACCCGGTCCCGAGGGAAGCGCTGAGGCTGAGGCGAGAGCGGGGCGGTGCTGAGGGAAGCGAGCCAAAGCCCGGAGGGCGGGGCTTGATGGAGAGGCTCCATTTTGATTGGTTGAGCGGCGGGGTGTGCCGCCGAAGGGGAGCGTTATGACCAATGGGAGAAGGGGGCATGGGCGGCGGAGGCGATCCCCTTGCGGAGGCAGCCAATCGGCGGCGAGGGGCGGGGCGAGACGGGGAGCGGTGACAGCAGCGGCGGGGCCCCCCCCGCCTTTTCGCCGCGGGCTCCGGGCCGGGAAGCAGCAGCAGCAGCAGCAGAGGCGGCAGCGGAGGCGGTGACCGGCGGGTACAGAGCGATGGGGACAGCCAGGACGGGCCTTGGGGGAGCTTCTTGCCTCCGACGGGATCGCCTTGCCCCGGGTTTTCTCCCGCGGCTGTGAGGGCGCGGCCCCGCCCCGCGGGCAAGGCCTCAGCCAGGCCCCGTTGCCAAGGCAACGGGAGGGGTCGGGCTGCCCCGCACGGCGGCTGCTTCTCGGGATAAGGGGAGGTGGAGGGATACGGAACCGCAAAAGGGGATGGAGTCCCTGAGAGGCCGGGGCTCGGTCACCGTCTGCCCTCGTTGTGCGGGGAGCCGGGGCTGGGACAGCCGCTCCCCGGGGGCTCTGGAGGCCGAGAGGCGCCTTCCCCTCTGTGCCCCTCCGTGGTGGTGGCCCGAGGGTGGCATCTGTGCCTTGGGATGGTAAGAAGGTTCCTGGGTTTTATCCCTGGGATTCTGGGTCACTCTTCTCTGCCAGTCTCGGTCCTGAGCCGTTTCTGATGTGGGAAGGTGGTTTGGCACGTCCAGACTGGCATCCCTCCTGCTGTAGTTTGTCCTCTTGTCCTCTTCCTCCCCTTCGTGTTCAGGTGGCACAGGGTGGCAGGGTTCTTGTGTGCTCTATCAGCAGGACCCTGAGTGGTTTTCATCTGTATGACAATATCCCCCATTTACCTCGGGGTCTGTTTCAGTGTATGCCAGGAACTGGCTCCCTATAACCACTGAGTTTAGCTGTGGGGTCTGCAGGGACAGTGCTCTGGGCTTGCTTAGCAGCTGAGTGAAGTTATTCAAATCTGTTTCACAGCTGTGCTTTGAGTAGCTCTTCTATGCTGATGCAAGACCTTTTCCACTGGGGAAAAAGCCCTGCCTTCTGATTCCAGCACTGCATGCTGCAGGGCATGGTCATATTTCTCACTTCCTCAAGGCTGGTAATAAGCTTTCAGGTTTGAGTTTGTTTGTTTTGTCTTTGTGGCTTTTTTTTTTTCCCTGCTCCTTTCTGAAATTTCTGTTCACCTTGTCTTGCTCATCAAAACCAAGTTTTTCTTCATCTTATAACTCCAGATCCATCCATAATTCCCAGCTTCACTCAGCCCTATTCCATGTAACCTCCCATGCCTCAGTTAACATGATGTCTCCTCAGTAGCATAATTTGCAGGACATTTCTCCTCATGGATGGCTTTTAAAAGCTTCTAGTGAAGATATTCCAGCTTGAAAGAAGTAAAAGAAGACCCTCAAACTAGGGGTTTGTAATTCTTCATGCAGAAAAGTAGGAGAGTTTCATTTCTTTACAGCTTTCATTTCTGGAATGTCTGGAAAGTTTCCAGCAACACAGAAGCTCGTGATAGAATTAGCTGCTCTGCCATGAGGTGTGTCAGGGGACAGGGTATCAAAAACTCAGTGAATTGGAGGAGTTCAGCAAGCTGTAATCTCGAGTGATGCAGCTGAGCTGAGTTTCTGTGAAAAGCTGTTCTCAAACAGAGAAGGATTTTGTCTTTTTTACTTGCAAAATCTTGGAATAATGGTCTTGAAAATTATCAACACCAGTGACTAATTTTTAACAGCATTGATGATAGCTGGCAAAATGCCCAGAGTTAAGAAGTTTTCCATCACCTTTTGCTGGAACAAGATCCAAAGGACTTGTGTGGCCCGGGTGGTTTCAGTGGTGTTGCTGAGAAGTGAGGAGCAGCAGTGAAACATCTGAGGAGTCTGTGGAAAGAAATGCCTCTCTGTTTAAGGTGTCCCATCCCCTCTGCAGACCTTTTCCAAAAGAAATGAAAAACAAATCCATGACTTAATACTTCTGCCTCTGCAAGCAGCTTGAGATGAGAGCAGCACCTCTGTGTAAACCATCCCTGCCTCCCCCTGTTGGTATTTCAGGGGTATATTTTAAGTTTTGCTTTTCTTGTGTTGAGGTTACTCAGCTTTTTGGAGTAGGTTACAAAGGAGGCTGCACCTGGTGATCAGAGTACTTGTCATTGCAGTCTGTGTCCTTTCTTTTTGGTCCTTTTATACATGGGATGTTCTGCAAAGTCAGGGCTGGAGAACTCTTGCTAAAGCCCTCGTGTGGCTTTCTGCTGTCCCCACTTTTCTGTGCTCTCAGGAAAGTTTGTTCCAGCTGCTTTGGAAATCCCAGCTCAGTTTCCCTGCTCAGGAGTATTGCAGAGCTTTGTGTTGACTGAGGTGAAGCCACAGGGAGGAAACACAAGTGCATTTGTCTCACAAAATTCTACCTTCAGCTTTTCCTTAGATTTTTAGCAGAATTTGTACATTCAGGGGAAATTTTGACTAAAAGAAGACAGGGTTCTATAAGGATCATTAACATGGTATAGTGTTACTGTTAATGTTTATTTTTTTAATGGTCTTAAAATGCTACTAACAGTGAAAGCTTCCTGTGGGGCTGGCAACATTATATAAAGAATGCAATTTATACAAAAAGTCACAGATTTTGCTTCTTAAAGCTGACCTCAGTTAAAACTACCCAAATCTGATAATATTCTTTAACTAACATCATTTGGGTCAGGTGCTTCTTTCTGGTTTTGTATTATTTGCTTTCTGATTTTGTGGTAAGATTTGTCTTCTGGACATCTTTGTGAGAGGAAAGGTAATTTAATAGCACCAGAAGTTTGATAAGTTTATTGTAGTTTATATGAATTTATCTAGACATGCTAGGCACAATGAAAGAAGAGCCCTTAGAGGAAAAATTGTGTGACTAGTTCAGAGACTTGGCAAGTCACACATTTGAATTTTCTATTCATTACTGTGAATATATGCTAAAATAGGAAAAAACCACTTATTTGAGGTTAAAACCATATTCATTTCTACTTCTTGTATACAGGCTCCTTGACTGAATTGCAGAGTTGAGTAATCTGTAATCTTGGCAGGAAAACCACTTCATTTGTGTCATGCATTTCTTCTGAAGTATTCTTAGTGCTCATGATTAACTTTTTTTTTGCTTTTTTTGCTTTTTCCTCCCCTAGATCTGCAGCAGCTTCCCTGAAGTCAGCCATGTTCTCCAAGCTCACCCACCCTCAGAGCCTTGCTGCTCTCTGTCGAGGTGCTCAGGCTTCCCTGAGTTCTGCTGCCTCAGTTGCTCCAAAGAAAACCCTTCAGGGCTCTGCCTCCTCTGAATACATATTTGAACGTGAGGCTAAATATGGTGCCCACAACTACCACCCCCTGCCTGTGGCTCTGGAAAGAGGAAAAGGTATTTTATTTAGGTTTCCCTGGGTGTGTGTTTTTACATGGAATCATGACATAGTGATCTTGACCCAAGTAATTTCTGAACCTCTGGGATTTTGTTTTTTCTTTGGGGGGTGGGGTTGAGATAATTGATGAAATAAAGACTAATTTGCTGGTCAGAGAACTAGATTGGTATTTATAAGGCTACCTGATAAAATTGTCCTCTCTCTAAAATGATTTATCTGGAAGAGTACTAAGTTCTGATTATCTTAATAATTCAGAGTAACTCAGTAAGAAAATTCCAAGCAACTTTGCTTCTTCTGTTACCTTTTGTGCAGAGGTTTAATGTTAATGTGACCATGAAAAGGTGCACTGAAGCCCTATTTAAGTCCACCTGTACTGTTGCTGTGTTGTTTAATTTACATTTATTCTGATCTCTGAGGATGTTGGAGGGTCCTTTGTGCTCTGCAGATTTAATTCTATGAGTTTATATTGAAACCAGCATAGTGATCCTCTAGTTTTTCTACATCAGTTTGACATAATGTCAGTCTCTCAAGTTTTGAGACTATTTGGGTTTACTTGGTTTTGTTCTTTCTTTTATGACCTACAGTTCTTTTCAGTTCTCTTACAACATTATTCTTCTCCATCTACTTCTTAGAACCCAAAGGAGGGATTTGAAGGGGCAGTATTATTCTCATATTACTTACAAACTTAGTGGAATGGCAGGTTTATATGAGAAGTGCTTCTTCATTCCTCCTTGGGCATTTATTTGTGCTGTACCCTCCTTGCCACCTGATTATTTCCAAATCATTGGGTCTTCCAGGTGTTCCCTAAGGAGCAGTGAGAATAGCATTTATATCTGACCATGTTGTGTTGTAGAGGTTACCTTTTGTGGAAAGGTTTAATGTTAATGTGACCATGAAAAGGTGCACTGAAGCCCTATTTAAGTCCATCTCTACTGTTGCTGTGTTGTTTAATTTACATTTATTCTGATCTCTGATGATGTTGGAGGGTCCTTTGTGCTCTGCAGACTTAATTCTATGAGTTTATATTGAAACCAGCATAGTGATCCTCTAGTTTTTCTACATCAGTTTGACATCGTGTCAGTCTCTCAAGTTTTGAGACTATTTGGGTTTACTTGGTTTTGTTCTTTCTTTTATGACCTACAGTTCTTTTCAGTTCTCTTACAACATTATTCTTCTCCATCTGCTTCTTAGAACCCAAAGGAGGGATTTGAAGGGGCAGTATTATTCTCATATTACTTACAAACTCAGTGGAATGGCAGGTTTATATGAGAAGTGCTTCTTCATTCCTCCTTGGGCATTTATTTGTGCTGTACCCTCCTTGCCACCTGATTATTTCCAAATTATTGGGTCTTCCAGGTGTTCCCTAAGGAATAGTGAGAATACCATTTATATCTAACCATGTTGTGTTGTAGCTCTTAGCTTTTACCTTTTAGTACCTTTGTGCATTGACCACACCTTTGTTTTCCTAGGTGTTTATGTGTGGGATGTTGAAGGTAGAAAGTATTTTGACTTTCTGAGTGCTTACAGTGCTGTTAATCAAGGCCACTGTCACCCAAAGATAGTGGATGCTCTGAAAGCTCAGTCTGAAAAGCTGACCCTCACATCCAGAGCATTCTACAATGATGTCCTTGGGGAATATGAGGAGCTTGTTGCCAAAATGTTCAATTATAACAAAGTTCTTCCCATGAACACAGGTAAAAAAAAAATAAATTACATTTTTATTTCTATTTTATTTATTGTCTGTGAGATTCAACGGTTTTGGTACTGCACCAATGGTCTGTCTCATGGACATGGGTGGTAATGCTGTTTCTTGATGCTTTAGGAGTGGAAGCTGGAGAAACTGCCTGTAAATTGGCTCGGAAATGGGCATACACTGTGAAAGGAGTTCCAAAATACAAAGCCAAAATTATTTTTGCAGGTATGTAAAGTGTCTTTTCCAAGGTGAGGGATCAGTGAGGAAGAGAGCTCCAGACCTTGGCTGTAGCACTCTGTTTTTCTTCTATGGCTGAGGTGATTACTTTGCAGTATTTTTATTGTTTCACTCTTCACTGTATCAGGTCTGCTGAAGGTCTCTAACCTGTGACATTTTAATAGTTTATGCTAGTTTATAGTTAGTTTATATGTTAGTTTATAGTTTAATAGTTTATTTTAACAGGTTATGTTGTTATATATCTGCAGTTGATACATATCTGATAACCCCTTAAGGTTGACTGACTGCTTCCTTCTATATTGTGAAGTTCAGTCTTAAATATGTCCTGTTGACTTAGTATTTTGTGGATCCTTTGGGCTATTTTCTTTTAAACTTAAATAGTTACAATAAATTCTAGCTGTGCTTTGTCAGGAGCTGCTGGTAATGTCTGGTTTTGCAAGGATGAATTTAAGTCCAGAAAGGAACCCATGGTTAATAAGGTGCTTCATAAAGCTTTAGAAACAATAGGTGAATATATAAACTGGAATTTATTTGTACTACTTAACCCTTTTAGTTGTCAAAAATTAACAAGTGCTTGAAGTCACATGGAAAGTGCTTTCAGCCCTCCATGTTTTTGTAACCACTGCTTAGGTGTTAAAGTGCAGAATCTTTTTATTCCTAACTGGTTGTTTTTTATATTTGTTTCCTCTGAATAAATTCCTTGAATTGCTGCCACCCCTCTCATAGGTTGCACATTTGGGTTGAGCCTGCTTCCCTCTTAGACTTTCCCTGCTAGTGGTTTTCTTCTGCAGAATTTAGCATTAAACACAACTCTTTTTTTTGTTTTTAATTTTTTTTTTCAGCTGGCAACTTCTGGGGCAGAACCATGTCTGCTATCTCCAGCTCTACTGACCCATCCAGCTATGATGGGTTTGGACCCTTTATGCCAGGCTTTGAACTGATTCCATACAATGACCTACCAGCCCTTGAGGTATTTGGCAATTTTAGTTCTTTTCTGAGCAATCATTTCACAGGGTCTCTTTGGTAAATAGCAAGGCAGGAAGGTCAGAGGTTTATCCTTTGAAATAGCTGCTTTGGCATGGAGATACATGTATCTAGATGTAGATCAAGACTATATTTGTTATGATTATGGATAGATGTGTGTAGATTCTGCTTTGGTTTGGATTTTCAGCTTTACTTGAGGATGTAAAAGGAAAACCACTCAATCAGTTTTGTTTCCCACATCACTAAGATGTTTAAGGTATAAAAAGAGGGTAGGAAATAAACTGTAAGGGAATTTAGAGCAATAGAAAACATTCCAAAGTCAGGACTTGTGTTCTGAAACCCCTAACTTTACCTACTTTCCTCAGAAGTGCTGTGCGTTCTCCAATGACCAGATGAGTGGGATGCACTGGAGTTGCAAACGAGTCTTTCCAGTTTCACAACATCCTTAAAACCATGCTAGGCTGGTCTTTTGCTTAAGCTACTGGTGATTCTGCTATTTCCCATGTTTTCTGAGGTGCATCTTGTCCAGCTGTTGGAGAGGGTTAATCTTATTTAGACTAAAATTTGCCAACCTTATAATGTGGGACTGGGTATTAAAGGGTAGATGGTGCTTGATGGCATCCATAGGGTGCTGGGCTTGGGACTTGGGAGACAAGAGGGTTCCAGCCAAACACAGATAGTCCTGAAGCACTAGGAACATTCCCATTGCTACTTCTCCATCCCCTGGATCCATTGTCTCCAGGAGTGAAAAGCTGATTAATCCTCTGTGCCTTTTGGGGCTGCTTAGTGCAAGTGACTCGTGGGCAGAGTTTGGAAGGTTTAGACAACAGGGATGCTTGGCCTCCTAGGAGGTTGACTAGAGGTAACAAAGGTCTTTCAGTGGATTAGAGTCCCAGTGTGGAAAAACTTACTCGGATTTGAGGCTGTGTAAGGCTGCCTGCCTATTGTGAAAGGTCTGTAAGCATTTAGTGGCTTTCAGGGAACCTTCTGCTGGTGGCCTCAGGTGAGGCCAATCAATGAGGTGATGAGGGAGTGGCACCCAGCACTGCCAAGGGATAGAAAGGGCATCAAAGAGCTGCCCCACCTTCTGCTGGTGGCCTCAGGTGAGGCCAATCAGCCAGGTGATAAGGGGGTGGCACCCAGCACTGCCCAGAGGGATATAAAGGGCTGCCAAGAGCTGCCCCACCTTCTTTTGGTGGCCTCAGGTGAGGCCAATCATGAGGTGATAAGGAGGTGGCACCCAGCACTGCCCAGACGGCTAGAAAGGGCTGTGAGGAGCGCCAGTGACCTGGAACGCGGTGAACAGTAGCAGGCAAAGAGGAACAGGGCACAGCAGTTCCTGAGGCAGTAACAGGAGCAGAGAAACAGGAACGTGGCACAGCAGTTCCTGAGGCAGTAACAGGAGCAGAGAAACAGGAACGTGGCACAGCAGTTCCTGAGGCAGTAACAGGAGCAGAGAAACAGGAACTTGGCACAGCAGTTCCTGAGGCAGTAACAGGAGCAGGGAAACAGGTACGTGGCAGGGCAGTTCGTGAGGCAGTTCGCGCAGGCAGGGCGAGCAGGAGGGGCACAGCCACTTCCCAGCTTTCTTGAAGGAGCAATGGTCTCCAAAAAAGCAAAACCTGGTGCTGTTAAGATGCAGGGTGTATCCACACAGATGGAACCCCTCAGAGGGACAGCAAGAGGGGTGTAGCTGTTCAGGCCTCTGGCTGTGTGGAGTGTCTGAGCCTGGTGTTAGCACCAGAGGATGGTGTGAGTGGGGTCTGAGTGCGATGTGAGCAGGGGAATGACTTGCTGTGCCTTGCTGGCAGAGCTCAAGTAGGAAGTAGAGAGACTAAAAAGTATTAGGGACAGTGAAAGGGAAATTGACTGGTGGAGTCACACCCTTTCTAACCCAAAAGAAGTCCAGAAGGAGACAGTGAAGCCCTGTCCCTGCTGCTATCAGGCAGTTGGAGCAAACCAGGTGAAGGGGAGGGAATGGAAACAGGTCCCTCATCGGAGAGGCAAAAGAATCCCCTCCCAACCCCCACCATCCCCCCGGGTGCCCTTCGAGAACAGAGATGAGGCCCTGGGCTCAGAGAATCAGGCAGAGGACAGACAAGAGGAAGATCTGTCTGGAAGGTCTCCTGTTTGCCCCCCATCTACCAGACGGGTTACAACTACAGCTACAAATTAAAAAAGAAGGGGAGTTGGAGTTGGTGACTCCCTTCTGAGGGGAACTGAGGGCCCTATATGTCGACCGGACCCATCCCACAGGGAGCTCTGCTGCCTTCCTGGGGCCTGGGTGAGGGATATTAGTAGGAGACTCCCCCAGCTAATTCAGCCCTCTGATTATTATACACTGTTGGTAGTCCAGTCTGGCAGTGATGACATTAATGGAAGAAGTCCTAAGACAATTAAAAGGGACTTCAAGGCACTGGGTTGTTTAGTTGATGGGTCAGGAGCACAGGTGGTGTTCTCCTCAATTCCTGCAGTAGCAGAGATGAATGAGGAGAGGAGCAGGAAAACCTATCATATCAATAGGTGGCTAAGGGATTGGTGCCACCAGCAGAACCTTGGGTTTTTATGAGCATGGGCCAAAGCTATTCTCTTCCAACCAGATGGGCTTCATCTATATAGCAAGGGCAAAAGGACTCTAGCCTATAAGTTGGCAGGGCTGATAAGGAGGGCTTTAAACAAGGTTTGAAGGGAGGTGGGGTTGAAACTGGGCTCTCCAGAAAGGAGTCCAAGGGTGGACAGCCCAAGTTAAGAGCCAAATCAACAGCCCAGCTGAAGTGCATGTACACCAGTGCACACAGCATAGGCAACAAACAGGAGGAGCTGGGAGCCATTGTGCAGCAGGAAAGCTATGACAGAAATGTGGTAGGATGACTCCCATGACTGGAGTGCTGCCATGGGTGGCTACAGGCTCTTCAGAAGGGACAGGCAGGGTAGGAGAGGTGGAGGGGGAGCTCTATATGTTAGAGAGACTCTTGACTCTGTAGTAGTGGAGTAAGGGTTGGACTTGATGATCTCAGAGGTCCTTTCCAACCTGTCCGATTCTATGAATGTGCTTTGAACGTGCTCCAGGGCCCTGAAACTGAGATCCATGGCCCTCAAACTGATAACTGAATTCCTCCTGTTTATGGGGCAATACTGAGAAAAGCTGTAGTAAGTTCATGCTGGGAATCATTACATCTCTCGAGTCTCATGGATTTCTAAACCTTTCAGAATGTGGCTGTGGACTTTGCTTTAAGGTGACAAAATTCTCCTGGAGAGCCTCCGTTCATTTTTGCTTGAGTGGAATGTTGAGCAATTGTTTGTCTTGTATGGGGTAATGCAAAACTGAGTGTATTTCTGAGGTCGTTTCTGATCTGATCCCATAATCTGCTTGTCTGGGTTTGCAATTTTTAATTGCTTCTGGGTCAGGAATGAAATGGCACTCAGGGATAACTGCCTGACATGAATAGTGTTCTCATCACTTCAGGCAGAACACCATGCTTAGAGCTGGGCTCTGTATGTGTCCATCTCCATACTTTCTAAATGTGACCTGACTAAAAATATGGGTTTTTTTCTTTCTTTCTTTTTGTCTCTCCATTTTTACAGCGGGCCCTTCAAGATCCCAACGTTGCAGCTTTCATGGTTGAACCAATCCAGGGTGAAGCAGGTGTGGTTGTCCCTGACACAGGTTATCTCACAGGAGTGAGGGACCTCTGCACAAAACACAATGTGAGTAACCAGGTGGCTTGAACATTACACACTGAGTTTACTGGCATATCTTGTAAGGTCATCCTTGAATGCAAGGTTGAAAGCTTCATGTACTATTTAATCATTTCCTTTGCTTTCAGTGGAACAGGGTAGAGATACTTCTATTTCCTGACAATACCTTATCAGGAAGTACTTCTTAGCAGTGTAAGTTTTTCACTGTTTCTTATTGCTTTCAGTGATTTAACTTCCTAATGAATGTTCTTGAAGCTTCATTTATTTTAAATTAACTTCTTTTAATTTCTTTTTCATCTTAAAAGCTTCATGGGCCAGGAGCTTAGGAGCTTGTTACTGGTGTGGTTCTACCATGGCTATAAAGGGACCTTGTTGCTGTTACTACCAAGAGTTAGTAACAGTAATGAGACTCAGAATGAAACACTGAAGAGAATGGTCATCTGGTTATGAATATTTTTTTAAAGTCTTACAGTTTTGCTTTTACAGCATTTTCTCAGCTGTTTCATACCACATTCCTGACTCCTGAATATTAGGTCCTGCCTGAATTCTACTAAGAAACACTTAACTTTGAAAATGGTGTGGAGTTTGTATTCTGTATTAGTGCAGATTTGCATTTGGTGTCTGTGGAAAGATGTTCCATGTCCTTCAGTTGTCTTTGGGTACTTCTGCATCTCACAAGTGGGCTTCTGTGTTGCCATATTCCAGGACCAGTTTGCTCTCCCACAGGCCCAGGCCATGTTTTTTGTGAGTGTGTGTCAGGGTTTAACCCTGGCCCGGCAATTAAACCGAATAACAGACGCTCTCTATTAATCTCTCTCTCTCCTTGATAGAGAAGGAGAGAGAATAAGGGAGAGAGACTGATGGGTTGGAAACTAAACCACACAACTTTAATGAAAACAGTGATGGTAAATAGGGAAAAATTACTAAATATATACAAATATACAGGAAAATGGAAACCACATTCCTCCCCCCTCTCCCCCAATAACTCTCACGTCACCACCGAGGCTGCAGGGCAGCCCTGGGAAAGTCCAGGCTGGAATCCTGGGGTCAGCAACAGTCAGGAACCGGAGGCAGGAACACACAGATATGGGCTGGCACGGATCAGGACCACAGGCAGACGAACGGACAGGATCCTTCTAGGATGCCGGGTGAAGGAGGGGAAGCAGGAAATCAGGAAAAGATCTGGCTTGGCCCACGTGATGCCTCAAATTATACTGAGTGTGACGTATATGGGATGGAATCCTCTGTTTGGTCAATTCTGGCATCTATCTTGTCTGTTCCTCCCCAAAGGAGGGCTCAGGTGGGGCCTCTGTGTCCTCCTGGACGGTAAAATATTTTCCTCAGAGCTGAGGAAAGCAGTGTCCTTGGCCCTGCATACCAGTCTCTAGCAGTAACTATAAACATCAAGTGTTATCAGTCCTAGAAGCACATACACTGTCTGAGAAACTTGCTGTTAATTTCAGCAAATGCAACTACTTACAAGGGACTTAGCTAAAAGCAAAAGTACAGAAACAGAAAACCACCTTTATCCTGGCCCAAACCAGGACAGTGTGAAAAAACAACAAAAAATGTCTGCTAATTTACAGGTTTTTATGCCCTCTGTGCTGCCTGCCTGACTTAAAAATCAGTGGTCTCAGCTCCAGTTAGAATTCTGATTCTTAATTTGAAAGTGCTACCCATAAATCCTTTTATACCCTTGGGTGAAGGTATTGACATATAATTAATAAAGTTGCCTTCATAATTGGTTTGATAATTGCCTCAAAAAGTAAGAGTGACTTTACGAAGATCAGCTTGGGACAACAGCACATCTTAGGAAAACAAGATTTAAAATTGGGGTTTAGTTCTCAGAATTATTTAGACACATGGAGATCAGACTGCAAAACCTGCAGAGTTGCTAAGGTGGCATTTCTCAGAAGCTTCCAGAAACTGGTGTATGAATGCTGCACTGGGAGTAAAGGTAATCTAAGCCTCACTTTTTGGAAACCCCACTCATTGTTAAATTAGAAGTAGAGTTTGGTTGGAATAATCCAGCCCTGTGTGAGTTACTCCTTACATAGAAAAAAACGTGCTAAAAAGATGGGGGTGGAGAGAGGACAGCATGTTCCCATTTCATGAAGGACGTGTGTCTCCAGGAGGTGTAGAGGAGGTAAAGGAATTCTCTTATGTGTGGATTTTTCCTCTTTTTTTGTCTCTACAAAGGTTCTCTTTATTGCTGATGAAATCCAGACTGGTTTAGCCAGAACAGGGAAGATGCTTGCTGTTGACCATGAAAATGTGAGGCCTGATATAATTCTTCTTGGAAAGGCCCTTTCTGGTGGTTTGTATCCTGTGAGTATCCGTGCAGTGATTAATGGTTTTAAAATAATTAACACTGACAATCTAAATAGTTTTTAGGTATTTTGGCCCTTGAATTGAATATATTTTTTTTTTCTATCTGTTTTCTTCACTTTGGTCTTGTCCTGTCTGGAAAATAAGTGGCCAGCCTTTCATTCTAGAATTACTGGTTACTCTTTTGTACTCTCTCTGGAGACCAATTTATCCCACTCTTGCTGTGATGGATATTTTAGATGAATTCTCTAAAGGGAAAACCAAAACAAACCCAACTAATGTCTTTAACATATATTATAAAGCTATTTCTGTACAACTGACATTATTTCACTTGTTTGGCATCCCACATGACTGATTTTATCCTCTTTGGAGTGACTTAAATTCCTGCTGATTAGGCTGGGGGTTACAACCTGCCTGGAGCTTATTTTGGCCCATTGAAGCTATTTCTGAGTTGTTAAACAGAGTATTGAAG
Source organism: Calypte anna (assembly GCF_003957555.1). Taxonomy (NCBI): domain Eukaryota; kingdom Metazoa; phylum Chordata; class Aves; order Apodiformes; family Trochilidae; genus Calypte; species Calypte anna. Next base: position 32,252,646 of record NC_044252.1, on the reverse strand, counting down.
CCTGAACTCTGGAAATTATACTCAGTTTGGAGAAATGCCCCTCAGCTGTAGTTAGATGTTAGATGTTACAGCATAGCTGAGTGTATTTAAGGGATTAAGCTGATTAAGGTGATTTTCAGATGTGCTTCAGAGTTGGGAATGTAAAAATCATTTATCACCAGGCACTGAAATTTATCCTTTCCTGGGCCCTGGAGGAAAGTTTGCTTCAGACAGGTTTTAGTTCACTGTTCTAAAGTTGTGTGGCCATGAACTGTTTGTCCTTCCTCCCCTCCTTAGGTCTCTGCAGTTCTCTGTGATGATGAAATTATGCTGACCATTAAGCCTGGTGAACATGGATCTACATATGGAGGGAACCCACTGGCTTGTCGAGTTGCCATGGCAGCACTGGAGGTTTGTGTGCTCTAAACAAACATTCAGATCCCAAAGGAAAAAGGGTGGCATGCTGACCCCATGATCTCTGCTTCAATAAATGATACAATTTGTTATGCTAGAAGTTGAAATCTAGCTTTAAATAAGACTCAGCACTAGCAATGGTTGTTTGCATTGATCACCAAATTCTAAAGCCTTTTGCTGAAAGTGTGTCCTAATCCTGTGTATTTTATGGTCTTAATGTTGTAAATGACCAAAATAGAGTTTGTCTAGGGGAAGTTTCAACTTCTGCAAGTTTGGTACAATTATTTCACTAATTTCACAAAGACATTTTAAAACTGGCTTGTTTTCCTACACCATACTGCAGAGGCTGTTGCTCTGTGAGCCTGGTAACACAGATATGCTACAGGAGCTCAAGTAGAAGACAGTAAAATATTCTGTTTAGAGTCCATAGTTTAATTATTCTGTGACTGCAGAATTAACTACAAGTCTGTCAACCTCATCATTACCCATATGTGGACCTGGGCAGATCAAGAGTCTTCAGAGTTTTACCATTTACTTGTAGATAACAGCAAATAGAAAGCAATTAATTTAGAATAAAATGCCAAAGAGTCTTTTTTGCTGTAAAAATGAATAAGTAAAGACTTAACACTGCTCTGCCTGGGTGTGCAGCCTTTGCAGTGACACTTTGGATGCATCAGCTTTTCTATCTCAGCAACTGCAATGTCATAAAATGTACCTAAAATTAATGCAGTGTCCTTTGGCTGACTGTAGCTCTGACTTTCCTTTAGGTAATTGAAGAGGAAGAGTTGGCTAAAAATGCAGAAATAATGGGTAACATACTAAGAAATGAGCTCATGAAGACCCCATCTAATATTGTAACTTCTGTGAGAGGAAAAGGACTACTAAATGCCATTGTAATTCGGGAAACCAAAGGTAAGGAGATGTAACTGCACAATCATAGCATGAAAAAAAATGTATTTTAACTGGAATTGAAAGTAATTTAGTGATTAGGGGATTGGCTTAGAAGGCATCTTATTTGGGTTCAGATCTGTAGTAATGTAGTACTACTGGAAACTTATTCATATGACTGTTCCCTATTAAAACCCAGGGATATTTAACTAAGTCTGAACAATTTTTTAAAGTATTGGAGTTATTTATGATGTGATAATGCTCAAACCTGACGGTGAAACAGTCTCCCAAGAAATACCCTTTTGTTTCCTCACCTCCAGAAACCTGGCCACACCACTGGCCAAGCTACTTTCTGTCAGCTTGTAGAAGGATTGGCTGAGGTTGGTTGTTCCAGGATAATTAGAAGGGGACAGTGAATGCTGGAGGGTACAAGGAAGGAAAAAACTAATGACTGAAAACAGATTTCTAGGGATTAACACCTTGAATTAACCCAACAGTCATCTTAAAAGCCAGAGCAGACAATAATTGTCATTTCCTAAGGCATTCATGTGAGGCACTGGAATCCAGGCACAAACATAGCCTGGTCTGAAGCCCTGTCACAGTGTTCTCTTTCCTCTCCTGTGCATGGTTCACTTTTTAAACTTCATCCAAGTGAAGCATTCAGCTGTGAAGATGCAAAACTTGGTGAGTTGGAGGCAAACTTTGAGTCTTGTCAGACAAATTGCAGTTTTGCAGCAGTCTTGCCTGTTTAGTGCAAATCTGGGGGAGCTGCTCCTGTGTGTGACCACTGTAATAGACTCATAGAATGTCAGGGGTTGGAAGGGACCTCTGGAGATCACCCAGTCCATCTCCCTGCCACAGCAGGATCACCTAGGGCAGGACACACAGGAACACATCCAGGTGGGGTTGGAAATTCTCCAGAGAAGGAGACTCCAGAACCTCTCTGGGCAGCCTGGGCCGGGGCTCCCTCACACACGCAGTCAAGAAGTTTCTCCTCACGTTGAGGTGGAACTTCCTGTGTTTCAGCTTAAACCCATTATTTCTTGTCCTGTTACTGGGCACTACCAAAAAGAGTGGACTCATCTTCTTGACACCTGAAAGGAACCCAAAATGAACCTGAAAGGAACCCAAAATCAACCCAAAAGGAACTAAAAATGAACACAAATGATCTTTGGGTTCATCTTTGTACCACCGGATGGTGAGGAGTTTACAACCTGGCCCTGTTGTAACCATGTTCAACAACTGTGCTGCTTTTCCTGCACTAATTTGTCTTTTTATTAAATTATTATTTTATTTTTCTTTTATTTTCCCCTTGGATTGCAGACTATGATGCCTGGAAGGTGTGTTTGAGGCTCCGGGACAATGGGCTTCTGGCCAAACCGACGCACGGGGACATCATTCGGCTGGCACCCCCCCTGGTGATCAAGGAGGATGAAATCAGAGAGTGCATTGAAATCATTCACAAAACCATCCTGTCTTTCTGAACACAGAGCTTTTGAAAGTCTTCCTGCTGACTGACCCAAGGTGGTGTGCTGAAATCTGTGTGGTGAAGGCCTGCTCTTTGAAGGAAGCATCTCTCATCCTTTTTATCTCAGAAGACTTAACTCCTAAGCTGTAGCTGTGTCTTGAAAGTAGAATGGCTCTGAAGAAAAAAAATGATTTTAAAGAGCTTCCAATCTGGGAATACTTGGAGATAAAGTAGTGAGGTTCTGCTCTTCTAGTTGTGTACCTACTCAACAGGGAAGTCAAAATGTTTGAGGGGAGGTGTCTGTAGAAATCTGCTAATTGTTGGAAGTCTTAGCCAAAGTCTAAAGTCTAATTTATATATATATTAGTAAGGGTGGTCTTGCACTCTCAAATGACTCTCCAAAATACCACCTTTGGCTTTTTTTGTCCCTAGATAAGTGTCTGTAGGATGCAAGCACTTGTCATTATGGCTGAATTTCTGTTTCTCATTTGTAGCTAGGAAAACCTTCAAATGCTGAAGGTTTGACAGAGTGGGTGTTGTGCTGGTGAGCCTGAAAAGCATTGAGCTCTGTTCTGTATGTCAAATATTTTGATTGTATGACAAGAGATGCTGTTTTCAAGCCTGGTCCCAGTGTTTGGCTTTGCAATCTTGTAAACCAGATCAAAGCATATAGATCTGCTTTTACCCTTATCAAACTTTTGATAATCTGGATGCTGATATTGAAACCTGCCTTGCATTAAAAAAAAAAAATAATAAATATATTCATGTGCAACTATAATCCACAGTTGTATTCATAAAGAGTAAAACTTGCAGCTGCCTCTGCCCAAAGCCACAGCAAACGTTGCCTTTGCAGGCTGTGTGTTTTTATCCATTTCTAGATGGAAGCTTCTGTGGGTTTTTATAGGGTGAGTGCTTCTGCACTTTGGGCCTTTGGATGCTGCTAAAATGGTGTTCTCTATGCAGTGTGGAGTTGGCTGCTGTTCTTGCCCTAGGTTGTTTGTTTTTCTCCATGTTTCTTCACTGAGCTGGTTTTAGCTGAGCCTAAACCCTCATTAATCACTGTTAATGCAAAATATTCCCTTTGCCAAGCATAGGGGTTAAATGCAGTCACATGTTTGTAATTGGAAGTGGCAAATAATCCTGTGGTATTTGTGAAGGCAACTTAGTTTATGGGAATAAAGCAGTCTGCTGGTTAGTAGGGTCACAGGACTGTTTACCTTGTTTTGGGTGAGACAAAAGGAGTTGTCATCTGCTGAGGATGAAAGGCTTGATTGTTGCAAGGGGTAATGTGTCACTGGGACTGTTAGGAAGAAGAAGAAAATGCAGAAAAGTGCTGCCTAAAGAAGTTTGGCATTTCTGAAAGCTCTGCTTATGGACTCAGATTGGAAAGGAGTGAAAAAATTGAAAGAAACCATCAAGTCAACAGCACTTGCTGGAGTTCCTTCATACACCAAAAGGTAACCCCCAAAATATCCTTAGCAGCCAAAAAGGCTGGCAGGGACCCAAGGAGATTATTAGACCTTTTCCCCTCCCCATCTTTCAGCTGTCATTGCTTAGTTATTTACCTCAAAGAGCTGAAGGACAGAAGACTCCAGGCTTCTTCTAGTGCTTCCCTGTCCTTACTATCAGCAAATCTGCTACTGTATTCTCCTTGCTCTCTTTCTGCCCATTTAGTGTCTGCCAGGCCATGGAGAACAGGTTATTTTCCTTCTATGCAGCAGCCTTTTGCAAACCTAAAGTTTGTTATTATTTCTGTTTCAGGCATTGCTCCTTCTCTAGGTAAAATTCATATTTTTTTTCCCCAAGAGGAAATGTTCTCCTGGGATTCACTGCTCCACCTGTGCCCTCACTGGTGCTGAGCAGAGCTGGACTCCTTCACATGGCTTGGATTCTGTGCTGTAGTTTGGATTTTCTTGCAGCAAATGTGATATTTTTACCTCTTAGGCTGTCTTCCTGGACTCTCCTCTGTGCAAATCATTTTGAAGAACAACTTTGAGGCTGTTTGGCCCCAGTTTTTGTTTGTGTAATAGGCAAGAATTACATGCAGGTCAAATGTTGACTTCCATCCTCTGTTACTGAGAATAATTCTTTGGTTTCTGGTGATCATTTTGAGCAATAATGTTGTCCAGCCCACTTTATGGTTGCAGTTTTGCTAGGCCAAGACTTCTCAGAGCTTGAGAGGTTTTTGTTTTTTTTTCCTGTTTTCTGCAGCTGACTGATTTCTGGGCTTTTTATTCATCTTATGGTTGCTTCACGAATCCAGTTTCTTTGCAAGCTTCTGAAAAACAAGGTATGTCTGGCCTTCCTGAAGACAAGTCAAAAACTATCATCCTAAATTGCCTTTATTTAATAATGTAATTGAAGAGTTTTCTGTTTTAACCTGAAAGCTCTTTGCCCCTGCATTTATTCCTATAGGCTCAGCTACCTGTGTGAGGAAGGTAGGTGCACAGTCCCTGCCTAAACAGCTCAGAAACCTCAGCTGTGAGGAGTTTATTGAATGCTTGGTTTAATGGCAGAAGAAGTCCAGAATTCAGGAGCAAAGAGAGGAACCCAGAGGCTGAGCCTGTCACCAGGTAACCTCCACTTCACCAACAATAAAAAAACATCTCAGCAGTTGTCAGGGGGGGGGCAGCAGGAATGGCCAAAGGCTTAAACCTCCCAAACCCAAATGTAGCTGCTTGTATGATTCATGTGCTTCTGAATTAGCCTCTGATTTTGGTGTCTGGGATTTTAATTAGCCTTATAAGTTTCCCTCAGGGCTTTTATTTAAAAAAAAAATAAAAAAGTTGATGACTAAAGTGCCCTTACCCACTCAGTGCCAGAAATTCAGTGCTTTGGGGTTTGTACTTGTCCCACATATTGCTCAAGTGTATTTATCTCTGCCAACTGCTGGTCCTGAGAAGAGTTTAATTAGAAGGAGGCCAAACTGAAAATAATTTACAAATCAGTGTAATCTATACTCTGCAATGTGCAAGCAAAGTACATAAGACATCCCATAAAAGATTATGAAATGGGGTTTTTGTGGTGGGTTTTTTTTTGTGGATTTTTTTTTTTGTGGGGGTTTTTTAATGTGTCTTTTGGTGGGGTTTTTTGTTTTTTTTTTTTTTTTTTTTTTATCATGACTGTGTAGGAGGTGAATAAGTGAGAAAAGCAAGCTCAGAGAATGCCCTTTCTCTACCTCCCAGTATTGCTCAAGTGCTTTTCATACTTTGTATTAGAGATTGTGTGAGAGATGAGAGTGTGAAAATGGCATTTCTCTGGGGATGCTTTTGGCTGGTGTAATTGAAATTTATTTTTAAAATGGTACTTGAAAGAGATCTCTATTACCTATCCAGAGGGTTTAGGTTTCTTTAAGAGGAGCTATAACACAGCAATAAAATCTTCTAAAAGTATGTGGGGGTGTATCCAAAATGGAACTTTAAGCATTTTCCTGCAAAGCCTTAATCTGTCTCCATCACATTGCCTTCACTTTTGTGAAGAAGCCTCTGATGTTTCCTTTGCATCAGGTATAGGGAAAGCTCTTCTGAGTGAATAATAACTCTGCCTTCAGTGCTCTGCAAGCACCAGGAGGTGATCTGAGCACCCAAGAGCCAGGGCAGCATCCCTGGGATACAGTCCTTGGCTTCAGCTTTGCAGGAATAATGATGCCCAATTGTGCTGGGCACCCCTGCACTTTGACAAGAGAAGTGTGTGTGATTTTTTTTTTTTTGGCAGGAAATCATGGAATATGGATACTAACATAAAAATATTGCTTTGTGTCAGGATACATTTAAACCAAGGTTTAAAGGCACTGTGTGAAACACTGAGAGGTAAAAGCAACACAGTGGGGAGAGAGGAAAACATGGAATGGAGGTTTTCATTTATTTTATTTTATTTGTAATGCAGGTTTTATTTTATTTTATTTGTAATGCAGGTTTTCATTTATTTTACTTTATTTGTCCTTTTCTCTCAAGTCATAAGCTTTGCTTTTGCTCATGGCATTGTTCTTTCTCTGGGCTTCTTTTCAGCTGCAAAACCATAAATTTATGGCACCAATCAGTATTTTCTAAAGTTAAAACCTACCAAAATAGATTACTTAATTAATAGGACCCAAATGCCTTGTTGGTCATGACCTGTTGAAGAGCTGCACATCTTGGGTGGGACCTGTTAGAAGTTTCCATGATGAAGCAATCTGTGCTTTGTTTTTCTTCTAACAGCAGTTTTAGTGGATCAGTTAAGTAGAAAACCAGACCTTAGTTGTGTCTTTTTTTTTTTTTTTCCATGTAGCTTGTTCTCTTCTTCTATTTTCCATCTTCCTGTCACCAGATGGAGCCAGAAGCTCAGATTTAAGCTAGGAGTTTGCTGCTAAAGGTGGAGGTTTTAGAGTTGGTGAGTCCTGAGGGCTTCTTTTGGGCTTTCCTAATGCAAAGATGTGACACAAACTTGGGTCTCATCTCTCGGTGTAACTTCTCTGTGCACTAAACTTGTTTGAAGGGGGTTGCAGAAAAGAATTCCTCTATCTCCAGTGGGACAAATGCTCACTAATTCCTAGCTGGCAGCCTGTGAGTGACAGGGATGCAGGGACAGATGAGAAGAGAGAGAAAAAGAAAAAGCTCTTTTCCTTCTCACAGCACCAAAATAGAGCAAATCAGAAAGTGGAGGTTTGAGACTTTAGAATTTTAAATATTTCCTTAAACTTGGGAGTTGCTTTCCCTGAACTTCCCTCTGGTGCTTCTCTCCAGAGTGAGAGGCTCAACCAGGTGGAGCTGCTGTATTTCTGCTGAAAAATGAGGAATTTTGCTCAGTGTTCACCCAGCCCTTGGCAGGAAAAGCAGAGAATAAAACCAGGTGCCCTCACTATTAAGTAGTTAAAAATCCCTATTATTACCTTGCTGGAAAGCTCACAAAACTGCTGGGTGTCCCACCATGTGGAAGGGGTTTTGGCATCTCCACCAAAAGCCTGAGAACTTTTCACCCCCAGCCTGCAGCTTTGTCAGGTGACCATAAGGAATCCTGTTGGGTTTTGTTGTCTCTCCCTCCTTGATGCTCCCTGTCCATCTGCTCAGGCTTGTTTGGAGAAATCTGAGCAAAGACTCTGCTGTCTGGAAAATCCCCTGGGCTGTTACAGGCATTAGTCCAAGTAAATAAGGGTTGAAAAGCAACCTCCTACTCATTCCTGTTTGAAATCCTATTAATCTGCTAGGATTTAGGCTGCAGAGAGAGCCCCTCAAGGGTATTGACCCTCTGCACAACATGTAAACCAAAGCTCTGGACCTTGGATGAACTTTTTGCTGGCCCTACAACCCTGCTGGAGGAGTCTCCTTGACACTCAGAAACCATCTTGAGGTCTTCAAGGAAGAAGAAGCCCAGGATTCTGCTGCTCACCCCACTGGGTCTCCTGGTTGTGGCAGGAGCACCTCTATTCCAGTATTGTTTTGTAGTTTTTCATCTTTCCCCCCAGTAACAAGCCCCCACCATTAAATATGAATTATTTGGTGGTTTAGGAGAGTTTTTGAATGATCTGTGAACAGCACAGCTTCTCCAAAAGGGACTTTCCTTCCTTTCCACCCTGATGGAGGCAGGAGGAAAAGCCTCCTGAGGCCATCACAGAGCACCTGGAATCAAACATCACCCTCTGACACCATTTAGGTGGCAGCTTCTACCTTCTCTGGTGACAAATGCTCATCTTCTTGACCAACAAGGCTAAGGACCAGCCAGCTCTGTCATCACAGGTGGGAGCAGGAGCAGCTGTATAGATGCAGGCAGAAAAAAAAATAAATTTCCATACTCTGTGTCAGTTTTAACACAGAGACCTTGGTCAGGACTGAACAGCCAGCACCAATGACCTGGGGTAGTGAGTTCTGTCCATATGGTGGGGGGGTGAAGCCTTGTTGGAGCAGAGGGTTGTGAGAAGCATCCTTTGTTCAAGGTTATGGTACTGACATGGTCAGGAAGCCATGGGAGGAGTACCCAGCTCTGTTGCCATTTTTTCTTCAGAAAAAGCCCCCAAAATTCTGAGTTTTGGCCACTGGCTTTAGCCTAAGGAGTGAGACAGGGAACCATTTGAGTGGTCCCTTCCTCTTGAGGGGCTCCATAGGAGTTAAAACTTCATTTATCTTATCCAGGGAGGAAAGGGGTTGATGGAGAATCCCAGTCACTGCTGAGGAACAGCACCCAGCTCCATGCAGGATGAGTCCCACAGCCCTGCTGCTGAGCACAGCACTTTCCCCTTCTATGAGACAAGAATAACTTCTGTGCTTTCCTTCTCCCACCACTTTTGGCTGACCACAGGTTCTTGAGACACCAAGTGAGCATCTCTGGAGGTGCCCAGGGTGGTGAATTCTTCTCTGCCACCTAAGCAATGCCCTCACATGAGTAATCCCCAGGTAAACCATGCCCACATAGGGCTGCAAACTCATCTTGTAAGGGGAAAAGAAATAAGGCATAGGGAAAATGATGCTGTTGGATGAAAAGAATGAGACCTCTCTGTGTCCCTGCAGCTTGGCTGACTCTCTCCTTGGGGGAGGCTGTGGTTGCAGATGGCCCAGAGCCAGGGAAGCAGGACATTTGGAGGGAAGCAGGACATTTTGTGGTGTCTGGCCTGCAAGGGATGCCAGGCAGCTGGAATGCAAACCCTGAGCTCTGACCTTGCTGATCTACTCCCTGCTCTCCCCTGCAGCTCCTCCTCCTCAAGGTTAAGGGCAGTGTGAGAAAGGGACTGCTGTCTGCATCCAGCAGAGCAAAAAGCTGTGTTTGGAGCTCCCAGCTCTGAAGTTAAGCACAAAAATGATACCAAGATTCCAGACAACTGGGGCAGGCAATATCTGCACCATTAAAGACACAAGGTTGGGTGCAGGGTGGCCTCTCCAAGCTGAGATGCTTCTTGTTAGAGAAGGAGCTGATGGGAGACTATGCTTTTGCAGGGCCCTGATCTTTGTGGCACCATGGAGAGGAACTGGGATCATGCACTGGGGCTTTCTGAGCTCTGACACCTCCATTCAGGTCCACAGGGCTGAGCCAGAGCTCATGGTTGGGCAACCTGGACAAGTTTTGTCCCTGGGGTGCAGAGCCCCCTGTGAGCCCATGGGTGCTTTCAGCTTTTTGGATGTTTTTATTTGATGGGTGAGGAATTCACCCATCAGCTTTTTTTTCCAGGAAAATCTCCAGGTGTTTCTGATGGTCCTCAAAATGGATGCTCACTGTGGCCTGGAGCCCTCCTGGGGAGGACACTGGGTGAGGGTGGGATGCTCAGAGAGGGATGGGGATGGCTTTTTTCCCCAAGTGGAAAGTCACCAGTTTGTAATTCACATGCTATGGGAACAAGTGGGAACATTTTGGTTTAATTGAGTCCTCTGCCCACACTATTCTTCTGCAGGCAAGTGGGTGGCCACATGCTGATCCAATCATGACTAAATTAAAACCAAAAAAAGAAAAAAAGAGGGCAGACAACCATGGTGGTGCCTGGACACTGCTTTCCCAGGCAGCACAACTTCTCTGGGATCATTCTGGCTGTGCCCATCAAACCATGCTGGCTTCTCTTTGTGCCTAGAGTAAGAGAGATCTCAATCCAAAAATGAAGATTAAATTGCTGGATGGAGGAGGAACCAGACCTGGGGAGATCCCCAGCACCTTCAGAGGAATGGTGGTGCCTCCCTGGCCTCTTGAGAGTCTCCTTTTCTCTTGACAGAGCTAAGATGTAGGAGAACATGCTTCCATATTTTAAGAGAAACCTGGAAGGAGATCAATATTTATCTAAAGAGCAAAAAAACCCCAACCCAGTGAGGATGTAACAATGTGGAATAGCTGGGTGGGAGGCAGCAGTGCTGGCTGGGGTTGCCCAAAACTGCTGGAGAAGTTTTAGGGAAGCAAAGTGGTGACAGTGGCAGCAGGTCCCAGAGCTCCTTCCAGCCCAGCTTTCCAGGCTTGTGCTGTCTCCCTAAATCCAAGAAGCCTCAACTATTGCTTCCCTTCTGCCCCAGGAGGCCTGGGCCATCATCTTCCACCCCAAATCCTTGCTCTTATCACCCAGGTCTTGAAGCACACTTTATTTTCCTCTTCAAGGTTTAGCACATGCCCTCTCACTCTTCACTTAAGCCTAAATAATCCAGATATCAAATTCTTTCCCCCAGTGTTTTGTCTTCAAGCTCAGGGCTTCTGCTCCTCTCTCTGGTGCTCCCTCCCTTGCTCTGCCCCCCATAACCTTCAAATGAAGATTTTCCCCACAGCTCACCTTCAAGCAGGCTTTTCTGCTTGTTTAGATTGGATGCCAGGAGCATTTTTCTACAACAAATTAAGGAAAAAAATGTGTTTTGAGCCTCTCTGACACAGTTGGAAGGAGTTGTCTTAAAATCTGCATCCCTCAGAGAGCCCATCAGCAGCAGAGCTGAGGTAATGGGCATGATTAAATACTGAGGTCATGTGTGAAAGCAGTGGGAACAGGGAGCTTTCAGGTTAGCTCCAGTTACAGAATTCTTCCCAAGGAGATTCAGTGTGATCCCCAAGATTTTCCATGAGGAAGTGTGGATAAAACAATGAACATGGTGCAGATTTTGCTGCCTACCAAGTGGTGACAGGGAGATTGGGACAGAGGATTGAGAACCTGGAGCTGATGTTCTGCTCTTCACTTGTGTTTTGTCTTTCTCCAGGACAACTGGACTTTCCCAGGATGTTTTTCCTTCCCATCACTCTTTCTGTGCCTTATTCATGATATTCTTTAAGCCTCACTTAAGTGAACGTTTCTCTCATTAGAACTCCATCACCTTTAATCTCTAAGAGGTGTAATTATACCCCTAAATGCCTCAGCAGAGGAACTGTAATCAAAGTTCATTCATATGAGTCCAGGCACATTGCAAGCAGCTCTGAAATACTGACTCACCTCCTTCTACCTGCCAACACACACCCCTTGCAATTTTAATGCCTGAAGTTGTTTTTCTTTTTTTTGTTTTCCTTTATTTTTGTTAACTTGTAAAAGCTTGGCTTAGAAAACCTCCTCAGATAATATTCATCTTTGGCAGCTTGGATGGCATCAATCAGCCCACATGCTGCCTTGAGTTGGGAGGGAACTGGTCTGGGTCTGCAGGGCTTCCAGCTCATCTTCTTCATCTCAGCATCCTCCTCCTCATCCTCCTCCTCATCTCCCTCCCCAGCAGCAGCAGAGTGGTGCAGTGGGAGCGTGCTGGCCCCATACCCCAGAGGTTGATGGATGGAACCCATCCCCTGCTAAGTGCTGCTTTTGGGGGGCCAGGGAGATGCTCAGAGGGTTGGAGCAGCTCTGCCAGGGAGGAGTTGGGGGTGTTCAGCCTGTAGAAGGATCCAGGGAGTCCTTAGAGCACCTTCTAGTGCCTGAAGGGGTTCCAGGAAAGCTGGGAAGGGACTTTAGACAAGGGCCTGGAGGGATGGGATGAGGGGGAAATGTTTTGAACTGAAAGAGGGGAGATTTAGGTGAGATCTTAAGAAGAAATTCTTCATTGTTAGGGTGCTGAGCCCCTGGCCCAGCTTTCCCAGAGAAGCTGTGGCTGCCCCATCCCTGGCAGTGTCTCAGCCCAGGTTGGATGGGGCTTGGAGCACCCTGGGCTGTGGGAGGTGTCCCTGGGCATGACAGGGGGGTGGCACTGGATGAGCTTTAAATTCTTTTCCAATCCAAACCAGTTTGGGACTCTAGGATATTATTTCACTGATCATTTCCAGCCCCACATCTGACTAAAAGCCACCCTGGCTGGTAGCTCACTCCATCACCCATTTTTACCAACCTCTTTATTTACTATTTTACCCTCAGGGCACTTCAGACATCCTTGAGGACATCTGGGAAGTGTTGGCTGTGTTTCCCACACCTGGCTGCTTCTCAGGGGCTGTTTTTCCAGATAAATTCAAGGCAAGTTTTGTCCCAGAGGCAGGGGGGATGATGCAGTTCTGCTGAGAAATCCCAAAACCCCCACTGAACATTCCTGGTGCTTTATTTCCCAGCTCCAGCAGGTGAGGGCACCACGTTTCTCTCTGGTTTCCATCCCACCTAGTGCAATTTTCCTTCCAAATTCATGTTAGGCCCAGGGTGAGGGATTATTCCAGCCTTGCTCATCAGTTTAGGAACTTTGTGTTTGATGCCACCTGATCACATTTCATTAAGCAACAAACTGCTGGACCTCGTGTTGCTGAGCCAAGCAGAGGGAATTCAGAGCAGTACATCAGACTGACTTCTACCCCATTGCCTGATACCTTCTTCTTTTAAATCAAATTGACTCCCAATATCCTTAACATTATTTACCTTATCTAAAGTGTAACCCAGCTCGTGACTAAAGGCTTTGAGTCAGGCTGGTTTTTTAAGGACAGGAAAAACATGGCCTTTAAAGCAGACTGATAAAAAACAAGTTGTTTTTTTTTTTTTTTTTTCAGAGCAGGAGGCATCAGTAAATCCCAGGGGTGGGATGGGAGGGCAAGCAGTTGCCTTGGCCAAAAGTTTTGCTCCAAACTTCCCCTGGAGACGAGCTGGACTATCCCAGCATCCCCTCCCTGCCATTATTCCAGAATCCACCCATGGCACAGGTTGTTGATGTGCCTGAGGCTTGCAGGTTTGGCCTCAACACAGCTCCAGGGGCTGTGCCAGCTGCTTTCTCCCCAGGTGCCTGGGAGCAGTTGGTATTTACAGACCTAGCAAACAAACAAGAAGAGATTCATGGGCTCATGTCAAGCCTGCCCCTGCCAAAGACAGGCAGCAAATTGTCTGGAAACCAGAGTGAAGCATCCTGAAGATAATGTGTGTCTGGTGATAAATTAATTGCAATTCCAAGTGAGTTGGGTTTCCTTTACAAATCCCAAAGCAAGCAAGAGGCACTGTATTGAAGCAGATGGTATCTTGTCAGTCAAGGAGGAACAAAGCTTGCAGGGATCCAAACCTGGCTGAAGGAAAACCTCTGCCACGGGCTGGAGGTGAGTGATGGATGCTGAGATGATCATTAAAAACTGGTGATGTTTTTATTGCCTGCTATGGCTGTCTCTTTGTCTCCCTCTGCTTCTCTTCAGTGGAAACCATGAAGGGTTTTTTTTTTTCCTTGGTGATGGGTGAGAGGTTTCAGTGGATAAATAGATTTTTACCCCCACTCCCAATCCATCAGTCAGCCTGCACATCTTCTGAGTCTCTTAGGTCTCCTTTGCTTTTACTAAAACATGTCCAAAATCCCCAGAAATGCACCCCAAGTGTCAGTGCTTGTCTGCAGCAATTTCCAACCCATTCCCTGTGGGATTTCTCATCATCATCATCAAACCATGAGCCCCTGGGGGAGCCCATGGTCCAGCAGAACCTCAGCTCCACCTCATGAAGGCACCCTTGGTATCAGGGAGCAGGTTTTTCCTCTTGTATAACATTAATTAATGTTGCAGTGATAAAACATTCCCTGTTCTAACCTCACAAGCTGCCTTCTGGAGCATCTCTCCCAGAGTAACCTCTCCCTCCCCTTTAGGTGTTAGCAGTCTGTTAAACTCAAACTAAATTTATTCCATTCAGGGACTTTTGAATGATCTTGTTTTGCTTTCTGAAGGAAAATTTAAAAAGGGAGAAAAATCATTTTTTTTTCAATGTTTCTTTTTTCTTTTTTTTTTTTCTTCTACCATATGAAATGAAATCCCCTCCTAAAAATTAATTTCAAGGTGCTTTCAGGTAATACCCAAGGATTTTAAGAGTCACGTATAAATCAAGCTAGCTGCAGTTTTCAGATTGTGGATGGAATTGTGGATGGATTGCTTGGCCTGGGAAAATCCAAGAGGAAACAAGAGCAGATGTGGGGATGGGGGAACCCCCCCCAGCCCTGCACCACAGAGCTGCCTTCTTTCTGCTTTGCAAAGGAGCAAGAAGGAAGCTGAGCACTGAAGATTGGAACATCCTCTGGAGCAGAGGCTTGATGGTTCTTTCCCATTGTGCAGCTGCAGGGCCACAGGGAGTAAAAGTGAACATTTCAGGAAGGTTTCAGGGCTGCATCTTCACCCTGCAGGTGTCTGTCCCTTCAGCCACCCCTGTGATGCAGAGATGGGGATCCCACCAGCAAAGAAATGGCACCAGATGTGGGGGGACACGATCTCCAGACTGAAAACCATCCAGGCACAGCCAGGAGAATTTAATCCTTTTCCCATGAGAATCCTCCTGTGTTCCTGGTGACCCCAACAGCTGGCAGGAGGATGGAGATAACTGCCAAACCATCATCCTTGGACCTCCACCTCGTTCTCATGTACCTATTGAGAAGCTCAGAGTCAGTAGGGTGCAAAGCCAGGAATTTCAGGAAAAATTTCTGATCCATCATCCAACCCAATGTCCTTTTTTAAAAACAAAGCCATGTGAAAGGAGTCTGAAAACCAAGTGTGTGAATCCTGTGATTCACTCCTTCCTGGCTCTCTTTTTTAATTTCTTGTCTCCATCTCTGGGACTTGCTGCTCTAGTTCCCCCCTTCCTAAGCCTTTATTACCTTTATTCATTTTAATTAAGTTCCCCCTTGGATTCAGAAGCTTAATAAGGTTTAAAGAAAGGAAGCCAGCTTGCCCAGCATCCCCCAGCTTAGCCCTTCATGGTTGTGGTTCCTCTCCTGCTCTGAGTCCCCAGAGCTTCTCCTGCTCTCAGGCTATGGATGTGGACAGGAGCTGGGGGGCTGCAGAGGGGCATCAAGGGGGTGTTTTTCTTCCAGGATCATTGGTAGTGACCACTTGTGGGGTACAGCCCTGTGGGGTGACCACCCTGTGTGCTCTGAAACGTGACAAAGCTGACCTGACACCCACTCAGGACCCCCACTAAATCAGCAACATTCCTGGCTCTGAGCTTCACACTGACACTGGGTGATGGGAAACAGTGATGGGTGATGGGGGGAGGATGATGCTGTGGCCACTTTCACTTCCAGGGCTGGTTCTTCCCATGGCAGCCTCCCTGCTCAGCATCCTACCTGCCTCAGGCACCAAAGAGTTGATCCCCAGGGGGGAAAATTCCTGCTGTACATAGGGAGATCTTCAGGTACCTTATTAATTTTAACTCTTTCGAGCCCTGGGCTGGTGGTGACGGAGCATGAAGCTCTCCAGAGCTGTCACTTCCACCTCCTTATTGCTTGGCTGTCCTGTGATCACACTCTCTTCCTACCCAAACAGCCCTGGGTCATGTTTAGCATCTCTGGATCTTATTCCACATCTCCTTAGCTGTAAATACCTCATTCCAGAGCTCCTTACACTCCAACCAACAAACGAATACATTTGCAAACTCAAACAGGCAGCAAGCTGATGTTGCTGGCAGTACTTTTCCATGCTCCTCTCACCAGGCAGGTCCTAACCAAACCATGTGTGGAGGAGTTGGGTTGGCTCTGGAAATAATAAGTTTGGTCTTGAGATTCTCTTCTGCTGCCTTGCTCTAAATGTGCACCCAGCAGTTTTGTTGTGTACAATTATTTGTTCTTACTGCACGCCCATGTTTCATCCACCCAGGCACCTCCTTCTCTGTGTTTTCCCCTCTGTGTTGCCTTTTTAGTAACCTGACTTCAGAGTAAGTTTCTGGACAAGCTGTAGGAGTTTGGGGGTAATCAGCTTGCAGCTTCCCAATGGGACATCTCACTGGGAATCTTGGATATCTGGGCAGGGCTGTGCCCTGCAGCCCCCAGCAGAAAGATGCTACTGCTGCTTTTTCACCCCCCAGTGATCCTCAGCTGATGGAAATGGCCTAAAAAGCTGTTTTGGATTGAAATTAGTGGGTACTTGGGTCTTAGGGACTCTCTGAAAGGCAGGAGATGGATTGGGGAGTTGGAAAAGGGCAAGAAAGCCTGGCCCAAGATAGCAGAACCAGTGATGCATGTAGGCACTGTTAGTGTATGGGCCATACCCAGAGGACCAAAACCACCTTCTGTGACCCTGACATTAACCCACCAGTCATATTTTCCATGCTTAAAAATCATCTTTAAAAATGCCACTTGTGTGCTGGACACACAGAGTACCCACTCTTGCCTTCCACGTAGTTTCTTTTAATTCCTCTGTATTTATCTTGGCCACTGCAAGGAAAAATCCCTTCCCTGGTGCAGCCTCATTTCCCCTGCACTCCCTCTCTCCTCCCACATGAGCACAAAACACAGCAGCACTTGTAAAATCCTCCACCATCCCCTCCCAGGGCAGTGGCCAAGTTGTGAGGACTCACCATGGGGGTCACATCCCCACTTTCATATCCAATTTCTGCTTGAATCCAGGAGCCAGGCTCCTGAAGGGTCTTAAATCCATGCTGAGTTTGCCATGGGAGAATCTGGAGGGTTTTCCTGAAAACAACCTGAGGAAAAAAATCTGAGCACAGGAGGAATAAAATGCAGAAAGGGTTTTGCTGGCTGTTTGTGGCAGTTAGGTAAATGTGATGTGACTGAATCTGAGTGTAAAAACCAAAAAAATCAAGATAATGTGAAAAAAATACCTCAAGTGAAGCAGCTTTCCTCTTCCTGCCTCATCGGAGGAAGAAATGGGAAAAAGACCAAACCTCCATCTCTAGTCCCTGCATAGTTCACCCCTTTTCAATAAATGGGGGAGGAAAAAACCCCACAAAAAATAGAGTTAAAAAAGAATAAACACTTCTGCCCTCTCAAGTGTTATTTGCTGAAGTTGAGCACCGGGTTGTGAATCTCCTGGCTCAGAGGTTTGGCTCTGGGGGGTGTTTTGGGGCTGTCTAACAGGGTGGATAATGAGTCCCAAGTGGGATATTGGCTGGAGAAATTATGTAAATGTGTTTGCTGCAAATCATAAGGAGGGTTTAAAAAATGGGCAACCTCCCCCTTCCTGCTGTCTATAAAGTGTTGTGGGGTTTTTTTTTTCCTTTGAGCCTGTGAATTTTTAGCTAAAATTGAAACAATTCATTCAACACTACACTTCACTTTCAGGTTCCCTGATTGCCTCCTCTGGGGAAGCAATAAATAACATTTTTCCCAATTATTTGCAGGTTTTTTCTAGATTACAAAAATAAAAGGGATTATTCCCAGCCTTGATCTATCAATTGTTGTTGGATCTCTCAGAAAGTCACTGGCACTCTGCTCAGGGCACGTTGGGATCAGGAATTCTGTTCACAGGCAACAAGGGCAGCCAAAAATGAGCAGTCAAGAAAAAACAGGGGCTGAAAAAAAAAATCCTAGTTTGCTCTTTGCTTCCAGTGACCTGACAGATGATGGGAACAGTTTTTGCTCAGTGACATGTAAGTTTTGAAATCCCAAATGAAAAGAGCTATGAAAATATTTGGATTAAAAAGAACTGTTGGCCCATCAGATAGGAGATGAGGGCTTTGTGCTCCTAAATGGGTGATGTGAGGCTCCACAGCTCCAGGAGCTCAGTGTCATGCAAGGGTAAATCATGTTTGACTAACCTCATAGCCTTCTATGAGGAAATTACTAGGTGGATAGATGATGGAAGAGCGGTAGATGTGGTTTATCTTGATTTCAGTAAAGCATTTGACACCGTCTCTCACAGCATCCTTGTAGATAAGTTGATCAATTATGGGTTTGGTGATCAGGTAGTGAGGTGGATCAGGAACTGGTTGAAAGGAAGGAGTCAGAGAGTTGTAGTCAGTGGGGCAGAATCTGGTTGGAGGTGTGTGACTAGTGGAGTCCCTCAGGGGTCGGTACTGGGACCGGTGTTGTTCAATATCTTCATCAACGACTTGGATGAGGGTATAGAATGTACCCTCAGCAAGTTTGCTGATGACACTAAGCTGGGAGGAGTGGCTGACACACCAGAAGGCTGTGCTGCCATTCAGAGAGACTTAGACAGGCTGGAGAGTTGGGCAGGGAGAAACATGATGAAATTCAACAAGGGGAAGTGTAGAGTTTTGCATTTGGGGAAGAACAACACGATGTCCCAGTATAGGTTGGGGGCTGACCTGCTGGAGAGCAGTGTAGGTGAAAGAGACCTGGGGGTCCTGGTTGACAAGAAGATGACCATGAGCCAGCAATGTGCCCTTGTGGCCAAGAAGGCCAATGGCATCCTGGGGTGCATTAGAAAGGGTGTGGTTAGTAGGTCAAGAGAGGTTCTCCTCCCCCTCTATTCTGCATTGGTGAGGCCGCACCTGGAGTATTGTGTCCAGTTCTGGGCCCCTCAGTTCAAGGACAGGGAAGTGCTTGAAAGAGTCCAGCGCAGAGCTACTAAGATGATTAAGGGAGTGGAACATCTCCCTTATGAGGAAAGGCTGAGGGAGCTGGGTCTCTTTAGTTTGGAGAAAAGGAGACTGAGGGGTGACCTCATCAATGTTTTCAAATATGTAAGGGGTGAGTGTCAGGGAGATGGAGTTAGGCTTTTCTCAGTGGTGACCAGTGATAGGACAAGGGGTAATGGGTGTAAATTGGAGCACAGGAGGTTCAAGTTGAACATCTGGAAAATTTTTTTTCCTGTAAGGGTGACAGAGCCCTGGAACAGGCTGCCCAGGGGGGTCGTGGAGTCTCCTTCACTGGAGACATTCAAAACCCGCCTGGACACGTTCCTATGCGAAGTGCTCTAGGTGGCCCTGCTCTGGCAGGGGGGGTTGGACTAGATGATCTTTCGAGGTCCCTTCCAACCCCTGGGATCCTATGATTCTATGATTCTATGTTATTCTTCCATTTTTAAAAGATTATTCATTAATTTTTAATTTTTTTTTAACCCAAACCATTGGCAATAGCAACCCTCACTTGCGTGGCTCCTGCATCTCTCAGTCTTGAAATGAAAATCAGTGTTAAATTAATTCTCAGAGATTTGTCCCCCATCAGAAGCAGAATTTCATTACACCTTTTCCAGGGTAAAATGCCCTGCAATTCTCTGATGAGTGTAATCACACAGCAATTTGTAGGAGCCTGTAAATATCCCAGTGCCTCGTGGTATTTATTAGTGAAATTTATAAAATTGCAGAATAATTAAAGGGTAAGTTCCCTGATATTTGTGCTCAGTCACTCAATAAAATGACTTGAACAGCTGTTTTGACATAATGTTCACTTTATTTACAAAGAAATTGTTATGCTGGAACAGCTGTGAAACTGCTTTTAACGTTGCTTGTCTGTACATCTATTCATAGCTAGGACACAAAGGTAAATGCTGTTTATCCAAATTTATTTATTTTTTTATAAGCTACAGAGTTTTAGAAGTATGTTCACAGGGATCTGGGCAGTCAAAGCACTTGCTGCTGGG
Source organism: Calypte anna (assembly GCF_003957555.1). NCBI lineage: Eukaryota > Metazoa > Chordata > Aves > Apodiformes > Trochilidae > Calypte > Calypte anna. The sequence goes on along the minus strand of NC_044252.1, from coordinate 32,232,782 downwards.
AATTCTGTGGTTCTCCCTGAGACTCCTCTATAGGATGAAAAAAAAAAAAGGTCTGTAAAGGTCTTTTAAGGCCAGAGAAAGTTGCCCATTAAATAAGAAAAAGTTCCTTGCCTTACACATAAAAAAGTGCAAAGCAGGGGTGTACTTCGTGTCAGATTTAGTTACCTCTCCATTAGGCTGGAGAAATCTGTAATTTCAGTAAAAACTCCTTGATGTCAGTACCAGGAGGGGGAAAGAAGGCACCATCTCCATCCCTTTAGGATGGATATTATCCTTGCCTCTCCCCTCACCAAGCCCCACGTTTCCTATCCCATCCTTTCAGATTCCTGAGGCTGTGGGATCCTTTTTGGGTGCTGGCTGAGATGCTGGAGGTTCAGCTCACTTCCTAGGTGTCCCCAGAATAAATGCCCAAGAAAATGGAATTTAATAGATGAAGGGGAGATGAATGTAGCAGCAAATGGGCAGAGGAAGATCTCAGCTCCCTCATCAATACTTTTCAATCCATCTGAGAAAGATACCACTTCTAATGCCCCCAGGTCACCAAAATCACCCATCAGATATGTAATCCCCCAGCTGGCAGCAAGGCAAATGATTTCTCTGTTGGTTTTTATAACTTTAATTCCCACTGAACAGGATCTGGAGGCATTTCTCACCCTGCTATGTGACTGGTGACACAGAAGGTCCCCACAGAAAGCCAAACCCCAATGGTTTCAGGGGGCATGGAACTGATGTGCAGGGCTGGCTGGCAGCTTTTTTGTCTTTAAAAAAACCCCATTTTTTTTACCAGATGCTCCTCTGAGACTGTGGAATCTTCTCCTGTGTAGTTGAAGTAACACTGAGCTTGTACCAGCAACCTTAAATTTTCCAAGGGATTGGAGCCTGTAACAGAGCTCAAATAAAGAAATAAATGGATAAAATCAGCTTCCCTCTTGTTGAAGCAACAGAGCAGAACAGATTGCAATGCTGAACAGCTGTGCAGGTTTGTAAAACTGCTGATTCATGGCTTAAGGTACAATTACCAAATTACTGAGTTCTTCATTAATTCAGGCTCCCAGTTCACCCATGCTCTGCCTTAACCCTGGCCAGAGGACTCTGATGTCCAACAGCTGCTCAGGGATTTTTTTTTTCAGGTCTTGCAGACTAGAAGGGAGAAGCAGACACATTCCAGCACCCCACGGCCACCAGAAAGGTGGCACCAGAAGTGCCCCTTCCATCAGCAATGTTAATGTGGCCCTGGGGAGGAATCTGAGCAGCCAGGGCCTATTTTCTGCCTGTGCTGGGGCTGTAGCTGCCTTTCCTGGCCCAGCTTTGTGTGCTTTGTCAGGTGTATCCTGCAAAAGTTCCTGGATGAATCAGTGGCCCAGCTGCTGCCATTGGATGCACCAACCCTACAGCTGCAGGTGGGACTCAGAGTATTCAGCTCAGGACTTGAGGGGGGATTTTTTTGAGTCTCCTTCCCCTTCTGAAGCTGTCTGAACACTGGTGTCCCTTCCCTTCTTGTGGAAAAGACAATTCCATGCTCTACTCCTACCAAGATGGAGGTCAAGTGATGCTGAGCAAAGCTGGAGATGGAAGGAGGCTGTGGCCAGGTGGGTGTTGGTCTCTTTTCCTTAGTAAAAAGCAACAGAAAAAGAAGAAGTGGATTCAAGTTGTGCCAGGAGAGGTTTAGATTGGATATTGGGAATGATTTCCTCACCAAAAGGGTTGTCAGACCCTGCCCCAGGGCAGTGGTGGAGTCCCCATCCCTGGAGGGATCTCAAAGCTGTGGAGATGCTGAGGGCCATGGGGCAGTGGTGGCCTTGGCACTGCTGGGATAAGGGTTGGCTTTGATGATCCAAATTCTCTCTGGATGGGGCAGTGCCTGCTGGGTGTGTTCCTTGCTCTCTTCCACCTGCACACCCTGTGAGAAGGGAATTCCTCACTCATTCCATAACTCCCCATCTTCCTCCCCTGCAGGCAGGGCCAGCAATGCACCTCCTGGGAAGTGGGTTTAGGGGTGTTCATGGAAATATTTCCAGGGGTATTTCCCCAAAATAAAAAAAAGTTTGTTTTTTTTTTTTTCCTCCCCTCTTTTATTGCACATTTTGACTCCTCAGCACTATGCTGGCCCCCTTCCTGCTGGCCTCATGAGCACAGCCCCCCCTTAGCTGCTGGGAACAGAGGGATAGAAATGTCCTTTTGCATCAGGAGTGAGAGGGAATTGACCTTGCTGGGTGCACTCGGCAGCAGCATCACATCTTTCCTGCAGGGGTAAAACCTGTGAGATGCTTGTGAGGCAGGGGAACCTTCATGTTATTGAAAGACTTCTTCTCTCCTTTCTCTCTCCTTTCTCCTCTCCTTCTTTCTCCTCTCCTTCTTTCTCCTCTCCTTCTTTCTCCTCTCCTTCTTTCTCCTCTCCTTCTTTCTCCTCTCCTTCTTTCTCCTCTCCTTCTTTCTCCTCTCCTTCTTTCTCCTCTCCTTCTTTCTCCTCTCCTTCTTTCTCCTCTCCTTCTTTCTCCTCTCCTTCTTTCTCCTCTCCTTCTTTCTCCTCTCCTTCTTTCTCCTCTCCTTCTTTCTCCTCTCCTTCTTTCTCCTCTCCTTCTTTCTCCTCTCCTTCTTTCTCCTCTTCTCTTCTTCCCACACATTCCTCAAACAGATATGACAGCAAGGGGCTGGATTCTCCCCTGGTTGAGCTGTCACAGTTGACTCAATAAAGATATTTTTATTTATAGCAGCTGGGAGACAGACAAGATTTTTTTCAAACTTAAACCCCCCAAAAGTCTGAGTCTGATCTTCCCTATCCTTTATTGTTCCAGTGAAACCAGACAGGGTTTTATTTTTTCCAAGAACTTTATGCTTTTCTTTTACCTATGTTCCAGAGTTTTGGGGACAACTCTGTCTTTATCTCTCCCCAAGGACCAGTCTGTTGTGTGCCCTGGTAATTCAAACAAATCAAATTAACACATTTCCTATTAGAAAACACTCCAAGTGTTTGGGAGAAAAAGTGATTTTGGGGTTGCAAAGGAGACAATCACCAGCCTGAAAATATGAAACAGCAAATATGGTTGCTTTAGAGCAAATAATTAATGTCATAAAGCCAAGGGGAAACACTCAGCTATCTCATAAATGTGACCAGGGATGAACTTGCAGAATTTACCAGCCAGCCTCCCAAAATAAAAGCCATTTGAGGGGATGTTTTACATCTTGAACTCATGGAAATTATGCAAGGCAGCATTAATTCTTGGAGAAATGTTCAAAGCAGCTGAAAGGTGAGAGAGGAAAAGAGCATATGGGGTGTAATTAACTTCAGGAATTTCAACAGAGGAGAGGAATGGAGGTAACTCCACCCTCAGCAGCACAACCAGCAGAGCAAGCAGCCAGGAAGCCAGATGCTGTGGCAATAGCAAAATATCTTCCACCCCTTGGCATTTGACTCCTAAAATTGCCAAGGACAATGGAAAAAAAAAATAAATTGTGTGTGGGAAGTAGCAGCACAGGATCCAGAAAGCAATTGCATGCGAGGAGAGATGAGTGTAAAAAAAGCAGCTTTTTTCTTTTTTTTTTTTTGGTCTTTTTCTATTTTTTATTTTATTTTTTTTTTTTTGGATAGCTGCCCACCCAAGGAAAAAGGCAGAGGAGCTCTGGTGTAAGGGAAATGACATCCAAATGTTTGTTCATCTGTTTGGGTGCTTTAGGGCTGAGGTGCACAGGGTTGCTGTGATGCTGTCACCCACTGGTTTGGTGGCACTCAGGAGGCACCACATGGCAAAGAAAAAGCAACTAAAAGCCAACGTGGAGTTTCTTTTTGCTTGTTTGGGATTTTTAATTTTATTTTTTGCAATTTTTTTTAGGAATGTAAGCACAATTTTTCCTAGAAAAGCCCCACTTTTCTCTTCTTGGGCACATGCTGACACCCAGGGGTTGCTGGTTTTGGGGGAGGTTGGGGATATCAGTCAGGAAAACTCAACCATCCAGAGAAGTTTAGTTACCAAGTTGGGTTCCACCTATTTAAAAAAAAAACAAACCTCTTTGTCTGAATCTGCAGAGAGAGCTTTACATGTGTGCTGCCATGAGAAAGCCAAGTGTAAATCCCTTGCTCTCCAAGATAAAACTATAATTATTATTTTTTTTTCAAGTATCTATCCCCAAAGACAGCTTGGTCTGAGGTTTGGAAGAGTCTGTTTTCTGAAGCTGTGGGAGAGCCTTTTTCATGCAGCTACAGCTGCTCCTTCTCTGCTTGCATCTTTTGAAATAAAAGAGCAATCCAAGCCCAAACCTTCGTGGCTTTCCCTGTGCCAAAGGGAAACTCTCTTGTCCTCCTGCTCTTTTCAAGATGGGGATTTGGTTGTTCTGTTAACTCCTGAAGAGCCCAAAGCCTTGGGGGGACAGATGCCAGGTCTGGGTGTCCCCAGCAGCACCTGAGTAATGGGTGGGGATGGAGCCACCTTGCCCAGCATCACTCCAGAGAGATTTGGTCCAGGAGATGAACCAAAAGACTAAAAAAAATAAATAAATATCCTGGTGGCTCTTTGCAGCTAAATTTAAAGATATCCCTGGTTAAATCCCAGCTTTGCAAGAGGATGCCTACTGCCCAGGTGCAGCTGGGGGATTTGGCTGTCAGAAATGATAAAACCTTAGCATGCTTCTCCTGGGTTTTATAATCCCAGTGGAGTCCCCTGGTTTTAATTACTCCCCTGCATCAATCCAAAAAATGGCTATGTTTGTTTTTATGGACAAAAAGCCTGGCAAGGAGACTTCCCACTGGGAAAGCTGGAGCAGGACCATGTCTGCAAAGCCCCTGGGATGGAATCCAGGGTGGGGGTTGCCTGCTGTGTCCTGTAGTGAAATGAGGCAACCAGGTGCCACTAATTGCCAGGGAGTGAGCATGAGCTTGTGTTAAGACCACCTGTGCCTAATTAGGGCCGGCCCCCACTGCGCATGAGCAGGATTAGGGGGCCAATCCTAATTAGGCACAGGTGGGCTTGACACAAGCTCATGCTCACTCCCTGGCAATTAGTGGCACCTGATTGCCTCATTTCACTACAGTGTCCAGTTTCCATCCCCCCCAGCCATGTGGGGCTTGGCATTCCAACCACCAGGAGAAGCTTCTCTGCTGCTTCCCTGACCAAATCCCAACCCCAAATCCCAACCTGTCATTCCAAACACCAGGAGAAGCTTCTCTGCTGCTTCCCTGACCAAATCCCAACCCTAAATCCCAACCTGTCATTCCAAACACCAGGAGAAGCTTCTCTGCTGCTTCCCTGACCAAATCCCAACCCCAAATCCCAACCTGTCATTCCAAACACCAGGAGAAGCTTCTCTGCTGCTTCCCTGACCAAATCCCAACCCTAAATCCCAACCTGGCTATCCAAACACCAGGAGAAGCTTCTCTGCTGCTTCCCTGACCAAATCCTAACCAAATCCCAACCCCAAATCCCAACCTGGCTGTCCAACCACCAGGAGAAGCTTCTTGGCTGCTTCCCTGACTAAATCCCAACCCCAAATCCCAAGCTGGCTATCCAAACACCAGGAAAAGCTTCTCTGCTGCTTCCCTGACCAAATCCCAACCCCAAATCCCAACCTGGCTATCCAAACACCAGGAGAAGCTTCTCTGCTGCTTTCCTGACCAAATCCCAACCCAAGGCAGGACAGAGAAGATGTGGCTAATGTAATCACAGAGCCTCTGACCCATCCCAGCCTGGGGGCTGCTTTCTGGGTGAATTTCAGCCAGGTTTTGGTGATCAAAGCACAGTGAGGGGTTATCTTTGTAGCTAGAAGAGAGATGGATCCATGGAGTTTCTTCTTCCAGCTGGGAAGTGGGAGGAGGATGGGAAGCACCCTGCTCACTGCAGCAGAGCTCCTCTGAGCCCAGGGATTGGGGATCCTGGGCTGTGAAATTCAACACTTTGCTGGAAACTCAGAATTAGGAAGGCACCCACAGGTAGGAAAAAAAGGGATAAATAAATAAATGAGACAGTCCTTTTACTGACAGAATTTTTCCACTCTTGACCTGTGTCCACAAAAATGACTGGAAAGCAGCTGGGGATGTAAATTGGAGATGTTTGGTGTCTTGTTTGCCCTGGATATTTCCTGCCTTTTGCTGCTCTTTCCCACCCTGAGTGAACATTTTTTGGCAAAGGCAAAACTAAAATATGTACTTGAAAATTAGCATTAGGTACATGGCCCTTCAATCTCCCTCTTTTATTTTTTTTTTCCCCATGTAAGGGGATCTGTATAAATGAATGTAGGAAAAATAACACTCTCATTCATTTTCTGAAATATTTACCTGGATTAACAGGGTTGCTGCTAGAAATTATATCAAGCAAGAAGAGCAGCAGTACCAACACATCTCTGAAGTGTTGCTCTCCCACCTTCTGGCAGGGAACATGGTTTAAGCTGAGATTCAAAGCACTATCTGATGATTTTGCATGAAGCTTCCATTTTTATATTTTCCCCTGAGCATAATGTAATATTCTGTAAATTGCCACTCCCTGGAGACTTTTATGATCATTTCAAAGTACTCAAGCCAGTGGTACCTGACATGGTTACTTAGATATCTTCCTTGTGACTAAGGTGATGCCAAGGCAAGCTGAAAGATGTACCCAGTGCAATTAAAATTCAAAATTTACAGTGATGGGCCCATTAAAAATTCTCTTTTCTCCTTAATTTCAAGCAAGCAACAGCTTGGCATGTGGTTAGCCTGTTTTCCAAGCAGGTTTTCAAAGGAGAGAAAGATGAGCTTCATAAATGCCAATACAAATAGGATGTGTGTTTCTAGGGATGGTCTCCTGGAAACCCATTATTCCAGCAGCAGCAAAACCACAGAGTGGTCAGGGGTTGGGAGGGATCTCTGGGCATCATCCAGTCCAAGCCCAGTGCCAGGGCAGGTGTCCCCAGAGCAGGTTGCACAGGATGGTGTCCAGGTGGGTTTTGAATGTCTCCAGGGAGAAAATTCCTGGTGGGAGTAAATAGTTCTTACTGGGTGTAGGAAGAGGGCATAAAGCTGGATGTAAAGGGCCAGGAGGACCCCAGGTTTGTCCTGGGATTCTTTCCCTGGTGTAATTACAGTGGGAGGATTGCAGGAGCCCAGAGAAGTGAAAGACAAGGTGGTTGTGTCCTCAGTGGCATTCCAGAGATTTACTGGGGAAAAAACCCACTAAGGAAGAGTGTAAAAAATAAACTGGTGCTGAATAATAGAGCTGGTGGACTCAAAGGTTGGTGTCCCCAGCAACCTGGCAAATGTCCCTGCTCTGTTCCTGTGCAGCTGTTTCCTTGCTGGCATTTGAGCTGTCACCCCATGGGGATGAGGATGAGGATTCAGCTGCAGCCCCAACCACATCTGTGTTTCCTCTTCAGAGCCTGGAGCCTCTCTGCTCCCTGATGCAGGACCTGTCAGTGGCTTTGCTCGGTGCATCAAGGAAGAAAAATGGTGTTTACAGTCCCTCAGGATGGGAAAGTGAGGGTTTAAATCATTTTGTTTCTCCTAACTCTGCTGATTTCCCCAGCGCGGGTGAAAGGAAACACAGCATCAAATATTAATAAGATCAAGGTTTCAGATTGTGCTTGCTCTCCGTGTGCTCCTCAAAGAATGGGACACTTTCCTCTTGATCATCACTTCCAGAACAGCTGTAGCCTGCACAGACCACATAGGAATTATTCCAACAGGAATATTCTGCCTGACACCTCCACATCTTTCCTATTAGGATGCCAGGAAGCACATTAATGGGAGGTAGCCCTGCCTGGGGTGTATAAATATGTAGTGCAACAGAAATGTTTGCTATTTCCAAACAAATATTGAAATTTGGTCCCCAAAAAGGTTGGCAGTGGTGGAGTCACCACACCTGGAGGGATTTCAAAGCCTTGGAGATGCTGAGGGACACGGGGTAGGGGTGGTCTTGGCACTGCTGGTTGGACTTAAAGACCTTTTGCAACCTAAACGATTCTGGGATGCCAAGGTAACACCTGGTGCTTGGAAATGTTAAACTGAACTGGAAACATCCTAAATAAGACTTCTGAAGCAGGTCTCTTGGCAGTTTGGGGCTGTGCCAAAATGAGGGTGGACAGAAGCTTGGGTCAGAGTAAAGGAGAAGCATGGAAGCAGAAAGGAGCTGGAGAAGGAAGGCTGGTGAGAAGGAAAAGATGAGGTTTTCTGAGGAGGGCAGAAGCTGCTGGACCTGAGCTTGTTTATGGCCTGATTTGTGCCGTGAAGTGAGGTCTGTGAGAAAGCAGCTCCAGGTCACACCAGGACACCCTCTGCTTGGCCCTGGGGCTGCCCCTCTGCCCATCCCCAAATACATCAGCACAGCCTCAGAGGAAATAGCTGCCCAGGTCCTCAGCCAAGAAGAAAACCTTTCAGTTCATGCCTGCGAGATCCAGGTTGCAATATGTGATGAGCTGATGGTTTTTTGGACTCCTTTTAAGATTTATGGTGTGTACTGAACTCGTTTCATCACTGCAGAGATTACGTGGCTGTGGTTTTCTACTGCATTTAGCTCAGAAACTGTGGTGTTGACTGATGGAGTATGCAGGCTGGTAACCAGGGAAGATGTTGTAAGAAAACACAGATGTCCAGCAAAATTTTTTGCCTTGAAAGGGGTCGAGCACTTTGTTAAGGATCAGAAGAATTGGTAACTTTTGCAGAAACCTGATAGCCCCTGGGGAGAAACTTGGAAAGCCTCATAAAAAGGAAAAGAGGAGGAAATAGGAGGGAAAAGCAATGTGTGCCCCTGTGCTGTGCAGGAAACCCATCTTCTGCACTTGTAAATGGCCTCAGATAAATCACCTGTATTTCCTGCCCAGGTTCTGGCCAGCTGTGGAAAGGACAGAAATAAGCTGCTCTCCACCAAAGTCCTTTGGAAGGAATTAGTCATTTCCACTTGGAATAACAAGAACAAAATGGGAAAACAAATGAAAAGGAGGTTGTAGGGCCAGAGCCTGTGGGATTGTGTGGTTTCTTCTAAGCCAGGCAAAAAGGATAAGGATGGTTCTCACCTCCTGCAGCTCCATGAGGTGGAGGGGACCATCTGGGTTACATCCCAGACATGTCCAAGGAGCTTGGTGCTCCAGAACCCCCTCAGCTCCTGCAGGACAGATGGGCAGAAGCAGCTGCTCCTGGCCCAGGTTGCCCCAGACATATTGATCTCTGTATTGGAGCACAGAACTGAAGTAGAGATGAGTTGTGATCCCCCATGGGCACACAACCCTCCAGGAAACTCAAAACACCATTTTTTTTCTGAGTTGTCCTCAGCTCATCGTGGTGCTGAGCTCCTCCAGAGTAAGGAAAGTTGGTGGCTCATTGCCACATAGTTCTGTTTTTTGGCATCATCAGCACGAAAGGAATTCTTCTGACACCCTGGGAAGCCAGGAACCTCACCCTCCTGAAGATCTGTTTGCTCAAGTGGAAGAAATATGTGGTTTGGGGTTGAAGGGACCTTAAAGATCACCCAATCCCATGCCACCTGCATGGCAGGGACACCTCCCAGTGACCAATGTGGAGCTGTGGCCAATGCACAAAATCCATAATCCTCTAAGAAACCAGAAATCCTTTCAGAATCTACTCCTTTTTAGCATGTTTGCCCTAAAGCAGCTGGTAAAGTCGTCTGCCCCAGCTTCAAAGCAGATAAAGTGGGTAGTTTGGGGGGCAAAAAGTAAAAGTGCTGGTTGTAAGCCAAGCAGGCTGGAATATTAGGAGATGGGCAGTATCCGGAACAGCGTGGCCAGCAGGTCCAGGGAAGGGATTCTGCCCCTATACTCAGTCCTGGGGAGGCCACAGCTTGAGTCCTATGTCCAGTTCTGGGCTCCTCAGCTCAGGAAGGAGATTGAGGTGCTGGAGCAGGTCCAAAGGAGGCAACTGGGCTGGGGAAGGGACTCGAGCACAGATCCTATGAGGAGAGGCTGAGGGAGCTGGGGGTGTTGAGGCTGGAGAAGAGGAGGCTCAGGGGAGACCTCATCACTCTCTACAACTCCCTGAAAGGAGGTTGGAGCCAGGGGGGGGTTGGGCTCTTTTCCCAGGCAACTCTCAGCAAGACAAGAGGGCAGGGTCTCAAGTTGTGCCAGGGGAGGTTTAGGTTGGAGATTAGAAAGAATTTCTTTCTGGAGAGGGTGATCAGGCATTGGAATGGGCTGCCCAGGGAAGTAGTGGATTCTCCGTGTCTGGAGATATTTCAAAAGAGCCTGGATGTGGCACTGAGTGCCATGGGCTGGGAACTGCAGCAGGAGTGGATCAAGGGTTGGACTTGATGATCTCTGAGGTCCCTTCCAACCCAGCCAGTTCTATGATTCTATGATTCTATGTGGAAGGAGGGATGCTGGATAAAATTTCTGTATGGTCACAGGAGAAAGCTTGTTTTATTTTGCTGCCTGATTGACAAGAAATTTGGTTGGCTTCAAAGGAATTTATGGGAGTGATAGAAAGAAAACCATCAGTTCAGTTCAAAACCACACATCCCACTTTCCAGGGTAATGGTGGAACAAAACCCATCCTGACCATCTGCAGGGAAACTGGAGCTGGACTGGGAGCACTGGGTCACAAAGTAGGACTCATTAGAAGCAGAGATACTGCAGGGTTTTTTTAGCTATGCTTGCACAAATGATCCTGACTGCTTTGCCTTTGATTTGGGTTCCAGTCATGTTTGGAGGAGCTTTCACACTGTATTGGAGAGAGGTGATGAGCTGCAACCTAAACAGAACCATAAAATGTCAGCAAACCACTGAATCCCAGATGCTCTTCTTAGATTCTTTGCTCTTAATGAAGATGTTCTGGAAAATTAAGAAAAAGCCTCTGCTCAAGCCACCTGTTGAAGGTAATGCAGTTTATTAGGTGGGTCATGGAAAATGTTGTTGATCCAGAGGCTTTACTGGAGTGGAAACTCTTGCAGAGAAATTATACCAATAATTTTGGATTTAGGAAGCAAAAGCCATAGCAATTATGAGAATCTAACGAATGAGGATCTCAACATAATTAAATTAATGTCCTGATTGTGGTGAAATGTCACATTACCATTTCATTGAGATTCAGATTTCCTAATGATGCAAGTGCCAGGCAGAGAGGTGTTCCAGTTCCAGGGTACTTGTAGGAAAAAGCAAAACACTGCAGAGGAATTTGCTTTTTTATCCTCACCCACCTCTCTCCCTGGGCAGAGCCCAAAATTACACGTTTGAATACCCACATCTTTTCCCTGAGGGTGATTTGGATTTGATCTTTGACACCAGACAAGTCATTAAGCTCCCTCTGCAAGCTGAGCTATTCCAACACATTACACTGTCCAACTGTCTCCTGGGCAGAAATGCAATTTTTAAACAGTCTTTTAGAAGAAGTTGGAGAAAAAGGCAGTATATGGTTCATTAGAGCTGGAAAGTTACCTAAATGCCTTGTTCCCTCTTTGGATTTTTTTAATATCAGGAATTTTTTCTGGCAACCAGGGTGGAGGAGGAATAGTTTTGACCATTTCAGTAATTTCTAAGGAACCTCTTGCATGGTGAGGTTAAGCCCTGCAGTGAGTGACAACTAAACAAGCATCTCTAAATCCATCTGAAGGTGGAAGAAAAAAGACTTCAAGGTGAATATAATCCTTGCTTTGATATTCATATGTTTCTTCACTGGGATCTTTCAGGATTAGATCTGATGCCCATAATAATTCTAACAGGCTTTGAAAAAAAGACATTGGCTTTTTTAGAGCCAATGTGACACATCTTTGTCACACAATCCTGTCTCTGCCCCCGTTTTCCTCTGCACAAGTTGAATGCTATCAAATTTCAAATGGATGTTTTTCCCTGTGCACCCATTTCAGCATTAAAACTAGTGATAGGATTGTGGGATTAGAATGGTTAGGGTTGGAAAATGGAAATGGAAAAATGGTTTGGGTTGGAAAAAGATCATTCAAGTCATCTTGTTCAACCCCCTTGCAGTGAGCAGGGACATCACACAGCACCTGCAGGATGGACAGGGGATCAGACCCAGCCAGCACGGGGTTAGGAAGGGCAGGTCCTGTCTGACCAACCTGAGCTCCTTTTATGATCGGGTGAGGGCCTGGTGGATGAGGGGAAGGCTGTGGATGTGCTCTACCTGGACTTCAGCAAGGCCTTTGACACCGTCTCCCACAGCATCCTCCTGAGAAAGCTGGCTGCCCACAGCTTGGACAGGAGCACCCTGTGCTGGGTTAGGAACTGGCTGGAGGGCCGGGCCTAGAGAGTGGTGCTGAACGGGGCTGCATCAAAATGGCGGCCGGTCACTAGTGGTGTCCCCCAGGGATCAGTGCTGGGCCCAGTTCTGTTCAATATCTTCATTGATGATTTAGATGAGGGGATTGAGTCCATCATCAGCAAGTTTGCTGATGACACCAAGCTGGGGAGAAGTGTTGATCAGCTGGAAGGCAGGAGGGCTCTGCAGAGGGACCTGGACAGACTGGAGAGCTGGGCCGATTCCAACGGGATGAGGTTCAACAAGGCCAAGTGCCGGGTCCTGCACTTTGGCCACAACAACCCCATGCAGCGCTACAGGCTGGGCACAGAGTGGTTGGAGAGCAGCCAGGCAGAAAGGGACCTGGGAGTCTGCATTGACAAGAAGCTGAACATGAGCCAGCAGTGTGCCCAGGTGGCCAAGAAGGCCAATGGCATCCTGGGCTGGATCAGGAACAGTGTGGCCAGCAGGTCCAGGGAAGGGATTCTGCCCCTGTGCTCAGCCCTGGTGAGGCCACAGCTTGAGTCCTGTGTCCAGGTCTGGGCCCCTCAGCTCAGGAAGGAGATTGAGGTGCTGGAGCAGGTCCAAAGGAGGCAACTGGGCTGGTGAAGGGACTCGAGCACAGATCCTATGAGGAGAGGCTGAGGGAGCTGGGGGTGTTGAGGCTGGAGAAGAGGAGGCTCAGGGGAGACCTCATCACTCTCTCCAACTCCCTGAAAGGAGGTTGGAGCCAGGGGGGGGTTGGGCTCTTTTCCCAGGCAACTCTCAGCAAGACAAGAGGGCATGGTCTTAAATTGTGCTGGGGGAAGTTCAGATTGGATATTAGAAAGAATTTTTTCACGGAAAGGGTGATCAGACATTGGAACGGGCTGCCTGGGGAGGTGGTGGACTCTTCGTCCCTGGAGACATTTAAAAAGCGACTCGATATGGCACTCAGTGCCATGGTCTAGTGACTGTGGCGGTAGTTGATCAAGGGTTGGACTTGATGATCTCTGAGGTCCCTTCCAACCCAGCCTATTCTATGATTCTATGATCTTCAACTAGGTCAGGATGCTCAGAGTAACCCAAGGCCAAGGAGTAACCAACCCTTCAACCCCATTCAGAGCCCTTGCACAACATGGATAAAATGCTCTGGTGAAAGTCCCACGAGCCTCAGCACTTCTGTGACAAAAGTTTGAGGGTCCCATTGCTCTGTGCTGACCCAGGTTGTCCCCAGAAGCTGTGGCTGCCCCATCCCTGGCAGTGTCTCAGCCCAGGTTGGATGGGGCTTGGAGCACCCTGGGCTGTGGGAGGTGTCCCTGACCATGGCAGGGGGTGGATCCAGGTGATCTTTAAGGTCTTTTCCAATCCTTCCAACTGGGATTCTGCTTTCAGACACAGGCAGACATTCCCATTGCTCTCAGCATCCACTCAGCCAGCTTCTGCAGAATTTTCCTTTAAACTTCTTTCAAAATCCTCTGCTTCTGCAAGCTCCATCTCCTTCAGTCTTCAGCAGGGTTTCAGGGGAGGAGGAAAATCTGGGGGAGAAGCTGGCAGTAAAAAGAGAGCACAGACAGTCTGTCTGCTTGGGGAAAGGGGGAGAAGTAGAGGGGGAAGCAGCAAGAATGATGCTATCTCTCTCTCATCAAAGCTTCAAGTATTGGAAAAGAGTTTCTGGGTTCTGCAGTGTTCCTGTGACACCCCAGCACCAGAGCTGCTGCAGGAGCTCCAGGTTCTCAGCTCCTGCTTGCTGGTGGGAACATTTCTGGACTTTGTCAAACCACAGCATCTGCACCCACTTCCCAGCATGTCCTTTATCCAGTCCCAGATGCCATTTCCTTACAAGCAGCCCTTCCAGAAGCTCATTCAAGAAGATGCAGTGGGGAAGGGAAGGTTCCAGCCAAGCAGTGCTTGACCTTTGTAGCTGAACAAAGGAGTCAGCTGGGGTTTGGGGGGTTTTTTTTTTGGTTGTTTTTTTTTTTTTTTTAATATCTTCGTTTGAGTTCACAACTTGGAAGCCCATTTCCCTTTCTGAAACTAATTCTTCCTGCAGGGAACCTCACTCCAAAGCTTTTGTTCGGGTTGCAGGGATAAAGGGGAGGTACCTAAGTGTCTAATTGCCACCAATTTCACCAGGAGCTGCCCTAAATATACCCTGGAGGATACATATCAAAGGGAGACAGTTTGAAAGGGGATTGCTTTCCATCTGAGTTGATAATCTCCTTGGTTCCTGCCAGCTTTTTTTTGTTTTGTTTTGTTTTGTTTTGCAGAAGGCTTAATTCTTACATTTTTCTTGCTTGAGCAGCTGAAACGCAGAGGGGAGGTGAAACTGGACTGCAAGGCTGGTGAAAAAAAAAAACCCTGCAATTTTAATTATTAATTAACAACTTCTGAATCCTAGAAAAGGAAGGGTCTGTGTGAGGGACATCTGCTGTTACCCATGGGTTCAGAAAAGCCCTGCAGATATCTACCACCTGGCTCAGCATCCTCGGAAAGAATTTGCTCTTGGCTTTTGCTGCCTCTCAGCCCATCTTGTTTCAGCCTTCCCAACACATCAGCCAGATTTTCAAAGCCTCTTGGATTAATTTCTTCTGTTAAGACAGAAGAAATGAAAATATGGCATGAAAAATAGCACAGAATTCCAGTGATCACCCTGCAGCATTTAGCAAGCACCACAGCTTGGTGTTTGCCTTTCTCCATAGCAGATTCTGAACCCATCTGGTACCAGAACCTCATGGCCTGGAGTTGTTCAGCTCTAGGTACAGCAAAAGCAGAGAGGGAGGCAGAACAAATATGGTTTGAGCTGACACATCTACAGAAGTAGATGTTACCCATGTTATCCAAGCTGCTCTGAGGATGCTGCAGCTCCATAAAGACCCATAAGGACACATTTCCAGCCCAGCTCCTGCAGTGGGAGATGCTGCTCCAAGTAGTAATTTATTTATTAAAAAAACCCCAAACACTCAAAGATAAATCAGTTATGGCAAGCCTTATAACTCTAATTAACCCAGAGTGATGACCTTCTTTGTGCCCCAGCTTAAAGCCCCTTCCAGCCCTGCTCACACCTCTCAAGGGTTGGACTCGATGATCTCTGAGGTCCCTTCCAACCCAGCCAATTCTATGATTCTATGATTTATGATTCTATGATTCTCTACATCAAATGGCCCAGAAGGCACCAGTGACAAACTGGTGTTGGCTGCTTTGTGCTGAGCTGCTCCTGCTCCAGATTCACAGCTAAAACTTTGGAAGCAAATGGAATAATGGGGACATTTTACATTGTGTGGCTGAGATCCACCTTCTGGTGGCAATAAAAACAATTAAAAGTCAGAATTACCAGCCTGACTTGGTAATTCATTAGCCCAGTAAAGTCAGGCAGTCTATAATTCATTTTTAATATAGAATAAACCACACCTACACACAAATTATTCCATATCCCCTCAATGAGCCTTGAGTAAGCTTGGGTTTTGTGGCAAAAAGGGTGAGGGCAGGAACCAGCACATGCAGCAAAGTCAGGGAGAAAAGACCTGAAAAAAAGTAATTTTCAGGCAGATGTCAGAGTCCCCTCCCATCTTGCCTATTTCCAGTAATTATGTGCAATTTCTTAGATGCTGGCCAAGGAAGGGTGGCAGAATCAGCTCCTCAAATCAATATGCTCATGTTGCCCACTGTTAAAATTCACCAAAATATCTACAACTTAAATAAATCTGTTTCCTGAACTAGCTTAACATTATATTCACTGCAAGTTCCCAGCCAGGGTGCTGGTTTACCTGCTTTTTGTTGCTGTAATTCAGTCAGGGTCCTTCTGCAATGATTTTTACAAGGTGATCTTTATTGATATTAATATTTTAATTTTTAATTTTTAATATTTTAATATTTTTAATTTTTAATATTTTTTATTTATATTTTTAATATTTTAATTTTAATTATTTTATTTTAATAAAATATTAATATTAAAATAGTAATATAAAATATTAAATATTTTCCCTAGCTCCAGCTCCTACCATTTTTTCCCACTCATGCCTGGGATGAAATACTCCTTTTTTATGCACATGAAGTTGAAACAACTTTTCTAAGGAACATTTGGAACCTTCACAAGCATCCTTTATTATTATGGTTTGGGGTTTTTTTTTAATTTTTGTTTCATTTATTACTTTTTTTTTAGGAGCAATTCTCAGAATAGTTTTGTATACACTGAATATTTTCAGGAGGACAAAACTCAATGGGCTGAACTTGGCTGCCTGAACATGGTTAAACCCCTAGAGCTGCTTTGGAGATAATTTGGACTTTTATGACCAGGAGTGGGATTACTGAAATGGGATAAAATATCCTTAGTGCCTGGCTAAAATGCTTCCTGAAGGATTTTAGCCTTAAGATAGTCAGTTTAGGGAAACAACAGACCAAAAGATCATATTTTCTGACTGACTATGAGTTGGCCCAGCCCTGTCTGATGGAGCCAGGCTACAAATACCTTTCATGAGCAGGCAGTTTTGCAGAGGATTCTGTTCCAGTGGGATTCCTTGTGCTAATGACTTTCCAAGATGAGTAAAGTATCATCCCCTTATTCCTGTGAAATATAAATTAAAAAAAAAAAAATCATCCCTTCCAGTGGCTGGGGAACAAGAAGAGAGACTAAAATGTAAAGTGGTTTTAAGGCACAATAAAAAAAAAGAAAAAAAAAAAGAAAATATACCTAACTTTCAGTTGAGAAAACGTAAGAGGCAGAGAATGTAGCAGCTCTGTTTTCCCAGGGGGAGAAGAAAACCCCTTTTTTAGAGAATTTAGTGCTGGGCTTTTCAAATTGGTCAAGTTTCTCTGGGAGACAGGAATTCCTGGCAGGGAAAGAGTATCTGATTCTTCACCTTCTCTGGAAACTGAGCTGAGATTGTTGGGTTTTATTTTTTTTTTATTTTTTTTTTTCCATGGTTCCTGTCCCTGCGTTATTGACCTGGATATTCCTTCTTGTCTAGAAGGGCTGGAAAAAAAGGCAAAAATAAAGGTTTTTGTTCATCTAGCTAAAATGAAAGATAAAAAACAAGAAGGCCTTTGGGTTTCCAGAGAATTACACATTTCTGATATGTTAAAATTATTAAAATTTCCATGTCTGGCAGCTGGAGTTGAGCGAGTTCAGGCGATGTTTATTTCCTTTGAAGAGCCTTCTCTTCCCTTGTATTTTTTTTTTTTAACGATGGTGAAAGAGTAAATCAGAGAAGTACAACAGCAAAGGTCTCTTTTTTCTCTCTCTCTCCCAGTTTTTTGACTTTGAAACTCTGCAGCCCCTTTGAAGGGGCTGTGGGCAAAGTGCTGGCACAGCAAAGTCCTTGTGGCCCCTGCTATGGAGATGGTGAATTAATGGAGAAGCAAAGGCATTCCTACAGGAGAAGGTACAAGTTTATGGTGTTTGTCAAATTTCATCTGTAACCCCATCACTGGGCCATGGGAAAGCTGGTAAACCTCCTCAGCCTGGGGTGCTTTCAGGGTAGGAGGAGGAAAAGGGGAAGCAAAGAGCAGGAGGTCTGTGATAACTCCTGAGATCGCCAGGGTGAGATGTGTCCAGTTCTGGAGCTTCCCTGGAGTAGGATCTGAGGAGGCCATGAAGATGCTCAGAGAGGTGGAGTCCTTCTGGAGTCAGGGTGAGAGCTGGGGTTGTTCAGCCTGGAGATGAGAAAGCTCCAGGGAGACCTTAGAGCACCTTCCAGTGCCTGAAGAGGCTACAGAAAAGCTGGAGAGGGATTTTTGACAAGGGCATGGAGTGATAGCACGAGGGGGAATGTTTTCAAGCTGAAAGAGAAGAGATTTAGATGAGATATTTGGAAGAAATTGTTTGGTGTGAGGGTGCTGAGCCCCACGTTTCCCAGAGAAGCTGTGGCTGCCCCATCCCTGGCAGTGTCTCAGCCCAGGTTGGATGGGGCTTGGAGCACCCTGGGCTGTGGGAGGTGTCCCTGTCCATGGAGGAGTTGGGACTGGATGAGCTTTAAGGTCCCTTCCAAACCCTGTTTTCTGTTCCATCCTGTTTTCTGTTCCACAGAAGGAAGGCTTTGAAAAGTTGAGCTTTATATTCCCTCTTAATTCCCACCAAATGGCAAGACCTTACCACAAGGTGTAACCCTTTCTTGTTGCCTGGATCTCTGCTTTATTTCTGACAAAGTCTATGGCTTTTAAACTAAATGAAAAAAAAAAAAAACCAGTTCTGTTTTTGTCACTTCCCAAAGGAAGGTGTGTAATACCCAGGAGCTCCATCTCACACTGCTGGTCAGAGGATCCACCCTGAACTTGTAGTAACTTGATGCCTGACATGAAATGAAGCTGTTATTAAAGGCTTCAAAGCATCCAGCTCTCTACTGGGCCTCCTGTAAAAAATCCTGCCCAATTTCTGCTCATCTTTTTTTAAAAGCCCACCCGTCCTATGACAGGATCCAAATGGATTTAACTGCTGCTGTGGTTGTTGGGTTCAAACCTAGCAAACTCCCCATTAAATATTGATCTGGCTTGTCAAGCTCTAGCGTCAATTACTGCAGGGCTGGCACATGGAATTAAAAGCATCTATAACCCTTGTGTGGAAAGGGCTTTGTCTTTCTGGCTTAAGAATAACATTTTTTTTTTCCCATGACATGTTCCTGACTCCTGTCCTCCCAGTCTCCATTCACAGGTGGTTGTTTGCCAGCACAGGTAAAGCTCAGAGCTAATGAAATAACAGCAGGAATTGGTACCCAGATGGACCCCCCTGATAAATATCAAGTTGTTCCCTTTTGGAGCTGATGGGGAGAATCATAGAATCATAGAATCGACTGGATTGGAAGGGACCTCAGAGATCATCAAGTCCAACCCTTGATCCACTCCTGCTGCAGTTCCCAGCCCATGGCACTCAGTGCCACATCCAGGCTCTTTGGAAAGATCTCCAGACACGGAGAATCCACTACTTCCCTGGGCAGCCCATTCCAATGCCTGATCACTCTCTCCAGAAAGAAATTCTTTCTAATCTCCAACCTAAACCTCCCCTGGCACAACTTGAGACCCTGCCCTCTTGTCTTGCTGAGAGTTGCCTGGGAAAAGAGCCCAACCCCCCCCTGGCTCCAACCTCCTTTCAGGGAGTTGGAGAGAGTGATGAGGTCTCCCCTGAGCCGCCTCTTCTCCAGCCTCAACACCCCCAGCTCCCTCAGCCTCTCCTCACAGGATCTGTGCTCGAGTCCCTTCCCCAGCCCAGTTGCCTCCTCTGGACCTGCTCCAGCACCTCAATCTCCTTCCTGAGCTGAGGGGCCCAGAACTGGACACAGGACTCAAGCTGTGGCCTCACCAGGGCTGAGCACAGGGGCAGAATCCCTTCCCTGGACCTGCTGGCCACGCTCTTCCTGAGCCAGCCCAGGATGCCATTGGCCTTCTTGGCCACCTGGGCACACTGCTGGCTCCTGTTCAGCTTCCTGGCAATCCAGACTCCCAGGTCCCTTTCTGCCACTCTGTGCCCAGCCTGGAGCTCCCCATGGGGTTGTTGTGGCCAAAGTGCAGGACCCGGCACTTGGCCGTGTTGAACCTCATCCCGTTGGAATCAGCCCAACTCTCCAGTCTGTCCAGGTCCCTCTGCAGAGCCCTCCTGCCTTCCAGCTGATCCACACTCCCCCCCAGCTTGGTGTCATCTGTGAATTTGCTGATGATGGACTCAATCCCCTCATCTAAATCATCAATGAAGATACTGAACAGCACTGGGCCCAACACTGATCCCTGGGGGACACCACTAGTGACCGGCCGCCATTTTGATGCAGCCCCGTTCAGCACCACTCTCTGGGCCCGTTCCAGCCAGTTCCTAACCCAGCATTCTCAGACTGGGAATGACTGTGTCACTATTTTTTCTCCTCACTGTGAAAAGTTTGGGGCTTGTAAGGATATCTTTGCTTTTCATCCATTCCAGCTGTGACATGTATTTGATAGGTAGAAAGAGGAATGATGGCCCATCAGGGCTGGGAGATGAATCTGCTGATATTTCCCTGGTGTCACAGGATTCAGCTGAAGGCTGGGAAAATGACTCTGGCAGGGAATCCTAAAATCCTAGGCTGGGGGAATATGTTTTTGTAATTGGGTTTTTTGATGAAGAAAGGATAAGTAAAGGATAAAGCAGTATTTCTTTTCTGAGTGATCCAAGAAATATTAGCTCACCAGTTTGAGGAATCTATGAAAAATCACCTTGTGGTTATTAGGGCTGGGAGTTACAGTGAATTACAGAATCCTTGGAGCAATATTTCTGAGAACTTTTATATAGACACTGAAAAACAGGGAAATAATACTTCACAGGGGACTTGTGGGTTTGCAAACGAAAGCAAGACTTGCTTTTAGCAACAGGAGTGCATAAAGGAGCTGAGTCTTCACTCCAACCTCAGTGGATGCTGCAATCCACAAAGTCATGCTCACATTCTACCTCTCTTCAGGCTGCTGCTCCAAAAGCGCACATTTCATTTATCCCCCAAAATGAGGACAAAATAGCTTGGGCAGGGAGCAGCCAAGCTCTTTTTTCCCCATTTTGTCTGCTGTTTTATGGCTGGTTGGGAATTTCTCTGCCTTCCATGTTGTTTTTTTTTTCATGGCACCTTTTTCAAGCCATCCTATGGTGGCACCAAGTGAGTGTGTTTATGAAGCATTAAGATTAAAGAGAAATGAGAAGGTGTGAGGCTGGAGAGAAACTGCTGGGTGTAACCCACAGTATTGATTTTTTCCCTTCTAGATGAAGTAAATCAGTGAAATTCTGGTCTTTAGAGCCTCACATGGAGCTGCTAACCCTTGGCAGAAAAGGAAGCAAGCAGCCCAAGGATGTTACATGGGTACACCCAACAGGGAGGTGCACCTGACAAAGTCTTTATATCAAATACATCCAAATGAATAAAGCTGCAATAAAATTCTCACAGGTTTCTGAGGGAAAACCCACGGCCATGTGCAGAAAAGATTTTGAGGAAAATGTCTCAATTTCATTTATCTGGCTTAGTAGAAAGGAAACATTGGTCCCTTGATCTCCCCAAAGCATGTACCTGAAGTGAGGATGTTAAAGTGAACTCATCAGACCCTTTCCTTTCATACCTGGCCTGGAAGCTCCATTAATAAAGAGTTTTCTGCCTGGCTGGTGAGGTCTGGGAGCAGCCTGCAAAAGATGCCAAAGGTTTCTTCTTGAGACCTGGTCAGCAAAACCCCTTGAGTGGTCACCCAGGGGATGTCTTTGGAGAGGGCTGAGCCAGAGCAGATCCTGGCCTCAGCTCAGCATCAGCCAGGAGGACTCAGCCAGAGAAATAGAGAGGTCAGGGGAGTCCAGCATGATGGAAATTCCTGATGAATGACTCCAGCATGACCTATGAGTAAGCATCTGACCTGCCTGGCAGGGCAGCTGAGTCCAGGGTTAGCAGAGCAGCCCAAATGCATGGCTGCTGAAGCAGAGACCTCCCAGAAGCTGCTTATCCTATGCCTAGGATCCTATGTTTGAAAATTCCATCCTCTGCCAAAAGCTGCTCCAAGAGGTCATTGGGGTTGGAGGTGCCAAGGGACATGGACACAGCATTATGAGGTGGTCAGTGATGCACAAAGAATGGTGTATAAATAACTTAGTGCTGATAAACTAAACCCACCACCTAAGTCTGAGTAGCCAGCTGGGTTTGAATACAGAATTAATAGCTGAGTATAATGGTAAAAATTAATTTCCCTTGATAAACCACACAGAAACATCTTTAGTGCCTCAATTCTACACTTCACAGCAGACTTTTGAAGGAGACCACTCAGTGCTGTTTGCAACAGAAAAGACTTCAAGCAAACCAGCTGAACAGTCTTTTGTCATCTTCAGACATTAAGACTTTTCAACTAAAATCTTCATTTTTCCTGAAGAGTTCAGCATGTGCACTGCAAACAGCACTGCTCCAGTCTTTGCCTACGTTTCAGCCTTTGGAATTACTTTTTCTCCTTCACTATGGGGAAGCCTTTGTGTGCTTGTGTGGTACCTTCTTCCTACTGCCTCTTCCCAAGAGCCAACACTGCCTTGGACACTTTAGAAAACTGGGAAAAACAACTCCCAAAAGGTTCTTTGTTTGGGCAGCAGATGGGGGAAGCTGGGGAGGTCAATGAGCCACAAGCATCCTTCTCAGGGGAAACAGAGGGGGTGCTACTTCCTATTAATTGACCCCAAATTTAGGGGAAATAAAGTCAGTAGCAGTCATTGCACCTTCCTGGAACACTTCCAACCCCAACCACTGAGCTGGCCCAGCTTGGCTGGGGCTGGGTTCAGCCTGGCTCTTGGCAGTGAAATAGAAAGGATGGAAGGTTTCAGAGTTTTGCCATTTCAAGAACAACATGGAAGAGCTTGGTGAGCAAAAGTCAAGCAACACAGGTAGCTCAGAGATGTTCTGGAGGTTCCATCTTTGGTAGCATTCCAGCCCAGGTTGGATGGGGCTTGGAACAACCTGGGCTGGTGGGAGGTGTCCCTGACCATGGCAGGGGGTTGAAACAAAATGATCTTAAAGGTTTTTTCCTACCCAAACCAGTCTGGGATTGTGTGACTCTACCCCAGGAGATCTGTCCCCAGGGATGTCTGGCTGTGGAGCATCTTCTGGGAGGGTAGGCAGGAAAATGGAGTGCAAGGAAGCATTTCCATGACTGGAAATGTCAGTTTCCAGTCAATTTGTCAATTTGGTCACTTTCCCCATCTCTGCCTGGTCCCACATGACTCAGGACTGTGGATTTAGGAGTCACTTGCCCAGGTGAGGTGCCAAGCAGCCAGATATCCATCGGGGAGACCTCTCCCAGGCAGCAGCTGAGCAGCCTTGGTCCCTTCAGAAGCAGTTCTGCTCTTGGGAAAGCAGGGATGCCAAGATGGGATTAGTGAAAACACTTTTGCCCTTTAACAAGCTGGATTAAAAATAATAAGTCCCATCAGGAGGCTGAGTTTAATTGCTGGGACTCTGCTAGCAGGAGGTGTGTCCAGAAGAGACGTGTTCCTTCCACCTCCCTCACAAACTGGAGGAGAAAAAGGGGCTGATGATTCAGTTTTGCCTTTTTGATTCAACCTAATGACTAAATCCTGCAAAGATAATTGGTGTTATGGCCATTTGTGCTGGCAGCTGTACTCCAGTACTTTTAAAAATCATTATCTGTTAAGACATTTGCAAATACACAGCGAGCCTGGCAATGCCTCATTAAAGCACTGAAGAAGAGAGTCATAAATTTTATTGCCTCAGCATAGCAGGTTGAAGGCATAATGGTACAGCTCTCTTCTGAATGTATAAATTCCCTTATTGCTTCTGTAAAAATCTCATGTTTTTCTGGACAAGCTCTTGAGAAGGGCATAAAAATGAATAATGCCATCAGCATTCAAAGAGAGAAGCCTGACCTGCTTTTTTTTTTTTTTCTTATTTAAGAAAAGTATCTTCTCTAACCATGCAGAGAATGTATTATAAGATGTAACCATACCAAAACATCAGAAAAATACTATTCCTGCAGCAATTTTAGGCCCATAAACTTAGGTGTGATTCTTCCCTTCCAGCCCACTGTTTCTCCTGGCTCCCATTAATTTTTTTTTCAGGGTCTCTACCCAAACTTCTTGAGGTCAGAGGAGAGATTATCACTGGTTTCCTTCAGTTTTGCATCAAATCCTTGATCAGGACATCTCAGCTTTTATGAGATTTCCTAGTGGGTTAGAATAATCACATTGCTATTAGCTTAGAAAAATAGATTGTTATTAAATGGAGCAGAAACATAGAAATTCAGATGATATCATCCTAAATTCCAGGGACAGACCTCTGCTCTATCTTCAAGAGCTTGCTGTTTGCTGGTGTAAATTTGAACATATAAAAAAGAAACATCAGTAAGAGCTGAATCCTGTGAACTTTCCAGAACTTTAACAGTGGTTCTGGGAGACAAACAAATCCCCCAGAATGAGTCAGCCTTGGTTTATTCCACATGAACCCAGGACTGGGCTCTAGATAAATGAATGTGGAGAAATATTATTTCCCCTAATGAAACCCCCAGGAGCTGGGATCACTTTCTCACCATGATTCCTGCTGTTCTTCCCTGTGGGGAGGGATTTTTCAGGCTGTATATTCTCCTGGGGGTGCCTCTTTGTGCAGAGCTGTATTTCCATCTGTATCCAGGGGAAAATAAATCCCCTTTGGATAGCTTCTTGGAGGGATTTAGGATTGAGCCACCTATTCTACAGGACCAGAGATGGTTGCATCAAATGATGTGGATGCTGGAATACTGATGCTGTCAGGGGGAAGGAGACACAGCAGGGACACAAAGGTGACACTGTCAATAGAAATCCAGATTTACCAATCCAGATTTACCATCCTTGTCCCCAGTGATTTAATATGATATTTATTGTTCCCTCTGAGCTGCTGCAGACATACAGGCTGCATTTCAAGGGCTGAACATTTCCAGGCAGGTAAAAATACCACTTGCTCACAAATTGTTCCAAACTTCCACAGGCTTTTTTGGGAGAGGGATTGCCAGGTGTGATCCTCAGGGGCTTTCCTAACCCTGCAGGACTAAGGTATTCCTGCTCCCAGCTGGTAACTGGAGCTGGGATAACATCTGCTGGGGTGGAGGGAGAAGGAAAGGGGGGTTTGGTATCCCTCAGCCTCCAAAAACTTCTCAGCTGTGCCAGAAATGGCAGAGCCAAAGGTGAGCTGGTACCCAGCCATCAGCTGACCCCCACACCACCTCTCCCATCCTCCTTCATCTCCTTGCTACCCCAGCTGAGAACTCTTTTAAAACCCCAGAAATTAAGCAAACACATTACAGGACTTGTCATTTGAAAGGCATGATAAAAATCTCAAAAAAAAAAAAAAGAAATCCAGACAAGGAATCATAGGAAAATCTGACCAATAGATGAGAGACCTTTGAGTGGTTCGATGGCTGAAGCTGTCCAGGGGCGTTGACACATTTTTTTTCCCCAGGATACTGGAAAAACCCTACTCTGGGATAGTTCTGCTTTGTCGAGTGTTTGGAGAATTGCTTTGGCCTTGCAGAAGCTGAGGGTGGAGCTGGGCATGAAGCCTGGTTCTTGGTCAAACCCTGGCTTTGATCTCAATGATGGAGAGTCCAGCACCTCTCACCATAATTTAGCATCTGCCCCAAGTATTTAAGCTGCAGACTTTCCCTCCCCTTCCTTTTTCCACTCTTTAGGGTTTTTTTCCTTCTCCTCTTGGATTCCATCATAGTTTTTGGAGGTTGACCTCTGAGCAATGTTGGCAGCTGTGGATGCCAATGTTGACATCCCAGCCCACAAACCTCCGTAAAGATTAGGAGCTAATAATTGGCCTGACCCCAATACCATCATCTCAAAAGTCTTAATGTATTTAAAAACACAACTGGCATCTTCCTAAGGGTTGCCCAGCCCTTTGCTAAACCCCAGACCTGGCACTGCTACTTCTCACCCCCAGTGGGCAGGTGAGGAGGGAAAAATCTTGGCTTTGTTCCCCAGAGTGTGGAGCAGCTTCATGAAATACGCCAAGGGAAGGCAGCTGGCCCAGGGTAATTCCTCTCTGGAGCAAGAAGCCATTCAAATCAAGACTCAGATCCTAGTTCTTGCCTTGTTGAGGATGCTACCCAGATGTGGGCTTGGTGAGGGGACAGCCCAGAGAACATCAGCATCAGGTCAAGCCTCTCCTTACTGAAACACCAAACCCCAAGGGCAGCCAGGACAAAATCTCCATGAAATAATTTTAGGATTAAAACCAGGCAAGAACTTTCTACCCAGTTTCAGTTTAGACTTGGAAATGAATATATTGTCCCCACCTGTGCAGTTATGGGATATTGCTGCAGAAGAGGCTGCTGTTTATCAAACCACAGGCATTGCTGCAGCAGGACCTTTATTTCTGTTCAACTGTTCCACCTAGAAGATGGAGTTACAGGACACAGGAGAAATCTACAGCAGGATATTGAAATAATTGGATAATTTCACCAGCACCCTGTGCTGATCTCCCAGTTTTCATTATGTCCCTATTACAGCAGCACATTTACTCCAGGTCTTCCCCAGAGACTTCTGGAAAACTTCCCTTGTGTGGTCCTCCAGCCTCAGAATACTTTGAGTATGAGAAGCTGCCACCAAAAAAACCCCATGTGAGTAAAGTAGGAGCAGAGCAGATGTACTGCATGGCCCAACAGTGATGGGCAGAGGTTTGGACCTGGGATCTATAGGAAGTGATGGAGTCCCCATCCCTGGAGGGATCTCAGAGCTGAGGGACATGGGGCAGTGGTGGCCTTGGCACTGCTTGGTTCATGGTTGGACTTGATGCTCTTAAAGGTCTTTTCCAACCTAAATAAATCTATGATACCACTTTGAGCTGACATTCTGAGGACTTTATAGCAGTGGGAAGTGAGTAGCTCCAAATATTTTGTAAATTGACCCTCCAGGCCAGAGAAGCCAAAGGTAATTTAATTTCAAGCTAAACAGGGAGGTCAAAATGTTCTGGTTGTCATGTGAAGGATTGAGAAAAAGCCTGGGCTTGTCAGGGTTCAGCCTTGAGATGCAAGACAGGCTCCTTGGATCCATACCAAGGAAGACTCTTCTTGTTTATGTTGGTGTAAATGACAGCAGCATCTGACCAAAACCAAGAGGCTCATCCACTCTTTAACAACCTCAGGCATAGTGCTTATCAGTTTTCATTAACATGAAAAATGAAGCCAAAAAGGCAGAGCACAGTTTGTTCCATTTTCTCTCTTAATAGGATGCACTTTGTTATTTTCTGGATCATTCACCCTTGGTTCAGTTGAAGTTTAATTTAAGACAGAATAATCAGCTTTTTAACTATAGAATCCCTTGTCTCCCACTGCTCCCTTGACACGGTGCCTGCTCAGGTAGAAGGAGCATTTCTGGGTAATGGATTCAAGTAGCACCAGGGGAGGTTCAGATGGTATGGAACTAAAAATTTCTTCACCAAAAGAGTAGTGAAGCATTGGAAGAGGTGGTGGAGTTGGAGTCACCATCCCTGGGGGTATTCAAAAAAGGGGCAGAGATGTGGTGATCTGGTGCTTGAGGTGGTGCAGGACTGATGGTGGAACTCCATCATCTTGAAAGTCCTTCCAACCATGCTGAGTCTGTGATTCTCCTTGGTGTCAAGGTGAAGCTGGTGGTGACCTTCAGGAGTGTCCTGCTGATCCAGCCCAGGGACACTTGGTGACATGTCCCAGATTCATTAGGATGTCATAAATGCTGCCCTGGGTGGTCAGGACAGAGGCAAAGAGAGAAGTGAAGAACATCCCCATCTTCATTACATTTCCACCATCCAACTCTTTTCAAGGAAGGGCCAAAGGAAACCTCCTGGTGGAACCAATTGGAGGCTGAAAAGACATCTTGTGATCAACAACTTTTAAGCAGAGCAGAGCACAAGTAGCACATACAGAAGGGGGAACTCTAAGTATACTTGAAGGGCAGTCCCCACACAGGTAATGCTCTGAAAAAACCCAACTCTTGGTTTAAATTCAGATATTCCTGAACTGACCCCAGCAAACCCCAGCAAAAAATGTCATTTTCTTCCCTTCTGTGCATATACCCTGCAGAGGGAAAGCAGCCAACCCTGATGAGGCAAAAATATGAAAATGGGAACATGAGTACTTGGCCAAAGCTGAAACATTAAAGAATTCTTTAAAAAAAATTAAAAATTAAAGAAAATAAAAAAAATTAAAGAAGTCCTAATCTAGAGGATGAGAGAATTATTTTACTTTACAGAGTATCACAGTGCATTCTGTACCATGAGCTCTCCAGGTGGCAGAAATTTTTGGTTTTCACCTTAAATTTTCAGTCTTTATGAAATGGTGATGGGAATGGAGATGAGACAGAGATGATGAGTGCTGGGATTCTTCCCTGGGGCCTGAGGAGAGAGAGAAATTCTTTGCATGTTTAACTCTGCAAACTTCACCAAGGATGGTGCTGGCCTTTCAGGGCTATTGTCTTGGTACAATATGGTTTTATAGTTTTATGAATGAGCTATTTCTGTAGCTTCTATGGATGATCTTCAGCTGGTGGCAAACAATAGAGAGCAAGGAGGTTCTGTTCCATGGGGTTACAGATCAGACATTTGAGGGCCCCATGAGCCCATCAAAGATAAAGTCCATTGTCTTTAGATTTGAATAGAAGGAATGTTCTAATTTGAAATAATAAAAAAAAAATATTTGTTTGATACCCTGAAGGATCTTACCCACTGCCCTGTTTTGAGGAAGACAGGTAGCTTCAGTTTCTGCTTCCTGGGAACTCTGTGCCATCAAATCACATCAAATCACATCAAATCACAGATCATCAAATCACTATATTCAGGAAAACAAACTCTTGGCTGCTTCCAGCATCTTCTCACAGGGCTCTGATTGAGCTTGGCTTGATTTTCTCGTAGCAGGATTGGATCTTTACTGGAGCAGGACCTCAGTTTTCACCATTCCCACCTCTATATTGCAAAGTTTCTATTTAGTGCAATAGAAGTTTGCTTCTAGAGGGTGGACACATCAATAGCAGAAATATATTTAGATGCTCACCAGGAGATCTGTATAGATTAAACCACACATAGCATTCTTCATCATTACACAGAAAAGAAATTGCATTTGGAAAGCTGTTTTTCCCCTTATTATTTCCCATTTGTTTGCATGTAATTTTTTTTTTCCCCTCATCTTTATGCCTTCTTGGGTGGTAAACAATGGATATTGTCCCTGAACTTGTGACACTGGCATTGGTCAGGTTCCTAGAAGACAATTATGAACACCTTCTTTGATCTCCTGCACAACACAGTCTAAAGAACCCAAGTCAATAATTCTGTCTTCAGCTCATAAAACAGACTTGAAGGATCATCTGTGTCTCAGGGAGTTATTGTCTTGCTGCATTGAAACACAGACCTCAAAAAATGGAGCCTCCACCACACTTTCCTTTCTCAGAGACTTTAAATTAAAAAAAAAAAATAAATGGTGACCCATCAACCTCTAAACCTTCAGCAGCACTGGCATAGACAACAAGAGGGAAAAGAATCATTAGGATAGGAAAAAAGTGACTTTTAAGTTAAAATATGATTGCTGTAAGATGATCAACTGACCCTTTTACATTTAATCAGCCTCTCTGCCTGAACCTGGGCAGTTAGAAGTGTCCTCACATCACCCTTTTGACTCAATGACATTTCTGGTTTCCATTAGGCTGGGCTGGAAGACCTCACAGCAGGAGAAAATCTGGCTGTCCTGTAGCATCATCTGTGGTAACAGCGTCTGAGAAAGCAACTTGACATCACTTTCTGCAGTGGGACAGTGGGTAACGAGGAGAATAGAAAGAAAGGATTTAAAGGTTGTGGGAAGGCAACATTTTCCATCTTTGGGAAGAGCCATTTGTTCCCTGTTTCCCTTCCAGACTCTGGGCTTTTTGGCTGGGGAGGACTGAGCACTCTCTTTCCTCTGGCAGAGGAGATGCAGTGAAGCCTCTCCCTTAGCTTCCTGCCCCTCAAAGGGGGTCAAAAATTGGTTTATTTCTCTCCAAGGGTGACAAAAATATACACTGTGAACGTGGCTCTTCTCTAAGCCAACATCTTGTCCTCCAGCCACCCCAAGCAAGCTCCTAACACTCCCTGCTCCAACCACAGTGCCTTGGGCTGCTCCCAAATCACCCTCCTGGCCTGAAGCAGGAAAAGGTTCTTAGCTTTTTTGTTTGGGTTTGCAGGCAGAAAAGGGCCATGGCTCTGCTAAACCCTGCACCTGGCTGGCAGGAGGCAGGGGAACCTCCACCTTGGACATGGACCTCTCTGCACCTCCTGCTCACTGGCATGGTTGAAAAAGCATGAAATCTCCCCAGGATTATTTTATTTGTGGATGCTGAGAGCAAGAATAGGCAAAACTCTGACTTCTGGGCTAGGAAATACCACCAGACCTCCATGGGATACAGCAGGAATCCTCTTGCTCCTGATACATCCATGTATCTTCCCAGCTGTGAGTATGGCCTTGTTTGCTGCCTGGTTTTTTTTTGGTTTTTTCCTTTTTTTTTTTTTTTTCCATAACCATAGATGTTTAGCAGTCTGTTAAAATTAATGAGAATAATTAGGCTGGTGGATCTGGAGGAACGAAATAGAAAATAATGTTGGTTCAGCACCCTGGGGACACTGTTCTGGTGGCCGAGAGACTGGAAGACATCATCTTTAACAATGAAAAAGGAGCTGATGAGTCATTCCAGCTATGAAAGGGATTAAAATATTTTGAAGCAGAAGAGTAGTTATTAATAAAGTGCAGGAAATGATGGGGAGTTATTGCACTTTGAGCAAAAAGACCAACACGACTTCCTCCCACATAGTTCTTACTTTGATGATGCTCTTCCCTCCCTCTTAAATCTTATTTTTATTCCTCACAGCTCCCTTTCAAAACTTGTTTACAGACGTGGCCATCATGTTATCCTTTCTCTGGGTGGATACTCATCTACTTCTCAGGCCCTGAAGCCGGCCAAGATTTGGGAAAAAAAAAGTCTCCACTCTTTGTTTCTTGGATATTCCCATGTCTTGGGAACATGACCCAAAAATTCAGCACTCACTGTGAGTGGCCCAGACCTCCTGAATCCTTCTGGGGCTTCATCCTTCCCAACTATCTTATCAAGGCAGGATTATTAACCCACGTTTTATATCCATATAAATAAAACAGTAATTCCTCTCATTGCAGACAGGGAAGGAGTTCAGCTGCAGAGCACAGCCCCAGAGTTCTTCTGACTGCAAGATTATCATTGGGGTAAAACCAGTCAGAATTAGTCAACTCCTCCCCCAGCCAAACCCTGTTCTGACACCTCTATAACCCATTGCCTGCAGAGATGCCACCTGGCAGCAAGGCCAGGACATTTTTCTTTAAAATTGACATTTTTTTGGAAGATAAATATAACATCTTGCATTATTTCAGGATTCATATTGCACGCTGACTTTTACAATTAATGTTGTTTTATTTTTTTCCTGTAAATATCACAGTTCCACCTTATTTTTCTCTCGAGAAGCTTAGGAATTGACTTGAACTCCTTGAAAGTATTTTGGCTGCTTTCCCAAGAAACTCAAACCAATCCATCCACATCAAGCCAAACCCTGCTGAAGCTCAGAGCCTTGTTAGCTCGGGTGGCTTTTGACAGGAAGGGATTTTGCCCAGAAACTTTGCATCAATGCTCTTTTTAAACTCACTGGTGCTCCAAATCAAAATGTTTAAACTGCCCTCACTTAATCTATAAGGTTTTGTGCAGCTCTGGTTTTCTGGCTGCTTGGGTAACTTTGTTCTGATTTATTCTGCTTCCTTCTTCTCATTGCCAGGAACAGGATCCTGCCGTGGGGAACAAGCCCAAACCTCAAGTTTAATTTTAGTTTGTGAGGCTTTACTTTTGTGATGGGCACAGATCAGAATTCCCCTCGGTTAGCAGCACAGATTTATTGGTATAAATACTATGAAGCAGGAAAACACGAGGCAAAAATGTCCTTTTTCATCTTAAGAACATAATGCTAAATGGCTGGAATGTGCCAAAATGGGAAAAAAAACCCCAAACCAATTATTTTTTGATGCACTTGATCCACATCTACTGCAGTGTGGGGAAGAAACTACCCAGAAAGAGCCACAAAATGGAGTTTTATTTCAGAGGAAATAAACCAAGCCCAAATTCTTATTATTCTCCTTTTTTTAGGAGCTGATGATTGCATTATCATCATACTCCAATCATTTTATAAGAAAAAAACCAAATCAACCTCCATCCAGTTGCATTCTGTCTGATCTGAAAGGTGAAGCTCAATATCCCTATTTAACACCCATTTTGTCTATCTCCACCTCTCAGTTTTAACATTTGTGACCCAAGCTTCTATTTCCTCTTTGGTTTTCTCCTGAAGAGTGAGCTGGAGCTTTGTTTCATTTTGGCTTTCTTCCCTGCTGCTGAGATTGTGTTATTTCTTGATCAGCTGTTATGGCAATGATTTTCTGCAATGCTTCTCTTTCTTCTTTTGGAAATTGTACATCTGCTCTTGGCATCTGTTCCATATCCTCTATGAACATAGAAGCAGGGAATTAATGGGATTTTTTTTTTTTAACTTGCAGAGGCTGGATCTATTGTCTAGAAATTATTGGCTTTGCCTTAGAAAGCCCCTGGCCTCCTTCACTGACATTTTACTCATATGGGAAACACTTCCTATTGCTCATCATCTGCTGGAATCATATTTTATTCCATAGCCTTATTTTCCTTGTAAGTTCTTTGGAGTCTTGAATTTCATTCAGTAACCACTGCAGCCTTTTTCTCTTATCTACTTTATTGCTCCTGGTTATTTTTTGCTCCTCATTGGTTTTGCACACCCATATTTATTCTCTTAGTGTGTATTTAATGACATCCACAGCCTCTGTGGCTACTAGAAACTGACTTCAACACTCTGGCTTTTCTACCCTGGGTCATTTCTATCTCATCATTCCAGAGAATTCCTTTGCATCTCCTCAGCTTCAAGGCTAGCACCTAATTTTTGGCATAGAATCATAGAATCATAGAACTGGCTGGGTTGGAAGGGACCTCAGAGATCATCGAGTCCAACCCTTGATCCACTCCTGCTGCAGTTCCCAGCCCATGGCACTGAGTGCCACATCCAGGCTCTTTGGAAATATCTCCAGACACGGAGAATCCACTACTTCCCTGGGCAGCCCATTCCAATGTCTGATCACCCTCTCCAGAAAGAAATTCTTTCTAATCTCCAACCTAAACCTCCCCTGGCACAACTTGAGACCCTTTGTGCCCTCTTGTCTTGCTGAGAGTTGCCTGGGAAAAGAGCCCAACCCCCCCCTGGCTCCAACCTCCTTTCAGGGAGTTGGAGAGAGTGATGAGGTCTCCCCTGAGCCTCCTCTTCTCCAGCCTCAACACCCCCAGCTCCCTCAGCCTCTCCTCATAGGATCTGTGCTCGAGTCCCTTCACCAGCCCAGTTGCCTCCTTTGGACCTGCTCCAGCACCTCGATCTCCTTCCTGAGCTGAGGGGCCCAGAACTGGACACAGGACTCAAGCTGTGGCCTCACCAGGGCTGAGCACAGGGGCAGAATCCCTTCCCTGGACCTGCTGGCCACGCTGTTCCTGATCCAGGCCAGGATGCCATTGGCCTTCTTGGCCACCTGGGCACACTGCTGGCTCCTCTTCAGCTTCCTGTCAATCCAGACTCCCAGGTCCCTTTCTGCCACTCTGTGCCCAGCCTGGAGCTCCCCATGGGGTTGTTGTGGCCAAAGTGCAGGACCCGGCACTTGGCCGTGTTGAACCTCATCCCCTTGGGATCAGCCCAATTATCATTTATCCTTCCCCACAAACTGCTTCTGCTGAAGAGTTTTCATCTCCAGTGAAATATTTTGCTCTTGATAACTCCAAATCGAATGGAGAATCCCTTCCTCCATGCAATGTTTTGCTTCAGATTTTGCATTATAAAAAAAAAAAAAGAAAAAAGCTGTAAGCACCTCAGCAAAGTGCTTGACTAATGCATTTATTGCTCCAGCTCGTTTGTATCTGCAAAGTTAACATCTTTCATCTTGAAGCATTATTACACACTGTTGGCCAGTAAAGTGAAAATGGACAAACAGGCAGCCTGGTTTATAATAGTTCTTTAAACAGACATTTTTATGCTTCACTGAAGAATTACCAACAGCCACTCACTGGAGAGTGCCAAGGACTTGTAAAGATAAACAATTCTAATGCATGCACACTGGGAATGGCAGCACAAAGCAGGACAAGTGTTCAGGAAACCTTCAGGGGTTATGGGATGCAGAGCTGCTCTGCAGCTGGGCACAGCAGCCCTGCAAAGCTCAGGGTGAGGAAAGGGCACTGAGCTTCTGGGGGGAACTTCAGGAGCAATTAAACCCCAGCTAAACTTATTTTTTATATTTTTTTTTTTTTTTTGAGCAGACAGGGAGCAGTTGGAGTGAGTCCAGAGGATGCTCAGAGAGCTGGAGCCCTTCTGGCGCCTGGGTGAGAGTTGGGGTTGTTCAGCCTGGAGATGAGAAAGCTCCAGGGAGACCTTAGGGCACCTTCCAGTGCCTGAAGAGGCTACAAAAAATCTGGAGGGGGATTTTTGACAAGGGCATGGAGTGATAGCACAGTTTTCAAGCTGAAAGAGAAGAGATTTAGATGAGATGTTAGGAGGAAATTGTTTGGTGTGAGGGTGCTGAGCCCCTGGCCCAGGTTTCCCAGAGAAGCTGTGGCTGCCCCATCCCTGGCAGTGTCTCAGCCCAGGTTGGATGGGGCTTGGAGCAACCTGGGCTGTGGGAAGTGTTTCACTCCATGGCTGTGGAGTTGGAATGAGATCTTTCAGGTCTCTTCCAGCCCAAACCAGTCTGGGATTCCATGGATACAAAGAGCTACCTGGAGACTCAAGCATCAGCATATTTTGGGTCTCTTCTTCTGGCCCTTCTGCCAAGCTTGAGAGGAAGGAGAACATGTCCCTCTTCCAGCATCTCAGAAAAAAAAAACAAACAAAAAAAAAGTCAAGTAGAAAGTTTATCTTACCTCCTACAAGTGACCAAGAGAAGCTCTGAAGCAGGAGACTGGTACAAATCAACAAATCCTGAGGAACTGTTCATGGATTAACCACAGTAAGGAGTGTTAAACTTTGAGCTCACTCTTCCTCTGTCATTTCTTGCTGCTCAGCTTAATACACCATCTCAGAACATTTTCATTTCTTGTATTCCCAGCAAAACAATTTCCAAAAGTTTTACTTTTGGAAAGAATCAAAGCTTTCATAAAGCTCTCAGCCTGAAGGTAGTTCAAGAGCAGCCTAAAAAAAAGGACATCAAACACCTTAAAAAATGGTTAGGCAAGAGGCCAACTCTGGAATGGACCTTAAAATCTTTATTAGTTAAATGAGAGCAGGATTCACTTTTCTTTTTAAAAAAAATTCACACAGAGAGGGTATTTTGGGGCCATTTTTGCTCCTTAGATCACTCTGAAACTCCAGACCCTACTCTACATATTCACTCCATGGGCTGTTTGCTGAGACCATTTTTAAAGAATAAAATCAGTAGGATTTAACCACACGTAAATAGTTGTAGAGCTGTGTTGATCTAAGTTTTCCTGATTTGTACCCAAAGTGGTCTACTTCTTGCTCAGGTTTTTGGTGGATCATTTATTCTCCCTTTGGAATATATTGAATAAAATGGAATGGCATCAGAGAACTCCTGTTACAGGGAAAGCTTTGCCAAACTGGCTACTACTGCCAGTTCCCCTGAATTTCACATATCCCCATTATCCTTTGGGATAATGGAACAGCTCCAGCAGAGCTATCACACTGATGCTAAAAAAGTTTTTTTTATAATAAATGGAAAGAGCTGGAACTCCTCATCCTCCTGGAGTAAGCTGTTCATGGAAAAGAAACATCTCCTTTGGGGGAAAAGCAAGAAGAGAGCTGGGAATGCCAGGAAGCTTGTGCTGGGAAATCAGCCACACGCCTGTGAATGGGTTTTCCACTGATATTTTCATGCAAAATAAATAATAATAATAAAAAAAATAAATCCTGAGCACAGCATGCAAACATTCAGTTGGATGACACAAATAATCAAAGGGAAAAAAAAAATAAAAAAATAAAGCAGTGACAGTTTGTTGGCAGATGGGAAAAGACTGGGAAGTTAATGGTCTTGGGGAGGGCTGCCCTGTGCAGCAGTAAAACACATCTGGTTGGACTTGTGTTGTAAAATGAACAATGTAATAATTGTGAGCTGAGCTGTCTCTAGATTCTCTTACTGAAAAACTGTCAAATAAAATCTATAGTTTAAATGAGATTAAACTGGGCCATTTCCTTCCAGTAAGGAAATCCATGGCAGGACAAGCTGTAGCCCAGCCTGACAATACTGAGTGGGATTTTATGAGCCACAGAGGGAAAAAAAAACCCTTTGCATCTTCCAGAAATTAGCAGAAAAAGGGTTTTCTGTTACATAAACGCCTCTTGCACTGATCACAGATCAAACCCCTCACTCTTTGGGGCACTGTGCTTCACTGCTGGATTTTTACCTTCTACTCAGTGCAAATACAGATGTTTTCTGCATCTACAGTTTTAAAGCTTTCAGACTAGAATGCAAATTAAACACTCCTATTCTTTTAACGTGCTTCTCTGTGGCCATGTACAGAAGAACTTGATCAATTATACTGATGAAAAACTGGTCCTTGGAGTGTGGCTGCTGCAAAACTTGCTGTTTATAATATGGATGATGTTGTTAACTTGCTGAGGCAGCTGCAAACAGAAATTAATGATTAATTTCAGCACGTGATCCAGGAGACAAGAAGAAATTGGGTGTGGAGAGAAATTATTGGTACAGCTTATGGAGGCCATGGCTTACCCAGTCGTTGCCATAAGAGAAAAAACTCACTACTGGACTGAGGATGGACAAGCAGCTAAATATTGGGTTTTGTGGCCAGCTGAGGCTTCCAGGGACTGCCAGGTCACTACAGGGACACAAATGAGTTAGAGCAGTCTTTTCATGCCCATTTAACCTACTCTCCCAGTTTTTTCCTTGGTGGTCAAGCTGAACATGAGCCAGCAGTGTGCCCAGGTGGCCAAGAAGGCCAATGGCATCCTGGCCTGGATCAGGAACAGCGTGGCCAGCAGGTCCAGGGAAGGGATTCTGCCCCTGTACTCAGCTCTGGTGAGGCCACAGCTTGAGTCCTGTGTCCAGTTCTGGGCCCTTCAGCTCAGGAAGGAGATTGAGGTGCTGGAGCAGGTCCAAAGGAGGCAACTGGGCTGGGGAAGGGACTCGAGCACAGATCCTATGAGGAGAGGCTGAGGGAGCTGGGGGTGTTGAGGCTGGAGAAGAGGAGGCTCAGGGGAGACCTCATCACTCTTTCCAACTCCCTGAAAGGAGGTTGGAGCCAGGGGGGGGTTGGGCTCTTTTCCCAGGCAACTCTCAGCAAGACAAGAGGGCAGGGTCTCAAGTTGTGCCAGGGGAGGTTTAGGTTGGAGATGAGAAAGAATTTCTTTCTGGAGAGGGTGATCAGGCATTGGAATGGGCTGCCCAGGGAAGTAGTGGATTCTCCGTGTCTGGAGATATTTCCAAAGAGCCTGGATGTGGCACTGAGTGCCATGGGCTGGGAACCACAGGGGGAGTGGATCAAGGGTTGGACTTGATGATCTCTGAGGTCCCTTCCAACCCAGCCCATTCTATGATTCTATGATGTGTGGATGCAGCATCACCCAAACTGTGTCTGCCCCTCTCCATCCCTCAAGATGAATTGATACCCAGGTAAGGAAAAGCCACCTGTGATCTGGAGAGATGGTGCCACCTAGGAACAAACCCCCCAGAGAGTGTGATGGCCTCCATTATGTCATTATTCTCATTTTATTTTTTTTTTTTTTTTTTACAGCCTTAGGAGTGCTCTGCATTACCTTTGCTGGGCTGTTCCCATAACTCTGCCAACTTGCTCCTTCTAAGTCAGCCATTGATTCAGTGGAAACAAAACCATGAGAAAGAAAACATTAAAAAAACCATTTAGCATCTCATGAGCTGCTCTCTTGGAGCCACCACGGTTTTAATTTTTTTCAGGAAGGGGAGGATTTTCTCAACCCAGCAACATCACCCAACACAAACCAGGTTTCTTATGGTACAGATAAGCATAGGAGACCTTGCTTTTTAAACAAAATGCTTTACAGCTTTCTCTGGTGCAACCAGGGAATGAAAAGGGGGGATTTAACACTGCCTCCTATTCTGGAAGTGTTTGCATTGATGTAGTTGTGAGATGCAGGGAGACCATGGAAAGGTTTGGGTTGGAAGGGACCTTAATGATGATCAAGATTCAAGCCCCACAAACTGCAGCCACCAGGAGGGTGAAGACAGCTCTGCTCTTACTTAATTCTATTATTTTGTGTGTTAGTTCATGGCAGCAAAGTCTTTGCAGAGAGTGGGACAACATGGGAAAGGAATTAGTAGAAGAAATGCTGCACACCAGCCCCAGGGAGCTGGGAGAGCTTGGGGAAAGCTGCAGGGAATATTTGGGTTTCTTTCAATGTGTGTTTTTGGAGCAGGTGTTTTCTGTGAGTCTCTAAAGCAGATCTGCAGCTTCTGTCTGTCTGCTGAATAAGCCTCTTTATTATTTTTTTTTTATTTCAATCACTGAAGTTCTGAGTAAACACAACACAGAAATCATCAGCTGTTTAATCTGCATTTGAGAAGAAAAAATGATCTGCATAAATGGTCCAAATCAGCAATAATTTAGCATTCTAGGCATGTATGGAGCCATAAAACCCACACTGTGTCTACTACACAATATTATACCCAGGAGGCTTTTTAGATTTTTAGTTATGATGGAAACTACAAGTCCCAGCCTATACCAGCAAAAAGACAAAACCAAACATAAAAAAAAAAGGTTGGACTCTAGCCAGAGGGTTGAAGTTTTCAGAAGTGAAATATTGCATGACAAAGGCATCAAGTTTTTATTACAGCTTTCAAGAAGCCAAAAAAACCCCCAAACATCTCGTGACCTGAGTCCTCTCGCAGTCCCTGTGCTAAACTTTTAAACCTGCTCTCTCCTGAAGTTTTACAACTGAGTAGTTTGAAAGCCAGAGAATGATTTTTCATGGACTGCTGGGGCAGCAGCCACTTATT
This sequence comes from Calypte anna, assembly GCF_003957555.1. Classification (NCBI taxonomy): domain Eukaryota; kingdom Metazoa; phylum Chordata; class Aves; order Apodiformes; family Trochilidae; genus Calypte; species Calypte anna. The sequence continues at coordinate 32,194,120 of NC_044252.1, read as the reverse complement.
TGAGCAGTTTAATGTTTCTCACTAACCTGGGTTTAGTTGTGTGGTTAAACAGAGATCTGGTAGCAAAATGCAACACTTGGTCCTGTAATTAGCAACTCCCCTCAACAACCAGTGTTAAATCCTGACATTTCTTAACTTTGCTGCCTAAGCTCAGTTAGGGTATTGCAATTTATCTGCTTTGCACTGCCTGAGCATCCCCAGGTGTCCAGAGGAAGGGTTTGAACTGCTGGGACCATTCCTCTTCCCTGCACTTCAAGCCCAGGCTGGGAGAAGTCTCAGCACCCAGCCCAGAGGAGCTCAGAACCAACCTGGGCTTTGCCAGAGAGCAGCAGACAGGAAGGACAAGAACAACCATGGATAATCTCAGCTCGTTTTGGTTCTCTGCTGCTTCTCTATCAGGGCTCAGGCAATCCCACCCAAATCCTGATGGGAAGCCTGGGCAGCCCTTTGGACACCAGGAAGGGAAAAGGGAAATCTTGTCCCACCCCTGGCACCACCAGCAGAGGTAGAGCCCATCCAGGAGATCCTAGCCCACAGTGGTGTAAAATAAGGGATAAAATATATATATATAAAAGATAAGACTCTGCTTACCAACCCATCACTGCTGCCCAGTCTCCCTCTCCTCCACCTCTCAACTTTCTGAAGGAAAACAGCTTGTACTGATCTGCTGCTGCTCATCTGAATGAGTCAAAGCCTCTTCACATCTTTAACAGGATCTGGGAGGTGGGAAGGTCAGAAGAAACAACCCAGCACAGCAGCTTGGATTAGATTTGATGTTAAGACATGACACTCTTTTGCTTCTATTCTCAATGCTGCCAGGAGCTTCATTAGGCTGTCTCCAGCAATACCAACATAGAGTTTTTTGTAGAACAGAACAGCCAACATGGATCAGATATTAGGGAAAAATTCTTTACTGAAGGAGTGGTCAAGCATTGGACCAAGGTGTCCAGGGAAGTGATGGAGTCACCATCCCTGAAGATGGAAAAAATGTATGGACATGGTGCTTCAGGACATGGTGTAGTTGGGGATGTTGGGTTGATGTTTGGACTTGGTTTTAAAGCCCTTTTCTACACTTAATGATTCTGTGATTCCATAACAGGCCCCAAATCAGAAAGGGAGGGTACTTGACCTCTCCAGTGAATTTCATTTTGTTACTTGGCTCCTTGCTCCCTCTGATTTTCTCTCCCTTTGGTGTCCTTCACAGATGCTTCTTCTCCTTGGGATGACAGTGTCCACAGGTAGCCTGTCCTGAGGATGCTCCCCCAGCTTTCAGGAGAAAATGTAATTATCATCCTATTCCTCAGCTGCTCCTCACAGCCCATTAATTTGCCCCCACCCCCTTTTGCCAAAGCTTTTCAGAAGGAAATCTAAAAATGGCTTTTGAAAGAACCCAATGAGCACCACCTGGTCCCACTTCAAGGGTACTCAGCTGAGACACAGAGACATAAATTAGCAGAGGTGGGCAACATTAATTAGCTGAAACTCAAATGCAGCTGCAGGGGGGGGTCTAGAAGCTTGGCACAAAACCCCACCAGGTGATACCTTTCCCTGAGACAAGCATCACAGGGAACAAAACTCTGGGGAATTTGGGAAGCGTGTACCAGAGAAAGTTTAGGACAAGAATTACATCCTGTAAAAAAAGAGGGAGAAAGCAGGTAGGGGTGGAGGAAGGTGGAGGAAGGTGGAGGAAGGTGGAGGAAGGTGGAGGAAGGTGGAGGAAGGTGGAGGAAGGTGGAGGAAGGTGGAGGAAGGTGGAGGAAGGTGGAGGAAGGTGGAGGAAGGTGGAGGAAGGTGGAGGAAGGTGGAGGAAGGTGGAGGAAGGTGGAGGAAGGTGGAGGAAGGTGGAGGAAGGTGGAGGATTCTCCCCCTCAAAGCCCTACCACCTCATGAGCATCTTGTGGGGGCTTTTCTAGAAAAGTCTCCACCCCCATTTCCCACCATGCTCCAAGCTGGTAGCTGTATAAATGCCAACAAGCACCTCCTGGGGCTAAATGCTTCTCAGCCCTTGTGGCTGTGGGTTGGTGTGTGGTGTGGATGCTGGTGTTAACTGGAGATGAAGCTCTCAGACTGGTTGGAAGCAGAGCTCCTGCTGCAGCTTTCCTCAGGTAGGTTCCAAAAAAAGCCCCAAGATTCCTTATGTTTGCTGGACCTGGGATGGGGCTAAAGGATGTGTCAGACATTACCTGGGGTTGGGGGGTGTGTTTTTAATTAACTCCTTCTGCAACATTGCTTCACTTGCTCTCAGCAAGAAGTATTATTTAATAATCGACTTCTGGAGTAAGGAGGAGCCTTTTTTAGGCATTGCATCTGATTAAAGGAATTCTTGGGAAAGCAGCAGGAGTACCCAGTATGTAATTAAAACTTTCCTGTTTATATGGAAAAACCACTATGAGACTGATGCTGCAAGAAGATGAAGACTTGAAAGGGCAGAACTTGGGCTTTCAAGTCCTGTTAAAGCACATGAGTCAGCTTTGGGAAGGGGATTAAAGTAAAGTTGTGCTTGGGGAGCAGACTTATTTTGTGGTACTCATTTTTCCCTGTTTTCTGGCTGCCTGATGTCTTTGCCTGGGGGGATCTAGGAAGGGAAGAAAACTAAAAACTCTCTGCAGAAGTTTCTCTGTTGTGGGCAGGGATGTGAGAGCTCCATGGCAAGGTGGCTCTGGTGGCAAGGTGCTCAATTTCAGCAAGATGCTCCTGACTTCTGCACATTCTCCCAATTTCTATGCCCTGAGAGCTTTGCTTGTGATCCCCTAAGCACCCAGGGGCTGAGATAAGGTGTTCTTGGTCTGAATTTATTGGGGTGGAGAGGGCAAAAGGAATTTCATGGGGAGCCTTGAAAAAAGAGACTCTGCTGAAAGTTTCCTGTGCTGTTTTTCTGGTATTTTATTTTAATGGAGAGTCGTTTTCTAGATGGTTTATGAAGTTTCTGTTCTTTTAAAGGTTATAGGCAGTATAATATGTAATGCCAGCTGTTCACTGCCTAGGTCAAGATTCTTTCAACAACAGTCAGAGCAGAAAGGAAATCTGAGTTACTTTATTGATCTCTGATGGGGAAGCAAAGCCAAACTCAGGAGCAAAAAAAATTCTGCAGACTACAACCTCTGTAATGTCTGCAGCAATAGAACAGGGACTTGAACTTGAATCTGGAGATGAATTTCTCCAGTCACACCTCATTTAATGCATTCAAGGTGGCAGCAGCCACTTTAGGCTGACCTCTGCTGTGCAGCAGGATGTGGAGAGATCCCATCATCCCTGGACATGGAGAAGGAACCTCTCATTCCAGCATTAGGTTTAGTTGGCCCTCTCCTTGATAAAGAGAAAAAAAAGGCATCTAAAGGGACAATCAGAGGAATGAGGGCTTTGGGATGTTTGGTATCACTGGGTCCTCTCCTGGGTGCTGTCTGAGGAGAACCAGCACCACCAGGAGAAAAAGGAGGAGTCTTTCTTATGGGACGGAGGTTTTCTTTTTTTTTTTCTGTTTCCCTGGGATGGAGGTTTTGTTTCTAAGCAGAGGAAGATGTCCAGAGTAGGTGTGAGAAACCAGCAACTTGTGAAAGGCCAGAGAGAAACTCCCTGGGAAAAGAGGAAACTGTGTCAGAGAAAAGGGATGGGATTAGAAGATAGAGATGACTTATAGATGGTTCCTCTTCTGGAGTCTTCCTCTTCTGAAGGAAGGCTCTATTCTATTCTTCTATTCTAGGAGGAAGCTCAGGGTTAGGAGGCATTGTGAAAGATCTCTTGCTCAAGATGTAAGCCTTCCAGTGACACAAGTGTTAAGTGTAATGTTTTTAGAACTGAAAGCAGAGGCATCTTTATCTCAGAGCCAGCCACCAAATCTCATTTCTTCTCCTGGTGCTGGATTTTTATCTCCAGCCAGCATGCAGCTGGGTATTTGGCTTTCTTGCTGCAAGCTGTGGGGTTTGTGTTCTCTTCCAACCAGGTACATCATTCCCCAGGGAGGTATTTGTGTGTTTTGATTCCACCAGTCTTCAGTTCAAACAATTTCTGGTGAAACCACCAAGCCCCCGGTGAGACAAGGGCAGGGAATGGGTAAAGCTGTTTTCTTGGAATAGACAAGGTCTGGGAGCAAATCACAGCTAGGATTGTGGTGATGTGAGCAAGAAAAAGACATGTTATCATTTTTTTTTTTTAGAGGTTTCATTGCTGGGTGTAGGGATGCAGGGCTGTTTGGTGTTATTCACAGAGAAAACGCCAAGGGGAGATGAGTGATGCTGCACTCAGCCCTGAAATTGTACTCAAGAATGAATCAATTCTGGGCTACAAAGTGAAAGAAAAGTCTATAATAGTTATGCAGTGTCGAGCTGATGCCCTTGAAAGTGCAGATCCCAGTGCTGGGGATTGGTGGGCCAGAGACTTCAGGGCAGATGTATTGCTGGCAGCCAGCTGGGAACAGGCACCTCCACTGCCTACCAGAGAAAAAGCTGCTTTCCCTGAGGAACTCAGGGTTATTTATCTCTCTCAAGTTGCAATCAAATACAGAGGCAACTGCCAAGGGAAAAATCAGCAGTTTTCATTTTTTTTTTTTTAGCCTAAGATGTTGCTAATAAAATACAGTTTAAGTCTGACCTTAGGTGGCTATGAAGAATTCTGTTTATTTTTCTGAAAAATGGTTTGATACTTTTTCAGGAGTCTATAAATCTGAGCTCCTCTCTTCAGCCTGTTTGGCCACCAATCTGATGGAGTAGCAGCCCCATCCCTGGATATATTCAAGGGCAGGTTGGGCAAGGCTTTGAGCAACCTGATCCAGTTGGAAAGGTCCCTGCTTACTGCAGGGGGTTGGGACCAGGTGATCTTTGAAGGCTCCTTCCAACTTGAACCATTCTGTATTCCTGGTATTATGCATAATGGCAGAATTTGGGACAACATTGCTGGAAAAAGGTCTCCAGAAGGGAAAAAATGAAATATAAAAATTTCCTCTGATTTCTAAGCTGGGTGGGTTTTGGGGGGCTGTGTTTTAATGGGAATCAGTAGGAATAATTCTGTTCCTAGAGATGCAGCACACATCTGAGTTGGGACATGCCTGGGGACCTTTAGATTTGATTTTGAAGGTGTCAGACCTGGAGTTGGGTGCTCACCAAGAAATGACAGTGGGTCCTGCTGGCTTTAACTCCTGTCACCCAGTGGTTTCTTTCATTTCTGTACCTGAATTTTCCTTTCTACCAAGGTTTCTGTTTCTCAGCTGTAGCTGAAGAGGCAGGAGGGGGGCTGGAATCAGGGTGGGATTCAGTGGAAAAAAAAGAGCTGGTGGGCTCCCTCTTGCCTTGATGGAAGAGTTCATCCAGATGTGCTCAGAACATAGAATCATAGAATTAGCCGGGTTGGAAGGGACCTCCGAGATCATCAAGTCCAACCCTTGACCCACCGGAGCAGTTGCTAGACCATGGCACTGAGTGCCACATCCAGTCTTTTTTTAAATGTCTCCAGGGACGGAGAATCTACCACCTCACCGGGCAGTCCATTCCATAACCTAATCACCCTCTCCGTGAAGAAATTCTTTCTAATATCTAACCTAAACCTCCCCTGGCACAACTTAAGACTGTGTCCTCTTGTCTTGATGAAGGTCGTCTGTGAAAAGAGTCCAGTTCCCACCTCGCTACAGCCTCCTTTCAGGTAGTTGTAGAGAGCAATGAGGTCTCCCCTGAGCCTCCTCTTCTTCAGGCTGAACAGCCCCAGCTCTCTCAGCCTCTCCTCATAGGGCCTGTGCTCGAGTCCCTTCACCAGCCTGGTTGCCCTCCTTTGGACCTGTTCCAGGACCTCTACATCCTTCTTAAACTGAGGGGCCCAGAACTGGACACAGGACTCGAGGTGTGGCCTCACCAGCGCTGAGTACAGGGGAAGAATCACCTCCCTGGACCTGCTGGTGACGCTGTTTCTGATACAGGCCAGGATGCCATTGGCCTTCTTGGCCACCTGGGCACACTGCTGGCTCATGTTCAGCTTCCTGGCAATCCAGACTCCCAGGTCCCTTTCTGCCTGGCTGCTCTCCAGCCACTCTGTCCCCAGCCTGTAGCGCTGCATGGGGTTGTTGTGGCCAAAGTGCAGGACCCGGCACTTGGCCGTGTTGAACCTCATCCCGTTGGAATCGGCCCAGCTCTCCAGTCTGTCCAGGTCTCTCTGCAGAGCCCTCCTGCCTTCGAGTTGGTCCACACTTCCTCCCAGCTTGGTGTCATCTGTGAATTTGCTGATGATGGACTCAATCCCTTCGTCTAAATCATCAATGAAGATATTGAACAGAACTGGGCCCAACACTGATCCCTGGGGGACACCACTAGTGATCGGCCGCCATTTTGATGCAGCCCCGTTCAGCACCACTCTCTGGGCCCGGCCCTCCAGCCAGTTCCTAACCCAGCACAGGGTGCTCCTGTCCAAGCCACGGGCTGACAGCTTCTTCAGGAGGATGCTGTGGGAGACGGCGTCAAAGGCTTTGCTGAAGTCCAGGTAGACATTTCCATGGCTTCTTTGTTTTGGGATATTTTCTGTGGGAGGTGGGAAAGGATGGCTTTGTATGGTGACTCTGGTAGAGAAGGGGTTTAACCCTACCATCGATGATCTCTGAGGTCCCTTCCAACCCAGCCTATTCTATGATTCTATGATACCAAATCCAGGTGCTAATTAAAAGGTCAAGGAAAAAATTCTGCTGCCTCTTCTTCCAAAAACCCAACCAGGGCTTCTGCCCCCAAGCTTGGGATGTGCTCAGCAGGCAGGAATCCAGCTACCTGGGCTGTTGAATCCCTGCTCCATGCCCTGGTGTTCAGCCAGCAGAGCTGAATCCATGTCAGAGCTGGTGTTTGCATTGTGTTTTCAGACATTTAATTATTCCCATCTATTTTAGGAGCTGTCAGCACACTCCTGCATGCCTGGCCCCTGAAGCTGCTGCAGAGCAGCCTCTCCTTGGGTCAATGTAAAGAGATGTATTATCTGATGAAGTGCTGCTGGGGATTTAGAAGCTGCAGTGGGACTAAGAGCAGAGATCCATCAATATTGATCCTCACAGTTTTTCCTGGGTTTAAGAGAAGTGTGAGTAATAAAGGTTTCAGTGGTGCTGGAGCTGGCCTGGCCTTTTCCCTGAGAGAAATTGAAGTGAGGGTAATTAATGCTGTGGGCATGGGCATTAATTCTTGACCAGTGAGATGGACACTAACAGGAGGATAGAGCCCTGCCCATCATGTATTGCCCTGAGAGTGCCTCTGTATATTTGGCTGTCATGGAGCTTGAATTATCAGCTGTAGTTCTGACACTGATATTTTTCTAAAGCTCATTAGGTCCTGAGTTCAGAGGAGGCTCCAAAAGTAATCCAGAGGCTTGGAGCACCTCTGCTGTGGAGAGAAAAAAGTTCCAGGGGGACCTCAGTACCTCCCAGCACCTGAAGGGGCTCCAGGAGAGCTGGGGAGGGATTCGGGACAAGGGCAGGGAGGGATGGGAAGAGATGGAACAGTTCTGAACTGAAAGAGGGGAGATTTAGATGAGATATTGGGAAGAAATTTTTATCTGAGGGTGCTGAGCCCCTGTGCCAGGTTTCCCAGAGAAGCTGTGGCTGCCCCATCCCTGGCAGTGTCTCAGCCCAGGTTGGATGGGGGATGGAACCAAGTGTCCTTTAGGGTCCCTTCCAACCCAAACCATTCTGTGGTTCATGGATTAAACACAAAGTGGTGGTAAAGACACTCGTGTGGCATTCAGGGCTTTGTCTGCTGCTCATGGCCCACTCACAAGAAGTGTTTTTGTGCCAATGTTTGTTTTTTTTTTCTCTCCAGCTGTGCAATAGGAGCTCTCAAGGCTCCTGAGTGCTGCATGCAATAAAGAGCTGTATTAAAAAGGAAAAATACTGCAGCCTCAGTCTTCCCAGGGAACACAGCACTCGATGGTTCCTGCAGTGCTTGGTGGTGGAGGGGGGGAGTTAATCCAGGAATCCTCTTTCTGTCTTTACACTTTACTTCTCTTTGTCCCTGGGGTTTGTGACATCCCAGCTTCTCTCTGCATTGAACTGGGGGAATAGTGGTGTGTTCTGTGGCCACTGGCCTGGGCTGAACTCTGCTTTGGGCAGGGTCCCCCCTCAGAGGCAGGTACAAATGTAATGCAAATGATCAGCTGAGCTTTGGTGGCTTTTTGCATAAAAAAAAAAAAAAAAAAACTGGGAGGAGAATTGGGCATCCTATGGTGGTGACAGGCTCCCTCTTCTCCATGTCTCCCTTTTTGAGACAATAAAAGCTTGTTTGTGTCTTTTAAAAATAATAATAAAACCCCCCTCTATAGTTTACAGCCTCATCTGCATGCCAGCTTGTGTGGCTGCAATAGTCTGAACACTTTATTTATTCCAGAGACTTAATCTGAAACTGTTCTGATTTGTTGTGACTGCCCTGAAAAATACCCTGCTTTGAGTGGGTATAAAGTGGCTCTGTTGCCTCTTTAAACCACTAAACCTTGTACCTGCAGCTGCCCAGACAAAGCCCCTGGGATGTTAAATAAATACAACCAAATCCTGGTGTATCCTGAGGCTGAGTCCCAGCCTGGATGAGAGCACCAAGTGCCAAGCCTGGACAAGGGGGCTGCTGCTTTCAGAAGATGCTCTGTCTGGAGGGGCTGCATAAATCTTCATGACTTCTCAGGTGGTTGTACCTTCCTGGAGCTCTTCCAGAAGCTCCTGTTGTTCTCTGGGGGTTCCTATTTTTGGGGTGCAAACTCAAGCAGTAGATGTGTGGTCACCCTGTGCTTGGGACCTCTGTGACCCAGCTCCAGCTGGGCCTGGGAGGTGTTCAGAAAAAGGCACAACTGGAAGCAGCAGGCTGCAAGTAGGTGTTTGTATGGGTGTTTCTTACAGCCTTCCTTTGGTCTGGGGGCAGTCTTAATATTAAAAATATTAAAATAATAAAAATAAAGATTTTTCTCAGCCCTCTGTGCAGCCTTCAGGCACTGACAGAGGAGCTGGGGCAGAGATTTTCCTTTTTCTCCTCACACAATGCACCTCAGTGCTTACACAATAAATATGATAAAAATAATATACTGTATTTAAAGTATCTAGAGCAGCAGAGCTCATGGTATTCTATAGATCTCTTCCTAAAAGGTTAAAAAAGGAAAAGCTGACACATGGTGTCTAGACCACCCCAAAAGTCTCAAGATTTGTCCTCTGTTTAAAATGAAGCCAGGGGAACTTAGCACTGCTCATATACAAATATTAATAGTTCTGAAACTATGAAATTTGCTGTGAAAAATAATAATCTCATCAGGTTTACCTTCACCTTGTCCTGCAGCAATGTGTTTGGAGGTGAAATACAAGTGCTGAGACTTTCTGATCTGTGTTTGAATCAACTCAAAAGATTTAAATTGGGATTTAGTTCTCTTTTTAATGCTGCTTTATTGAAGTGCTGATCTCCAGCTATCCAGTGGTTGCCCAGCTTGTATTGGAAGCCTCAGACCAGCTCAATGTTATCCCATTGATTTAATGGCTCTTTGTTTGCATATCAAAGACAGAGACTGCAGTGTTTGCTGACAGAGCTGGATCTAATCTGGAATCTTGGGTTAATTTTTTGATCTTGGTACTCCCAGCACAGTGTATAACAACAACCCACAGTGTTTTCATGGAGATACAGGTGATACCATTGCCTGAGAAAAGAGGATGTTATTGCTTGGCTTTCTGAGGGGTTCAGGGAAGGTGAGAGCTTGTGGTGTAGCTCACAAGAAGGTCAGCACAGCTACAAGGCTGGGTGTGAAAGAACATTCACCCCTTAGAATCATAGAATTGCTTCAAGATTTAGTCCAGCCTCATCCCAACCCTATTACCCTGGTCCTGATGAGCCACCACTAACCCATGTCCCCAGGCACCACATCTGGGTGATTTTTAACCACAATCAGGGATGGAGACTCAACCACCTCCCTAAGAAGCCTGTTTAACAACCCTTTCTGTACAGAAGTTTCTCCTGATATCCCACCCAAATCTCCCCTGATGTGCCTTGAAGCCATTTCCCCTTGTCCTCACATCTGTCACCAATGAGGAGGGACCAACCCCACTCTCACTACCACCTCCTCCCAGGTATTTGTGAGAAGATCTCCCCTCAGTCTCTAACTTTACAGCCCCAAGCCCTCCTCACAAGGGATGTTTTCCAAACCCTTCCCCAGGTTTGTTGCCCTGGAGGAAACAAAGTGAGAAGCAAAGGTATCTTCATGGGTAACCCTGGGCTCAGCCTCTGAAATTAGGGTGAAAGTGATGCTGGGCAGCACCTTGCAGAGCCCCTGGGGATGAGGAGGGCAGGAAACAGGAGAGGAGTGACTGAAGGATTGGTTTTATCCCACAGCTCATATAGAAAGGTGCTTAAACTTGCCAAAGCACCTCAAATCTGGTTTGGTGCAATGTTTCTTGAGCATGAAGGGTTTAGAGTTAAAGCAAAGGTTATAAATGGTTTTAAATGAAAAGAGGGTTGATTTAGAGCTTTATGATTTTGGATCTTTATGCTGAGGGTGGTTAAAGAGTGGAACAAGTTCAGAAGAGAGGCAGTAGAAGCTCTGGAAATATTCAAGGTTGGGTTGGATGAGGCTCTGAGCAGCTTGGTCTGGTTGACGTTGTCCCTGAAGTTGGATTAGGTGACCTTTAATGGTCCCTTCCAAATTTCTTCAGTCTTTAATGGTCTCTTCCAACTTGCTTTGGACTTCCTGATGGAGAAGATATCCACAAGGATGGAAAGGGAAGGGAAGCATTGCCTGTGGGCCATCAAAGTCCTGCCTGACAAGGTAAAGCTTGCAGACAAGACCTTTCCCCCATCACTAATTCAGGATTTTTTCCAACCCCCAAGCCCAACTAGACCAGTCAGTCATAAGAGTTTTGAGGGAAGGAGCCTACAAATTGTTTCAGTGACTGAAGAAAGGCCTTTGATTACCCTGGAGCTGCCATAATTCCTCCTGTGATGTTTGTGCTGCTGACTGAAGGCACAAATCCATCCATCCATCCTCTTTCCATCCAAGCCCTAAGCTGCTGATTAATGGTGCTGAGGTGATGGAGTGCAAAGGAAGCAAAACCTTCAATTGCCCTCATCCTCCACCCTGCAGGGCAGGATGGTCCAGAAAAGCTTTTAAGAAGGATTTCTTTGAAGTTTTGTGTCAGTGGCTGCAGACAAAGGGCAGGATATGGCAGGAAGCTGCTGGGCAGGAGCCTGGGAGGGAGCTGGCATCTCTGATTAAAGCCTGAAAGTTTCTTGCCCCCTGGTTGAAAATCCTCTGTAAATGTGACAGTTTTTAATTTTGTTGTGGTAGATGGAGTCTGGAAGAGTAATAACCCCCTTGTCACTTGGGAGCCCAGCTGAGGGCACCTAAATAGTGGTGGTAAAAGATGGGCAGAGCCCAAATACCCCAGCATTTGGTATTCCCCTGGCTTCCCTCAGCCTTGGAGCCTGATTTGGATGTTTTAAGGGGTGAAGATGGACACTCCAAAGCACCTGAAGGCCAATTCCAAGCCCAGTCTTGGAAAGTCATTTAGGAAACGTTGTGGAAGGTTGGGTCTGGGTCTGGGAGGTGAAGCTCTGACTTCTGGGAGGCAGATGCAGGGTAATGCTGCTCTCCCTCTGCCAAAATTCTCCTTCCAAAACCTTTGAAAGAGAAGCTAGATGGGAAAGGATCTACCTGAGAGGAGACTGTAGGGAGATGGGTGGGAGAAGAGGAACTGGCCTCAAGTTGTGCTGGGAGAGGTTTAGGTTGAGCAGCGGGGAAGATGTCCTCACCTAAAGGGTTGTTTGGGGTGGTGATGGAGTCCCCACCTCTGGAGGGCTTTCAAACTGTAGATAAAGGGGTGATGACTGGACCTGATGATTTCAAAGGTTTTTTAGGCAAAACAACTCTGATTCTATGAATTTTTGAAGCTCAGGTGCATCTTGTCCAGATGTGCTGCACCAACCTACTCCTTCTGTTAGAACCCAGGAGTTTTGTTCCAGCAAAAAGCATTTCTGCCAGAGTTTTCCCCAAAGCTGAGAGGGCATTTGGCAAGCCCAGGATGCTGCAGTCATTGTTATTCTGAAGAGCCAGCAGAGGAGCAAAGATGCCTGCATTAACAGGCAGAGCTGGACAGCTTGCCATTTGTAGCTTGCTTAAACTAATCAGTGACAGGGGATGATGAACAAGGCTTACCAAAAGGCTGAGGGTTTTATTGGGATGTTTGCAAATGATATTGAAGCGAGGCCTCTAACAATTCTCTGAAATTTCATCTTTCTGAGCTACAGAGCTGTGATGCAGTTCATCACAAAAATCCCCTGGATGCCTGGGAGCTGAGATTTATAACCTGAGCAGGTGCTTGAGTCCCTGATGTACAGCAATGTGTCTGTGCCTAGCCAGATAAACTGAGAATTTTCTTGTATACTGCTCTGTTGATGTGATTTAGCTTGTAAATGTCTCTGGACACAGTGTTCTGGGTACTGAAAATCCAACCCTTCATTTTTTTTTCTTTTTTTTTTTCCACCAGTCAGTTTGGACAAACATGAAAGCATTCCTGTGTTTCATCGATCAAAATGCAGCAAGGATGCAATTAGAAGGGGTGCCTGTGGTCTGCTTATTGTCAGGATGTTGCTTTTCATTGTTAAACTCTGTGAGATGCTAATGAGAGGAGGTGGAAAAGCAAAAAGGAGACATCAATAAGCAGGGGAAGGATGAGAAAATCTCTCTGTGGTCACTTGCATCTCCAGCATCTCACGCCAGCTTTACTTTCAGACAGTTCTGCTGAATGCTCATCCCAGAATTAGGGAAATTGGATCTTGGCTAAAGAAAAGGAAAGAGGGATGTGGAGGCTGAGCCATCTCCCAGGGTTGTGGAGGAGGCCAATGTCAGAGCAGCCAAGTCCAGAGCTCCTGAGGACCATTCTGGAATGCTTTGGGTATTTATTTTTCTGTTTTATCATGTTGCTGTTGTGTGTTTTGTTTTTTTTTTTTCCCAATCATCACCAGAGGAGAAAGAAGAGACCTAAGAGATTCTCCAGGTTAGATCAGATGTAACCCAGCACTGGTGCCATGCCCCTGTGTCTCTGGGCTGCCTGAGCATCAGTGTTGAACAGCAGCAGGAACTCTGAGTGATTTCCAGCAATGTCTTTTTGTCCCAGCAATTGTTTACATCCTTTTTTCCCCTATTTTTAAATATAATTCCCTTGGGAACAAATCCATAGCCATGGAAAGGACTTGGCTCCTTACCATAGTTTAAAGCTGAGATTTCCTTTAATATTTCTTCCTCCAGTGGGATTTGAAGTTTTTGGAGTCTACTAAAAATATAAGATTTTTCCTTTTAGAGAAGAAAACTCTTTTCCTCTTGTCTTTTTGTCACAATCCTTCTCACATGATTGAAATGCCTCCCTCAGAGTGCTAATTCATCTCTTTTGTGCCTCCTGCTTATTTCTGGAAGCAGTTTGGTTTCTTCAACAAACAAGAGCTCCAATTTTTTTGTTGATCTCCTCATGACAACACCATGAGCTGGTCAGGACCAGGTCTCATTTGCTGCACTCTATCAGAGAGAAGATTCATGTTGAAGAGATGAGGTGTAGATATGTTATACAATTTAAAATAATTGTTGAAATATGATAAACTGTCTGGGATTAGAAAGAAATGACAGGGAAGAAATTTGGCAGATAGAGGTTGGGTTGTTTTCTTCCTTCTCCCTAAATCCAGCTCTGCCAGCAAACCTGAAAGCCATTGGGAAAACTCCTTCTGGCTGTATAAATATGAGAATTGAATTAAAAAATGCATAACTAGGCATTTTGCTTGAGAAATCTGCCTTTAGCCCATCAATCCCCAGTGTGTGGAAGGTGCTAGAAATCACCACTGCAATCATTTTTTGGTCTGGTTTGTAAGGGCAGGATCTCCTCAGCATCAAGCCAGTCTTTACCAAAAGTTCTGGCAACCTTATGCATCCAAAGTGTCCTTGCTGGGTATTTGCCCAGTGATGATGATGTGTAGGCTTTTGATCTGAGAGAATTAACCAATGAAAAATTAACCAATAAATAATAAACCAATAAATAATAAACCCTGAGTGGGTCCTGGGCCTGCCCTGGGGTTTCAAGGGGAGGGGAATTGGCTGTAGCAGCTCCTTCAAGACCAGATGCTCTCACTGACCCCCTAGATGAATTTTGCTGTGTTATTACCCAAGCACAATTGATATTACAAGCCATCAAATGCCATTTGCAACTAGTCCTGGTTTTGCTCCTAATTTATTGTGTTTTATTACATTTCTGAGTGGGTTAAAACCTGCTCTGTCCTTCAGGTTTCTGGGTGATCAAATAAGTGCTTGAAATCCCCTTTTCTCTTGCACTTTGTTCTGCTGGCTCGACCCTAGCTCACTCTTTGCTCCTTTTGCAGTTGGGTTTTCTTGGATTTCTTCTTTCCCTTCCACCCTGGTGCTGGGGGAGTGGTGACCACCTGGGCAAACCTTCCCTGGGGTGTTGGGGTTTGTCCTGCAGACCCACACTGGTGCTGTGTCACCAGGGAAGGTCAGGCAATGTCAGCCTGTATCACTCAGCATCTTATATTTGCCAGCATCATCCCTCTGCTTCAGCTTTTCTGGACCATGCAATCTGGCAGGGAACATCTTGTGGGCTCAACTTTCAGCTCCAAGCAGGAAAACCCCAATATCCTCTGCCCAAGCTGCAATGCAGTGTGTGCACAGCTTGGAAGTGGTGTTCCTGAGAGGACACATACTTGAGGAAATGTCTGAGCAGCCCTGGCTTGATTGGAAAAAAAACCCAAAACCCCAAAACAAACAAAAAAAAACACCCCAAAAAAACCCCATACTTTCCATTCCTGTCATCAAGAGGTTTTTTTAGCATGGTATAGAGCAACTCTAATTACAAGCAAGGAGTTATTTAAGGCAGTCCAGCCTGTTTCTTTCCTAAAATAACTTCAAAGCATGTATTTATCCCTTCAAAATGGGTGTGATTGTGCCCCAGGGAGAGCTCTGAATAACTCCACTGAAACCCATCCTGGAGCAGGGGAAATCTCCTGTAATTGAGGAATAAACTCTCTGTAACCCCACTCAGTGCCACCTTCCACGGGAGCTGATGGGGAAGGTCAAACCTGTTCCTTCTTCAGAAGAGCTGAGATTAGAATGAAAAAAGGAGAAAAAGCTTCTCTGGGCTGTTCCCCAATTCCTCCTAATTCCCTGGGATTCCCCACCACAACAAAGTGGGTTTGGCTGCTCTCTGCAGCCATCCATAAATCCCCTTTATGGCCTGGGATGTTTTCCCCTGGAGCAGGTTAAGAAAATTAGCTGAGGTGGAAGGCAGCAGAACATTGGTTCTGGTTTTAAGAATGAAGAGTTCTAAAAATAAATCTCTTTTTTTTGGTGTGGAGAAAAGTTATGAATGAAGATGACATCTTCCAACCAAACAAGGTGCAGATCTTGTGAAGTCCCAACTCTTTCACGGCAGATAAAGTCATTCAGCTGGGAGTTTCACAAGAGGTGAACCTTATAGATATGGTCAGAGGACAGAGATGGGGTGAGGGAAGGGAGCTGGGTGGGTATTTTTATCCCTGTGAGTAACTTTTTGTGTGAGCAGTCCCAGTGACTGAATCCAAAAGCACATCCTGAAAACAGGATTCAGGGTTGGGTCCTTCCCTCTCCACCTTCTGATCTCCCAGTTTGTGAACTGGAGCTCTGGTGGAGAGGCCCCTTTGCCCACTTCATTCCAGTGATATTGCTGTCTTGGGCTTGGTCTTGACAAGGAACTTCCCTCAAATGGGGATGATTTTCTACTTTTAAGTAGCTGAAAGAGTCTGCCAGGTACTCACTGAACTGTGTAAATGCCTCCTAAAATTAAATAGTTAATTCAGTTTATTTGCCCTGGGTTGTTCCTTCTCCCAGTGTGCTGCTGTAGCACCCCCAGCTCCTTTTCTAGGAACCAAGGGGTTCTTCTAGGGATGAAATGCAACCAGCATCAAACCCATAAAACCACTGGGACTCTTTCCATGTTATTTAACAGCTTTAGCTCATCCCATTTATGAGCATCATGGAAGTGTTAATTTCTGCAGAGGTTCCTTCCAAGCCCAGCAGCTGATAGGGAGCAGCATCTCATTCCATGTGTCCTACACATGGTGGTGATGTATCCTTGGAAAAATTACAGCTTAGGAATATGGCCAGAACTTTTTTTTTTTTTCCTTAGGTGATTCCTGAGAGGAATGAACTGAGTAACTCTGTATTGCAAAAGGAGTTGGCACCACCTCCAAAACACCTGACATTGTGTTAAAACAATTCTCATGGCTTGTGTCTCTTCTGTGGTGTTTCTGGTTGTTGTGGCAGCTTGGGGTAATTCAGATGAATAATGATGGTGAATTTTCCCTCCTCATTTTCTGGTACAACCTGGGAATTGCTCTGTGACATTCAAGTGGCCTGAGAGCAGACCCAGCACCATCAGATTTGCCACTAAACTAGATTTTGTAAATCTAGAGGTGAAGTAAAGCTGCAGCTTCAAGAACTGAGTTTTGGGACCTTCAGCCCAAGATTCTGGTGCTGATGTTTCCCAAGGGATGCTCAGGGTCAGACTTGATCCAAAAGTTACCTCTGGAATTGGTGTCCTTGGGGACAGAAGTGTCCCTGACCCTGGTAGGGTGAGGATGGGAGCTGGAGGTGATGTTGGAAGTCAAGGTTTGCTTTTCAGCCTCCAGAGAGGGGAAAGTTTGCTCCATTTTAAGCCCCTCTATTGTCAGCCCCCAAGAATCCATCCCACAGCAAAAGCAGAGATGAGCCTGAAGGAAGGGAAAGAATAAGAAACCTCATTTTTAAAAGTGTTTAACAGTAAGGTTTTGTGCCTGGCAAAGTGAACAACTTGCTCACTTCTTGGCTTTCTAGGTTTCTTGCACCTGAAGAAGAGAATAAATGACACCTAAACTCATATTTTAAAATGTTTTTTAGTTTAGTTTTTTAATTTAAAAAAAGAATTTATAAAGTTTTGTCTCCTCTGCAACATTTTATGCAAAACTCTGTAGCTTCAGCAAGTCCATTGCTCAGCTCTGCCTCCAGTATCTGAGAACATCCAGGGTAAATCCTACTCCTTGTAGCCTCTGGGGTTAATTAAAAGCCTTCCCATCCCTTGAGGGGTTTGCTTGGCTGAAATGTGTTGGCTTGGTCTCTTCCTGAGCTAGGAAATGGCACTGTGCTGTCTTGAGAGAGGCAACAATAAACAGGGTCAATAAAGTGTCAATAAAGTGAGAAATGGTGATTTAGGATGGGGCTGTTGTGTTCTAACAGCCCCAAATCACACGTCCTGCTCCCAGGGCTCAATCTGGGCAGGGAAAGCTTTTGATTTAAATTGCCTGAAAAGCCAAGGCACTGTAACATCTAATCTGTTATCTTCTGCTGGGGACCAGTCTTGTAACTAAGTTTTTTTCTGCTTTTAAACCTGTATTTCATTTCATGTTTTACAGAGAAAGTTCCCCATACATTTCATTTTACAAAGAGCCCTTTTCTCCCTAACTTTCCTATTTGAAGGCAGCTGAAAGTTACCATTCATCTCCCTCCTGAAAATTAATGGAAGTGTTTTCATGGAAAAGCTGCAGTGTGCAGGAGCTTTCCCTCTGTAACTGCAGATTTCATGGGCTTGCCTGGAAAAATCTGTATTTAAAGGCACACACAGTAATTAATGGTGGATGTAGCTGGGGCACATTGCAATGTCTCAGAACTTAATATTTCACTTGTTGCCCTGTTTGCAATTTGTAGTTTTTCTCATTTAGAATATGAAAGCTCCAACCTCCCTCTGGGAGATGGATGGAGCTGGGCTGGGTGATGGTACTGGAGTGAAGGCAATATTCTTGCCTCTTTTTTTTTTATTATTATTATTTTATTGATTCAGACTTTTCCACAAGTCTTTTCCACTTCAGAGGACTACTATTAGTTTGGTTTTCCAGCCTTGCTAGGAAACAGCTTGGAGCCTTTGAAAAATAGGAACATTCGAGTTGCAATTGGCAGGGACTGAAAAAAACCTTTATTAATGCCCCATTATTCTCTTTTTCTGCTGTAACCTTCATGCTTTTCTGCAGAGGAGGAGCAGGAGGGAGCACTCCTGGGCCAGTCACGGATGAAGGGGGAAGGTGGAGCTCAGCTCCTCAAATAGATCAGCCCTAATTCAAACCATCTGGCCCCAAACAAGATGACCCTCATGCCTGGTTGTGACAAAACTGGGAACCAGGAGCTCCAATTAGCTTGTTTATTGGTAGGGAGAATTGCTGTCAATCTACTTTGGGGCTTTAAAAAAAAAAAAAAATCTAAATTAAAAAAAAAATAGAAATAAAGAGGCATTTATTCCAATAAGAAACACTTCACTTCATGCAGCTGAGGCCATAAGTAAAAGGGAAGGGTGGAATTTTGGTGCTTTTAGAAATGTCTTTCACATTTCTGTGGTTTCTTCAACCTGGAAAAGCAAATTTGCCCATGTTTTCATTTCCTAAGAGGAGATAAGAACCCCACTCCCTGGAAAAAGCCCACTGACAGGCTCAGCCTTGATGTCTGCTGCCTTATAAAGCCCAGTTATATGGAAAGCACAGAAATGGAATGGAATTCCAAGCTTCTGCTCCATCCTTTCTACACAGAGATCAGCCAGGCTGGGCAGCTCTCTCCAAAGCAGGGAGAGAGCTTTGGAGCTCCTCCTGCCTCTCCCTACACCCCAATTTCTCCCTTTTTACACTCTGCCCCCTCCATCACTGACCTCAGAGCCTGAACCCATCTCCTGTAAGGCTTAAATTTGCCTCTGTCTTGCTCAACCCCATCACCAGATGCTTTGGGTCATGCTTACCAAGAGCTAAACTTTTTGCTTGCTTTATTTTTATTTATTTTTTTTTTTATTTTTGACTTCAGGCCAAGCAGAGATTTAACTCCATCTTTTGCCTGTGCTTGCATTTGGCTGAATCCTGAGAATTTTGGTGACCTCAGGAGGTCTCTGCTCCTCACCTTGGTGCAGCCACTTTCTTTCCAACCCCAGACAGCCCAGGGGCTGGAGCCACCTTTGCCTTGCTCCTGTGTTAAACCACATCCTCAGGGCTGTACTTATTGAAATTCTGCAAGGAGAACCTTGAGCTAAAACGTCTGAGGTGCCCTCAGTGTTTTGTGCTCCCTGCAGGGATGGCCAGCCCTGGATTTGGGCATCATGAAGGCATTGCCACTGGGGAGAGGGCAGGAGGGGCTCCAAACCATCCCCTCTCCCTATGGTGTAATTCCATGGCTTTGACTCTTCCAGGCTTTCAGCAAAACCCCCTTCTCCTTCCCTGCAAGCTCCTTTTTGTGCTGGTTCTTTAGGGGCTTGGGAGCTCCTTCCCTGTCACAGCTCAGCAGCCTTGGAGCACAGGAAAAAACCTCCAGCTTTTAGCTCCTGATGGTTTGAACTGGGTTTGAACTGGGGCAGACCTATAAATAAAAGCCCCTTCACTCCATTACCTCTGCAATCCAAGCCTGCCAGCTTGCTGTATTTATGAGGCAGCTATTTAAATAAGCTTTTTTTTTTTTTTTTTTTAATGGATGTATACACTTAATTTTTCATGTCAACAATTTAGAATCCTTTGACCCTTTAAAAGCTTTCCCAGGCTTCAGTTCCCTCAGCAGATTATGCACAAATCCTCTTTGGGTCCTGGCTCCTGTTATCACCCCTCCCATTCCAGCCACCTGTCCCATCCCTCCCAGCTTTTGGAAACCAGAATAAAAAAAACTTTGCCACAAGAAAACCTGTTATGTTGAAACTATCAGGTTAGCTCAGTCTGAAATCTGCTTTGCAATAAAAATTAATCCTCCCAGCAGCTCTTCTTTTGCTCAACTTTTGCTCTTTCCCTGGATTTATTCCTTCCTGCTCCTTTTCCATCTCTGTTTTTCAGCACTGGCAATTGCAGCTGGTTCTCCATGCAGAGGAATTGCTGACAGCAGACGATGGAAGTCTGGATGTATTTCAGGAGGAGAGACAAACAGAAGTTAATTTACCCTTGGCAAGCAGAGAGATAAGGCAGGACTAAGAAAAGCAGGTAGTGAATTTTAGGTTGTCAGATAAGGAGTGTTTTAACAGCTGAGGTGGTGTTTGGTTTTTGTTTATTTTATTTTTTTTAATGGAACTAAAACTGCAGATATTTCATGCACCCTGTGTACCTGTTAGAGCTGTCAAAGTTTAGGAAGAAGTGCTGGGTGTGCATTTTCCCCCCTGATGAACAAAAGACTGCATACTATTTAATTTTATTTTAACTTCTGCTTAAACCATAACTCCTATCCCTCCCACTGCCCTTAGGGGTATTTCTGAGAGGGGTTTCTTTCTTCCTTTATGTTGCAGCCTCACTGGAGCTGTTTTCAGGGGTGCTCCTGAGGATGGGAGAGCTGCATCCCTAGAACAGGAGTACACAAAGTTGTCTTCTAAAAGACAGTGTATAAAGGAGTGGTAAAGGATATAAACATTTTTTTTTCCTCTCTATAAACCCAGGGAGATTTAAAAGTCATTGGGAAAATGTCCAAAAAAGAAAGTGTTGAATAGTGCTATTTTTATCCTGGACTCTCTGAATTGTCCATGTCTTCCCTTCCTCCCCTCCCTTCTCCTGCTCTACACTTTGGGATAGATAAATTCTTTCAAAATGCAGATTTTTGAACCCAGAAAGTTGCTTCTCTCTTCTGCCAAAATATATTCTCCCTGTGATCAAGCTATGGCCTTGATTTCCAGCTTTGGGGCAGCAAGGGAATTTGGGGAAGTGATGCCAGGATGGTCTTCCTGAAGGTGGGGGCATCAAGGGTGAGGAAATGGCCAAGGGGGCTCAGGATGCAGCAAGAAGAGATCCCAGCAACGGGAGGGCAGTGGTTGTGTCCACAGAGTCCTGGATGCCAAGTGACACCCCATGAACTGGGATCCCCAAGGATGCTGAGGTCCCCAAGGATGCTGAGGTTCCCAAGGATGCTGGGGTCCACAGCATCTTCAGTTTCTTTGGAAATTTAAGGTTCAAATATTGGGTTTAAAAGGTGTGATGAGGTTTTTAAACCCTGGCTTGGTGCATGCAGCTGGGGCCTGGGTTTCCCTGTGGGCCTCCTGACAGCTTTGCCATGACTGATGGGGAAAGATCTTTCCTTCCTTTCTTCTCATCAGGGACAATTTTTTTATTGTTTTCCTGCTTCACTGGTTCTTAGGTTTCAGCAATTTGTAGGTTTCCTCCCTTGGGCTGGGGCTTTGCCTGGGCAATTCCCTCCCTTCCTCAGAGTGTTCATTAGAAATATTAAAAACTAAAATATGATTTCTGATAATCTTACAAAAAAAAACCAAAAGAAAGGGGGGTTGTGGTTATCTACATCATAGTTTGGTGCTGGGAGCCTGCCTGGCTCCTTCTCATGAAGTGAGGACCTGTTGTAGATTTTTTGGGGAATTTTTGGTTTTTTTGGTGTTTGATTTTTTTTTTTCTGTGTGTTTATTTTTTTTCCTATTTGTGTGTTTGATGTTTTGGTGGTTTTTGTTCCTTTTCCCAATAAATTCTTACCAATCCCATCAGCTTTTGTCAGAAGAATGAGGTGGGAAAACCCCAGCCAGCTTGGAGTTTGCAGCTTTTGTTGTTGGGTACATTACATTTGGCATAAATTTCAAAGGCTTTGCTGCAGCATTATGGTTTTTAGAGGACCCAGGGAGATGTCAGATTTATTTATAGCTGAATAAACTTTGTAAATCTGAAAATTTTGGCCTTTTGGACTGGGTGAGGAGGCAGCAGAATAAATCACTCTGTTCATTCTTCAGCAGATAGAGGGGTATGTAAAGTGAGACACATTTACAGTGCTTGTACTTAATCTTCTTTTTAAAGCTGATTTCTGGTAGATTGCAGCTGAAGTCTCCTGGTTAAAGCTCAGTTAATGTGGGAACTTGCAGACTCTAAGAAAAATGAGAATAAATGTCATGTCTTTCCCAGTGCAGATGATATACTTGATAAAACACTGGTTTGACTGATGGATTTTTCAGCATTTCTGTACAGAGAGAGTTTTTTAGTCTGGCACAAGGATGACTGGGACAGTCAGGTGTTTGGGAGACAAAGGTGTTTTAGTTTCATCCTTAAGTAAGAGCAGATACTTTTTTTGCCAAACTTCTTCCAAATTGCTCAGAAGCTGAATCTTCCTCTTTGAACAGTTAGGAAATCTCAAAGATGCAAACAGAGGTATAAAAGATCCATGGAATTCATGTGATGAGCCAAGGTTTTAACAGGATTTGTGGAGTTTATCACCATTCCAGTTGATCCTTGTCCCACGGAGCATTTTTTTTTTTTTTAAATTATTTTCATTTGGCTTCTGTTTTGAACTAGAAAACCCAAACAGAATTATTTCATGTTTGTGTAATATTGGAAAGCTTTCCTCCCCAATGCCACAAACCCCAAAGATTCCTTTCTCTTTGTTTTTACAGCTTGCTGGAGAAAAAATTACCAGCAAAAATAAAAGTCACATTCCCTACAGAGATGTCAAATAACATCTTTGCTCCAGTATTTATCCCCATTTGTGAGCTCAGGGAAGCTGTGGCTGCTCCACCCCTGGAAGGGTTCCAGGCCAGCTTGGATGGGGCTTGGAGCAACCTGGATTAGTGGGAAGTGTCCATGGCAGGGGGTTGGATCTATCTTGATCTTTAAGGTTCCTTCAACTCAAAGCAGTTTGGGATTCTACAAGCTTTGGTTGTAGACTTGATTTAAACCATGGAACAGCTCATCAGCTGCTCCCAGAGGGATTGGTGAGGTCCCTTCTCATCCTGGTGATGGTTTTAGGACAGGTCCAGCATCCCCTTTGGGCTGGCAGAGCCTCAGAAGGTCCCCCCCACATCCCCACCTCTGGGTCCTGCTGGATGGGGCAGCTCCAGGATGAGGTGGTGGCTTCCTATGTTGTCTGTTCTCTGCTGTCATGCTTGTTGTGATGAACTGATTGGGAAAAGGAACTAACAAAAAAACACAAAACAAACCAAACAAAACCAAAAAACAACCAAAGAAAAAAATAATAATAAAAAAAAAACCAAACAAAAAACCCCACCAAAAACCCCAAAAAAGGCCCCAAAAATCCACAACATGAGACCCATGAGACTTGTCACTGAATTGACTTCCTTGCTTCTCTGTCAGAAATAAAAAGAGCAGCTCTCCCAAAGTAACCCAGGCAGAATATTGGCAGCCAAGAGGCAGGGACACAGCCTGAAGGTCCCAGCAGCACCCACTGGGAGGGACTCTGGTTTGCTCCCTGTAAATGCTGATGTCCAGGTGATGATTCCCTCTTGGCCAGGAGGAACTGGGTCTGAGGAGATGGGGAAGGAGCTCAGAGATGGAGCAAGAAACCCTGCAAAGCCTTTGGGGCTGAGATGCCCATGGGGGCTGCTGGTTTTGTTTGCTGCTTCAATGCCCCAACTGGGCTGGTGGATGAGGCAGAGCAAGGACTCCTTGGGAGGTGCTTTCTTCAGCATTTAAATCCACATCTGAGCCCATCAGCTCAGGTTTTCTTCTATAGGTGGGGATCTAAGGATGCTGATGCTCTTTAGCTGCTGATTTAGCACTGAGCTCTTAGGTTTGCATCCCCCAGCAGAGCAACAGCAATGGAGATGCTGCTGCAAAGCACTGGGAGAGCTCTGCTTCCCACTGCTTGGCCAAAACCAAAGGGTTTTCCTCACCCTGAGCTCAAACTTGGTGCTGTTCAGGGTGCCTTGGGCTCTGAGCAACCTGATTTAGTTGGAGATGTCCCTGCTTGCTGCAGGGGGGTTGGATTAGATGGCTCTGAAAGGTCCCTTCCAACCCAACCCATGCTGTGATATTGGGATTGAAGGCTCAGCAAAGGTGCTTGAGCATCCTTGCAAAGGCCACTGAGAATGATCAGGGGGGTTTTGTGCCTTCTGAGCTTTAAGACACCACACAGGAGATGAGGCAGCCTAAGGAGGTGGAAGTTCCTGGGTTAGAAATCAGTGAAAAGTCCCTTAAATTTGGTCAGCAGCTCAGCACTCCCAGGGTGACCCCAGCCAGCATCATGCAGGCAGCTCCCAGGGCTCAGGGCTGCACGTGGGTTGCATATTAGGTGTTAATTCAAGAGGTAATAAGAGCATTTGGGTGGGCAGCATCCACTGAAATAAATAGGTCATGATGATACTTGATGAAAAAAAAGCATCAGATTATATCCCATAAATTCAAATGAATTTATTTTCTCCCCCAAATAAACGAGAAAATAAAAATAAATAAAATGCATTTGGCATTTCTCAAGAAGTCCCAAGAAGGAATTTGTTACATTTCATTTCAGAGGATTTATGGCACGAAGGAACTTGCTTCCAGTGAGAAATGAATCAGTTCTTTTCAGGACTCTGCTGAGGACTTGGGAGGGTTTTTAATTATATAAATGAGATACAGGCAGAGGAGACTACATAGGAGTTTGTGGGGCTTGGGCAATATTTTCTGAGTTCAGCACAGATGTAGCTGTGGGATCAGGACTCCAGCACTGGTCTGCTGAGCATTTGCAGCAGCACATGTCTGCACAAGTCCCCAGCAAGCAGTTGCATAATTGTATTTATTGAGTTTTATTGTAAAGAGCAATTTTAATGTCTGAGGAAAAGTTTTTCATTATAAAAGGCCTCAGTAAACACAGTCATGTTTTCAGAATTTATTACTTCTCAGGGAAAACATTTTTATTTGGAACTTCTATTCCGTTACAAATGGTGAATAGGAATTGGGGGAGGATTGTGTTTGGTTTCTGAAGCATTCTTAATTTAAGCTTCACCATTGGCCACAGCTTCCTCAATGCCATTCTCAAGAGTGGGCTTGCATATATTAACACTCATTTCTACAGCCCAAAGAAGATTTTCAGAGAAAAAAAAAACGAGGTTTGTGTTAACCACAAGAAGAAAAAATAATGGCTAGTTAGGGATGCAAACTCCCAGTTGCCAGTGATGTCAGAGAGCTGGGAAAATGGGAAAAGGTTTTGGATTTGACATACAGCCTGAAGGAACTTGCCATTGCTCAGTTTGGTTTCTTTCTGTGAGCAACCTGAAAGCAACTTGATTTTTTTGTAATTCAATTTGTAGTCAGCTAATTACCTCTGCATAGCTAATGAATGGAAAGGGGAAGGCTTTGGAGTCCCTCCTGGGGAAATTCAAGTATTAGTGATGAACAAAAAAGTGTGGAGCCCTGCTTGGTACTGCAGCTGCTGGGGAGCACAGGTCTCAGCCCTTCTGCCTCCAGAAAGCCTGGAGACCAGCTTAGAACCAGTGCCAAACCAGTAAACATGGATGCAGATCCCAGAGGACCCCAGTAAGAGATTTAAGGGACTTTTCAGCGTCGCCAGCAGGTCCAGGGAAGGGATTCTGCCCCTGTGCTCAGCTCTGGGGAGGCCACAGCTTGAGTCCTGTGTCCAGTTCTGGGCCCCTCAGCTCAGGAAGGAGATTGAGGTGCTGGAGCAGGTCCAAAGGAGGCAACTGGGCTGGGGAAGGGACTCGAGCACAGATCCTATGAGGAGAGGCTGAGGGAGCTGGGGGTGTTGAGGCTGGAGAAGAGGAGGCTCAGGGGAGACCTCATCACTCTCTCCAACTCCCTGAAAGGAGGTTGGAGCCAGGGGGGGGTTGGGCTCTTTTCCCAGGCAACTCTCAGCAAGACAAGAGGGCAGGGTCTCAAGTTGTGCCAGGGGAGGTTTAGGTTGGAGATTGGAAAGAATTTCTTTCTGGAGAGGGTGATCAGGCATTGGAATGGGCTGCCCAGGGAAGTAGTGGATTCTCCGTGTCTGGAGATATTTCAAAAGAGCCTGGATGTGGCACTGAGTGCCATGGGCTGGGAACTGCAGCAGGAGTGGATCAAGGGTTGGACTTGATGATCTCTGAGGTCCCTTCCAACCCAGCCAGTTCTATGATTCTATGATTCCTTTGAAGTTGGTGTAAGGTGTGGGCTGAGTTAAAGGGTAGGAGGATGGAGATGGATACATGGGGGGAGAGGATGGATAGAGGAACAGCATCAGCCATGGGCTGGTTTTTTGTTAGCTCTGTGCAAGGTGGGACCCTGGAGAATTGTTGACCAAACCCTGTGTGCTGTGGTCTCTTTTCCTTGGAAATGTGAACAGGGCTTTTCCTATGGAAAACTAAAAGTCCATAGGTATGTGAATCAGAGTTGGTTCTGTGAGATTTTTTCCTGACCTACCCCTGCTAGAGGAGCCTCAAAACTTGGAAATAGGAGACCTTGGCTTGTCTGCAGAGGGAACTGAGTGAGGAAGTGCTAAGGCATGTAAAAACAAAGACTTTGGATTCACCAAATCCATGTGGGACACAAGGCACAGAATTTCAGGGTCTTTCTGGATGCCTGAGCCCAGGTACAAAACCTCAGCTCTTCCCACCAGCAGCTTGGCTGGGGGTAAGGCCACCAGAGATACCTAACAGGAGATGTGCTCTTCCTTCTCATTGACTGGGAAATCATTAATTTTTGACAGAAATGAGACTTTGTGCCTCCCAGTTCATGCAACCTTTGCTCAGAACAGCCAGAGTTAAGTAGCAAGGAAAGATAAATTCTTGGCAGGCTGTGGGTCGGTGTGACTGGGATAGGGAACTAGGAACAGGACAGCAAGAGTTTATTTCCACTTCTGCCCTTGATTTACTCTCTCAGCAAGCTCTCAGCTTTACAATTTCTTGACTTGTCAGATAAGGACCTGCAGCTTCACAGGGTGCTTTGAGTTCTCTGAGGGAAAAGTGGGATTTCTGTTTGAAGCTGCACGGAGGAGCAGCCACACAGCTCAGCAATGAGCTGCACCTCCTGTGCGAAGTCATCTCTATGCACATAGAGCTGTTCCAAAGGCCATGGGGAGGGCTGAGGAGGTGGATTTGCTTCAGGATTGTGTTCTTCACACCCCAGCTTCATGCAGTGTTTAATGCTTTTTGTTTGCTTGCTTTTTCTTTTTTTTTTTTCCTCTTTAACCTGGCATCACTGCATCACAAGCAGACTCCGTCGAATAATCTCATTTTTTCTAGGGGTGAGATTCTATTAGGCTCAAGAAATAAACCAGAAAAATAATCAGCCTGTAGCTCCAGCCTGTGGAGTCAGTCTGTAGAAAACATCTGGAGGGGTTCAGCCAAGGGAATCTGGTCCTGGGAGGCAAATTGAAAAGCCTGGTACTAGACACCAGCAAATAGTGTTTCAAAGAGCCTCTACCTGTTTGAAATGGCT
This sequence comes from Calypte anna, assembly GCF_003957555.1. NCBI lineage: Eukaryota > Metazoa > Chordata > Aves > Apodiformes > Trochilidae > Calypte > Calypte anna. Next base: position 32,167,013 of record NC_044252.1, on the reverse strand, counting down.
CTGTCTGGAAATAACACCTGCTGAGCAAGCTGGAGATTCAGAAAGACTGAAAAAGAGAGAGAAAAAGCAGAATCCAGGCAAGATCTGACACCTGGGCTTTGGGAGGAGTGAGAAGAATTAAGGTGAGGGAAAGCATGAGCTGAGATTTGTCATTTGACTGTGGCCAGACACAATGTGAGGCACAAAAAAAGTCATTAAGGGTGGCAGGAAGGATTATTTAGGACAAAACTCACTGAAGAGAGCATGAGCAGGAGAGCTGCTTTCTAGAGACATTCAGAACATCATTCATTCATTCATTAATGAAAAGTCTGTGTCTATGGAGAATGGAAGGGAAAAAGATCATTTAATCAGGTAAAAACAAAGGAAGGGAGAATGTTTATGTCCCTGTGAACCACTCAGTGTCTTTCTGGCACAGCAGCATAGAGGGCTCAACTCCTCTGAGGAAATGGGACACATGGAAATATGAGAAAAATAATTAGATATAAAAACTGCTCTGGACATGAAAGAGAAAACCTTGTTTTGTAGCTGAAAGTAGGAAAAAACCTCATGGATTCTATGGGTTCCTCCTTGGCTCAGTCGAGCCTTGAATCAGCCTCTGCTCTGTGCAGCTCCTGTCATTTCCAGGCTCCTTTTCTATACCCAACATCATCTTGTGGGATGCAGCAGAAAACTGCCCATCCATCTGAGTTTTTTCCTAGTGAGGAGACCAATAAGGATATTCTTGCATTAAAGGTTCTTCTCTTTGAAGCCAGCACTATTGCAAAGTCTTGGGAGGTGCCTGCAGGACCAGCAGGGAAGGTGCAGTTGCTTTTGGGTGTGTTTGGTACTTGATGGCATTAAACCCCCCAAAATGTGTCCTCTGAAGCTTCTGCCTCAGCCTTGAAGACAAAAGAACTTGCTGAGCTGAGCCCCACACACCAGCTCTGAAGGCACTGACTTTTATTTTATTTTATTTTTTTAATGCTCTCTTATTGCTGCTCTGAAATTCTGAAGAACCATTTTATTTTGTTTCTTTAATTCCAGATAAAACACCTTCTGTACCATGGCCAGCAAGTGACAACAAGCATCTGGCTCTCTTCAACACCTCAGACTTTTCTGAAGGGGAAATCCTACTCTGCAAAGCAAGTCTGCAAGGTGATGAAGCTGGGAGAGTTTGTTGTCAGCATACGGAGGCAGAAGACGGGGTGAGTGCAAAAAAAAACCAAAACTTTTTTTTCTAATTGCTTTTCTGGACATAATTACAATGATTCTGCTAAGCAGTGTTTGTGGATGAAGTTGTGTGACTTTCTTATGCTTGGCTTTCAGCTGAGCAGCAGCAGGAGATGGGTTTTTCATTGGTCTTGGTTCTGTTTTCAACTCCAGCTCCTTTTTCTCACATGGGGCTGTGCCATGCCAGGCTCCCTACAGAAACCCCAGAAGTCCAGATCCTGCTTTGTGCCTGGCTGTGAGTCTTAAAGAGGGGATGCCCTCTGCCCCAGGGATGTTTCTCTGCCAGGACCTGGGCTCTCAATCACTCAGGCAATGGCAAATTGAGTTTTCATCTGATAAGGCACCAGCTGAAGCCTGAAATCCTACTGCAAGTTGATCTCCAGGTGTTGCTGTAGTATCTGCTGGCCACATCTGTTTGTGACAAACAGTTCTAGACCACTAAACAAGCAGAGTAATTTGTCAGCTCTGTTTTCCTCTGGGACAGTCTTCCTTTAAGAAGTAACATTTTTCTGGGATCAGAGTTTTGCAGGGAGCTGCATGCTGGAAATTTGGAAGGGTAGCAGAGAGGACAAACTTGCTCTGAGCTTGCAGGGATGCTCAAAGTGCAGCCAACCATATTAGAATGTTCCTAATATTTGGTGTATACCTGCAAACAAATGGAGCTGTGTAAGTTCTCCCCTGTAGTATGTGTGAGAGCCCACTGTGATTTCTTTTTTTGCCTCCAGACACAGCTCTCTACCCACAACAGTAATAAAACCTCCCAGGCTGTCTTAGAATCATAGAATCATAGAACTGGCTGGGTTGGAAGGGACCTCAGAGATCATCAAGTCCAACCCTTGATCCACTACCACTGCAGTTCCCAGCCCATGGCACTCAGTGCCACATCCAGGCTCTTTGGAAAGATCTCCAGACACGGAGAATCCACTACTTCCCTGGGCAGCCCATTCCAATGCCTGATCACCCTCTCCAGAAAGAAATTCTTTCTAATCTCCAACCTAAACCTCCCCTGGCACAACTTGAGACCCTGCCCTCTTGTCTTGCTGAGAGTTGCCTGGGAAAAGAGCCCAACCCTCCCCTGGCTCCAACCTCCTTTCAGGGAGTTGCAGAGAGTGATGAGGTCTCCCCTGAGCCTCCTCTTCTCCAGCCTCAACACCCCCAGCTCCCTCAGCCTCTCCTCATAGGATCTGTGCTCAAGTCCCTTCACCAGCCCAGTTGCCTCCTTTGGACCTGCTCCAGCACCTCAATCTCCTTTCTGAGCTGAGTGGCCCAGAACTGGACACAGGACTCAAGCTGTGGCCTCCCCAGAGCTGAGCACAGGGGCAGAATCCCTTCCCTGGACCTGCTGGCCACGCTGTTCCTGAGCCAGCCCAGGATGCCATTGGCCTTCTTGGCCACCTGGGCACACTGCTGGCTCCTGTTCAGCTTCCTGGCAATCCAGACTCCCAGGTCCCTTTCTGCCACTCTGTGCCCAGCCTGGAGCTCCCCATGGGGTTGTTGTGGCCAAAGTGCAGGACCCGGCACTTGGAATGTTGAACCTCATCCCGTTGGAATCAGCCCAACTCTCCAGTCTGTCCAGGTCTCTCTGCAGAGCCCTCCTGCCTTCCAGCTGATCCACACTCCCCCCCAGCTTGGTGTCATCTGTGAATTTGCTGATGATGGACTCAATCCCCTCATCTAAATCATCAATGAAGATATTGAACAGCACTGGGCCCAACACTGATCCCTGGGGGACACCACTAGTGACCGGCCGCCATTTTGATGCAGCCCCGTTCAGCACCACTCTCTGGGCCCGGCCCTCCAGCCAGTTCCTAACCCAGCACAGGGTGCTCCTGTCCAAGCCACGGGCTGACAGCTTCTTCAGGAGGATGCTGGGGGAGATGGTGTCAAACGTTTTGCTGAAGTCCAGGTAGACTTGACCACCAAAAGGTGAGAAAACATTGTGGTTTAAGCACCAATGTCCCCAAGGCTTGCTTGCCCACACAAAAATGTTTCAGATCAAAAAGACAGGTTTGTTCCTTGCTACTTTGAAGTCCCATTACCTACCCAGTTGCTTTTTTGGAAACCAAGCTCAGCTGATTTCAAACCTGAGAGAAATGTGTTCATGTTTTAGCAAAAATGTTTGTTGGGTTTTACTGTGGAAGAATTTCCATTTTTTTTTTTTTTTTTTTTTTTTTTTTTAAATATCCAATAAGCTGAGTTGTTATGGGAAGTAAACAGGGAAAATGTTTGCAAATGGTTGGAGTTTTGGTTTGGACAGAAGATTTTCATTCCATCCATCAAACAACTGCAAAATCCATTTACTCCTCCACCCCTCTCTTTTAACTGCAGCAGAATCAAGGCAGCAGAACCCAGCCTGTAGCTCCACAAGGATAAACAGCAAAATTAGCTCCTCATATACATGCAGATAACAGGACTTGTCTCCATCAGCATCTTGCAGTGTACATATAAATGAGAATATGGCCATTTCATATTCACTGATGTATGAGGCTGAGCTTTTACACACTGCAGGAGAAGCACAGAAGTAGTTCAAATGCAGTTCACATACTTGATTGAACTCACAAGAACAAAATATTTAGGGAGGCAAGGTTGATATCTCCATTACTGCCAGTCCTCTCTCTGGAAATTGGGCAGCTACAGCTCTTTTCTCAATGGGAAAAGCTTTTTTTTTTAATTTTATTTTTATTTTTTCCTGGAACAATGATATTTTGGTAATTGTTTTGTAGTGATGCAGTTTTCCTCTGCTCATCCATGTGCTGTGGACTCAGTCCAGGCTGAGCAGCAGAGCTTTTCATAAGGGACCAGAAGATCCAAGGTGGAAACCAAGGCACCTTTTCCCCATTAAGTCCACAACTTCCTAGCTTCAACAACCTCAATTTTGCTGTGTTGTCACTGGATGCTGCACCTCCATCTGCTGTTGGGCTTGTTGGGTGATACCCATCCATCTCAGAGACTGCTTTGGGTGGGAAGAGACACCCAAAAGTCATCAATTCCCACCACCTCCCTCTAGACCAGGTTTCTCCAAGCCCCATCCAACCTGGCTTTCCATCTCATCTGAAAGATTTGATTGTATAAAAATCCACCCCTGGACTGTGGAAGGTGCCACAAACACTCTGTGGTTGGACTCCTGAAAATGCCCCTAAGCCCTTGGTGGTCCCTGGAGCTGAGGAAGAAACAGGAGAGGAGTGATGAGGGTGGGAGCTCTTCCATCTCTGTCCTTCTTTGGCTGAAAGCTGCAGGGGGAGGCTCTGTTCCCTTTCACATCTTTCCAATACTCCACCTCTGGCTTAACCACGTTTATTCTTATGTCTGAGGTAAATGTAGTGGAAAGAAAAAGAGACATTTTGCCAATGTTTGTTTAACCTTCCTGACTGATATCCTGCACAGGGATTTGCATTATGTGCCAAAACTTGAGCACGACGTTTCAGGATCAGCTCTGAGTGTGGGTGGATCCTACCCCAAAAGAGATTTTTTTTCCTGACTTGAACTCCAATTTAATTACTGGAGAGTCTACTTCCTAGATTTTATGCACTTAGGACAAGGTTAAAATAAATGTTTTGAGGACTAAAAGCATTCCCAGGCAATCAGTTCAGCAACAGTGACATTTCTGGGACAACTTTGGAGCAGATTACATCAGAACAGTAATCAGCTCCCTCTTATCTCTGATAAAGTCAAGTATTTGATGTGAGGGAAAGATGAAGGAGAGTTCTGAGTGACAGCTTTCCATTATCACAAGCTGCTAAAACAGCTTGTAAAGTTGTCAAGCACGAGCTACCCAGTTGTGTTGGATTTGTCAAGCAGACATCATCAGACACCACCAGAGTCTGGTGAGAGATCTGGGACTGTCTGATTTACAGCTTGGGAGGATTTTCACCATCCAGAAACACTCTCGGCTCTTCTTCAGCCTCAAAATGAGCTGGCACAAGGAGTGGTGCCCTGTGCCATGGCAGTGAGTTGGTCTGGTCAGCAGCTGGTCCCCAAGGGAGGATGGAATGGGCCAGGTAAGAGCTGAGTTTGCTCCTGGAAAGAACCTGGAACCACCCAATGAAAACTCCCTTTAAAAATCTGACTCATCCTATGAATGACATTTTATTTAACTTGAGGTCCAGACAGCAGGAAAAAAACAAATTCCCATCCTCCTGTCACATCTGTGACGAATTAATGGTAGGTGGTAGATGCAGAATCCTCTCACTCACTCTGTGTCTTTCTGAGGTCAGCCCACAGGGCAGCAGCTTGATTTGGAAGCTCCTTTGAATCATCTCAAATAGTTGCCAGAACCCCATGGATGTGGGTGAGCTCTGCAGCTGCACAGAGGAGCTCCAGGGACTGAGATGCTCCAGCTCCATCATCCTCCACTGGTTGCCATCAGAGTCAGGAAAAAAGCCTCCCCTGGATTTCTTTTTTGGGTTCACAATAGATGGTTTTCTACACTGGAGAAAGAAGATGGGAAAGTGGGAACCTATCCTGATAAACAATTCTGGCATGACTGATTGCTTTAAAAGCTGTGCACAATTTTCCTCCCCAGGTAGCTCCCACGAGGTTCATTAGTGCAATATTTTTTGTGAATCTTGGTTCAGGGAGGAAGTTTGGAAGAACCAGTCACTAATGACTGTTCACAGCTTCTTGAAAAACTTGAAGTGAATAGGTTTCAACCAAAGATTACTTCTTTTTCCTTTTTTTTTTTGAGCCATGATGTTTCCCTGAGTTGGAAACCAATATTTGAAAATTGCCAATGGTGATGAGAAAACTTGGAGATAGTTTGTCATAGATATCTCATGGAAACTGGAAAAAAAACCAAAACCTAACCCAAACCAAAAGCCAAGAAAACCACTTCAGGATATCTATGCTAAAGCATTTCCCTGGGAGGAGTCCATGGCCTGAATGAAGTGATATTTGCCATGATTCCAGGAGTGATAAATAAGGAAAGCCCAGTGTAGCATGATGCTACATCTCCCTGAGAGCATCTGAGAAAAGCAGGCTAAAAATAACTGGTATGCAGATAAATACAGAGCTAAGAAGAACCAGAGGTTGTTACTGAGCCACTGGAGCTGTTGGTTGGAACCATGGAAATCATAGAATCATAGAATCATAGAATTGGCTGGGTTGGAAGGGACCTCAGAGATCATCGAGTCCAACCCTTGAACCACCGTTGCGGTTGCTAGACCATGGCACTGAGTGCCACATCCAGTCTTTTTTTAAATATCTCCAGGGACGGAGAATCCACTACTTCCCTGGGCAGCCCATTCCAATGACGGATCACTCTTTCCGTAAAGAAATTCTTTCTAATATCTAACCTAAACTTCCCCTGGCACAACTTAAGTCCATGCCCTCTTGTCTTGTTGAAAGTCGTTTGGTAAAAGAGCCCAACCCCCACCTGGCTACACCCTCCTTTCAGGTAGTTGTAGAGAGCGATGAGGTCTCCCCTGAGCCGCCTCTTCTTTAGGCTGAACAACCCCAGTTCTCTCAGCCTCTCCTCGTAGGGTCTATGCTCGAGTCCCTTCACCAGCCTGGTTGCCCTCCTTTGGACCTGCTCCAGGACCTCGATATCCCTCCTGAACTGGGGGGCCCAGAACTGGACACAGTACTCAAGGTGTGGCCTCACGAGGGCTGAGTACAGGGGCAGAATCACTTCCTTGGACCTGCTGGCAATGCTGTTCCGGATACAGGCCAGGATGCCACTGGCTTTCTTGGCCACCTGGGCACACTGCTGGCTCATGTTCAGCTTCTTGTCGATCCAGACTCCCAGGTCCTTTTCTGCCTGGCTGCTCTCCAGCCACTCTGTCCCCAGCCTGTAGCGCTGCATGGGGTTGTTGTGGCCAAAGTGCAGGACCCGGCACTTGGCCGTGTTAAACCTCATCCCGTTGGAATCAGCCCAACTCTCCAGTCTGTCCAGGTCCCTCTGCAGAGCCCTCCTGCCTTCGAGTTGATCAACACTCCCCCCAGCTTAGTGTCGTCTGCGAATTTGCTGATGATGGACTCAATCCCCTCATCTAAATCATCAATGAAGATATTGAACAGCACTGGGCCCAACACTGATCCCTGGGGGACACCACTAGTGACCGGCCGCCAACTGGATGCAGCCCTGTTCACCACCACTCTCTGGGCCCGGCCCTCCAGCCAGTTCCTAACCCAGCACAGGGTGCTCCTGTCCAAGCTGCGGGCTGACAGTTTTTTCAGGAGGATGCTGTGGGATGAAGTTGATGGGGAAGTTGAGGGGATCTTTTAGCACCAGGCTCTTTCAGCCCGAGTTCTGACATGGCCAAGTGTTTTTAGAAGGTTTTTGGTACCACGTCAGAAGTCAGGGACCTTCAGTGTGCCTGGAATGGGAGTGACAGGAGCCAGACCTGAGCCTCTCCTTAGGGGGCTGAGTTATCAGGTGTGCATCCAAGGATTCACCTTGGTTTTTGGGGAATGTTGGTGGACACCACCAGCCTGGTGGAAGTGAGGGCCATAAGGATGGCTGTGGTGCTGGGCAGCCCCAGACCCAGGGTAAAAGGCAAAGCTTTAATCCTAGTGCACAGCTCTGGGCTAAACCCATTTCTATGATGGGTTGCAGGAATTTCAGAGGCCTAAAAATCATAGAATCATCTGATGGTTTGGGTTGGAAGGGACCTTAAAGATCATACAGCTTGAAGACAGTGCCATGGGCAAGGACACCTTCCACTAGACCAGGTTGCTGGTCCATCCATCCTGGCCTTCAATACTTCTAGGGTTTCTCTGGGCAACCTGGGCTGGCTTGATATATTTATATTTATATTTATATTTATATTTATATTTATATTTATATTTATATTTATATTTATATTTATATTTATATTTATAAAGCACCTATCACCGTATTGATAAACATTCTTTGGAACCACTCTGACAGTCTCACCACTCTCAGAGCAAACAATTTCTTCCTAATATCTCATCTAAATCTCCTCTCTTCAAAGAAACCATCAAAATCTATCAGCTTGCCAAGATCCTACCATAGAGAGCAGGGATGGGGAGTTGGTCACATAAAGTGTTATGAACTAAAATCAGCAATTCTCTAGAAAATCTTCTATAAGAAATAGTCCTCTGGGTGTTACAGAGGTGAGGAAAACCCCATTACTTCCACCATTTCCAAGGCTTTTCTGGTTGGTTACTAAAACTGCAAGACTTTTTAACCAGGTTGCCATGATTTATGTTCACATCTCCAAATGATGAAGACAAAGAATTAGCTGAAAGGTTTCAGCTGAAAGCCTTGAGTCCTCCAGAGCCCAAAAGGTCCTGGAAAGAGCACCAGAGAGCTTTAAACGTTGGGAAGGCCATGAGGGAATATTGAAAATATTCATTTTCCTCCATAAATAATTACTAGGCTCAGAATTAAAGTCAAAGGAAGCAGTTGTCAGGCTGGAGGGGTTTGAATAGGGTGTGAAACTGTGACAGCAGGTGATGTTATTTAATTGCAGAGCTGTAACAATAACCAATATTTCAGCAGCCTTAAAAGGAAAATCTCAGCTCAGTAACCTTTAAGATTTGTTATTCTTTGTCTTATCATTGAGTTGTAAAATTGTCTGGGTGGTTATTTCTACCAGGTTTAAATTTCCAATCTATTTAAGTAATTTTAGCCATCTATTATTTCTAGGCCATCGAGGAAAGGTTAAAATGAAAATTACACAGAAGGGAATAAGTTCTGTTCCAAGTTAAGGTTGAAAACATCTCAGCAGTAGAAAGCAGTAAAGTTTCAGAGGCAGAAGCACTTACTGAGCAAGATGAAATGACTGATAACGATTGATTAAAGCAGCTGGAGTGAGATAATGTGGAAGGACTGGGTGTCTTTTTTCCCCACCTCCCCATAATATGATGGAGGATTTGCAATGCATGATTTAGGCAGCTTCTACTTGCCTACTGCTCTGTCAGTGTTGAGCCAAGCTCAGCATCATTTATCTTGACTTATGTGCTGACTGATCAGCTTATGCTCATCTCTGAACTGAGATTTTGGGGATACTCATGGTTTCTGTGTCTTCTCCTGCTCCATACCCCATGCTCATCCTCTCTGCAGGACTTTGGAGGGAGCAGAGTACATCCTAGGAGTCTTAGTAACCAGGAGGGTTGGACCAGATGATCCTTGAGGTCCCTCCCAGCCTGATATTCTATGATTCTATGAGTCAGATCCATCCCAGGCAACAAAAAAACATTTGTACCTGTTGGTACAAAACAAAGCCTTGGGAAAAAGCCCTCATCCCTTAATGCTATAGCTCTGTTTATTTTTAGTGCAATAGCAGGAGCTGACTTTATTTTTAGAGTGCTTTTGGGAAATTTAGTAGGTGTTATAAAGGGCACTTTCAAACCCTCTCTAATTGTCTGATCTCTTCAAACCAACACATACTCTGGGAACTTTAAAAATGGAGACTATCAACTGGGTAGAGCCCTGACTGGGAATCACATCCCTCTTATATTTCCCTCTTCCCTCCCTTGTGAGTCCTGACACAATAAACAATACACCCTGGGGGTTTTTTAGGGGGTGAATATGCCAAAGCTCCCTAAAAGGGGGGTTTTGTTCATTGCCCCCTGTCTGCTCAGGGCTCCTTTGGAGCTGCCACATGTCCAGAGCAAATTGCAGAGCACTGAGGGCTCCTCTCTAATTAGCCACAGCACAACCAATGCTTGGCAAACAAATAATTCAGTCATTTAATGTATTTTCACATAGTAAAATTGTGTAGTGGCTGGCAGGGATGAATGGCACCTTCAGTGCAAGGAACAACCAGGCTGGAGGTGAGGCTCAAGGAGGTGGAACCAGGAGAGGTTTTATAGTAGGGCACAGGCTCTGAATGCTGAGAGTCCCATAGGAGGCAGAGGGAAGAGGAAAAGGGTTAAATTTGAATGAATCTGAGAGCCCTGTGCACCCAGAGGAATTGCATATTTTTATATATATATATTTTCAGAATAAAAGGCACCATCTGGGGCACATCCTCCTTTTTCTGCATCTCTGCTGGGTGAAGCCTGTTGTGTGTGCACACAGGGGGCATCTCCAGCTGATGAACTTCTGGGGTTGTTTCACATCCTAGTGCAGAGGGGAAATAATTCCAGGGCCAGTCCTGAAGGTTTGCTGCTCACCTGCATTGCAATCTTTTCTCTAAAAAAGAAAGTGGTTGCTCCACAACACCCCAAGGCAGAAGTCTTGATGGATTCCTGGCAGAGAAGCTCAGGTGGTAACTCATCCAACAGCTTGGGAAGGCCTCTGTACTTCTCTTCCAGATAATTGAAATTTAATTTATTTAAATTTAATGGAAAACCATATGGAGAGGAACAGAAAGCTAATTTAAAGCAGTGCTCAAAGCAATCAATATGTTAACAGATTCTCCCAACTTTTCACACTCGGTTGCTGAAAAAAGTGTTTAAAATGTATGGGTTTTTTTAGCTGGTATTATGAAAACACAGGATTTCTGGCAGGTTGTACTCAAAACTCAAGAGCCAAAATAAGCCTCTGTGATGAAAATGTACTTTAAAAGCACAAATTGTTTTATTAGAAGTGAAAATGACAACTACACTGTCTTTCATCAAACATTGCAAGTTGTTTAAGTCTTCTAAGAAGAAATGTATAAATCCTAGAGGTTTCAGCTCACTGACCTTCCTACAGCCCCAAATAAAAGCAACAAAATAGTTGTGAGTGGCATTAACAGATTGAAACTGGCAGCAGGAACTGGAGTAAACACAGATCAGAGCAGGAGAAAGGAAAATTAACAACTGCACACATGAAAAATGAGAACAAACTTGTGTCAGCTTTCATATTTTCCTTATTCCTTTGGTGCACCTCAGTGTCCATTCCTCCCAATCTGAATTTTGAAACCAGATTTGTGACAGATTTTCAATGACAGCATCCACAGGACCAGGATTTTAATCTTCAAAATTAACCTTCCAACACTGACCCTCTTCTGTCCCATGTTCAAATCACACAGAATCACAGAATCCTAGGGGTTGGAAGGGACCTCGAAAGATCATCTAGTCCAACCCCCCCTGCCAGAGCAGGGCCACCTAGAGCACTTCGCATAGGAACGTGTCCAGGCGGGTTTTGAATGTCTCCAGTGAAGGAGACTCCACGACCCCCCTGGGCAGCCTGTTCCAGGGCTCTGTCACCCTTACAGGAAAAAAATTCTTTTGAATATTCAACTTGAACCTCCTGTGCTCCAATTTACACCCATGACCCCTTGTCCTATCACTGGTCACCACTGAGAAAAGCCTAACTCCATCTCCCTGACACTCACCCCTTACATATTTGAAAACATTGATGAGGTCACCCCTCAGTCTCCTTTTCTCCAGACTAAAGAGACCCAGCTCCCTCAGCCTTTCCTCATAAGGGAGATGTTCCACTCCCTTAATCATCTTAGTAGCTCTGCGCTGGACTCTTTCAAGCACTTCCCTGTCCTTGAACTGAGGGGCCCAGAACTGGACACAATACTCCAGGTGCGGCCTCACCAATGCAGAATAGAGGGGGAGGAGAACCTCTCTTGACCTACTAACCACCCCCTTTCTAATGCACCCCAGGATGCCATTGGCCTTCTTGGCCACAAGGGCACATTGCTGGCTCATGGTCATCTCCTTGTCAACCAGGACCCCCAGGTCTCTTTCACCTACACTTACCCTGTTTTGCTCACAGTGAGGCAGGATTTTAATTTCTTTAGATGTTAAATAAGCAAACTGTAGGCTGTTTATCTCAGACAATAATGAATGTTCTGATATTTTATCTTATAGAAATATATTGGTTTCAGGATGTCAGTGAGCTGTGAGCTTTGTATCTGACGTTTGTAACCTATGTTATGGTTTCAGATTTCAGTATCTTTTTCTTTTTTTTTCTTTTGATAGCATTTCTTCTCATTCTTTTTATCTTTCTCCCACTGGATTTGTTCTTCTTGAGATAGCCTTGACTATAGAGCAGCAGATAATTAAAATTCTAAGGTCCTCCAAACGCTGCTCATTTCTTGCAAGATCAAGGGGAAAGTCCTGGATGCCAAATGAAAATTAAAGATGCTGTTAAATAACATTAATCAGAAAATTGATGTAATTAAAGCATTTGTCTTTCAGTAGCTAGTCTGCTAGTGGAATGTAGAAGAGCTGGAAGTTACTGTGAACTTCTTAAGGCTCCACAAAAAAAATTAATTATGACCAACACAAAAAACTCAAGGCCACTGAAATGCCAACATACCAAAGGAACAGAACAAGGCCAAGAGAAGTGTCCCAGGGTGCTCACAAGAACCAAGAAGCTGGGGTATGAGGTGCCCATTTGGGATTTGGCCTGGAGCTGACATCTGATGGTTGGGTAGCTTTGATCATCTGATTTGGGAGAAGGCAAGGAAAACCTCTCCAAATCAACAAGTCCTTGTGGTCTTTTTAACAACCAGTGGGCAGAAGAACAGAATTAATGAGCAGCCTAAATATGGTTCATCCAAAAATTCATCAACAACTACCCAGCCCCTTGTGGGGAAAGCCATCACTTTCAAAGCCTTTCATTTCAGACTTGAGGATTCCTTCTTTTCTCTCACCAAATCCCACCCAGAAAGCTGCCCAGGTCCATCTTAAAAAGTTAGGGTTTCTTCTTTCACCACTGTGCTTGAGGGAGGGGTTGTAAAACTCAGCATGGTGATTAGAGACCTTCTAATTCCACACTTAAATGTGTTCAGGACCTATAAATACATACATATATATTTATATATATGTGTATATATATATACATTTCATCTTGGACTAGCCTTCTACCCAGATAATTCTCCTGATTATCCCCTGATTATTTTAATGGGGAACTATAATTTCTTTCCTGGTCTTTAATCTCCTGGGTTTCTCTCTGATGCCTCAGCAGCCACTGCCTTTGGTTGTAGGGCATGAGCCACTCTGCTGATCTTGGTTTAGGCTGTTTCTAAAGTGACAAAAATGGTGATGGCCAAAAGAAATGAATGTCAATAAGTGGCTGAAATTATGACATGGAGAGCTACAGAAAGGGATGGGCAATGAGATGACTGTAAACAACTCAGGATTTCAGGGGTTTGCTCATAGGCTAAACTGGTATTTGTATTTTTATACATTGAGGTAGTTTCTTTAACTGATCTGGGGCATTCTATGAAAAATCTTTACCCAAACATTGAGTGTTATGGTTTCAAACTGAAGGAGGGGAGATTTAGATGAGATATTAGGAAGAAATTCTTTGGTGTGAGGGTGCCCAGGTTTCCCAGAGAAGCTGTGGCTGCCCCATCCCTGGCAGTGTCTCAGCCCAGGTTGGATGGGGCTTGGAGCACCCTGGGCTGGTGGTGGGAGGAGGTTTGGAACTGGATGAGCTTTAAGGTCCCTTCCAAACCCAAACCAGTCTGGAATTTTATGATTCATTGTAAGGAAAATCCCAAACCTCCCACCCAGAGTATCTGGAGACTCCTGTAATCACAGAGCTTAAATGAAAATGCCAAACATAGTGATGCTAAGCCACACAGAAGATGGAATCTCCTCTTCCCAAAATCACACTCAGAGCTGTGGTCATCTCTCCAGGCAGATGCTCACAGGCACGACTAGCAGGAGAGCCATGTGTGTTGTATGTCTCATTGTAGCTCGGATGTGAGCCCTTGGGAAGGATATTTTGGGCCTGAAATGATGGGTTGTGCAGACCAGAGGATGGGTGTCGAGGTTGGGGGATGTGCTGGAGAGGGGTAAGGGACAAAGGAGCTTTGATTCCCTCTCTCAGGCTGTGTGCACAGCACCTGGGGCTGCACATCTTGATGTGTGAAACTGTAGCAAAACAATCTGACCTTGCCTTAGTGGCTCCAGAGGGGCCCCTAGAATACTGTGAGTTTAGTAAAAACTCTGAAGTCCTTCCTGAGTCACTGGGAAGGCATGAATGACATCATTTAATGCTGCTAGCAACTTCCTGAAGCTGCACAGGGGATTAAAAGAAGTTTATGCCCATGTGGACAAGTGTCATCTACCACACATGTAAATCCAACCCATAAACTGGAGGTAGCATCATGCCCTGACACTCCAGGTCACACCAGGGCCGTGTCCTTTCCTTATGCTTATGTCTGCATTCCAAACAAGTGCTTCTGACTCAGGCTCTTTAATGCCTTAAAGAGTGATGGTGAATGTTAATAAAATAGGGAAGACAGAATAGTTTCTCCCAGCAGCCTGCCTGTCGTGGTGTCTGAGTGCATTTACATAATTAAAATAAAGAATGCAGCCCAAGAAGCAGCTCTAATGGATGACTCCCCTCACCCTTTACAACCAAGCACCATCTGTCACTTCCAAAAACTAACTAAATAATAAAAAGCTGGCTTTTCACCTAACTTCATTCCTTATTAGACTTTATTCTTTTCTATTTCCATGGCAGAAAGGCTTTTTCTGATTCCCAGGATACAATTTGGGTTCTATAAATCAAGTACTGCAGAAACCTGTCAGATTTGAGTAGAATAATGAGTGCTGCTGGCATGTGTCTCTGCCCAAGAAATGCTTTCATCTCTGGAAAATCTTGCTGAAGTTGGGAAACCCTTGGCATGACCAACCTTCCATCCACCACACTGTTCAGATTCTCTGCAGGGAGCAAATCCTTCAGGATTTCCTTCCCATCTTTTGAGCCTTCGTTCTCACCTGGTCCTCACTTTGTGGCTTCGCTCCTGTTTGAAAACAAACCTGGCTGGGGTCTTCCCCTGGATTTTTCCAAGCTGTATGGAAAAAACTGGGTGTTTCTCTGTGATTCATTTTGGTTGTTTTCCTTTTTTTCCCTTCCTCAGTGTGGGTGTAGGTGTCAGGCACTACCTGGCAGAGAGGATGGAGGAGAAGTTGGGCTGGGAGTCTGAAGCTGGAGCACCTGGTAGCAGAACAGTCTCTGTGTCTGGGGTTTGCCCTTCAGAAACTCTGCTCCTCTGGGGGCAAGAGGGAGAAAATAAAAAACCCCAAAAGCTTGGTCTTGCTGAGCCTGGCATATTTTCCATCCATTCTCTTTGGATTTTCAAGGGAGATTGTTGCCAAGCAGAGCATTTGTCCCCAAAGCAGAGAGCCAAAGTGAAGCAATGCTCCCCTAACAAAGATGACAGAGTGGTGGTTTCATTAGCAGAAGAAATTGCTCTTCCATCATGCTCCCCCCAATTTAATAACCTTGTTTCTACCTCCTCTTGTGTTTTCCTTTCTACCCAGAGCTCCTCTAACCTCAGTGTCACAGGCTCTGGACCTACTTCTTGTCCCAGAGCTCCTTTCCCTCATGTTATGGACTTGCAGGGAATCACCAAGACTGAGATCTTTCTTGGGAGATCCATTCCTGCCACACCACAGATCTGGACTTGGGTGAGCAGGGAATCAGACCTGGGCTTTCCAAGTCCCCTCCATCACCACCATGCAGCAGACCAGGAACACTCCATCCAACATGGGACAGAGCTTTCCAGCAGATGTTTTCTGCATCCCAGAACCCTGGTTGACATCCCAGGGTTAACATCTATCCCTTGGTTGGGTTGACAGGCAGAGTCTCTCCACAAGTGCAGCTTTTCCATCATCCAAGCCCTCCCTGGTTTCTGGACAAAGTTCTTGTAATTCACAGCAAGAAATTCTTGTGGTGGTGTCTGGAATTCCCAGCACACGTGGACTGCTCTCTGCCTACATATTTTTACTGTTTCTATTTCAGTGTGATTTAAGGCTATGGGGAAAAGAGCTACAAAGGAGGAGAAAAGTAAAAAAAAACCCCAACCACCAAACCCTAAACTCTCCAAGACTGCTGAGGCTGGGCAGCTGATTTCATCCTTAGCAATCACAATCTGCACTGAAATAATTAGACTCCAAAGTCAAAAGAAAAGAGCCAGATGTTTCCACACCTGTTCAGCAAAGATTCTGCCTTTGATTGGGACAATTTAGCATATGAAATAAAACTCTCTAGTTGGAACTGGAGTTTAATTTTTAAGCAAAAAAAAAAAAAAAAATCTGCATAAGAGGAAGTGCTCTCTGGAAGGCACAAGTAGCTTGTGAAAACTAAGAAGATTAAGGTACAGTCAAAAGGGAAAAATTGATGAGTTTGTAGAGTTTATGTCCTGGCTACAACAGAAAAGCCATTGGAGTGTGTGATAAAGTATTACTGCATATAAAAATTGAAAAAAACCTTTTATCTGTTGCTCTAATAACAAGAATTTTGAGAAACAAAAGGAGTGAACAGACCATCCCTGCTCACCATAAGCTTTGGAAGTCAAACATATGGAACACTCATCATACTTGCAGGTTTCCAGCTGGGTTTTGAGAGTTTTTTACTTAATTTCAATACTGGACTAGAATGAAGTCATCAATGACACCATGAGGAACCTCAGCCTGAGACCTGGTGCCATTTCATTTTTTTGTGTGTGGACTTCAGTTCTCAGGAATCAACAGAGGAGACTGCAGGAGGATTAAGAAAGAAAGAAAAATGGTTTTGAGCAAAGAAACTTAATTAAGATTCTGGACTATTGGAAAATCCCAATGCCACAGGATATGAAAGGTCAGGTAACTAAGAAACAGTCAAATTAAATTTGCTTTCCCCTTTAGCTTTCCAAGAAACCCTCTATAGCCACAGAACATTTCAGACCCAGGGGAAAACTCCATGGAAATATTAGGTGTTTTTTAGAGAAAAAGTTCATTTAAGTGCTGTCTCAACAGCATTAGAGATTGCTCTAAGCTACAGAGACATCTTTGAGCTGCCAGAGTGGAAATTAGGAGAAAACCATCAGACACAGCAATGATCTGATTATCCATCCTTATGTGGGCACAGGACAAACCCAAATACTTGCTCGGGGTCCAGTCTCTGGCTGACCTTTTGTAGGACAGGGCTGTGTTCCAGTCACTTCTCAGACTTAATGGGAAACCTGTGGTCAGGAATAAAATCTCTCTGGGCTGGTCAGGAAGAGGAATGACTGCAAGTCTGCCAAAAGAAAAGAGGTGATCATGGTCAGGTATCTTTATTATATTCACTGACTGGTTACAGGGAGAGCCAGGTCGGTGCTGCCCAGTGGTAACTGGGATCAGATCTCTCCTTCTGGTCATCCAGACACCTGGTCTGGTGGAAGGTGTCCCTGCCCATGCAAGGGGCTTGGATTTGGTGATCTTTAGAATCATAGAATCATAGAATTAGCCGGGTTGGAAGGGACCTCAGAGATCATCAAGTCCAACCCTTGATCCACCGGAGCAGTTGCTAGACCATGGCACTGAGTGCCACATCCAGTCGTTTTTTAAATGTCTCCAGGGACGGAGAATCTACCACCTCACCGGGCAGTCCATTCCATAGCCTAATCACCCTCTCCAGAAAGAAATTCTTTCTAATATCTAACCTAAACCTCCCCTGGCACAACTTAAGACTGTGTCCTCTTGTCTTGTTGAAGGTCGTCTGTGAAAAGAGTCCAGTTCCCACCTCGCTACAGCCTCCTTTCAGGGAGTTGTAGACAGCAATGAGGTCTCCCCTGAGCCTCCTCTTCTTCAGGCTGAACAGCCCCAGCTCTCTCAGCCTCTCCTCATAGGGCCTGTGCTCGAGTCCCTTCACCAGCCTGGTTGCCCTCCTTTGGACCTGTTCCAGGACCTCTACATCCTTCTTAAACTGAGGGGCCCAGAACTGGACACAGTACTCGAGGTGTGGCCTCACCAGCGCTGAGTACAGGGGCAGAATCCCTTCCCTGGACCTGCTGGCCACACTGTTCCTGATCCAGCCCAGGATGCCATTGGCCTTCTTGGCCACCTGGGCACACTGCTGGCTCATGTTCAGCTTCTTGTCAATGCAGACTCCCAGGTCCCTTTCTGCCTGGCTGCTCTCCAGCCACTCTGTGCCCAGCCTGGAGCTCCCCGTGGGGTTGTTGTGGCCAAAGTGCAGGACCCGGCACTTGGCCTTGTTGAACCTCATCCCATTGGAATCAGCCCAGCTCTCTAGTCTGTCCAGGTCCCTCTGCAGAGCCCTCCTGCCTTCGAGTTGGTCCACAAGGTATCTTCCAGCCTGAACCATCCTATGATTCTATCTCCATGTCTGTGTGATTTATCCATCACCTTCCAGCTGGAATCCTTGCCTGGGGTGACATAGCCCAGTGGTTCACTGCAATATCACAGTACTGTGATATGATTGCCTCACATTTCTAATTCAGACACAATTCATACTGGTTTTTATTTTTTCTCTGATAAAAATACCTTGCTGAGCAGTGTCCACATATGGTTAAAGTTACCTAGAAGGATTTTTGTAATAAACTGTTGCACAACAACATAAAAAATCTCTTGCAGCTGCAATTACCCTCTCTAGATCAGTGTCCTCAAGCGATTCATCCCAAGCAGTTCTTGTTCTTCAGGTTCCCTTGCTGTAAAGCATCCAAAACTAAATCTCTGTGAACATGTCAGCAAAGTCCACCTGAGGATCAACTCATTTCCTAAGCAAAACACCCCCAAATTTAAATTTCACTGCTCCTGTGCATGCCATGGTGTAAAAGTTTGACCTATTGTGTATATTTGCAGCATCAAGGTGACACCAACCATGATGGGCAAAGGGGCAGTACCTCCTCTGAAATATCTTGAATTTGCTAATATTCATAGAATCATAGAATTGGCTGGGTTGGAAGGGACCTCAGAGATCATCAAGTCCAACCCTTGATCCACTCCCGCTGCAGTTCCCAGCCCATGGCACTCAGTGCCACATCCAGGCTCTTTTGAAATATCTCCAGACACGGAGAATCCACTACTTCCCTGGGCAGCCCATTCCAATGCCTGATCACCCTCTCCAGAAAGAAATTCTTTCTCAGCTCCAACCTAAACCTCCCCTGGCACAACTTGAGACCCTGCCCTCTTGTCTTGCTGAGAGTTGCCTGGGAAAAGAGACCAACCCCCCCCTGGCTCCAACCTCCTTTCAGGGAGTTGGAGAGAGTGATGAGGTCTCCCCTGAGCCTCCTCTTCTCCAGCCTCAACACCCCCAGCTCCCTCAGCCTCTCCTCATAGGATCTGTGCTCGAGTCCCTTCCCCAGCCCAGTTGCCTCCTTTGGACCTGCTCCAGCACCTCAATCTCCTTCCTGAGCTGAGGGGCCCAGAACTGGACACAGGACTCAAGCTGTGGCCTCACCAGAGCTGAGCACAGGGGCAGAATCCCTTCCCTGGACCTGCTGGCCACGCTGTTCCTGATCCAGGCCAGGATGGCATTGGCCTTCTTGGCCACCTGGGCACACTGCTGGCTCCTGTTCAGCTTCCTGGCAATCCAGACTCCCAGGTCCCTTTCTGCCACTCTGTGCCCAGCCTGGAGCTCCCCATGGGGTTGTTGTGGCCAAAGTGCAGGACCCGGCACTTGGAATGTTGAACCTCATCCCGTTGGAATCATCCCAACTCTCCAGTCTGTCCAGGTCCCTCTGCAGAGCCCTCCTGCCTTCCAGCTTATTTTGTCTAATTCTGAAAAGCTCAGATCTCCATCAAACCTGAGCCTTGCTCCTGCTCCAGCATAACCTCTGGAGAACTTCAGCTCCCAGGTCAAAGAGAGCTGAGGAAGTCTGAGGGATGCTAATTTTTTCTTCACAGAGAGTTGAATGAAATCATGCAAAAAGCACCAAACTGCTTTTCAATACTAGTGAATAAGCCTTTCAAAATGTGATTCATGGGACCAAAACCATCTGCAGTTTATGTTCTCTTTAGATCCTTGAAAAAACCTCAGCATTTTATCACGCTGAATGAAGCTACATTGTCTGCTGCTGTGTGTGCATTTCTCTGCTCTTCCAACACAAGTTTCCCTTCTGGGTTTCTCAGATATTGAAGTCAATAATGAATTTTGCCAGAGTCTGACAAATGGGACTTGTTGTGTTACTGAGATTTCTCTCTTGTTCTTCAAACTGATAACTCCTCACCCTGTTTGCTTTAAGCTCATAACTTCCCTGGGAGGTAGGAGGCTGTTATCTTCATTTTTCAAGGATTCCTGAGTTTCAGAGCATTAACTTATCTAAGGCCACAGAGGGTGACAGAAGGAGGCACAGAAGAAGATCCAGACCATCTGAAGCCCAGATCTGTGTTGAAACTGTGATATTTCTTTTCTAGGAGTAGGAGCTGGACTCAGAACTGTAGAATAACCAATTCAATTAAAAGCTAATTGACAAAGAAAAATATTTTCAGAAAAGCCTTGTGTTTAATGAATTAATAAAAAGAAAAGCATCTTTTAAAATAGCTTCAGCCTCCAGTTATAGGAGGAGAGGAAGAAGACAAATTAACTTCTTTGTCAAAATTCTGTTTTCCATTAGTTTGAACCAGAACAGATTTCAGATCCTGCAGGAGTAGAGCAAGACATTAGGCATATCTTTTTTACACATCTCTTATTATATTCTTTTAAACTACTTGCTAAGTCTTGTCTTCATAACCATCTGCTTCCAAACAGAATCCACACAGAATGCAGCTACAGTTATTTAGACAAATGGATGTGCTTTCCAGCTCTCACTGGTCTTACAGACAGAAAATAATTGGATGAAAATGCCTCCCAATTTAATTAGAATGAAAATATAGTCTATTTATATTCTGTTATTTGGAAGAACACACTGAAATGTGGCTCACTGTCAGACACAGCTGAGTGTCATTTCTGCTTATCCAAAGCTTTTGGTGAAATATAGTATGTTTTAATCTCTTTTTAATAGGGTTGTGTAGAAATAATTCTCAGGAAGATCATATCCAAAAGTCCAGGGGTGATTTTAATCCTTCATGTAGATGTGCTGAGGCTTTGGTGGGTCTGGAGAAATCAAACAGAATGGGTCAGACTCCAAGAAAACACTGTGAGAAAAAAACCACATTTTATTGAACTTCAAACATCTAAAATTTATTTATCTGTATGTGAGTGAGTTTCCTCCATGGAGTCCAGAGAGATAAAATTCCCTGTGGATGTTTCTGCTGTCCTCTTCTCCCTGTTGAATGTAGAAGTCTGAATCTGAGGTCTTGGATAGATGCTCATCACCTGGCTATGGACAGATCCTTCCCTTTTGCTAGGAGCAGAAGTGTAAACTTGATGGCAGCTCCTTTCTCCTGAGCATCAGAAAAGGGGAAGCTGGCACCAGGACTGCCTGGCCCAGTTCTCACTCTCCCAACCTTCATTCCCATGGGATAATCACCTGGCTTTAGCAGGTGGCCTGGATGTGGCCACATTCATTCACTCACTAAGGATTCCCTAAAGACAAAATCTGGCCCATCAGGGCATGGTGTGTGTCACAGATGTGAGGAACATTTGGCATCCTCCTCACCCCTTGTGCCTTTCTCTGTGCAGATGCAAAGTGCTAAGGGAAGGTCTGGCAGAGGTTTCCCACGTCCCATCTTGGATTTGTGGAACCATTTTGCTTGGAAAGGACCTTTCAGATCATCAAGTCCAACTGTGAATTTTTACTTTGGACTGTCAATGGTGGGAGCACAACACAGACTTTGGCTTGGGCTGCTCCTGGAGACACTGGAGGAGATCCATGAGTCAGTGGGAGCTGTGTGACCTGGGAATTCCCACGGGTGACAGCTGTGACATCAATAAGCCAGCTGGCCATGGGCTGCTTTTCTGTGGGCTGAAAAAGAGGGGCTGGCTTGGGCAATCAGTGTCCTTGATGCTGAGAATGAGGCCATGCCACAGGAAGGCTCATCCAAAGAGGACTCATCCCAGGAGGATGATGCAGCCAGCCAGGGATCATCTGGTACTGAATGTTCTTATGGGGACACCCCAAAAATATCCCCAAACCAGTGCTCCTGCCCTGGAGGGAGCTGCTGGGGACAGTGAGGGTCTCATCTGTTTGGAAAAGCAGCATTGCCAACATTTTGTCCCTCTTCTCACACCCAAGCAGGCAAAAAGGAAAGAAAAAGCCTCACAAAGTGTGAGTGGTCTTGCTCCTCTCTCCATCTCTCTTTTAGCCTTTTAACCTCTCTGGGCATTTCACTGTTTGCAAGCCCTGATTTCTTAATTTCTCTTTCTTCACTTAGCATCAAGCAGCTCTGATTTTTAAGCCTCTTTGTCTCCTCTTCTCCAGGATTTGACCTCTCCCTGCAAGACAACAGTTTGTTCATAAAATATTTGCTTCCTAAATGAGCCAGTTCCTTATTTAGGCAGCTGCTTGTCTCTTTCTGTCTGTTTCCCAGGCTAAAAAAAAACCCCAAAAAACCCCCAAATCCCCCAAAGTTGCAGACTTCGTGTGATGGCAGAAAAGTTCAGAGTTCTGCTTTTTACTTTCAAGGCAATCAGTGCCTTCTCCAGCAAAGAGAGGAACTCCAGAGCCTCCCACCCATGTAGGATCAACCCAGTTCTACTGGATCACCCAGTTCATCCAGTAGATGTTTCCAGTGCTTTTTATTTGGGATGAAAATTGAATGCTTGTCTTGAGAAACTTTTATTCCTTCCTCACTAAAATGATCCCCAAGTGGGTCCCCAGCTTTGGGTCCTACATTATAAAGGCCCCTGACGTGAGTGCGAACACCTCAGCTGAGATGGGATGAGGCTTCAGGCAAGCAGGAAAGAGAACCCAAATCCAGTTAAAAATTATAATTTAAAAAACACAATAAAAAGTTCCTGGAAAACAACTCAGGGTTTTAGAATATACTTACTTTGATTCATTAATCTCTTTTTTTCAGGCTGAAAAAAAGCCCCCAGGTGAGAACTGTGCCTCAGACACCAAATAATTCCCGACTCTGCCTTACAGTGAAAGCCAAACTTCTTCAGTCTCCTCCTCAGCACCCTTTGCCCCAGAGGAAGATGCTTTAAGGTGTCCCCAGAAGACACTTTGGCGACCTCTGCCCCTGGGACCATCCCAGGTTGAGGGACAGTGGGACATTTCCAGGAGGAGGTGTCTCTTGCCCAGAAAGCCCAGGAGCCAGAAAGCACTTTTAATTTTAAATCATTGCCCTTTGCCTCAGCACTCTGCAGACCCCAAAAGCCTCTGTAAAAAAAGGTCCTTTGGGGCAGAAACAGAACAATTCCTACTCAAGAGATACTCCACAGCCTCCTCAGGCAGTAAGAGTGCTCTCAGCAAGCATCCAGGCTGGGAAGAGGGGAGACAGAAGGTGTAGAGCTCTGCAGTGATTTCTCATTCATTGGGTAGGTATGGCCAACCTGGGGGCTGTACCCTTCACTGTTAAAAATGGAGAATTAAGGATTCAGAGGGATGGGAACCATCAGGAAGCAAAGCTTGGCACAGTGCTACGAGACACTTTTGTAGGTTGAGTAGAGGAGGTGCCAGCAGTGAGATAATGAGGTGCACTTCTGCCTTTGTCTGCAAAGCCTGCTGCACTCTGCAGGGTTAAAAGCAACCTCCTGGGGGAAAAAAAAAGAACTCCTGCCTTCTATTAAGCTCTTTAAGAGGAGTACTGGCATTGTGCTTGTAGATTTATTAAGAATAAGTATTGTAGGAGACTGTTGGTCTTTAATTATAGGTAGGCTTGAGCACAGTGCACTTCACTGCAGCTTGGCCTGGCAGTGACCTTGGGAAGGGTGTTTGGGGAAGACACAAGATGCTTTCCTTCTGCCAGCTGAAACCAGTTGCAATGGCAATGATCTTCTTTAAAAGTGTTTCCTGGCTCCTGGGCTGGCACCTCCTCCAGGAAATGTCCCACTGTCCCTCAACCTGGGATGGTCCCAGGGGCAAAGGTCACCAAAAGTCTCTTCTGGGGACACCTTAAAGCATTTTCCAGTACCTGAGGGGGCTGCAAGGAAGCTGGGGAAGGATTTTTTACAAGGGCACGGGAGGATAGGAGAAGGGGGAAAGGTTCCAAGCTGGAAGAGGGGAGATTTAGCTGAGATATTAGGAAGAAATTATTTCCTGTGAGGGTGCTGAGACTGTCACCCAGGTTTCCCAGAGAAGCTGTGGCTGCCCCATCCCTGGCAGTGTCTCAGCCCAGGTTGGATGGGGCTTGGAGCATCCTGGGTTGGGGGGAGGTGTCCCTGACCATGGCAGGGGCTTGGGACTGGTTGATTTTTAAGGTCCATTCCAACCCAAACCAATTCCACAATTCTAAACTAGGGCTGAACTTCCCATCCCACTCCAAGTCCAGCCCCAGAGCTCTCTGAACCTACCCCAGCCCATTTTTCCCCCTAGGTTGGATGTGGTCGGTGTAGGTGGCAGAGAAGGCATCACCCTTTTATTCCTCCCTTCCCTTCTTGTACTTTTCTTCCTGGTGAACCAATCCAGCCCACAGAGACAAGGAGTGCACAGAGGGAGCAGGGGTAATTACATGGTGTGTGGCATTAATATTGTTTACTTGGTTCTACAAGGAAACTCCCACCACCAGTTTAGGTTCTCCCACCTTTCCCAGTGCAGAGTTCTTCAGGGCACAGTCTCTGCTCTGGCTATGCACGAGCCTGCAAAAACATTCAGAGTGGAATTAAAATGCATTAGCAAGAAAAACAACATCAGGATGCTTAGAAAGCTGGATAACTGAGAGGCAGGGGCAGTGGGAGAAGCAGCACCTCTTTCTCAAAAGTGATGTGACCCTTGTACCTCCAGCTACAACTCAGCATTCCCATGTCATGCCACTTGGTCATGAATTTTTACCTCTTACTAAAAGCTTAGCCTGGCAAAGAATATTTCCCTGAGAAAGAGAACCCAGTTGAATCCAATATTCTGTATAGTTTTGCAGCTTGTTTTCTGTGCTCAGGCCAGATTCCAGCTCAGGTGGTGGTAAAATAGGGGGGAGAGATGAAGAGAGCTGCTGTGATCTTTTCTTCCAGGCTGCTGCAGCCTCCTTGTTCACCAGGAGCACAAGAAAGGACAAGAACAAATTTTACTCTTCAATCTCTTTTCATTTTCTAACTGGAAACCAAAGGACTGAGCATGTAATGAGTCCATTAGGAGGATGAAGCACTTTTAAATTAAAATATTTGGAGACAGCAAATACCATACAAATGTCAAGGATGTATTACTCATATTAATTTTTTTTTTTCCCTTGGACAGCACTCTGAAATGATAACTTTCCCCTCTCCCAGTTTAGCTGTAGGACCCCCAGATCTGGCAGATAACCCTTGATTTTACAGAGAAATAGTCTCACAGCCAGGTACCTTTTTTAACCCTCCTGTTGATTTCTCTCTGAACTGAGCAGCTCTGAAGGGGAAGAATCTTTTTGGCTGTAAAACTGCCCAACTCCTGGTGGTTGTGATGCTGCAGAGCAACAGAGAGGAAAAACAGTTTGGTGGATTTCCTACAGATGGGCAAACTGAAGAGGAGGAGGTGGCTGGATGGGCAGAGATGAGTGCTTAAGGTACAGTTGTAAATATTTTGGTTTTATTTTTTTTCCAATGCAATAAGAACCCTATCCCAGGACTTGGTAGCCAGGGAAGAGGAGACAAAACCAGGATCTTGCTCATGGGGCAGCAGGTCTAGGCAGTCAGACTGACACAAAAGGATTTAATACACCAGAAATCATACCCCAGGTCTCCAGAATGATGGGAAGGGTAATGTTGGACCTCATAGCAATGGGGTCCTGCCAATCAAACCCATCAGAGAGTGACCCAGGCTGGGGGAAGCTGTCCCAGGGTGTCTCCTTCTTTTATGAGACAAAAGTAAACAGGAAAAGGGGGGCACGTGGTCAGACCACAGTAAATGGAAAGAAAAGGGAGAAAAGGTTAAAGGATGGTTAGCAAGTTTCAGTGTGAGTGTTTCCAGACTGCTGGAACTGGATGAAAGGGGTTGGTCTCCTCCAGGCTATTCCCAGTGTTTTGGGTTGAGAGCAGCATTATGTAAAATGTGCTTTCCTGCAACAATTTCCCTGGTTCACTGTTTCCTGACCTTCCAAACCAGAATAATTTAACTATTTCAATTAATTGGCCATGAGCAGGCTGGCTGATAACCTGTCCACACTTTGTCTTTGTCACCAAAGCTTTTTCATTAAAATGAAGTCATGAATCCAAGATCCACATCCAATGTTGAACATCCACAAATCATTTGTGTGAACACAGCTGCTTAGGGTTTTTTTGGAAGGTAAATCCACAAACTGAGTTTGGAAAAGAGTGCTAAAAGTCATATAAGCAGAGGAGCCACATCTTGCATTGGATTAAGTTGTCTCCAGGGCCAGAATGGACTCCTCAGTGTGAAAAATCTGTATTTTGTGTCACTTTGATGAGTAACCAGGGTTAATCTTTACTGGTCCACAGGCAATGGTGAGGGATAAGGATAAGTAATGAATCCACTGATGGGACACAGAAATTCTTAGATTAGGCAGAGGACTCAAATCTCATGCTGGTTTTTTTATTTATTTGTATCTACACAGAACTTGCCCTGGTCTGTTGTACACAGATGTGAACTTTTTAATTCATAGAAAGACATTCCCTACATTTTGCTTTAACAGGAGAAAAGTTCCCTGATTTAACCTGACAGTTTTAGATCTCCCATTTCCCTGATCTACAGCTGGCAGGAGGAAATGATTCATGTGAATCATGGAAGCAATTGTGGGATGGGGACCTGCTTTTCCTCTCTTGTTTCTGCAGAAAAAGGTAATTATGATGAAAAAAAGCAGTTAAAGGACAATAGCAAGGAAATATTCTCTCTTCTTGGCTTTTTGGAAAGCTTTTGGAATACTTTTGGAAATATTCTTTGGGATATCACAGCACTCCTGAGACAGGCTGGGTTTGCATGTGAAAGCAAAGAAATAATTGGGCCTTTTAACCACCAGATCTTGTCTTTTAAGATAAGGTTTTTTTTTTCTTTTAAGTTCAGAATTCCTGTGGTTTCCTGTTATAAACAGATATCCCTCTGTATCTGTGTCTCTTGGTCTCTCTGTTGTATTTCTGCCTACAAGGACTTGTAAATAACTCAAGAGTTTTACATCCAGTGTCAGGGTGAACCATAACCAGACTTTTCCCTCTATCTAGACAACCATAGAGATTTGTGATAAACCCCACCACATCATTATGGGTCTTTTCTGAGGAGGCTGATGCTGTAATGCCAGCAATGTAATGTAAATTTATTTAACAGAGGGTCTAAAAGCATTGGTTATAACACAACAACTTAACATTTCTTGTCAGGGAGTGCTCCCCACCATTTACCTTCCTTGGCACCAGAAGGCACGTTCAGAAACCTTCAGTATTTTAGGGTCAAAAATTATTTGCAGTTGTTTCTAAGAGTAATGACCCATTTGTAGGTATCTGCTGTAAAGAAACATCTTTTTTTAAAGTATGGAGAATGGTTCAAGTCAGACTTTCAGTGCAGACTCAGCAGTTTAAAAGATTTTCAGACTTTTTTTGGGAACTTTCTCCTTAGTCTGCTTATAGAATCATAGAATCATAGAATTAGCTGGGTTGGAAGGGACCTCAGAGATCATCAAGTCCAACCCTTGACCCACTGGAGCAGTTGCTAGACCATGGCACTGAGTGCCACATCCAGGCTCTTTTGAAATATCTCCAGACACGGAGAATCCACTACTTCCCTGGGCAGCCCATTCCAATGGCTGATCACCCTCTCCAGAAAGAAATTCTTTCCAATCTCCAACCTAAACCTCCCCTGGCACAACTTGAGACCCTGCCCTCTTGTCTTGCTGAGAGTTGCCTGGGAAAAGAGCCCAACCCCCCCCTGGCTCCAACCTCCTTTCAGGGAGTTGGAGAGAGTGATGAGGTCTCCCCTGAGCCTCCTCTTCTCCAGCCTCAACACCCCCCAGCTCCCTCAGCCTCTCCTCATAGGATCTGTGCTCGAGTCCCTTCACCAGCCTGGTTGTCCTCCTTTGGACCTGTTCCAGGACCTCTACATCCTTCTTAAACTGAGGGGCCCAGAACTGGACACAGGACTCGAGGTGTGGCCTCACCAGGGCTGAGCACAGGGGCAGAATCACCTCCCTGGACCTGCTGGTGACGCTGTTTCTGATACAGGCCAGGATGCCATTGGCCTTCTTGGCCACCTGGGCACACTGCTGGCTCCTGTTCAGTTTCTTGTCAATCCAGACTCCCAGTTCCCTTTCTGCCATTCTGTGCCCAGCCTGGAGCTCCCCATGGGGTTGTTGTGGCCAAAGTGCAGGACCCGGCACTTGGCCTTGTTGAACCTCATCCCGTTGGAATCGGCCCAGCTCTCCAGTCTGTCCAGGTCCCTCTGCAGAGCCCTCCTGCCTTCGAGTTGGTCCACACTTCCTCCCAGCTTGGTGTCATCTGCGAATTTGCTGATGATGGACTCAATCCCTTCGTCTAAGTCGTCGATAAAGATATTAAACAGAACTGGGCCCAATACTGATCCCTGGGGCCCTCTATGTGTAAGAGAAAGAGATTCTCCTACCCAGGAAAACAGGAGTTCTTCAGCAGCTCATCCAGTTTGTGGCTGTCTGAATTCCAGATTGGAATGTAAATGGAGCTAAACCTGAGCTCAGAAGGAAAAGTCTAACCTGGGTCAACACCTCATCAGAATCCAGGAGCTCATCCTAGGGGATTTTAAAATTCAGCTCCATCTCTAATTTTATCTTCAAGCTTACGGGTAATGAAATGGCAGGATAATGAAATGCCTGCAGGTTTTCAACCTTCAGCCTGTGTTTCACAGGGCCATGGAATTTCTGTTTATTCTCACCTCACTTTTCATGCAATTCAACCCCATTTCCAAAGGCACTGGGAAAAGCCTGGTGCAGAACAGTCAAGGTTTGCTATTAAAGGAGATCCAGGAGCCAGAACTTCAGTGGAGACAAATCCTACAGATCCCACCTCTAACTGGATTTTGCCTGGAGATTTTCTCCCATCCTCACTTGCATGAAGGCTGCAACCAACTGGAGGGGCTGAGATGGGGAATTGTGCAAGAGAGCTGTCACGTTTCTCTTCATTCCATACAAAATGATCCCTCTTTAGTTAAGCAGATTCCCTTCTCCTTGTCTCCATCATCATCTTTGTGGTTAGCCATGGTGGTGGCTTAGGACTGAAATGAGGAAATGGCTTTTAGGGGGAGAAAGTTGATCTTTTATTGGATTGCTGGAAAATAAGAGATAAGCACCCAGGCATGCAAGTCCAAGTGCTCAGAAAGGAATTGCTCATTTGACAGTTTGTCCTTTCTCTCCAGCCTGCTCAGTTTGCTTATTAGAAGTCTTTTTCCTTACAAAACTTTCCATGGCCACATCTGAAATCCTCAGGAGTCTGGATTCCCAGTCAGGAGCAGCTCAGAAACAGTTTTGAAAGAGCTGGAATACCAACCCCAAACATTAATTGTATGTGGGTCTCGTGGACTCAGTCAGGAGCAGATCTGGATTTTTTTTGGCTGCAGACACTTTAGGCCATTCCTTGGCAGTGTTACAGGATTAATATTTATACAAGGGTGAAGCACAGCTTTGTAAAAGCATTTGCACAAATTAAAAAACTTTGTTTTTCTTTGCTATTATTTATAATAGCAGTCTGGAAAAAAAAATCCCAAACAAAAAACCTCAAACCCCAGCAAAACCAACACACAAACACAAAACAGACCCAAAACAAAATAAAAAAAAAAAACACCAACCCAAAACAACAACCCCAAGCTGGTTTTCCTGGGAAGGAATTTTAATTGGGTTTCATGGCAGGACTGAATGACACCCTGGGTCCTTTCTCAAGGACATGGGTCCTGGGTTTCTTCCTCAGACAGGAGGAAAGTAGCTTGTTACATTTTTTTTTTTTTTCAGAGAAAAAGCAACACTAAAGAGTGCTCAGCTGAGAGCTGGAATAATTTATGGTCTTGCTCTAACTAATTCAGTGATATCCTTGCCATCTCCAGGTTGGTGCAGTCACCCAGATATTTCTTCAGACCCAGGGCTGAAGATGCTCCTTGGATAGATGTATGACAAGGTCCTTGATATCACCCTTCTCAATGGGTCAGTCACCTCCTAGAAGATTTTACCCAAATATTCATGAGGTTTTCTCATGGGCAGAATGGACTCAAAGGTGAGTGTGAATTTGCCCCAGTATCCCAGTATAGTTATATTCAGTGGTTCCAGTCCAGCTCTTGCACTATCTAGCCACCTAGCCTTTGCTTCTTGAATATTGAAATAGAAATGTTTTTAAATGCATAGCCTGCAGCTCGTGTGAACTGTGAGAATGAGGAGGGCAAAGCAAGTGTATTTTCTTCTCATTGGGAATTCTGTATTGGTAGCAAAAAACTGGGGCTTTAATAGGAGGGATTTATGCTCAGTGATCTGTCTTTGTCAAGCTGGAGAACAAGCCATTTTTCACCCCTAATATGAAACAAATCTATTTTGGCTTCAGGCTGATCCTTGCATACCTGGTAATGCAGATAAAGATGGCTTGAGTTTAACTTCAGCTCTCAAGAAAAAGGAAATGTCTGTGTTTAAAACCTGTGGTCACTCATGGCCCTTGGTGAGGGCTGTGGATGTTGAACTCTTCTGGCAGCTGCTCAGGAGATGAGGATCCACCCAGGGCACCAAAGAACAGAGAAATAAAAGTCAACTACTAAGTTTATTATCCTCTTTTCTCTAGAAATAAACACGAGAGAGGCATTACAAAGCTTTCTGAAATGAAAGACTCTGAGAATAAATCTGTGTACCTGTGCAGGTTCATGTTGGATGGAAATAGATTATTTTCAGGTGTCTTGATAGCTGATTAGAGCCTTTTAAAAACATAGCAGTCCTGTTTTGTATGCAAATGCTGGAATGATTCATTTCTTACTCCAAACTGGAATAAGTTACCAACAGTTAATGATACAATCATAATGAAGGAACAGTATTGTGGTGTTATAATGAAAAACCAAAAAAGCCCCAAAGAAACAACAAAGCTAACATCTTATTGAAACAAAACCTTGGCAGTTTAATTAGAAAAGTGTATTCAAATTTGCTAGGTCACCTCCAACACTGCTGCTGCAAAACTTCCCTTCTTCCAAATCCCTCTCCATGTCTGTCCCAGCAAGGCAATGAGAAACTGGGAGCTTCATGCTGACAGGTTCTACGAGTGAAAAAGGAAATTTTTGGCACCCTACCATGTCCATCTCTTGAAGCCCAGCCTCACTCTCTCAGTTCAAGTGGCACCTTGGTCTGGATTTGATCTTGGCCCTTAAATTCCCCCTCAGCTCAATGAAGCTGTGGTGTCAAAGTGGGAAAATCAGAGCACAAAGTCTGGTAGAGACACAAAGGTGAAGCTGATCCCAAAAAAGTCCACTTGGTTCCAGAGCTCTTGAAAAGCTTCACAGATTGGTTCTTGCTGACAGAGCTGGGAATGGATGAGGCTGTCAAAACCAAACTCAGATGCAATGTTGTGTCTGTCACCCTGTTGGGGGAATTCAGATAGAAATGAGAAAAAAAGAATTTGTTTCCTCGGTAGCAGAAAATTGCTTATTTTACAAGGTGCCATGGAGAGTGTTATCTACCTGGGATTTATAGGGCAGAGGCTTTAATAATGCATTCCAGCACTGAAAAGAATATTTGTTTTATGACATACTTGCCAGGGCTGGGCTTGGCTTCTGGATGCACCATGCCTGGCAAATTAATAATGCACCTGTCAGAGAGTTCTGATATCACTTGCCAGGAAAGCAGGGAGGATTTGCAAAGGAGTTGGAGCTAATGCTGTCCCCAAGATTTGGGGCTGTAGAGGCACCCTGGTGGGCAGGATACATCCTGGTGGGAAGGTGTCAAGAAGTGGATGGATCAGGAATCGGATGCAGTAAATGCAGCTCAATGATTTGAGGCAGCACCTCTTGGTGTGACAAAGCCATCAGCATTTTATGCCTTTGAATTAAATTCAGTGGGGTTAATAATGGTGCTGTTGTTTTGCTAGGAAAGGCAGAGGACTGGAAAAGACAACACAAAGGGCTTGGATGGGGGGAGCAGCAGCTCTGGCAGCTGAGGGGACCTGAAGCACCCGGCTGAGGAGGGAGGAAGGGACACGGTGTGACAAACACCTGGTAGAAAGTAGCACCAAGGAGTGGCAGAGAGTTATTTATTGCTTAATGAAGAGCCTCTGGAGGTTGAAAATTTACAGTCCTTTCATCCTTCAGTTTTATATGGAATAAAAATAACGGGCAGGGCACGGACCTTGTGGATCTGAGATGTAAAATTGTATTGGCAAGGGAAGGCAGAGGGAGGACACGAGCCAGCAAAGGTCAGCTAGGGCTTGCTGTGGGGGTGGTAATTGGGGCACTAATTAGATTCTTAAGGGCGAGCCAGGGAAGGGAAAATGCTTTACATTAGAAAAAGGAAGGAAAAATTCCCAGCACACTGTCAGGCATCACCATTTGCCTTCAGAACAATCAGCCTCATGATTGCCACCACCAGCCAAATCCTTGTTGAGATCAGGCTTGAGCAGCTGGTGGGGAGATGTGAGGACCTTGGGGCAGAAATAGACACATTTTCCTCACTGCAGGAAAACTAACCTGCTGCAAATCCTTCTCCATCCTCTCCAGGGAAAGCTCTCGGTCAAACAAGAGGGATAAAAGCTGAATGAGGGGCAGAAACAAAGGTGTCCAAGTCAGGGATCATCCCTGAGGAGCCAGAATGCACTGTCTGTCTCCCCAGAGGGTGGAGGCACCCAGAATAAAGTAAATTAAATAGGCTGAAAATCCTATTTCTCCTCCTTGGAGAAAATCAGGGCTTGGTTTCATCCTGCCTCCCTTCTCCTGGTTAAATTGAAAAATCACAACAATGTCATCTTCTTTTTCCTGAGCTGAGAGATCAGCAGTCAAGTCACACCCAAAGATAATCCAAATCGCTTTTTGTTGTTTTATTTTTTTATTTTATTTTTTGCTGTGCTGTTTTAGTTGTTATCACAAAAAGGGCTCTGACTGAAAAGAACTTTTACAAAAGCTTGTTGATTCTGCCAGGCTGGATCAAAGCTAAATCTGTAATCCAGAGAGCAGAGAGAGTTCAAATAGTAAGGAAGAAGGGAAGGCATCTGGGAAACAAAATAAATGCATCAGCTCAGATGTGATTCTTTCACCTCTATATTTTATCATGTTCCTGCTCTTATTATTTGAAGTAACATCTTGGGTGTAAATGAAGCACTGTACCTGAAACTGCAAAAAGTTGCTCAGAACCTTAAGAGGAAAATCAGAAAACTCTAGAAAATATTTCATAGAATCATAGAATCATAGAACTGGCTGGGTTGGAAGGGACCTCAGAGATCATCAAGTCCAACCCTTGATCCACTCCCGCTGCAGTTCCCAGCCCATGGCACTCAGTGCCACATCCAGGCTCTTTTGAAATATCTCCAGACACGGAGAATCCACTACTTCCCTGGGCAGCCCATTCCAATGCCTGATCACCCTCTCCAGAAAGAAATTCTTTCTCATCTCCAACCTAAACCTCCCCTGGCACAACTTGAGACCCTGCCCTCTTGTCTTGCTGAGAGTTGCCTGGGAAAAGAGCCCAACCCCCACCCCTGGCTCCAACCTCCTTTCAGGGAGTTGTAGAGAGTGATGAGGTCTCCCCTGAGCTGCCTCTTCTCCAGGCTGAACAACCCCAGCTCCCTCAGCCTGACAACCATGCTGTAACCAGTGGAAATTCTGATTTAAAGTGGGCAGAGTCTTGAATATTGGTCATTGGTCCAGTCAATCCATAAAATAAAATCCATGAACTGTGGTGGGCCAAGCAGCCAGGAGGAAAACTGACCCCATTAGCATTACACTCTGCTGTAATGCCATGTCACATCTCTGTACACCTTGGAAATAGAGCTCAGGCTCCAGGTACAAACTCTCTTGACTTCAGAGCACAGATCCAACATGGAAAACCTTCCCTCCGAGCCTTCCCATCCAGAGCGTGTGGGGAACAGCTCTTGTAGGGATGGCCATTGGAAAGGATAGAAAGCTTTCAACTCAACTGGAAAGAGTTCCCTATTGAAAAATTACTCTCCAAAACAAGAAAAAGACATGGCAGTGGAGCTTCTCTGGTTGTGACATTCTGAGAATTCACCTCTTTTTGGCAGAGTTTGCACCCAACTTGGTTATGACCATGTCGGGCAGGCTTGTTCTCACACTATTTGGGTTGGTTTCTTTTCTTATTTTTTTCTTGGCTAGCATTAGGCTGAAAAATAGGGAGCCTTGGAAGAAAAGAGAGGATTCTTAACCCAAGTGCCATCCTCAGCTACAGAGCACAGAACCAGGGTGTACATTAGGGTGCTGGCCCAGTGAGTTTATCGGTGCTCACCTTTCCAGGTCGCTCAGCTGGTCACCAGTTTACATGGAAAAAAAAAAAAATGGAAAAAACCTGTTATTTTTCCCAGACTCAGCTGCAGCCCAGTGTTGGGACTTCTTGTTGCCTAAGGAAGTCTCCAGCTGAGCTCCAGGGAACACGGAGTACGGGCGGAAAGGATGGGGCTTTGTTTTCCTTTGCTTTGGGACGGCTCTACCTTTGCTCAGCTGCCTGGGGAAATAGTGGAGCATAAAGCTAAATGTCTTTTTTTCCTCCTGAAATGAAAATAAAAAGCGACTACAACAAAACAAATCAGGAATGAAACCATGATTATAAATACAACCTTGCTGACAGAACTGGAAATAAAAGGAAGTATTAGTAAGGAGAGGAAGAGGAGGACTCGGTTTGGCCGGGCAGGGCTCCAGAGGGCTGGATGGGAATCAGGGAGCATCCTGCTGCAGTCCCCCTGGGAGGAAAAACTTGTCTGGACAACAGGAAAGGTTCCACAGACAAGAAGTGCTGGAACTACAATTTTACATCTCGGGTTGGAAAGGGTGATGGTTTAATCCATGGTGCCACATTGATTAGGGATTATTGCCTTGAAGGAAAACAAACAGAAATGGGGAATTCTGGCTGATGGATGAGTTCCCCCCTTCAGCAAACATACAGGGAGTGCAGAGGGAGTCCCAGGAACCTCCCAAAATTCCCCCTTCAATATTTTAATGAGATTTGCAGGTAGTAATTGACAGCAGCAGTTTAATTAAACAAACCCAGCACGACTGCTCCTTGCTAAAAGGGCAAACAACGCTCATTTTCCAGATATGGATCCCTCCAGCTCTCACTGAGCATAAACACTCAGAGCACTTGCAAATTCTGATAAGGGACTTCAAGCCTGCACTGTTATCTGGCTTTTTTTTTTTTTTTTTTTTTTCTACCCTTTTTTAGTGCTGTGAGGAATAAAAAGGGGTAGAAATCTTTATTATTCTTCCCCAGGGATTCATTGCATTCTGCTTTGCAGTGCTTTATCATATTACCAATTTTCACCGTACATGCTTTTAATAAATACTTATTATTATGAAGATAATAAAACTCTTATCACATTAATGACTTTTCAGTAGTGTAAATGAAAATGAATATTAATAAGGTTAGCAGTAACCTTGATACAGTAGATCACTGGTAACTGGGAAAATATCTCAGTGTTTTATAGCAGCAGAAAGCTTTCTTTGCTGTTTTTCCTCTGCCAGGACGTGAGATAGAAATTTAGATATTTATGAAAAAGTCTCAATGATTATTTCCTATAATAGATCACTGCAGTCAGTTTTATTAAAAATACCCTATCCAGCCCTAATTCTGCCCTTAAGTATTTTTGCTGCCTACCAACACTGCAATGAATGAATGAATGAAGAGGCCATATGGGCACTTGTCTCCCAGCATCTATATGGGGTTTTTTGGGGTTCTGTATGGATCCCAGCATATGGACCAGACTGATATTTCTTTTTTTTATCCAAGAGAGAAAAAAAGCAAAACAAAACAACCATGGTGCTGCAGTAACCTTTCTAGGCAGTTCTGCATTTTCTCATCCAAACATTGCTCCTTTTCCATCATTTTCCTCTCTGGTTTTGTACAGTTAAGCTGTACAAAAGATGCCAGAGCAGGGCTGATGATGCTAACTTGGGATTTGGTTCCTCTGCTGTAATATAAAGCCAAGCCAGAGGTCATGTCCCAGGACAGTCCCATTCCCAGGGAGCTGAGAGCTTCCAGAAGGCACAAATGTCCTGTCCACGGGTGACCTGCAACTGGACAGTCTGTTCAGGTGGCTCAAGGCATGTTGGAGCTCCTGAGTGTCTCCATCTTGAGTCCTGTGTCCAGTTCTGGGCCCCTCAGTTCAGGAAGAAGATTTTGGTGCTGGAGCAGGTCCAAAGGAGGCAACTGGGCTGGTGAAGGGACTCGAGCACAGATCCTATGAGGAGAGACTGAGAGAGCTGGGGTTGTTCAGCCTAAAGAAGAGGAGGCTCAGGGGAAACCTCATTACTCTCTCCAACTCCCTGAAAGGAGGTTGGAGCCAGGGGGGGGTTGGGCTCTTTTCCCAGGCAACTCTCAGCAAGACAAGAGGGCAGGGTCTCAAGTTGTGCCAGGGGAGGTTTAGGTTGGAGATGAGAAAGAATTTCTTTCTGGAGAGGGTGATCAGGCATTGGAATGGGCTGCCCAGGGAAGTAGTGGATTCTCCGTGTCTGGAGATCTTTCAAAAGAGCCTGGATGTGGCACTGAGTGCCATGGGCTGGGAACTGCAGTGGTAGTGGATCAAGGGTTGGACTTGATGATCTCTGAGGTCCCTTCCAACCCAGCCAATTCTATGATTCTATGGTTCTATGATCTATGCAAGGCAAGAGGAGTTGGCCTGGAATGGGTTCAGAGATTCCCTGAGCAATCTTTGTGTTTGATCTGTCCTATGAGAGACACATAGAACATTCCCAGAGGTCTCATTGTTTGGTATAAACCACTGGAAATCTTGGACAAATGGACAAAATCCCAGCCCACCAGAGAAGAAATGTGGAAACAAAGGTGGTGTAGAACTTGCTTCATAAATGAGTCAAACACGTGGAAGTTTGTTCCTTCTTACATAGCATTTTTTTTAAAACAAGAACCAGCTCCAAGCCAGTCATCAAACACCGGAATTTGTGCATCCCTCCAAGCTTCCCAAGGATTTTTCTTTGTTCCCCTCTGGGCTGAATGTGAGATTGGGAGCAAACGAAATTGAGCACTGAAGCTTTTTCCATGATTTTACTACAGCATATGCTGCTCTGACCCAAAAACTCCTACAACTGGTACTTGTATGTTCTACAAGTGAGAGAATAATCTGTTCTGGGCAAAGAGCTCTCAGACACAGGGTATTTTGTGAGCAGAGGTGTGCCAGCCTCCTGGAAGTACAGTCAGAAGAATTAAGGATACTGCAAGGTTTGGAATACGAGGTGTAGGGATTTAAAATGTAAAGTCCAAGGTTTTCCATAAGGTTAAACCGTGAGTTTTCAAGGCTGCAGGATCTGATAACTGTAAAGTTATTGTCTTTGCTGGGCTGAACCCTGTCACACTCCTCATTTGCTTTTATAGTCTGGAGACATTTTTACACCCTAAGGCATAAATTTAACAGAATAAACAGTGATGGGGAAAGAAAAAACCCTGCAGATGGTAACTGCAGAGCAGGGAAGCGTTGGTTCTGAGAATGAATTTAACTTGAAAGTTTTCTGGTTTAGCAGATGGCAGATCTCAAGGCTGACATTGCATTAATGGAACTTTCTTGAGTGCAATCAGTGGCTGGAAGGAAGCACAAGGTCAATTCACAGAGAATCTGCATTAGCTGCTGGTGCTACATTTGCCCCAAATGTAATAACATCAGCCTGAAGAAGGCTGCAGGGAGACCTTAGAGCCCCTTCCAGTGCTCTTCCAGGGCTACAGGAAAGCTAGGGAGGGACTTTTAAAAAGGGTGTGGAGTGATGGGATGAGGGGAATGGTTTTAAAATGAAACAGAGCAGATTGAGATGGGGAAGAAGATATTTGGTGTGAGGGTGCTGAGCCCCTGGCCCAGGTTTCCCAGAGAAGCTGTGGCTGCCCCATCCCTGGCAGTGTCTCAGGTCAGGTTGGATGGGGCTTGGAGCACCCTGGGCTGTGGGAGGTGTCCCTGACCATGGCAGGGGGGTTGGGAATGGATGATCTTTAAAGTCCCTTCCTACTCAAACCAATTTCTGTGATTTTACCTAAAGAGGACAGAAAATGCAAATTAAAAAGCATGGCTGTGTAAGAGCTTGACCTCATCATCACCATAGCCCTTTTTCTCACATTATGTGTTACCAGCACTGGGGATGAATGAGCTGCAGATGCATTTTACAAGATGTAGATGCCAGCACAGGCATTCACCTCTTTACACTGGCATTGCTAATTTGTCTCTCTCCACCACTCTGATTTATAACAGCCCTTAAAATGCAGACTAAGACCTCTCAGTGGTGTTTATGTCCCTGTCGTGTTTTCAGCTTCTCAGTCTGTTCTGCTCTTGAGCAGTCAGAAGCTGTCAGCTGCTGTCTTAAGCATAAAAAAAGGAATTGAATAAATTAATAATGGCCACAGGGTATGGTGGCAACTCGAGGTGGGAAAGAAGGTGGCCAGGTTTGCAAACAGCATGAGCAAACCTGGCAATATGACCTTGGTGGGTTAATACACCATTTGCCCACAACTAATGTGGTAATTTTACCATCCAGAAATACTCCAGGGAAATAAACATTCCTCATCATTGCCAGGAAAGCTGAATTGTGAGCAAATAGAATGATGATGGAATTATCATCAGAAAGTCTTGGTTCTTGAGCAAAGCTCATTATTTCCTGGGACAGGAGGCTCATTTGTAATAGGGAACTAATTCATATCATCAACACAAAGACTAAATACCAACGAGGAGATTTTCTGAAATAAAGATTGATTTCTGTGCCAGTCCTTACGTGAAAAACACACTGACAAACTGAATTTTTGTCTCCAGAAGTAGGCATTTAGATGCCTAGAGATCTATCTGTGCATACCAACAGGCACTTTGCCTTTGCAACTAAAAGAGACACAGTTGAGGGATGACTTTTCCAAATCTGTACTCCCCAGTGGTGTTCCCTGGCTCTCACTTTGAGGACAGTTGGCTCAGTGCTTCTCTGCCCTCAGTATTTCTGGGTAGAATTCAGAAGCTATTGAAGTGCTCCAAGGCACCAGTCCAAGCTCTTTGAATAGGGATGAAGCCACTGCTGCCTCATCTGCTGTATAGTAATGCCTGGTATTAATATTTCCCTTTTCACCAGAAGATCCCAGAGCTCTTTTCAAGCCTAATTAAGGTTCACATCACACTTAAGAATGAGACAGATATCTTAATGACAGGAAAAATGAGAGTGAGAGAACCCAAGTGATTTGCTCAATATCACACTGAGACTGAAATGCAGAGACCTTGAGTCTTGGTAGTTTGCTCTAACCACTAATGAATAATAATGACTGACCATATTGATAATTAATAGCACTTCCCCTCAGCTTAATGCATGTAAAGTGTCACAGAAGTACTAAATCTGATCACTGGGGGTATGCATGGTCTTCAGCTGTAGAGGCTTGAAATTAATAATCACCCCAAAACAGCCATCCTGGCACACTGCTGGCTTCTCATCCAACAAGCCATCTGGACATTGTTGTCACCAGGAGAGCTCCTTGTTTGGTACCCACCCTGACAAGGAGGACACTGCCCTCATTCAATAAGGTTCCAGCAAGTGGGGTCCTGTGGGTGCTCAGCACCTTCTTGGAAAGCCACTGAATGGGGTCACTGCTTGGTCAGCCTGATGGGGGAAAGGGGGAATAGCAAGTGACTCCCTGAACACCCATCTTCCCCCCCTGACTAATTTCCAAAACGTTCTCCAACCAACTCTGAGTGAGTGCAGAGTAGGCTGAGCCTCACCCAGGAGAAGTGGGGCCAGGGGGCATGAAAGAGGCAGGTTTGAAATGCTGGGTGGTTGAACCCACCACTTGAGAATCATTGAATAATTTAAGTTGGAAGGGACCTCTAAAGGTCTAAAGGTCCAAACCCCCAGCAGTCAGCAGGGAGACCCTCAACTAGCTCAGGATGCTCAGAGTCTCCTCAAGCCTCACCCTGAATATCACCAGGGATGAGGCTTCAACCACCTCCCTGGGCAATCTGTACCATTTTCCCACTTATTCTGTTAAATTCTGCTAGTTGTAGTCTGGAGAGTAATATTGTTGTTTCTTGACAAGCTTTATCATCTTGCTCCATTTTAAGTAAAGTTGTGCTTTGTAGAAGCTTCCTGGGCAATGGCCTCAGGGAGCAGAGGATTTAAGAGGTTAATCTTGCTGAATGGGGGGTTAAAAGAGATTAATTTAGAGTTAACCCTGCCCATGGGGCATTTAGAAAAGGTGAACTTGATCCTTCCTGGGAGGGACAGGTGAAAGGAAGGATGGATCTGACCATACTTGGGCTTACCCACCAGGTAGGACATGACAGCATCTTGGGATGTGACATCCTCTTGGGATATGACATCATTCTGCAACCCACTCCACTTTGTATTATGTAGAAAAGCCCTGAGTTAATCAGATACTGCTCCACAGTCCAAAGCTGAGCCTGGAAATGGTTGCAGGGAGAGGTAGGAAGGAGGAAACTCACAGTGCTGGGTTTTTGGTGTGGAAATGAAGTGTCTGAGTGGGCTCTGCCCCGGGGCAGGGGTGGAATCACCATCCCTAGAGGGACTGAAAAGAGATGTAGATGAGGTGCTGAGGGACATGGTTTAGTGGTGGATCCTCTAGTGCTGGGTTAGTTGCTGGATTTGGTGATCTGAAAGGTCTTTCCCAACCCAAAGGACTCTCTGATTGTGCAGCAGGGGGGCTTGAGCTGAGGACTTGTTCTCCCTCCCAGCAGAGAGGGGCAGGATCCATCAGAAGCCCATTCAAAGAGTTTGAATCAGAAAGTTTTTCTCTACTAAGCTTCTGGAGAACCTAACATTGGAGGTAGCAAGCTAGACATGTGAACACTCCTCCTCAAGTGCTTATTATTATTCCCATTTTGCAGGTGGCTGAACTGGAAAGGACAGGACTGTGCTAAATTAGGGGAGCTGCTTGCAGTGCTTGGGCTCCCTCCCTGCTCCCCCTGCAAACCCTTGGAAATGTGATGAGCATCAGAATGCTGAATAAATACCCAGGCAATATGTTGAGGCTGTAAAAATACAGAACCAGTGTCAAAACATCTGAAAGTGCTCTCAGAATTTCGGGTGAGCACCAGGCATGGAATGGCCAAGGCTTATTCACCAAAAGTAATTTCTCAGCTGAGGCCACAGGAATTGGCTTTGCACCAAACTGCCTGATTCAGCAAGATAGCAGCAGTGTGCAGAAACTCTGCTCCTACCTTTCAGCTTTCAGGGCCTGGGGGAGAGGAAACAACCAGCAGAGATTCTTTACAGAGCCCAGCATGGCAAAGCTTTAACCAGGAGAGTAAAACCTTATCAGAAAAAAAAAAATGATGCACTAAGGGCATGTAATATGTGTATGAAATTCATCCTTCCTGGGTTATCTCTTCAGCTTGTGTGAAGGAGACTGAATGGTATCTCTGGGATTTTTTTTCTAGCTGCTGTTCTTCCTGAAGCCAAAATTCTCCCCTAACTGTGGTAGTCATTAAAAGTTATAATATAAAAAAAAGTGTTTATCAGTTCTGTCATTGCAGGTGGACTGGAAGAATGATTGCAAATGGAAATGGTTTTGTAATGAAGCCTGAGTTAGGAGAAAAGGAAAAAAAAAAAAAGCAGAAAAAAGGAATATTCATTTTTTTCTGAAATTCAAAGCAAAAATAACACTTGGAGAAAACATTTATCATTATGTCACCAAGGAGGTAGGTGATTTATTTCTGTAACAATGGTTTTCATAACTCTCATGGTAAAGACAGTAGATCTATTTTGATATTTTTCATATAACCTCCAGCAAGTAAAATGACTCTATTTATGTATTTAAAATGTAGGCTGATCTGGAAATTCATCTCCCTGGAGCTTTCCTCTGGAAAGGAACAGGGCCAAGGCCATCTCTGCTCAGGTGAACCCTCTTAAAAGGAGCCTGACCTCATCCATTGGTGACTTTATCCTTCCAGGAACAGTTCCCTGAACCTGGTACCTCCTGGGCTACAATGGAGCTTGTGAAGCCGTGGAAGAGCTGAAGCTCAGAGATGGCCTCCAGATTTTGTCCTTCCCTGTCCTAATATTGGCCAATTAACATCTTTTCCTCAGGAGTGATGGACAACCAGGTCCCCCCTGGCTCCTCTCTCAGATCTGAGCAGGATTTTCCTCTTCATTGACAAATCTCTGCAGCAACAAATGGCAAGTCCATATGGTGAGCACTTATCCCCCAAACTCAACATGAGCAAATCAGCCTTGGTGCTTGAAATATTTACACATTATGGCTGAAAGAGACAGTTGGGTTGGTTATTTTTTTGAGTCCAGCACCATGAGGTGTTTATCCCAAAAGTAAAGAATTCTTAAGGGAAGATTCAAATGTACACACACATCCACTCAAATGTATTATGTATTTTACTTCATGCCACAATCTGTTTTGGGCTTTTTTTAACTCTGAAGCCCCTGCTGAAGGCTGAAAGTTAGCAAAAACATCAGGTTTAAGCTTGAATGAGGAGGCATTGATGAGAAAGAGGAAAGACCAGAGTATTCAGGGAAAAGAGCTTATGCTTACAGTTAATCTGATTTTTTTCTAGAGGTAGATGGTCAAAATGAGGTAAGGAAATAGGGTGCACATAAAAT
The DNA here is from genome assembly GCF_003957555.1 of Calypte anna. Classification (NCBI taxonomy): domain Eukaryota; kingdom Metazoa; phylum Chordata; class Aves; order Apodiformes; family Trochilidae; genus Calypte; species Calypte anna. The sequence continues at coordinate 32,124,543 of NC_044252.1, read as the reverse complement.
CCAAGCCCTCATTAAAACACATCCTTGCACAAATGTTATATTTGAATTCAGGAGCTGAAGGAAGGGTAATAAACCACACAAAAGTAAAAACTCCTGACAGTGGAGTGCAGATGAAGTGGCCCAGTGACCTACAGCTCCCTACCAGGGGCTCTGAGATGAAATATGTTGTCACACAGACATAATAGATCTGGTGACAGTTTAAATGTGTGTCACAGAGGGGAGAAGATTACTCTGTAACAGAAACAAAACTCCTCCAAGAGTAACCCCTTTCCTTCCTTATTCCCAAGAGCAATGGGAAACAGCAGAGTGGTTCCTATGGGCAGGCAGAAGGCAGGAGCAGAACTTCTGCTGACTTTGGTGCTGGTGCTGGGTGTCTTCAACCAGGCAATGATCTCTGATCCCTTCAGCAGAGATCTGAGAGGCCTGAGAGCATCTTTCCCCCATTTGGTCTGCTTCAGAGAATCATCAGACACTGGTTTAGGTTGGAAGGGACATTAAAAGCTCTTCCAGTCTCAACCCCCCTGCCATGGGCAGGGACTTCTCCCACCAGTTCACCAATTGCTTCATCCTCCATTCAACCTGGTCTTGAACACTTCCAGAGAGGGGGGATGGAACCCATCAAAGCTCATGATGTTACAGATGATTTTTTTGGGGATTACAGCACACAATCTCAATAAGAGCCTGAACCAACCTAGTCCCAAGCTCCCTGGCTCACCTGGTTACACCAGTGCTTGGTAGGTGTCAGTAGCTAAGGGTGAAGCAGTGTGAAACCCTCAGGCCACCAGCACATCCTCTGAGCTACTCCTGGTCATCACCTGAACCCATCTCCATTTGTCTTGTAAAATCCCAATCTTCTAAACCTTGTTCATATTCCCTCAGAGAATCACTGAAGCCACACATTCCCATTTCCAGGAGGCTCCAACAGGCTTCAAACCTTCTTGTTATGTACAGTGCCACAAAAGCATTCTGGTAATTCTGAGCACTGAACCATTTTAAATCTATTTTAATTGATTCCCAGCATATTGTTAAATCAGTGGTAAATGAAAGTAGCAGGAGGTAACATCTTTTGTATTGCTGCAGGGAGATCACACCTAAAAAAAGGCATTAAATTCTGGAGACATCATTGCCAGGGAGATGCAGACAAATTGGAAGAAATTCATAGAAGAGCAATAAAAATGATTAAGGGTCTGAGGAGACTGAGTTATGAGTGAAGATTAAAGGAACTTAATATGTATCCTCGGGTAAATGATGAGTAAGAGGGGAATGATACCCTTCAACAAGTACTTGGAGGGCATAAATATCACAAATAAAAGGGAATTTGTTAGGCTGCTGAAGGACAAATGATTTGGGATAAAAGGATGGTGTTAGGGAAAAGGAAACTGGCTCTTGACAGACATCATTAAAATCTCACAGACCATTTGTGGGAAAGTAAGTTCTGGCACATTTATCCACTCATGTCTCAGTATTAATTTTTGCCTGTTCTAGGGAAGAAAAGCCTTGTGGTCAATTGAAGGCTGAACAAGAGCTCCCTGATGCACACCAGGGAGGTGGATGCTGAGAGGAATAACTCCCAATCCAAGGTAGGAAAACAGAAAAAAATGAAATAAAATAGTGTTGTGAGGATCTGAAGGTTGATACACCCTCTGCCAAGAGGCAAAGGATGCATAAGATATAAAATTAGTGATCTGTGTTTTAGGACCATGTCTGTTGTCAGGATACCATGGGGAAAATAAAAGTAATAATGCATTTCTTTAAAACATACACACTCCATTAATTCCAGGGAGAATTATCCTATCATTTCCATGTGAGAACAGCCCACAAAGAAGGATAAATCTTCCTGCAATTCTCTTATAGCCCAATTTACAGCCTCAGGGTTGGAAGATTAGGAACAGTCTCCATGGGTATTGGGGGTGGGGGCTGTGCATCCCAATCCCAGCCTGGGTTGGAAAGCAAGGATGGGTTGAATAGGATGGAATATTGGTGGGGAATTGGGCTTGGCTCAGCTCAGCAGAGCACTGTGGCAGCCAGAAGTCCTAAAACTGCTAAATACAACCTACACATCACCTTGTGGTTTGTCAGCCTTACTGCATGGAAACTTCCCCAGCTGAATTTCAAGGTTCCCCACCCAGTAAATGATTTGCTTCCAGCTTCTCCTTGGCTTTTCCAGGCAAAGGAGGAATCCTGAACCTGCTTGCTCAGGCAGGGGAACTGGGGATGTCCCTTTGCTCCCAGCACCTGGTGGCAGAAGGGGGATAGAGATGTTTTGGGGAAGTTTTTTGTCTTTTCCTGTCACAAGCCACATCTGTTTGGGATGAAATTACCACATGACATCAAGGTATGGTTTTATGCTGGTACCCTGCAGCAACATCATGGGGGAAGCTTTGGAAAGCAGCAGCAGGTGATGGGAGGGCTCCCCAAAAAGGGCTCCCCAAAAGCAGCAGGAGTGGGAAACAGAAGTCTCCTGGGTGTTTGGGGGGGCAATGAATTTCTCCCTCTGGCTTTTGAGTTTGGGAGAGAGTAAGAACAGAGGAGAATTATCTGCATTTCTAACCCCTCTTTGTGAGAATAACCCAAAGATGCTGATGCTGTAGGAGGCATGGGGAGGGAGAGCAGTCCATTTCCCCAGATCTGTATCCCATTACAGCCCTGCTCCAAGGAAACAACCTGATTTGCTTATCCCAGGGTTAAATCTGGCTATAAATGCTGCTAGCAAACCCCACCACTGGACCTCACCACCAGATTTCTGCCCCAAACCATGGCCAGCAGCAGTAAGGACTCCCCCCACGTAAAAAAAATCACCAATAAATTTGCACTACCAGTTGCTTCTGTGCTTTAAAAAGGGCTCTCCCATTTTTTCTTCCCAGGGAAACCTGATCAGAGCTAAGCAATATGTACAAACTTGTTTTAAAAGTGAGATGAGCCTTCATATGTTGCAGAGTAAGCACAGCAGAAATCACATTTCCAGAGGTGGAGGTCAGGAGCTTTCATTTTATGAAAACCAATCCAGCTGGGGACAGTTTTACTACAATTTCTGTGTTGAAATGGCTTTGTCTACTCCCTCTTTGAATCATGAGGATTAAAGTCCAGCCTCAGTTTATAGATTTTTTTTTTTTTTAGACTATTTATTCTGTTCTTCTTTGGATTATCATTTTTCCTGGTGACACAATGAGTTGGTGGACAGTGATTTATTATGCCATATCACTTGGCATTTCCCTCCCCACCTCACCAGGTAATGTTTCTATGTGTCTGTGAGATGGGTGAACACAACCTTTAGGGAGTGCCTGGAAGTCTGAGCTTAGATCCCATCATCAAGGTATTTATTCCAGCTGCTGGTTGGTGAGGAACAGAGACTTCCCCAGGGAATAATCTGCCTTCCTTGTCATGTTTGCATGACAGCTTCTTGAGTTTGAAAAACAAACAAAACACCAACCAACAATCCCCAGAAACAAACAACATGAAAAGGAAGGGAATGTAATTATGCAGAAATCTGGCTAAGCATAAGTGCTATTCAGAGCATACCAGGAGGGCTAAATAGGCCTTGGAGGGCAAAATATTTAACCCATATTTAAACACTGACTATGTGTGACTGTTCTATAAATCACAGGTTTCACCCAGCCAGGTGCTTTGCTCTCTGATGTTTGGGTTTTTTAGCTAAAAATTAGGTGAGAATCAGATGTGACCTGTACACCCACTGTGCTGTAGGAAAGCTGAACATGGGTGATTTTTAAGTCAGTTTCTTGGTTATTTATATATGGTCTGATGGTGTAATCACCTATTTGGAACCCTTCAACTGCTTTGCTCCCAGTCAGAGCCATGTAACTTGGAAGCTTCTGTTTCATGCTTTACTATGAAGTTACATATGGTTTCACTTCCCCACAAGTCTGTGTGAGTTTTAGATGCTTCTGAAATCTACAGCTGAAGATGGACTTGAGTGTGAAAGGAAACACTCAGCCCCAGTATTCAGTTTTTCCAGATTTAGCTCATACATCAGCACCTCGACTTCTTAAAAATAACGTTGCTGAACATTAAATATGAAGCATGAAAGGGTTCATTTCATCTTTAGGAGGGCAATATGAGGAGCTTTCCTCCTCCTGGGTGCTCACACACAAACCTTGGCCATCTGTGGACACTCAGAGATGCAGAACAACTTCTGGTCCCATCAGCTTTGCATCAAACCTTGATGTGAAACTGGCTGTGCTGCCACACGGATGACTTAATAGGCAACCTGCACATTTACATCTATTTATCTACACATGGCAGGATCCTCTTTGTTCAGACTGAACCTTGCACTTCCTGAGCAGAAGATTTTGGCTTCTTGGCTAACGTTGGTGCTCTTGCCATTTCAAAATCAGGCCATGGCAGTACATGCTGTGCATCCTGCCAGGTACCTGGCATTAAATTCTGACTTGCTGAAGCAAAGGGGACCTGGCAGCTTGTGAGTGATGTGGTTCTAGGGGTGACCCACCCCAGCTGGGGGTGCTGCTCCCACCCAAACACCATTTGCTTGGGGGCAGCTCGAGTCTCCAGCAGGATGGCTCAAAAAAAGCTCTTTTCCACCCAAAGCTGAGGCTGCTGATGGCCATGATGCCGGGGGGGAGGGGGATCCCCTCCCCCGGAGACCAGGGGGCTCCGTGCCCCTTCCCCCGGCAATGAGGGTCCTGGGGGGCACCCCCGGCAATCCTCCACACTCGGGGGCTCCGGCTCGCTCAGCACCCCCTCATCCCCTTCCCAGGGGACAGGGCTGGGGACCCCCAGCTCTAGCACAGCACCTCCCCCCCCAATCCCGTTCTTGAGGGGCTCGGCCGGAGACCACCCTCCCCCCCCTCCCCGGCAGTGGGGCGGCTCTACCCCCCACTCCCCATCCCCTTTCTGGGTGGGGGTGGACAGCCGGGGACCACCGCGGCGACATGCGGGCATCCCCATCCTTCTTTTGGGGGGGTACAGCCGGGAACCCCCCCCCCCACTCTCCCCGGAGCTGGCGGGGCTGAGCCGAGCGGCCGCCTCCCGGGCTGCGCAGCGCGGGGCTGCTCCCTCCCTCCCCCTTCCTCCCCTTCCTCCTCCTCCTCCTTCTTCTCCTCCTCCTCCTCCTCCGCTCCCCCCTCCCCTTAGGGCAGCGCCGGCGGAGGCGGCGGTCGCGGACGGGAGAACGATCGAGCGGGGCAGAACCGAGCAGCGGAGGTAGGGGAGGGGATGGGGGGTTCAGGGGTGTGTGTGTGGTTGTGTGTCTGGGGGGGGGTGGGGGGGCTCCTCAGGCCTCGGCTCCCCAAGTTTGGAGGCTGCGGGACTTTGCGGGAAGTTGCCGGTACCGCTGAGTAGCGCGGTTCGGCTCCGGGGACGGCACACCGGACCCCCCCACCTCCCCAACACCTTAGGGGGGGGGTGAGGGGTGCGGGTCCGGGCTTGGGGGTGCGGAGAACCCCGCGGTTGCTTCCATCCCATCCGCCTTGTTTTAGGGGTGGGGGGGGAGAAACCTGGAGGTGCTTCCCCAGCAAAAGGGGGGGAGGCTGGGAGAGTTCCCCCCCCAACTCCATGGGAGGGTCTCGGGGTGCCCCCCGGGTGCAGGGTGAGCAGAGATGGGGGGTGTGGGTGTTATTTCTTTTAACCCACAGTAGTGCTGGGTGACAAAGATAATGCCATTTGCTGTCATCTCGGCTGTGCCGGGCAGATCCCTGCTGGGGAACCGCTCCGTGTTTAATTGCGCTGGATTTGCCGGTGGTTTTTTGGCGAGAGAAACCACTTGTATAAAGGCTTTCTCCCAAAGATTCATTGGATTCCGGCACCGCATCCTCCTTAGAATGAAACCGGGGAGGGATGTTGCCCGTTCACTGAGGAGTATTAGGTGGAGAGGGGTATTTCTTAAATGCGAGAGGCTGGCTGGTAAAAATAGCTCCCTGGCATGGTTTTGCTGGGAATGCAGTCAAGGTTCAGCCGTGGGTTATTGTGGGGAAGAGTCTGTTAAGCAACAATTCACCAGCTGAACTTTGGTGGTGTCATATAGGGTTGTTTCTGGGTCTTTTTTTTTTTTTTTTTTTTTTTCCTGTGCTGCTTCATTGTAATACTCCAGCCTTACTCTGCAGTGAATGGACCTGGAGACAGCTGCATTTGTAGGTTGTGTTTGTAGGGTGATGCCTCTAAACACCCAGCAAACTTTCAGATAGGGCACTGGAGTTGTGGGGATTTTTAATTATTATATTATTCCGTGGCCAAAAATTCTTTTCATAGTGATTTGCTTGCACATGACCCAGGTAAGGATGCACTTGATGGCTTGATAACCAGATAAAAAGTCATTAAGATCTCCTGGAGAGCAGACACGTGCCTTTTGTGTTTCCTGACTCAAAATAAGCAGAGGTTAAAGACTGAAACTCCAAGTTTGCCACAACTCTTCATGATGAGTAAACATGTTGCAGGTTTAACTGAAAGCCACATGTGCCAGGTTGAGCAGCTCTGCTCTTGGTACCAGCTGGGGACTGCTTGATCTCTGGCAAAATAAAAGATAAATCCCTCAATAAGAAGTCACAGCATGGATGTGAAATAGAACTATGTATTGATATCTTTGCTATTTGTACACGTAAATGGGTGTATTTTGTGTACACAGACTCACTTATAAACAGCAAATACCAGTGGAATAGTTGTCTCAAAGCTTTTTTTTTTTTTTTTCTGCCAGTGATTAAAACCATGGCACACATCTCTTGCCCTGAGAGCTTCTCTGCTGCTGGTGCCATCTCACTCTTGGGCATTGAGTCAAAGGATTCATCTGGCTCTTCAGATGCCAAAAGAAAATCAATTTGAATGCAGAAAAGGGGGAACTGCTTGTATGAAGATTTAGTAGTGAAACTACCTTTTTTTTTCTTTTTCTTTTTTAATGGCCCTTAGATCCTGTGTCTGTAAGCACGGTCACCATGCAGCTCTGAAATCAGTAAGAAAAACAGTTTTCTGGTTCAGATTTTGTAACACAAGGACTAATCTGAAATTCAGAGTGTTTTATTTGGTGGTTTGGAACAGGGACACGATGAAACAGTGGAGATTTACATGGCAAAACACTTAATTCCACTAATGCAGTGCAAGACACTAATGGATGTTATCTGCTTTGCTAAACTAAAAGTAGGTGTCTGGGAGCTGTATAAATGAAAAGGGTGAAGCAGACTCTAGTGTTTGAATTATTTTATGTCATTTAAGTGGAAGGATGAGGCCATGTAAGCCCCTTTAGAAGGACAGGGTTTATCCAGGCATAATCATGGAGATACAAAGAAGACATTACTCATATTTTAACATTATTTTAAGCAACGTGTGGCAGGAGTTGTAGGAGAACCAGGAGCTTCAGTGGGCAAAGATGATGTTTGTAGCCCAGGTGATTTCAATGTTATGCCACAGGTTTTTAAAGCTGGAACTGTGTCCCAGTACTAAAGTAGCAGCTTGCAAAGGAGTTGTATGAAAGGCCAAGTTGTTAGGTGGGTGGCAGCAAACTCTTCCAAGGCTCATAGAGTGTTGCTAGCTGTGATACTACAATCCCTCCACCTCTCATGAAAGATTTCTTACCAAATTCCTCTACTGGCTAGGAAGGGAATAATTACTAGTAGCTTCTTTTCCTGTGCTGAGGATTTCCTTCTAGGTTCATGGGAGTGAAATTTTAAGAAGTTTCAGCTCAGTGTTGTGTCACTCCTGGGGCTTTAATGTTGCTCTGATCTGTTGAGCTGATTTTTCTATCCCAAAGCTGTCAGCAGCCTCGTCTTGCCTGATTGCCATGATGATTTAGGAGCTTAGAATACCTGACTGCGCTTCTCTTTCAGTACAGAGGCATCACTTGGGTGAAGAGAGACTTAAACAGGTGCCCAGAGATTCCTTCTGCCTCCCAAACCTTAACTCCCTTTGCACTTACTCCATCTTTAAAGGCTGTAGAGCCAATAATCATCACTTCCAAGGAAATTTGCTATTCAGTCCCTCAGTGCTGCTCTGGATCCTCCTGGGATGTCAATCACCTGGTTTCCAACATCCTCTTAGAGTCTGCAGGACCTCCCCCCTGATTTGAAGCAGGGTCCTGAATCTCTGTCTCAGAGTCCTTAATCTCTGTCTTTAGGCTTTAATTCCTCCCTTTACCTCCCTCTTTCCCTCTTCTTTTCTTTTACCTGAGGGGTAACAGAATCCCCACCTTACTCCTTGGCTGGAGCTAAGTTGTTCAGCTGGCAGGACCCAAAGTGCTGTGGAAAACCAAGGTACATTTTCAATAGGAGCAGATTTTCCCTCCCTGCTCCCCCCTGTTTTCTCCTACAAATTAGTATTTTGTGTTTATAATGTTTTTTAGTGAAGTGCACTGTTTTTCTTGCTGCCAGTGCCAGATTTGGAGTCTAAATGCAGCCATTCACATGAGGGCAAGGGATCTGGGAGCTCCTACAAGTTCTTATCTCAAAGCAGCCTGAATGGCACTGATCTCCCCAATTATGCTGCAGTTTCACTAAAATTACCTAATTATGGTCAGCATTGGAGACCCATCCCCTTAAATTCTGCAGGCCTGTTCATCTATGTAACAGAACACTGGCTGTTTGTCCCTATGAATTTTTATTTATTTGTGTTCCCTGGGCTGAAAGACACAAATCCAGTTCTGTCCTGATTGCTTGGTTTGGTTTTTACCCATGAGGGCAGCAGGCTGGGTGCAGTGGGAGCTCTGTAATCCTTTGGTTACACAGCTGGCCCCTCCAAGCCACTCCAGGAGCAAGCAGTTAATGCAGCTTTTCCAAGGAGTATTTATTCATTTGTGTTACACCTGATGTCCATCAGCTCTTGAATGGAAGCACTGGTTTTAAGGAGCATGGCATCCTCTGGGAGATAACCTGGTAGCTTAAGAGTAGCTTAAGAGAAGAAACAGAAAGGGAAAATGAAGTCCAGTTGGGTACTGGTGGCTGATGGAAAGGACAAGGCAGCTGGGGTGGTGCTGAGAGAGCAGATGGGCTGATGAATGTGGAGAGGAACAAGTGGTCCATGGCCAGCTCTGTCCCAGTGCCCAACCTCTGTCCCCTGTGGCATCACACCAGAGGTCATGGACTCACCAGCTCCCAATCTATTTTCTTGCTTTTTCTCATTCCTAGATCCAGCTTCTTTTATCCAGCTTCTTCTGCCCCTCTACTCTGGTGAGATCCCACCTGGAGAACTGTGTCCAGCTCTAGGTTCCTCAGCACAAGAATCATAGAATGGGTTGGGAGTGACCTTAAAACTCATCCTGCCATGGGCAGGGACACCTCCCAGAGCCCAGGGTGCTCCAAGCCCCATCCAACCTGGGCTGAGACACTGCCAGGGATGGGGCAGCCACAGCTTCTCTGGGAAACCTGGGCCAGGGGCTCAGCACCCTCACAAGAAATATCTTCTAATATCCAAGTCTCCTCTTTTTCAGCTTAAAACCACTCCTCCTTATCCATCCCCTTGTCCAAAGTCCCTCCCCAGCTTTCCTGGAGCCCTTTCAGGTACTGGAATGTTCTCTAAGGAGCCTTCTCTGAACAACCCCAACTCTCTCCACCTCTCTGTATGGACTTGCCAGCCCCAGCCCACTTCTCTGCTTCTTTTCATTCCCTGATCCAGCTTCTTCAGATTCCCAAACAGCTTCTCCTGCCTGAACCTGCTGTTTTTCAAGCCCCTGAAGTGGCAGGGCTGCTGCTTTCCCCATGAACCAGCCAGAAATGAGGCAGAACACCCAAACTAACCCAGCTCCAGAACCATTTTTGGAGCTCCTGGTGCAGGGTAAGAGAGAAACTCTAAAGCCCCTGCAGCATTTGGGATGGGGAAAGACAGCTGGGTGCCTTCTGGGTGATGGGTTTCCTTTCAAATGAACACAGTCCTGTGAAGAAATGTGATGGGGAGGTAGGAAAGTGACTCAAGATTTTATTATTTTATATACCAAGCACCACTAAATCCCCACTTTTTATCCTGAAACTCAACGTGCTGTCACTGGGACTCATCAAATACCCACACCACTTTATAAATAAGTGTGGGGTTTTTTTAATGCACACTTTGTATGGAGTGTGGGTAGCAGAAGGTGCAGATCTGGACCTAAATAGCAAAGTATTAAGTGTGACATTTTTCATTTGCTTCACGCCTTCCAGTAGGGAAAAGTATGGTTTTACAACCTATTTTTTTTTTTTTTCTGTAAAAAACCTTGATGTTCAGTGTGGGTGAATGTACTCTCCTATTTTACCATAAAATTAGAAAAAATTAGAAGATTGAAAAAAACCTTTTGTGTTATTATTTTCTTGCATACATTGAATACATTGCAGACGTTTTCATGCACAGCTTAAATCTGCCAAGTTTGAGTTAGACCTGATTATTTCTCTGTGGGGCTGTGTGGAGTTGAAGGGAAAACCTTTCTTTCAATTAATGGCAGTCATGGTGCTAGAGGTGAGTTTTACCTGGTGAGAACTGGGAGATCAGGCAGAAAAAAAAAAAAAAAAAAAGGATTGATGGATGTTTAGGAAAAGCAAAACCACCTTGAAAAAGACACAGATTTCTGTAAGATAAAAATAAAGATTTTTCTCTGCTTAGGGGCTGGAAGAAACCTGGTGGATAGTGGTGGGGAAATTGTGGAGCATGGTAGTTGTGAGTTGGGAATATTGGATGGTTTCAGATGAAGATGAGAACGACCTTATCTGATGTAAGCACCCAAATCTGGGTCTTGCAGGGGGAAAAAAGCCCTTGATTCAAGAGCATCAGATCAGTGAGATATCAACAAGTAGGAGAGAGCCCAGGAATAAATAAAAAAAAAATTAAAAAGCAGTGGAAATCAGGATTCTGGAAGGGTTTGCATATGGTTTACATGGTTTGAAGACAATGTGAGGACCTTAGCATGTGATGGCCTGGGAGTGGCAGGATTTATTAATCTGAGGAAGGAAAAGGAATGTGGTGCAGCCAGGAGGTTTGGTTGAGTGAAGCTGGAAATGGAGAGAAGGGAAAAGGGCAGTTTAATAGATTATTAGCAGTGGGTATTGTGTAATGAGATGGGTTTGCCTGCAGGGCCAGCTCTTGAAGCTTCATCTCCTGAAAATACTTAAAACCAACACTTTTTTTGCAAGTCCATCCAATATCTAATATTTCTTTCCAGTCTCTTCAGCTTTATTTACTTGTGAGTTGAGAAATTTGTCTTCCAGCTGAGCTATATAAATATTAAATAAGCAATCTCAAATAATACCAAAGTGAAAGGGATAATGAAATTCCTAGGTAGAGGAATTACAATGCAAGCTACACTGGGGGGCTCTGCATTTAAAAAAAAAAGGCAAAAAATTGGTTTTCCAGCACTTCAGCATTGACCATTTCAGTTTTCCACCCTGGGCAACTCATCAGAGCCATTCAGAAAGTAAATAATTTAAATGCAAAAGTTGTTAAATTATAGAGCTATGAAAACAGTATCTCAGGTTGAAGATTAACCTGCCTGAAGAAGAGATAAGGAGAAATCAGAACCAAACCACTATTGCTCTTGACATTTAGCATTAGAATTACTTAGCAAAGCTATTTATACCTCCTTTCAAGCAGTTTCAACAAGAAATTAGTCATGAGAGGTGAACAGGAGGGAAGAGGGGAACCTGAGCTCATCCATCTTATTATAGATAAGGGGAAAAACTCCTTTGTCTCACATGGGGCTGTTTTCAAAGTGTTGAGCTCTTCAGAGAATATTTTTATACCTTGCTAAAGGAGATCAGCAAAATTAAAAATACAGCTCATAGTAAAATGGGATATCTCTTGGTATCCATGGAAATCCCACGTGGATTTCTCTTGCAGCAGAGGGGATGAAGAGTAATTTCAGTGCTGTCAGGGGAAACAGCATCTTGCTCCTCTAAATAGTGGGCACTGAAGATGTTTCCCATTTGTTTTGGGTGAAGGTTTTGCCATTTATTGCTGAAAAGTGTGGTTGTAGAGGAGAGGCTTGGTTAGCCCAGCCTAACACTCTGAGCAGCTTTTAGCTTAACTTCCTACTGGTTGTTTTTTTTTTTTTAAAACCCAACAGATTTCATTAACTCCCATGTAAAACATCCCTCTTCACATCACTTGCTGCTTGTTCTGAACACAGCTCTAAAAATTCAGTGTTCTGTTGTTTGGTACCAGAGTTGCTAGGTGTCAAGAATTCATAGAATCATAGAATCATAGAATTAGCCGGGTTGGAAGGGACCTCAGAGATCATCTAGTCCAACCCTTGACCCACCGGAGCAGTTGCTAGACCATGGCACTGAGTGCCACATCCAGTCTTTTTTTAAATGTCTCCAGGGACGGAGAATCTCCCACCTCACCGGGCAGTCCATTCCATAGCCTGATCACCCTCTCTGTGAAGAAATTCTTTCTAATATCTAACCTAAACCTCCCCTGGCACAACTTAAGACTGTGTCCTCTTGTCTTGTTGAAGGTCGTCTGTGAAAAGAGTCCAGTTCCCACCTCGCTACAGCCTCCTTTCAGGTAGTTGTAGACAGCAATGAGGTCTCCCCTGAGCCTCCTCTTCTTCAGGCTGAACAGTCCCAGTTCTCTCAGCCTCTCCTCATAGGGCCTGTGCTCGAGTCCCTTCACCAGCCTGGTTGCCCTCCTTTGGACCTGCTCCAGGACCTCTACATCCTTCTTAAACTGAGGGGCCCAGAACTGGACACAGTACTCGAGGTGTGGCCTCACCAGGGCTGAGTACAGGGGAAGAATCACCTCCCTGGACCTGCTGGTGACGCTGTTTCTGATACAGGCCAGGATGCCGTTGGCCTTCTTGGCCACCTGGGCACACTGCTGGCTCATGTTCAGTTTCTTGTCAATGCAGACTCCCAGGTCCCTTTTTGCCTGGCTGCTCTCCAGCCACTCTGTCCCCAGCCTGTAGCGCCTGTAGCATTTTGATGCAACACCAGGAATGCACAAAAAGCTTCTGTTGGGTTTTGATGACTTTTTCTTTCCATAATGCCCATTAAGTGGGTGTAGGAATCTATCCAGTTTCCCATTTTTTCCCCCCAATTTTTTTTTGTTGCTGTTTTTTGTTGGTTTTGGGTTTTTTTGGTCATTTTGTACTAGCACGTTGCATAATAAATGAAAAAAAAAAAGGATTTGAAAGCAAATACAGGTAGCTGTGTAAGTATCAGCAGTGATCTTTGTTGCACTATTATAATTTCTAGCTTCTACAGGCTTTTCAGGGTTAGAAAATAAGCTGTAACTTTACAATTTTTATTTGCACCTTAAAAATCCATCCCTGCTACTGAAACAAGGCTATTCCAACCACAATCACTAAAAATGCTACATTGCAGCACTTCAACAGCCTTCTTGGTGTATCTTTAAAGATAACAAATAATTCTGAACCAGCAAATATCATTAAGTTGCATTTAAGAAAAAAAAAAAACCTGAGCATTTCAAACTAGATAATATAAATGCTGTGTTGATTCCAAACAGCAATTCTCAGGATGAACTTCTGGCTTCATTAAAGGCAATGAAATGTCTTCCTGCTGACTTGAGTGTGCCAGGATTTACAGAAAAATAAAATAAATTGAAATGGGATCCTTAAAGGTTTGCTTCTTGATGAGTTACTGGAGCTGAAGGCGTTCAGCTGTATTTTCTTGTGCTTATGTTCTTTAGTTAAGCCAGGAAGTCTTAAACTGAAGGGAATGGCTGGTGGGGATGAGGGGATGGGAAAAGGAAATCATAATTCTCTTTGAAATAATATATCAGTGGTTGTGTTATCCCAGAGGTTCCCTTTCTTAGAATCCCAGGATGGTTTGGGTTGGAAGAGACCTTAAAGCTCATCAATTCCCACCCCCTGCCATGGTCAGGGACACCTCCCACAGCCCAGGTTGCTCCAAGCCCCATCCAGCCTGGGCTGAGACACTGCCAGGGATGGGGCAGCCACAGCTTCTCTGGGAAACCTGGCACAGGGGCTCAGCACCCTCACACCAAAGAATTTCTTCCTAATTTCTCAGCTAAATCTCCCGTCTTCCAGCTTGGAGCTTTCCCCCTTTCTCCTATCCTCCCGTGCCCTTGTCAAAAGTCCTTCCCCAGCTTCCCTGCAGCCCCCTCAGGTACTGGGAGATACTTTAAGGTGTCCCCAGAAGAGATGAGGCACAACAACAAAGAAGAGAAGAGGTGTCCCCCTTCCTAATGGCCGACCTAAATCAACCCTCTTCAAGTTCTAATTGCCAAACTTCAGGCGTGTCCCCATTTCAATGCTGAGGGACACTGCCCCTGCAGGTAGCCAATTCCTCTTCAGGATATTTAGGACTTAAAAGTGCTGGCAAGCCCCCAAATCAAAATCTTTTTCAAGTATTCCATTACTACATCACGTGGGGAAGAGCCTGGGCAGCCTTTTGCATCAAGTACAACATTCAGGCATGGGTTTAGGGACATTCTTAGCTTTGTCCTTTGGGCATCAAGGATTTTCATGCTGCAGCTGAATAGGAGGAAGGAATTAATTTGATTTAGGGATGTCAAACTGTGAGTGAAGTTCCTCCTCTCACATCCTTCGAAGAAGGCTCAGAGGCTCTGGATGTAGCCTGCCCATCCGCTTGAGTTTTGCAGAGATATTTTTGAACTTCCTCTGCTGATAAATATTTAGAGTCTGTTTAGATTTCATCTCATTTCCGTTAGTGCTTACAGATATTTTTTTTTCCCCTACTTATTACCAAAGAAATGGGTGTCACAAGCCTTGAAACTGCAGCGTGTGCAGTTTTGCAATTTTAATTTGTCACTGACTGACAGCTTACTTATTAATTATCCAAGAGAGGCTTCTGGCTTTCTGAAAGAGAACTTTATTTCAGGGCTGTAGAAGTGGAGCTGTAATTGCTTTATGTCTGGAGGTGCTGGTCCAGGTGTAGAAGCCTCAGCTGAATTAGATGTGACCATCACTGAGGATCAATAAAGCACTAAAAGTGGACAAGGCTGTTTCAAATTGGTGGAAGTTTTAGTCACCAGGATGCTGCTGAGCTCAGAATGAAAATTGCAGCTGTATCTTTTTTTCTTCTTTGTTTTTTGTTACGTTTAATTAAAATCTAATGAACCCTAATAAACCCAAATTGACATTACTCAGAGCACTTGAAGGGTTTTCTCTGCAAAATTCTGTGCAGCCTTTCCTTACATCCTTGCTCAGCAATTCTCCCTGCTGTTGCCCAGCTAAATCTCAGTGCTATTTGCTAATTCCTTTTTGGAAGTCTTGGTTTGTTGTGGTTTTTTGTTTTTTTCTTTTCCTGATGTGAACATGACAATCCCACTTGAATTAGGTAACAGTGGTTGTCAGCAGGCATAAAGATCATGGTGCCCAGGAGTCTCAGAAGTGTCTGTGTCAAAATAAAGAAAGAAAACAGCTATACTCAGCCCTGGTGAGGCCACACCTCGAGTCCTGTGTCCAGTTCTGGGCCCCCCAGTTCAGGAAGGATATCGAGGTCCTGGAGCAGGTCCAAAGGAGGCAACTGGGCTGGTGAAGGGACTGGAGCACAGATCCTATGAGGAGAGGTTGAGGGAGCTGGGGGTGTTGAGGCTGGAGAAGAGGAGGCTCAGGGGAGACCTCATCACTCTCTGCAACTCCCTGAAAGGAGGTTGGAGCCAGGGGGGGTTGGGCTCTTTTCCCAGGCAACTCTCAGCAAGACAAGAGGGCAGGGTCTCAAGTTGTGCCAGGGGAAATTTAGGTTAGATATTAGAAAGAATTTCTTTCTGGAGAGGGTGATCAGGCATTGGAATGGGCTGCCCAGGGAAGTAGTGGATTCTCCGTGTCTGGAGATATTTCCAAAGAGCCTGGATGTGGCACTGAGTGCCATGGGCTGGGAACTGCAGCGGGAGTGGATCAAGGGTTGGACTTGATGATCTCTGAGGTCCCTTCCAACCCAGCCAATTCTATGATTCTATGATTATATGAAAAAGCTTTCCTAAGAAGCATAAAACTTCAAAAAAAAGGAGAAAGAATTGCTTAGCAGCACTGAAATGAGTTACCTTATAATACAGCAAATTGCCACCAGATGTCCCTTATTTTCTGCCCCACTGTGCTGGGGAGAAATCTGCCCTTGGTATAGAAAAGAGAAAAAAAAAGAAAAGCAACTTGCTTGAAGTGGCTTTGTTTCTGTTTGTATTCAGAGTTGGCAGCTGTCTTCCTCAATAAATATTTCCATCTGAAAACTAGATTGTATAGACTTGTTTCTCCTCGATGAGATAGACTTGCATTTTTAATGAGGCTTAAATGCCAGCAGTGACATTTTGCAATCCAGGCTTTAAGGAAATAATTAATAGGCTTACTAAATTTCCCAAGCACACTGTATGGAAAGGACAGCTTTATTATTATGAACTTCACTGCCATTAAAGACACTTTAACCAGGAGCTTAAAGGCCAATTTATCTTCAGCCAAGTTAAAAGCAGTCAGATGAGTCTCCAAGTTGAGCAGGACTAAAAGTGAGGTGAAAGGACCACATAAAAAAACCAGCAGCCACTTACAGAAGGATGCAATTCATCCTCAGGGCTTAAAAGCCTTCCAGAAAAGTGTAAATAAAGACAAGAGAGATGAGGATATATCTTTAAAGCTGGGAAGTAACACTTGGTACCCAACACAAAGCTGATTTTCCTGACCCCAGGAACATGACCAACATCAGGAGCAGGATGAGGCTTCACCATCTGGCTCGTGGTGTTCAGTGGTGGATTTTTTTTCCTTCCATTACCAGAGATGTTCAGCTGACAAGTGCAGACCCTCTTCCTGCCCCATGGCCCTATAAGCCTCATGCTCATTTATTTTTTTGGTCTCTCCTCCAAGGCAGCACCATTAGGAAGGGGAAATTTAATTTTCTGGACTTGAAGCAGAAAGACTGCAAATTGAGTGTTTTCCTGAAGGGTAGTGATTAGTGGCTTTTTATTCCAGTGGTAAGACTGTGGTTTCTTTTCATGCTTTAAATGTGTCTCCTGTCTCAGATTCTGGTTTGGGATGGAGTCACACTCACTGTGTAGCCCTCATGCAGCTTGAAGGAGGGAAATCCATTGCTCCCAGTCAATGATGTCAGGGTTGCTTTCCAAATTATTTGCTTTTTAAGTTACAGAAGCAGCTGTTTGGAAAGACAACCTACCTTCATTTTTCACCTGTGGTGATAAATATACCCTGGCATGGCATTCACTGGCTGCAGGCAGAGGCTTTTTTCCTTCTCTATGCTAGAGGAAAAAGAGGGGTGAGCAAAGCATTCCTTAACTAATAGAAATGGGGTTGCCTGCTAAATGCAGAGAAGTGGTGTTTTAGCAGCTAGAATGAAACAAATTATATTAATGAGGGCTTTAGGGTCTTAACTGAGAGTTCTTTCTGAGGCTGAGGGTTTCACTTCCTTGCTGCAGGTCTTGCAACCTCACTCCTGAAAATGCCACCTGCCAGCTTTGAGCCCCAAAATTCTGGCTGCAACCCTCATGAAGTGGAGTCCTGGCATGGGTCTGGAGTGGGGAGCCTGATGGCAGGGTGGGAAGGATGGAGAAATGAACTTCTCTGTCTTCTGAGCTTCTGGAAAGGCTTAAATTCACCCTGTTTAATAGGGTTAATGGGGGAAATTTAGGTTCAAGGCTGTCTGCCTGGGATGGCTTCTTTAGAAACTGGATTGCCACTGACTTTCTGTCTTGTACAGAACATATCTGGATTTTACTCAAAGACCCTGAATCTCCATTTGATGGGATATGGGAGAGCGAGTTAGGAGATCAAGATTTTTCTTGGACTTTCTTATTTTATACCAAAGTACAGGGGTAAAGCTTATCAGTGCTCTGTCATTTTGTCATCCACAAAGCCAGAACCATTCTGACATCTGCCATGGGGAGCTCCTCCAAAATGCTCAACTCTCTCCATGCCCTAAGGCTCTGATGCACACAAACACATGGGAGTTGACTCCAGGAGTGCTCTGACTTTGCTGTGGATGGCATGAATATTTGCCATGAAACCACCCCCTTTACTCATTCAGGTAGTTTTTCAGGTTATTAAAAGGTTGTTAAAATAATGCATTTGTTTAGGGCTGGAGAACAGAGTTTCCCTGGTGCAGATCAGTTTTGTGGATGTAGTTTATCCCCCTGTAGGAGGAAAGATGAGAATGACTTCAAAATTTTCACACATAAAGGAAGGAAAAGCACATAATTGCAATGTTTTCTCCTGATTTCTTATGATCAAAATGTAATTTCTAACACTAACCCAGGCGTTGAAGGAAATGAGATGCATTTTATGTGCATATAAACGTTTCTGTATTTATAGACAATTCTGAACTCCTGGAGTCTCTTACTTTGGTTATAAACATTGTGGATGCCGAAGGCATTTTTCAGGATTTTAACACTCAGGAAAGTTGTAAATTAAGTCAAATGGTCAGTGGTGAGCCTATAATTTCTCCTACATGCCCAGGATGAATGGTTTTCCAGCATGCCTCACTTCTCATACTGGTGAAGTAACTCCCATAAAAGCAGCAGGACTGACTCAGTTGTTCCCACACGAGGTCTGAGTTTTGTCCACGAGAAAGAGTTGGTTTCTCAGGGCCAGAGAACCAATCTTACCTTGTTGTCTTTGGTCTGAAGCTCTGCTCCAACCATGCCAAGCAGATCCTTCTCTCCTGGAGCACTTTGGGAATGCCAAAGGGAATGGTCCCAGCCAGCTGCCCCTTGGAAGCATCAGCAAGGAACTGAACTCATGGGACTCTTTGGTTGCCAAAGAGTGGAGGGTGTTCATGGGGAGAAAATAAAACAACCCAAACAACCAAACCAACCAAATTGTTTTGTAACCTCATTGCCCAGGCCCTCACATCTGGATGCCAAGGATGCTGAATTGGATCTTAGAGTGCTGGAATTGTTTCTGTTGAAGCCAGGCCCAAAGAAGAGCTGGGGAGATGGGGGAAGCTTTGCTCTTCTGGGACCTTCTCTGCTGAGGATGGAAGTCAGGACAAGCAGTGTCCAAAACTCCTGATTTGGCTGCTGAGTCCCATTCCTGAAGCTCTGATGGGAGACATTGCATTTTGGGGCACTTTGTTGCATGTTGCTGTCTTTAGATGTGGGAGCAGAGTGACCTTTGTAGAAACCAATGACTGGTAGGGGCTTTTGCTTTTTTTTCATGGCAAATGCTGCCTTTTCTTAACAGCATTTCAGAGGGTGGAAAACATCAAAAGGAAACTGAACATGGACCAACTTCTACGATGTTTCTGACACCACACCACTCCTTTTGGTGTCCTCTAAAAACAAAAAAAAAGGTGCAATTCAGTCACACCATTGATACAACCGGTCTATAAGGACCCATTTTTCACAGTTTTCTGCCTTGATTTTGGTGGAGTCCCTGCTGCAGACATATATTAAGGAACTGGGAGTTTATTTCACATTTAAAACATCCCAACACATCTGTATGCTCTTGATGCTGTCTTAGTCTCCTCCCTGTCTGAAAGCTTTGAATGCATTCTCAGCCTGACCCAAGTTAATCCACTGATCCTGTGAAATCAGAGATCTGTGTCTTTGACTCCAGGTAGAGTAAATACTGTTGGTAACAGAGAAATTTAAGAGATAGAAATGTATTTCAATACTTGGGAGGTATTTTTGCTGGAGATGGTTTTTTTTTAGATGTGTTCATTCTGCTAACGTTGGAGTTTAAAGGACCTGGCAAAGTATCTTCTGGGGGATTTTCTGGAGAGGCTTCTGGTTCTTTGCAGTGTTTTATGATGTTAATGCTTTATCTCATTTTTTCTGCATTAGAAACTTAGCTTTTTTGGGTGATGATTGCAGCCATGCATCTGTTCTTGCAAAGCTGGTTGCCAACTGGAATTTGCTTCATTTTCAATTACTTCTGTTAAGTGCTTCAGTAAAGTTTATTTCAGCTCAGGGGGAACCTGAGCTCCAGGGCTGTGTCCTCTGAATTCTGAATTCCTGCTGCCATCTTCTCAAGCATCTCCATGTCCTCCTCTATTTGCCTAGCTTCAAACATTATCAATAAGCACTCCTGTTTCCAAAACAACCCTGATTTTTTTTTTCTCCTGCTCCACTCCTGAGTTGTGCCCTGCAGCCCCTGGGGACACCAAGATTTTTCAGCAGAGCATTTGGAAAAATTCCTCCCCTTTCCTCCTTCAAACTGCATCCTCTGGTCCATCCTTGGGCTGGACCACAGAGAAGATGAGGGGAGCATCCTGGTTCTGAGCATCCTTGCATAGCACTCACCTGGGGCTCAATAGGCTCAGTAAGGACCACCATGTGAATTGGGACTTGTGCCATCCAGGAGCTCCATCATGGGATTTTTTTTTTTGCAGTTTTTCAGTGCAAAGCCTTAAAAGGTGAATTTTAACCCCTGCAGCTTCAGCAGAGGAAGAGGGGTTAGTTTGAGACAGACTCCCTACAACAGAAGTGAAGTAATAACCTTCTTGGAGAGCTTTGCCTCAGTTTGCCTCTGCAGAGCAAACACAGAGCATGGGCTTTGCTGGGCTAAACGTTGCCTTTATGTTGGCAGAAGGGGCAGGGTGTGAAGGCAGGGATGCCAAATTTTTCTTGGTGCCTTCATCATTTTGCAGAGAGGGTTTGTTTTGTGGTTGGTTGGTTGGTTATTTTTTGGTTTTGATTGTTTTTCCCAGGTTTCTTTCAGTGGAAATTCAGTAAATTCAGTTCTTAGATTTTTGCCTTGTGTGTTTACCATCTGCAGCCCAGCTAAGTGCCATGTGAAGCATGAAAAGATATTTGTGGTCATGTTCTTTCCAAGTGGAAAACAAGGATAATGAAACCAAACACGGGCAGAATCTGGAGGAACAGAAAGTCAAGCCCAGGCAGTCAGTGCAGCAGTGGCTGGAGAACAGATTTATTATATTATTGTTCTCAATATTACAGTATTTCCTTACTGAGCCCATAACATAGCATGGTTTTCTTTTTTTTTTTTTTTTTTTTATTTATTTTGTTTTTATTGCTGTAAAAGGGTGTTTTCATGCAGCTGTGAGGTCACCAGGCTAGAGTTTACCATGTTATCCAGAGCTGGGATTTTTTTTTTTGGTGTTTTGAGGCTGGTGACAGCACGTGAGATGTCCTCTGCCTTGTGACAGCCTGAATCAGTACATGAAGATAACTGAATTTCTTTGAAGTTTGGAACAAAAGTCTTGCCCTTTAGCTGTGATGAGCTGAAGATGCCAGAGAGGAGAATGTTTAATCCATTAGGAAATGGCATTAGGTGCCACACCAAGTGTGTCCTCTGCTTGTAAGGCTGTGGGCAGCCATGTGGAGATGTCCACAGAAGGACAATGTCCAATGTGTCTTGGAAGCTGTTTGGTGACAATTTATTGCCCTTTTATGCAGTTTAGGAGCACGTAATGAAGATGAGTGATGGAGTCAGAGCCTTGGATGGAACCCTTGTGAATAGTGGCAGGGGGTTTTGGAAGTAAATGTTGCCTGACTGACAGGGAACAAACACTTTCCTGAGAGGCTGAAAGTGATATAATAGATTCCATCAGAAAGGTTTGGCTTAATTAAGTGTAGCCAGAAGTTTCCTGCAGGAATACTGTGTTACTCTTACACAGGGAACTAATTAGCAATTTCTTGAGACTACTTAGACCTTTCTGGGTGTCTCCACTTGAACTTTGAATGCACTTTGGAATGAGCCTGTGGTTTCTTGGTACTTTAATGGGCTGAGATTTATCTGCCCTGCTGTTGCTTAAAGCATTAAAGTTGTTGAACATTTATGAAAAGTTACTTCTAAGCTTGGAACACAGAGCTGGTTTTCTTTTTTTTAAACAAAGCCACAGTTGTGATTTGGCACCCATGAATAGTTTTTGTTGATTAATTTTTGTTTGAATTTACAAGAAACTTTAATGGCAGGCTCTAATACTGAGTTTGTCTGTTCAGGATGCAGCTGTGTATGTTTCCTTTCACCCACTCAGCACTAGATGAAAGATGAAATGCCCCATTCATGAAAAAGTACTTACACAGTGCTTATGTACAGATGAGATATGTTTTTCCATCCAGCTTAATGTATGTCTCATGGAGAAGGTACCATCTATGAGTCATAACAAAACATTCCAGATGACTGTGCTAAGATAGTAAAGTTTAGGGAGAAAATTCAGGTTGGAGGTGGAGCAAGATCCCTTTTCAGGCACTAAGAAAAAATGAATGAGCAGCTGTTAGCCTATAGGTTGCTCTAAAATTGTCACAACAATATTGTGTTTAAAGCAGTGCTAAGCATCCCCTTCAGGAAGATTGCTTTTTTATGAAACATGAAGTGAATTCTGATAGATACCACTCAGTTGCCTTATCACCTGCCAAAACCTTTCTCCATGCCCTGAGATAAACATGCACCAAGAGCATCACACTGTGCATATTCTATTTATCCCAAATAATATTATTCATCCCCCCAAAGCAGCCTTGAATTAACCACTGATCTCTTGCAGCCCATGGAATTTACTGATCTCTTCTGTATCCCATGAGCTCTCAGAAGGTGGAAAGCATCTGTTTCTTGCTGTAAAGCAACTCGAGGTGGCAGCTGCTAAAATCAAGTCAAATCAAACGTGGAAAAAGAACAGGATGGTGATCAGAGCAACATCACTCTGAGTGCCCACTATTTGGCAGTGTGCTGAGGTTGATGATGCTTGGCAGGGGCATTGGAAAAAGTCTCAGGATATTTTTCTCCCAAGTGCTTGTTCTGGACCAGTAATCAATGCAAGAAACAAAGACATGGGTTGAAAATACCACTTGGACACTGAAGCTTCCTGGGAATTCAACTGTGCTGCTGTGCTCTTCATCCTTGAGTACGAGTCAGCTGGGCTCTGGATAGGAAGGTTTAATTTTCTGGAGCACAAGGAGGGGTTGGTGTTCATCTCCCCTTTTCCTGGAGGTGTGGATGGCAGATGCTGCCCCTGAGGCACTTGGTTGTAACCAAGAGAGGGGACTTGGCTGTCCAGAGGAATTTCCCCCTGTTCAGATAAAAGTGATGAAAAGGAACTGCCCTCACCCAGCCCAGCTTTGCATGAAGGGAAAATCCCTCTCTCTGAGCAATCACACTAAATTACAGCAATCTCTGTCCAGAGCCCCAAGCAGTGAAGCAGACTCAGCAGCCTGAGCACGAAGCAGGATGGGCAGCTGTCAGAGCAAAACCTCTAAAAAAATAAAGATAAAAATAGCTTGTATTTGATAAGTCAGCTCTGTCAATACCAGACCAATCATTTCCCTCTGGAGGTTTCAGAAGATAAATACTTATTTATTTTTGATTACAGCCTGACCGCAGGGCATAGGGGAGCTGTATTTAGAGATGAGTTTTTTTCCCCCACCTGCCAACCCCTAAACCCCCTGGATTTCTTGGATAAAAATATCTGGAAGGGAAGAGTTTCATAACAGATTCAGCCTCTGCTTTGTGGTTCCCTGATGCATTGGTGCTTATAGGAGGAATTTGGCTGCTGTGTGGGATGATAGAGTGATTTATTCCCTCAAAAGAACATGTAGGCAAGAATTTATGTTATTATAAAGTGATATCTTGTGTTGGGAATGAAACTTCCACTGCTGTTTGAGCTTATTAAAAATGTAATAAAAAACGTTTGGGGCAAGAGCAAGCTCACAGCTTTTCCTCTGGACACCTGAAGTTGTATTCCAGGTGATGTTTTTACCTTTACTGGCAGCTCTTTGGGTCTTTTGCTGCCTAACAAAAGAAAATCAATATGGCAAGTTCAGCCTGGAGAATTCTCTCTGGTATTGAATCACTGAATAAAAGACCTCTTGTGTCTGTCTTCATCATACTTTTGACATTCAGGGGCTTTGTGAACATTTAAGAAAACATACATTTTCTTAGCAAAGGGTGAAAATTTCTCCTGTCAGCATCAGTATTTTGTGTCTGCTCAGGATCTTACTCATTCAACCATTTTCATAGAATCATAGAATTGGCTGGGTTGGAAGGGACCTCAGAGATCATCAAGTCCAACCCTTGATCCACTCCTGCTGCAGTTCCCAGCCCATGGCACTCAGTGCCACATCCAGGCTCTTTGGAAAGATCTCCAGACACGGAGAATCCACTACTTCCCTGGGCAGCCCATTCCAATGCCTGATCACCCTCTCCAGAAAGAAATTCTTTCTAATCTCCAACCTAAACCTCCCCTGGCACAACTTGAGACCCTGCCCTCTTGTCTTGCTGAGAGTTGCCTGGGAGCAGAGCCCAACCCCCCCCCTGGCTCCAACCTCCTTTCAGGGAGTTGTAGAGAGTGATGAGGTCTCCCCTGAGCCTCCTCTTCTCCAGCCTCAACACCCCCAGCTCCCTCAGCCTCTCCTCACAGGATCTGTGCTCGAGTCCCTTCCCCAGCCCAGTTGCCTCCTTTGGATCTGCTCCAGCACCTCAATCTCCTTCCTGAGCTGAGGGGCCCAGAACTGGACACAGGACTCGAGGTATATTTTAATGAAAGATTGTTCTGGTTTTTTTTAGTTTATTTGGTTTTGTTTGGCTTTTTTGTGTGCTTTTTGAGTTTTTTGTTTGTTTGTTTGCTTGTTTTTTTTTATTAAATACATATGATTTCTGCATACCAAAACTTTAATCTGGTTGCAGACTTCTGGGAGAGGAACCTGAGACCCTCATGGAATGGAAGCATCAGTTTCTCTCTTTCCATGGGAGGACTTCAAGGACTGTCTAGGTTATACTGGGAGATTGTTTGTGGTTACTATAAGGATTAAAAAAAAAAAAAAAAGATATTAAACTTTAGCCATGAATAGTGATTTTTGAAATGGGCTTAAAATGGCTTTGCTGTGAGCAGACACTCACTGGAGTAATTTATGTAGAGACAAAGTTTTTCTACAGTGTGCAATTTTTTTTTCATAGTCAATATAAATCTGTCAGTGTTTCTGTACCAAGACACTACGTGAGATGAATGGGAATGAAGGGAAGTGAAAAGATGAATTGCTGGAGATGTTGCACACCAGAGGCAGCAAGTTTTGATCAAGGGTGGAGAAGGCAGCCTCTGCTCTAAGCAAATTGCTGCTCTCAGCAGCTAAATCTGAGCATGGGAATCACAGATTGAGGAGAACAGGAGTTTATTCCATGTCTGTACAAGGGGGAGGACTCCAACACCTTGGTGCCAGCTGATGCAGGGTGGTGGATTCATGGTGCCACAAATCAGGTGGCTGGCATTAGTGGGTTTTTTTTTATTTTTTTCCAAGCTTTTAAAGTTTTCCTGAAGAAGTTCTGATGCCCCAAATCCCCATCCTTCTCTGAAAAACCCAGCAGTCTAAATGTTGCCTGGAAAATGACCTGAGGCAGGTGGTGATGCTGAGGAATTGCTGGCAAATCCTCAACCCCACCTCAAACGTGGAGGAACCAGTCTGTAACTTCAAAACCTCTGTGCCAGTTTAGGTCTAAACTAGGAGACCTTAAAGAAGTTTGGGGTTTATCAGTAAGCCAGAGGTTGTTCTGGTTTATTTTCCTGTCTGGCCCTTTTATTCTACAAGCAGCTCAAAAATAATTGGTTTGAGGCTGACTTGATTCAGGTGAAATGTGAATTAAAAAGCAACACCAAGGTGGATAAAATGTTTAGGTATATTTTGTATATTTTTATTTAATAAATATTTTTTTTGCACTGAAAAGTAATTAATTTCCAAATGGATAATGCCAAGCTTAATTGTAATTTTCACATTTCCATGGCACATGAACCTATCAGAAGATGAAGATGTGGAGTGTGAGGAGGGGGAGAAGGTGAAGCTTGGAACTCCCTGGTACCCTGCCCAAACCTTCAGAGCTGGGACCAGGTTTCTGGAGGAAGGAACATCCCTGCTGCAGCTGATCCAGGACAGTCTCCTGTTCCCCTTCCCTCTGCCCCTCTTTTTACCTTGCTTCCAATACTCTGTTTATTCAGGCTGTGTTTATGCCCTAATTGAGTGCTGATTCCAACTCAGCAACTATTTCCTGAGCTCTGCAGCCCAAATAATTAGAGTGGGACCTTAATTATTTGCAAGGATTGCCCTGCTGCTGATTTTAGGGGAATTTGCTGATTATTTTGCAAATGGAGGGTATGATTTGTTCCCTTCTTGCTTTTTCTTTGGAAGTTGGTGGTGAGGAAGGAGCAGAAGATCTTTGGGTTAGTTCTTGAGAAAGAAACCAGGTGGGTTATGGAATAAACCAAAGTTTTTATTTGGTGAGATTGCTGATGCAGTGGGGATTCAGGAGGTTTTCTTTGGCTTTAAAAGGTTTCAGAACTGGAGCTTTTAAAGGGTAATTTACACTTGAACAAGCCTTCAGCAGGTTAAATCTGTAATCATGGGTTCTGACCACATCTCCCAGCTTTGTGGCTCTTTTTCAAGTGATGAAAAAGTTTGTAATGGGTTTCTATAGTTTCTCAGGAGTTGGATTTATTGATTTTTATTTGATTTATTTATTTTATTTTAGATATTTTCTTTTTTAGCAAATGGTGGAGCTTTACATAACTTCAATCTGCAGGAGGCTGCTGAGCTGTGTAATGAGTCCTGCTGCTTTTCTAAACCACTGCAATAGCTTTTCTTTTATATGTTTGCAAGGAGATTGCTCTGGTCAGTAATTCATGATTCTCATTTTATTGATGTATCTTCTCCTTAGCAGCTTGCTGTTTTCTCTGAGTTAAATAGAGATCAATTCAGGGGAAGTTTATTTCCAAAAATCTTAACCTGGGGGGATCCAAATGTGTACAAGAAGCAGGAGAGAGAAAATCTCTAATTGTTCATCTTCTTTCCTGAGCTCAATTTCTTTATTTTTTTTTATTTTTATTAGGTTTTTATGACTTGTACTATTTATTTATGAAAGCAGCACAACTTGCCCACTATCAGGATGAACTATGCTGTACAAATCCTTCACCACACTTGTACCAATACTTCAGCTTCTTCTGAGGGAGTAAAATCATTGTGCAGCCTCTAGGCTGGTTTAATCCTTACCCTTTCCAGCAGGCTTGATAGCTCAGAAGTATCTCTAAGGGTGAATGTTTTCAGGCTTTTTTTAAATGTGTTTGGAAATCATAAATGCAGTTTGCAGAGGCTAAAGAGCTGCTGTGATCAGTTTTTCCCCATGGCCCACGTTGCAAAGGGTGGTGGAGGAATGGCAGAGAAAATACATGGTTGGGCTGCACTGCTATTAAACGTTGTCTTTTTTGTGGTTTGTTTTTTAATTCTTAATATGAAAATTTAATGAAGGTTTTACTCTGCCAGCCTCACTCTGCCTTTCATGTTCCCATTCCTCTTCACAGGAGTCATGGGAAGTTTGTCAGGGGATGCTCATGTGCAGCCCTGGCTTCATGGGAGCTCCTGAGAGTGAAATAGGCCAAAGGGAAGTTAATTTCTGGAGTGTTCATGGAGGCTGTGGGATCAGCTTTGCTCTGAAATTAAAAAAAAACAACCAAAAACCAACCACAAAACCCATTAGCAGCACAAACTGAGAACTGGTGTTAAACAAATCCTCCTGATTTGACAGGGAAGGCACTTAGAGGGTCTGAATATTTACCCATGATTAGTGAAAACAATTAGGAGACTGGATGAAACCACTGGGCTGTTACTCAATGAATGGCATTAGATATTATTAAATCAGGAGCCAGAAGCTGCTGACCAGATGAGATCCCCCAGTACTCTCCATTGCTTAATCCTTTTTAATTATTTTTATTTTTGCTAAAGTTGCTTATCCCTATTTTTATAGCATCTGTAGCTTCCATTTTAAGAAAGAAGAAGGGGGGTGAGGGGTACCCACTGCAGAGGAGATGTTCCACATGTCTGCTTTGGGTCTTGCTTCAGCTGGAATATCTTCTTGTGGTCCAAATGGTTCTCATCATGTGGGGAAGCACCAGACATCCCACTAGCTGAAGGTCTTCCCATAAGAAGGAAACAACAGAACAAGAACATGAAGTGCTCTTGTGTTTCCACATGTTAACAGTTATAGTCCTGCTACCCTTGCTGAGAAGTAATAGATTCCTTGGGGAAAAAAAACCAAACCATTTTTCTCAGCTCTATTAAGCACATCAACACAGAAATTCTTGATGTGCTGCCTTCCATGAGTGGGAATAGGAAAAAAGGAGAGAAAATATGTTTTGTGAGGCTGCAGAGCCTCTCTGGGGGGGTTTGTAGCTGAGGGACACCCTTTAGCTTGGCTTCAACCCTGGGAGTTGCTGGGTTATTGTCTTCCACATCCATATTTCCAGGCCATGCCCAGCCCAGCAGGATGGTCACAGCTTAAGTCCTCAAGTGCCACAGTTACCTCTGTCCCTTCCTCCTGCCTCTGGCCATGGCCAGGAAATAAATGCTCAGTGAAAGAGTGTAAGAACAGGTATTAATAGATTTATTAAGTTTTTTTTTTCCTTCCTAGCACCTGGGAATCGAGCCTAGCAGGCAGGGATTTCTTCTCCATGAATTGTCTGATGTCTTTCAAACACATCCAGGCTTTTGGCCCCAGTGAGTCCCCCATTTTAATTACAATGTGTGAAGTGAGGAAATGGAGTGCTGGGGCTCCTCTGACATCAAACAGAGGAGCAGCAACACACCAAGCTGAGAAATGTCTTCTTGGGGTACCTGAAGGGTGTTGCCCATCAGTTTACAGCAGGCCACGTGCTCATGGGGTAGGAGGAAAAGGATGAATTAGATTAGAAGTAACAAGGCTGGTCCAAAATTTAGCCTTTAGGCTACTAGGAAAAGTTTGGTTTATCTCTGTTTTAAAGAATAATGAAGAAAAGGAAGCACATTCAATATTAAGGTTGGTGATCTGGACAAAAGGTGAGACAGATAAATGTCCAGAAGATGTGTGTGTGTGTGTGTTTGTGTGTGTGTAAAACTTGTTCCATCTCTTTCAATTTATTCATAGAGGAGAATTTTAGTTGTTTTTAGAATTTTAAGCTTGTCACTAATTTTGTGACAAGTTAGAACTAAAAGAAGAGAGAAAGAGAAAGTAGAAGAGAGAAAGAGAAAGTAGAAGAGAGAAATTCTAAAAATGCTGAGCATATGAAAGCAGTTTCGATTGCAGCCTTCACTTGCAGTCCTTGAAGAGAAAGGAGAAATATTTAGGAAACCTTTATTAAAAAAAAAAAATTCTCAAAATCAAAGAAAACTTCCCCAAGAAAAGTGTTGGACTGAAGGTATTCAGTGTAACCCAGCCATGAGCACATCAGCACTTGGTGAAGGCAAATTCCAGCCCTCTGGAACAACAAGAGGAGCCAGGACATGGCCAGATTTCAACAGATTCTCAAATGTTTTCTACATAGTAACCAAAAATGTGTGAATGATGAGAAATCTGACGTGGTTGCTTGGTTTTTAATTTTTTTTTTGGGTGGAATTCATTTTTTTATTATTCATTTTTATCTTCCCATCCAGCAGTGACCAGGCCACAGGGGATACTGGATTTATACAATAGTTGGGAGGCTCCAGCTCTGCTTTGTGCTGGTTGCTTTGTGGCTCTCCCAGGTGTTCCCTGCCAGCATCCTGCATCCCTCATACCCAGCAGACCCCCTGTTTAGATAGAGAAAGAATTGCACAGGCAAACTAGCATGAAAAAAAAGCTCTCACCTGTTTACTACCAAGTTCTGTGTTACATGTAAATATATTTTTCAGGGCATGCCTCAACATGAAGCCATCCTGCAGGTCTCCTTGGGTTCAGCAGGAATATGTTGAAATCTAAGATAACTTTTAATTTTATCCCCCCTCCCACCATGTGCCACCTCTTATATCCATGTTTCCCACTTAGTGAGCTTCCCAAAGATCCTTATTTTGGGGAGGAAGCTTGCTTTTGGCCAAGGAGCTTGGAAAGGTTGGTGTTGGTGTCTGCTGCATGGTTAGAGCTGGGCTGCATGTCTGGCCAGCAGACAAATACCTTATAGACAGGAGCATAAATAATTCACCATTCATTGCAACAAGAGGAAATTACATGCTACATTATTCAAGAATACACAAAGACTCTGCTTGTTGTGTAAAGAGGGTAAATGTTCTGCCAGTGAACCCACAGCAGTTTTGCAGCTGTAATATAAACAGACATAAATGCTTTAGTACCAGCTCCAATCTCATAACCTTCATTCTGTCTGCAGTTCACATCCTTCTGCTTTCTATAATGAAATAGAAAAAAAAAAAAAATAAAAAGGTGAAGTGTGTCTGAGGTTCTGACTGCTGGAAATGTCAGCTGGGAGGAACAAAATGATAATGTGGGAAAGATCCTGGCTTGCTGCAGGACATCCTTCATTCCATGGTGAAATGGTTGAGGAATGAACTTTAGTTAAAACCTTCTTGGCAGTGGGGGATTATATCCTGACTTTTATGTGTTTATGAGGGTTGTTGGTTTTTTTTTTTTGTTATTTTTTTATTTTTTTTTTATTACATGAACCTGAGAGGGGGAAATCATGTCAAGTGGGATGCCTGCAACAGGCAGTTATTAAAAATCAAATCAAATCAACTGCTCTGTTGTATTAAATGCCATATTGGCCCATGGTGGGGAATCAAACTGATGATGCCTAAGCATATTTAGTATATTTTATTTTTTTATTGTTGGGTTTTTTTTTCCTTTTCCCTTGTATCAGCTTTTGCATGAGCATTTTCCTCAGCTGTCAAAGATGTATTTAATGTGATTGTGTCTTGAGTTTGTAATCTTGGTGCTGG
Organism: Calypte anna; assembly: GCF_003957555.1. Classification (NCBI taxonomy): domain Eukaryota; kingdom Metazoa; phylum Chordata; class Aves; order Apodiformes; family Trochilidae; genus Calypte; species Calypte anna. Next base: position 32,094,069 of record NC_044252.1, on the reverse strand, counting down.
AGTTCACTCAGTGTCTGCATCTGGGAAGTGCTCAATAAATTCCTCTTCATTTTATTAACACAGAAGTGGACATAAAATAGGACTGAGAAGCTTAGGTGGTTTTCCTGAGCCCCTGCACCCTGTATCCATTAATGTGTCTCTGATGGCTCTTTTTAAATATTGAGAATTAATGTCAAATACACAAGAACTGATTCTGCAAACTGTCTCCAATAACTCTGCTCAGTCAGTGTTACTGGGCAAGTTTCAGGTCTGTGTGAGAGGAGGATTGGGAAGGAAAATGGATTTATTTTTCTTTCAAATAGGTAGTTCACAGTAACTGGTCTCTCTAAAAATAAACAGGAAGGAGCTGGAGAGTCTGGGACAATATTGAGAGATTTGCTGGGTGTCAAAGGGGAGGAGTTCAGGGTGGAAGAATTAGACAAAAAACAAATATATGTAGCACATGATTACTTTAATGAAGTGTTGCTGCAGGGTAACTTCTGCTCACCAGAGCTTTGGATAGCTCTCTCTGTAACCTAAAGCCTTTTATCCATAATTTTCTATTCATAATTTTTATATTCATAATTTTATTTTTATTCATAATTTCCCCCATAATTTTATTCATATTTTTATTCATAATTCTTATATGGTATTTATTTTCACCTCCCTGTTGTTATCTTCTGTTATGGCCCTCAACTCCATCCTCTTTTTCCTCTCTCCTCTCTCCTCTCTCTCTACTTTTCCCTTTTCCCTTTTCCCTTTTCCCTTTTCCCTTTTCCCTTTTCCCTTTTCCCTTTTCCCTTTTCCCTTTTCCCTTTTCCCTTTTCCCTTCTCCCTTCTCCCTTCTCCCTTCTCCCTTCTCCCTTCTCCCTTCTCCCTTCTCCCTTCTCCCTTCTCCCTTCTCCCTTCTCCCTTCTCCCTTCTCCCTTCTCCCTTCTCCCTTCTCCCTTCTCCCTTCTCCCTTCTCCCTTCTCCCTTCTCCCTTCTCCCTTCTCCCTTCTCCCTTCTCCCTTCTCCCTTCTCCCTTCTCCCTTCTCCCTTCTTCTCCCTTCTTTTCTTTTTGTGTCTGTGAGATTCTCTCTGTTTTCATGCTTTCTTTTATCCCCTCCATGGATGATGTCCAAATCTACCCTGGCAGTACTTGAGTCTCCTCCTGACTCCTGCCTTTTTGAAAGCTTTTGTTCCTTGCTGCCTGGAATGTTGCCTTGCAGAGGGGACACTGCTCACTTCTCATCAGGTCCCCTCTTCCTCATCCTCATCCTCCTCCTCTCCAGCAATCAGGACATTGGTGGTGCTTGGACCAACCATTCCCTGCTTTAAATCTTGGCTCCTTTCCATAGCTTCTCCTTTTCTTTTGGACATTCCTTCAACAGGAGGATATTTTCTGTTTAAGAAGCATAAACTTTCTGGTTCTGATATTGCACTTCTGTCTCTGGTTCAGTCTCTGGATCATTCAGACCTCTGTCAAACTCAGCACAGACTCATTTCTTAGAGATGTTTTGAAGACTGATCTCAGGGAGAAGTCTTCCCCTGATTTCTGTCCCTTTACACACAGTCAGTAATGCTCATGCTACAATTTCTCTCTGCCTCACCTGACTCGTAGAATAAACTCATTGAGGAAATGAACTTTTTGTTGCAGAAAGGTATTTTGCAAATGCTTTTGTTCAGTAATTATCTAAGTAATTGTTGTTGAGCCCTGGAGATGCAGCCTGCTGACTCTGATTGCAGAAATTCTCCAATATGTGAGAGAAACAACAAGAATACAAATAAGTTTCCCAAAGTTCTTTGTCTCATACCCAACTCAAAGGTTGATGTGCAAACCAGGAGCTGAAGTGCCTGCCCCATCTGACATGGACACTTCTGTGTGAATGAGTCAGGAGTTCCAAATAGAGTTTGGTCAATGATTGTCAAGAATTAAAAAGAAAAGTTGGGTTTTCTAGATGAGGTTTTGTAGAGAAGCAGCAACCAGTTTGGCTCCAGAGGGGGGACCCACTAATAAAGGAATGAGAAAAAGAAAAAATCATACGTGGTTACTGAGGTTTAATCTAACAAGAATTGCACCTATATGAGAATTCAAACAGTGCTGGGGTTTTGTGTGTGTTACTTTGATAACACACTTCTAAGTGTGAGTTATCAAACATCTCCCTTATTCCATATTTCAATTATGGTGATGTATGGAAATGTGTTTTAATTTAAGTGGTAAAAGTGAATGTTGGAACTTTAGAGACCCCATAAAGCAATGAGCTCTGGTCTAGCAAAGTTAATGATAAAAAAGGCTAAATTTAGATGAAAAATAGTTTGATTAATTGGCATCTCATTATCCATAGTCTGTGCAAAAGTGATTATTCTGTTTGGATAGAGCTGTCAGGCTTCTTAATTCTCCCAACTTGTTTTATATATACAGTGGTTTATGTTCCTCTGGAGTCTGTTTGTCCTTCATTGGTCTTGCACATAAAGGTCAGTCATAAAGGTAATATTGAACTTCTTCATCACAGTGTGGTTAAAACTGCTTATTGCTGAACTATTCAGGTTCATACTGGGGTGGTCTGTGGAAAAATGTGGGTTGTGGCAGACCAGGAAAACATAGTTCTAGAGGAACTATGCATAAAGATGCTTTAAGCACATCTCCAAGTTGATGATTGTTTGTGACAAGGCAGATATGGACCAAAGCTTGACATTAAAACAGTTCTGGTCAAGCAGCCGTGGTGTTGAAGTGTTTCAAGGAGGATGGCACCTACCCTGTGCAGCAAGATGCTTCAGCCTCTGGTCTGTGTGGACACAGAGACCTCCACAGGACCCAGGAGTGCAAAGGGACATCTGCTTCTGCATCACCTCTCCCACACCAAAATGCACATCATTAAGAGGATCTGCTGGATCCAGGGTCCTGTCTTGAAGCTGCAGCACTGATTGTCCATTTAAGTGACATATCTGGCTGGTTTTAGTGCTGTTTTGAAAACATGTTTGGCTCAGTAGAGCTGAAAGTCTCTTGGTGGCTTTGCAGGGAGTCACAGGTGGCTGCTCTCATCTCAGAAGAATTGGGTCCAGGAACCAGAGATCCTGTCACAAGTTTTGCTTGTGTCCATTATTTAATCCCTTCAGTTTCCTGAAGGTTTTACTTGTGGACTTGGAGGATTTATTTTGTTTGTTTGGATTTTTATCTCATGCTTGAGAGGAGACTCTTGTAATTGCCTTGGGTCCTCTTAACCACCAGGACAGCTGGTTTCAGGGCACAGATAGAGAAGGAATACTTGGGAATACTTAAACCTGTGTTAGTGAACACTGTCCCCAAAATCCTGCCATCCTCAAAGAGCAGCTGAAAATGTGTTGGATGGGTTGGTGAGGAGCTGAGGGAAGGGGGTGATGTTACCTGTGGTACCATCAACTGCACGTTCATGTCAACAGATGGGTGATGGTAAAGAAAGGACAGCTCACTGTGAGCATGAATAACCTGGGTTTAATATCAAAATTAATGTAGTTAATACACACAGCAAAGAGATGACATCTTCCACGTACAGTTGTGAAATTACTTGTGGTAGGTTTTGAATGAAGGTGAATTTTATGCCTGTCTGTTTATCTATTTTTCTTTTTTCTTTAGGTTGTACAATGCAAATCTTTGAAAGCACCTCTGGGAAGATGAAGCTTCCACCAGCAGCAGTTTGGTGTGGAACCCACTTGTTTTGAGGACACATGGGACTTTCTACCCATATTTGCCTGCTCCAGCATAACTCAGAGGACAATGAGTTATTTTTACCTTTTGCATATTACCAAGCTACGTAACAGTTTTTCTTCCTTCTCCTTTTCTTCAATGGGAAAAACTTGAGCCAGCTCCATAGCTGCTTTTTACTTCACCACATTCCTCTTACTGAGCCAAATTCTTGAAACCACATCCACAGCACCTCTGGTTTTCCCTGTTGGTTGTGGGATTTTTAAAAATTTTTTATTTGATATGGCATTTGTAACTATTTGAGTGCTTTTAACTCTCCTGATTTGAACCTGTCCTTTTGCATTGCTGAGCAGTTGTAGGATCCCTCAAGGAATTAAATAATTCCAGCCTTACAGAAGATGACTCCTACGTTTCAGCAACATTTTGATGGCTGTGCTTGGCTCATTAATACAGGAGTTCAACAGCAGTAATATGAGATATTGCATTAATTGCTGCATACATTTATTACCAAATGACTTGCACAGACACTGCATCAGATGCTGTGGACCCAGTGGTAAGAACCAGAAGTGTCCTGGTTGCAAAGGAGCAAATCAGGTGCCTTTGTACACCGACAGCAAGCAGATGAAGTTGTTGGCAGTTCTGGAAGTAAGGACTGATCCCAGCGAAAGCTGGAATGGATTTTTCTGCCTGAGGAAGGGAAAGCTATGCAGCTTGATATTTGGGTTGATCATAATGACTCTGGTGATGGCATCATACATCCTAACTGGAGCCAAGCATGGCTTGTTGTTAATACCATCTCCCTTCCATTATGGAGCTTTTATTAGCAATCCAAGCTTAATGGACAATGAAAGCCTTAGTGACTTGAAAGACCATTACCAGCCTTCTAAAATGAATATTTCATACGTAAAGGATTATCCAAGCATTAAATTAATTATTGACACTATTACTTCAAAGATAGAGTTTGTAACAAGGCAGCGCCCGGATTTAGCAGAGCTGAGGAAACAAGAGCCACATGTGAGTATGAATTTAAATGTATCTGAAACTGCTGTGTACTTATTGATTTCAGGACTTTTGGGTCCATCTTTTTGCCAAGATTAAAGTGCTTGGATGTTCATATAGTGGTTTACACCACCCAGAGCCTCCTGATTTAAGTTGATGCTATAGATCCCACCCTTCTGGGTCCTGGGCAGAATAGATGAGTTACAGAAATGTTCTTGACATCTGAATCAAAAAATCAGGCAGTCTTCTGGCAGCTTTACAGCTTGAAATTTCAATTGAAAATTCAATTTAAAACTGAATTTTTATGTTGTCTCATACAGCTGATACTTGCCAGTCACCTAAAGTGGTAAATAAGAAAGGAGCCTTTTTAAGACCTGATTACCAGTGTAAAAATTCCTGCAAACCTCGTATTTCAGAGTTCAAAACTGGAGGATAATTTAATTTGGGTATTACATGTTTACCTTCAAAAATTAAAGGGGATTTAGGGGATTATTGAGGTCCTTTCTGTCCTTAAAGGATTTCAAAATGTTCTCCTCCTCCCAGTCCAACCAATTGTACAAGATTCAGTTCCAGGGTCATAAGAATAAATAGGTTCAGTTGGTGATCTATAAAATCCCTTCCACCCCAAAGCATTCTGTAATCCTGTGACTCTGTAGCTAAAAAACAAGGCTTAAAATGCCCACATAGTGTTTCTCTAAGTGTTCTTTTACAGTGCCAAGTTAAAGAAGTAAAACTGTTAATTTTATTTTCGTGCTGCTTTGACTGAAATTGTTGTTCTTTGTGTTGCAGATGTTTTCAGTAATTCCTAACAAATTCCTTCCAAATAGCAAGAACCCTTGTTGGTACGAAGAGTACCGGGGAAACACCACCACAGACCCTTATGCAACAAACTCCTATGCACTCTATTCCAAACGCTTCCGGATCATCTTTGATTACCTCAGGAAGGTATTTTGGAACCACTTGTACCATTTCCAGGACAAACACTACCGTTTACGTTGTCTCCCCCATTTTTACATCATTGGGCAACCCAAGTGTGGCACCACGGACCTGTACGACCGCCTCAGGCTGCACCCTGATGTTCGCTTCTCAGCAATCAAGGAGCCACACTGGTGGACAAGAAAAAGGTTTGGTGAGTAGAGGTGTCCACTGGTGTCCAGGAGAGTTGGTTCTGTTAAAATGTGATGTTTCTTGGGTATATCTGGGGTGGAGTTTATGGATTTGCTCTTTATTGGCTTTCCTTGCAACCGCTGGAGTCAGTCGTGAGCAAGCAGGGTGATGGGTGCTCCAAAGCAAGGTTCCAGCTTGCTTTGGTTTCATGAAGTTTTGGGGTTAAACCTTGAGAAGGTGCATTATTTATTTTTAAATAAAATGGATTTGCTCTTTATTGGCTTTCCTTGCAACCACTGGAGTTAATCGTTCTGAGCAAGCAGAACGATGCTCAGGAGGTTCCAACTTGCTTTGGTTTCATGAAGTTTTGGGGTTAAACCTTGAGAAGGTGCATTATTTATTTTTAAATAAAATGGATTTGCTCTTTTTTGGCTTTCCTTGCAACCCCCAGAGTCAATCACTCTGAGCAAGCAGGGTGATGGGTGCTCAGAAGGTTGCTTTTGTTTCATCAAGTTTTGGGGTTAAACCTTGAGAAGGTCCATTATTTATTTTTAAAAAAGAGGAAAAAAAAAAGAAATAATGGAAAAGTATGATATGACAAACAGACTAACAAGTGAAACTGTTAGTTTCCCTTCTAATGGGTATGACTCCAAGGCTCCTGGCTATGAGCTTGGTTCAGTTTATAACATTTATCTGGAGAAGAAAGTCTCTTTGTTTATGATTCAGTGGATTTTTTTATGAGACTGACTAATTTCAGCTGAAGCTAAACAGCCCTCCTGGGGATGCCCCGTTTCACAAATCACCACTTTCCAGTTCTTCTGGGATGGTTGATGCTCTACAGAACTTTGTCCCAGTTTGACTGTCTCCCTTTCCTGGCTATTGGCCACAATTTCTCTTCCCATAAGTGGGGTGGCAAAAACCCAAGGCAGACTGTAGCACCATGCATGTACTTTTCATCCCCTCCAAACAACTCAAAATACACTGCTGAGCTTTCTCCTATCCTCATTAAATCTTAATTGATGATTATTTCCCTTGTGGGAACAGGAAAGGGAGAGCTGAGAGGTCCTGCTCCATGCTCAGTTTTGCTCCTGTTCTCTTGTTTTCCTGCTGTGGTCCCTGACCTCTGCCTGCTTGAGAAACTCTCTTGTGGAGTGGTGAGAAGCAAGGATGCAAAGAGGAGCATGGGCAGGGTTGATGGAAAAATGAAGTGACTAGATTGGGAAAGAAGAGTGGGAAAAGGAGTATAAAAATCAAAATTATGGCCTGAGATCCTGAGAAAAGCAGGGAGAGGGTGGTGCTGAGTACAGCCTGGGGTGTAAGGAAGAAAGGGAGAAGAAGAAGATGCTATCATGGAGCTTTGTTGCTGTACTTGGGAAAGATAAAACCATCAATAATTTCCCACTTTCCTGACTTTGATAAGTGCCTGCTGATTTGCATATCTGGCACCAGAACCTCAATACAGTGGATTTAGTGGGAGGCCAAGATGACTTCAATATCTATAGGTAAAAAAAATGAATGCAGGATCTGCTCTTTAATATTCATTCCAAAACTGAGAAGAAAACAAATGCAGGCTATTCACACAGGAGCCATAAACCAGAACACTTCAGGTATTTCCTAGCTCTGTGAATTTTACAGCTTAATTGTGCAGGATCTGGAATCTCCCCTGCTTCACTATTGACACTTTTATCTGAGGGTTCCACTTTGTTGGTCTAATTTTGGGCTGCTCTTAGCTGGCTCAGCTCCAGCCACACCAATGAAGTAATATCTTGCTTTACAGCTGCAATTAACTTTGCCCTGATATTGTTGTTGTTGTTATTATTATTAACCCTGGGTTTATTTTCTCTCTTTTCACTGTTTTTAGGGATCATCCGCCTGCGGGATGGGTTTCATGAGCGTTACCCAGTGGAGGATTACCTGGATCTCTTTGATTTAGCAGCTCATCAGATTCAGGGAGTGCTGCAGAGTGAAGGGGTCAGAGAACGTGGCAAGACGAACAACATCATCATTGGTAGGGCAGCTACAGCCTCTGAAATGGGGCTCTTGTAGCTTCAGGTGGGCAGATTCTGTAGCTGAGGCAGGAGGAGGATGTTTTCCCAGGTTTGACTGGTTCATGGCACAGAGCTCCTGAGATTGGTTTTCTCTGGTGTGCAGGGATGGTGCAGAAGTTCTTTCTCAGGAGGGTGGTTAGTTGCTTGGTGAAAAAGTTGTGATTAGCTTTAGAAAAGACCTGAGCAAGCCATAAATGTCTGATGGACAGCAGCATTTAATTTAATTAAATCTTTTTCTAAAAAAGAGAGACCCTGGCGTGGGTTGCCCAGGGAAGCTGTGGCTGCCCCATCCCTGGAAGTGTAGAATTCCAGGTCGGATGGGGTTTGGAGCAACCTGGGCTGTGGGAGGTGTCCCTGACCATGGCAGGGGGGTGGTACTGGGTCATCTCTAAGGTCCCTTCCAACTCAAACCATTCTATGATTCTACAAAAAAAAAAAAAAAAAAAAAAAGGGAGGATGACTTTACTGACTCCTTCAAACTTCTTTTTTGCAAGTTTGCAAATTCAAGAGGCATTTCCCTGCTGAAAAAGAAACTTTTCAAGTAGACCTGAAGTCATTTTTCCACAGAAAATAGAGAAAAAGATTTTTTGCTGCGTGCTCTCAGAGGGAATAACCTCAGAATAACTTTTTTTTAATGTCTCATTCTAACCAAAAAAATTCAACCTCTTGTTGGCTGGATGAAATGTGTAGATGTTTGAGGCTGTTTAAACCAGAAGCTTGGTTATAGTCACATTTGTTCAATACTTCTCCAGCCTCCCTTTAAGACCATCATTTGCTTCATTAAATACTCAACATTGAGCAAAATTTGCAAGATGTGGTCTTGAGAAATGTTGCCATCAAGGACGTCTGGAGGTTTTCCTCCTCCTTACAATTATATCTTCTGTCCTTTCATGGGTGAAGTGCTTCTGCTAATTAAGTTCCCTAATCTAATTGGCAATGTTCATCTTCAATTCCTTACCTCCTGTTACAGCTTTTTTGTAGAGTTCACTTTGAGTTTTTTTCCTGTAGTCTCGTTTTTTGTTTCATCAAGGTTCTGTTTGCTTTTCCTAATAAGTTTACAGGAAAAGTCCTGGATTATTCTACTCATTAAACCAGTCTTTTATGACCTGGGTAAAAAAACCAACCAACACAACAAAACAAAGCTAGCTGGGCTGAAATGATTCTGTATAAATATCAGGTCTGCTATGAACACTCCATTTGTTTATTTGAGATGACTAGAAGGAAAAATGAAATTAAAACTATAAACATTTCAGTAGTTCATCATGTTACATTATTTTGAACAGTTAAGCTTCTCTGGATCTTATTCTTAGTGGGGAATAATTGCATTTTCCCAAGAAACCAAACATCTGCTTAGAGATGAACCAAAGAAGACAACTTTGTTCTAGCCTGAGGCTTCCTGAGCAGGTCTTGTTTATTTGTGGAGAAATTCAGAGGAATGTCTTAGGAAAACACAGTATGATCTTAATCCATTAATGACTGAATAAAGAGGTTATGCACTTAACTTTTTGCCAATTTAGTAATTTGCATGTTCTTTAAGTCCATAAAAATAATTTGTTGGGTTTTTCTTTCTCTCTCTTCTTGGTTGCACTGCAGTAATTTGACATAATCACTGTAGCAGTGATTAATTTATCTGATGTTTATTATGGCTCATTCTCTTTACAGATATTTAATCTCTGTTCTAAACTGGAAAAGAACACTGTCATATTGTCAGGAGTATTTTTGGCTGCTTCAGGAAATTAAAACAATAAAAGTCAGGAGAGACCAGAATTATGTTTGCAATTTTTCCCCCTCTAAGCTTAATTCTTTGGCAGTCACCTTGTTTTGGTCAGGTTTGCCTTCTTGAAACCCTGGACCAGCTGCATTAGAGCAGCACCTTGAGCCCCTCTTAAAGGTTCTGTAGGATTTGGCCACGTGCCTGTGGTCCTCCCTTATTCCTGAGCTTCCCACAGATTTTGGGAAGTGGGAGCTGATCCAGGTGAAGCAGGAATGGGCTGCCCAGGGAAGGAGTCGATTCTCCATCCCTGGAGATATTTCAAAAGAGACTGGATGTGGCACTGAGTGCCATGGGCTGGGAACTGCAGCAGGAGTGGATCAAGGGTTGGACTCGATGATCTCTGAGGTCCCTTCCAACCCAGCCCATTCTATGATTCTATGATTCTATAATGTCTGGGGAGGGTTCTGCTGTGGTTTCAAGAGGTTCTGCCTGTTTCAGTGTAAAGGCACTGGGTGGGTTTCACAGTTCTGATAGCACATATGTGAACATAGAGGGAAAAATCAATGCTCTGGTGGACACCCAGCTTTTCTCAGTGGATCACATCTCTTTCTGAAAAGAGGCAAATTGAACATGAGAGAAGATTAATGTGTTTCCTATCAACTCCCAGACTTTACTAATGAATCACATTATGTAAAACTGAAGTCTGAAGCCACTAACTTTTTCATGCCATGTTTTGGCCATATTTACTTCTTTAGAAGACTTTCCCAGGAGATTTAAAAAAAAAAAAGAGATCATGTGCAAGTCAATAAATCTCCAACATTGTTATTTTTTCATCTCATGCCTTTTGGTTAAAAAAGACATCATTAAGAAGAATTGGCTCTCACTAGACTGTCAAAGAGTGGAAGTTTCCACAAATCTTCTGTATATGTTTTATTAAACAGCAGTGTGCCACAGAAATGGCACTTAAAAAGGACAGGGAAGATAAAACAATTCAAAACATCATATCAGATCATTTATTTAGCAGCTGAAGCATCCCATAACCTGTGCTGAGACTTCACTGATTGTGTTTCTCCCTGTAGCATTACTTTCAGATCAAGCTTCTTCAGAAATTAAGGATATCAGAATGAAGCATTTAACCAAATGCTTGATTTATTCCACAGACTTCTTCTTTTGTTTAATATTGAGTAATTCCTTATATTTGACTTAATCTGCATGAATAATTGTAGTTACATAGAAAAGCTCTGCCAAGAGCTAATTCTCAAAAAGGGATATTTCAAACCACAGCAACACAATTCTGCTGCTTAGAGCATTTAAAAAGAAAAACAAAACATCTTCCATGTGCTCACTGACTCTCTTTCTGCTCTTAACACTTTTGAGCTGCTGGAGTGATGCTTTTCACATTTTTTTTTCCTTTAGTTAGTGTCAAGTGGTACAATTTGTTAGCAAGTGACTTCTCTGAGGTGAGGAGCATTAAAACCAACCCTTGGAGCTTTTCCAGAGAGCAAGCAGCTCCTGCCTCCAGGCTGCAGGGTCAGCCAAACCCCTGAGCAGTCCCTTCCAGCCCAGATCAAATATATTTACATGTGTTTCACATATATTTACATGTGTTAACCACTAATGGGAAGCACTGTGGTTAGTGGACAGGAATATTTTGGGTGGAAATCCATAAAACCTGCTTTAATCACCACAATGGTCTCAAGGCACGGGGCAGTGGCTCTGGGCAGCATCGACCCATGGGCATGGAGCAAGGGGAGAAGGGGGGGAATGGTTTTAAAATGGAAAAGGGGAGATTAAGATTGGATATTAGGAAGAAATTCTTCCCTGTGAGGGTGCTGAGCCCCTGGCCCAGGTTTCCCAGAGAAGCTGTGGCTGCCCTATCCCTGGCAGTGTCTCAGCCCAGGTTGGATGGGGCTTGGAGCACCCTGGGCTGTGGGAGATGTCCCTGCCCATGGCAGGGGGGTGGGAATGGATGAGCTTTAAGGTCCCTTCCAACCCAAACCAGTCTGGGATTCTATGAACCAGATCAACTTGGAAGAACCAAAGTATATTGAAATTAACAGAGTCAATTTTAAACAATCTCCATTGGTTCAAAATTCAGCCCATTTCTACTCCAGTAGTGAGAATGAGCTGGGTTACTAGCAGAGATTTTTTATTTTATTTTATTAATTTCCAGGGGAGGCCAGTGCATCGACAATGTGGGACAATAATGCTTGGATTTTCTTCTATGACAACAGCAGTGAAGGAGAACCTCCCTTCTTAATCCAGGATTTTCTCCATGCCTTCCAACCAAATGCCAAACTCATCATCATGCTGAGAGACCCCGTTGAAAGGTAAGCAAGGATCACACGGGTGAAGCATGCAAGAAAAAACTATCTTTCTATAATCATTTCATTCACTCTGCTCTCTTGGATGAAAACAAATGTTCATGTGGCACTGGACAGAGTTACTTGGCTCATGATGAGAGCTGACAGGGGGGTTTGTTCTGTGTCTTTTGGCATATGAGGTTGTGATGAGGTTTTAAGCAGCACGTGAGCATCCCTGCCACTGGGAATGCCATGCAAATCAGTGCTCATTTAGTTGGTGTCTCCTATGGAGAGTATTGGGTGTCTCTGCCTCAACTTCCATAGGTTGCTGTGATTTTTTTCTTCTAAAAATATATATTTATAATTGAATTAAAAGCATCCAGCAATAAACACATCCCTTTCTTCCCTTCTAAACCAACAGAGTCTTCATTGTTTCAGATGGGAATTCAAATCCAGGTCTTGCAAAACACTGACATAAATAATGAGTGCAGAGGGGCTATTCCTGTGCTTAAGTGCTGTGCTGGACTAGGGCCTAAGCTTTCTAAATTAAATGATAGGTTTTTAAGTACCTGTGGAAATCGAGGGAAGTTAAAAAAAGAAATAGAGTAAGTACAACGCAAAAGGTTACTGCAGCAATAAAATGAGACCTAAATAAATTGATTTTTCTTTTTTTTTAGGTCATTTCTTAGACACCTGTTGTTTTGGTTTGGGTTTTGGTTGAAAGAGGCTGAACAAAATAGCTGGAATTTTGAGAAGTGGGTGCTATGGAGGTGTAATTGTGCTGCAGAAACACTGGGGGAAGTGACTCCTTCTCAAGTGTTACAAAATTGTCTCAAATCCTGAGGTATTGTTGGGGTTCTCCTCAGAGATTCGAAGCCTAAATGTGAAAGAAAGTTCAAATATTATGTTCAGCCACTCTAATATTTATGCCATGTCACAGCATTTCCCTTGTCTCTTTGAACCATGTGCATCTTGGAGAAGTTTCATTGAGGTTTCAAGGATTAATGCTGAAGTAGATATTTTACTTGCCTGTAGATTTTGGGTTGTTTCAAACAACCCGAAGAGGTTTGAAGTTTTGAATTTAAATAATCATTTTAAGCAATTGTAAAATGTGTCCTCAAAGTAGAGATGGGGGTGGTTGGGGAAGGCAGCACTACAGACTGTAGCACAACCATTCACCTGGCTGCAGTATTTCAGCTTAAAAAACCAAAAAATGGAATGCTTTGAATTAAAAGGTTTTGGTGGAAATTCAATGTCAGATTGGAGGCTGAGCTTTTTGAAAAACCCCGAGGAAATCTGGACTCTTTCCTACTCTTGATGGTAGCCAGGGTGGAGATCATGTAAAAATCATTTTCTGACCCATCCCATCCCTCTGTAGTTTTTGAAATCAGGTTGAAGCTTTTGAGATGAGGACTCTTTCCATCCATGGAAGTGGGGAGCACCCAATATGGTGGGGCACCAGTGTCAGCTGAGGGCAGTTCTACTCTTCAAACACAAAGTTAAAGTGATATACATGCCTTTGGGAGAAAATATTGTCTTGAATCTTTACCTAGGATCAGGTTCCCAATGGATGTTGACCTTGAAAGCAAGGTGGATGTTTAGCAACTCCATGGAGTGGATGTTAACCTATTAAAAGAACAGTTCCTACATAGAGAGGCTGGAGGAGCTGGGACTTTTCAGCCTGGGGAAGAAGAGGTTGAGGGGAGACCTTATTGCCCTCTACAAGTACCTGAAAGGAGGCTGTAGTGAGGTTGGGGTTTGCCCCTTTTCCCAGTGACTACTGATAGGATCAGAGGAAATGGGTTCAGGCTGCACCAGGGGAGGTTCAGACTGGATATTAGGAAGCATTTCTTCACCTAAAGAATAGTGAAGCATTGGAGCACGTTGTTCAGGGAGCTGGGGGAGTTGCCATCACTAGAGATTTAAAAGAAATGAGTAGATGTGGTGCTCTGGGAGATGATTTAGTGGTTAAGGTAGTAGGAGGTGATTTAGTGGTTAAGGGTGGTGGAAGACTGAGGTTTGGTCTCGATGATCTTAAAGGCCTTTCCCAACCACGATGATTCAGTGTCTCTAAAAGTGGGTATTGTTTCCCAATACATTTTTCCTTCTCCTTTCCCTTGATGCAAGCAATGGAAATAAATCTTCTTTCCTTTCTTCCACCATTCCCCCCACCCACCCCTTGCTTGCAGGCTGTACTCTGATTATCTGTACTTTGCGAGCGCCAATAAATCCGTGGAAGATTTTCATGAAAAAGTGGCAGAGTCCCTGCAGCTGTTTGAAAACTGTGTGCTGGATTCTTCCCTACGAGCCTGTGTCTACAACAACACCCTGAACAATGCCATGCCTGTAGGTATTTCCAAGAACACTTGATTCCTTCCTTCCTTCCTTCCTTTGTGCTCCCTTGGCTCCAGGTTTTTTCAGATCCCAGGTAAATAAGCAGCGAGAAAGAAAGCTTTTGCCCTTTTAATTTGTAAAGCAGGTGGTATAAATATATATTTATCAGCATGTAAAAGCTGATGTACTGGCTCAGCTGCCTCCTGGGTCTGTTCCCTGGTGAATGCCAGCAGCAAGAACACAGCCTCTCTATTGTGCAAGTGTGTGGACAGCACATTTAGGGAAGATTAAAGTTAAACATGTAAGATTTGTGCAGATCTCTCCAAAAAGTAGCTCTTGGCCAAGACCTTTCTGGCATGAAATTGCCTCCAAATCAGAATAAATTCTGTATTCTTTCACAAGAAAAGGTTGCCAATAACTAGATAAAACCTTTGCTTTTTTTTGTGCATGTGTTTGGTTTTGTTTTGCTTTGTTTTAAAATTGTGCACGTCAGGAAATGATAAAGGGAAACACAGAAAGTGTTGGCAGGGCAATGGGTAAGTTATTACAGGCTCAGTATTCCAAAATTCACATTTTTTTTAGTGTTGAGCTGCCTTCAAAATTTGCTTAAGGAGGGAGAATAATATGGGAGACAGACTTGAAGTATCACATCTGGCCAGTTCGCCTTTCAATCCTATTTTATTTGCCTCAGACTCTGAAGGACTTAGAGGGAATAATTCCTTCTTTTGTCTCCAGGGTGAAGTTATTGCCTCTTACACTTGATAAAATAACCATAAAACTCTATTGCACAGGCTTGTAGGGCAAACAAGACAATTCTCTTGCTTATCTTGGCAGGAGCAGCTGGTCTTAGATGATGGCCTGCAGCACCTCTGCAGCCCCAAGCTGCTGCTGGGCAGTATCCCAGGGCTCTCCAAGCCATCTGCTTCCACAAATGCTTTTCTTCCAGTGTGGGGAGACAACCAGGAAAAGTTTTTCCTCTTCTCTTCATCCTCAGGGTGTACAACCAACACCCCACAGATGAGGCTGCACCTCAAATCCTGTGATCAGTCTTGGGCCCCCTCACTAGAAGATGGATATTGGGGGACTGGCCTCAAGCTGTGGCAGAGGAGGTTTAGATTGGATTTTAGGAGCAATTTCTTCCCCAAAAAGGGTTGTCAAGCCCTGGCCCAGGCTGCCCAGGGCAGTGGTGGAGTCCCCATCCCTGGAGGGATCTCAAAGCTGTGGAGATGCTGAGGGACATGGGGCGGTGGTGGCCTTGGCACTGCTGGGTTAGTGGTTGGACTGGATGTTCTTCAAGTCTTTTATAACCCAAACAATTCTGTGATTTGATGAGTCCTTTGTTGTCTGAGGCAGCTCCCTGAAGAAGAGACTTCTGGAAATGAGCAGAAGTTGCCTCTTTCCAAAGAGCCACAGGCAGGTGTTCCCAACAAAACACAGATGCTCAGTGTCCTCCTCCCTGGGCTTTTATAGCTCCTTCTTCAGCCAAGTTGCTGCAGTCTGGTGTGTGTGTGGTTTGCTATGTACTGCAAAAAATAAGGGTTATTTTCCACAGTGAGGTCATTCTGTTAATTGTGTGACTGCACCACGCTGAGCAATAATTCAAAATACAGCTCCTTTTACTGGGGTTTAGGTATCCGTGTAGGTCACACAAGTCAGTGTCAATAAAGAGATTATTTATCTGACTTCTGTGATAATGGGATTGGAAGACTTTAAATCTCTTTTATGAAAGATGCTTATGACTTGGGTTTCATGTTTCTCTCTTCTGACCCTGAAGGCATTCAGAAAAATATTTATAAGCACAGTTGGAGGCTGGACTTTTAAGCACACCAGATTCCCCTTTTTATGTTTCAACTTGTTATGTAAAATTGAGGAGGGAAGAAAAACAGAGATTAGGTCAGGACAGGCTGAAAAACTGGTTCTTCACATCATTGGTCTTAACAGAGTCTGGTACTCTCATTGCATGGCCCAAAAATGGACCATGGGCACTGGTTTGTAGGTACTGCTGCTGCAGTTTGGATCTGCTTTTAATGATTGCAGTCAGAGGATAAAGCAAATACCCCTAATTCCTGACACTGAACACGGCAGTATGATTTGGTCCAGCTGATAACCAAGGGGAAATAAACAGCTTTAGTCCCTGGAGGAGGCAGCAGGACTGAGCATCTGCCCTTCCACTTCTGTTCATCCAGGGGCTGAAAGGTGTCCATGTGTCCATGAAGGTTGGATCATCCCAAACATGGAGCAGCAGGAAGGGGAGATGGCCAAGCATCCTTCTGCACAGGGTAGAGTCCATGCAGGAGTCAACCAGACTGTGGCTTAAGCAGTAAATTCACAGCCAAACTCTTAGGAAAATGCCATCTCTGACCAGCAGAATGGCTGTTTGCAAAGTTTTCCTTAGGCTGCACTAAAAATCAGGAAGATGAAAAAATGTTCAGCTACTGCCTTTCCATGATTCCTCTCAAATTTGGTATTTTTGTCCAGGAGACAGAAACGAGTCTTAGTTTGTTAATCCTGGACAGTTGTAAACTGAATGAGTGTTTATTTTTTGGGTGTTTTTTTCTTGTGTGTGTTCTTACAGGTTAGGTTGCAGGTCGGGCTCTATGTTGTGTATCTTTTGGACTGGCTGACAGTTTTTGACAAAGATCAAATCCTTGTTCTTCGCCTGGAGGATCACGCATCAAGTGTGAAATACACCATGCACATGGTGTTCCAGTTCCTGGAGCTGGGTAGGTGCCCTCTGCCTGTTTTGAAACACTTGCAGAAAAGCACAATTATTCTTCTTCTAAGTCCCAGAAACTTGGGAATTTTTCTTTAAAGATGCATTAAACCTTGTTGTCTGGAGTCAAGCAAAATTAAAATTCCCACATTCTGATAGATTGGTGTTAGAAGGTCTTAATAAGAGTATATATATATATATATATATATATATATATAAAAAGATCAAACCATTGAGATTGTAGGGATGTGTTTTATCATACAGAAGCCAGTCCTGCTTCTGCAGGCATTCAAGACTTGTTTGCAATGGGTTTACCTAGGTGCAAGAGCTACACCACACAGTTTAAACAACTTGAAGTGTATCTTGCTGCCAGGTTGGCCAACCCAGAATTTCAGCTTAAGCATGAAGAAATGTTGGGTTTCCATTTGGGGAGGAGGAGGAAACTGTAGTTTTGCTGTGTTGGTTAATGTGAATGCATCTGTTGTTCATCCTCAGAGAAAGGGTGGCAGACAAAATGCTGCCCAGTGTTTGATTTGAGAGCAGCAAGAGGATGAAAACGTGGCTGGAAAATAGTCTGGCTGGTCCAAACCCTGCTCTAGAGGATGAGAAAGTTTGCATGGAGCAGATTGAATGGATGAAGAGCTTGGCATCTTCTTCCTGACCATGGGTTATGCTGGAAAAGCCTGGGGGTTTTTGCCTTCCTGCTAAGGGCTGTCAAGGGCTGGAGGAGGAGCATCACTGTACCTGTGAACCACTTCAATCCCAACTCCAAAAACACACAAAAAAGGCTTCCATGAGGGAGGGTTGTGGGGTTTCTACCAGGAATGAAAGAACTCACACCATAAAATGAAATAAGAGTATAAAGTAATTGCAGCTCCAAACCAGACAGGATGTTGTACTCAATCTCAGAGTTGTTTTCTGAAAACAATTTTTTTTTTTTCCCCTCCAGAAATGGTTGATGTTTCTTGTTGTAGAGATGATTAATGAATGTGAAAGCAAAACATATCAAAACACGTCCTTTCCATATTTACTACCAGTGATTTATTTTACTAATCCAAGCATGGATTCAATATTCTGAAACATCATTCCTGCTAACACAAATTCCATTTTTCTTCCCTTGGCAAACCTTCCACGTTACTCATTTGTCTTCTTTAGCAGGGGCATTTCTGATGAAAGGATTTTAAGATAATATTCTATTTTTCCACAGGGCCACTAAGTGAGAAACAGGAAGCTCTCATTACCAAGAGTCCTGCCTCAAACACGAGACGACCTGAAGACAGAAGTCTGGGACCTATGCTACCAACCACAAAGGCAATTTTAAAAGATTTCTATAGGCCTTTTAATACAAAACTGGCACAAGTTCTTTTTGATGATGCTTTTTTATGGAAAAGGACATAATATGTAAATTTAACGCCAGAAATACAATGCTAAAAAAAAAAAAAAAAAACCAAAAAGGAGTTTTTATTTTTTTAAATTCTATTTTTGTGAGTGACTATTTACATTTTTTTTCCCATTCCAAAGAGAAGATTGATGAGCTGAGACTCTCACCTTCAGTCAGCACACTTCACAACACTTACACCCCATTTTCCCTCTGAGAATGGAAAGCATCTTACTTACCAGTTTATTGCAACTTCTTTTATCCTGACAAAAGACTAAGGGTGGAAGAGCATTAGTACACAGATGGTATCTTGCACTCCACGGGGATGCTGAAGTTTAACCTTCTGTAAGATGCTGCAACACAGAATTAACATCAGTTTCCTACAGTTATGCTTGTAATCTCATTTTCAATATATGTTATCCATTCATTTTTTCAAACTATCAATGTCATTTAGTCATTAAAATTTTTAATTGAATTCAAGCTAAAATTTTGTTTCTTTTTTTTGTTTTGTTTTGTTTTTTTTTGTCAGCATAGTCACAAACGATCTTCACTCTCAGGTTTTTGTTTCCTTATTTCTGAACAAAGAAACAAAGATTTCTGAAACAAAGATAAAGGATAAGTGCATTTTCATAAATTTCCAGCTCTAACTTGTAACTTGAAGAGGAATGGACTTCCCTAGCCACAGTTCTTGCAAAAGAAAATTTTATGTTCCAGGTAAGGAGGGGGTGACTGAAATCTAAACAACTGCCCACAGTTGGTGTCCAGTTTAATGAACCCATTGACCTCCATGTTTTGTTCATGTAGATACAAATAGGTCTCATTTACTCAGATCACTCACACGTTTTCCCACTGAAAATGTTTGCTGTACAGTCTGCTGCTGGCCATGGAGAGCTTTTGCAGTGCTCTCTGTTGCCCCTGTGCTCAGCCCTGGTGAGGCCACAGCTTGAGTCCTGTGTCCAGTTCTGGGCCCCCCAGCTCAGGAAGGAGATTGAGGTGCTGGAGCAGGTCCAAAGGAGGCAACTGGGCTGGTGAAGGGACTCGAGCACAGATCCTATGAGGAGAGGCTGAGGGAGCTGGGGGTGTTGAGGCTGGAGAAGAGGAGGCTCAGGGGAGACCTCATCACTCTCTACAACTCCCTGAAAGGAGGTTGGAGCCAGGGGGGGGTTGGTCTCTTTTCCCAGGCAGCTCTCAGCAAGACAAGAGGGCAGGGTCTCAAGTTGTGCCAGGGGAGGTTTAGGTTGGAGATGAGAAAGAATTTCTTTCTGGAGAGGGTGATCAGGCATTGGAATGGGCTGCCCAGGGAAGTAGTGGATTCTCCGTGTCTGGAGATATTTCAAAAGAGCCTGGATGTGGCACTCAGTGCCATGGGCTGGGAACTGCAGCAGGAGTGGATCAAGGGTTGGACTTGATGATCTCTGAGGTCCCTTCCAACCCAGCCAGTTCTATGATTCTATGCTCCACAATTACTCTGCATTGCAAAGGAATTTGCAGTTGACAGTCATGGTGCAATGTGGTTATTGGATGCATAAAAGGGCAGGATGCACAATATCTTGCCTCTTTTTATAAAGGGTATGTTAACTAATGAATTAGTTACACATTATACACTTTTCTTTTCAGGAAAGGTGTCTTTTAGTTTAAAAAGTTGAGATGTGCAGACTTGAGGAAGAAAGAAAAACATTTTGAAAGTGAAGGAGGAACTTAGGACTGTCTGAATGAAAGCTTTTATTTTATTTGAATGAAGTGGCCAGATTTTTATCTACATGTGTATCAATATTTGATTTGAAACCTGCCTGGCTAGGGGCACTGGCACCTATGGTCTTCACTCTTCCTGCAGGTGGAACTGGCCAGTGGAGTGTATCTAGGCTAGGGACTTTTTAAAGAGATTTTCTGTTGATAATTTCCTTTCAAGACCTAAACTGCTTGTTTCTCCTCTGAATCCCTGCTGAGTGGATCAAATGAAACTGGTGTCTAGGTAGCAAAAGCCCAAAGAATCCTCTCTAATTGACTACATGTGCCCTTTTGAGCTTTGTGTTCAACCCCCAGTAGAGATTCAGAAATAGATTTCCAAATACTAAAGGTGATTTATTCACCATCCTCCTCTGGGGGGACATGTTCTTCCCTCTTGTATTTCTAAAGAAGGGGTTAATGCTGAAAACTTACAGCCCTGAACATTTCACACATGCTAATGTGACTGATGCCATGAGATT
The DNA here is from genome assembly GCF_003957555.1 of Calypte anna. Lineage (NCBI taxonomy): Eukaryota > Metazoa > Chordata > Aves > Apodiformes > Trochilidae > Calypte > Calypte anna. Next base: position 32,073,623 of record NC_044252.1, on the reverse strand, counting down.
TTTGTAAGAGAGACCATTCCTAGGTCCTTTGACACCTGGTAATGTGCTGTGTAAAAGTTTGGAAAGCTTAAAAGAAGTCATTTAGGGAAGCAGTTCCAGACAACCAGAGCAGAATAGGTCTGGCTCAGAAATGCTTACAGAGCAAAAATGGTTTGAGAACTGAGAAGGAACTATTTTACTGGTACCAAAAAAAAAAAAAAAGTGTCACAGCAGCATGAACTGAGTTGACAATTTATTTGCAGTAAAGATTTCTGCCAGCTGTGCTCTGAGTTACAGTCAGCTCTGTGTGGTCAGCAGAACCCCATAGAGTCTTTTGCTAACCTGATCAGATATTTGTATTGAGTTGTCAGCTACAACCATGACCTAATGATATTATTTTACCAGACCTAAAAGCTAATGAATGTATCTGTCACTATCTTTTAGCATGAGCATTAATTCTATGGACACACCACACGTGTTGGTTTGGGGCACACTGAGGGATGGTGCTGAATTTCAGCCAGCAGACCCCTGTGGTTGGAGAGATTCTCTCTGCCCTGTACCCTAAAGCCAAATAATCCTTCCTAAATTTTCTAATTTAGACTGGATCATATTTAGCACCCTGCTAGGTCGTTGTCTTGCCTAATTCTGACTCAGAGGAAGAAGAAAATTTGAAGGTTCCCTGGATGAAGATGTGTCCAAGTGTGGGTAAGCTCAACAGAGGTGGTGCCCTCTGGTGGTGCCCTGAGTTTCACTGTGTGGCACAATAACACATGGGGAAGGGGTGACAGCTATTGATGAGCTGTTAGAAGCCTGAGGTCCTTCTGAAAGTGGAATTTCCAATGAGGAAGCTTTTATGTCTTCATCTCTTTTGTGAGCTCCAAAATACCATCTCTTGATTTCAGGCATTGCAACCTTTGGGTTTTGGCACGGCTAGATATCAAAAAGTAGCAAATTAACTGGCACATCATGGAGGGAAGGATGTTGCTTTTTAGTCCAACCTGTAAAAATAGTATTGATCTGGTGACTCAGAGTAAAATGAAAAAAACCACCTGATTTTGAGCAGTGTGTCCATGCTGGGCACCAGACCCATGGAGCAGAGAGTGGTACCCCTGCCATTCTCTGCCTTCACTCCCATCTCACAGCAAATCCTTGTGTAGGATAAAGCTCACCCCAAGTTCTCCCAGTTCCCTTTCTGTTGGTGATTCTAAGGACGAAAGAATTCACTATTATTATTCACCCTAGCCCCGAGCTGACTTGCATCCCCAGCCTGGTAATTTGTTAAGAAATTAGACTTGCTACCAAAACAATATTATCATCCTATTTGCCAAAGCGTAGCAGTGGCTCTTTGCAAAGAGCTCAGCAAATCTCTGTCTCATTCTGTTTTCCTCTTATCTCTGCTGAACAAAAGTCATCAAGCAAAGATGCAGCTCCCCAGAGCACGAAGGCACTGAGGGAAAGGTCGGGTCCAAATGTTCTTGCTACTACTGCAGAGGAATGTGAAATGTGGGGGTTTTTTGCAAGACCTTGTGTGGTCGGGCCAAGCCTCTTGGAAGGAGGAGAGTAAAACAAAAAGTCTCCTGCTAAGGAAAACAGGCCCTGGTTTACACCCTCTGTGTTATCTGTTGGGTCTGGGCACAGGCGTGTGTGTGCTCCAAGGTCAGAAGCTGCAGATAAAGGGTGAAGCTGCCACACTTCACGATAGATCTTTTTCCTCACCAAGACAAACGTCCTTTTATTAAAGGAAAAGCTCAACGGTGTCATAAAAAGTTGCTCCTGGGAGATGAACTTTCTGCAGGGCATGTTGGAGGCTGTGTTTGAAGAGCAGCTGGAGTTTGGAAGGGGAAGGTTTGTGTTCCACTCCCATCTTGTGGTCATCATGTGCAGTGCTCTGTGCTGTGCCCAGCCAGGGATTGCTCTGGCATCAGGGAATCAGAATTATTTGGGTTGGAAAATACCTTTCAAAGCATCAAGTCCAACCCTTAACCCAGCAGTGCCAAGGCTACCACTGCCCCATGTCCCTCAGCATCTCCACAGCTTTGAGATCCCTCCAGGGATGGGGATTTCACCACTGCCCTGGGCAGCCTGTGCTCGAGCCTGGTGACCTTTTTGGGGAAGAAATTGTTCCTAATATCCAAACTAAACCTCCTCTGGGCCACTATTAATGATATATCTTGGAGAAACAGTGGGGTTGTATCAGCTGAGCCCACCTCAGACATGACTTCAGCCTCAGGGTGAGAAAAGGTGGATATGGGATCCACAGAAAAGTGGGTTCCTCAGGGTTCTACTCTGCTTGTACAAACTGCATTAAACAGGGGTGGAAAAATTACTGAGAGGGATGAGCTAAAAGAAGAACAGGACTGGATTCAAGGGTGCAGCACTGCAAATACAGCTAAGAAGGGAAAACGAGTTGGCATCAGGAGATTTCTCAGGCATCCTTCGTCCCTGCATGCAGGCTCTAGGTGGGAGGCCCCATCCGAGGGCAGGCCTCTGGTCCAGAGGATGTGTAAGAGATGGCAAAAATAGAATTTTCCTTTAATTTTGGGCTTGTGAGAAGGTGATTTTAGGGGCAGGGTGTGATGCTGCTGCTGTGGGGCAGGAGCAGAGAGGGGGGTGCAGCACAGTGCTCCCCAAAACCTGTCTGCATGCAGAGTTTGCACATTTCCCTCCAGCTGTGAGGGATCCACCAGGGAATAATTTTTTCAGGGGTGCAGGAGCAGCAAGAAATGAGGTGTGATTAGGCCAGCAGGATACCACAAGAGGGCAGAGCAATATCTGGAAATTCAGCTGCAGCTGGGGAGGCTGCTGTGCAATGGGCAGCCCCTTGCTCTGCTGCCTTTGGGTTTCTTTGGGTTTTTTTTTTTTCTCCAGGTAAAAAGAGACAGAAGAAGAGGAGATGGCCTCAAGATTCCAGGGGAGGTTTGATATGGATATGAAGGATAATTTCTGCATCTGGCCAGTGATGGAGTCGCCATCTCTGGAGAGATTTCAAAGCTGTGGTGCTGAGGAACATGGTTTAGGGGTGACCTTGGTTTAGAGTTGGCCTGGAGGATCTTAAAGGTCTTTTCCAAGCAATACCATAGCATAATTCAGTAATTCACACATAGCTCAACAAAGAACCCTGGGAGACTTAGACAAAAAGGTGGGAACATGCCCAGAATACTATTACCCTTCTCTCCTGTGGGCTGGAGTCACCCCACACCTTCCTATTCACCTGTGCTGCTGAATAAAAAATTCCCTCTCAGTCCTCAGTGCCTCTCATATGGATTTTGGAGGTACCAAATGAAAATCCTGCTTGCTTATTGCAAGGATCAAGCACAAACCTGACTTCTCTGCATTTCTTCTTTCAGTGCATTATTTAGTTGTCCTGCAGCACAAGATTTTAGGAAAAGAACACAGGGACACTTCATGGCCACTGAAAAATCCTTCTGTGGGGTTTGCACAGGCAGCAGGCAGGGCAGTGTTTATGGACTCATGAAAAAATATTTACTAAGCTATGTGCTGCCTCACTATGATATTACCAAACAGAGTGGTGCCCAAAATACCTTTTACTATCAAAACATGAGCAAAAAGTTCCTCAATTTGAAAAAAAACCAATCCCATATATTTCATTAATACCTTCCAAACAGGTGCCTATGAACCAGTCCTTGTCTGTGCTGTGCCATAAGGCCCAGGGTGAATCCTGAAACACATTTTCTCAACCCAAAGCTGGATGTGCTTGATGCCTGATTCAGGACTGAGAAGGTGCCTTTCTGCAGTTGATTTACTAAATATTTCAATGCAGCAGATGGTGCTGCAGAGCAATCCTGGCCTCAGTGTGGCTTCTGCAACATTACAATTTGTACATTTACATTAAGCTGATTTCAAATAGGTTTTGTCTTTCCTCTTCTCTTCTCTTCTCTTCTCTTCTCTTCTCTTCTCTTCTCTTCTCTTCTCTTCTCTTCTCTTCCCTTCTCTTCTCTTCCCTTCTCTTCTCTTCTCTTCTCTCTCCTCTCCTCTCCTCTCCTCTCCTCTCCTCTCCTCTCCTCTCCTCTCCTCTCCTCTCCTCTCCTCTCCTCTCCTCTCCTCTCCTCTCCTCTCCTCTCCTCTCCTCTCCTCCTTTTTTTCCTTCTCCTTCTCCTTCTCCTTCTCCTTCTCCTTCTCCTTCTCCTTCTCCTTCTCCTTCTCCTTCTCCTTCTCCTTCTCCTTCTCCTTCTCCTTCTCCTTCTCCTTCTCCTTCTCCTTCTCCTTCTCCTTTCCTTTTCCCTTTCCCTTTCCCTTTCCCTTTCCCTTTCCCTTTCCCTTTCCCTTTCCCTTTCCCTTTCCCTTTCCCTTTCCCTTTCCCTTTCCCTTTCCCTTTCCCTTTTCCCCTTTCCCTTTTCCCTTTTCCCTTTTCCCTTTTCCCTTTTCCCTTTTCCCTTTTCCCTTTTCCCCTTTCCCTTTTCCCTTTCCCTTTCCCTTTTCCCTTTCCCTTCTCCTTCTCTTTTTTCCTTTCTCCTTTTTCCTTTCTCCTTTTTCCTTTCTCCTTTTTCCCTTTCCCCTGTGTCCCAGAGGTGAATATTACTCACTGAACACCCTGGTAAGTAAATGGTTCTGGGTAATTAAAGGCTGGGGGGGTTAAGGCAGCACAGCAGGAGCTAAGGGAGGTATTGGGAACAGAACAATTCAGCAATCAACCCCCTGACTTCCTGAAGCCAGAAGGTTCAAAGCACTTGGAAGAGCACAAGTGTCCTAACAGGAGGATGATAAAACCACAGGAAGCAGAAGCTGGGGGTGTCCAGCACCACAGGAAGCAGGATTTGTGGAAGTAAACTGCTGGAACAGCCAGGAAATAGGGAATTTTAACGTTGGGAAGTACAGGAACTGAGGTGCTGGAGAGGCTGGGACAGAGAGAGATGAAAGGCTCCAAGCACAGCCCTAGCAAGGGGGTGGGGGAGGAATTTGATTTAATTTAGAGAAACTCTGGCCTGTGCTGGGTGAATTGGTCCTCCAGCTGTAAAAGGAGCAAAATTAGCAAAAAGTGTTCAGTGTTCATTGTTGTTTTGGCAGCTATCAAAAGAAATGTTAGACTTTAAAACCTGAAACACCTTCAGCTGTGGTGTTGCTGGAACAGGCAGAGTTATCTGGGCAGGGGGTCACCTTGGGTAAGGTTTAAAGGATCCTTCTGGACCAAGCATCCCTCTAGATGGGCTACCTTGCCCTACACAGCATGGGACTTGATGCTCCAGTTGGTCCCTGTTAGTAAAAGTTTGCTGTTCCAGGGCTCTTTCAAATTGCCCTGAGGAAGCTGTTATATAGGGAAGAGAAGTTTATTAATAGTCACAATAATGTAATATTAAAAGAAGCTTTGATCTCTTTACACTTATCATCCCCCTCCCTCATGAAAACTATCATGCTTTTCCTTTATATGAAAAAGAAAGCAAAAATTACTATTTGTATGAAGTATTTTCCAGTCCAGTTATACTTAAAATAATCTTCCCAAACTACAGAATTTATTTCTTTAAGGATGAACAAGATATCCTGAAGCCCTGAGAAGGGTCAGATCCCTCCTCACCTCCTTCCTGCAGCCTATCTATGTCTTATCTCGGTGTGTGAGATATGTTATACATCCAGAACAGATATCAGAGCACTTCCAGTAGTCAAAAAAGTATTTTATAACAATATCACTACCCAAATATAAAGTGTCTTAGCAGAGGAAATCATCAGCCATGAGTATCTGAGACCAAAGGCTTTTTAAGATTCAATATTTCCTTTTTAAATGGTGGGTAAAAAAAATCATTGAACTGAATTCTGTTTGTGTGGGAACTCTTGTAAAATCCCATTGCAAACTTCTGGATAACAGACCATAATATTCAAACAGAGGTAACATCCCCTCCATGGAACAGCAATATGAGCAGCATGATTCTAACGGCAAGTTCATTATTGCAGCTCCTCCTCTTTATTAAACCTCATCATGCAGCCTGGAATATTGAGCTATCTTTTCAGCCACTAAAGTCCCTTTCCCCTCCTTAAAGTATTAAAAATATCTGTTTGAGAGAAAGAGCATCCAAATGTTTTCCAACTCTTTCATTTTGTCAGCTTGCTGGTTAAAAGGATTTGCAGCCAACACTTCTTGCAGTCACACTTGAAGTTCATTTTCCATCAGTTCCTCTCTGCTTATTCTTGGCATTTCAACCACTAAATTTAAACTGCATTTCTCAGTCTGTTTGTAAGAAATTCTTTTTTTTTTTTATTATTTGGCTTCAGCCTGTCAGACTAACCAGCTACCAGAACGAGCTGCTGCAGAAACTGTTGTACAGAAACCAGCCCATTCCTGGATGGAACTGTCTTTAGAGCAGGGAAACCTTCAGGCCAAGGGATAATTTCCTGTATAATTCTCACCATCTGGAGAAATTTGTCACACTTTCTGTCTTTAGAAGCATCATAGCCAGGCTTGAATTTTCCATTTATGAGGAAGCACCTTTTTCCAGGTCAATATTGCCTTGCTGAGCTTTGTTCTTCTTTCCATTCAACTCTGAATTCAACTCGGGTTGAGACCCACTTTGCTTCTATCTTCTGAATACTCTTTGCTACCATTTCCAAAGAGAATTTTCATCATTAGAATCCTGCCTCTCATCCTCAACGTACTTGTAATTAGTGGCATTTTTTATTTTTCATATATTTATATATTTATATTTTTTTTATATTTTTATATTTTTATTTTATTTAATCTATATTTTATTTATTTTTTTTATTGCACATCCTTTCTGCAGGCTTCTTCTAAGGGAGACAAAGAGAGCACTTCCACCCCAACTCTGCACATTCTGCATTTTGATGTATTTATCTTTTCCATTTTTACCTCTTATAATCTTATAGTAAGTTTTACATCCTGTACCTTTTCAGCTGGGAGTCAAGTTCTGTGTGTGTTTGTTGGTTGTTCTTGTTGATCAGAGATTTGCACTTTGCTTTTCAAGGAGAATTTCTGGTACTGGATCCCCATGCTGAGTGATTGAGAGGAAATTCAGTTTAATCTGTTGCTTGTGGAAGAAAACCCAACTAAAACTGGAACAACATGAAATACATGTGAATGGTTTTGCTGTTTCTCAGTGGACTTCACACAGGTCCAAATTAAAAAAATTATTTGAGAGTGGACTTGGGACTTCTGCTACCAGATTAATTCTACCCACTCATCAAAATACTGAGTTTTATTGATATTATCAAGCACCAGGTTTATGTCTCTAACTAAACCTCAGCTCCTAGTGGTCTTTCCTATCATGCACACACCCTTTGTGGGGGAAAATCCAGGATGGCATCTTAATTGTTACAAAAGGTGTGTTTCAGCCATCATTAGCAGGTAACTCATCCTGTAAAGATGCTCTGAGGGATGCTGGTTTTCCTGAGCACTCCTGAATAAGGTTGGGGATCTCTTGGACCACAGTGTAGCTGCAAAAACCCAGCAAACCTCCCTAAAAACCCCCAACCATTTGGTTACATAAGGAATCCTCGACTTTCAGTTAATTCAGTTTTAATTAAAAGTATTCTATATTGCATGTGAACTGCTGCTAAGCCCTTGTATTGAGTCCAATCCCATGAAATATGAGATTAATTAAAGAAAAACACTTGGGCTTTTCCTGGAGCTCGTGTTTCCCTCTTATCCACAGGTTTCTATTTCATATTCCTGTTTTGCCTGCAAGTTTGGGGGTGGGAAAGGAACTCCTTTTTTAAACAAAGTTGAGACTCTTACCCATTAAATAAGTTTAGCTGCTGGACCTCTAAAGAAAATACTCATTGCCATGACTTGTAATATAATCTGTCCTCAGTGTGTGTAGTGTTGTTCTTCATGGGCTGGGGTCTTCCAGTGGTTCTGTGGGGTTCTGATGGGTCCTGTACCCTCAGCCCTTTTCCAGGATTGAGGCAAACTTTGGGAGCCAGGCAGTCAGGTTAAATCCATAGGTTGGCTGCTGGTAGGTTGGTCACTAAGGGTAGAGTTCCTCAAAAGTCAAGAGTTTGCATTAATTTATTTTCACATGAGATTCTGCTTATATTCTAACCTTAAAAAAATTGCTATTTTATGCTTTTACTGTGGCAAACACTATATAAATAAAAAAGCATTTTTTCCTCCCAGCACCTGAGACTCTTAGGAAATACCAAATCTGAGCTAAAGGAGGAGGAATTGCCAACACAAGAACACAGAGCACTCCTTGAACTGATTAACACCACATGTTCTCATTTACCATATTTATTATGGTTTCTATTAAAAAGCCAGCTCTTGCCCAGTTACATAATGCCATTGTTTTGTGGATGGCAGGACTGGAGCTGTCTCTATAAAATCTGATATTCTTTTAGCTCATTATTCCAAGAACTTTTTCACTTTCCTTCTGCTAAGTTTAAGGAAGCAGAACAAGGATGATCCACATAATTTAGAAGGAAATAGTTACAGATTTGGTAAGATAGGAGTTAAGTACTAGTTGTAGAGGTGAAGTGAGATGTACCATCACAGTTTCAGGTGTCATCATGGTGCTCTGGTTACCATTAGTATAGAAAGTGGAACATATTCAAAGTTTGGCTTAAAAATTAAAGAAAAAGACTAGAAAAAAAAAGAGTAGAAGTGACATCTCATAACATCATTGTGGAGCCTTTTTTTTCTTTGCCTCTCATGGTTGTTGAACAACCGTGTTGATCCATGGTTTGTCAAGAGCCTCCTCAAAATGGTTTCTCTTTGCAGAGCTGGCATTTAACATCTGGAAACAAGCACAGAAACAGGAGTTTGTGTCCCCATTTAATAGAGGATAAATTCCACTGATTCCATAGTATTTCTTTAACAATAATTGGCTTACTTTTTTTTTTTCAAAAGAAAATTCAAATCTAAAATCTGAATTGAAGGCTCTTTTCCAATGAAAAGTTTGTTTTTTCAGTGTCTGGACTCATCCTGCTTGGTGTCTGACAGTGCTAGAAATTTCCTTATAACTGAGAAACTGTTTCTTTAAATCACCACTCTTCTTAAATTCCCCAAATCTACAAATCAAGTACTTGAGGTTTTTCTACTGCTCAGGATGAGGACTATGCCCACAATGTCCTGAGGTTTGAGTATCAGATTTCTTGGCTGCATCATTCTAAATTAAATAAAAGAGAGGGGTTTGAAGGATATTGCCTCTGGGAATCCTGCAATAGTTATTGTGGATTAGCACATAACATAATCATAGTTTTCCAAGTGTTAATTGTTTTAAAAAGAAATATAAAGATTATATTCCTGAAACACATCCTACTAGAAAATGACCTTCTTAATAATGCCTTAACATGAGAAGAAAAAACTGACTTAGGACCCATTAGAATGTTAAGAAATCTAATAGCATCTTTTCTTCTTTTTGTTCCTTCTTTCCTTCAGAGATAACAGTAACAGGAACAACATTAAAGGACTTCCATTTGTGAAATTTAATATATTTTCTTGTTTTCAGCACAATGACCTTGCTTGGCTTGCCTAGACTCAGCATGCTATATATTTATGTACATTTTTATTGGCATTTAAGAATTTTTTATTCATTTATTTATTTGTTTTTTAGCTGGAAAATTTGATTGATTTTTCTTCTTTTCCAATGAGTGCTCATTCCTAAATGAAATCCACGGGACATTTGTCCCCACTGAACCCAGCAGAAGGAACAGCACTGAAATCTCTCAGCTGAACTGAGGGTGTGTGTTTGTTTTTATTTAATTTAGGGAATTAGGCCACACCTCGAGTACTGTGTCCAGTTCTGGGCCCCTCAGTTTAAGAAGGATGTGGAGGTCCTGGAACAGGTCCAAAGGAGGCAACCAGGCTGGTGAAGGGACTCGAGCACAGACCCTATGAGGAGAGGCTGAGGGAGCTGGGGGTGTTGAGGCTGGAGAAGAGGAGGCTCAGGGGAGACCTCATCACTCTCTCCAACTCCCTGAAAGGAGGTTGGAGCCAGGGGGGGGTTGGGCTCTTTTCCCAGGCAACTCTCAGCAAGACAAGAGGGCAGGGTCTCAAGTTGTGCCAGGGGAGGTTTAGGTTGGAGATGAGAAAGAATTTCTTTCTGGAGAGGGTGATCAGGCATTGGAATGGGCTGCCCAGGGAAGTAGTGGATTCTCCGTGTCTGGAGATCTTTCCAAAGAGCCTGGATGTGGCACTGAGTGCCATGGGCTGGGAACTGCAGTGGGAGTGGATCAAGGGTTGGACTTGATGATCTCTGAGGTCCCTTCCAACCCAGCCAGTTCTATGATTCTATGAAGTAATTCCTGTGTGGAAACAGAAGCCCCCAAGCCCACTCCAACCAACTAGTGAAATGTTCACTTTTTGTTTTGTCAGCTGCAGGAAAGTCGTGTCAGGTTGTTTAAAGAAAAGGCTTTTTATTTCAGAAAACAGTCACAAGAGACCAGCCTGGACAGCAGGAAGTGCAAGAAATTCAGATCTAGGGTAATCCTTACCCTGAGAATACAAGAGTGTACAAAAGACATTTTCTACCTAAAAAACCTCTGCCCTCCTTGGCTATAGAGTGTGGTGAAGCCACAGTGGTTTTTCCTGCTGAAATATGAGCAGAGATCCTTAAAAAAGAAAAAAAGGCTTCCATGAATGTTCCATGAATGTTCCTCTTCCATCCTGGGACTGTTATTTGTCCTTAGAGTTGCTGCATCCACACCAAGAGTGTTTGAATTCAGTGCTATTTGCACACAAAATATATTTATTTTTCTGTATCTGTCACAAACATACTGGTGGCATTTTCCCAGGAACTTGGGATTTTTTTTTAAAACTCTGAACCCTCCCTACTCCAAATATTTAAATTCACATGCTCTTTGGGATCTGCTGCTCACATTTCAGATGTAGCCTTTACCACTGAATGGTGATCCTAAAGAAGAAAAGAAAAATAATCTGGAAAAGTCCAGCTCCTCCCAGAGAACACTAAATAGGAGAATTCAGCTTCAATTATGTTGTTGTGTCTTGGGAACAATTTTAATTCTTCTGGCTTGGTATTCTCCCCAAATTGTCCAGACACACTAATAAAAAAAAAATATTAAAAAAAAAGCACAATGCTTTTCATTTCTAACTGGAGCAGATCAGAAAAGAGCCTTGCATTTATTTGTCTTGTCCAGGTTCCAAATCATGTCCCTCAATTCCCTGTCTTGGTTTTGTGAGCCTGAAGTCAGACAAAGAATGAAAAGCAGCAGAACACTGAATAAACGTTTCTCAGGGCAATTTAAATCAGTCCCTGATTTAGTTTCTTTTTAAAATCAGGGGGAAAGCTTTCACAACATAATAATTTTCTACAGATTTAAAAAAAAAACCTAATTCACAGAGCCAGTGAACATCAACCTTCTGCAGTTCTATCAAAATTCTGTCATTTTTAAAGCACTTAGATATAAAGTAAAAACAACTGAAGAATATTTTTTTTTCAGTGAGAGGTGATTGTTATTGAAAATGAATCTTTCCATGAAAATATTTCCAATTTTCTTTCTTTTTTAAAGATTAACTCAATGCCTGTAAAGCTGATGAGCTGCATGAGCTGTGGCCTGAGACACATTCTGCACTTTAGCATTTCAACAAAGAACTATTATTAGAATATAAGGTACAGACAGGCAAAAAGAATTAAATGAATTTTATTATGATGTTTCTGAAAAGAAAACCAATTGAGGCTGCCCAGGATGAAGAGCAATGCCCAAACTGAAGACATTAAAATTAGAGAACTTTTTTCATCTTTTCACCTGGCAAAAAAGTTGTAAAGGATTTGATTTCATCAGTTTGATTTTGGAGCACAAGTATTAATTTTTTTTTCTTTAGAAAAAAAAAAAGAAAGAAAAAAGGAGAATGAATGCTTTGCAGACAGTAGATGGAACTTGGGGCCTCGCAAAGGATTTTTTTTTAATATTGCTCTTTGCCACCATCTCCGGGAAGATGATTTTTATTGCCAGAGGAAGCAGGAGATTGCTGTTCCAACACAGTGCTCTCTGAAAAGAAATCGTAGAATCAGAGAAGTGGCTGGGTTGGAAGGGACCTCAGAGATCATCAAGTCCAACCCTTGATCCACTCCCGCTGCAGTTCCCAGCCCATGGCACTCAGTGCCACATCCAGGCTCTTTGGAAATATCTCCAGACACGGAGAATCCACTACTTCCCTGGGCAGCCCATTCCAATGTCTGATCACCCTCTCCAGAAAGAAATTCTTTCTAATCTCCAACCTAAACCTCCCCTGGCACAACTTGAGACCCTGCCCTCTTGTCTTGCTGAGAGTTGCCTGGGAAAAGAGCCCAACCCCCCCCTGGCTCCAACCTCCTTTCAGGGAGTTGGAGAGAGTGATGAGGTCTCCCCTGAGCCTCCTCTTCTCCAGCCTCAACACCCCCAGCTCCCTCAGCCCTTCCTCACAGGACTCGTGCTGGATCCCTTCACAGCCTCCTTGCTCTTCTCTGGACCTGCTCCAGCACCTCAATCTCCTTCCTGAGCTGAGGGGCCCAGAACTGGACACAGGACTCAAGCTGTGGCCTCACCAGGGCTGAGTACAGGGGCAGAATCCCTTCCCTGGACCTGCTGGCCACGCTGTTCCTGATCCAGGCCAGGATGCCATTGGCCTTCTTGGCCACCTGGGCACACTGCTGGCTCCTGTTCAGCTTCCTGGCAATCCAGACTCCCAGGTCCCTTTCTGCCACTCTGTGCCCAGCCTGGAGCTCCCCATGGGGTTGTTGTGGCCAAAGTGCAGGACCCAGCACTTGGCCGTGTTGAACCTCATCCCGTTGGGATCAGCCCAACTCTCCAGTCTGTCCAGGTCCCTCTGCAGAGCCCTCCTGCCTTCCAGCTGATCCACACTCCCCCCAGCTTGGTGTCATCTATGAGTTTGCTGATGATGGACTCAATCCCCTCATCTAAATCATCAGTGAAGATATTGAACAGCACTGGGCCCAACACTGATCCCTGGGGGACACCACTAGTGACCGGCCGCCATTTTGATGCAGCCCCGTTCAGCACCACTCTCTGGGCCCGCTCCAGCACCTCAATCTCCTTCCTAATCTGCAGCTCCTCACCCAGCAGCTCCTTCCTTTATTTCTGATCCCAAGATTTATTCATTTTCCCTTTATTTACCTATTGGAAAAATCTCCTAGCATGTTGCCAAAAACCTGGGACACACCTGGAGAAAAGCTGCTGTTTCCTTTCACACTGATTGATGCTCAGGAGTCCCTGAAACCTGCTGGGACCCCAGGCTTGGGGGGGGAACTCCTTGGGGCAGAACCAGGAGCTGCCAGGCTGGTGCTGTGACAATGCATATGAGGAACAGCTGTGCCCATGGGGAGGACAGGATGGCTCAGGTGACCCAAATGGATCAATCACAGAATTCCTACCCATGGTGCTCAGTATAAAATGGCTCCTAAGAGAGGTCTGGGTTGGCTTCTTGGGCTAGGGGGTTGGTTGGGGTTTGGTTGGATTGGGGCCTTTGTTGGTTGGGTTGTTTTTTTTTTTTTTAATTGGGTTTTTTTTTTTTTTACTTGGTTTTTTTTTAGTTTTGTTTTTTTTTTGTTAGTTGGGGGTTTTTTTTTGTTGGGTGTTTTTTTTTAGTTGGGGTTTTTTTTTGTTAGTTGGGTTTGAGGTTTTTTTTGTTAGTTGGGTTTTTTGTTGGGTTTTTTTGTTAGTTGGGTTTTTTTTTGGTGGGGTTTTTTTTGTTAGTTGGGGTTTTTTTTTTGTTAGCTGGGGGGGGGGGTTGTTAGTTGTTTTTTTGGTTTTTTTGGGGTTTTTTTGTTAGTTGTGTTGGGGTTTTTTGTTAGTGCTTCAGCTCTTTGTTTCCTCACTGGAGAAGAACACTGTTCCTTGAGCCAATCGCCTTCTGCCTTCCCAGGTAGGACTGGCTTGGTTGCCAACTGAGGGGTGTGACTTCCACGTTTAGGTATTTTAGATATATTTGTAATTTTTTTATCACTATTACTGCCTCATTAAGCCTCTCCCAGTAATCTCTTCCAACCTTAAAATCTCTCTCCCTTATTCCCATCTTCATCTTCCACTGGGAAGGTGGTGGGGGAATAACAGAGAGGATCTATCCCAGAGTCACTGGCTAAAACTGGGACATTTATTGGTGCCTGGGCTGGGACCTGGGCTAATTCTGTAGGTCTGTACTTCAGTGTTTCCATAATTTTTTTTGTTCTTAAGGGCTGGAATTCAAAATGGTGATTAATAGGTTGTACATTGATGTTCTAGAATCTCCCCTTACATGATTTACCCTTGTTGTCCAACTTGCCAAATGATATTTTATTTCTCAAGGTTCTTTAGTTGATGTTTGTTGCTTTTTGGTTGGAAATGCTGTGGGTTTTGGTCATGTTTGACACCCCTGGCCCATTCTGCAATGAGCTGGGCACCTTGGGCATTATCTATTGAGATGTATTCTAGAATATATTTTGGATATTTTAGTAGGAAATTATGTATCTTCTTCAACAAAAACATCATGTAGGCCCAGCTGGTAACACCCAAGCCTCCATTCACTCATCCCCCAAGCTCCCTGTGGGATACAGGGGGAGAAAAAAACCCCTAAATATTTATTGATTGAGACAAGGACAGGGAGGTTTTCACTTCCTAGGTACAGGAATGGGCAAACCAAGACAGGGTCAGATTGGGAAGAAAAAACCTAATTTAAACTACAAGGAGAAAGAGAAAACAGAGCCAGACCTTAATACCTTCTCCCCCTTTCTCACTTCATCTCCTCAGCTCTTCAGATCCCTTTTTAAAGTATTTTAGCATTATTATTATTATTGTTTCCCCTTTCTTGGAAATGTTACAGGGGCAGCCTGACTGCCTTGCTTCTGACTGACAAGAAGGGAAAATGAGCAAATCTCTTTTAAATATCAAAGCTGCTGGAATTTTCCTTTCCCCAATTTGTTCCTTCTAGTTGTCTCCGTTTTCAGCATGTGGATTTTACTGTTAATTTTATTTCTTCAGCTCTGCTGTTTTCTTTTTATCCCTTGAATTCCCTGAGCTTTACCTCCTGGCAGCAGGGGGTGGGGAGGCTGAACACTTGGTTTCTGCTGGTAAAGCTGAATTAAATTCTTTAACCCTATTTGCATGGAAGATTAGTGGCAAAGCAGGCTGAAGAGAGGCAGTGAAGTCAATCAATGAATTAACCTGCTGGTTAAATGCCATAACATGGGACAGGACAAATGCATCCTGATCCCTCTTTGGTTTAGAAATGCAAATTTCAACAAGGGAGATCAGGGCAGTTTATAATGACCTGGAATGTTTGCCTTAAAAAAAATAAAATAAAATGATAGCCCAGATGTTGGCCAGCAGACAAGGATTCAGCCTCTAGAGTCTCAGCAATATGAAAAATGTGCTCTTATCAAGGAGTGGAGACTCCAGGCTCAGTATTGATTTAAATTTATGAGCATATTTCAAAGGCAGCAGAGGGTTTATTTAGAGCAGATGACTGGCTGAAAACAATATTTAGCTTGCTTCCCAGGGCCTATGTGCAAATTTGTACATGTAAAGCTGTTCCCACGCTGTACAAGGGGGAAAACTCAATTTCACTCAAGCAAATGCCAGAGAAGACAAATCACTCCTCAGCTCTGAAGGGGCAGCTCTGGCACCAGAGTTTTGCTTCCACTCCACCTGCACTTCTGGGGGTTTTGCTGTGCTGGCAGCTGAGTCTCATGGGCAACCCCTCAGGTTTGTCCCTAGGAGGACAAAGAGCAGATCCCTGGATCTGGAGAAGCTGGATGAGCTGCTCACTCATTAATGACTGCTGAAGAGCATCCTATTTCATTCTTGAAGGGATTGGGGCTGATATACTGGAAATATCCTCATTTTTCTCTGGGTTGGCCAGGTGTGCTAGGGGACAATTTGTAAGGGTGTGTTCTGCCAGAATTGCCCATCATGGATTGTCCCATGCCCTCTTGGACAGGCTCACACTGTTTCCTTTAGCTGCACATAAACCACCTCACAAGTCAACGTGACAAAGTTGGGTTAAGGCAAAACCTTCCAGTTGAAAAATAAACCCTTAATTTTTATTGAAAATAATACTGTCTTTATTATCTCTGTCCCAGACAATCAATTAATATTGTCTTTCTATTTTAAGATAAGTGTTGTGTATAAAAATATATAATTAGGAAGGAATTCCAAACTTAATTGCTGATTGCAGTGTTTACATATTTATATATTTAAAGCTTGAGAGGTTTTAGATTTTCTTTAAATATTAGAGCCTCACATTTTACTTTAAGATCTGCTGCTGCTCTCTGCACACTCCTCAGCTTTCTGGATATGATTGATTTCTCTCCATGAGGTGACATTCCTGTTTATCTGTGATAGAAAACTGGAGTTGAGTTCTCAAGGATTAACTTGTTTTCTTTGATTCACTTTATATATATATATATATAAAGCATGTTAGCAAACTATTTAAACATCAGAAGCATGTGCATTGGGAGGTGATTCTTCCCCTGTACTCAGCGCTGGTGAGGCCACACCTCGAGTACTGTGTCCAGTTCTGGGCCCCTCAGTTTAAGAAGGATGTAGAGGTCCTGGAACAGGTCCAAAGGAGGGCAACCAGGCTGGTGAAGGGACTCGAGCACAGGCCCTATGAGGAGAGGCTGAGAGAGCTGGGGCTGTTCAGCCTGAAGAAGAGGAGGCTCAGGGGAGACCTCATTGCTGTCTACAACTCCCTGAAAGGAGGCTGTAGCGAGGTGGGAACTGGACTCTTTTCACAGACGACCTTCAACAAGACAAGAGGACACAGTCTTAAGTTGTGCCAGGGGAGGTTTAGGTTAGATATTAGAAAGAATTTCTTCACGGAGAGGGTGATTAGGCTATGGAATGGACTGCCCGGTGAGGTGGTAGATTCTCCGTCCCTGGAGACATTTAAAAAAAGACTGGATGTGGCACTCAGTGCCATGGTCTAGCAACTGCTCCGGTGGGTCAAGGGTTGGACTAGATGATCTCTGAGGTCCCTTCCAACCCGGCTAATTCTATGATTCTATGATTTAAAATTTACAGTGATCTGAACTTTGCTAAATTCAATGTGTAAAATTCCAGGTGTCTTAAGCTCTGTTCTATATATAAAACAGATTGAATAAAATTTAGGAAGATGACCTTGATATCTGGGCTTATCCAGGTCAGGCAGCTCTAGGTAGGGTTTAATAAAAGCCTTGGTTTTTTTCCCTATTCTCAGATAACTCAAAGGGAAAGACAGACAAAAGATGGAAGTGTGGAAGACAAGACCTGAAAGAAAAGAAACTGTTGAAGTAAAGTATTCATGGAACAGCCTTGCTAAAAATTATCTGGTACTTAGAAACCATAAGACAATTTTCAGGAAGAGAATCTTGTCAGCTTTTAGAATGAGATTGCTGTTAGGTTTAAGTGAGCTTGAATTAGTCATGTTCTAAAACTCCCTTTTAGAGATAATAATTTAAAGGAATTCAGTTCCTAATGGAGTCTTCCTGGAGGTGAAAAAAAAAAAAAAAAAGTCCAGTCTGGCCACAGTGAGAGCCCTGGCATCTCCAGAGAAAGGTGCCTGAAGGGGTCCAAAGATAGAGCTTAACCACCCAGTACTTCTGCCATTGATACTCCTCAATGTCCAAATAAAAAATTCCATCCCAATCCACAGGAAAATAGCTATATCTAGAATTGAATTCAAGTTAAATACAAGTAGAGTCATAATTTTTAAAGAAAGTAAAAAGTCATTTAGAGGGTTCCTTAAAGACCTGGTGTGCAGCTTCTCATTGCAAGCCATTTTTTACTAGGCTTTGGGTTCTATGTTACTTGTTGCAAGTTCTTCTTTGTGGAGCTTCTATTTTGCTATCGAAAAGCTTGGTCCCAATTCCCATTAAAATTAGGGCATCAAATGACTTGAAAATCCTGGGTTAAGAGCTCACAGGTGTCACCAGT
Source organism: Calypte anna (assembly GCF_003957555.1). Taxonomy (NCBI): domain Eukaryota; kingdom Metazoa; phylum Chordata; class Aves; order Apodiformes; family Trochilidae; genus Calypte; species Calypte anna. Next base: position 32,055,836 of record NC_044252.1, on the reverse strand, counting down.
GACTGCTAGATGTCTCAGAGTTGTTCTGTTCCCTTGCCCTGCCAATAGTTGTTCCTTATTAAAACACTGAGTGGTGATGTGTAGCAGACAAAGAGCTTTTTTCTCCATCAGGAATGTGAAGGAGCTGCATCCTTTTCTTCTGGAGCACTTCAGAAAGTCTAACCTGACTTCCCTGTATTTATGAAGATGAAAAGATTTTTACTCTTCATTATGGGAGAAGCAAATACTGAGTCAGGAGTGACTCACAGATAAGAAAAGGCCACAAAAGGACAATTCAGATCTCTGGCATTAAAACTCTTGCATTGCTATTGCACTAATGATGAATATAGGTTTTAAGAAGCTCAGAAAAGGCAATTATCTCACCTTCCAGATCCTTAGGCCTGGGCTCATGTGGTGCCTTTTCTTCCCAGGGAATGTATTACACAATTCCACTTGGACCATAGGTCATGAATCAAATGAACAGCTCATCCTTCAGCTTTAGTAAAAGATTTTTTTTACATGCATGAAATTACCAGCTGACTTTGCAAGAATCCTTGGTTATTTTCTCAATGTGGCCTGGCCAGAAAAATCCCCAACCATTTTGGAGACTTTATCATCCATATTTCAAGCCTTCATTTTGATGCCATTATCTGGTGCTGAACAAAACCATTTCCCTTAATTACAACTCTATGCAATGATGTTTCATCACCCTGTAGATAAACTGACAGAGGGACAAAAAGAGTCCCCACCTCTCCACATCTCTTCCATTTTTTTGTTTTGGGCTTAGGGATATCTATAGTAGGAATAAAAATAGTAACATGTTGGGTGCTCATTTGAAATACATTAGGATTTCACTCCCAGAGGCAGCCTCTATCTGATGGCAATAAACAGGAGTGAAGCCAGTAGGTGGTTAAAAGCAGAATTTCTGGGATAAGCATCACCCAGGCCTTCTGCCCCTATTGCTGAGCATGTTGAAAACCATGCTGGGATAGCTGGGGGCTTTATAGAAGGGGTAAAATAGGGGGCTTGTGTGTGTGGGGGGGAATAAATAAATAAATTCTGTTCCAGCAGCTGTAGGAAATGCTTAGATGTACCCTTTGATTTCCCTCATTAATCAGTTCAGATTGTTTTTAAATGGGGATCATAGGGGAGCCATATGCTCAGAGGTTCTTAACACATTGTTCAGTTGAGCAGAACTGAACGTGCTCCTTAGGAGGCTAATTTTTCACTGTAATGCTGCATTCTGATTGAATTTCCCAGCAGTTGGTGGTCCTTTGCATGGTACAAGAAGAGCCATTTCCATGAAGAACTCATCTCACTTTCTTATTGTTGGAAACATCTCTATGTGAATGATAGGATGAGGATTCTGCAGCGATAAGGGGGGCTGATGAGATCAGGGCAGAAGATTGTTATAAGAGACTCTTAATTATCTGCAGAAAGTCTTTGTCACAAGATCTTGATCTGCTTTGGTCTCTCAGAGGGAGAACAGGTCCTTCTTAGACAGGTTCTGACCTCTCTGAGCATCCAAGCCTATGACCTCCATCCTATGTTTGCTTTTAATCTTTAAAGTTCTGGTGTTCAAGCACTGCAATAATTTGCAGATCATATATGCAGGTTCTGCCACTGATCCCTTTGTGGAGGAGAAACCACATCCTTCTGAAAGGATCAGGAAGGTTGCTGGCAGTGAAATGCCCACAGTTTCATGGGAAGTAGTCACAATTTTCAATTTTTTTTCTCAGACTTTTCTTGCTTATGAAGGAGGCCCTTGGAAACAGAAGGGAAGGAAATCTTTGAAGTCAGTTGTGAGGTTTCCAACTCTGTTCCCTAAAGCCAACCCTTGGTCCTGGGAAGGGTAAACCCAGAGGGGACCTTCAAGCACCAATGGCTGGACCTCTAAGGGGACATCTCAAAGGAAGAGGAGAAGGAGCAGTCTTCAGGGCTAATGGAAATGCTGGCAGTGGGCAATGTTTAAATTTAGCTGCTGCTGCTTTCAGGAATGTGTAAATCAAGACTGAACCCATTCTGAGCAAGAGAGAAAATATTATAAACTGCTGTACACAGAAGGAAAAAGGGCCAGAACCCCATTTCTGTGGCTAAGAGCATGTGCACTTTGCAGCCTCCAGGAACAGCTCTCAGCATGGGAGATGTTTTATGTAACAACATCTGGTTACACAGTGCAAACAAAACAGCAGTTTGCTTTTTTGGGCATGTGAAAAGGTTTGCCATATGGTGTTTATTTATGAATTTCAAAGAGCTGCTGGCATTTGGTTTACATTCAAATATTGCCTGTGCCTCATGAAGGGACCCCATATATAGGCTGTGTACATGACTGGATTGTTTTGGGGTGTTTATCCATGATGATGAATTAAGGTAATGTATAATTAGCAGAGATTGATCAGTTTCCACACTGAACAGATGAATAAAACAGTTAATTTGTTGCTGGTATTTATTGTAGAAAATATCCTGATTCATAGAAAAGGATTTGAGTCCTGTGTCCAGTTCTGGGCCCTTCAGTTCAGGAAGGATATCGAGATCCTGGAGCAGGTCCAAAGGAGGCAACTGGGCTGGTGAAGGGACTCGAGCACAGATCCTATGAGGAGAGGCTGAGGGAGCTGGGGGTGTTGAGGCTGGAGAAGAGGAGGCTCAGGGGAGACCTCATCACTCTCTCCAACTCCCTGAAAGGAGGTTGGAGCCAGGGCGGGGTTGGTCTCTTTTCCCAGGCAACTCTCAGCAAGACAAGAGGGCAGGGTCTCAAGTTGTGCCAGGGGAGGTTTAGGTTGGAGATGAGAAAGAATTTCTTTCTGGAGAGGGTGATCAGGCATTGGAATGGGCTGCCCAGGGAAGTAGTGGATTCTCTGTGTCTGGAGATATCAGAAGAGACTGGATGTGGCACTCAGTGCCATGGGCTGGGAACTGCAGTGGGAGTGGATCAAGGGTTGGACTTGATGATCTCTGAGGTCCCTTCCAACCCAGTCGATTCTATGATTCTATTTTATGCACAAAAAAACCCAGTTACTTTATTTTGAGAAATTCCTTGACACCAAGGACAAAACATTAATACCAAGTTCTGATCTAGAAGTGGTGCAGAGTCTCCCAGTCAGTAAGACTGCTTTGTATTGTTTAGATGCAAAGTCTATCAGATCACTTTCCTAATTCTTGACCTGCTGAGAGAAGACAAATTGTACCTAAAAATAGAGATAGCATGGAGGTGCCAGTCATTTAGTTGAGGTCATGATGAATTCAGCCACTGCCAAGGGTGCAAACTTTCTGCATCTCATTCACATCTCTCATTTCTGCTCTTGTCTTCCAAGGTCCTGAGTCTATGAAGCATCCTCAGTTAAAAAAGGTGCTGGCTAAGATGAATTCCAAACTCCTTTCCAACCAAAATAATTGGTTGGAAAACTTAGGCAAGAATGAAATAATAATTTCCTGTGCAGCAGCTTTACAGCAATATATTCCCAATATATTCCTCCATGTCCTTCAGTCTTGGGTGAAGAGTTTGAGCCATCACACCCAGTGTACATAGCAGCACTGATGGCTCTCAGCATCTCATACATCAACATGTATGGACCTTGCAGCTGCTTTCCTTATTAATGGATAAATACATTAATATAATTTCCAATCTCCTTTAAAGGTGTTCATCACACCTGAGACAATTTCAAGGAAATGTTCAAGAAGCTGAAATTAAAGAGCCACACGAGATGACCTTGGTTTAGTTGTTGTCACCCTTGGCACTGAAGAAATCTCCCTGGATTTTTCTTTTCTCTGCCTCCTGCATTAATTGATGCCCAACACTTCATCTGAACAGTTCTAGCCCATTCACAGTCCCCTCCTCATCTTTTCTTCATGTTCAAGTTATATGTCCAAAGTTATGATTTATTGGCCCAAGTCTTCAAGGCATATTAATTGTGCACATGTGATTAACATTATTAGTGCTCAGGCTGTTGTTATCAACTCCCAGTTTGATTCTCTAATTAGCCTGTTTTGTTAATTAATTAGGCTTTTATAGCTATACTGCCAGAATGTTTTCTCTAATAGAGTTTGTTCCAGTTGGCCTGGCTGGTTGGATTTTGACAAAGAATATGGAGGCAGCAGAGCTTTCAAGTTACTGATGATTTGTTTTCCCATATTCTTATTTTTTATAAACTTCAGATTATTGATTATTGAGCCAACTTGTTAACAGGCACCAGAGCATTGGTTGTGGGAAGAAAGACACTGTAAGCAGCTTGGTCACCCTAAAATGGCACTAATTGTAATTTTTATTGCAATGGGTTCTTATGTTATATAAACTTGCAGTTTCTGTTCTGGTTTTGAGGCAGATGCTTGGCTTGATCTTTGTGTCTGGCTTCAGGGAAAACCAGTTCATGCAACTGGGGAGCTCCAAACCACCCATGTCCTTGTGGTGGAGCCCTGGAGAGTAGAAGGCTGTCCACAACAGCAGATAAAGAGAAAAAAGGGAAATGATGGAAACCTGGTGTTTAGCAACCCAAATCCTGAGCTGCTACCTTTAATTCCTCTTGAAATAACCAGGAGTAGTGAGAGAACTGCCAGTGACTCTCCCAGCACATCTGCCCCAAGGCACCTCCACATCCTGTTGCCAGCCTGGGATGGGGTTGGACAGGCAGCACTCAGGGGGAGGCAATCAAAAACCAGATGATTTTTCTGCTTTTCACCCTCCTGCAGCTATTCTCACATGAAGATGACTTCTGGGCTCTTCACAGGGCTGATTCACTGCCCCTCAGGAGGACATGGTAGTTTTTTTCCAGGCATCTTCTAAATATTCTATTTACAGTTTAAATCAAGCCATCAGCTCTGGGCTTGTCACAGAATAGGAGGGGGGGGGAGACAGAGGACTCAGACAGGTCTGGACAGGAGGGATTGTTTTTAGACTGAGTATGAATATTATGAAGAAGCAAAAAAACCCCAAACCTGAAGCTATGGCCACCTGTACAGAGAGGGACACTCGTGGTGTCTTCTTAATGACCCTGAATTGCTATTTTTCTGGAGCTCATCTGCATGTTGTACTTCAAGGATTGCTCAGCTGTTCCTGCTCATTATTTGGTGTTCTGGTCTATATTTATTTAGCAGCAGCAATGGGAGCTGGTCAGTTCTGAGCACTATCATGTGATACAAGTGTTAATAATCATCAACTGGCCCCAGCCATGCAGACAGAAGAATTAATTAATAGTGTAGGTGCCCACACACATCACCCTTTTATTAGGAAAAGCTGCATGGTGACATCAGCCTTTGAGAATGTCAACCCATTTTTAAGAGTTTCTGCTGCTTTTGTCCAAGAGGGCTCAGTTCCTCTGAGCTTCTGGAAAGGGAGTTAAATATCCAATTATAACAATTTTTACCATCCAGATCATGAGCCCATTCTTCAGAATTAGCCTGAATTAATGATAAGTGTGGGGAAAGAAGTTGCACATCATTATCAGTTGTGTGTTTTTCTAGGGGAAAAAAATTAAATTCCAAACAAGCCAAATCCCTGACCTCATTTTGAAGGGCTCATTAGCAGCTCTCCCAAAGGAGGTCAGGATGCTCTGCAGTGCCTGGTCCAGCTGAGCCAGGGGCACCCTGAGCATCAGGCTTGGGGCAGCCCCAGCTCTGGCTGTAGCACTTTGTCCTGCTGCTGGGCAAAGGGTTAGGAACTTCCCCAACATCAGAAATGGGAGGAATTCAAGAGAAAACAGCCCTGACAAAACCTGTGAGAAGTCCAATGTGGTCCTCTTGTGATATTAACACTCAATTCAGGAACTGCAAAGCTTTCAGAAAACTTTTCCCTTTCCTTCTTAAATCCATCCCTTCCCTCTCCCAAGGTCTATCCAAGAACCTGTCTTCCAGCAGCAGCTTTGATAATGGGATTTCCAAGCACCACCTCTGTGCTCCCACCTTCATCCATGCTATCTATTACAGGTGTTCCCTAATTATCTGTATTATGTTCTATCTATGGCATAAAAATAAATGTACAGTTATAAATTAATATATAAATACATTTAAAAAGAGCCCCCATCATATAATTGAACATTTAGGAACAGTACACATCAGCAAATTTAGAAAACTCTTAGAAAACCACTAAGTAATCCTACACCTTTCTATAAACATGCAGAGAATGCACTCGTATGCAGAAACTTATATTTTGAGTATAACTCCAAACTTTGCATGAATTTCCCCAATGGGGAAATATCCTTATTTCAGTGAGAAGTATAAATACTCAGTTTTGCCTCGTTTACTCTGGAATGTGACTTTTATCTGAATCAATTATTAATATAGTTGGCAACTTACCTGGGGTTTTTTTGTTTTGTTTTGTGGCAAAGGAGAACTGCTGCTGTGTTTTATCATCGTTTTAGCCAGGGTATTTGCACTGAGACCTCAGAAGTTGTATTAGGAGGAGGGAGAATCTCACAGTCCCTTTTTTATACAGGATGGCTGTCAAACTGGGAAGTAGTTTACAAACTGTAGGGTTTTCAAGAGGATTTGGACAACAGGCTGAAAGAAGGTGACACTATTTTAAGAGATGCCAAGATTTTTCCTGCCTTCTCCTTGTTTGGGTGATGGAGCACCCCTTATAGACAATTTATTCATTAATATTCCTAATTCAACAGCTTCTAATAATATTGAACCTGGACCATGGATTCTTGGTAGTGCAAAGAATCAGGAGAAAGGGAAAATCCTATAAGGAGCTGCTGTGTCTGGATGAAAGGGAGAAACTTAGAGGGGGTGGGAAATGTTTTCTTGTCTCAAGTCCTAAATCTGATTTTCAGAGTGTACAGTTTCTGCTTATCTGTTTAAAGAGGAACATGCACTTCTGATTCTCCAGAATTAATAGCTTTTGGGTATTTTATTTATGGGAAGAAAATTACAGTCCACTCCAAAGAGACCAGAATGACAACTGCCCCTTTTTAGACTTTTCTTTAGAGTGCAGACATTTATTTTCTGACAAAGAAATGCAGGAGTCTGACAGACCAAGAAATAATGTCAGTCTGTAAAGGCAATATTACCTCAGTAGACTGTTGTTGGGCTGATAAGAAAACCTTCTGTTTTCATCCTGTTTTCTCAGGAAAAAAAAAAAGCAAACAGCTATTGGGGAAAAAATTGAGGTGCTGTGATAAATGGAAGGAAGAAATGATGGCATTAAGGACCAAGCAATCAAATAACTGTTCTCTGAAAGGGAATTGAGATAGAAATACAGGGGGTTGTTAATTAATGCAAATTAAGGAGGTTTTGGGGGTCTGATGGAGCCCAGAGCTGGCTGCTTGCCCTGGCACTGTGGGGCTGCGTGCTGGGCAGTGCTTGGGCTCCTGGAACCATGATGTGCCCAAGCAGGGCTCTGTAAACACCATCTCATTAGAGCTTTTTGAAAAGAAACTGCTTGTAAATTCGAGCTGGGAGGGATGGTTGCCATGTCACAGGTGGGATGAGGTTGTGGTTTGCACCTGGAGCCTGGCATGGGGTTCCTTTCTCCTGCCATAGATGAGCCCTGGCTGTGGTCTTTGTGTAGGGGTCAGTATTTAAATGCTGGAGAGTTTGAATTCATAACAACCAGTACCTGTTTCCAACAGTCTTAGAAATTGCAAGTTGTTTTTTTCCTAGATTAATGACTATCTGTGGAATTCAGCTGCCTGTCTGGAATTCACAGTGTCTTGCTTTGCCTTTCTGCTTCGCTTTAGGCTTTTGGTGTTTTCCAGGGTGTTTTCAACATTGCCTTTTAAGTCTTTTTTTTTTTCTTTTGTGACATTCTTAGGCAGGAGGAATGTACCCACGATTGGGTGAAATAACAAGAAACAAATACTTTCCATTGCAGTTACAAGGTTGGCCTCCTTATAGAAATCATTTATGGGAAATAAACCCCCACTTCATACCATTACCCAGATTTTCCAAGATCAAGGAAGGTGAAGCTAAAGTTGCTCTGCTGTAGCCCATTAGCCTGGGATCTATGATGGAAATGAAACTTGTAGAAAGAAGCTGCAGGTGATCCTTTAGCTGACCTCAACTTCCGAAGCTGATTTCCCATTAATCAGGTGAAGAAACAACTGCTACAAACTTTCTAGAGACATCCTGTCCTTTTCTCTCCTTGTGTTGGCCCTCAGGTTGCTCAGAGTTCCTTGTGGAACTCTGGAGGCAATAGATGTTTGTGGTTATGGCACAGGACACAAAATATTTCCCCCAGGAACATATCACACTGGGAACCCCTTGGTTTGGCTGAGATGATTCTTGGGTGTCTTGAATAACCAACACTGCCCTGAAGGGAGTTGTTGAGATATGGGAGGAGGTGTCCAGGGATTTGGCTGCTGAGGAGCCTCGTGTCTACCTGAGGATTCTCCTCCTTGTGGCTCAGAGTCCTTCACTCAGGAATGAAGGACAGGAAGGGACTTTTCCCACCCTGCTCACTGAGGTCTGGAAGCAGACTGGATCTGCTGGATCAAGAAACGAATGAATTGCAGCTTAGGGATTAAAGAAAGAAGTGGCTGACAGCTTGGCTCATCATAAAAATCCAGGGCAGGAGATTTGCTGCCTGAGGCTGTGTTGGTATCAGCTGATGAAAAAGTCACAGCACATCCCCACAGCTGCTGAAAAGCCCCAGATGTTCTCAGCTGCAGGAGGAACTCCACACGTGGTGACTTCATTGGTAGGACAGGTATCAGGAGTGAAGTTTCCTTTTTCCTCTGCCCTTCAGATGAATAAATGGGATTTAAATCACAGATGCCTATAAAAGCCCTTTCTGTTTGATGTGCTGCCTGTGTGTCTGGAAGCTCGTTCAGAAAGAGCTTTGGGCAGTCTGCCCTCCTCCTCTTCCTCTGTCTTCTTAAGGGTATGGAAACCACACACCAGAAAATCTGGGGCATTTCTGGGAATTTCTTGCCACCTTTGTCTCTTGCACATGCAAAGGGCAGAAGCTGTGTTGTGTTCTGGTTGTGTTATCTACTCAGCTGTAGCAATAAAAGAACCAAGAAAATCACTGGGCTGGATGCTGTTGCAAAGGAGACAGCATTTCTTACTGTTAGTCACAAGTGATTTCCTTTAAAAAATAATATTATTATTGTTATCACCATTATTTCTGAGGGAAGCCATTTAAGTCCTGATGGATGCTCATGGAAATGACTCCCTACCCAGCTGACAAGCTTATCTGGCTCCATAAGCTTGGAGCCAGATTTTCCATAACCAGTTTTAAACAAGCAAACCCCATCTCAGCTGCACTACAGAGTGTGCTTAGCTACATTTCCCTGTTCCCCAAACTCAAATTCAGTAAAACCAATGCTGGTGATACTCTTTATAATGTAACTGTTGAAGTCAATAACATCTCTGACAGTGCTGATCCCATCAGGGGGTGGGATGTACAACCACACTGTGCAAAATAAACCCTGCCATAGAGAGCTGGGAGTTTACACTTATAAAGGGGATTAAAAAGGGGAGATTCTGGTCTCCTAAAGTTCCCTTTCAAGCTATGGTATTCTATGTTTTTTTTAGAAACTAAGAAACTGGGGAGAGACTTTTCACCAAAGCAGGTAGTGATAGGGTAAGGGGTGATAGTTTTAAACAGAGAGGGCAGATTTAGGTTAGGTATCAAGAAGAAATTCTTCACCATGAAGGCAGTGAGATATTGGAATAGGTTTCCTGGGGAGGTTGTTGATTTCCTCCTGCCTGGAGGTGTTCAAATCCAAGCTGGATGGGGCTTGGAGCAACCTGGGCTGGTGGGAGATGTCCCTGCCCATGCAGGGGGGTTGGATTTGATGATCTTTAGGGTCTCTTTCAAGCATTCCAAACCATTCTGTGATTCTGTAATTAAGATGTATTTAAAAATGGAAAGCAATTTTCACCCTCTTGCTTCCTTGGCAGAATTAGTGCCAAAGACTTAGGTGGGAAAACATCTTGGTGCATTTGTGAGATGAACTTTGCCATTTCTCTTATGTTGCATTTTAGTAAACACCTGCAGAGCATTGAAGCTTCACTGCCTGTTTAGAGCCCACCACTTCACCTCTCAAACAGATTTGTCCAATGTGCTGGCACAAGCCCTTTTTAATGGCTATAAGTCAAGTTAGAACAAGATTATTACCCAGCTGTGAAATTATATTGGCATAGCTGGTAATTTAAATCAGAGATGAACCCTTGATGTGTTCTGTGTGACAAATGGAAACTCATTTCAGAGCTTTTCTTCCCCATGAATTCTTGCATTTTCATTGTTTTCACAATTGGGAACACATTATGGGAGGTGCTTCCACCATATTGTCAAAAATAGGTGATTCTGAATGTAAATAAAATCAGATGTTCCCACTGCCAAATCAATGGATTAACTCTAAATAATGGAACTTCACTAAATTCCATTGAATCCCTTTGGATTTGGATGTAAGCTTTGCAGAGACAGAGTTATCTGAAGGACCACATTACAGATTTATTTGCCCAAATGAATCACAGACACAAATACTGCTGGCATGCAGAAGGAATAACTCCTTGCTCTTCTGTCTTTAAAACACAATCCTTAAATCCAGAATTTTTCAGGACTACTCTCTGAAGTTGTTGCATTTGCCAGATTGTTGTGTTTAGCTTGACTAAGGAATTTCTGTGTCATCTTCAGTCCCCACCAGACTATTGTCCATGAGTTCTCAGGCTGTGGAGAGTGCATGAATCCCAGGAAAAATGTCCTGTGTGTAGCTTTGCTTTCAGACCCCTCTGCATTCTGTTTCCCTGCTGCTGCCTGGGATGTGTTAAACACACGGCTCACGCTCAGCAATATTTTTGGTCCAGGAAATACCAGACTGAAATGTGAGAGTCATTATTTTTTTTTTTTTGCAATTCAAATGTTGGCAGGCAGGTGATGTTGGTGGGGATCTGCTGGAAGTGGCTCTTTTCATACAAGTTACCCAAAAATGAAGTTCCAGCCACACATCACCCACAGCCCGGCAGTGTGCACAGGGGGGGGTATTTTGTCCCATTTTCTCCAACTAGATCATAAAACCACTGTCATCCACTCATCTCTGCTCTCTTAATGCTGGCTCAGTCTCACAGTTGAAATAAAATGCAGCCTAAACTCATAGTAATCATAATTTTAAAATAATAACCACATGCTATGATAAACTTGCTCATTTTTGAACAATGAAAAAAAACCCCAAAAACTCTAAACCATTAACTAAGGCAGACCTACAGTCTTTCAAATGCTGATTAAGCAACTAAAACTAAATAATATTAGGAAAAAAAAAATCTATTTGTTCTTTTTGCCCTGCTAGCATTAGAGTTTTTCTATTTTTTTGAATCACAAGGGAGCCTCTTCAGTCCCTTTCCTAGTGATAATCCTGCTGGCTTTGACCCAGAGGTGGCTGCCAAATGCCAAAGCATTGTGTTGCCAATATAAAATCTCCAGGCTGTCTGGGACATGAAGAAATGTAATTCCCATCATATAAAAAAAGAAAAAGAACTATTGCATTCTTTGCAAAAATGCCAGGAATTCCTATTGTGGGTTTTTTGGGGTTTTTTTGTCACTGGTTAACATTGCCTTAAACTGCTGTTACTTCTGGTCTGCTCAGCAAGGAAAGAAAAAGTAAAAAAAACCTCTGGAAAAGCATCTATTGGGATTTTTTCAGTTTTTCCAGCAGAAATGGACTGATGCAGAGGTATCTGATCTAGATATCCCTAAATAAAAACAGTGATGGGTGCAGCATCTGCTCCACGTTCAAAACATTTCTGCTGTGAACTGAGACATCATCTCAGGTGATGACTTTGGGCTGCTCCAAATATGAAAACCCTACAATTCCATTTCATGCTAAGAAAAAAGTTCATATCCTGAACACGATATAGTTCAGGGAAGTAGAAGAAAACAAGGAACTTTTGTTTCCATGGCAATCTGAGCTCCTTCTTCAGCCAGAAGCACAAAGGCAAGATGCTGAATGATTATCTGAAGGTCATGTTGTTACCAGAAAAGTTTGAGAGAATACACTGAGCTAATTTACCCACTCAGGATGGATGCTGCATTTCTAACCAGTTCAAACAAGCAACTGCTGAAAGAAATAATTTCCTTCATTAATGCCATCAGTTTATTTTAAAAGCTGTTTTTCCTTAAGGAAGCAGCAGCCTGGGAAGGAGGGGAGCCCAGCTGGCTCCTCGTTACACTCCCATTTTCTACCATCCTTGGTTATGCTCAGAGACAAATGTGAAAACCCCATTTATTTTTGGCATTCCTCACCTGGTAAGATTTCTTTTAAAGGCAGAAACCTCTTTAAAAATGAGTAAAATGTCTCCATGGGAAAAATCTGTTATCTGTTCCACTTTGTCAAGGCTCTGCCTTCCCACCAAGAGCACCCAAGCTCTCAAACACCTGGATAGCCCAGGGATGGAGGCAGGGAAGCAGAAGGACAGGTAGCTAGTGGCTGTCTCTGTTACATATGTAAGAAAGAGGCCACAGAGAGACACAGAAATCTGCAATACAGTTTATCTTGTATTCCCCAGGGCCAGTTTTAGGTTCCCATTCCCTCCCAGATGGTTTGACCTTGTTGACAGCAGGGGTAAATGCTTTATGAGGGAAAGAAAATGACTGTTTAAGAAGGGTAATTCCATTTTCTTGCTCCGTGATTTACTACAGACCTGCAGTACAAAAGGAACAGAAACTTTATTGGTGTGGGGAAGGAAAAGTTATTTTTAGCATTGTTGTGTTGCCAAGGCATATAGAAACCTTATGTGCTACCTCAGACACTTACCCTGGAATGGCAAGGAAAGAGAAATGCCTATTTCTTCATCTTTTCTTTCCAACCACAAGGCTTTTCTCCAATTAAAATTATGCCCATATTCCAGGGGAGAAGTTGGAGGAGCTGGAAGCCCTCAGAGGTTGAATTAAGCACAAAGGTGTGGTCCTTGTGCAGTATAAATACCAGTGAGGATCTTGCAGCAGGACAGTGCTTGCACACCCCTCCACATCCCTTCTGTAAAAATGCATCCCTGAATCTTGAACTTCATGAAGTTGGGGTTGTGGACAACTTGGGAGGGAGAAACAAGACTGCAGAGGTGAGAGGAGAAGAGCCCAGTGAGGACTAGAACCCAAAGAGGAACCACTAATTCTGCTGGAGCTGCTTACCATCAAAATGGGAGATGTGAAAAAAGATCTGGGAAACAGCATGGCAAGGCATAAGGAGGGCAGGACAGGGTGGCTCATATAGAATCATAGAATTGACTGGGCTGGAAGGGACCTCAGAGATCATCAAGTCCAACCCTTGATCCACTACTGCTGCAGTTCCCAGCCCATGGCACTGAGTGCCACATCCAGGCTCTTTTGAAGTATCTCCAGGGACAGAGAATCCACTGCTTCCCTGGGAAGTAGTGGCAGGGAAGTATAGGGCAGGACATCCAGCTCAGGGGGTTGGAGATAAACCTTTTGCCTGTGTCTCGTGGTGAGGGGGAGCTGGGAGTGGCTCCTCTGCCAGAGCTGGTCTTGAAACTGGCTCAAAATACAGAGAAACTGAGAAATCTTAGCTTAGAGGGTAAACCCTCACCTTGCAAAGAAATACTTTATGGGAGCAGAGGGAGAAAGCCCTGCAGGTAGCAGTATCTTGTGTTTTTCTTCTGCAGGACAAAGATTTTAAGTGAAGTGTAGAGGTTCTTACTGGAGTCAGTGCAGGGGGGAGGATATTGCTGGTTACAGTTCTACAAAATTATTAAATTGCTTTATCTCCTTCCACACCAGCTGCAAGTTTTTAATAGCTGTCTTGCTGCTCCACAGGCTAAACATCCGAGGCTTCAGTCAACTTAATACTCCAGTGCAACTCTAAGAAGAAAAAACACCTCCTTTTCCTATGTTCACAGGATGCTGACTGAGAGAAAAAAATGGCTAAAACATCTTATGGTGAGGAAGACCAAAATTTTGCCTAGAGACAGAGGTTTGTGTGGCCCCAGCTGGCTGAATGCACTCTCAGAACCAGAGGTGAGTCTGGAAGGAGCAGCAGGGCATACCCAGAATGTATGGAAATCCAAGAGAAAGAAACACTGGGGGGTTGGTAATCAACACAGATCAAGAGCCAGGAATAGGTACTGATTAGGTACGTTTGGGTGAATAGATCTTTCTTAAGGTAAGTAAATCATAGCATCTTTTTGGGTGGAAAAGACCTTTAAGATCACCAAGTCCAACCCTTAACCCTGTGGTGGTTTTGCATCTCAGACCACTGGGTGAGGAGCCCCTTAGAGGGGACTCTGAGTTAACAGCAATCCACGGAAACTTCACTGGGATCTTCACTGCTTTGGGGCCTTTGCTTGTAACCTGCCAGGAAATGCAGAACATATTAGGGGAGAGATGAAAGGATGAGATGAAACACTGCTGGCACATGATTTGTCCCCTAATTTTACCATCACCACCTCACTTAAGTAACAGGAACACAAAGCAATGAGTTGTTGGATGCCTGAATAATAAGGTAATGGGATGGGTCATCTAGGTAATATTTGGGTGGATTTGTATCACCTAAATGGATTTTTTTTTTTTACATTTATTAAGTATGTAGAGGTCTGATACTTGCAGGAGAAGATTTTTGCTGCTGTAGCATGCAGGTACAGTGGTTTTTTTTTAGAAAGGGTATTGTATGGGAAAGAAAACACAGGATGTTTACATGCATACATTATTGAACTCTACACATGTGAAGTTTACAAAATAATATAATATTCCCCCAAACCACATTCCTCAAGTAATCTCCACTTGAGTCTTTCTTTTATGAAAATACTTTGTGTTTTTCTTGGAAATGCAAATCTTCTGTTTCTATGTATCCTTCTTTGACTACTGCAGGAAGTTAAATAATAATTTGCAGCTCAAGCCCCTTTAGTTACCCATAAAAGAGGTCATTAAGGATGTCATGGAAAAATCTCTTTCTGTTCCCTCTCTAGGTCTGTGCCTGCCCAAAATATTTGCCAAGGAGTAACTGTGCTGCAAATGGGAACAGAATTATCCATGTTTTCTGTAGCTTGTGCTCTCCCCTCAGAAGGTAGGACCAGTTCAGTAAATCTCTGCAAAAACAAAGTAGATTTATTTTATTCTGGTTCTAGAAAGTGAAAACTGTATTTAAAATAGAAAAATCATAGTCTTCAGATTTTAAAAAAATGTAAAACTAAAGGATGGAAATAGAATTGTGAGTGAAAACATAGTTTTGTTTGTATAAATGGAGAGATAATATTGACACAATATTGTCACTACATTACTTTGGGAGTAAGAAAGGAAGGATTATCATAAAATATATGAAACTGGATCCTCCACAGTCTGGAAAAGAGATATAACAAAATTTATAGGTACTGAGGTATGAGATTAGGCTTATTAGGGTGTTAAAGTTATGAGAAACACACGAAAAAGGATTGCAAAAGGAGAATAAAAAGTGGGGTAACAGCTGTAATCCTTTCACCACGCTGACTGGACAGTGGCAAGACATAGAATATACATAATGAAAATAGGGATATTTTCATTGAAATATGATATTTCAATTATATTTCTAAAACCACCTTCAGCACTGAAGGTTTCTTTAGAGGTAGGAAAAAGATGGAAGGTGATTATTTTATTCTCAGACAAATTGATTCCATTAACAACTCTGGGTTGCATGTGTGCAGCTGCCAGCACAATGCATCCTCATCTGCTCAGAAGATGTTTCAGAGAGAACAAAAGTCAGGATCCATCCCCAAAAGAGGAAGAAAAAGGGCTGCTGGAACATGTCTTGTCTTGTTTTCAGTTGGGCTGAGTCCAGGGAACTCCCAGGTACCCTGGAAGAAGCCTCTTGTAAATTGGCATATGTTATGTGTTGAGCTGTATTAGTTATATATAACATATATTGGACTTTAAAACATATTTAGTATATATGATATATATATATATATAGTTTTCTTTATATATAAAGTATATGTAAGTAATTTAACTCATATAAAAGCTATACAAGAGTTATAAATGTATAAATATAACCAAGGGAGTCTGAGATTGATCCTGAAGAGGAATCCTACTTTTTAAAAGCTGAAAAAGCCCCCTATGAAACAGCAAAAAACCTTGACAGGGAATACAACACAAACGTTAAAAACAAACAAAAAAAAGTTATTTGCTACAAGGGGGACACCAGCACATATATTTCAGTACATGCAAGGCTCATCCCCAGCTCTTGTGCCCACCCCCATCTGCACAGCATCTCCCAGGGGAGTGAAACACTTTGGGACCCAGGAGGGGAGGGAAACACTTTGGGACACAGGCTGGGAGGGAAGGGCTGGCTGCCAAGTTTACTTTTGTGTGAATAAAAGCTCTCTTGGATCAGCTGGAGGCGGGAAGACTAAAGAAAAACTTCAGGAGGGGGTGAGAGGGGTTTAGCTGAAACTCTCTTGTAACTCAGCTTTTTTTTTGGACAAAAGCAGCACGAACCAAAAAGAAAATAATGAAAGGCAGGAGAGGAAAAGCAGTGAGCTAAACCGTGCTGGAGATCCCACCTGCCAAAGGCTGGAGGAGAGGAGAGCTTGGCTGGCTGGAGAGGCTGAGGATCACATGCATCCTTCCCCCTCCCTCCTCCCCAGCCTCCGTCCCGCTCGGCTCCTCGCAACTTGGGTGAAAGTCGCCCAACACGGAGGCATTTTGCTTTTTTTCCTTCTTTTATTTACAGTCGAGCTCTTCTGCCTCTGCTGAGATAGGAGGAGAAGGTTTCTGGTTGCTCCCCCGATTTCCAAAAAATAAGTTCTGGGATTTGCAGAAGAGGTTTCTTAAAAAAAAAAAATCAAAAAAATAGCAAAGGATTATGATTGCCCTCAGCAAGGAAAGCTCATGTTCTTTGCTCTGCCTTGCTGTCTGTGCCTTTGGGCTGGTGTTGGTGGGGGATGTGTCCCAGGCTGTACCCATGGATGATCAGGATTATTACCTGCAGGAGATTAGCAACAGAGATCATTATTATTCTTTTTCTTATCCTGGTGAAGAGTTTTTCCCTTTCACGGAGCAACCTGGAGAAGAAGGACCCGGCCGGGCTGTAGAGAGAGAGGAGCACCCAGGGTTCAAACCCAGAAGGAAAGAGTTAAAACCGAAGAAAAACGGCAAAAAGGGAAAAGCCATTCTTGAAACTCCACCAGGTAACTTTCCACCTCCTTCTCCAAAGCTTGGAGGCTGCTGAATCTCATGCTGACTCTGACTTTTACCATTTATGAATACCCAGTGAACAGCAGCCTGGGTATTAATAACCATAAATGTGCTCGTGGTGATGATGATGACAACACATTCAATTTTAATATCCCACAGAACAGATCTGCAGAACTTTTCTAAATTTTTAACCCTTTTTAACCCTCTCCTCATCAAGCAGAGAGATTTCAGCCTGCCAATGTATTAATTATGCTGTGCTCTAGCTTGTATATCAACTTTTCTTCCTTAATTGCACTTGACAACTGGTTTGCTGTTAAAGCTGCTGTTCCATAACCAAAAGTAGAAAGGTTCTGGGGTAAAAGCTGATTGTGGATGGTAACACCTTACTTTATCCCTTGTCCTTTTCATCTAAGAGAGGCTCCTGGATTAATTTTCCTCACAAAGCAGTGCATTTCTTTGATGTTTCCCTTTAAAGCCCTCCAGAGGATGAGATGTAAACAAAGATCTTCCTGTAAAAGTCCAAACCATAACAAGCTCAACTTAATTACTGAGCTGTAAAATAAACCAAACAAACAAAAAAAAAAAAAAGCAGTGCCTTCTATTAAGAAAAGGCCACCCTTAATCCCATTTTCTAGTTTCTGTGTTGGACTGCATGAAAATATGCAATTAATAAAGTTTGCAGAAACTTGATCAGCTTTTACCACCCATCTGTTATGAATTATTATATGAATTATATATATATGAATTAATTGCAGCACCCTGAGAGAGGAGTAATTTGTCTTGGGTTTTCCTAAATGTGGGGTAGGTATTGAACGGGTCTGGGATATTTTGGGGTGAGATTGGGCTGTGTGAGGAACTTCAGAGGAGCCAAACCCCACTCCTCTACAGCTGAATTCCCCTTTACTTCAGGAGGAAAAGTTGGATGTCATCAGCTGGGGCAAATGCACAGAGTTTGCTGTTTAGAGCCAGCACCAGAGGTGGTGGCAAAGCAGAGGAGCAGGGGTTGCTCCTCTGGACTTTTCCTGGTGACATCTAGCAGATAGTAAATCGGGTCTTTACAATTTGATGTTAGCACAAAAAGGAATTAATTAGGCTTTGATTAGCGAAGATACAAGTCTTTGGAGTAATAGAGAGGAGAAAATATATTTCTGCAATCTGGGAGCCCATCTGTGGGGCAGGCAGCCTGCATTGCTGGTGAAAATCAAGGCACAAGTCACAGATCACAGAATCCCAGACTGGTTTGGGTTGGAAGGGACCTTAAAGCTCATCCAGTCCCAACTCCTGCCATGGGCAGAGACACCTCCACCAGCTCCAAACCCCATCCAACCTGGCCTTGAACTCTTCCATGGAAACACAGAATGCAATAGGTTCCCAGCCCATAGAGGGATGCTCCACAGTTCACCTCTGCTTCCACCTTCCCTGCTGGCTTTTTCCCAGTTTCCCCAGCAGCAGGGCATCCCAGCTGCTCCCCCAAACATGGAGCACCACAACAGGGATTTGGATAGCATCCAGGCCATGTGGGCAAAGTTCATCCATCTTCACAAAGATGCTTCTTCCTTCTTTCCCACCTGCTGCACTGAGCTCCTGAAAGGTGCAGAGAAAGCAGCACCCAGATTGATAACAACCTCACAGTGCAAGCCCCATCCCTTCCAGAGCTCTTTGCTTTCTGCACTGTAAATACAGCAGGACCTGCCAGGGAAACATGCTGAGGTCTTACAGGTAGTCTGAATGTTTGATTTGACAAATGGGTTTATCTTTTTATTTATCTATAGAAGTAATGATGGATTAGAATTCAAACCTTCCCCAGAAAACCCTCCATGGTGTGCCCACAAATTGGCACGTCCAGGTTGCATCTAATTCACTGTTTCTTTCTTTCTGCCTTACTCTCTGAACCCATGGAGATATTTTATTCCTGCATTCAGCCAGGTGAGGTCCTTCCTCAGCCTCCTTCCCTTTCTCAGCATGGCCAAGCAGGAGGTCAAAGGGAGCACAGGAGAGGCTCAGGATGCTCCACCAAAAAAACTGGGAATACCTCAGCAATATATTCCCCAGCAGCCTATGGAAATATTCCCCAGCAGGCTGTGGTCTTGTGATACAGCTCCAGCTACCAGGCTCCAAACTTTCACCAGACAGGGCCCATAAGAGGTTTTTAAAGCCTCTGATGTTTTGAAAAAATCACCAGAATAAATCAACCAACCAATCCCCTCCACCAAACCTTTGCTCCTTGCTCCAGCATATGGAGCTTTGCTCCTAACTCAAGAAACTGGTTGTTAGAATTACTTTAATATGGGAAAATCCTCAGGAGCAGCTGAACTGGTTTAAATGAAACAGCCATAAATAAGCCCTGGGGCAGGCACCCAGCAAAGAGAATAGTTCACAGTCATTAAAGATGTGCATGACAACAGGAGGGTTTTAGCAATTTTAACTGCAGGCAGCACTCAAAGATCTGCCTACAATATCTGAAATTCCTCCTTTCTCTTCTCCCAAAGGCAGGCAAGGGCTGAACCCTGCCAGTGCAGTGACACAAACACTTAGTGCCACCTCACTGTGTCACCAGGCATCACTTTCAACTGAAGATGTGGCAATTTGGCACCTCACAAAGGTGCTTAAATAATAATTCACCCTTATAATTTCTCACATTTGGCCTGTTAAGAGGTTGGTTAGAAATGATGCCAGCTGCCAAACAGGTATCTGTGAATAGCCCCAATAAATCTGGCTGGGTAAATATCTGTGTTGTGGACAGACACATATATGTGTTCATGCATCTATCTAGGGCTGGAATTAATTTATCAGACATGCAGTAAGTACTAAAAAAACCCTGCTTTTTGTGAGGCTGGCTGGCAGGCAGGGCATGAGGGATTAATTAGTTGTAACAAACAATAGGCTGGCTGGGAGCTGGGATGGAGAAAGAGGAGGAAGGGAATGTGTGATCTGCCCTTTGGCTGAGCAGCTGGTACTGATCAGCCCCAGCTTTGAATCAGAGTTGCAGGCAAAGGTTAGAAGGACATGGGCTTGGTGCTAATTCCTGAAGGTGGTGAGGATACAGATATCTTCAAGCTGGGAAATATCACTGGAGAAGGAGGAAACCCTGTTGATGCCAGTGGGGTTGCAGTGTGGGAGGTTTGGAATGGTTTAGGTTGGGAGGGAGCTCAGAGCTCATTCCTCCAACCTCCCAGCCATAGGCAGGGACACCTCTCATCCAGACAAGGATGCTCAAGGCTCATCCAACCTGGGCTTGGACACCTCCAGGAAGGGGACAGCCAGAGATTCCCTGGGCAATCTGTTCCTGAGTCTCAGCATCCTGGTACTAAAGAACTTCTTCCTAATATCCAGTCTAAACCTATTCTCCTCCAGTTTAAACCCATTTCCCCTTGTCCTGTTGCTGGATTCTTATGAAAAGTCCCTCTCCAGCTTTCCTGTAGGTTTCCTTCAGGGGCTGGAGGCAGCTCTAATGTCCCCCAAACTCTTCTCCTCTCCAGGCTGAACAATCCCAGCTCCTTCAGCCTCTCCTCAGAGCAGAGCTGCTCCAGCCCCTGGATCATCTTTGTGTCCCTCCTCTGGACTCATTCCAACAGATCTGTGTCCTTCCTATGGTGGGAACACCAGAACTATTTTTAATACTTAATCCAGATATTAACTAAAGATATCAGCCTGCCTCCTTGCCCTTTAAATGGCTCAGAAATGAAGTGGCACTGGGTCATCCTTGGAAGGTAAACAGTGGGACTGAGAGGCTTCTGTATATACATATTTCCATTTTCCAATTCCATCCTTGTTTGTCTAGGCCTCTATCCAAGATCCATACAAATCAGTGGAAAGAGCCTTGTTAACATCAAAGGTTTTCTTTTATAAGGCTTTTAATAGAGTTTGATATATGTTGTCTCAGCCCCCATCTGTGGGGCAGACACCTGAAGATGGTTTTTTTTTTAGGAGTCTTCATACAAACAGCAATTTACCCCATAAACAGCTCCACTTATGGGGCTGGGATCCCCAGCAACACTTCCCAGTGTTGCCCAGTGCCCTGGGATGTGACACAACAGTTGTCACTGCCACTCCTATCAAGCCCAAATTAACCTCAATTAAATCTGTAATAATTTTGAAGTGATTTTCAAAACTTACACTTCTTATAGAAGCTTTTGTGCTGACCATGCACATTCTGACTGCCTTCAGAAAGTAGAAAAGTGATGTTTATTTTAATGGCAGTGCTCAGAAAGGGTTTTAGTGCACATTTATTCTGTATTTCACAGGTTTTCCAGTGTCTGATCTCTTAAACTCATTATTTCCTTTGTCTTGTCTTACCTGTTGCTTTCTCCAGCTTGAAACTCTTCAGCTGCATCATTGTTTTCTTGCTCCATTTTTTCCCCTTTTTTGGTAATGTTTCCAACTGTTTAACTATATAGTTCTTAAATGTTCTGGTTTGAGGTGTGGGGTTGTTTTTTTTTTTCATTTACATGTGCCCCAGGAATCTTTTGGATGGGTCAAGATCTCCCTAGACCAAGTGTCTGAGGAGAAGTCAGTGAGGGAAGGCAAAAAGTGGATAAAATGGTCAGAGCACTGAAAATCATCTTGCAGAAAGAATTTGGATGTATCAAAATAGACTGATAAACACAAACTGAGGCATTTGTGAGATAGTGGAGATATCAGTGAGTGCACGGGGGGGAAAACCTGGATCACAGAGATGTTACTCAGGAATAACTGGAAAGGTTTTGTTGTAGAATGGTGATGGAGACCTGAGGAGTTCAAAACCTGAGAGGTTTATGGTATTACTGGCATTTGAATGATGAATTGGTTCACCAGGAAGAAGATAAGAGCAAATGATGTACAGAGACATTGAGCTCAGAGCTGGAAGGACTTAGGAGGAGGTCACCAGGATCCATCAGGTTGCTCATTACACAGGAGGAAACAGAGGAGGAAAAGGTAGTCTGTGAATCAGCAAGGCTTGCCAAAACTGTGGTTTTGGATGGGATTCTTCAGAGAAAAGATGGAAAAGGGTGAGAAAACAGACAAGCTGGGGGCATACCTAGCCAGGAGGAAGTCTGGGAGCAAAGGGAGCCCTCAATGTCAAAGCTTCCCAAAGATATTTGAAGCCCAGGGTGTTGAACTTTGCTGGCAGGTTGGAGATGGAGTGATGGCTCAGAGCTCTGGCTAGGAAGAAATAATTAAAAAGGTTGGGAAGGTGCTTTTGAGTGGAAGGTGAGGGCTGGAAGCTGAGGGGCTGAGGGATCAGAATGGGTCTGGGAGGGAGTGGAGGCAGCAGCCACGTTGGGCAGGGAGCTTGGAGGGAAAGGTGGGGGGAGAAATGGGGCAAGAGATGGGAAAATAGAGATTCAGAGAGGACAAGAAACAGGCTTTTGGGTAGGGAACTGAATTGGAGGGGAAAATGTAAGGTGGGGGATGTCTGTGTACGTGGGCTGGTGTTTAAGAGGAGGCTGTCTGGTGGTCAGTGATTTATATAGGAGTTAAGAAATAAGCACAGAAGTAGCCATAGGCTGCTGTTTTCTAGCCTATTGGTGTCCTCTCTTTTAAATCTCGTAGCTGGCTTCCCTTCTGAGAAGCCCAGAGAAAGTGGAACCCTCCTGTGACCCAGCAGGTACGTTGTAATTTTAAAGCTTTTGCTTGAACTCCTTGTCCTAGCATCTTTTAAGGACCAGCTCATTGGTCCCTGGATGTATATCCCATCAATGTTAATATGACCTCTGTCACATCCTAATTGCCAGATGTGACAAGGAAAGCTGAAAACATGTGGCTTTTAATGAGGTTGCTTTCATCTACCAGCTTCTATTCTCTTGTAGAATTATGAGAGGTAGCCCAGCCATTCCCTTTAAGAGCCCATTTTTTACAGAATGTCATAACAAAAGAGGACAAAAGATGACTAGGAATGAATAATGAGAAATGCCTTCAAAATTGGCCCAGCCTTTTTGATTAACATCTTTCCTTACCTGTGGCTTCACTGAATAATGTAACACAAGAAAAAAAATGATAGCAGAATAAACACATTTGATTATGCTAGGGGAAACTCTGTTCTACAATAATCCTTCCAGCAGCTTTCCCTGAATTCCAACTCATTTTTAAGGTGAGAAAAATATCTCTTTTTAAAAAGGGATGGTTGTAATGAATAGAGTTTAATAGTAGGAACCCAATTCTAGACTTCTGAAATGCCAGCATCTTACCAGCCCCTTGTTATTTTAATTCATTCTTGGTTTTTAATGTTTAAATTCTCTGTTCAGTGAGCTGGCTAGACACCTCAATCCCATGCTTCACAGTCAAATTTTACTTAATTCTTTTTGCTTTGGAATGAAAATCTCTTGGCCATGTGAACAAAGAATCTGCCAAAAAGGTGGAGTAGTGGAAGGTATGGAGCAGAAGCAGCAATGTCTTGGATTTTCAACATCTGAGCCTTTCCTTCCTTGGGTTTTGAACCTTGCCCAATTCCTTGTCTTTTAAAATCAGAGTACCAAAGGATTTCTTGTCTGGGTAGAGAGCTAAGATTTAGTTGTCATCTTCACACACAGTGGCTGCTTGTTCTTGGAGTATTCTTATCCAAAGGATGCATCAGGTCTGGTCCTCTTGTCAGGCTTGTGGTGAGGTTATGTCCTCTGGTACTGCTTGGTTTATAAACCAAGGCTTTCTGAAATGAACATATAAATATCTGCCTTTAACACTGGGATTTGGTTACTTAAGAACAAGCTCTGATGTAGCCAAAATTATTTAATATTTAAGCTCTAGTGATTACAGATGCAAAATGCTCCATGGGCTTTGCTCAGCTTCACCAAGAGAAAGCAGAGGTGATGGGAATAACCACCCAGGTTAGGAATAATCACCTTTAATCCTTCTGGGAGCCACCTTGACAGACACTTTGGTCCTGTTCAACCCACTCAGCCATCAATCAAAGACACCACTTGAGTTTCCTTTATTTCTGCATGGGATTTCATTCAGGGGTGTTCATGGCCATCATATCTTTGCAGTTACATCTCCACTCAAGAATTTTCTTCTCAGTAACCTGCCTGAACACACTGTTCAGTTCCAGGCAAGACTGAAGTGCCCAGACAATGGAATAAAGGGATTTAGAGGACACTATGGCCAGCCACAGGACAAATCTCCAATGCTGCTGCTGGCTGAGTATTTTCCTGATGAGGATTTCTCCTCCCAAGCCACAGATAATGTTGATTATTGAGCACCTCAGCTGCCTCTTTCAGGCTTGCCTAACCTTTCTCTGCCTATTTCTGCTGAATTTAGGAGATTTCTAGAGTGGTTTTTGCCTATCTGATCAAGTAACAGGTAGCACCTACATTAAACCTCTCTGAAACACACTGCAATGTTCATTTATTGCTTCTGATGCAAACCCATTTCTAATTCCCTTGCAGCAGAACAGAAGGAACATTTATGATTCCAATCCCCTGTGGTTTAATCATCCAAGTATGGGGAAGGGCAGGGGGTCTGCTGTGAGCTGGAAGGGATGGAGCCCACCAGAGAGGAGGAG
Source organism: Calypte anna (assembly GCF_003957555.1). NCBI lineage: Eukaryota > Metazoa > Chordata > Aves > Apodiformes > Trochilidae > Calypte > Calypte anna. Next base: position 32,031,330 of record NC_044252.1, on the reverse strand, counting down.
CAAGGAGCATTTTATTCTTCCTGTAGTCACCAGGCAGTGCTAAATCAGCTTGACAAGTGTAAGAGGAAACCTGTTTCCCTTTTCTATCCATAGCTAAAAATGGAAAAAAAAAAAAAAAAGGTGAGAAAAACAAGAGAGGGAATGAAGAGATGCCAGATGGTGACTCTGAGAGTCAGAGTGGTGATGAAGACATCAGAGGAAATATGTGGGGAACTTTGGAGCTGTTAATCTCTCTAGCTGGTTTGAATTAAATTACAAAAGGGTAGTCTGGTGAGATGCTGATAGATATCTAAGACCTCTTCTGGACATGAAATAGTTCCCTTCTGGTGGGTAATATACTTACATTGGCAAGCATGGATTCATATCATGTTATTATAGGCTAAAAGGATAAAGATAAGGGTTTCATTCCTTATTTCCACTGACCTACATCATTGTTCTGATCAAAAAGAGTCTTTTAAGTGGCTTTTTGGTTCTGGAGGGGTGTTTAAAGGAGGTGTCTTATAAATGGGAATCAGGCCCAATGCACTGTAAAACATCATTTACAGGAATGCCTTGTAAAACGTTCTGTGAGGTACTGCTCATGGGGCAGAGCTGGAGGAGGATATCTGAGTCCTGCCTTAAGAAGAGGGAATTATTTCCTTTTCCAAACCATGACTTAGCCCCAGATCTGCATTAGGGCTGGATCCAGTAAGGCTTGATATTGCCCAGCCCAGCTGGTGAAATATGGGAACTTTTTAGGGGGGGAATAATTAATCCTTTGTGCCAGCTGGATGCTCTGCTTTGATTTCTTCATCCGTGGTGCATTTTCCAGTGGGATTCCTGTGCTATCCTGAGGTTCGTGACCCCCCCAGTGAGCCCAAACCCCACTCACAGACCTGTTCCTAGGGACAGAATCCCTCCTGAATCTCTCCTTGAGGTTCATTCTGCTCCTCTGTTTTTTAGACTCCTTTTCATCATTTTTTAATTCCTTTTTTATTTGTTGTTGGGTTTTTTTGTTGTTGCTTTTTTGTTCAGTTTTGTTTTTCAGTGAGGGTACTCACATTACAACCCAGGCCTGGATATTATTTTCTCAAGTCTTCAAGATTTAGATGCTTCATGAATTTTAACTTCTCAGGGGTGCAGCATTTTGCACATAGTCCTTTAAAGGAAAGAATACAGCTCTGAAAGGGGAGTTCTTAAATGCTTTCAGGACTTTTGGGTATATCCAAAGAACTTCTGGCTAATTTCTATGTGCACTTTGCCAATTTTTTATCCCTTCAGTAAGGCTTTTTTCCACTATTTGGGATTTGAAATGAATGAGCCACCTTTGATTTCCTCAGTTCTGTCAAGCTGCATGTGAATCAACCACATAATTAAAAAAAACCAAAACACATCAAAAAGAAAAAATAAGTGAGAAGCAAGCAAGCCAACTGGACTTATTTTTTGTCCTTTATCCTGCTGTAGAAAACACAAACTGATTCCTTTTTCAGGGTTGGGAAGGAGCACAAAGTTTGAGTCCAGATTAATTGTAACCACACATCTTCTGAAATCATTCCCTCAGCAATAGCTCCAGGCACTTTGCTGACTTCTGTGCTTGATGAGAAGTGTTTGTTTTCATTCATTCCTCTTCTTATTTCATATGAAATAATAACAACACCAGATGCAATGTTAGGAAAAAAACCACCCAAAAGTCCAAATATTTAAAAGCCTGAACTCCCTGCTAGAGCAGCCACACCAGGTCTCCATAAAACTGAGACTTCCACTTTATGAAAGGTTTTAAACCCAAGCTGGATTGCTTTTAGGTATTTCCTGTCACAGGCTCTCTATATAGGTCAAATATTCAGCCCAGATGTGCAACCTGGAGGATGGGGAGGCAGCAGCTGGGATCAGCCCATGCAGGATGAGAGCTCACAAATAAACTCTGAGGCTTGGGCAGTGGTTCTCATCCTCTCAGTGATCATAGAATCATAGAATTGGCTGGGTTGGAAGGGACCTCAGAGATCATCAAGTCCAACCCTTGATCCACTCCCCCTGCAGTTCCCAGCCCATGGCACTGAGTGCCACATCCAGGCTCTTTTGAAATATCTCCAGACACGGAGAATCCACTACTTCCCTGGGCAGCCCATTCCAATGCCTGATCACCCTCTCCAGAAAGAAATTCTTTCTAATATCCAACCTGATGTTCCAAGGTTGTGGGCAGCAGGAGGTGCAGTAGGAGGAGGGATGTTCATTTTAAGGAGTATGAGCAAATCTGGGTGCTGGGGTATGATGGTTGGCTGGGCAATATCTGCTGCAGTTCACAAAGCAACAGGTGAGGAATTACTGCTGGGAAGATTCAGAGAATTCAGAATTAATAAACTGGGTTGGGTTGGAAGGGAACTTAAAGACCAACCTGTTTCAACCCCCCTGCCATGGGCAGGGACATCTTCCACAGCCCAGGTTGCTCCAAGCCCCATCCAACCTGGGCTGAGACACTGCCAGGGATGGGGCAGCCACAGCTTTTTTGTTAATTTCCTGCAAAACTGTAACTCTTCATTCCCCTTTCATTTAAAATGATTTCACTATTTAATTTTAAATTATAGGTAACAAAACCCAGTCACATTTCCAGATGGAAAGAAATAATGTTGTGTGGAATTCAGAGAGGGACTCCTGCTTGCAAAGCCAGGGACACCCCTACCAGACAGCTTTAACAGGAGGGAGCCTGGGATTTCTTTGCACATGTATGTGCTTTTATGAAGTAGCTCCTAGAACAGCAGCTGAGCCTTAGGATCACAGAATCCCAGACTGGGTTGGGTTGGAAGGGACCTTAAGGATCACCCAGTGTCACCCCCTGCCATGGTCAGGGACACCTCCCACAGCCCAGGTTGCTCCAAGCCCCATCCAACCTGGGCTGAGACACTGCCAGGGATGGGGCAGCCACAGCTTCTCTGGGAAACCTGGCACAGGGGCTCAGCACCCTCACACCAAAGAATTTCTTCCTATTATCAAACCACTATCAACCTTTGTTCAGCTTAAAACCATTCCCCCTCATCCTTTAGCTGCAAGATGCTCCTGTGATACTCACCTCCCACTGCAGATATAGACTGTTCCAATCCTGCATTTTGTTGGTAAATGCATATTTTTGGGTTTAGTCATGAAAAAATGAAAGCTGACATTTCAGCTCACTGCTAAGATGACAAATAAGTGTCTGCTGCCTGAAGGCACAGCTCATGCTACTTCCTCATGCTGGCTCTGAAGTTTCCTGGCTCCCATTGAGAGCTAAGCCAGCAAACTGAACTGGTAGAAAACAGCCAACTGGGACACAAGGAAATGAACAGCAAAGTGATTCTGACTTCATCCCTGGCTTCCTTGTGTTGGGCTTTGGACTACTGATACATCAAAGGAAGCTGCTGCATCTCTCTTGGTATAATTTTCCAAATATATTTTGTCCTATACTGAAGCTTGACTTGATGAGAAGTTGAACAGCTTTCAGTAATGCTGACCTGGAGGTGGTTCACTTCATTCTTCAAGTATCAATTTAGGACTTGGGGAATGGATGTGGGTATTGTAGATCTAATTTCATGGCTCATTAGTACTAATGAGACCTTTACAACCTCTCTGCTCCATGCATGTGGGCTTCTTGTGTGTGCCAAGGAGAGAGAGAAGGTGAAAACTGTTGGTAGCAGAGTGAAATCAGGTGTTTTTAGGGAACTGCTGAAGGCATTTATATTTATTTCACCACTAGGTCTCCTAGAGCCCCAGGTGTGGAATTCTGATCCTAATGATGGAGGATTCAGCCCTTCCCTCTGCCTCCCATAAGAATCCTTCCCTTGTGCCACCTGGGATCCCTTGGTTTGCTCCAGCATGGTGGCTCTGCTGCAAGAACCCTGAATGCTGGAAGAATTCTTGGTTGGTTTATATTTCCAGGGCCCAAAGTTATGGATGTTTTCCAGGTTATTTATGTTTAAGGAATTTCCTGCCTATGCCTTCCCTCTTTGCAACTGCCTGGTGACTGTTCTATACCTAACTCTGGATACATTTATTTCTATATAAAGTTTCATAGAGAGGGAGGTGGTTAATTGCATCATCAGCCAGTTTTATATTTATATTATGCAGTCATACTATTTTTGGAAAAATACAGGGGAACTGTTGAAGCAGTTAAACTTTAGCATTTTTCAGGTCTCATTTATTAAGCCAGGGTAATATCTGAAGTTTGTAGTTGTTTTCTGTCTTAATTTTGTACTTGCATTCCAAGTTTCAATGTTAATTTTTAAGGGCTAAAATTAACATCCTTATTGCAGGATCTTTGCTCTTGCAGTTGACTTCAGTGATTTGATCTTTTGAGCTATTTCAGGCATGAAGACACAGGGCAGTTAGGAGTTTTTAATGGTAATTTTAGTCTTATACCCTGGCACTCTGTGAGCATCTCAGGGTTTTTTTCTCCATTGTTTGGCTAAACCCAGTTTGGCTCTGAGAAAAAAAAAAAAAAAGGGTTTTCATTTTTGATGCCTGGACTCAGTTTTGTGGCTTTAGCTGGAATTACAGAAAGTCCTCATCCTGTGCTTCAGAAAAACATCAGAAGAGTCATTTGAAAATGAATAGCATGGAATTCAGCCTTAGTCAAAACTCATAATAAAAACTGAGAACTGAGATGGTGTTATTCAGGCTGTATATTTTTGGCCATTAAAGGGAATAATGTGTCTTTTTTTGAGTGACTAAATCCATGTATTTCCAAGCAGGGAAAGGGTTTACAAAGTGGGTTTACCTGGAAAACAAAGCAAGAAGGCTGAGATTAAAAAGCCCATTCCCTCCCAGAAGCTAAAAGGCTTTCAAACCAAAACTCCTTGGCTCAGAGGAGAAGCTGGTTGCAAAGAAGAGGCAAATTTGCTCACCAAAAGCAGCTCTGAGATAGCAGATGGGTGACATTTGTGGCAGCCTCAGTCAGGCTTCATCCTGACTTGAAGCCCATGGAAAAACATTTCCTCCTGGTTTAGGGAAGCTTTGGGTCAGATCTTTAAGTGAGGTGGGTTTTGTGGCTTCTAACCAGAAGTGTTTGTGGCTTTTTTTGGTTGGAAAAAAAACTTCAGCAGGAGCCATAAAGAGAAGTGGATGTTTCAGTGCTGTGCTAAATTCTGTTCTTTCCTTCCCAGAGAAGTCCCCAACCTCTTCAGCCCCTCTGCAGAGTTTACTGCTTGTTGCAGCTTTGATGCGACGTTAGAGAACAATTAATGTTGTCTTAGGATAGGATATTTTGTCATCTATTTAATCTTTTTTGAACATTTTTAATCTGGGACTCTATTTTAAATCCTATATAGGGGATTTGTTTCAAGTACACTTTTCTTGCTTTGTTCTTTCAGTGCCCTGGGAATGGGTTTGTAAGAAAAAGCAAATTAAACTCTGGGAGCTTGAAGAATCTTCAGCTTCCTCTTGTGCTCCAGTTCTGGGGTGCTTGGGGCTGGGAGCCTGATTTTGGGCCAGAAAAGAAACCAGGATGTATTGCTAGCAACATTTGGGATGTGTGAAATAAACCCCAGAAAGTCATGGACCTGGTTCCAGGGCAAAACTGGGCAATCCCAAGTATAGAGTGAGACTCCTGGACATCTGGGGGGGATTTCACACTTCCATGGTGACATTATCAAAGCAGAAAGATTTAGCTCTGCCACCTTCCCCTCAACCCCCCCTAAAATGCCCCCAGACTGTAAATACAAAAAGTTGGTTAGAAAATGAAGAAGTTTTTTAGTTTTGTTTGATTCAACCCTCAAAGACTCAATCACAGCAAAGCAACCAGAGGATATTTTAAGCAGGCCAGCAGAAATGTGCTTTTTTTGCTGTTATTTCACCTTTCAGGTGCAATAAAAATACTTTGCACACCCATGAGCTAAACATTACTTGAGAGACAGGAATTAGGCTGCCAGAGCTCTTGGAAGGTGAAGTTTTCATGGGAAAAGCTCTGAGGTTAGCTGATAGAGGAAAATGTATTATATTGACCACATTAAGATTTGTTTTCCTAGACTATCAAGCAATAAGAACAGCATGAATAGTATAATAAGCATCAAAGTGTTCATCCCCCCCTAAATATATGGGGTTTTGTGTGCTCATCCCACCTGTCCCACAGCTCCTTTGCTACTTCTCTGTTACCTGTTTCAGTGTTTTGCTTTATCCAGGTTTTGAAGTGAAAGGGGATTCCTACATATTTTAAAAAGACAAAGCTCCTAGAGCTGAAACCTTTAGAATCATAAAAACATAAACAGTCAGAGGACATTCAGTGTCAAGGAAACTGTCAGGTTGATATTTCAGCATTTCTAGACCTGAGGAGCACTGTCTGTGAGGAGTTAGATAAAAAGAGACTTTGGGGAATTGAAAAGGATTATAGGTATGGCTTTTAAAAATACAAGTGGAAAGGAAACATGATGCTTCTTTTCTTTTTTTCTTTCCATATTAAAAAACCCAAACATATTCCTAAGCTGATGGAAAATATTCTTTAAATAAAACAATAATTTGTCTGGGATGCCTCTGAGAGAGCAGTGCAGAATGATTTCCTAAATGCATCCTTATTAGATACAAAAGCTATAAAGGCAGCCTGTGCTTACCTGACAATCTTTATTTAGACCAGGAGAAAATAAAATAAATGAATAATTTAGCCAACAATGAGGAACTGAAGTGCTTTTCTTGCCTTCTTCATCCATACCTCTGATACTTCTGGAATTAATATATTTCTAATAATTCCTGCTAACACAGTTTTATCAGAAAGAACAGCAGAGCAGCTGCAGGTGTCAGGACAGCCAGGCTGGTTCTGCAGAGGGTTTCTGACCAGAGTTTTAGGTAAAGATGCTGGGGCAGCAGGACACAGAGCCAGGCTGAGACTGCAAGTTGAGTTGATGTTGGTTTGATAAAGGAGCTCAGGGAGATCAAGAAATATGGAATATTGCCTCATATAGGCAAAGTCTGAAGGGGATGGGCCAGGAAGAGAGAAATGTCCCCAACTCAGCCCCTTCCCTGCAACTCCAAGCTTGATGCTTGATTTTTGGTCTCCCTAAAATACCCTCCAGGTGTATTTTGTTAGGAAGTTGGAATGTACTCACTAGGTGGGTTTCAAAGCCACCTCTATTTTAGCATAATTTCTTTTCCAACTAGTGAAAGAAATGACCAAGTATAACTGGGTCATTTCCAGTTGAATCTATAAGGTATGAACTGCTCTGCTTCTTGATGCTACCCCATTTCTGTACCTTCTGCAAGTGTTCTTCAGACTAGTATGGACAACACAAAATCAGGGAGATAGTTGTTGACTGGCAGTTTGCATTGTTATATGGAAGATTTCTGAAATGAAATACATTAAAGCAATGCCTTTAAAAGTACAGACCTCATAAATGTCATATATTCCTGTATATTTTTCCAAAGTTAACTCTAGTAGCTTGAAGAAGTGGGGTCTAATATGTTCCCTTTCCTGATGGATGGAATTCATGTGCACAAGGAAAAGATGAATATCCCTAAACTGTCAAGAGTCAAATATTATGGCTGGAAATAGAAGGCATGATTCCATTTACAAGCAAAATGAAAGGTCTTTTCCTGTGGAAAACAGTACAAATTCCATACATCAAAGCTGCTGCAAACAATAGTCTTGATGACTCCAAGAACATCATCCCTGGGCAGAGCTGCACAGATGGAAACATCTAAAGGTCATTGGTCTTGTGCAGAGATTCCTGCTGCTCTGTTCCTGGCTTGGGATGGGCACTGGAGAAAGGGAAAGCTTTTCATTAATTTTCAGTCAAGTATTGGAGCAAAATACTCGATTTTTTTCACCAAGTTAAAAGAAAAAAAAAATTCTTTATGTGTTTGGTAAGTCAGGGAAGTGACAGCTTGAAGTTTGGTTCACTTCCAGAGAAAACCAGTTGGATGTTCTCCTACTAGTTATATAAATAACAGTAAAAAATAATTCCTGGCTGCTGTTGAATGAATGGCAAAGATCCTAAAGGCTTCAATTGAAATATCTTACTGCCTGGGAAGGCTGAGAAAGGACAGTGTGTTGCTAAAAACCTACTGCTCAGTTTTCATCAAAAATATTTATCCTTTGTAGATAACTCCTAGCTGCTCCTAGAGCCTCAGATTGCTTACAATGAAAAATATCTTTAAATTGAACATTTCATAATATTGGCCTCTTAATCTGATGTGTTCACAGACAATGCAAACAGCTCATCTTTTAAAAAATAAAGAGCAGTTAATCATGTTTAAATGAGATCCATACAAATCTGTTTGAGCCCATTAGTAGGCTTTGGTTTCTCTAGAAACAGAGATAATGCAGACAAATATATGCAAGCAATTTTTTTTTCAGCCTGTAAACCCCCATCCTGCATCTTAAGGAACCCTCCCTGAAGTCCACAGGCAACCCAAGATTATTGCAGTCTTCTAAGAAAGAAGTGGCATTTCCATTGGAACCAAACCTGCCCCACATCTGGGGTGATGGGTGTTTGTCATATCAGGAAACTTCAGCCAGGTCTGCTGGGCTCCAAAATAATGTTTCCTACAGGTTTCCTGAAAAAAAAAACAAAATAGGTGTCAGGAAAATAGGTGGAAAAGAGAAAGGTGGTGATGGATGGGAGTGTGGATGAGAGATCAAGCTTTGGTTGGCCCAAGCTTTGATGGAGCTGAGTGTTCACTTTGTGGGGAATATCTTATTTTTTTATTTTTTATTTTTATTTATTTATTTATAAACTCCAAGCAATCCCTGCAGGTTGCCCCTCATCCCTGTTAGGTGTGGGATAAACATTGAATTCAAGGTTATTTTATGACCCAAGGATGTAAAGCTTGCTTTCCTTTTTAGCTCAGACCTCTTCTGGGTGGCTCTGGGGAGCTTGGAAATGGTGATACTTTCATAGAGCAAAATCTACCAAGGTGGAAAAGAGTTTGCAGGATCAGACCATGAGATTCTTCCCAAACCTGTCTTGAGGAGTGCACTTGTTAAAGACAGGCAGGGAGTTCCCAGCTCTCCCATTTACCCCTGTCAGAGCCTGAGTAGGATGGAAGATGAAACACCAGAGAAAGAAATGCAATTAAAACAATCAGTGAAACAAACAAACAAAAATCCTCTGAGCTATCCCTTCCTCTGCCTTTCCTTCTCCAGCCTGTCTCTTCTCGGGTTTGGATAATTAGATTGGAAGCTCTTTGAAATGAGGATCTGTCTGCACTTTGTCTCCTGTGTAAGACAAAGATCACTGCTGGGACAGCAGAAAATGCATTAATATTCAGCATGCTGCTTTCCTGCAGCTGATGAAGATGGAATTTTGGCCCTAAAAACTTTCCAAAGGATGCACAAAGCAAGCTTGGTGTGAATTGCCAGGGTGTCATCTCTTTCCTGAGGGATTTTAGGCTGTAGAAGAGCACAGGAAAACTCAGAGCTTTGCCGGTCAGCTCCTGGTAATTCAAATTTCAGATGCAAGTTAGACATGGCCAGGCTGGGATTCTCAGCTCTGCACCCTCGTGGCATTTTGGATGAGGGATTAAAAACACCCATATAAGAGGGATGGAGGTCTTGAGCTTGGGGCTGAGCTCTCTGACACTTCTCCAGCAACTGCAGCCCAAACAAGATGGGTTTCAGCTTCTCTCCCAATCTGGGGACTGGAGGGATGGTCTAGAGCTCTTCCAAGTTCCAGGCTGTAGTTTGCTTCATCTCTGGCTAGCTTCTAACGTAATGGCAGCTGCTTTTCTTTCTTGAAGGCTTTGGAGACTGGAAAGTTGGCCTCTTGTTTCAAAATTTCCCTCTTTGTGCTTACTCCCAACCTCTGCAGAGCTGTGCAGCCCTCTCAGCAGATGTTGTTGTGCAACAGCAGGGCCTGGGACTGAAGTTTCCAGAACAGATTTTAATTAGAAACATCACTTGATACAGTAGCTTGGAATGAGTAAAGGGGAGAAAAAAATCAAAACAAGAAAAGAAAAAAATATATTGCAAAAAAAGAAAAATAAAAAGCCATTTTATTGACATTTTGTACTGATGAGCACTTGAATCATAGAATCACAGAAGGGTTTGGGTTGCAAGGGATCTTCAAGACCAGCCTGGATGCCCAGGGACACCTCCCACAGCCCAGGTTGCTCCAAGCCCTATCCAACCTGGGCTGAGACACTGCCAGGGATGGGGCAGCCACAGCTTCTCTGGGAAACCTGGCACAGGGGCTCAGCACCCTCAAATTAAAGAATTCCTTCCTAATCTCCAACCTAAATTTCCCCTCTTCAAGCCTGAAACAATTTCCCTTGTCCTCTCCCTACACACCCATGTCAAAAGCCCTGCCCCAGCTTTCTTGTAGGACCTTATATCCTTCAAATATTGGAAAGTTGCTATAAGGTGACCTCAGAAACTCCTTTTCTCCAGGCTGAACAACACACCCAAAGCATCAAGCAAACAGAAATAACTCTTGAGAGCCACTCACAACTCCAGATACTCACCAGATGTAAATCAGCATGGATTTCACCAGAGCTGCTGCCATTTCTCATGGACTTCACCAGGGTTTTTTTTTTAATTGTTGTAGTTTGTTGTGGGGGTTTTTTGGGGTTGTTGTTTTTTTTTTTTAATTACATTTGAATCAATCTTTTGTTTTGCAGATTGCCCTCCACTTGGTCTGGAGACATTAAAAATCACTGACTTCCAGCTCCACGCCTCCACAACCAAACGCTACGGCCTTGGGGCTCACAGGGGGAGGCTCAATATTCAGGTAACATCAATTTTCCTCCTAAGTGGGAGAAATGGCTCCAGGTTGTACTGTTGCCTGCAGAGAACCTTGGGATGGTTATTGGTTCTGACTGCTTTGTCAGCTCATGTAATTCAAATGAAGGGGAAACTCTGGCATTGCAGGAATGGGGGAGGTTGATGGATACCTTTGGATTCATGGGACTGGGCTAGGAAAAAAAAAAATAAAAATAAAACCCAGCTTGGTGTGCTGAGGGTGCAAAGCCAAAAAGGAGCAAGCCCAGAAGTTCTCCCTTCCCTGCTCCTGGGAAATCAGCCCAGCTCCCTTATTAATCAGGCTGGAAGGAAGCTCAGACAGCAAGTTGCTTTTTTGTTGTTGTGTTTTGCCAGGACTTAATGACAGTGGTTAATTGGAAGTGTGGTTTCATGTGAAGCCCTTGCCCTCAAGCAGCTTTTCAGAGGTAATGATTGTGTTACAACAAAAATGCTTCAGTTCACAAATCACTAGCATACAGCCTGGTTTTCTTGAATATTGCAGAAACAAATTCTATTTTCCCATTCCTTGTGTTTCTGTTTTCTGCTTTTAGTGATGTTTATTAATTTTAGTGATGTTATTAACTTCTGCTTTCCACTTTTAGTGATGTTTGCTGAACTGGAGTCTTCTTTACAATGTAAAAATGTTCCTTTTCATAATAAAACTCAAGATTTAGAACCCTAAGCCATAAATAGGATAGTAGAGATGAGCCAACAGAGAACAATCTCTGAAGTTAATTTCATTTATAAGTTACCTTTCATCAATAAACCCTCAGCTAGGTGTGGTTGTTGGGGTTTTTTTCCAGCTGAAGTGGTTTGAACTGAGGCTGGGATGAGGCAGGATGGGCTCTCATCACTCTCATGGTGCCCACTCAATATAATGGGGGGCACCTGCTGGAAGGAGGGATCATTCTTGGTTAAAATCCCACCATGCAAACTGGTTTCTCCTTTGCTTCACCTTCTTCTCTTGCCTCTGCATCTCTTTTCTTTTCTTGAGTGAGAAGTATCCTTTTTTTTAAAAAAAAATACATATTTTTTTATGAAATTAATTGATTTTGGTTCAAAGGCTCAGTGAAGCACTTTGCAGCTGGAGCGGAGTGGTTGTACTGGGGGGGGAACTGAAACCCCCCTTCCCAACCCAGTAGGAGATGTTTTGGGTTGGGTGAGATGTGAGGTCTCACCTGCAGCCCTCAGGTTTGATTTCATTTGAGGTCTGGCTGAGGCAGTTTGCTTCATGTCCTCTGCTAGGAGAAAAAGCCCTCAGGAATATAAAGAAAATATGCAGGTGGGTTCTGTAGGAATATTTAGTAATTTTATTATAGTTTTTTCTACATAATGGCATCAGACCAAGGCCTGTGATGTGAACCTCTGGATTCTATATTGACTCTGGTTTTCAAGCTGGTGTTAAAGTCCCATTTATTTAACTTCAAGGAATATTTAACTTCGTTTTGGGTCAAACCAGGAGTCCATCTAGGTTGGTGTTCTCTCATCACCACTAACACTGCTCTAAAATAACAATGGTAAATGCTATGGATGATGGATGGATGATGTTTCCCCTTTGTGCAGTCCCAAATCCCCAGTGGAAGCCAAGGGGAGAGTTTCTCCCATTCCCCCCTTCACTCCTTGGGGAGCAGCCGTGGCTCAGCCTGGAATGCTCTTGGGGCAGGAGGTTATTTTGCATTTTCTGCTGAGAATAAGGTCTCCATCTCTGCAACACAGAGGCTGCTGATCTCTGTGGTATCTCAGGTGAAAAGACCTCCTGTCCTGTGCAAATTGGGGCTTTAGTCTTCTTTGTTCAAAGGATGGTGTCATATTTTTGGGGTTCTTTTTGTTTTTTTCTCCTGTGACTGAAGGCTTTTTGATACAGACTTTTGTGTTGTCATTTTCTGGAGCTGTACAAAATCTCCATGTATTAATTCTCATTATTATCCAAAACCTTTCTTAACCTTGTCTGGGACAGGGACTTCACCTGCTCCCAGGGCTGTGTGAGGTTCATACCAATAACCCCACAGCACCTGGCTCATGGCAGTGACTTCTCTTCCTTCCTTTTCTGATTTAGATGCAGCCTTTTTTTTCCTGCTGCATCTTTGCTTATAATAAAAAATCCTCATAATCTTCAAATCAAAAGCTTTTACTGTTACTGCAGTTTCAGCTGTGTAGAGATACAGGAATTCCCTCAACCCCTTGACCAATTAAGAGTCATCCCTATGACTGACAGAGTTAAAAGTCTGACCTTGCAGTTGTTTTCTTTAGGTACTGCTTCCCTTGGAATTGCTAAAAATTAATTGCACTTTAAATTTCTTCAAACCCTCTTAGAATTTGCACATCTCTTCCATATCACTTGGGCTTCAGTGCTTAAATTTTCCTTTGAGTGAAGACTTCTGCATTTTGGTAGCAGTTAAAAAAATATGCTTATAACCATGAAGAGAGGTACTAAAGGGGATGGAAGTGTCAGCTGGGGATTGAGGTCCTTGGTGAGTTGTTTGGGGCTCAGAAGGGGAGGTTGGATCATGCTGGGGAAAGGCAAAAGGCACTGGGATTCAGGCAGCTGTGTTTTCATGCTGTTTAGTTCTGCACATGAAGCAAAACACTTGGCCCAAGCCAAAAAGCTCCAGCAGAGCACTGTGCTTAATAGAAGAGAAATTATGTGGACTGCTTCCCCCTGGCATGGGCTGGGTATCCCCACAGTGCCATCCCAATATTCCTGTAACTGCTGTGCTCCTCCTAGAAATAAGAAAACCTCCCCTCTCTACCCCTCTAAACCTCCTTATCCACTACAAAGTCAGCTGAGAAGCCCCAGGTCACTGGCACTACCTTAATTCCCAGAATAATGAAGCTTTTCAAGATTTTTTGTCTTCTTTTTATGTTATCTGAATGAATCAGGGGAGGGTCAGTTTTATTCCAAGGACTGGATAACACCACCTAGGATCTGCTGCTCTTGTGACCTGGCAGGTGTAGGACTTGATTTTGCTCCCTGGATGAATTCCACAATCCCTGGATGAATGTGATGATCAAAATGGAGCCTCCTGAGGGTAGGAGCTTCTTGGGTTGCAGAGCATTTTGTGGTGGAGACCCAGGCTGCAATAGGGGCCCAACCACGAGTAATTTAATATACTCAGGAAAAATCCCAGCACCAAATAATGCTCAGTGAGATGCTCTGCCTTCAGTGATAAATGCCATCAGTGCTTGTCACTTGTACAGTAATCAGCAGTGCTTAAACCCTGAAATAATTAGGCAAATTGGGTTTCTTTTTCTTTTTTCCTGGCTGGAGAAATCCAGCTAGCACTGCAGACTAAGCAAGCAATGCTGCCATGTTCATGCAGACAGGATGGGGGTTGCTTTTTGTCTTTTCATTTCTTTTGAAAAGCTTCCTTATCAAAACACAAGCACAAAACAGAATTATTGAAGCTCTGCTGTCAGCTCCTGTGCTTTAATTCTCCTCTTTCCTCCTGGCAGTGATTGCTATAAATACCTCTAATGATTAATCCCTTTTTTTTTTTTTATTTTTTCCTCCCAAACATCCTATGGTAAAACAACCTTTGTGATCACCCTGCTGGCAAAGAAGACTTTAGAGCAGAAATGGTTTGATATTAGGTATATTTTTATTGCTCCTTTAGGTGATTTGTGGCAGAGAAGTAAAATCTTGTTCTTCATTTGAAAGCAGTTTAGCAGCAGGATCTTTTGGCCACAACAACCCCATGGGGAGCTCCAGGCTGGGCACAGAGTGGCAGAAAGGGACCTGGGAGTCTGGATTGCCAGGAAGCTGAACAGGAGCCAGCAGTGTGCCCAGGTGGCCAAGAAGGCCAATGGCATCCTGGGCTGGATCAGGAACAGCGTGGCCAGCAGGTCCAGGGAAGGGATTCTGCCCTTGTGCTCAGCCTCATTTCACTACATTTAATAATAATATATAAATATATGAAGTATATATAATAGATATATATGAATAATATATATATACTTTTGGAATAGTTCAAATTACATCCTATTTAAAGATGCATTGGAACCTTTTCTGGGAGAGGGCTATACCTCAGGTCAGGGATCATGGTTATTTTCAGATGTTTTCCCATTGTTCAGCTCTTCTGGAGAAAAATATCTTCCATTGTTGAGAGTTTTCCTCTCTCTCTTGCACCTTGACTTTTATACTGAGCTCACATTAAAACATCAGAGTTAATGACATGGAAGTGGGAGGCTTAATGTCAATTTGGCAGCTGGAGGAAAACAAGTTTTTAAGCTGCCTTCCCTCAGATTTGAGAATATCAGAAATTTGAGGAGCTGAATTTCTCTGCTTTGCAGCATTTCTTTCAGATGCCACCAGAACCCCCACTGGGACAGGGGATGAAGAGCTGGATCCTCTTGAGATCTGCACCCACCCAGTGCCCAATTTGGGGAAAAACTCTGTAAAGAGAGAGGCAGAAAAACTGCCATCTATCTCTGCCATCAGAACCCATTCCTTGCTGTAACTTCTGCTAGTACTGCCCTGTGGGAAGCTGAGAGAATTCAGAAAATTGAATTTTATCTTTTGTATCTGAATTTATCTTTATCTTTTATCTTTTTTATCTTTTGTACCTGAATGCACCGACTGAGACTACACAAAAAATATGCAATAACTGTATAGCAGAGCTTGATGGTCTCTCTTTAATATACACTTTACAAAGCTTTCCAGGCTCTCCTTTCATAATTTGGAAAAAATGAACATCCTTTCTTCAAGCTGCATGTGCTGGAATGATAAATCCACATTAAGCACGGATTAAATATCATAATTTAAGCTCAGGGAACCATGTGGAAAAATTGCTGTGCTCTTGAGGCAGTAGCCAGCTTGGTGTGAAACGTTTCCTGGGCTTTAGTAATAAGATTGACAGCACTTCAAGTCCTTAGATGTTAGGCTATGAATGCTATTTCAGATGTATTTGGCATAGAAATGATTCAAAATACTCTGCAGTTATTTCTTTGAAAATATTGAGAAGGTTGCTGGGTGGCTTTTTGCCAGCATAAACTGGGGTATAGATTGGTGGACAAGTGGAATACAGCTGGGTGCTCCTGAAATGTTTAACCTTTGCTTAAGGCTGGGATAGCCCTAGTGATTAAAATGAAGAATTCTGTGATTGAAAATAGGTGGGAAATGGTATTACTCTTTCCATACACCCTTCATTCTGCTTCCAGGGGAAAGGAAATTGCTCTGGCACTGCTCAGTATTCACATGGACTGGAGCTGACTTTTTAGGGACTTTCAGAACTCTGGAGATGATGTGGATAATTTGTTCTGGATAAAGGCTCTATCCACAAGCACAGATGAGCTGAACTGAAGCTCTAACTCCAATTTCTAACTCATGGTTTTTAGTTTTTAAAGGGATTATGCAGAATTCCCCTCCCTACTTCTAATAAGAATATATTTTGGAGGCTCCATGACAGCCTTGGGGGGCTCAAACTGGCCCCAGAGGAGTCAGCAGAATGCATGATGACCTCCTGTGTTCTTTTCCTTTTCCCCACGGAAGATCCTCAGTTTCTTGGTGCTGATTTATGAAGAGAGTTTTGCCTTGTTTTCAGGCAGGTGTTAACGAAAATGATTTTTATGATGGTGCTTGGTGTGCAGGAAGAAATGACCCATACCAGTGGATTGAAGTGGATGCTCGAAGGCTAACAAAATTCACTGGAGTCATCACCCAAGGAAGGAATTCCCTCTGGTCGTAAGTACAGCCTTAATTTTCTCTACAAGACCCTCAGCTTCCAGACCAAGGAATGAATGTTTTATCTTTTGGTTTCTCAAGGAAAAAGAATGGAAATATTTTGTGATATCAAGTAACTGACTAGAGTAAAAGGCAAAGTGGTTTTACACGTCATAAAACACATGTTTAAGGGTAGGAAGCTTCTGTAAGCATTATCTACATCTGAGAAAGGCATCAGCATGATTTTCTCAGGTTACATATTCATATTCACCTTGTCAAAATTCCTTGTGTCCAACTTCTTCATTATTTTCCTTGATGAACATGATCACTTCATCATCTTAAGAATAATCTTTGAGATTTCTTTAACGCATAAGCAATAATCAAATAAACTGTAATATCAGGAGCTGGATCAGGAAGAGCGTGGCCAGCAGGTCCAGGGAAGGGATTCTGCCCCTGTGCTCAGCTCTGGTGAGGCCACAGCTTGAGTCCTGTGTCCAGTTCTGGGCCCCTCAGCTCAGGAAGGAGATTGAGGTGCTGGAGCAGGTCCAAAGGAGGCAACTGGGCTGGGGAAGGGACTCGAGCACAGATCCTATGAGGAGAGGCTGAGGGAGCTGGGGGTGTTGAGGCTGGAGAAGAGGAGGCTCAGGGGAGACCTCATCACTCTCTACAACTCCCTGAAAGGAGGTTGGAGCCAGGGGGGGGTTGGGCTCTTTTCCCAGGCAACTCTCAGCAAGACAAGAGGGCAGGGTCTCAAGTTGTGCCAGGGGAGGTTTAGGTTGGAGATTAGAAAGAATTTCTTTCTGGAGAGGGTGATCAGGCATTGGAATGGGCTGCCCAGGGAAGTAGTGGATTCTCCGTGTCTGGAGATATTTCCAAAGAGCCTGGATGTGGCACTGAGTGCCATGGGCTGGGAACTGCAGTGGGAGTGGATCAAGGGTTGGACTTGATGATCTCTGAGGTCCCTTCCAACCCAGCCAATTCTATGATTCTAGGATTCTCTGTGAGCTGTTCCTGAGAGCAGAGGCCCAAATTTCTCTGTAGTGCAATGGGTGTGGAAGAGGTGAGAGCTGTAGATGAGGAATAGAGCAATCAACCAACAGAAACAGGAGATAAAAGGGGTGGTTTATTTTCTTTCCTGATCTTCATAGTGATTTTTTCAGTCTCTTAATTTCTCTTTTAATGTCACTGCATTATGTGAGCAAATAATCCCAATTGTGCTGCTCTGAGGATCCAGGAGATTCCCAGCCTTGGATCCTTTCTGGTCAAAGCTCTTAATTAAGAAAATAAATGTGCCAGGCAATCCAAAAAATACCACAATAGCTAGAAAAAAGAGAGGGGGTTGGTTTTTTTGTTTGATTGCTTTTTTTCCTTCTACGTTTTCATCTTCAGCCTTTTAAGTTCTTTTACCATTGCTGTGGGAGTGAGAACTTTTCTGGCAATAAGGTTTCTATATTTATTCCCTATTGCTCTGTGCTAGGTGGATATAATTACTGTAGCAAAGTCTTCTCCTCTCCTACATCCATGCCCCTGACATTCTGTTCCTATCAACACCAGTGCTGGGTTGCTTCTTCATCTTGTTTGGTTATTTTTAGGTCAGCTCCATTGCAAGTTTACAGCAGGACCTGACACTGTTTGAAGCTGGTATTCAAAGTTGTCTTGGGTTTTATTTTTGGTTGGTTTTTCTATTGCTGTATCTTGCTTTTCCCTTCTTCCCCCATGAAGAGTTGGTGGGCAGAACCTGCAGCAAGAGCAGGGTTAGTGCTAGGAAAGAAACCAGTTGGATTTGGAGAGAAACAGGCACGTTTTTGTCTTGTAGGAGCAAAGATGGTTTCAGCTGGACCAGGAGCACTCTGGGGCAGGTTAATGACTCCTTGAAAACATCTTCTGTCTGCCCAGGCTCTTCCCCATGGGAAGGGGTGACCTCCTTCCCTATCTCCAGCAAGGGACTTCCATGGAGGTCACTTTTCTGGTCAGGCTTTGATGATTTCCATCTCACTTGGCATCTCTTGATACAGCTTTGGTTGTGGGATTGGCTTCCCTGGAGCTCATCTCATTTTCTCTCTCTCCCCACATCAATTTTGTTTTGGAAAATACCTTTAAGGTTCTCAAATCCAACACTGCCAAATCCACCATGCTGAGGTACCACAGCAGATGTTCAGGTTTTTAAGAGTCCAGGCTGATGAAGCAGCTCTCATTTGAGCCAAGAGTTGTGTCCCTGAGACCTCCAGAATCTCAGCACTTGGGAACATCTTATCCAGGAAGAATTAATCCTCTTGTGGCATCTGAAAAGTCATCTTTTTGGTAGGACTTTCTACTCTAATTCCTTTAGCAGTCAAGGAAGTGTGAGGAAAGTAAAGCCATGAGATCCTGGTGTGAAGATGAGCTGGATGAAGGGAATCTGAAGCCAGACAGCTGTGGACACCTTGAGCTCAATGCAGAAGCTGCCTTAGGGAGGTGTCCAGAGGCACTGATGGAAGCTTTGGGACTTGTGGCAAACTGGAGAGCCAGCCCAGAAGAAAGAGGCTGGTAGGATATTTTTTGGGGGTATAGACATGTTCTTTTGTGACTGTTTTGCTATAACAGGCACTAGAGAGAGAGGGGACTCCTCAGCTTCCTCTAATGCTGAACTACTGACTGCAATGGCAGAAAAAAGGACTTTGATGTGCAAGTTTGTACAAAAAGATGACAATTTGTTGCCTGAGGCACCTCCCCAACTTCCTGAAGGGATGTGACAAGGATACAGTGCTTTCATGACAAACAGAGTGGTACATTGGAGAATAAATTATTTCAAGTAGGAGAGCCCAAAAACGTCCCTCTGATCTCTGCTCTATTAGAAGCAAAAGCCTGCCAAGGTTGAGAGACAGTGTAAGGTTTTTATTTAAACCTTGGAGACTTTCCCAGCAGTACATTTGAAAAATAAAAATAAAATCAAGGCACCAAGAGATGTGCTAAGTTCACCAGTGCTATTATGTGCTAGTGATAAAGAATCAGAAAAGAGGTTTTTTTAAATATTTTTCCTCTTTCTATTGAAAAAGAAACTTTAACCAAAAAAGTGGAAAAAAATTAGTTAACTGCAAGGTCTCTGAGCTGCTGCCTAGATCAGGTTTGTCCCTCTCCTCATCCCTTTATCTGCCTAATCCTGAGTCAGGGAGGATGTGTAAGATGACAAGGGAGGGCAGGCAAGGACTCCTGCAGCAAATATCATTGCTCCTGATTCCAGGGCTGCCCCACCTGAGTGTTTGCCTTTGATTCTTGTAATTTCCATGTTGTAGCCAGGACTGGTGGTGGTGGTGACAACTCTTTGCTCCTCTCTAGCAGCACTGGTGACTCTGGTTTGGTTTTGCTGATGGTTTTCCCCACTCAGAGGCACCCTGTTCACTTCCAGCCCTGTTCATGGGTGGCTTGGTTCTTTTTTTTTTGAGCTTTATAGGCAATGGATGAATTGAAGATTACACTTGATACAATTCAAAGAACACATAGTGGTAGGAACTGCTTCCCCTCTGCTATTCCACTCCCAATCTCACCTGGAAAATTGCTATTTCTTGTCTGTCTTCCCCAGGCAAAGCTTGTCTGTCTTGGCTCTTGTGCTTGAGACATGAGAATCTTGAACAGGAAGAGTCCAAGCTACAAAAAGAGCTCTGGAGAGCACAGGTGGCCTGACTGGAGTAAGAAGGAAACCATGTTTGGGGTGTAACAAATATTTGGATTGTTTAATCATTTCCTTTCTAAGGGAAAAACACTTCTGAGTCAAAGTTTGTGCTTGAACTGCCTGGCTGTGAATTCCATGAGGGCCACGTGAAATCTCATCTTTCTGCTTTGCTTTTCTCCACCTCTAATAAGAAAAAAAAAGGGGTTTGAGCAAGAACTGAATTTAAAGAGTCTTTCCTCCCACCAGCCAGAGAAAGCACATGGGCTCAGGGGTTGTTCAGGCACCTCAAGCCCAAACCTGAAATCATGGCAGAGTGCTCTTTGAACATCATAAATAAAAAAAAAACTGCTCAGATTACCCAGATTTGCAGATGGGGAATTTCTCAGATCAAGTGGGTCCCAGCTGCACAAATTTGGATTCCTTTTGGACCTTTATAATGAGTCTGTAAAATGCAGAGGTGCCACCAGTGTGGGTTGGTATGGAAAACACCTTGAGAGGGAGTAAATTATAATTCCTCTTGTACAAAAAAGATCTGGAGCTCAGAGCCTTTTTCTGATGAGCACAGATACCACCTTGCTTCCCCCTGATTATCTGGTGGTTGCAGATGGGCAGTGGGATTTTTTTTTTGCCTTCCTAGGTTGTATAAGTGAATTTTTAAATAGTTATTTTAGAATTATTTGAGTGGCAGAGCTGAGCTGCAGAGCTAAATATCTGAGGGAGAAACACACTGTGGGATTTTTCAATATTCCTGCCAATGCATCTTTGAGTTGTAGGAACCAAATACCTTTAAATCAGAGTTCAAGGCTGTTGAGTGGGACACTGGAAGCATCACTGTGGAACTGTGCCCTGTATTTAGAGCAGGGATGTGCTAGCTCAAAATATGCACTTGACAGAGGGGAAAGTGTCAGGGTTTAACCCTGGCCTGGCAATTAAACCGAGTAACAGATGCTCTCTATTAATCTCTCTCTCCTCCTTGATAAAGAAAGGAGAGAGAATAAGGGAGAGAGACTGATGGGTTGGAAACTGAACTACACAACTTTAAAGAAACAGTAATGATAAATAGGAAAAATTACTAAATATATACAAATATACAGGAAAATGGAAACCACATTCCTCCCTCCTTTCCCCCAATAACTCTCACGTCACCACCGAGGCTGCAGGGCAGCCCTGGGAAAGTCCAGGCTGGAATCCTGGAGTTGGCAGCAGTTGGGAACTGGAGGCAGGAACACACAGATATGGGCTGGGATGGATCAGGAGCACAGGCAGAGGAAGGGATGGAATCCTTCCAGGATGCCAGGTGAAGGAAGGGAAGCAGGAAAGGCAGGAAGGGCAGGCAGCTGGAAGCAGGAAATCAGGAAATCATGGCTTGGCCCTCATGATCCCTCAACTTTATACTGAGTATGAGGTGTATGGGATGGAATCCTCTGTTTGGTCAATTCTGGCATCTATCTTGTCTGTTCCTCCCCAAAGGAGGGCTCAGGTGGGACCTCTTTATTCCTTCTGGAGGGTAAAAGTTTTCCTCAGAGCTGAGCAGTGTCCTTGGCTCTGCACACCAGTCTCTAGCAGTAACTACAAACATCAAGTGTTATCAGTCCTAGAAGCACACACTGTCTGAGAAACTTGCTGTTAATTTCATCAAGTGCAACTACTTACAAGAGACTGAGCTAAAAGCAAAAGTACCAGACAGAAAATCACCTTTATCCTGGCCCAAACCAGGACAGAAAGAAAATATTAATCACTCTTAGCATTTTGGCAAGAATCAAACCAGCACAGGAAGCACGTTTCTGAAATTAGCTTCTGATAATCCAGCACCCTCTTTCATCCCAAGAGAAAAACCCCCTTGTCTAAACAGACTCTGTGTGTGCTGACTGTAACATAAAGCTTCAATTTGTTTTGATTTTTTCTTTTTAAGAGGAGGATGCAATGTTTGAGTGAGCAAGATGTGTTTGTGACCGTGCATTTTATGAAGATTACTCTCTCAGCTGTCTTAAATTATGTGGTCCCACTGCCTGTCAGGAAACAGAAAAATGACAGCAATGTGTGGGATGCTTTGGTTCCAAAACAAAATGCTCCAAGTTGGAGAATGAAATCAAGGTAGATTTATTCCCAAATAGATTTCCTTCAAGATATTTTAGACTCAGGAAAAATTTTATTTTATGCAAGGAAAAAAAAAAAAAAAGGAGGGTGGCAATTTTCAAAGTGATTTGGGTAGAAATTTGTGTTGCAGAACTGCTGATGGGCTTCTGAGGCTGCAGAAATAGGGGAATGATTTTGCAGGGGTTGTTTGGGGTTTTTTTTGGTTTTTTGTTTTTTTGTTTGGGGTTTTTTTTGTTGGTTTTTTTGGTTTTTTGTTTTTTTGGATTTTGGGGTTTTTTGTGTTTTGTATTTTGTGGTTTTTCTTTGGTTTTTTTTGTTATTTGGTTTTTGTTTGTTTTTGATTTTTATTTTTTGTTTCTTTGTTTTTTGTTGTTTTTTGGTTTTTTGTGGTTTTTTGGGTTTTGTTTTTTTGGGGTTTTGGGTTTTTTGGGGTTTTGTTTTTTTGGTTTTTTTTTGTTTTGGGTGTTTTGGGTTTTGGGGATTTTTTTTGGATTTGGGTTTATGGTTTTGTTTTGGTTTTTGCTTTTAGGGCTTTTTGGTTTTTGGGGTTTTGGGGTTTTTTTGTGTTTTGTATTTTGTGGTTTTTCTTTGTGGTTTTTTTTATGATTTTTTTGGCTTTTTTTTTGTTGTTGTTTTTTGGGTTTTGTTTTTTTGGGTTTTGGTTTTTTGGTTTTTTTGTTTTTGGGTTGTTTGGTTTTTGGGTTTTGGGGATTTTTTTTGGATTTGGGTTTATGGTTTTGTTTTGGTTTTTGCTTTTAGGGCTTTTTGGTTTTTTGGGTTTTGGGGGTTTTTTGTGTTTTGTATTTTGTGGTTTTTCTTTGTTTTTTGGGGTTTTTTGTTATTTGTTTTTTTGTTAGTTTTTGTTTTTTATTTTTTGTTTCTTTGTTTTTTGTTGGCTTTTGGGTTTTGGCTTTTTTGTTTTTGGGGTTTTTTTGTTTTTTGGGTTTTGTTTTTTTTGTTGTTTGGTTTTTTGGTTTTGGTTTTTTGGTTTTTTTTCGGTTTGGGGTTTTTTTGCTTTTTTTTTGTTTATTTGGGTTTTTGGGTTTTTTATTGTTTTTTGCTTTTAGGGTTTTTTGGTTTTTGTTTGTTTGTTTTTCTTTTTTGTTTTTTGGTTTGTTTTATAGTACACCATCATCCTTGGCCTCCTTTGTGTCCAGGGAAAGCCAGCACCCCCCATGCCAAAGTGTTCTTAGGGAACTGCAGGTCTGTAGCAAGCTGGGTCCCTTCCAGACCTGAGACCAAATTTAGGTCGTTGCAGTTGAGTTGCCTCTCATTTTGGTGCTGTGATATTCTGCTCTTTAGTCCCAAAATGTTGTCCCAGATTTTAATGTATTGCTAAACTCACTGTTGATTCCTCAAAAGCTGAGCTTAGATTTTATGGACAGTCTCCATGTGAAGATTGAAAAAGCTGTCAGCCCGTGGCTTGGACAGGAGCACCCTGTGCTGGGTTAGGAACTGGCTGGAACGGGCCCAGAGAGTGGTGCTGAACGGGGCTGCATCAAAATGGCGGCCGGTCACTAGTGGTGTCCCCCAGGGATCAGTGTTGGGCCCAGTGCTGTTCAATATCTTTATCGACGACTTAGACGAAGGGATTGAGTCCATCATCAGCAAATTCGCAGATGACACTAAGATGGGGGGGAGTGTGGATCAGCTGGAAGGCAGGAGGGCTCTGCAGAGGGACCTGGACAGACTGGAGAGTTGGGATGATTCCAACAGGATGAGGTTCAACATTCCAAGTGCCGGGTCCTGCACTTTGGCCACAACAACCCCATGGGGAGCTCCAGGCTGGGCACAGAGTGGCAGAAAGGGACCTGGGAGTCTGGATTGCCAGGAAGCTGAACATGAGCCAGCAGTGTGCCCAGGTGGCCAAGAAGGCCAATGGCATCCTGGGCTGGCTCAGGAACAGCGTGGCCAGCAGGTCCAGGGAAGGGATTCTGCCCCTGTGCTCAGCTCTGGTGAGGCCACAGCTTGAGTCCTGTGTCCAGTTCTGGGCCCCTCAGCTCAGGAAGGAGATTGAGGTGCTGGAGCAGGTCCAAAGGAGGCAACTGGGCTGGTGAAGGGACTCGAGCACAGATCCTATGAGGAGAGGCTGAGGGAGCTGGGGGTGTTGAGGCTGGAGAAGAGGAGGCTCAGGGGAGACCTCATCACTCTCTCCAACTCCCTGAAAGGAGGTTGGAGCCAGGGGGGGGTTGGGCTCTTTTCCCAGGCAACTCTCAGCAAGACAAGAGGGCAGGGTCTCAAGTTGTGCCAGGGGAGGTTTAGGTTGGAGATGAGAAAGAATTTCTTTCTGGAGAGGGTGATCAGGCATTGGAATGGGCTGCCCAGGGAAGTAGTGGATTCTCCGTGTCTGGAGATATTTCAAAAGAGCCTGGATGTGGCACTGAGTGCCATGGGCTGGGAACTGCAATGGTGGTTCGAGCGTTGGACTTGATGATCTCTGAGGTCCCTTCCAACCCAGCCAATTCTATGATTCTAGGATTGCAAGGTTGGGTTTCAACATCCTTGCTTGCAAGAAGGCAAAAAAATCCTCCTATCCCCACACAGAGGCTGTGGAAAAACACCTTGCTGGAACTTGAAAAATTCAGTGATGTTTTATCCAGCTCACGTAAAAGGGAAAATTCTGACACAGGAAGAATTCCAAACACCAGCAGATCTCTTTGCAAAAAGTGACCTGAAATGGAGGTGTTAAGCCCATAAAATCTTTAATTTGACCCCAGGCAGGGGATCTGGCACCTCCAGGTGTTACTCTCTGGATGCAGTAGGTTTTCTAGAAAGGTCAGGAAGTCAGAGATTAAAACCTTGTAAAAACCTGGCTCTCAGTGGCAGCTTTGGGGGCTGCAAATGAGATTCCCACCCAACTCCTCCTCCCTGGGGAGAGAGCTTTGGAAAATCTGGGCTTAATTCATTCTGAGCACATGAAATTCTGGCCCTGAGCTTTTTCCTTTCAGGGTCTCTGAAGAGCCTGGGTTTCACAGCAGTGTTTTCATTTAAGCCAGCTAGAAGCAATTTTAAAAAATTAAACATGCAGATTTTAATTATTAAAAGAAAATAGCCCTGCTTGCTAGTCAAGCTCCATCTTTTAAATCCCATTTATTTTAATTAGTTTGTAAAACTTGCTGAGCTACCTGGGGTTAGCCCAAGCATTTTCTGACTTGGCTTGGTTTTGAAACTGTCACACAGTGGGTGATTTAAAATTTTACCAGCATAAATATTATTATGGAATATTAATGGTTTTTCCTATAATTTCAGAAGACTGCAAATTACTTTTTTTTCCCAAGCAAAAAGCCATCTAATTGCTGGCAGTTGATTTTGTTGCATGAGTACAGTTTAATCTAAGTTGTGGTTTTTTTTGTTTTTTTTTTTGGTGCAGAGATTCTTCTATTTCAAATATTTTGGCTTGTCAGTTTATATATTATTAGAGGATACATATCTGTGTGCCTGCCTGGCTCTATTTCCTATTAGTTTTGTACTGCAGATAAATCAGATTGCAATGGCAGCAGAAGAATACAGTGGTCAGCTGGAGCAAGGTCTAATGTAGAGGATGCTCATGAGAACTCTGCCAGAGTTTTCTTGTCTCATCCCCAGAATTTCTGCCACTTTGGGCTTCAACTTCTCCAGATTGACACCTGCCAACCTCTCTGATTTCTGTGCAACTTGACTGATGTGGAAAAAAAAAATCCTTAGAGCCTAGGAGAAAACTATAATCTTTATTTCACTTGTTATTAATCCAGCTTAAAATTACTTGAAACCTTAAAATATTCCAAGGAGCAGATATTGCTCAAACAAAATAAAACCCTATCCAAAGAGCCTCTCACCTGCTGGAGGCTGAGCAGCCAGACTCCTGGCATCCCTCCACTACTGCTTGTTTAGCACTCCCTGGGGGTTGGCCTGAGTTGGAATCCTCCTTTTAACCATAAAAAAAAAAAAAAAAAAAAGAAAATTATCCAGGGAGAAAGGGGATTTGTTGTCCTGGTGCTGTCAGGATGTCTGTCCCTGTGTCTGTAACCTGGTGATGTGTTAGATAAGGGAAAGCTGATTCTCTGCTCAGGATTTGCCAAGGCTGTAGCTGAGATGCTTTAATTCCCTGCTTTGAATCAGGTTTGCTCCCTGTCCCTGAGCAACTCACTTAATCCCTCTGGTTTGGTTGCTTGGTTGGTTGGTGTGTTTTGCTTTTTTCTAATGGAAATGGGCAAGCTGGACATTTCCATGCATAACAAGAAACTGAATTTAAAGTTGAAGATGTTCAAATAAGCCTCATCTAAAGCTAATGCATTACAGATAAATTAATCATAATAAAAAGATCAATCACATTAAGTGAATTTGACACATTTTGATATTTTGCATTTACTTTTTCTGAAATGAATTGATGTTGGCAATAGATTCTGAGACTTTTTTTTTTCTCCAGATAGGTTTCTTCTGAAGGGATAAGGCTGCCATGAATTTTTTAAAAAGGATTATAAATGGGAAGCACCTGAATCCCAATGATTCCTATCAAGTGGGTGCCTTGTGATCCTTTTGTGAGCACTGCTGGGCTTGATGGGGGAGTCTGTAAGGAGCACTCTGTGCCAGGGGGTAATGAACTGGAGGTAACCTCCAATTCTTTTCAAGATCCCATCACACAGTGACTCCTGCATTGCCAAGATTCCTGACAAGAGAAGCTGGATAATAAGAACAGTGTCTCCCAAATGCTGGCAGAGGGCTTTGCCTGAATGAAGTCTCCTTGACTCTAAAAACCCAGCACAGATCTGAGAAACAGGTCTCAGGGAGGTTTCAGAGAGTGAATTCAGAAGAGCTTCTCTAAAACCAAGTTAGGGACATCCTAAGTGCTTTCAGCTTTCCTTAGGTTTATTTTTTTCAGTGCTGGTGGGCCCTGAAGAGATTTGATGTGACATGGAGCACCAATTCCTGTCTGCAAAACCCAGATCTGGGCTTTTCCTCTCATCAGGTACCACCATGAAGCAGCTGCCATCCCCCAGTCCTTCTCCTAGCACCAGACTTGCCTTCAGCTGCTGTGTTTCTGTGATGGATTTCCCTGAAAGCTTTAGATTTCTGTGTCTGCATGAATAACCCCAGCACATGTAGGGATTAAACTCCTCCATTCCAGGAAGCCCCATGCTGACTGGGAACCCCCTGGCTGTGGCACGTGCAGCACATCCATCTTCCTGGGGTCATCAGCCCCATATGTGGAGAAAATCTGCAGCTTTCTAGAAGATTTAGGATGTGAATGCCTCTTCTGCTGGTCTGGATCTGTAAAAATGTCTGGGATTTAAGGTTACTCTGCTTTCTGCTAGCTTTCCAGGTACTCTGAACAGTGTTCTCCTTCCCCATGATGGGGAATGGGGCTTGAAGGCAGAAGATGCCATTTCTGAGGGGGGATCTGAATTGACAGCAGCCTTTTAAAAGTTGGCAGAAGTGTTGGTTTTTTCTTAGGAAGAAAGGAGGAAGAACTTTAAGAACTTGAGAGTTTTGTGTTTTGGGCAGAAGGCTCCTGGTCCTCCATGATGGTTTTATTCTGCATCTCAAGAGATGCAAAGTGGATGCTTATTCTTTCCAGCCAAGCAGAGCTAAGAGGATGCGGAGTGGGACCTAAAAGGTTACACTGATTTAGCTCATTCCATGACCCTCTGGAGTCCTTCTGCACTCCAGGTGTCCATGTCTGGATGTGATCCCATCTGTATTTTTGTTGGCAAAATGCCTCTGGAAAAACAACTTACTTGGGGAAGTCTGAACCTTTGAAACTGTAGAGAGTGAGAAAGTTAAGGTATGGTAAATAAAATAAGCCCTAAATTTGAAGTATTAGTGTAACAGCAATGTTTTCTCCAGGCTAATAAAAAGAGCTGGTTCTTTTCAAATCTCTCTGTGTGCACCCTGGTTTTCTTCCAAAATTCTCAGTCATACAGAATGTCCACTGTTCTCTTGTTTTCAGGTGGTTGTGATACTCTGATTAAGAATTTATTTTGGGTGTAATGAATATGGATGTGTTGTGTTTGTCCTCCTGATCTTATTTAGGCAGCTGAAGTGAGAAAAGCTCTGTAATACTTCAGAAGCAATGATGGCTTTTTAGTGTTTGACATTGTCTCTTTTTGGCCATTTTGTTTGAAAAATGACCAAGATTATATATTTAAAAAATATTCAACAAAACAAAAAAACCCCATGAGATTTGCTCTCAATCTTGTTTCTTTTTTTGAATCAGAAAGAGTTTTCTTTTTCCTGGAGTTTTATTAGACAATTATATGTTTTCTGCTGCCATGCATTGACTTAAGTGTTATTTGAAGGTCATTATTTTGCACCAGATGAAGCTGGGTGAACATTTCCTGATATTGTGGCTGATGAATTTCCTCTTGCTCCATCCCTGCCCCTTTTTTAGTCCTCATTAGAAGCCTGCGTCCCTTTTAGTGACCACAGGAAAGCTTGTTTGTCCCTTTCAGCATAAGCACAGTGATGTCAAGGTGCGTTCACAGCTGATTTACCTTAATTATTGATTTTTAAGAGAAAGCAAAGCAAATGAAGTTGTATTTCCATGGGTGCAGTTCAAGGGGAAGCTTTTCTTAGGTGTGTGTGTCCTTCCAGGTACTCCCTTAACTCTTTCCCATGTTCTCTGCTGCTTGCCCCATAACTGCCCAAATGGTCCCTATTTATTTTTTATTTTTTTTTTAGTCTCAAGAGCTTTCCTTGTCCTTGGTTTCACTCCCAGCAGTCTCCTTGGACAGTGTGTATCCTGCTCTGGAGGATTTCTGGTTCCACACCATCAGTTCATATACACACAAGTAGAATTTAATCATCCTGGACTGACTTGATGGTACAAAGATACCCCCAAGCCATAACTCTCCTCCAAGTCACTGCCTTGTGAAACCAGGAAGGTGTTAGGGGGGGAAAAAAATAAAGTTCTGCTGCCCTTTTAGGCCAAGAAATGTGAGAGGAGAGTCAGGACATGACCTTCTCCATAGCTATACAGACGTTGCCCTAGGGGATGCTCAGGTGGTGTAAAAGCCACACACACTTTTAACTCCACTCAGAAAGGAGGAATCTGTTTTATTCCTACTCAGCTGAGCACAGACAAGACCCAACTTCAGTAGCAATGGAGATGATGCTTTTTTAGATTAAAGATCAGCCTGCTGAAGGTTGATGTAGATATTGTAGCAGTGCACTGGAACTGTGATCAGTTGGACTCTGCTCTGCAGGGACAGAATTGTCTCATTGTTTCTTTCTTATAAATACAAGGATGACTGCAGGCTCCAGGCATCTTTGCATTGAAAGAAATGGAAATTTTGCTGGTTGATATTCATGGGCTTTGCATCCTAGAGGATTTATTGGGTTTTTCCCATCCTCTCTGATAACAACAGCAGAAATAATAAATGGTCTGTAGCTGAAAAGGTGATTTGGAACTCTGTGTGCATCTGTTTCTAATGAAATGAGATTTATCCCAAACTCTGCATGTAAAAGGAAAGAAGATCAGTAATCCCTTACCTCCTGGAATCCCAGAATATTATCATGGTTTATTTGCCTCTATGTTCTAGGTGGTTTTAATTATCTATTGAATCTAGGTTTACTGGCACTTTCTCAGCCAAGTTGACGTGGATTTGACAAATGAGATTTCCACTGCAACCAGTCTTACAAGCTTTGGTACATGAAATCTGATTTACAGCCCTTCTAAATTATGAAAAAATAACTCGGGTACTCTTGTCTTTTCTAGGAGTAACTGGGTCACCTCCTACAGAGTGTTGGTGAGCAATGACAGCCATGCCTGGACTGCAGTCAGAAACGAGTCTGGAGATGTGGTCAGTATCACAGAGCAGATGTTTGGTGAAGATGGGCAGAAGTGGGAGAGGGAGGACTGTCCATGTGGAGTTTAGATTTGTCAGATTACTCAGTATAACATGACATCTCTCAGTGGTCCTGCTCATCTTAATATCACATAACAGAGAGAGGAACACAGGACATCCTGTGTGACAAACCTGCATGTGTCCACCTAGGGATGCCAGTGCCACCCTGGCAGTGGTGTTGCTTGTGACGTGACATGTTTCATGTTGTATGGCCCCTGTGAGGGTTAGCAGCAGCCTGTTGGTCCCTGGGGGCATCTCATGCCCATGTTGGAGCCTTTTGTTGGAGATGAGGTGTGGAACCCTGGCTCTTCCTGAGGGGATTGTGCTCATCCAAAAGCAGCTCTTCCCATTAACCACCAGCAACCCAGGCTGAACTGGGTGACTTTGTTTCTATTCCCAAAGCTGCTAAAAGGCTTTTTGAAGAACTGATCTTGCCATTTCCCTCTGTTTGACCTGCACAGATTTTTGAAGGAAACAGTGAGAAGGAGATCCCAGTTCTCAACATGTTGCCGGTGCCTCTGGTCGCCCGCTACATCCGGATAAACCCTCGCTCCTGGTTTGAAGAAGGCAGCATCTGCATGAGATTGGAAGTCCTGGGGTGTCCTTTGCCAGGTAGGAGCCTTTTTCAGCTGATCTTGTCATGGCTGCCTCCCCCAGAAACTTTATTTCCTTTAGATATCTTTGCTTTTGATATAATTCCTGTCCTTGGTGAGTCGAGTTATGCAAACAAGAAAGAAAAATATCTGGATACACAGTAACAGGATAATCCTTCAAATGCAATCACATAATATCTATAAGTGACTTTATTAATAAAACAAGGTGGCAGGGATGGTCTTAACAAGATTTTCTCTGTTGTTCAGGCTGAAGTGCAGTGCACTTACTGAGAGAGGCAATAGGATTGTCTTGGGACAGTCTGAAGCTTCTAAAGCAAGAAAGAACCATTATAATTACATGGTCTGCTTTTTAATCATTATTATTTAATTTATTTTTTCGTTGTACAAGCTTTAGGATTTCCCTGAATTAATTGTCAGGAAAATACTGTGACTGAAATAGAAGGGGGAAGAAGGGGAGTTGAAGGTGCAAAGAATTTTAATCAGATTTCAAGGGTTATCAAATCCAGACTCATCACTGGTGTGAGTTTCAAGTGAAGGTAAAGGTTTCAATCCACAGTAAAGGCTGTGAAAAAAAGACAAAACCTGATGTTCAGCACAAGCCTCAGGTCTGAGCAGTTTTTCTTAAAAGTGAAAAACACAATTAGGGTTTTGCTAAACTATATGCAAGGTGAAACCTTATACAAGGCCAATTAAAAAAAAAAAAAAGCATTCAGTACTGCAAATGATGGCAAAGCCATGTTTCTGTGCAGCACCTTGAGAGTCCCATAGTGGATTTGTGTCTTTATACGTGTGTGTGTATATAAATATTAGAAAAAATGTTTATTTCTCAGTTTCCCACTACTCATTCCATGTCTCTCATCTGTTTTATTTCTTTTGCTCTCTTTGATCTTAAATTATGGCAGCTTGGGACAGCTCTCTCTCTCTTTTTTTTTTTTTTTTTTCCATATGGGGGCCATGAATAGTATTTTCAGAAATACCAGAGCTGGAAAGAGAATTGCTTTATTATTAGCATTACTGCTTTAACTCTCTCTACTGCTGGTCAGAAACTTGATGCCTCCAGTTCCACTCATTTTTGTCCTTTAGATGTTTACTCATGGCTGAAAACCCCCGAAAACAATCTGGGACATTGAAAGATTAATTCTCCAGTGAAGAGAAGTCTGGGATAATATTGACATAAAACTTCTTCTGTAGCTGTGTTACCAGTGAAATTTAAAAGCTGCTTCTCTGGGGATAAGGGATCCATCCTGGTCCTGAATGGCAGTGACCAGGGGTGTCCTGTGTCTGTGAATATTGATGTTTTCAGTAGGATTCTGATTCATTTCACCCATGGGTTTAGAAAACCCCAGCTCTGTGGTTGGTTGTGATTCCCACTGCACCTGAACAAAGATGACCCCAAACCACCTAGGAGAGCAATTTGTAGGGAAATCCTTACAATCCTGTTCAGTTCCTTAAACCTGTACTTAAGAGAGGAAAAATGTCTGGGTTTAGAAAGGTCTTTTTTATGAAGTTCAGCAGTTATTTACACTCTGTTAGCAAAGATACATCTGCATTTCCACCACCTTGTAATGAGACCTCTTCCAGTCTTGGATTAACACGGAAACACTGTAGCTTCTTCTCCATCATAGTCATTTATTAACTACCTGATTCAGTTTCTTCCTGAAAGAAAAGATCAGAATCATTCATAAAGAAACACAACAGGACTGGGATGTATTTATTCCAAGTGTAATTGGGCTGAAAGAATAAGAAATGGATAAGCTTCTGACCCATCTTTTGAGCTGGGAAAGATCTGACATTTCTTTCTTCTCCCTCATTTTGTTCATCACACCCAGGGAGCCCAAATCAAAACTGTTCCTTCCATGTATGTTTGCTTCCTGCAGGATATGGCTTCTCTTTTGCAGTTCCCTTTCATTGGGTTCTTCACCTTTTCTTGGTGTCATCTGATTCATTCCAAGTTGGATGAAGTTGGGACAGAGAAGCTGCTGGTTATCTAATCAGTGTTATATAAGATTATTGTAATTTTTAGCAGGGCAATGCTGATGCATTATTCATAAAATACATTTTTGGTGTATTGTGGGCTAGTTTTGAGAAACAACCTTTTCTAGAACATAGTTCATCTAATAAGAAAACAAAAAAAACAAACAGCAACAACAAAAAAGCTCAAAAAACCCAAAAAACCCCCAAAAAAATCCCACAAAAAAACCCCCCAAACCTGCATATGTCAGTCTAGACTTTCAGAGAACAGAAGGGATTTGCTCTCTCACCGAGGGAAAAACAATTATCTGTAGAGGAAAGATGCTAAAAACTCCTTGTTGTAGCAGAGGATCAGTGCTGCCATTTCTTGCTGGAGAAAAAGAGGACAAAAGCACCAGCATTTAATTCCCTCTCCAGTTTCCCAAACTGTTGGTATTTACATAGATGTGGACTGACACTTGCAATCTTTTTCAGTTGCCTCAGAGGGATGGATGTACTTTTCTTGCCTGTTCTTCCTCAAACCTAAGAAAAATCAAAAAAGAGGCTGCATATGATCAAATATACCCAGGGACAGGAGAGAAAATGAGCTGAGCTCTTCATGCATTTATTTATACTGGGAAGTACTCAAGGCAATTATTTAAATGGAATAAAATTGGGATGAAATTTACTTTTTTTTTTTGGTAATTTTTATGTAGAACCTCATCATTGGTACAATGATTGTATCATCATTTTCAACTCAAGTTAAAAGATGAACTCCTCTGTACCAGAAAACTGGTTTTTGCAGTGGATGCATCATTCAGTCCTGTTTTCATTACTTCTCTCTGCCAGTCTACTACCTGGTTCAGTCTAGGAGAGAGCTCATTTTATATAAAACTGACTTTCTACATCTATCTCTGTGTGTACAGCAATATTAAATCCAGTGAACTACTTGTGAGAGTAAAGCTTTGCCTAGGTTGACAGCCTGTCCTTGGCTTCTCTTTTTGTCATTGTAAAACTAAAACTTAATTCTGGCCAAAGTGAAGTTTGGGGGGGAGTTTGCTTGAGCAGAGGCTGAATAAAAATGAGACCAAGTTCAACAATTCTTCTGGGAAAGGCCAATGTATTCTGTTTATCCACAGAGAGATATGAAACATCCCCAGCGATGCAGTGGTTGTCACTACAAGATTTTCTGTATTATTTTATTTATAAAAATGAAGTTTATACTCTCCTGAAGAATTATTAACAATCCTCACAATTGCTATTATTATCAGAATCAAAGGGTAAGAAATAATTAGAGAGATGAGGGTTGAAAACCTTTTAGGAAGCAGCTCTGCAAGTTAAGAGCTTGGGTTTTCTCTTGCCATAATTATAATTTATCCTTAGCTGGCATTAACTCTCTGGTATTTGACTACACATCAAAATACATTGGTGACAATCCATCTACAGCTGAAGAACATTTTCATTGTTGATTTAATGGGTGGTGTTAATGCTCATGACCACCATGAAGTAGCTGGTGTGGAAAAAATATCCCAAACCTCTGATATCTCTGCCAGTGGAATTTTTCAGGCTCACCCGTGCAGTCTGTGGCTCGTTCAGTTTTCTGAGAACAAGTCAAAGTTCCCTTTTATTACATGGAAAGGAACAAATCAGTTATTTACAAAATGGCAGTCTGAAGGTTTTCAGGCAGTCTGAAGTGTTTAGGTTAGCATGTTCTTTTTTATTAAAACCTTATCTAAACCACTTAGACTTCATTGTCTTGTCTGTTTGGAGCATCACATGAGCAGCACGTCCCAGCTTGCAGCCTCCATCAGGATGACACCACTGTAGGATTTCTGTGAGCATGGAGCCTATGAACAAATCCTGTTGGGCATGGAGGGGAGTTTTGTCTTACCAAGTGAGAGAGCAGTTTGCTAATACTGTGCTGTGAGGGTTGATTTCATCTTCAAGTCAATGCAAAGCTCACTTCACACCCAAGTTGAAAGAACACTGAAAATTAAAGGAGGAAAAAACAAAGCAAGGGATATTGTTGGGAGCATAATAACTGGAAGCATCAGCTGGAGGTGTTGGGTACAGCTGTAATATATGAGAAATCCCTTCTGTACATCAATCCACTGAGCAGTCAGTTCTCTCTGCTATCTTTTATGGGCAATTCCTGGAGCTCTCATGGTGGGAAGTAGTTGGGAGCATCAAAGTTTCCCAGTCCCTCAGCCATCTTTACAAATAATAAAATTATGAAGGTTACAAGCAACCTTTACCAGCAAACTTAATTAATTCTACTGGTAATACAGAATAGATCAGTGTCAGAAAAACTGTATCTATTTCTCTGTGTACATGGGAGTGCCACACTTCTGCAGGGTCTTTTCTCATTGAAGAAGGAGAGACAGCCAAAGGTAGTAAACAAGAATGTTTAAATTTGTGGTCTGAGTTTCTTCATCTCTCATTCTCTGTTTGATGAAAGAAAATATTTTCCAAACTGGACCTTTTTGCTATTGAAGAACTTTTTAAATACTTATAGGCCAGTGACATTCTGATTTGCATTCTCCTTGCATGCTTTGCAGCTTAACATCTTCAGATCTGAAATTCACAGGCACATGAATTTTCTTTCTCTTTCTTTTCTCAGACCCAAATAATTATTACCACAGAAGAAATGAAATGACAACCACAGATAACCTTGACTTTAAGCATCACAACTACAAGGAAATGAGGCAGGTAGGCAGAGGCTGGTGTCTGACCTCCCAGGTGGAGGGTTACTGGGTGCAGGCTTTTGAAGTCTTATAGAAATTAATTCTACCTGTTAAAAATATTAATACACTGTGTCTGCAGTCTGTTTGGTTTGGGGTTTTGGTTTTGTGTCTGTGTTTGTGTGTGGTTTTTTTGTTGTTGTTGGGTTTTTTGTTTGTTTTTTGGCTTTTTTAATCCTTTCTTTTACTATTTTAGTCTATTAAGAGCAGCAATTTCTAAAAATACCAAACTCATAACTTGGATTTCATCTACCCTTAAGATGACACTACATGGCAGAGGGAATATTGACACAGAAGGTGCCATCATTTTTCTTCCCTGTCTAAACCAGTGGTGGATGTCCCAGTGGCTTCTCCTTTTGGATTTGACCTTGACTTAGCATCAGAAATCTCCTTTATTTC
Organism: Calypte anna; assembly: GCF_003957555.1. Lineage (NCBI taxonomy): Eukaryota > Metazoa > Chordata > Aves > Apodiformes > Trochilidae > Calypte > Calypte anna. Next base: position 31,995,729 of record NC_044252.1, on the reverse strand, counting down.
AGTGGTTTTCCCTGTCAGATCACCACAGGGATAGGTGTGGGCTGCCCTTAAGAAATATTTCTGCTCACTTTCTCTCCCAGGACAAAGATAATATGTTTAGACTTGCAGTGAGTGAATCATTTGCTGTATGGTGAATTTTCAGGGTATTTAAACTGCATGAATCACCATTCATTTTTATTGAACAATTGTCTACTGAGTCACACGTTTATTTTGGTAGAGATTTCATGGCCTGTATTTCTTAGCACAGAGATTAGACATGTAGAAACTTAACTGGCATAATTACTGTCAAGAACAATAAAATAAAATCGATTTTAGATTCTCATTTCTGAAAGGTTGCTCAGGTTACAGATATCTTGGGGGGGGAGAAAACTGCAGCTTTAAATCAGAGTTTTTCCACTTTTCATACACGTAGAAAATGTGCAACTGTGGATGACAGATGGACAGTTTGAACTCTCCCAATTTCTGTTTGTGTTTTGGGGGGTTTTGTTTGTTTGTTTGCTTTGCTTTTTTCTCTCAAAATAGTTTATTTCTTTAGACCTTCTTGGATTCCAATGGGATTCATCTGCCACAAGACTGTGGCTTGGGTTGCGATAGGTTTATACCCCCAAAATTACTCTTAGACCTTTCTAATTTCTTTCCTGAGGGTAAAATGGAACAATAACTCTCAATATCCAGAGTCACAGAGTCAATTTAATTTTTTTTTACTAGAATCACAGAATTTTAGGGTTGGAAGGGACCTCTGGAGATCATCTAGTCCAACACCCCCTGACAGAGCAGGTTTTCTTGGGCACTGTGCATTATTCTCAGTTTTCTTCACTACTTCATTGCCAACCACCTTAGAAAAATGCTGATCTTTGAAATTCTTTCTCATAAAGACTGAAGAAGAAGATAATAGAATCCAAGATTATTTTTCCATTAATGGGAATACTCATTGTATCTTGTGTGCAGGTCAGGATTGTCCTAGAGTCCAAAATATTTACGTGATGTATTCATGCTGTATAGGAAGCTCTTAAGATACTGAAAGCTACCCCAAGAAATAAGTTAAGATGGACCTTTGTGTACACCTTTATCCTTAAAATAACCAACTCAGACCATAAGTTTCTTAGAAAAAAGAAGTGTTAATTTTGACATCCATTCAACTGGATGGGACTCAGACCTTAAGACAAACCATTTTCCAACCATCCATGAAGTCTTCTGCTCTTCTTGGTCAAACATTAGGGACACAATTTAAGGATAATACAGAACACTGAAGAGCAGTGTATGTGTTACCAATGGAAAAGGCTTCTTGGAGGGTGAAACTATGAAATGTAGAAGAGTGGAGTGATACCCATCCTAGGCTGCATGCAATGCCAGCTCATCCATCTCTATTTCCATTCTCCAAGCTCAGGAGGAGGTACTTTTTGGTTTGGCTTGTAACAGAACAAGATATATGGAGATCTTTCTCATTTTAGGTTAACAGCCGGTGTCCTTGATCTTAAGGCTCTTTTCCAACACAAATTATTCTACTATCTCCACAAAAGACATTGATTGAGAGGCCTTTTGCCTCCTCTAACTGTAGATGATGATCAGACCAACATTTACTGCACCTTTTTCTGCAAAATGGAGGTGTTGGCCATTCAGAGATCAGTTTTGTGGGGCTTCTTCATAGACCTCATGCAGTCTTGTTCCAGGGCCCTAATAGGGTAAATAATTGGTAGTGACAAACAAATAGGAACTGTCAAATCAGAACTGTTAGTGAAGTGTTCTCCAGCCCTGCTGGTTGTTAATAAAGCTCTGAGTGACTGTAATCATCAATTGTCTTTGACAGTTTGTACAAAGCTGAAAGCAAACCCTGTGACATTTCAGGTGACCTGTTGTGCTGTTTGGAGGAAGCTGGTATGAGAAAAACAAATATGAAATGTGTTCATTTCCAGTATTGTATTTACATGTAAACATTCCTATATCCAGCCTGGTATGAAAGAACCACAGTGAAGTCTGCCACAGGGGCCCTAATTCAGGAGAGGTTCTTTGTTTGCCTCAGAAAACAATCAAAGGCTCACAATTAAAGAGATGATGGGGAGTTTCCTGAGGCCAACACAAATATTTCCACCATATGTTGAACTTGGTTCTAGGCATTTTTCTAAAGAGTAATCAGCTTGTACCCTACTTTTAGTCACTTTCCTCAGTGATGCTCTGGGTATCCCCATGCCCACTGCAGCTCCAGGGAAACTGATTTCAGGGACCTCCCCTGCAAGGATAGGATTATTTTTCCTGCAGTTTGAAGAAAATGTAGGAAGAGGAGCTGCTAAATACATAGCTGAGACAGTAACTCTACCTGTAAATTACAGAAAATGTTTTTAGCCTGTTAAATAGGCTTCCCTTTAATTCAGTACCTTTACTCACTGTCAGAATGAAAGAAGTATTATTTATCTCTGTTGGAGAAAAATACTGTATCTGATCCAATAATAATGCATTTCATCCTCTTGTCAGTAGAACATAATCCCAGAGCTGTGAACCTGCTATGAGTTTTGTCTCTGAGGCTCTCACAAGATTTCTGTAGCTCCATCTCCACTGATGGTATTTTGGGTTCATTATGAGTGGGTTGAGGTCACCATGAACATTTAAGGCATTTTATCTCAAAACCCTGAGAAAAGCACTTAGTTAAACCAAACACTAGGAAATATTAAGCAGTGTCCTCTGACTTCACCTCTGTGTTTCAGCTGGACCAACACATGAGGAAATACCCAGGTCTGCCCAGTTCCATGGAAATGTCTGGGTAACCCAGTACCAGCACAGTGCTGGTAATGACAGTGGGGAAAAACAGTAGAGATGAAGCTACAGAGTACACAGAGCATAACTGAGTGTTTTTCAGGCAATGCTGAGGTTAGATTTGTAAAAGAAATTGTATTTATTTATATATATAGGTATATATATACATAAAACCAACAGGTGAGATGAAACAAAAGCACAAAAATAGAATGCAAATACATTTCTGAAACATGATTATAAATAGAAGTGAAGCCCTTTATCAGAGGAATTTTAATGATGTTCTTCCCCATGTGAATTGTTTTTCCACTTAGATTTGCTAAATGGTGGCCTGGGAATTGGCCACGTTTAATTATTGCACTTTTAAAAAGCATCAGCCCTGTGATCATCCAATATTGTTTCTAAATTAACAGTGTGTGAGGGGAGAGTTCTGCTGTGCTGCAGGATTTCTTCTACAGTGTATCCACCCTTGTTTGTGAAAAGATTGGCTCATTAGCAGTCCCGAGGGCTCCAATTTACAGTCAACTCCTTTCTTTAATGACTTAGAATAAAATCAGAAATCAAGGCATAAATTCTTGCCATTTCAAGCTATTTGTGGTGACTTCTTAATGATTAACACCCAGATTTTCAGTCTTGTTTGGAAAGTTTAACATTCAGCTGGAACGTGACCAAAATTGTGAGTTTTGGGGATAACTTAGGCTCCAGATACTCTTATCTGGATGATATCTGTGTGGCTCCACTGGTTTAAACAGGACTATACCCTTTACTATACACTTTAGAAAGGACTGAAGCTACTTAATTATATTTTGCTGCAGAACAATGACCAGAATAGATTTTGATGGGAAGAATGTCTTCACATGTGCTGTTGGTATTTCCATTATTTGTTCTATTTTTTTGTTAAAACTTGGTAAGCAAATTCTGAAGTATCTGTTATTTACTGAAGGAGCAGCTCTGGCTGTGTTTATGGAGTCATCCACTTTATATCTCCTTTGGTCACATCAACATTGCCTTAACTAACAATCATCCTATGAGAGTTTTCATGGTCTAATAGAGGAAGGTTGGGATTGGTTTCTGCCCCAGCAGATGCAATCAGAATTCACTGGGAAAATCAGGTTTAAATGGGTTATATCATTCCCCCTTAAGCTGCTTTGAATGAAATTACCACCCCTGTTTTGATGTTCCGTTGTCTAACTCTATGCCTATTTATTTCTGTTTTTTTCCTTTATTTTGGCAGTTGATGAAAACCGTGAATAAAATGTGCCCCAATATCACAAGAATTTATAACATAGGAAAAAGCCACCAAGGACTCAAGCTGTATGCTGTCGAGATCTCTGACAACCCAGGAGTGCACGAAGTTGGTTAGGATTTAGTTTAACTGAATCTGTTGAAGGGTGATGGGATTTGGCTTTTTTATTATTATTATTATTTTAATCCTCATTTTCTGTATCTGCAGCAATTATCACTGATGGAATTATATTCACAGCAGCAAGGATTTCAAATGCATGTGGGAGTAATTTCAGTGCTATATTTCTATATTGGGAAGAGGAGGCTGAGCACAAATAGGCATTTTGAATGTGGGATCAAATTCTTTAATGCTGAGTTTATTCTTTATGATAACAAACGTCAATGTTAGTCCTGGGGAATGGATTTCAGTTGTGGGGATTTATGTAGCTTTGGATACAAATCTGTTTGGGTTTTTTTTTTTTTTTTATCTGGGGTTGAATGCAAGATCATAGACATATCAGATCTCCTAAATCATCTTTCACAGGTGAGTGCTGGGATACAATTTCCTGTGGGGATAGGCTTCTTCAGAATAAAAACTCATTCAGAACCTTTGGATCTTCTGTGGAGGAATACAAAGATCTTGTTATAGTCCCTAGGACAACTGTAGGAACCTAAGGAATTGGCTGTGATGTGCTCTTAGGACATCTCTCTGCTTTGCTATGGAACTCGGCAGATTTAACCCCTCAGTAGACTCAGGGCTGACCTTGGCTGCAGCCTCTGGATCTCAGAGGTTAACACCAGAAGAATTAATCTCATCTGCCTTGTCCACTTACCCATGTCTGAGAATCCTGCAGAAAATGTGCAAAGAGATTTAGGCTGAAGCCAGAACTTGGCCAGTTCAGGTCTGTCCTGTTGATATTTGCAAGTTCTTCATCCAAAGGGCAACAAAATTATGGAGATTTTTTTCTTTTTCTATTAGGTGGTACTATTCCTGATCTTATCTGAAGCATTTTGAATCAAAATATTGTGACATTCAATAGCACCTTGAAAACTATCCATGAGCCTGGTTTTTTATTAGTGAAGGCAAAGAATTGTGTGAAGTCAGAGATCAATTATTTACAATAATTGCTGTTTTTTAAGAGCCTTCACATCTCCCCCAAGGAAATAGCAGCAATGTATTTTTCATGTTGTTTTTAGACTCTTAAGAACTTTTCAAATCTACCTGCAACGTGCTGAAATCAGGGCTATAATTAAAGATCTGTTTAATGGAAAATGGGTTTTGGAGGTTTTACAGGGGTTTTTGATAACGCCGGCACTTAAGAATGTTCCAGATAGAAGCAGAGAGATTTATTTCTGCAAATTTACATTTTCATCTCTCCATTTTTTTAGTTAAGGGATTCCTCCAGCCTTCTTTCAGTGAAATGCTGCTGATTGGCAGTAGAGACTCTTGGGCTGCTGCTCTGCCTACATTTCTGCCCCTGTGTTTTCAACAGGAGAGCCAGAATTTCGGTACATTGCAGGAGCTCACGGGAATGAAGTGTTGGGACGTGAGCTGATCCTTCTCCTGATGCAGTTCATGTGCCAGGAATACCTGGCTGGGAACCCTCGGATTGTGCATCTCATTGAGGACACCAGAATCCACCTCCTGCCCTCAGTCAACCCTGATGGATACGACAAGGCCTATAAAGTGGTAAGGAAATGTTGGATGGGTCACTTATTTCCATAGAATTGTAGAATAGTTTGGGTTGGAAGGGACCTTAAAGATCATCTAACTCCAACCCCTTTGCCATGGGCAGGGACACCTCCCACTTGGCCAGGTTTGTCCAAGCCCCATCCAACCTGGCCTTGAGAACTTCCAGTTCTTTGAGATGAATAAAACCCACTCTTTATGTCATTACTTATATTTTTTTTCCAAAGATCATAATTCCCAAGCACTCAAACTAAAATTAAGCACATCAAAGCAAACATAAACCACTGAACCATTTTACTCAGACAAAAAGCTGAAATAAAGAATATTCTCCAGGACCCTGGAAGTTGTGTATGGGGAGGAGGGTCCCAAAACTGCCAGAACAAACTGTGCTGAGGTGTATACAGCAAAGGCAACACCTCTCTGGAAATTGGAACATTCATGCACTCTCTTTCTCATGAAAAACCAAGTTGAGCACCTAAAAATTTGCATTCCTCTACAGCTGAAATTTAATAGTCCATCTTTAAGGAGAGCATAATTTATTTGGCATCACAATAATTCAGTCTGGAACCCAGACACCAGGAGGAAAAGCTGCTGGGTCTGGTCAAATGCACCAGAAAATCTTCCAGGGGTTTCTGTAGAGGATTGGAATACAAAAGTCACAGTCACAGCCATGGAAGGGGACAGATCCCATCACTATTGCTACCCAGGGGGAAACCAGCCTTAAACAGAAACCTTGAAAGCAAACCAGGATATTTCAGCTAACCCCAAATAATTTTTCATGAGCCAATTATTAATTTCATTTAATTAAGTAATCATTCCATTTCTCTGTGTAGAATTATCTCTGACACACTCCCAAAGACTTAGCTGACATCTTGAAGCTATCTTATTCTGAATTAATGTGGTTTTTTTCTTTTTTTTCCTTTATTTTTTTTAAATCTAAGGGTTCAGAATTAGGAGGCTGGTCTTTAGGACGATGGACTCAAGATGGTATTGACATCAACAATAATTTCCCTGATTTAAACTCTTTGCTCTGGGAGTCTGAAGACCAGAAGAAGAGTAAAAGAAAAGTTCCAAACCATCACATCCCAATCCCTGACTGGTACCTGTCTGAAAATGCCACTGTGAGTAGGACCAGAGAGAGGGGAACACAGAGGCTGGGGCAGGGTGTAAGAATGAGCTTTGCAACATTTCTTAAGAAATGAGTAACTTGTAGGAGAAATAACATTACTGCTTGTCTGGGCTTCCCTGTTAGTGGAAATAAAATTTCTGCTGCTTTGTAATCTGTTCTTATTCTAAATATATTCTTACTCAAAATAACACAGTAAATGCTGAGACCTCTGCAAAACCAATGCAGTGGCTTATGATAAAGTCATTTATTGGGTCTTAGTGCCAAAAACTTCACTTATTTTTGCATGGCTTTTTAAATAATGGCAAGTGTTCTGGCTGAGATGCCTCCATTTCAAGGAGAAGGAACCAAACTGTGGCACTGTGTGTGGGGTTTAGAAATATTTCTGTGGTTTATATCCCTTATTTTGGAAACTCCTTTCATCAGAGAGAGCAGTGTCATGGGCTGTGATCTCTGTTGCTGCTGCTTTTGGCCTCGCTCTACACAGATGTTCCTGCTGGTGGTGTTACAGACATGGAGGTTGTCTTGAGGTTGTGTTGGGTTTTATGGGTTTTCTGTGACCTTCCAAGCACGGCTGGCAGGCCCTGTGATTTCAAGAAGCCCTTCTCCTTGACCATGTCTCTTGTGGTGGTTCCTGACTCCATGCTGAAAAACTCACAGCAGGATTCCTGCATCTAATCAGCCTTGGAAAGAAGAGGGTTGAATTTCCCAAATTGAATTGTAGAATGTCAGGGGTTGGAAAGGACCTCTGGAGATCCCCCAGTCCAACCCCCCTGCCCCAGCAGGATCACCCAGGGCAGGACACACAGAACACATCCAGGTGGGGTTGGAAAGGCTCCAGAGAAGGAGACTCCACAACCTCTCTGGGCAGCCAGGGCTCCCTCAACCTCACAGTAAAAAAGTTTGTCCTTATGTTGAGGTGGAACTTCCTACGTTCCATCTTAAACCCAGGGCTCCTCCACTCTCACAACAAAGAAGTTTTTCCTCATGTTGGGGTGGAACTTCCTATGTTCCATCTTAAACCCGTTATTCCTTGTCCTGTTACTGGGCACCACCAAAAAGAGACTTGCTCCTTCCTCTTGACACCCACCCCTCAGATATTGATAGACACTGAAAAATCCCCTCTCAGCCTCCTTTTCTCCAGGCTGAACAGCCCCAGGGCTCTCAGTCTCATCACAGGAGAGATGCTCCACTCCCTCCATCAAACCTTCTCTGCCTTTGCTCTCCCAGGTTGCAGTTGAGACCCGGGCCATCATAGCATGGATGGAAAAAATCCCTTTTGTGCTGGGTGGCAACCTGCAGGGTGGGGAGCTGGTGGTGGCTTATCCCTACGATATGGTGAGGTCACTTTGGAAGACCCAAGACTACACACCTACCCCTGACGACCACGTCTTCCGCTGGCTCGCCTACTCCTACGCCTCCACCCACCGCCTGATGACGGATGCCAGGAGGAGAGCCTGTCACACTGAGGACTTCCAAAAGGAGGATGGAACTGTCAACGGGGCCTCCTGGCACACCGTGGCTGGAAGTAAGTTCTTCTTGTTGTTCTTCTTCTTCTTGTTGTTGTTCTTCTTCTTCTTGTTCTTCTTCTTCTTGTTCTTCTTCTTCTTCTTCTTGTTCTTCTTCTTCTTGTTCTTCTTCTTCTGCTGCTTCTTCTTCTACTTCTTCTTCTGCTTCTTCTTCTGTTCTTCTTCTGTTCTTCTTCTGTTCTTCTTCTTCTTGCTTCTTCTTCTTCTTTCTTCTTCTTTCTTCTTTCTTCTTCTTTCTTCTTCTTTCTTCTTTTCTTCTTTTTTTTCTTTTTCTTCTTCTTCTTCCTTCTCCTTCTTCTTCCTCCTCCTTCTTCTTCTTCTTCCTTCTTTCCTTTTTCTTTCCCTTCTCCTTTTTCTTTTTTTCTCCAAATCTCTACTTCTGTTAAGTTTTGTGGTGGCAGAGGGACACTGCTCTTTCCTGCAAAGGGACTGGAGATGTGATGTTGGGTGACTCAGTGGCCTCTCTTGTCATGGTGCAATCTTGTGTCCTCTGTTTCAAACCTGTTGATGGGCCCCTTTCTCTATAATGTTTTGTTGTGTTAAATGGATAGCTCTGATGTTTCTCTGATGCTTTCTTACAGGATACATGGCATTTCTAAAAAGCTTTTGCTCTGCCCTACAGACTAAACCAGCTAGAAAAAAAAAGACCCATTTTTAAAAAATAAAATCTATTACTTTGCTTACAACCATCAGATCTTATTAATGGATTAAAAGACAGTGTAAAACAGTTTCTTCTTTTTTTTTAACTCCTATTTACAGGCATAAATGACTTCAGTTATCTGCACACCAACTGCTTTGAGCTCTCCATCTACGTAGGCTGTGACAAATACCCCCATGAGAGTGAGCTGCCTGAAGAGTGGGAAAACAACCGTGAGTCCCTCATCGTTTTTATGGAACAGGTACTGAATGAGCACCTTCCAAATAACTTCATTATTCCAGTCAGAGTGAAAGGGGGACTAAAGTTTCTTCTATTTTCCTTGCATGTCCAAAAGTTTATTGGGATTGTCTACCAAACCCACAGGCAATAATGCCACACATCACTTCAGCCAGGCTGTTTTCATTTAGGGCAAACCAATGAAGCTGCTTAAAATTTTAGGGAGCTTGCTAGAAAGGAAATAAACTCCTTACATCTGTTCTTTTATCTGCTCATTTCATCTGTCTCTGGAATTTGATGCCTCAGGAGCAGAACTTGCAAGCTGGTTCAGAAGCAGATGATGCCTGGAAGGCTGATACTGGGTTAATAATGATATTTTTTCAGAATTGTGTGAACCATCAGATAGGAATAGAATCCACATACTTCACATGTGGAATTCATTATTTGTGGTCTTTTTCTGATGCTTGTGCTGTTCATTGCTGGGCAATATTTATTTATTTGTGTGTTTGTCCTCCCAACAGGTCCATCGGGGCATCAAGGGAATAGTAAAAGATGTGCATGGCAAGGGAATCCCAAATGCCATCATTTCAGTAGAAGGTGTTAACCATGATGTTCGCACAGGTAAGAAGGACAAACCAAGCATATCAGTGCAAATCCACAGATTTATTGCAAAATAAAATAAAAATAAATAAATACGGAGCCTCACTTCAGAACTAGAGCTTTCCTCTCTGCCCTTCTTCCTCTTTCCACCTCTTCTCAAACAGTGAGCAAATTGCCTTTTATCTGCTCCAAATCAATAGTTTGATGCTGATTGTGTCTGAAGGACTCTTAGTGCTCCTTTTCTCATGTAAAGTCACTGGAAATCTAAGCCAGGATAATTATAGCTCTGAAAAGCAGGGCTGCAGGTAATGCCTTGTTGGTCAAAGAGTTTTTCCCTGGCTGGTAACAGTCATAGGTTGATGGAAGTGTTGGAGATGTTGTTTACAGCTGTGTCCAGAGGAAGGGAGAGTTTCCCAACCTCAAGAGCCCCTGTGGAGCATCACAGCCCTGTAAATGGGGCTCAGTAGAGACACTGCTTTGCAGGGGGGGCTTTCAGCCCTGAGAATTACTTTTCAATATGTTTATTTAAAAAAAAAACAAACTACACACAAAGAGCTATTTGCCTTGTTAGCACAGTCTTGCTTTATACCCAGAGATATTTCCAACCAAAAGGATTCTGTGAAGAAGGTAATAATCAAACAAGATGTTAGCAGGAGTCCTTAGTGATTGCACTCCAAGTGTTGGTTGCAGGTGGTTACTGAGGTTTCTGTTGGATTTTCATGGAAAAATAGCATCATGATGAGCAATCAGGCAGTTATTGATGTGTGCTCTGGGTCTGGTTCAATATTAGTGACATTAATTTCATGTATTTCAGTCCTCATTGGCATTCTGGGTGTTTCACTGGCTGCTGCTTTCACTTGCTTTGCCACTGGCTATGGCACATGTTGCCATGTAAACTGATTTCAGGTTATAGAATCTTGTAGAGCTTCAGATAAGAGACTTCTAAATCTTTAATATTTGCTACAGTAGCTCATCTGAGCCTGTACTGCATCTTGGAATATCTAACTTAGTTTACAGTAATTCTATTTCAGTCCTGCTGTGTCTCTGTTGTAAAACAAAAACTTGAATGATGGATATTTAATTAGGCAATAATGATTCTGTCTTAAACATCTCAAAGTGGGACCACTGGGAGATGACAGTGGGAATGGCCAAGTAGATGCAAGAGGTGACATGAAACAAGAAAAATTAAACAGTTTAAAGATATGCATGTGGAAAGGGGGCCCAGATCCCAAGATCCCAGAACCCACCTTGTGATGTTCCAGGGGTCTCAGAGCTATTTATATTCAGACTTAAGTGTTGAGCCTCTGTGGCTTGAGGCCATCTGTAATTGTGAGTAAAAATAATAATGCTTATTTAATTCTTTCCAATTCTTCTTTTTAATGAGACCTGATGAGACTCTGCTTGGGAATCACTTTGTGGCTGGGACCCTAAAAGTGCTCTCTTGGTTTGCAGTATATAGATACCAACCTGTGTCTCATTAGCCTTCAAAACTAGAGAAGTGATGTTGGAGCCAAAAAGCTCAAATGACACATACAACTCCAGAGAAAGAAGTTAAATTGTCAGCAGTCCTCTTTCATTATGCCTTTTAAAATGAAAAATATATCCATTTAAACCCCGGAGTTACTTCATATGGAAAAAAGCCAAGCTGTAGAAGAAGCCACTCTCTCCAGTCATGCAGCTTTTGTTTAAAGTGAGCCAGGCTGTCAGGTATCTCCTAATTCCTTGATTTATTAATGTAATTGACTCCCTTGTAGAGCCAGACAGAAGGTGTCTGTAGAGTTCTTCTAATAACATTTACTTGCTTGAGAAAATTTCTTTGCCTTCTGTCGACAAAAAAAAAAAGAATCAGAGTTCATGGAAGGTGCATTTTTTTCTTTATTATTTTTCACCTTCTCTTGGCTGTACAATTTATCTTCTGGGAAGAGAGGGTGGCTGACACTAAGCTACCAACATTACTGGGCTAATTGAAGTAATTGATTCTGAGAGCAAGAGCTTTGTGGAGAATTATTCCATTTTCTCCTGATGCAGGTATAACTATTGATTAGGTCTGAGTGATCCCACTTTGTTACACTTAGATGGGGACCTGGCTCTCTGAGAGAACCTTTTGGAAAGAGTTTCATCAACTGGATGACCAAATGTACCTGGACACCTCTTCCCCCAGGGTGCAAAGGCAATTTTGTGGCTTGCTTCTTGTAATTGCACAGTTTGGGAGTCTCAAAGCAAAGCTGGGGGAAGAAATGGACCTTTTCTTTCTAGTGAAACACTTTGGTATCCCAGCCTCTACCAGAGCCCAGAGAAAGATGCAGGTTTCTCTGGGATGTTTTGCAATAAAACAGAATTAATTTAATTTCACAATACATTCATACAATTTTTTATTAATATTTGGATACGTTCAGCATAATTCTGGTGTCCTAACATTCCTGGCTGAATGTTTGGTAAAGTTAAGATTTAATTGTCACATGCATTGGGTGCTTTCTTTCCTGCAGTCTTTTGTAGGCAACAACAGAGCATTAGGATAGATTTTTATAAGGTATTTAATCAGTAAAATTTGGCACATTTAACTGCAACTGTGACACTTCACTCTAGCAGAGGTCTGTCCTACCAGGCTCAAGGAGTGTTCCTTTTAACTGAAGTGTTTATGGAGTCAGCTGACACATTCAATTTATAATAAAACTCCCCTCATATCTTTATGCATTGTTATTTTATCTCAGTAGACATGGCAATCCTTTCCCAGACCCAATAGGAGGAGACAGATGTAGTCAGCCTCCAGCCTGCTCCCACTGGAACTTATTCTTTTAGCCAACCTATTATTTACTAAATTTATCCCTATTTTAAATCGTGTTTCTCTTGCCATCTGCTCTGAAATTTTTTTTGCCTACTGCATTTAATCTGCTTTTTAAAAAAAATCCCTTTTAGTGTGGTATTAAATTCCAATCAATGACAGCTGACAGAAATACTGATGTCTACTTACTTGCAAATGGAAAGAAGGGAAAGTGCATCCTGCTAACAGTTTCATACCCAGCTTTGCAGTGATTTTCCAGACATTTTTTTGTTTCTGGGGCTGTGTGGGGTTGTAAATATGTCTGAAAAAATGTGGGTCACTTTGGAGTCCAGGAGTTTAAGCCAACCTCTGAGCAGGGATACAGGGACATCTTCCCAGACAATGCCTTTTGTCAACCTTGTCACATCACCTGGGCTAAAAACTGAGTCCCTGGGGATAAATTGAGGAAAATGAGCAGCTTCATGTCTTGGGTTTTGGTTGAGGTGCCAATGGGCACAGGAGTGAGGGAGAACTGAGGAAAGAGCTCCTCAGAGAGCCCTTCCTAAACATTCCTGAGGCCTCAGAAATAGAAAATCTGGACCTTGATCATCACCTCAAGCAAGATCAAAGCAGCTGAAAGAAGAACCTGAGCAGGCTGGGGTGCAAGGAGTGACCTGTCTGGTACCCAGGTTCAGGGTGATGTTCAGAGACTGCAATATCAGTTTTAGTTGACCCCCAGTTCTGCTGACACTTGATTTTCATTTTACCAACCTTTGTAAGAAAATCTTATTTCTTGGAACACAGACTAGCTAGCCTGCTCTTCCCCCCAAATATATTTTTGTTTCTGGGGCTGTGTGGGGTTGCAAATGTGTCTGAAAAAATGTGGGTCACTTTGGAGTCCAGGAGTTTAAGCCAACCTCTGAGCAGGGATACAGGGACATCTTCCCAGACAATGCCTTTTGTCAACCTTGTCACATCACCTGGGCTAAAAACTGAGTCCCTGGGGATAAATTGAGGAAAATGAGCAGCTTCATGTCTTGGGTTTTGGTTGAGGTGCCAATGGGCACAGGAGTGAGGGAGAACTGAGGAAAAAGCTCCTCAGAGAGCCCTTCCTAAACATTCCTGAGGCCTCAGAAATAGAAAATCTGGACCTTCTTGATCATCACCTCAAGCAAGATCAAAGCAGCTGAAAGAAAAACCTGAGCAGGCTGGGGTGCAAGGAGTGACCTGCCTGGTACCCAGGTTCAGGGTGATGTTCAGAGACTACAATATCAGTTTTAGTTGACCCCCAGTTCTGCTGACACTTGGTTTTCCTTTTACCAACCTTTGTAAGAAAATCTTATTTCTTGGAACACAGACTAGCTAGCCTGCTCTTCCCCCCAAATATATTTTTGTTTCTGGGGCTATGTGGGGTTGCAAATGTGTCTGAAAAAATGTGGGTCACTTTGGAGTCCAGGCGTTTAAGCAACCTCTGAGCAGGGATACAGGGACATCTTCCCAGACAATGCCTTTTGTCAACCTTGTCACATCACCTGGGCTAAAAACTGAGTCCTGGGGGATAAATTGAGGAAAATGAGCAGCTTCATGTCTTGGGTTTTGGTTGAGGTGCCAATGGGCAAAGGAGTGAGGGAGAACTGAGAAAAGAGCTCCTCAGAAAGCCCTTCCTAAGAATTCCTGAGGCCTCAGAAATAGAAAATCTGGACCTTGATCATCACCTCAAGCAAGATCAAAGCAGCTGAAAGAAAAACCTGAGCAGGCTGGGGTGCAAGGAGTGACCTGCCTGGCACTCAGGTTCAGGGTGATGTTCAGAGACTGCAATATCAGTTTTAGTTGACCCCCAGTTCTGCTGACACTTGGTTTTCCTTTTACCAACCTTTGTAAGAAAATCTTATTTCTTGGAACACAGACTAGCTAGCCTGCTCTTTCCCCCAAATATTTTTTTGTTTCTGGAGCTGTGTGGGGTTGCAAATGTGTCTGAAAAAATGTGGGTCACTTTGGAGTCCAGGCGTTTAAGCAACCTCTGAGCAGGGATACAGGGACATCTTCCCAGACAATGCCTTTTGTCAACCTTGTCACATCACCTGGGCTAAAAACTGAGTCCTTGGGGATAAATTGAGGAAAATGAGCAGCTTCATGTCTTGGGTTTTGGTTGAGGTGCCAATGGGCACAGGAGTGAGGGAGAACTGAGGAAAAAGCTCCTCAGAGAGCCCTTCCTAAACATTCCTGAGGCCTCAGAAATAGAAAATCTGGACCTTGATCATCACCTCAAGCAAGATCAAAGTAGCTGAAAGAAAAACCTGAGCAGGTTGGGGTGCAAGGAGTGACCTGCCTGGTACCCAGGTTCAGGGTGATGTTCAGAGACTACAATATCAGTTTTAGTTGACCCCCAGTTCTGTTGACACTTGGTTTTCCTTTTACCAACCTTTGCAAGAAAATCTTATTTCTTGAAACACAAGTCTGTGTTTCAAGAGCTAGCCTGCTCTTTCCCCCAAATATTTTTTTGTTTCTGGAGCTGTGTGGGGTTGCAAATGTGTCTGAAAAAATGTGGGTCACTTTGGAGTCCAGGAGTTTAAGCAACCTCTGAGCAGGGATACAGGAACATGTTCCCAGACAATGCCTTTTGTCAACCTTGTCACATCACCTGGGCTAAAAACTGAGTCCTTGGGGATAAATTGAGGAAAATGAGCAGCTTCATGTCTTGGGTTTTGGTTGAGGTGCCAATGGGCACAGGAGTGAGGGAGAACTGAGGAAAGAGCTCCTCAGAGAGCCCTTCCTAAGAATTCCTGAGGCCTCAGAAATAGAAAATCTGGACCTTGATCATCACCTCAAGCAAGATCAAAGCAGCTGAAAGAAAAACCTGAGCAGGCTGGGGTGCAAGGAGTGACCTGCCTGGTACCCAGGTTCAGGGTGATGTTCAGAGACTGCAATATCAGTTTTAGTTGACCTTCAGTTCTGTTGACACTTGGTTTTCCTTTTACCAACCTTTGTAAGAAAATCTTATTTCTTGAAACACAGACTAGTAAGCCTGCTCTTTCCCCCAAATATATTTTCATGCCAATTAGCTTTAGTTTTTGTGACACATAGCACTGCAAGCCACCCAAGGCCAGTGATAGTAAAGCTGTCAGTTCTCATCAGTGCTAAGAACCACCAAGATACAGAATTATGCATTCAAATCCATGCTTTCATTTCACAGTGGATTTTCCCAAGAGAGTGTAAAAAAAAATTTTTTTTATAAGATTATATATAGTAATATAATTATTAATACAATTAATAGTAATATTAATTCAGTAATAGTAATATAGGAATATAATTATTTAATATTTAAATATTTTAACTCTTCACCTTCTTCAGTCCACAGCTAAGCAGACTTGTTGGTTAAAATAGTATTTTAAGAGTCTAAAAGCATCCTTGTGTACATATGGAAAACCTGGGATTGTGTATAGGGAAGAAACAAAATCCTGGTTTAATGAGGTATTAAAACACATCTTGCTTTGTGCCTGAGTAATTTCATTGATTATGGGAGCTCTGTTCAGGCATTAAGAGTTCAGTGAGTGGTGAAGTACCACGAGGAACTGGAGTTTGTAGGAAAATGAGTACAATAAAGCTCCAGGTAAGATTTTAGGGGAGGGGATAGTTACTTAGGTCTCCAGGTTGACTGTGCATTCACATGCTTTGAATCCTAAATAGCACCAAAACACTTCTCAAGGTGGTTTGGCCAGGACCAAAAGTGTGATGTGGAGGTTCTCTTCACTGAGTAGAATTAATTCAGGGAAAGCTTTGTACCCTTCAGGACTCACCAACCAGGACAAAGTGGTCTTTGCCTCAGGTTCTTGTTGACTTCAGCTGGCAGAAGCCTCACATGTGATTGAAACCCATTAAGTAGCATTTGGAAAACACTATTTTTTTTGGGGGGGGGAGGATATTTTTCTGTAGGGTTGGCAGGACGATGGTGGGAGGGAAGATGTGATGGGGGCATCCTCATTGCCACCCCCCAGCTCTGAGGACCCCAGGGCTCTCCTCCAATCCGTGTGCCAGCACTTCTGCCTTCCCATCCACACCACCTCCCAATCCAGCATCCTGAAAACCATCTCCTTTTCCTCCCAGGACCTGATGGGGATTATTGGCGCCTTCTGAACCCAGGGGAATACGTGGTGGGGGTGAAGGCTGAGGGCTACACCACCTCTACCAAGAGCTGTGAAGTGGGCTACGACATGGGAGCCACCCGTTGTGACTTCACCATCTCCAAAACCAACCTGGCGAGAATCAAGGAGATCATGAAGAAGTTTGGGAAGCAGCCCCTCAGCACCCTGCCCATCCGGAGGCTCAGGCAGAGGGCTCGGCCCTGGAGGCAGCAATGAGGGGGGACCCATGGCACCCACCAGCTCTGCTTCTACCAGCCCAGCTGTAGTCATAGTCAGAATTTCCTAGCCCATCTCTTCATGCATATTGCTCTGCACGAGGCCTTTCTGTCAGTGGAGCTGGATTGAATAGTGGAGGGGTTTTTGTGTGGTTTTTGGGGGGTTTTTTTGTTTGCAGTTTGGTGAAAAGAAATCAGGAAAAAAAAAAAAAAAAAAAGTAAAATACCAGGTGAACCAAAATAAAGCCCCCAGTTTTGATGGGGAGAGGCAGGAAGAATGTAAGAAAGCATTTTGGTTTCTTTTTGAGTCAAGACGAAATGAGATTTTTTTGCCTGTTGGGTTATTTAATGCTTTGTAAGTCTGTTTTCTTTTAAAATAGATAAAAGAGAAGAAAAGGAAAAAAAGGAATGTTTTCTTTTAAAATAGATCAAAGAAAAAAAAAGAGGTGCTTATATAGGAGAGGTGTGGTCTTAACTGCAATACTGAAACATATTGTTTCTAGAAGGATAAAACTGGTCTGGTTTTTGCAAGTCAAAAAAGTTTTCATGCTCTTTATATTTTATTCCCTTATAGGAGGAAAGCTGAGCAGGAAGAACTGCTGAATCTTATTCAGATTTGTGTCAAAATTTCAGTCCCTTTTGCCCTGAAAGCCCACATCTTGGTAAGCAACTTGATACTTGGGAGAGAAAGCTGAGGTGAAGAACCCACCTTGGTATTTTATATTTAAGGATGTCTTGGACACAGCAGAGTTCAGTGCCAGGAACTCTTTCCTCCAATGGTTTTTAAGGCTGAGTTTTCACTTCCTGAACTAAACCTAAGGAAAATGGGACAAGAAAAGGACAACTGTGGCACTGCACCCCTTCTTGGAGGACTTGAAATGAAGATTTTTCTTATGGATTCATCCAGTTTTATCATACATGAAAGGAAAGGCTTGGTCACTGGTGTGTGTGTGTATAGTTCACAAATCCACTGATATCACCTATTTTCTGGATTTTTGCTCTTTCTGTAAGGTTTTTATGCTCTTGCAGACCTTGTGCCACTGTTTTCCATGATGTCCAAGGGGTTTATTTCCTTGTGTGCTCTGCTCACCTCCTCACTCTGGCTGCTGCTGCTTTTCTGGCCCCTCTGAGAGCAGGATTTGTGCTTTTTAAATACCAAAATCATACAGCAGGATGATAGGGTTGAGCTTCAGGAAAAATGCAGATGGGATTTAGGAAAGAATGAGCTAAATAAACACTTGGTCAAGCTATCAACTGGTGAAAATCATCTTTGCTTCATTAGCTTCAATGCTATGACCTTAATTACACCAAAGGAAGGGCCAGATAGATGATTCCAGCCAGCCAAAAATCTGGGGCAAAATAAATATATTCTTAATATGCTTTGTAGAAAGGCTCTAGTGTACAATTCCAAATCTAGTGCTGTTTAAAACATTTTAATTACTAGTACAGCTTTGTGGTTGTTTTTTCTTTTTTATTTGCCTATTTGATCCGATTCTTGGAAAAGGCATTCTCCAAGTTATCACTCAAAACTGGGGAAAAAACCAAAAAGTGCAACTAGAAAGCTGACTGTAGAAATGCCACCTGCCATCTGGACAAAACCTTTTTTTTCCTGTCAACAAATCTTGTAAACACATAAAAGGCAAAAGATTGCAGAGTGAATAATATGATCATGAACCCTTGAATAATAAATAGCTGTATTCTTATATTTCTCTGACTACTCCAGCCCATGCTTTTTTTCTGTAGATACCATTAAAAACTGCAGTGTATTCAGCAGCCAGGGCTCAAAGAAAAGAGAAGAGTGAATACCTGATTTTCTGTAAGTGAAATTATCCAGCATCATTTAATAGAAGTAAAAAAATCAGGCAATCATTGCATTAATATTGAAAATTATATTTGCCTTATTGCACTCTATTTACCACCCTTAAAATGTTCTTTATGCCACATGTTTTTGTACAGCAAATGGAACAGCAAACTTGCCAAAGAAAAGGGGTATTTTGACAGGAGTTGTGATCCTTTGTGCAGAGATTGTTGGGATTTCATCTTTGATTGTGAAGACAATTTGTTAGCAATTTAATTTGGCTCCTTCATTGGTGTTTGTAGACTTTATCATCACCACAAGCGATCAGGGTCATACATGAATTTTTTGCTTTAGGAACTGATGGAATTTCTTAGGTGGCTTCTCTCTGGAGTGCCTGTGTCCACCCATCTTGTTAGGGGTCTATAAGGAGCCTACTAGTCAAATTAAAATCACTTTTTAAATCAGATTGCAAGTGGAAACCACTATCTTAGCCCTGGCAGGTCTGTTCTTTCTACCTTGAAATGATGTTTCAAGCTAGTTTGAGATTTAAGTGACACAACCTGGAGGTCCTTCTGCATTTCAAGTATGTTTTGATGAGGGTATTTTTTTACTTGAGAGCAAGAAGTGGCTTTGATGGGAAATTCTCTGATGTCTCTTGGCTAATCTTAGATGGTCTCTGATTGCTGAAGATCTCAGTGACCTCAGATGCTGAAGGCAGTGGCCTTGGTGCCCTTCATATGGGCACAGCAGAGCCATGAGTGATGCAGGTGACCTCACTCCACTTTAGATCCAGGGATTCCTGAATAAATGGCCTGATAGCTGTCAAATGGACTTGTCTGTGCAATTCTTTTTTTGACTGCCCATCCCCATTACACTGGAAAACACTCCCCTTCAAAGGGATTGTCCTGGGAACTGCAGATGTGGGAATATCTTGTGCTGAGATAAGATGCTGCTGCCTGCTCTGAGTATAAAGATGCTGAGCTGATTCCTGCCCTGTTTGCTGCTCTAGTTATGCACTCAGGAGTTGAAAGTTTCATGCCCTTTGAAATATGCAGCACACCTATTTAACCTCTAGATAGCTGCAAATCACAAACCAGTACATCCAGACAAATGTTTTCTATTTATCTGCCTTTCCTACTTCTCTAGAACAGGTAATTTTGTCTAAAATCTGTGAGTTTAATCTCTTCTTATTGTAGAGTTGCAGTAAAAAAGGCAACCCTGCAGAAACCACTGAAAATAAAACTTAAGGATGGATAAAATGCTCTTATAATTACAGCTCTATTTTAACTTTATTCACCCCTGCTCTGAAAGGAAAAGTACAACCCCTTCCAATACAAGTAATTCAGCTGCCCAAGCTCACCCACACAGTAAATGTTAAACAAATGAAAGGTTAAAACAGGACATATTCCCCTCTCCTTGATAATAAATACCAACTGTCAGTCATCTGCTCCCATGCAGAGCCCTGGTAATCATAAAATACAGAGGGAGCTGGCTGGTTCCTCCTTGGTTATCCCTATCGTGTTATACTCATTTATTTATTATTTTTTAATATGTTTATCATCATTTTTCTCAAGACATATCTCAGCTTTTCTCATCTATCTTAGTAACTACAAGTACCTTGATCTCCCAAAGCCAGCTCTGGTTATCTGTAAAGCAGCCTGGGAATGCTGAGGCCAATAAAAGTGGAGCTACAAAAAATGTATTTACTGGCACACATTGGGATGGGTGCACTGAATCCTTGCAGTCTCTCACTCAGATTTAATCTGCTGGCAGCAGGAGATTGTTAGAAGTTGTCTGAGTATCCCTTCTGCTAGGAGGTGTGGAGCTCTGTGTGGGTAAACTGAAAAAAAAGGAATGTAAATGAAGTTATTAACCATGCTGGTGAAGAACTGCAGCTTTTGGCTGGATATTTTCAGCCTGTCAGATGTGTTCAGCTTCTGCCACCAACTTCTTTCCCTTCCTTTAGCCCTGTAAGGCTGTGGGCTTTTTTCCCTCTAACTTCAGCTCATTATTTTCAGTGCTTTTGGGATATCTTCCCAAAGTGTGGATTTTGGCAGGCAGTGATGGAGTTACCCAGCCAGATTTATTTGGCATGCTGTGGTAGGGGGTTGACCCTTTTGAGAAACACTGGAACAAAGATGAGTTAACTCCAAACAGGGTACAACTGCTTTCACATCAATGCCTTTCACTAGTTAAGCTATAAAAAATCATCACAGAACTGCCATGGGTCTGAAAATGCCCAAGGCTGGAGGAAAAAAAGTCTCTCTTTACCTTTTATATTCAATGCCAGTCTCTGTTTGAATTCAGTCATAACATCAGAAGCCTTAGGGAGGAAATACACAATCACAAATCCTATAAACTGTGGCAGCATCACCTCCTGCTGCAGCAAACTCCTGGAAAAACTCCTCTGTGTTCCCCTACCACCTCCTAGCAGGGCAGTTGCATACAGGGAGAGGGGGTCAATGATTTTTACAGCTGATTTCATGGGTAATTTTAGTCCCTTTTTTTTACCTGGGCTTCTTTCTGCTCTTGTAGCAACAAGAAGTTTTCTCAGTCCTTTCCAGTTCTTAATAAATGGGTGTGAATATTTTTAGCTGGCAGTGATTCACTTGCAGAAGCTTTTGGCCTTTATGATGGGAGTTCCTTAACTTCCAAAGTTGAAGTCACATCTATACCCTTAGCTTAATGTGCTTACTAGCTTTTAATTTCCTTTTTTAAAGGTCATTCAGCTTGAGTTTCCACTGTAACACTGTAATATGATTTTTAAGCCCTAAAGGTTAAGGTCAATGAAACCACGAAACAGTGCCTGGAACAGTGAAGTCACCAAGTTGTGACTCAGTTGTTAGGCAGAAAAAAAAGGACATTTTTATGCCTTCCATGGATTTCAGAGGGGCTGGATTGACTGCCCAGTTTTTGGTATAACATTTCAATTCCTAACTACCTGAGCTGAATGTATTTATCAGTAAAAAAACATGTCAAGAATGGGATTTGTGAAAGCCTCTGGAAAAAACTTAGGCTATGAACATGAAGGTGCTTCCCAGCTGCAGTGATGTGCACAGTGGTTTGCAAAGCTGTGAAAAGGTTTATGGGACAGGGCACATACAGAGCTAAAGAAAAATACAAATAGAAACTCAGGGGGAAGTTTCAAGTGTGCCAAGTAGGGAAATGCCCACATGGAGGAAGCCCAACCATGTTTGTGATTAAAAAAAAAAAGAGAATGGGCTGTTCTGTGAAAAAACAAACCAAACCCAAACACCAAACAGAACTAAAAAGCACCCAAAAGCAAAATAAACAAGGAAATTCCTCCTCTGCATATTGGAAATAATATTTATGAATAGCAGTACCAAATGACAATCATGCACAGAAGTTTTTCTCTTTTCTTCTGAATGTTTTTCTATTCCAAAGCTGTGCTGTGAATCCTGAAATTCTGATGTTTAGAGATCACAATAAGGATTCCCACCTGGTGTTATATAAAGTAATATCAGCCACCTGATATTCTAATTATTCTAGCCATTAACTCCACTTAATTTGCAGCAGCTGCTTTCTAGACTTCAATACCTACCAGCAGAACCATTCTTATTAACTCTCTGCTATCCCAGGAGCATCCCAAAGGGCTTTCAGGTAAGCTCCTATTCCAGGCTCTAAAATAATTCAGCCAGCCTTATTGTCAGCAGGTGAAAATATGAAAAATGGAATGAGTCTTTGTGGTTTAGAGGTGGCAGAAATCCAATACCTGGGTTAACAAGGATCAATGGCAGCATAATCTCCCTTGAATAGACTTGGGGGGGGGGGGAGGAATTTACATTTGAGATCTGTTTCTTACCACAAGGATTTGGATCTGATTCCATGGCTTTGGGTTGCTGTGGGGTTTGTTTGTTTATTTGGGGGTTTTATTTTTATTTTTAATGTAAAAGGTGTTAAATTCATATTCCTGTGGATTCTCTAGATAGTTCTGTAACTCCCCAGCTGGGACCCAGCTCCCTGACCACCAGTGGTGGCTCCAAGGCTGACCCAGGCTCTCCCAAACAGACCCAATAAATTAAGAATAAAATCTGACAAGGACTGAATAGGAAAACAAACTCTGCTCCTGTGTATCTGCCTAAATGCAAAGTTTATATCCCTTTATTTGGCATCTAGAGCCATTCTTAGTGGTTTCTGTAAAGATTTCAAGCCCCTGTGGTTGCACTGAAGGATCAAGACATCAGCAGCTCCCCAAGAAACAAAATGTAAGCTGTTAAATCTTCCTCCTCAATTTAATTCTAAATGGTTTTACTAATGCTTTCTGTTATAATTTCAATATATGTTGCTTGAGTGTTAGAACTTTGTTCACCAGTTGTTCTCCAGGTTTTACTGAAACTTCACAGTAGGGTTTTTTTGCTCACTTTGTGCCACTTTTGACCTAAGAAGGGGATCAACAATCAGTTTAAGGACAGAACATACCCGAGTTGGAGTAAATGCAGTGCTATATACCCAGCTTCTTGCTAATGAAAGCCTTCATACATATTAACTGATGAATTTCCACCTTGGCTTCTGAAGCAATCTATCATTTTTCAAGCACTTAGCAGCTCCAGAGAGCACTTCTCAGGTTATCACTTTCTTTAAATTTATTATTAATTCCTTGACAGATGCAGGCAGGGCCCTGAATCAGCACTGTCCCACAGGGGAGAATCTGGAGAGGTGTTGAGTTTGTGGAGAGGTTTTAGAGCAGTATCATGAACCTCTGAGGATGCTGAAATTATTCAGTCCCCATTTAAAATTAACAAATAAATGTCTGGATTTTTTCTTTCTTTTTTTTTTTTTTTTCTTTTCCCTTCCCTTCCCTTCCCTTCCCTTCCTTCCCTTCCCTTCCCTTCCCTTCCCTTCCCTTCCCTTCCCTTCCCTTCCCTTCCCTTCCCTTCCCTTCCCTTCCCTTCCCTTCCCTTCCCTTCCCTTCCCTTCCCTTTTTCCTCCTCTTTTCTTTTTCCTCCTCTTTTCTTTTTCCTCCTCTTTTCCTTTTCCTCCTCTTTTCCTTTTCCTCCTCTTTTCCTTTTCCTCCTCTTTTCCTTTTCCTCCTCTTTTCCTTTTCCTCCTCTTTTCCTTTTCCTCCTCTTTTCCTTTTCCTCCTCTTTTCCTTTTCCTCCTCTTTTCCTTTTCCTCCTCTTTTCCTTTTCCTCCTCTTTTCCTTTTCCTCCTCTTTTCCTTTTTTCTCCTGTTTTCTTTTGAGGGGAAAAACAAACTCAGAGCGTGGTGGAGGAAGAAACAAATAAGGATGAGAAAATAATAAATTATAAGTCCTCCTCTGTGCCCCACAACAATAGTGGGGGGGGGAGGTGTTTGTGTGGGCTTGCTGTGTACACTTCATCTGTTTCCTTTCAGCAGATAAAAGCAATTAGGGGGACAGGCAGCCCCTGGGGAGCATCAACACTGCAGAGCTGCCAATTGTTTGACATTAGGGAAACCAACCTCTGAGTACACCCTGGTTAGAGGAACAATCAGAGCAGAGTGTAGGAGGCTGTAGTATTTCTCAGCTTGCCTGATTATCCCTCTTCCAGCTCGTTTCAGTGATGGAGCTGCAGCCTAAAAACTCAA
Source organism: Calypte anna (assembly GCF_003957555.1). Classification (NCBI taxonomy): domain Eukaryota; kingdom Metazoa; phylum Chordata; class Aves; order Apodiformes; family Trochilidae; genus Calypte; species Calypte anna. Next base: position 31,971,457 of record NC_044252.1, on the reverse strand, counting down.
GATGTAAAACAGGGGCTTTAGCATCCTTCTAATCTTTTTAAAAAAGAAAACACTATAAAACTCCAAAGTCTTCTCTGACTTCTGTATCTGAAAAGCATGAGATATTTAGGAGCTTGGTCGTGTTTCTGAAAAGAGTCAGGTTTTAAGTAGCTTGTACAGAGGAAGCAAAACCCAATTCTCATCTGCTGAAGCCCTACCAAACCCACTGACACCCAGATAAAATTCCTCAGCCCCTTCTGTCAGTGCAGTTGTTAAAAACTCCTCCTCAGTAGTTCAAAGGCAGTGGTTGTGGCTCACCAAGAGTTAATTTTTATCTGACTGTGACAAAATTATGGGGTTTCCACATCAAAAGTTGAGACCCATTCCCACTTGGATGTCTGTAAAAGGTCCAGCACATTGTGGCTGCTGCTGTAAACAAGTAACAGATAAAAATGAGAGCTCAGGTAAGATGCTGCCAATGCTTTTATTTATACTGCACATCTCCCTGGAAGGGTCTCAGTTTTGCATTTTTTTTAAAAAAAAAAAAGAAGTAAATTTCTAGCTTTCAGACTTGTAAAAGAAAGCCAAAAATCAGAAGTTTACAAGCATCTGGAGAAGCCACAGCCAGATCTCAATGCCCTAAATGACAATTTTCTGTTAATGTCATTGATTTACAACTCAACTCATGACTTTGGGTGAGCCAGAATAGGAATTTTGAGGACACTGAACTGCTGAAGATGTTTTTCTTCTCACTTGTTGCTGCCTAAGGCTGCTTTTCTTATAGAATTTGTGTGTTTAACACTAATATTTAGCTTAGAAGGATATTTTTTGTATTTAAGTGATCATCCTACCCATGGCACTCACCCTGCCCCTTTGCCTTTGCCCTTTCTTCCCTCCCCAAGGTGTCTGCACCAAGTTTCAGAGTTAAGCATTGACCTCTTAGAGACAGACCCCTGGGCTAAGTTACTGCTGAAAATCACCCTGCTTGGGTGCAAAAAGGTTTTGTAATGTTTTTCTGCTGGCAAAAGGAAGGAAAAAAGAGGATGATGCCAGTCCCAAGGGATTGGTGTCACAGTGAGGAGAAGTAGGGACTGATGGGGACCTCAGCCCTCTCTCCAAAACTGAGCAATCCTTTGGGAGGGTGGAGGTGACTGGGAGAGAAGAAGTGTTAAAGGAGAATAAAATAACATAAGGAAGGCAGAAAGAAACTTGCTGGCAGTGTGTTTGTGGGAAACATCCCAGGAGGAGAGGAAGCCGGGGAGAAAAGAATTGGGAGCAAGAAAATTATGTCCCTGTTTTTCATCCCTTCAGGCAAACCCTGCTTCATGGCCAAATAAACCCAGCAGCATCCTCAGTGCTTATCTTTATAACCCTTTTTCTGGCAGGTTAGGAGGGGAGGGGATGGTGACAGCAGTGTTTGGGAGGTGGTTTTTTTCAATTCACTGAAAAAGAAGTGAAGTTCTGAAGCCAAAGGAGCAATTTTCAAAGTTCTGCAAGCTAAATGAGCTTTCACAATGCACATAGCTGAATGGTATAAACAAATGGAGTTTGCAAAAGCTAAGAGACTGATTCTAAAGCAGCACTGTATTTCTTGGATTCAGGTTCATGAGAAGAATTCCTAAGTAGGAGGCATTAAATTTATGGAGCTTTTCACATACCCCATATGCAAGGGCATTTCTTTCTGCCAGGCAAAAAAACCCAAACAAAACAAAACCCAGAGGTCTTGAAAGCCCAGAATAAAAAACATATTGAACAATTTAAAAAAATAAAAGGAACATGAGAGGTCTTCATGGTCAGTGTGGTAGGTAATACCCTCTTCTTAGCACTGATTTTTAAGAAATACCAAAATGTATCTGAGGTTGTTGTCTTCATCCCTTTGCTCCAAAGCAGGAGCACTGCAATCTACCCCCTGTCCAGGCAAGAAAGAGATGTAAATAAATGACACCAGTCCTACCACATCATGTGAGCCTGGAGGACAGGTATATGGAAGCTCCCTTATGCACATCAACCTTTTAGAGCAGAAGACTGAAAATCAGAGCTTGGAAAGGCAAAATGGTACAAGCTTTACAAAAACAGAAGTCAGGGCTGATATCTGGTTTGATGCTTTAATGTTTCAGTAAAGATTCTGTGCATCAATCCTGAGAAAAACTCTGCTGGGCTGCTGAGGACCAAGCATCCCAGGAGGTCAGGTGCTGATCTGCAAAGTGCCCCAGGGCGTTTCAGAGCATCTTGGGGACTGTTCAGGCTGGAGAAGAGGAGGCTCAGGGGAGACCTCATCACTCTCTACATCTCCCTGAAAGGAGGTTGGAGCCAGGGGGGGGTTGGGCTCTTTTCCCAGGCAACTCTCAGCAAGACAAGAGGGCAGGGTCTCAAGTTGTGCCAGGGGAGGTTTAGGTTGGAGATTAGAAAGAATTTCTTTCTGGAGAGGGTGATCAGGCATTGGAATGGGCTGCCCAGGGAAGTAGTGGATTCTCCGTGTCTGGAGATATTTCAAAAGAGCCTGGATGTGGCACTGAGTGCCATGGGCTGGGAACTGCAGCAGGAGTGGATCAAGGGTTGGACTTGATGATCTCTGGGGTCCCTTCCAACACACCCAATTCTATGATTCTATGATCTTGCTGCAAGCAATAGCACTTGTGATGCCCCCAGCCCCAAATATCTGAAATATCTTGAGCAACTTCAGTGATTCAGCAGCTCCTTAAATCTGTGAACAGGCAGGGGGGACAATTTCTCAGCAGCAAGCAGAGCTGCATTCAGCCAACTGTTCAAACAAACAATTTGAGCAGCTCTGTGTGTGCAGTTAAGGCAGACAAGTTTAATGGGAAAATTATGGCAAAATACACAATCACTTTGTTTGGATGATGAAGAACTGTGGGCTCCTGGGGAAAGCATTTCAGCAGCTTGTGCACCTGCATCTATTAAAGGAAGGAAAAAGTCTCCAGATTATCAAGCAGAAACTTGTTAACCCGTCTGTGGGTCATGGCATAGACTGGTAGGAACTGGGATGGAAAGGGGGAAGAGATGGTAAAGGAGCCTGGGACCTTGTGGCTGAAGGTTTTGAGCAGAATGCAGGACAGAAATAGGTGCTGGGGGTTCAGAGCAGGGTGGGGAAGCTCCTGGGTGAGCAGAGCAAGGCACAAGGGGTCCCACTGGGTCCTTTCCTGTCTCAAGAGAGCCTGGAAAACCAGTGGAGATTTTGGAACACAGATGGAATTTAGATTATGGAGGAAGAAAAAGTAAAATCAGAAAGGCACAGAGTGTGTCTATACCAGATTCTAATGATGAATCTCATGGGCTCACTTATACCATAGACAAGAATATGCCCCAGTCTTTGGAAGAAGTCTGTGGAATTTGGCCAAAAAATAGAGGGAAGAATCTAAAGAAGTTCTTGTGTGATTATAACCTCATTGCATATGTGCATTCATTGTTTGCTGGCAGCCAGCAGGATTCCTTGGGTCCTTTTGACATATGAGAAGCGAAAGTACCTATAATATCTACATTCTATTTTGTTTTCCTAAAAATAATTGATTATTTTTTAACAGATAATAGATGTAATTGCCTTTTTGGTATTTGTATTGTATTCCTTCAGAGGAATACAATTGTAAAACACATATTTAAATGCAACATAGAAGAATATAACTAAGTAAAACACATAGATACATATGCCTTTCCTCTTCTTTTCTTTTGCATTGCAAAGGAGGAAGCAAGTCAGAGTAAAAATATCTTTAGCCAAACCCTGCCTGGCTCCCCAGAGTGGTGGCACATTGCTGGTTCCAGCATTACAACAACAGGAGGAAAACAAGACCCAGGAGATTTATTAACTCTGTTTGTACCCACCCAAGAATTCCAAGCTAGGAAGAGGCTTTTAGGCAGCTGCTGCTTCAGCCAGGAATTTGTCAGACCTGACACAGGAGCTTTTGCTGGTAAAACATTTGGACTGCACACCTGCCCTGCTTTCTATCCTTTAAAAAACCAAAAAAAAGTCTTGTGGATGTCAGCACTTTGCTGGCTCCAGCTCCTCTGGGTCCTTCATGTTCTGGCATGGGCATGGGGAATTGGAGAGAGCTGATTTGCACTGATTTTTTCCCTTTTTTTTTGCACTGATTCACATGACACTTTGATTCTGATGCTCAGCAGCCTTCCTGGGAGCACGCTCTAAAATGCTGCTGCTAATTTTTGTTGGCTCTTAGGGTGTTTATTTTCCCTACTGAACTAGAGGGCAGCTCCTCCTGACTCAGGCTACATTGCCAGGAGCCATCTGAAGGCTGCCAAGGTCAGAGAAGGTGAGGTTTTGTGTGACCACCACTGAGAGACACCAAGTTTACTGATAAGAAAATCTGTAAAGATGGCCAAGAGACTGAGGTAAAGACCATTGCAGCCCATTGGAGATGATAAAGTGATTTCTCATCCAAAAAAAAATAGATGTCCCTGTACTCAGCCCTGGTGAGGCCACACCTCGAGTCCTGTGTCCAGTTCTGAGCCCCTCAGCTCAGGAAGAATATCGAGGTCCTGGAGCAGGTCCAAAGGAGGCAACTGGGCTGGTGAAGGGACTCGAGCACAGACCCTGTGAGGAGAGGCTGAGGGAGCTGGGGGTGTTGAGGCTGGAGAAGAGGAGGCTCAGGGGAGACCTCATCACTCTCTCCAACTCCCTGAAAGGAGGTTGGAGCCAGGGGGAGGTTGGGCTCTTTTCCCAGGCAACTCTCAGCAAGACAAGAGGGCAGGGTCTCAAGTTGTGCCAGGGGAGGTTTAGGTTGGAGATGAGAAAGAATTTCTTTCTGGAGAGGGTGATCAGACATTGGAATGGGCTGCCCAGGGAAGTAGTGGATTCTCCGTGTCTGGAGGTATTGAAAAAGAGCCTGGATGTGGCACTGAGTGCCATGGGCTGGGAACTGCAGTGGGAGTGGATCAAGGGTTGGACTTGATGATCTCTGAGGTCCCTTCCAACCCAGCCAGTTCTATGATTCTATGATTCTAAGATAAGTGTGTCCCTCCTGTAATGGATGTATGGCCTTGAATGATCAGACAGCAGCTCTTCAGATGGAACATCTACCTGCTGCTAAATATACTGTTATTTAGAGAAACATCTGACTTGAGAACCATTTACATTTTCCTCTAGCTTTAGATACCATCTGCTCCTCTGTTTTCTTTTGCCTGCTGTCACTGCCGTAAGCATGTAATTATCATCCTCCTACTCATTTTCTTCTTGTTCTTTTTCATTACAAGCTTAATTTCAGTCAGTTTTTGTCTTTAGCTCACTTAAAACCCACAATTATTAAGAGACACTTAATGAGATCAGCGGCAGTGTTTCGTGTGCACAGATATTTTGGAAAAGGATTAAATGAGGGCAGATCAGGGTAATGGAAGGGAAAAGCAGCCTTGTAAAAATTAACTTATCATGATGACTCTGTGTGCATTAAAAACTTAAATTGCACTTTTTTTTTTTTTTCCTTATAGTGGTAAAACAAGAATTTGCTGTCCTGAGAAAGTAAATCATTTTGCAAATAAGCAAAGTGCCCTCCCTGCTCCTCCTCTTCTGCCCAAGTTCAGATCAAGGCTGAGCCTCAGGTTTGCTCTTCCCTCCTGGTTTATTCTGCTGCTGGCATTTTATTCAGGTTGATTGCTGATCCACCCTCTCTGCATCCACACCGTGCAGAAGGATCTTTTCATCCTTCTTATCCTTCTTATGGATCCTTCTTATGTTGATCTCCAAAAATAACCTGGAATTTTTAGGATCCCAACTTGCCAAGAGGCCAACCTGGCAAGTAAAGCAAAGAGTGAGAGCTTTGCTAAGGTCAGGGGTTGGCTGAATTTGGCCTGAAAATAGAAAAATAGCTACAGAGAGGGTGATTTAGGGACTGCTCTGCCCTGGGGACATGTGGCACTTTGTCCTTCTTTCCCCTAAAAGGCTTTGGGGGCAGAGCCTGGCAGGCACGTGGCTCCTGTAGGAGTTTGGGGTGGAAGTCTTGGAGAAAGTTTCTGGTTGAAGCCTTGGAGATGTCACTACTCAAACCTCTGATAAAACAAAGGGGGATGGATGTAGGTGGCCTAAAAACATACCAGGAAAACAAAGGTATCTCTCTAGGATCTGTTAATTCCACTTGGACAGGAGTGTCCAGCCACGAGCAACATGACAGCTCTCAAGAACTTTCCCCTGTGTTATGCTGAAAATTAGCATCACATTTAATTAATCCTAATGATCAGATCTAATGGTTCAGTGTATGCATATTCTAATATGGGGCTTAATTGAAATTTAGTAGAAATTTATTTATTGAGCTGTTTCAAATAAAGGGGGTGACTGGCAGCCAAACTGGTTGTGTTGGTTAAATCAGGAATTTTTCAATTTCTGAGGATTTTGAGCTCCTCTGAGGTCTCATGTTTTGCTACAGTGGAGATTTAACACCTGTAAGGGAAGAACAAGAGCCCTTTAGAGGCCTATTCTGTGCACTGGAGTGGAATTGAATCTTTAGCTCAAATCTCTGCCTCGAGATCAGAGGGAGAAGGCTGGAGAAACTGTGGATTTCAGTGAGTGCTTTCCCACATCTGAGCGTCAACATTAAAAGGTTGTTATTAAAGCAGAATTCATGGTTAAACCCTGGCAGACAACAGAAGAACACCCAGAACAAAAAGATTTCTGCCCTGTGAGGACTCCCAGCTCTTTCCCTTCTGCAGGGTTTGTCTCTTGGGTGGGATTCAGGATGAGTCTGAAACCTCTGTGGGAGCTCCAGGTGGGCAAGGGTGCCCAGGGAGCCCCACACCTCCCCCCAACCTGGGTTTCAAACCAGGTCAAGACATCAAGGATAAAGCTAAATTTAAGCTGGGCCATGTGTAGTAAAATTAGACAATAAAATAAAAAAAAACAACATTAAAAGACAGAAAAAAAGACATAAAAGACATTAAAAATAGACATATGCCTTAGGTTCTCCAGTTGTTCCACTTGTGGTGCTCATGACAGCAGTGAAGTGATGCTCTGTTGCAACTGACTTTGTAATTGTTTTCCAAAAATGCCCAGGAACATGACTGGAACTGACCAAAAATGACTGGAACATCAAAGGTTTAACTTTTGCAACAACAATGAAGTGAAGCAGGCTTTTTGAAACGTTGATTTTTATATGAAAAAATAGCTCACACAAAGTCATTGAATCAGGATCACATTTCATTAACAGTAAATTTAACAAAACCACAATATACACATATACTCTGTGCTCCTCTATATATTTCACTTTGTATTTGCCATTAACTCTATGTAAGAAAAATATATCACACCATTTGATATGTATTCACAAAGCACAAGCCATTGTAAACAGAAGGGACATCACAGGCTCCATCATTCAACAAGTTGAAGTCAGAATTAAAAGGTGTTTTGTTGTATTCCTTTCAACACAAGGTGCTAATGCAGCAGAATGTTATTTATCTGCCTTTACAGCAAGGAATCTGCCTCTGAAGTAGCTCTTGGGAGACAATTGAAATTCAGCTGACCTGGGACCCTAAAGTCCATTTTAACCCCTGGCACTCTCGAGCATGTGGTCATTACAGCTTGGTTTGTGCATCTCTATCCATGCAATTCAGAAAGATTTTACTTATATTGCCTCTTTTTTCCCCTAAATGAATACCCCCTGCACTTAAATCCCATTGGAACAGAAAAAAGTCAAATGCAACATATGGTAAGGTGATGGGTTGGTTTTTTTTCAAAATAATATAATCAAAACATGCCCTATCTACAGCAGCTATTCTGTTATATCAGAACTTTCTTCAGACTGATGAGGTGATTTTAGAAAGAGGAAATCCTCTGTTTTTATTATTTACAAAAAAAAACCAATGCAAAACAAGATTTTTAAACCTTATTTAGGCCAGACATCTTATACCTCTCATTATATGAATGGTCCCTACTCATCCAAGCAACCCCATGGCTGGATTTGTAAAACCAGCCTCCAATATTTTTTTTTTTTCAAAATAAATTGTCAATTTAATAATCTAATCCAGTGGTAAATCCAGTGTTTCTGTCGAGCTGTATCTGGCAAGACTGGTAATATGTTACATTCCTGTAAGAATTCAGTGATTGCCAAATAGGTGGGATTTTTTTAATCTTAAAATAATCTTAAGTAAATCAAAACACTGTGGAAAAAAAGAAAAAAAAAATACTAAGGTTTAGAAAATGCCCTGTATGTAGATAAAGGTAAATCAAGGCACCTTTTTAATTATCTATTTCTATTTTCCAAGGCAATCTGTGATAAGGATTTTTCAAACATTTTACTTGGGAAGCCCTATGGTTTCTATTCTGAAAAGACCCTTTCTTTACTCTGCCTGATTCAGTTTTAGTTTTATTTGAATGAGGCTGGGCTGGATGGCAGAGCAGGGAGAACTTGTCCTCAGCTTTGTCCCATGTTTGCTGTGTGACCCTGAGGCCACCAAGTATTTCACTGATGTTGTTTTCCTAGCAGAAGTCATTCAGCTCATGAGATTTATTTTATTTTATTTTATTTTATTTTATTTTATTTTATTTTATTTTATTTTATTTTATTTTATTTTATTTTTTCTCTGTAGTGAAGTGGTCATATTAGCAAAGCAGGAGGAGCAGAAATTCCCTCTCTTTGCACAAGGGTTTCATGGTCAGAAAGTAGTGTAAACCACTGATATTCAACAGGGTCTTTTTTTTTTTTTTTGCTGTTTTTTACTTTTTTTTACTTTTTTTTTTTTTTTTGTGCAATCTGACTGCACAGGACTACCTGTGGGTAGCCCACAACAGGAAGGCTGTAGCCAACTTTTCACCACGTTGCCTTCTCTCCAGCATCTCCCTGGGATGCAGTGACATTTCATGGGAAAGCACTGCTCCTACTCCCTGGCAATCCCAGGTCCCAGGAGGATGGAGCCTGTAGTGAAATGAGGCAACCAGGTGCCACTAATTGCCAGGGAGTGAGCATGAGCTTGTGTCAAGCCCACCTGTGCCTAATTAGGATTGGTCCCCTGGTCCTGCTCATGCGCAGTGGGGTCCCACCCTAATTAGGCACAGGTGGGCTTGACACAAGCTCATGCTCACTCCCTGGCAATTAGTGGCACCTGGCTGCCTCATTTCACTACAGGAGCCTTTCCATTTTTTGCTCTTTGTATGATTTTTTTTTTAAAGCTTTGCTTTAAAGCTCTAACTACAGGGAGTAGAAACCAATTTCCTACTACTCAGTAGTAACTCCAAGTGGAGAAACTTTTCCTAAGATTTTTTTTGTAGCTTATTAAGCAGCCCTGTGGCTCGTGTATTTGGGTACATTGAAACCATGTGCAATAATATTTCTTCAGCAACAAAACCCACCATATTTTACTACAAAATTACTACATGTGCATGCTCTCAGACACCTGATGCATTTGATTCTTGACACACACGTTTCTGAAGTGCACTTGCAGCCTATAGGACAAACCATCTTATAAATATAAACCTATATGAGAAACTCTCCAGTTCATTTTATCAGCATTATTTGGTTAAAAACCCACAAACCTAAATACATATTTACAGGATATAACACCAGGACTACAGGTAAGAAGTAGACATTTTACAAAAGCTGCAGCAGCTCTTTCCTCCATGTAAACTTTTATAACCCCCAGCAGAGACCCCCATTTGGGGCAGGATGGTTTTCATAAGGAAACTTGGCCCATCAACATTTTTTTGATATACTGAATGCTGAAAGCATAAAAAGCAAAATTAAAAAAATTAATATTTAAGGCTAAAATCTTGTTGTTCTCATTTATTCAGTCTTGGGTAGGTTACCCTGGTTCTATCATCCTCTAACTACCCAGGGCTACCCACTGCAACAAACAAAAAGTGTTTGGTTAGGATCAGGCTCTACCTGAGCTTTCTGTGCCAAATGGGATGTGCTGAATTATTTAGTGATTTTTAGAGTCAAGTAGCAACGAGCTGACATAGGTGTGAAGTCTCTGGGTTGGCTTTCAGGCTTCCCTTAATCACAAGAACATCACATTTAGGGAGAAAACACCTCTGACAGTGGTGAAAAGCAAAGAGTTTCCAAAAAGTTGTTTCAGAGGTGTTCACTGCACGTGTAAAAATGGACAGGACAAGGGACTTGGAGCCCTTAGAGCCTTCCTCATTTAGGATTAAGATCAGTAAGGAAAATATGAAACTGTTTAGGTCAAGAAATCATGATTTTCTTCAAACTACCTAAACCTTTAGGAATTAGGCTGCTCCTAGGGTAAGGCTCATGCAGGTGTAGGTGGTTTCTCATCATTCAAACCAATTGAGTAGTTTCCATATAGCCCAGCTGAAAACCTTTGGAGTCTTCCCACTTCAGGAAGGATCCTTTTGAGCCTCTTGGAAGCTCCTGATGGCAGCTGCTGAGCTTGGACAGAAACTTTTCCTTTTGCTTTGGGGTAAGTGGATGGCTGAGAGACCTGGGGGGCTCTGAGTGAAGAAAGATTCTTCAGGAAAAGCTTCTGCAGCCAGGTAACATTTGTGACTGCAAGGGCAGTAAAACCAGTTGATAGTTCCCAGCCTCTCATTCTCATCTATTTCTGCCTCACTTTTGCCACTCCTAAAGTTGTTCTGCTGCAGCTGGTTTTGAAATTAAGTCTAAGATGCCCTCCCAACATTTTTATTATTTTAATTTCCAAGAAGGTTTTATTGTTACATGAAGTGGACTGGGGTTATTTGCCAGCAGAGCTAATAGAAGCATTGACAAAAGTGATAAACTAGAGGAAGAGGCAGGGATGTGCCTTTGAGAGCTGGACAAGAAGGTCTCCAGGGCTTCCTTCCAACCTCAGCCTGTCTGTGATGCTGTGATTTGCATGGCTACTGCTGCAGCAGCCATCAGGCCTCACAAGGATTTCTCAGGAATTTTCTGAATATCTAGTTTTTAATTTTTTTTTTTTCCAGAAATAAGAGAGCTTATAAATAGTCTCAATAAGAGCCAATAAGAACAGAACTTGTTGGCATCTTTTACCCCAAAAGTGAAAACAGGGGTAGAAGTGAATTAGAGAAAAGTCCTGTAGTTGTTTGACATTGCAAATAGGCACGTGAGGAACTCATTGAATCCTGTGTCCATCTTCCCATTGGAAAATGCCATGGAAACAGGATCCTACAGGTTTAGAAGGCAGATCTATAAAGCCTGGATGTAGTTATCTCGTGTGACCCAATCCTCAGGTGAAAACACCATTTATTGTGCTGATTTATGCCAGGAAAGGACCTCCTACCTGCTACCTATTCCATAAACTCTTACCAGTTTCCTTTAGTTTTTGCCATTACAGAGATTTTCACATTTGGGTTGACTCAAAAGAGGTCACAGAAACCAGGATCCTGTTTTCAGTTTGAGCTCTGAGTTTATATAATAAGTAACTATAAAATGAAGGGAGGAAAAAGCTCAGAATCGGTGAAATGCCAGAGCGGACTCAATTCTCTTACTCATCTGCCAGTTTTTTGCCTCCCAAATTCACAAGATAGGAAGAAAATACCATCTGAACATGCTTGTGAGAAAAAGATATTGCATATGGGTTGCAGCTCCCAACAAACAGACAATTACATATTGCCCAAGCAGCTGCACAGGATTGTTTTTTGATTATTTTTTGCACATGCAGTTCTGTATTTTGGGCACAGGTTGTAGCCAGACTTTGCAAACTTCTCCAAAAATATTTAAATAGCACAGGGACAAAATCCACACATGGGCAAGACAAAAGAACAGCCCCCACTTCACCAAGTCTTGCATTTGCCACCATAATTCTAACTCGCTGGAGGGAAAGCATTGTACAGCAGACGTAATACTCAGCAGACACAGAGTTACTCAGCTCCACATTCATCACTTAGACACACACTTGAAGAGGTTTTGCCAGTTGTCTAGAAGAATTCAGCTGAATATCTAGCACTTAATGAGCCCCAGCATCATATTTTTAGAAAATGTCATCAGGAAATGCTGGGGGATTTTTTGATTTTTTTTTTTTTTTTTTGGTGTGGTGAGTCTGTTTATCAAGCATTTAGCAGCATTTACAACTCCTGCTTGCTTCAGGTGGTAGAAATATGACAGAGAGCTGATGGAAGGAAGGGGAAATTATATTTATTCTCTGCTATCAGGTTGTTTCTAGAAGAAAGGCACTGTGAAAGAAAGACAAATTTTTAAATGCATACCAGGGGAGAGATTTATTGCTGATGGTGACACATAAATCAATCAGGGACTGATGGGGACACACAAGCATAATGAGACAAGTCCAATGCTATATTCTTCTCAATCTTTCACTTCACATTCTAAATGTACAATAGTTTGGGTTTGGTTTGGTTTTTTGGTTGGGTTTTTTTTGCTTCGTTTGGGGGTTTTTTTGGTTGGTTGTTTTTTTGTTTCCTGGTTTGTCTTCTGGAAAGTTAGCTCACTTTATTTGAAGAACTGGTTGAAAATCTGAAGCCCTTCTGGGGTTGAGTTTCTGGCTGTACAAACCTCCCACTGACTTAGTCAGCAGCCCCAATTATGTTGCCAAAAGCTGTGGACTTGAACAATGACCCTGTTGCAATTCCCTTAAATAAAAGTGTTCTTAGTAAAACATAACAATCTGATATAGAGCTTTTTATCTTTTCAAGCTCACTAATAATCAACTTTCTAATATCCTGCATTCTGGTACAATCAAGTCAGCAGAATGACTTGAATTTCTGTAGAAAAAGTCTTAAACTGGGTGGGTTTTATCTATTGCACCTGAGAAAATTGTGTTTAGCTTAAAAAATGAAATGGTTAGGATGAGGTAGACTATTTTTTTCTGGTTAAGGGCTGATTTTGAATTCCTTTTGACCTTGCCTAAGTTTTGTGACTATCCTGGTGTGAATATTTTATTCTAGTTACACTCTTGCTTCATAACTCGAATAGAGAAGCTGAAGGTTTTTATTTCTGGGGTGGTTGATGTCCTGTGTTATATTAATTCTATTTATAAATCAGGTGGCAATGTCAGTTTATAGATTAGCAGGGTTCCTGGCAAGGCTTTCCAGACTGAAAACTGAGGTTTTACCCAACTTTGGGGTGAAGCCCCTTCCCTGGTTCCCTCTCTGAGCTTTGAATCTCTGGCCAGAAACTTCAGCACTGGGCACGTTTGGGAAGGTGGAGAGGAAATTGTGGTTGTCAGAATTTTTTGTCAAAGGTTGATATTCATGGTGGGCACCTGCCAATGTTTGCACCAGGGCAGGTATTGATCAGTTGTCATAAGTGATAGGGGATGCAGTGATTTAGGTCCTTAAGTTTTGCTGTCAGGGATTCTGACATCCAACTGTGACACAGAAAGTGGCAACTAAAAAGTAATTCCACATTTATAGTATTCCAGGCCTTATTTGTTCCATATGGTCTTGACAGCAGGAATACAAGCAAGGATAGGTGGTACTATAGCCAGCTATGTGAACTGTTATTTAAGCTGCCATAATTAAACTCATTATGCTTAATTAGGGTGCCCTATCAAGCAAGATTATTCAAACTCTGGGTATCTGCTTGCCATTTACCCTCACAAAAGAAACTGTGTACTTCATGGCCACTGGATAGAAGCTTTCTTGATCTATCCAGAAAAAATTAATTTCATTTTTGATGTTAACTGGCTGTTGTTTTATGAGCTTTAAGTCACTTGCTGGAGTATAATGTGTGCAGAATTCAGGTCAGAATTGGTAGTCAGTCTTTTGCCAATCAAAGTAGAAACATGAAGCATTTGAAAGCAATAGTTTGAAGAGCTGATGAGGATGAAACACTTGTAAATGCAAGTTGATTTATTAAATGGATTATCCCTAAAAAACGTAGCAATAGAAAGGACACCTGATTGATTATTGCTCTTTATATTCCACATCTTAGTAAGGAAATACTTGAAAAACCATCTTGTTTTGCAGTGTTCTCACTGAAAATTACCCAGGAAGAGAATTCTTCATGAGTCACTGGAGGGTGGCTTCAGCATCATGTGTCTACATGACAGTCATGAAGCCATCTACCACCTGTAGTTGTTACAGTGAGCTAAATAATGAGTGGAAAAATGGAAACACCTTGGTGGTGTCTGTGGAAGTGTGACGTGTAGGATTGCCCTGGTTTGGGAACTTTGAGTAGTGTTTGGGCCTGTGAGAGCTGCAGGCTGAATTGGATGCATGGTAAATGTTAATAATGTTGCTATGAAAAGCTACAAAAGTGCTATAAAGATTTACCCTGAAGCCTTCTGACATTTCCATGTTTGGATGTGGATTCAGATTATTAGCTGCCCTTTCTGGTAGGGAGCACATCTATTATATTTATTCCAGTACACTTTTAGCCTCAACCTTAGACCCATCTTTCCTATAAATAACTTATTTGTAGGAAAAAATAAAAAATCACTGAGATTAATTACATCTCAGGAAAAAAAAAAGAAAAAAAGGAATTTTTCAATATGTTTTTCCCTTGGGCACAGGACCAGGTTCTTTCATTTTTTGAGTAAAATCCATCCCTTTATAGCTCAGATATACTGGAAGGGAGGCAGGAAGCATCCTGACCTTTCCATCCTATCTATGATTTTCTTTTTTTTCTCAAATTTAATGGGGAGAAAACTAATATGATCCTGTGGAAGCTGCTTAAAAACCTTACTGAATGCTGAATCCAGGCTGTGGTGCATTTCAGGAGTGATTTTTCCCTTCATTGGGTTCTGCAGGACTCTTCAAAACACAGGTATCAGAAGAGGTTGTACCAGTTGGGCACTGCATGAGTAGGTCAGGGTTTTTCTATTAAACTTCTCCTAGTAAGAGGTGTTTTTTCTGTACAGAACCTACTCAAACAACCAGGCTGAGGTGGTTTTTCCAAAGCCAGGTTGGCAGCTCCATCCGAGTGCTGCTACCTGCAACCTGTGAAAAAATCCCAGATATCCCTGGGCAGCTCTGTACAAGTCTCCTAATGGCACCATTTTGCTCCTGCTACTTTTGTGAGTCCTCCTGCTGAGGATGAGCCTTTTCTATCCCATATCTACATGCAACTGCTGATGGAAACCAGTGGGAGATTTGTGTTTGGGAATCCTGCAGGACCACAGCTCCCCAGCGCTCTCCTAACAGGAGACAGGAGGTCCAAAGCATCCCTCAAGGTGGTACATGGGCTACAGGAGGGACACAGCTTGGGCTGCAACCTCTGCCTGCCTCCCAAAACCTTGACAGCTGAGGATAGGGATAGACCAGGTGCTTTTTTTCCCTCCCCCCCCACAGAATGTTTGATGGGTCTTGTAGGTCCCATACCGGGCTCCTCATTCGTTCAGCTGCGCGATGTTCCGGCTGTGGGGTTCAGTTGTGAGGGCAGAGGAGTTGATGGAACTTCTTTTGAGGACTTTGTTTATGATGTCTTTCCACGTCTTCTTGTACTGGTGTCGTAGCAAAGAGTACACGAAAGGGTCTGAAACAACTTTGCTGTAAGCTAAGCACTTGGAAATGATTCCCCAGTGGGAATTGATGTGGACCACGGAGGATAATTCGACGAGTCTGGGGAAAGAGGAAGGTTGAGGGAGTCACCATTTGTGTTAAAAACGTGGAGCAACAGCACAACTGTAAGACAATGACACCTCCCTCCAGCCCCCCAACCCCTTTGTCACATGTCAATAATCTTTACCCACTGTCACATGTCAGTAATTCTAATCCGGAGAATAGTTTTGTATTCTTTGTGCTAATAGATAGAACAGGATGCCCAAACTAGAAGAGGGGAGATTTAGATGAGATATTGGGAAGAAATTCTTCACTGTGAAAGTGCTGAGCCCCTGGCCCAGGTTTCCCAGAGAAGCTGTGGCTGCCCCATCCCTGGCAGTGTCTCAGCCCAGGTTGGATGGGGCTTGGAGCACCCTGGGCTGTGGGAGGTGTCCCTGGGCATGGCAGGGGGGCGGCACTGGATGAGCTTTAAGGTCCCTTCCATCCCAACCCAATCTGGGATTCTGTATTTTGATGGCTTTGTGTATCACTTCCATTGGAAGTGAGGTGCACAATGATGCTTTTAGGTGACATTAGCCAAAGTACTCTTTGGGCCCACAGATGGGTGAGACATAGGAGATAACCAGGCTATGTTTGATGGAAACACTTGGGACTTGCTCTTGCCTCTCCACTCGTGCCTCTTGCCTCAGCTGATCCCTGTAAACAACTCTGAGATACCAAGGACCTGTCCTGATGCACTCTTGTCTAAATGAATGTTGTTCCTTCAACCTCTCCTTGTAAGCCAGGGCTGATATCTTCCTTACAAAGCAGGATACAAACTCAGACATAATTATCTTCTACTCAAGCTGCTGAAGGGTCTCATCTGATGTATTTGCTCCTTTTTAATAAAATGTAGCTTATGACACCTACGTTAATATGCTCTAAAATGAGAACTGACTTGCTGGAAATTAATCATCTACTGAGTCATATTTACTTTGTAATCTGCCATGAGCCATCCTTCTCATTATTCTCCACATATTTGATGCCTTCTTTGCATTTTCAACTTCATCCTGTTGAATTTCATCCGGTCGACATAATGAATGCTTTACAGAGGTGATTTGATTAAGTTTAATTAATTTCAGCAGATGCCTTGAACCACCAAAATATGCCAAATTTGTGTCTGAGTCTCTGTCAATCAGTTCTGCAAGACATTAACCTCCACTTACAACATGTCAGACACTTCAGGGTCGCAAGCCTCCACTTGCTAATTTTACCTTCATCAACTAAAAAGTCTCTGCTTTTGCTGACAGAATTTTAAATATTTCCCTGGGTTATGTTTCCCTAATTGTCCCTTGTATTTTTTCAGGTTTTGCAATTCCTCTGGATTGTTTTGGATAGTGAATCACATTTGCAAATATCAAGCAGCAACGCAGAAACACCCCAAGCTATGCAATTTCATTTGGTGTACAAACAACCCAATCTCAGTCTTTCAAAGCATATTAACCTCCTATGAAAGAGGGTTGTTGTTTTTTCTCATTTATGAGGAAAACTGTGTGCATAGCTTCAGTTTTCATGAAATGCTTCAACAATAAAAGAAAAAAAGACATTTTCAGTGAAGGAGCATTAATATTTCAGTGCTGTCTGTAAATTAAAACCTTTGGTATCAGCTGCATAAATCCCTGCCTTGCTTTCATAAACCACTCTGCTTCTGTCTGATCTTCAATACCTTTTTTATTTCAAAGGTAAAAGCTTGTTTGCTGTGCTATTTTGTTCATACTTTAGAAACTTGTTATTCTGCAGTGTGTGTCAGGTACCCAATAGGTTATTTGACTTTCAGTAAACAAAGGAGAAGTTATGTTGAAGAATAAGACCTTAATCTTTTCTGCAGATAAGACACACTGAAACCCCTTTAAATACATCTGCAGTTCATCACTTTAGTAAAATATTTTGTTCATCAGGAATACATCCAGCTGGAGGCTGCTAAAGTGGGAACATATCTGACATGCATTGCTTAAACCTAAGAATTTAACTGATTTATGGAAAACATTCTGAATAGGCCAGAGTCTCAAAGAAGCTACAACGTCTTGTTGGGCAGGAGTAGAATCATAGAATTATAGAACTGGCTGGGTTGGAAGGGACCTCAGAGATCATCAAGTCCAACCCTTGATCCACTCCTGCTGCAGTTCCCAGCCCATGGCACTCAGTGCCACATCCAGGCTCTTTTGAAATATCTCCAGACACGGAGAATCCACTACTTCCCTGGGCAGCCCATTCCAATGCCTGATCACCCTCTCCAGAAAGAAATTCTTTCTAATCTCCAACCTAAACCTCCTCTGGCACAACTTGAGACCCTGCCCTCTTGTCTTGCTGAGAGTTGCCTGGGAAAAGAGCCCAACCCCCCCCTGGCTCCAACCTCCTTTCAGGGAGTTGTAGAGAGTGATGAGGTCTCCCCTGAGCCTCCTCCTCTCCAGGCTGAACGCCCCCAGCTCCCTCAGCCTCTCCACATAGGATCTGTGCTCGAGTCCCTTCACCAGCCCAGTTGCCTCCTTTGGACCTGCTCCAGCACCTCAGTCTCCTTCCTGAGCTGAGGGGCCCAGAACTGGACACAGGACTCGAGGTGTGGCCTCACCAGGGCTGAGTATAGGGGCAGAATCACTTCCTTGGACGTAAAACAAAGCTGGCAGGTTTTGGAGCTGGGAGATGAAGGACGAGCAAGTCCTTTCCCCAAGAACTGTGACCAGCTCTGAGTGTTTGCATTCCTAACTTTTCTGTTTGTGTTTAATTCTGATTATTTTTTTTCACTCAAGCCCCATGGTATCAGAACTTGACCTTAGCTCTTGCTCTTATATAAATAAGATGACCATGAGTTTTATCTTGATGAATTGGTTTTCTTTTCACTTTATTGCCTGGTCAACTGAATCTTTTGCATTCTGTCTTACTAGTAAAAAATCATTATTTTTATGATTACTTCTCAACACAAAACCAGCATCCCAGGGATCATTACTTGGTTCACCCTTTGACAGTTCTCCTTTAAGTGGTTCACAAAGCAGAACTCACCAGCTTCTTAAGGAAGCAGTGTGACTTTTGAACTTTTGGAGCTAATCTGGCAAATCTCTTGTAGAAATCATTGAAAATCTTGACTTTCAGCCATTGCTGCTCCCCAGAGCTTCAGGTCCCACCTGGGAGCACAGAGATGGGAAGGTAGCAAGGAGCTACAGAGATTTGACGTTGGCAACACTGGCCAGCTCATACCAAGAAGTTTTTCCACCCAGGAGGAAGATCTCTGCACCTGGCATCAGCTGAGACTTTTTAAAGCCACTAAAAAGCCACTTTCTTCAAATATGTCAAGGCAAGAATGTAACTTGCTGAGGAATTCTGAACTTGCTCATCTACCCGAGCAGGATCTGCACACACAGAGGGCAGGGAACCAGTTTGAAATCACAGTTTCTCTCTTGTCCCCCAGAGATGATGCAGGAGAATTTCAATCATCCTCTGCCTGTGCCACCATCCTCTGCAACCCGAGGGCTTGGGGCTACAAGCTTTTCCCTGATATTACTTCAGGGTTTTTAATTTAAGGGAAATTTCCTCACACATTGACAGCACTTATTAACTTGCATGAGTAAAGTTCTGTGTTGCAGTGTGAAGTGCCTGGAGTTGGAAACAAATATTAGAAACTGGTGTGAGTTACTTTAATTTTTCTTGTGAAAAACCTCCTTGGAGGAAATAGATTTTGAACAATGCTGTTGAGTCATGTAATGAAAAACATAGCAAAAGTGGAGATGTGCACTAATAGGATTTTTACAAACCAAGAAACAAGCTATGCCTAGAAATATATAATGTGGGGTAATAAATCCATCCTAGTGGTACAGTGGAAACAATGAATCAGGGAGGATCAGATTCTAATCATACATCTAAGGTCAGCCACTGAATAAGTAGAAGGGTGGATTTTGATAAAAGTGATGGGTATTATGGTTTTTTGCCATAAAGTAACCTGACAAACTGTGGATTATCCAGAGAAGAATTTCCCTGGCTGGGGCTCTAAGCACAAATCCTTTGCTGGTTCATGGGGTTGCTAAAGCCAAGTATTTGGTTTCAGTAGGGAAGCAGAAGATGCTGTTAAAGCAAAGCCTTGAGATGAGCTCTCAGTCCATGCAGTACTTAAAGGCATGTTTGATTTCAGCACACTGCTGGTTAGGGCTGGCTTGAGCCACACGCTTCAAGGGCTGACTTCTGCTCACTGCCTCCAAGTGATGGATTCCCTCTTCTCTTGTGAACACAAAGTGCTGGACAAAGTCCAGAATATAATATTTGCTTCTGTGATTCTACTCAAAAACTTCCCCTTGACTTCAGCACCCTCAGCAGTGTCAGGGGGGCACAAGGAAGCACAAGAATTCACATCTCCAAATGCCCATCCACGTGGCCTGGTGTCCAGCAAGGTCTCCAGAGGGATTCCAAGAGGGAATTCCCTGCTGCCTGATGTGCAGTAATCCCTGCAGTGTCAGAACTAAGAAGGTCAGGAAAGGGAGAGCATTCAGCCCTCTGGAAATGCCTGGCCAACTTTCCATACATCCAAATTCCCACATTTTGACTCTTCTCATGGTCACTGTAGCAGGGCTGGGGATCCTCAAGAGACTGAAGATGGAGGAGAACCTTGGAGTGATCCTTGTGTGGACTCAAGGGAGAAGGATCAGGATTTTTCTAACCTTTCCCAGGATTTTAAGGCTACTGAGACACAAATTAATATGGCACAGAGTTAAGAGGAGGTGGTGTCCAAATGCTGGGTTGGGATGGAGGAGCATAAAAATCCTTCTGCCAGTCCTGGCTAAAGCAATCAGAGCCACTCGAGGAGGAGCAGTGAGAAATTCTGTGAGTGTGACAATTTTCATTAAGTCCAGAGACCCAGAAGAAAATGAAACTTAAACCATTTTGTGATGAGGAAAACACTTTAATATCTTGTAGCCTGGGAGCTAAGGCTCAATAATTATAATTATAATATATCCATAATTATAAATCCTTTCATAGGCTTTTACAGTGTGCAGTATAGAGTGTGTTCTCAGCTCTTCTAAATGAAAGTGAAGGGAAATATAAGAACACTGCAACAAATGTATTTGCAAATGTAGAAATGAACATCATGAGTCCCTTCCTATTATTTATTATTTTCCTGGATACAAAACCAACATAACATGCAGGTTTCCCTTTTGCACTGAGACACCACAAGACCTTCTTGTGAGTTGTTTTGTTGGGAAGAGAAATTTAAGATATTATACTGAACAGGGAAAACTTGGGGTTGGCTACACGTCCATACTGAACCTTAACTTTTCAGTGATCTTTAGTTTTCTTTACTTGTTTGTTTATTTCACAATGGATCTGAGCTTGACCAAAGTCAACCCAAATAATTTCTAGTTGATAGTGGTTTTTTTCCTTCTCTGTTCTGCAAAGCAGCATTTCATTTTTTTCCAGAGACTTTTAATAAGGAATAAATGTGGTAATTTCCTTCAATAACTATATAACACTTTTCTGGATATACTTGTTTTTTAAGACTTCATGTTTCAAAGGAGTAATTTTGTGTTTCCCCCAGGAGCCATTTCCAAAGATAAGCTTGCAGATAAATAAGGGCATCTGACCATAAATCACAAGAATTCATTTTAGCTATGAGCCAGAACAGCTTTGATATTTTATGTTAAGGACTAAGAAACTCTTTTTGGTCAGATAAAACTATCATTTAAGCCTTTGGACTGTGTTCTCACTATAGCTGGATCTTGTTGACCAGATTTTTGCAGCCTGACCTGTTCAGACAAGTGTCTTCCCCTGCAGATCACCCTGAGCAGGGGAAGGAATCTGAGGAGTTGGTGACTCCTTCACCAGAAACAAATGCACCAAAATTGACTTCCTAAATCACTGCCATGTCACCAACATCAGTCAGCTGGGCTGACTGACCAGAAACTGCAGCAGGACTGTACCAAAATCACTGCTGGGACATTTTGTACAGTTTTGTCAGCTCAGTAAACACAATCTCTGTCAAAGGAGCAGGAACAGTGCACACAATTTTTTTTCACAGGAGACTTGAATAATTTTCTGGTTCAACATGCCCTACTTCTCCATGTTAAAGAGTACATCTCAGTGGTCTATTTCCAGTACATAGGTTCCAACTTACCTGGTAATGACATAAGGTGCAAAGCAGAGTACAAAAGTACCAATAAAGGTACTTATTTTCTTTGTTGCTCTCTGCCTCCTCCTCTTTTGCTCTTCTAGACAACGTTCTCTTACACTGTGTGACATTCAACACAAACAAGAACATGAATCATAACATCAGGCAACAGATTTTAATGGCTTTACTTATAGAATGATGGAAATCAGCTGTTCCAGTAAATATATTTGCATAAACCAGTAGCAGGTACTCTTATATGGGGCAATCCCAACTATTAATGCAGTGCATGAGCATCTTACCCTCCAACAAGGATTACTGAGAAATACATTATTATACACACACACCCCCATTATGTTGATTTCTATATGGCAAAAATGGTGGGATTCAGCCTTAAATTCATCTGCAGCTCTTTTTCTGGAGTTACTGAAAGTTGGGTTTGCAAGCCAGAGTTTGCCTCAGGTGGAAAAATAACCCAAGTGGGGTAGGCAGCATGCAGCTTCCCTACAAACAGCAACCCCAACACTCCTGTCTTAGGGAGGAGAAACTCCCCAGCAAGTTAAGCAATAAAATACAGCAAAATCAGAACAGTAAAAACCACACTCTGCACATTCATCCCAATGCTGGAACAATCACAGTTTTCCATAGCTGTGAACAGGGAGGCCACAAATCTTTTGGCTTCCTGTGCTGAGCGCTTTGCAAAGCAGGGAATCATATAACAAACCCACAGAGTTGTGATGCTCTGACTCCTTGCCTCAAACCAACTGTATTCCTGACTAAACAGGTACCAATTAGTCATATCCTGTTGTTTTGGGTTTTTTTTTCCCTACCTGTGGTATTTTAGAACAAGTGTTTCTCCTCAGTTACCTGGGGGTGGTTTCACCAGCCCACCACGGAGCTGCTAAGATGGGAGCATGGAGCTGAGACCTCAGTTCCACCGCAGGAAATCCCCTTACAAAGCCTCACATTTGCTTGCCAAAAGATTAATAATGTGAAAATCCATCCTCCTCCTCTACCTGCTCATGTAACTCCTGTTCTGGCTCTGGTTTTGAGGGAATTGGACAAGTAATGGTGTGGCTCGTGTGTTGCATCTTGTGACTGCTTGGCTCTATCTCTCTGTTTTTATTATAAATCTGGGATTGGTGACTTGGTGGCAGGTTCCATACTCCCACATGCTAAAAGCTACAAGGTTTGTGGCCATAACCTCACCTATTTGCAAATATTTATTCATTATCTAAACACTTTCTGTCCTGAGGATCTCAGTGGGCTTCAGTGCTCTTTGTGGCAGTGAGATCCAATATTCCCTTTCTGTTGTGTTAAAGAAAATGTTTTCTTTAATTCATTTTACATATGGTCTTACACTTCCAGTCCTCACAGCAGCTATCGGAATGTGCAAAATGAAATTAATACCAGGGGAAAATTTTGTTCTCCTTGAAATAACAAATCATCTTCGTCTTAAAGAATATTCCTAAGCAGCATGAAAACACATCTGAAAGTGTTACATGTTCTGTGTCTGAGTTATTTACAGATAGGAAAGACAGCTGAGAAGGAAAAAGGGAAAAAAAAAATCAGCTTTTCAGGAGAATGTGTGCTTTCTGTTCTGCAGGAGCTGGAGGACTTGGAGTTATTTTTAGGTGCAGACAGATGATCTTAAAGGTTTGACACTTTGCTGAAAACCTGTGTTATTTTTCCAGGCACACAGTGATCTAGGAAAAGAAATCTCCAAAGTAGATTCTATAAGGATGTTGTTAGGATGGTGTATTTTTTGTCTCCAATCATTTCCCCTATTACATCTTTTCCCTCCTGGCATATACAAAGCTGTCTTTGGCACCCAGAGCTCACACAGGACTTGGGAAATCCTTGATAAACTTCAACCAATTTCTTTTTTTCAGTCCTTCCAGATGCAGCTAATAAATACCACATCCCAGAAAAAGGTATTTTATCTCATTCCTTCCTACAGACAATGTACACAGACGAGTGGTTTGCTTTGGCACACACTTTCATGCTCCAAGATAAGAACATATATGTAAGATCCTATAGTGACACAAGTGTTAGAACTGGATTATTGACTAAGCTTCCATTTAAAGATTTTCATATCCTGGAAAATCTGAGATATATCCCTTTGATGGTTTGGTATTTTAAACAAAGTTTATGAGATTCTGGACCTTAAGATCTGTGAAGCTGAGATTCTGGACCTTAAGATCTGTAAAGCTGGATACACCAAAAATTTAGCATTGATAATTGGAGTTAAGAAATACACAGGTTAAGCACTTAAGCAAAGTCTTGCCCAAACCTCTCACAAAACCCAACATATCCTGGTCTTAATAAAGTCAAGAAAAGGCAGGATTTGATAAAAATGCCTAAGCTAACTTGGAAGGCCTTAAATATTCACACCATTTTGTGTGGCATTTAGAGGTTTCCTTTCAACTCATCTCGAATGATCCTCAGAAGCTCACTCCTGGCTTCCCCAGTCACAGGTAATAAAGCCATCTGCCCTAATGCCTGTCACTGGACCCCCTTCTGGGGGGGATTCTGAGTCAGAGGAAGCAGAAAACTGTCCCTACACATTTCTCAAGGTTGAAACTAAACCGTGAAAAACAAACAAAACCCCAAACAGGGAAGTCAGGGCAGTCTAAGGTGAGATTGCAAACTGTTCTCCCATGTGCTTTCTCCCAGCATCCACATCAAATCTCTTAGATCTCTCAGATCTCACTGAAATTGCCTGTATGGGTTTATTTTTATATTTGCATGTATAATTCAAAGGATGCTTTTATTATGTTAGAGCTTTGTGATCATCACTGAGACCTGCAGCAACCCAAGGTCTGACTCTTTCACTGGTGGGAACCATCACCAGTACCCCCATCTACTGAATCAGTCCTGGCTTCTGCAGTCAAGAAAAGAAGCTAAAACTCTCTGCTCTCAGAAAGAAGCATTAGAATAAGCTGATACAAGAGAAAAACAATGGCCAGGATCAGGGGCTACTGCAGCCAAGTCCCTGTGCTACTTTGAAGAAAGGTTTAATTCCCCCAACCCCATTGCATCCACCCCTCTGTGAGAGGGTTACAAAGTGCAGAAACAGCCTCAAATTAACCTAGACCAGAAAAAATGCAGAGGAGGAGAAATACCAGTGAGATTTTGGGATTTTTGCCCTTTTACTGTGCTCTCCAGGCACAGGTGAAGCCTTGGGTATCAGAGTTGCTATTTCATAGCCCCAGTGGGTCTGTGGCACTGCCCTGGCATCAACCACCACATCTCATGGTACGTGCAGGAACCAAGACCAGTCAAGGTACATTTTAGCCATCAGACAGCAACGCAGGGCAGGGGGGTGTTTCCTCCTCTATGTGACTCTGTATTAGGGAATTTATAGGATTTATATTTGTGTTTCTCAAGAAGAGGACGGGGTCTAACCCAAAAGTTCTGATCTACATTCTCAGTCAAGAAACAGATCAAACAGCTTCATTTTGAGCAAATGTTCTGTTCCTTTAACAGTGTGCTGTCCTGCCCTGATCCTTTCAGACTTATTTGCCTTCATCTTAGGCATCCCCCAAATATGACCTTTTTATGAGGACAGCCACATGTGCTTCCAATCCCACAGCTCTGCTTCTGGCAGAGCCAAGGAGAGCAAGAGGGGTCAGGTGGGATCTCTGGGGTGGGACTGCTCTCAGCTTTCCTCTCTTGCAGGAAGATTTCTTCCTCTGTATCAGATACCTCCCTGTGCTGCCAGCTCCCAGCATTTTTCTGAAAGACTTTTCCCTTCTCTTTGGTCTCTAATAGGGACAGTCTGAACCTTCAGATCCACTCTGACTGTCTCCCAGGCAGCACACCCATCCCACACAGCAGCATTGTCACCCTACCCCAGCAAACTATTTTCTCCTTTTTTTTTTTCCTTTTTTTTTCAGGCAAATACATCAAATTCTCCATTTCCCAATCACCTGCTCCAGCCTCACTGAGCCCTAGAGCCAAAGTAGTTCCTCTGAGTAAACTTCTGATTTCTTTCCACATGGTGCCCAGTGTTTCCCTGTTTTCCCTCTCCACAGCTCACTCCTTGACTCCACCACCCCATCCCAGCCATGGTTGGGTCTTAGCCCCCTCCACCCCAACTCCTCTCAGCCAGGACATGCTGATCCATCAGCAACCCTGTCCCTCTCCATCCTGCCTCAGCTCTGCAGGTTCGTTTCTCAAATTCCTGTTTTCCAGGCAGATCATTCTGGCTCATCCTGCTGCTCCCTTCCTGCTCCCAAGTCCTTCCAGCCATGCCTGTGTTGGTCCTATCCATTTCCTCTTCTCCACTTCTCATGGGCAGAGCCCTCACATCCACACTGCCCACCCTGATCCCTTCCTCCCTGCTGAACCTTCTCCAGCTCCTCGCCAGCATCCCTGCCAGCCCTCAGGTTTCCAGCCACCAAGGCTTCCCCTCCTTCAGCTTTCTTGCTCCCAACCCAGGGAAAACTGTCTCTCCTCCAGCCAGATCTGCATCCCTTCCAGA
Source organism: Calypte anna (assembly GCF_003957555.1). NCBI lineage: Eukaryota > Metazoa > Chordata > Aves > Apodiformes > Trochilidae > Calypte > Calypte anna. The sequence goes on along the minus strand of NC_044252.1, from coordinate 31,945,501 downwards.
TCCAGACACAGCCTATTCAAACAAGATTTATACTCTGTGCATAATCCCTGATGTGACTTTTTGGCACATCACCCCAGCACACATTCAGCCCCCTCTGGTCCTTCCCTTCAAACCCATTTTCCTCTTTCTCTTGTGTCCTGGCATGAGGGGTTTTCCTTAAAACCTCATTTGCAATGAACTTTGTCCATCTCTTGCTTGTCTAATTACCGAAGTCTCTCTCACTTGGATTTCCCCAGAGGCATTCCTGGTTATGTGTTGTGCAGATCTGAGTCCCTGGCAATCCTGCCTTCAGGAAAGATAAAGTTCCAGGCAGCCCAGCAGCAGGGAAGCTGCTGAGCACAGGAGCAGCACAGGGTGTCCAGCTGCCTGTCAGAAGGGACTTGTGCAGCCTCAGCCTGCTTCCTCTCGGGGATCTGGTGACCTTTTGGGCTCAGAGTGCCAGAAAATGCTAATTTACCCACTGTCAAGTCCATCTTGGGAGGAAAAGGGCAGTGATCTGCTCCTTACCTCCAAGGGAAGGGCATGCTCAGGGAAAACTGTCCATTCTTTCACTCTTCCTCCCAAACAAGCATAAAAAACAATGAAGTGTTGCTTCTACAACTGGGAAAAAATCACCCCAATTAAAATAACCATGCAGACTAGAAACAGACAAGAAGGATGCTTCTTTTCTCCCCCTCCCCATCCTCCTCTGTGACACAGAACAGGCTGTCTTGAACACAACTCTGGCTGTGAACACTCTCTGAACACACAGACACCTTACCTGGGGTGGATGTCCACAAGCAGCACCAGGGTCTGCATGGTGATCACGTCAATCCGCTTACAGTGGAACCGTGCCACCTTCAGCACTTTGAGATATGTGAAACACAGGACTACGAGGGAGAGGAGGAAGCTGAGGCTGTGAAAGACCCCAGTGAAAATCACAAACTGAGTCCTCTCCTCTGGTCTCTTGTTGTACAGGGTGCAGGAGGCATAGAGGTGATGGAAACCCACCCAGGAGAGAGAAGCTGCAGCTATGGGGAAGGACACCGAGTGCAACCACGTGTAGCTGAGGATGAGAGCAGCATCCCTGTACCTCATTTTGGAGTGATAACTTAGAGGGAAGACCACAGCAATCCACCTGTCAATGCTCAGAGCTGCCATGCTCAACATGGAGTTGGTGGTGAGAAAAGTCTCCAGGAAGCCCACGACGTGGCAGATGTGATCTCCTCCCGGTTGACTCTTGTAAATGATCCCAGCCAAGGTCAAGGGCATGTTGGAAACAGTCATCAACAGGTTGCAGAAGGTGAGGTTGAGGATGAACAATCCCGGGACCTGCTTGCGGATGTCAGAGCTGTAGAGGAAGCACATCAAGACCAGCACGTTGGCCAGCAGGGCCACGAGCATCAACACCACCACCACGAAAGCCAGGATCACCTCCCAGATGCTCATGGTGCGTCCAGAGTCACAGGAGGGACATCTCCGAAACTGCACCTGGCTTGCATCCGGGGACCATGGTGAGAGGTGCCCTCACCTCGCCCTCCTCCCCAGCCTGCTCCCCCTCCTGCATGCCCTCTCTCCCTGGTTTTAGAAGAGCTGCAGTTTTACTCCTCCAACCTCCCCCTCCTCGCTGCTCCTTTCCACGTCAATGCTTGCCGAGATGTGCACAAAAGCACTGGGAATGCCCATCAAACTGTGAGGAGGGCTTAAAAAAATTATATATATATATATACTTATACATATATATATATCTCAGCAGGACTGAACCACTGTCTCCATTAGGTCCATTTGAAGGAGAGCAGATTATTCTGAAAAACTGCTCTCCCCAGATCCCTAATTATCAGCCCTAAGCTTGCAAGCAATCCACCGAATGAATTGTGCTCTTTCTCTCTTGCTTTCTCTCTCTCTCTCTCTGTCTCCCTCTTGCTCTTTCTCTCCCCTCCCCTCTCCTCCAACCCTCACTCCCTTCCAGGCTGAATGTAACCTGCTTTTTATGATCCCAGATAAAAACCCCATTAATGGATTAAGGCATGCACACTGCTGATGATTCGCAAACGTGATTATGTCATCCCCACTCCACAACCCCTCCCCTTCTCCTTGCGACTGTGACCAGGCTTTCCTCAAGAGAAATCCCATGCTTTCATCTAATTGATTTAGCCATTCATTTGCAAACAGTCCTGTCCCTGAATTCCTGCACTTCAGTGGCTTTCCTACATCTGGGTGCATCCCTTCCACGCTTGCTGCCTGCTCTCAGGAAGGGCAGAGGATTTCTTTTCTCTTCATTAGCTCTGCTCAAAAAAAGAAAAAAAAAGATAGGGGGAAAATGGATGTGTTCTGCTACTTCTCTGGAGCTGTCATTAGGCTGCTGGGATGGTTTTGCTGCTCTACTTTAGTAATTTGCGGTTCTGTGTGTCCAAGCATGATGTGTAGGAGGAAAATCATTCCTCTCTTCCTTCTTGAGAAGGGGGGAAACCAAAGCTCCAAATGTCACTGTAATGCGTCCCAAGTTCACAAAGCAGGTGAGTGGCAGAGACAGCAATGTGCTGCTGGTCTCTGGGTTCAGTAGAGCTTTCTCAAATCCAACAGCTTTTGCTCCTTCCTAGCCAAAGGAAGGAGCTTTTCCTTCCTTCCTCTGTGGTGCTGAGCACCCTGCCAGACCAAACTCAAGCAGCATCTTAACAGAGGAAATAGGACTGAGCCTCCAGTACACAGAAGGAGGTGTTAAAATTCATTTTGTCTCAAAGGATGGAGTGGGAGCTGCTTTCTGGTTGCCCTTCCTGCCTCTTTAAAAGTTTCAGCTGAGAATGCTGAGGGTTTGTGGGAGCAATCAGGACAGCTTGCTCATCAAGGCAGCCAAGCCTTAATCCCTGCACAATAAGAAGGCAAAAGATCCCCTGTAGCACAGCTCCTGGGGGGCTCAGGGAGTTCCTCTGCATCTGTGCAGGAGCTGGGATGCTCTGGTGGGTGTTTGCCCTCAGCTGGGCATGGTGTGTGTGTATATATATATTTTTGTATGTATATATGGTAGAAGAAGAGCAGGGCTTCCATGCTTGGGCTTTTCCCAAAGCACATGAGAATAGCTTAAAAGAGACTGACCCCTGTTCAACAAGGGGGAAACTTTGCCCTCTTAGGAGAGGTGATCTGGGGAGAGAGAAAAATGCAGATCTGAATGGCACCAGGACTTTGCAAGCTTTCCTCTTGGATAGGAAGCAACAGCCCTGGAGGAGAAAGGTGTCCCAGCATCAACAGCCAGAGCAGGGTGTCCATGTAACAGCACCTACCATGATGCTGGTTTAAAGCTCAGCAAGCAAAACCAGCTGCAGGGCCCAGGAAAGTTGGGAGGCACTGGGAAGAGAAACTGGGATGTTTCTAAAGATGTAGGAGTTTTTTTGGAGAATGGGAAGGGGAAAGCTGGTGACATCAGGTGATACCTGACTCCTCCTCCCCCTGCTCAGCATTTTTCTTGCCTGGAATCAATCCTGCAAGACCCCCAGCTGCCTAAATCACTCAAAGCCCAGCAGCACATGAACTGGGATTTAGTCATTTCTCTTGTCTTGCAGCACACGGAGCTCTGGGTTTATCAGGAGAGTTTCCTGGAGTGGTGACCCTGTGGTGCCTCCTGGATCCAGAAGCTCTTCTCCTGGGTAAGTCCCTGGGGTGATGGGGGAATGTGGCATCCCTGGGGGACAGGGAGGGAGGAAATTTATATCTGGAGATGAAGGACAAGGGATGACAGTCAGGTTAAGCTGAATTTTCAGTCTTTACAAGGAAAATCTAGAAGGGCTTAAATCTACAATCAGATGAAAAAGCTTTCCAGATTTCAGGAGAAAGCTGAACTTTTCTCTTGGTGATTGATTTGAGACTTGGTATGTTTGTCTGAAGGCCCAAGCAGTTTGCATAATTTATTCCCCTTCTGGTAATCCCTGCAGCTGAGGATATTTAGTGACTGCTTCTGGATTTCTTTATCATGCAGACCTAGGAGAGCATGGTGGATGCATCAAAAAGCTTTGTTTTATAGAAATCAGGAGGAAAGATTATGCTGTGAATATTTTATCCTCTTAGAGGAAATGAAGGTGCTCCCCATGTCAGGAGCTGTGAGTTTGGTTTGTGGTATTTCCATGGCAGACTGCATTGTGAATTAGAAATAAGCACTACTAATAACTATCAGAAAAACAGAAAAAGTTTTGTCTTTGCTGGGGTGCTCGTGGAGGGAAAAAGCTTTCTCTTTATGTTGTCCCACTGAGAGTATGAAAGAGCTACTTGGGCTATTTCAGTTACATCCAATATATTCTATATAAGAGGCTTTTTGATGACCTAACTAAGCCATAGAAGGCACTCACATCATAGGAAACTAATATTTATGGCTTTACACCACTGAGAAAACTACTGGAAAATCTAACCTGAAAAAGTATTGGATATCTGATGCATTTCCTCTGTACTGAAGGTTTTAGCTCTTCAATTATTTTCTCTGTCCAATTTTGGGATCCCAGTTTCACATCCTCCCTGCACTTTCCTCCTATTGTACCACATTCCTCCTTTGATCAGCAGTGTACAAACTTTACAGGACTGTAATCACAGGAGGATTGACACATGGCAGAGATTGGTGCTCCTTTATCTGTGTCTTAGCCAGCTCAAAACCAACCAATTTCCTCTGGGAAGTCAGTGTGCCTGGAGACAGCCCCTGGCTCATTCCCCTTGCCTCCATCAGCCTTTCCTTTTTGCTTCACAGCTCTTAGGAGAGTTTGCAATACCCTCATGAACTGTAGAATTAGGGCATTTCACTTTATTGGCAATTAAACTGAACTTTAGCAACAGCAGGATCTTTACTTTGCTTATTTGAAGGTCAAGTGTCACATTGGGGGGGCAAAAAAACCCAACAACAAAGTGTCATCCTCTTTTAGGTGAGGAAGATAATGGCTCATGAACTCATTGTTTTGCTGGACCAAGGGTGAAGTCTCAGTGACTCAGAATTTCCCCACAAATGTGCAGCTCACCTGAGTAATGACTTGGGTAATGTCTCCCTGTTCCATCAGGGTGGCAGCCAGGCTTAATGGGGCAGCTGGCCCTGGTGTCCCTGCCCCATTAACCATGTCAGCAGAGAAAGCTTTTTTCCTCTGTGTCTGCAAAAGCCTAAGGTGTGAAAAAGCAAAAGCAACCCAAGCCTCCAGCTGCAGGGTCAAGACAGAGGCTCAAGAGGAGAAGGCATAAGGCAGAGCTTGTAAGACTTGGGTTTGTCTCCAGCCCAGCATCATGCAAAGCCTTGGCCAGATGGCTGGGTGGGAAGAGGAGCTGCAGCCCTGTCCCCTTCAGGCTCTGGCAGGGTACAGAGTTTTGTGCTCTGTCACCTCCATGGGCCAAAATGTCTTTAATTTCAGCCCCCTCTCTTCCCAGCACCACACCAAGTGGCTTCTTGCCCAGCTCCTTGCTCTGGGAGCTGCCATGTGTCTCACATAACAGCCCCTGCATGGTGTGCTGGGACTAACTGGGAGTTCCTGGCCAGCTGAATGCTTTTCCATGGGCCACCACTTTGGAGAACAAGGGGGAGAAACCTTCTCCTGCTTCACTGTTCATCCCTCCCCCTGTGATGGATGCAGCACCAGAGCCCTCCTGGGGAATTATTCATGCTCAGGTTGTCACTGCTTCCTTCATGGAATTAAAGAAACATCAGGTCCTGAGGCACATGGCTGATGCTTCTGGCATCCCTGCCTGCTGGAGGGATTTTTAGGGGCTCTTAGGGCAGCTGAGGAACTCAAACCAAAGCCATGTGAAGCTCTGAGACAGGGATTCAGGTGGGTGGGAGGCAGAGCCCTCCCTTTTCCTGAGCTGCTTCTGAACCAGGAGAGACTTTTCTTCCTAGGGACCAATTAGGGGATGAGCAAGCTCAGTGTGAGTAGGAGAGGGACTTGGTCTCACCATCTTATTCCTGCAAATATAAGATGTTAAATGACATATTTCAGCATGGGGCTTGCTTCAAAATTTGTGTTTTTTCACTCGTTCCCCATCACTGGCATCAGTGATGCAGATACTGAGTCACACCTCAGACTCAGCTGTACCAGAATAGTGTTCATTTAAAGGAGGAAGAGCACGGATGGACCTGCTTTATTTGGTTTACCTCTAAAGACAACAAGCAAGGCTCAAAGAAAGCTTGGTCAGTAGATTTCAATTCAGTTTCTCACAAAAAAATTAGTAAAAAGGAATAATTAGCTCCTTTATTTTTTTGAAAGATGTGAGGGACTTTAATTTTGTTTTCTGATTTTTTTTTTTCATTCTTAACCTCTGTTCACTCCTCACCTCTTCCTTAAATGGAAATGAAATAAAAGAATAATCTGAAAATTAGCATAATTTTCTTCAAGATTACACCGGAAAACTAAAGTCCAATGAAAAAAAAAAACCTATTTAAAATAGGATTAAATTAGTATTCTGTAATGTTGCAGCCTTTAGAATAGCATCAGTGCTTTCAGGGAGGGGAAGTAAGTTTTTCCATCAGCTCTTTTACCATTCCTTTTCTTGTCTATTCATCTACAGAGATCAGAATAATTCAGCACAGCCCATCACACTTTCTGACCCAAACCCTGGAAGGTGTTTCTAAGCAGGCTGATTTCCAGTCTCCAAGAACTGTTGAAACATTACCCAGTAGTCCAATAGAATGAGAATTGCCCTTGGAAAACTGGAAAAAAAGAAACAAATACATTTGAAAGTCTTCTTAGTTGATGTCATCATTGTTCACAAGCATTGTTCATTATTTTTTCATTGTTTTTCAATGTATTGTCATTATTTGTTCATCTTTGTTCATTAACTTTAGAGTCTGGTGACCACCTTGGTCAAGTTGCAGTAGGAGTGCTAGAGTTCTCCAGTAAATCCAGAGAAAATACAGCTACATCTACATGGGAGGAAAGTTTTGTCTGTGAGAAGTTTGTGCTATGCAGGGGATTTCAGGAGTACCTGAGATTTGTAGAGCTGTATCCAAACAGGAAAGCAAGGAGAGAAACTTTCTCACTCAGAGAAAATAATGACATTTAGGAGTGTCCTCCCCTGCACTGCTTATCAGGCCTCCTGAATGAGAACTGCCCTTGGAAAACTGGAAAAAAAGAAATTAGTACATTTGAAAGTCTTCTACATTGGATGCCATCACTGCTCACAAGAGTCTGGTGACCACCTTGGTCAATTGGCAGTAGGAGTGCCAGAGTTCTCCAATACATCCAGAGGAACTTCCTCTTAGCTACATCTGCATGGGAGGAAAGTTATGTCTGTGAGAAGTTTCTGTTAGTGTAGGGGATTTCAGAAGTGCCTGAGAAGATTTGAAGAGCTGTATCCAAACAGAGAAAACAATGAAACTTAGGAGTGTCCTCCCCTGCACTTCTTGTCAGGCCTCCTGAGTGAGAATTGCCCTTGGAAAACTGGAAAAAAAGAAATTAGTACATTTGAAAGTCTTCTAAATGATGCCATCACTGCTCACAAGTTGTTCCTTTCTTTGTTCATTAACTTCAGAGCCTGGTGACCACCTTGGTCAATTGGCAGTAGGAGTGCTAGAGTTCTCCAATAAATCCAGAGGAACTTCCTCTCAGCTACATCTACATGGGAGGAAAGATTTGTCTGTGAGAAGTTTGTGTTAGTGCAGGGGATTTCAGGAGTACCTGAGATTTGTAGAGCTGTATCCAAACAGGAAAGCAAGGAGAGAAACTTTCTCACTCAGAGAAAATAATGACATTTAGGAGTGTCCTCCCCTGCACTGCTTATCAGGCCTCCTGAATGAGAACTGCCCTTGGAAAACTGGAAAAAAAGAAATTAGTACATTTGAAAGTCTTCTACATTGATGCCATCACTGCTCACAAGTTGTTCCTTTCTTTGTTCATTAACTTCAGAGCCTGGTGACCACCTTGGTCAAGTTGCAGTAGGAGTGCCAGAGTTCTCCAATAAATCCAGAGAAACTACAGCAACATCTACATGGGAGGAAAGTTTTGTCTGTGAGAAGTTTCTGTTAGTGCAGGGGATTTCAAAAGTGCCTGAGAAGATTTGTAGAGCTGTATCCAAACAGAGAAAATGATGAAATTTAGGAGTGTCCTCCCCTGCACTGCTTGTCAGGCCACCTAAGATGTGACACTCATGCAGGGAGTTAAACTGTCATTTGGGATTGGATATTTGGATTTTTTTGATAATTACTGATAATTTTTGATAATTATTTTGATATTTGAAATGCAGGGAGTATTTTTTAGAGGCAGAAGAAAGCAGCCATTAAGCCAAAGACCCAAAATGTTCCTTGGTGTCTGAAGGCAGGTAAAATAAATGCATCCCCCATGTCTGAGGAGGGAAGGCAGGGCTGAATTTGCTCCATTTTCTGTTGTTTGGTGCTCTGATAACCAAGTGACATCTGCCACATCCCTGCTCTTCCAGACAGAATGTCTTCTCTTCACTGTGTTCTTGGAAATGTCAGAGCAGAAATCACTTTTGTCACACTTGCTCTTTTTAGCCATGCAGGATTTCAATTTCCTCTTGTTTTAAACCGGGCTGGCTCCTTCTCCCTCAGCAAAGACAAAAATAGAGGCTTGCAACAGAAGGCTCAGAAAATTCTATGGAGGTGTGGGTGTCTTTTTCTCTATATAAAGTCAGACATGAGCATGCACTCTCCTGAACTTCCAGTTAGCAATTAGCCAGGTATTCTTCTAATTCCTTCTAGTCTTGATTATTCCCATCACTTCTTCACATGCCCCTTATGAAAACTGTTCTCTTGTGGTTGAAACAAATGAGTTTTGCATCTAGATTTTTTTTTTCTATTGAGCTGAGAACCATTTCTGCCCTTTCTAAGGAGTTCTGCAGGAAGGAGGTTACTGCATGTGTGGGGATGATCTAACCAAGTACATCTGCTTATTAATGAGGGATATTTGGATCTTTCCCTCAGGCTGAGCAAAAGAGCTCAGGTCCCAAAATATTTGTATTTTACAAGAGCATAGATATTTTTTACCCAGATTTCTTTCACTTTGCCCCCATTAATGTGCTGGAATTGTGGATTTCAGAACTCAACTAATTGCATATCACCTGCAGATCCTCCATCTGATTGCATGAGTATTTTAAATATATTGGAAAGGTTCTTAATGCCATTCCAGCTCAGTGAAGGTAACATTCAACTCATAGAACTCCAAGAGGCTAAAAAACTCATTGCAAAGCAGTCTATTAAAGACTTGAGTTATTTTCCTGTAACAGCTATTCTGATTTTGTGATTCCTTTGGATTTATGATGGACTGCTAAGGATTTTGTAAGGCTTCTTTTCACTGGGAGCTTTTCTACAGGTCCATTAACTTTGAAATTCAAATTTTAATCACTGCATTAACTGATTTACCATGGTAATGAAGGAATTATGCAATGTCTTTAATAAGCCCAGGCAGCCTTTTTAAAATAGATATGTTATTTCCAGGCCTGTAGTTTGGGAAGCTCTATTAATGAGGTATAACATGACCTTGCTATCAGTTCAGCCTCTCCAGCTGAAAATATTATTAGCTAAGAAGTTTTTAGTTAGAACTTGGGAATATGAGTCAATATTTGTCCTGGTTTGGGCCAGGACAATATTTAACAATCAAAATGGAAGGCAAAGAGGAGGAGAATACTAAAAATATTTGTTTTCTGTGTTAATTCAAAGCAGTCATTGACCTTTCACCACATCTAGGAAGTTCTTTCTTGCACAGAAGCTACCACAGGTGTAGCTGTGCTGGCAATTTCTGTGTAATCAAAAGAGATGGAGCAGCCTCTTTGAAAATATTCTTGCCTTGCATCAACTTTTTAAGATCACGATAAAGTGGAAGAGATGCTCACAGGACTGTAAATGAATTTCAGCAAAATGAAAATGCAAGGGGAGAAGTGGGCAAATAGCATCCCAAGCTGGACAAAAATCACTGAAGAATTTGGCAAAAATCCTTCTGCATTTCTGCTGGGCAAACACAGCACCATGGATCAGAGAGCTGCAGATCAAGCATTAGTTTAGTTTGCCTGGAAATCAGGGTCTGCTAAGAAATAGGGTGTCTGTATCACACTAATTTCTTTAATTTCATCCTGCTTAATTTCATCTAGCTTAGAAGATGTCATTTATGTCCACAGTAAAAAAAAAAAAAAGAAAATACTGCTATTGATTGATTAATGATATCTCAGACTGTTTAAAAGATGACCTTCTCAAAATTGCATAATGATGAAGGAAGCTTTTAATGTATTAATGCTTTTTGGAAGGACTTCTCTGTTCCTCAGGAAGTAATGAATTTCTTGATGAAGGGCTTCAAACCCTTTTTTTTAATTTTTTTTTTCTCCAGTTCTCATCATAACAAGACAAGAGGGCAGGGTCTCAAGTTGTGCCAGGGGAGGTTTAGGTTGGAGATGAGAAAGAATTTCTTTCTGGAGAGGGTGATCAGGCATTGGAATGGGCTGCCCAGGGAAGTAGTGGATTCTCCGTGTCTGGAGATATTTCCAAAGAGCCTGGATGTGGCACTCAGTGCCATGGGCTGGGAACTGCAGCGGGAGTGGATCAAGGGTTGGACTTGATGATCTCTGAGGTCCCTTCCAACCCAGCCAATTCTATGAGTCTATGATAATCCAAAGACTGAGCTTTATTGAGCCATCCATATGCTGCCTTTGTGAGCATGAGGAAACAGGAGTTAAATTTCTAACAGAAAGCTTAGAAACTGATTTCAAAACAACCACTTTGGAAACTTAGGGCAAGTTTTACATTAAAAAGGAATCATCTCTGTTACAGAGCAGGCAGAGCTAAAACAACCTCCAACCTCTTCTCCTCCAAAGGTGGGAAAAATCCTCTGGGATTCATCCTCCTTTCTTCAGGCAGCTTAACCAGAAGAGCACTGAGCTCTGGTTTCTAGATTAATTCTAGATTAATTATTCTAGATTAATTTTCTTCCAAGATAATTGCCACCACAATAAGGTGACAACGTCCCTGGTATCTCCTGTAGTGTAGAGCACGTGGATAAAACTCCTTGAAAAAGTCATAACCTTCCAGACAGCTCTAACTCTGCCTGTCATCTCCTTTTATATTTTCTTTTTCAACACACTAAATGTTAAAATAAACCCAAACAATGAAATAGCAAAGACTGGCTGCTTTGTCCTCTGTTATCACTCAGAGTCCTCCATGGGGGTTGCTGAAAATGAAAGAAAAATTATCTAAAACTCATGCAGAGAGACAGAGCCTGAACTGGCATCCAAGACCAGCAAGCTACTGAGGGAATAATTTGGAAAACTACCCAGCTGACAGGAGTGCTGTGCAATTATTAGCTGGAAACAAACTGGGACAGCTTCAGTATATTCTTATTTCTCCACAAGGACTTCTCATGACTGGCCTCCAGTGAGGTCCATCCTACAATGGAAAATGGGAATTTAATCCACCTTCATATAGATTATTTCCATGTCTACTAGTTACTCCATTTCTCTTTTTATAAAATGTTTTTTTAATAAAACAGCCACGAGAAAAGGGAAAAAACAACCACACCAGTAGTTCTAAGGTTTGTGGAGGGAGCAAGTGAGGACAAAGCTCCTGAAGTGATCTGTTACATCCTTTATAACATAATACTCTAGAACATCTTTGACTTTTCTTCTATTAAATTTCACCTGGTAGTTGAGAGTCGAGCTACAAAACCAAATTCATAAGGCAGAAAAGAAGAAAGTGATGAAGTTTTGTCTGTGTCCTTAATCATTATTTGATTTTTATCAACCCTAGGCCTAATAAACATCACCTGCAATTATCTCCCATGCAGAAAGATGACTTCCTTTTGTCATCAATACCTCCCAGCCAGAGCCAGGAGCTCTGGGATGTTCTTACTCTGCCCAAGGAACACCTGCATTTTCTTGGCAAGCTCTGGAAATGTTCATGCTCCAGCACTGTTCATGTAAGAATTTCCTCTGCATTCATGAGATCTCCTTGATCTGGTAGCTTCAAGACAGCAAAATTAAAGGAGCTTCTGACTGATTTCTTTTCAGAGTGCTGAGGATCTTCCCTTCTTCATCCCAAGTTTCAGGGATTGTCACAGACAGTTCCCTGTTTTGTTATTTGTGGGGAAGCTGAATCCCCCCAACCCCAAAGGGATTTGGACAGAAAACTCAAAATGTTTTCACTTTCCTGACAATGAAATTTTCTATATATAAAAGAAAAAAAATATTTAATTTTAAGTTAGTATAATTTAATTAACTTCAAGGAATTATTTATCCTATACCTCCAGCCCTTGGGAGATGAGGAAACTGCTGCTGGAGATCCAGGCACTGTCCCTACAGCCAGGTGATGCTGGAGCTCTTTTTCTCTTCTAGGTACATTCTCTTTAAACTGAAACAATGTTTTCAAAAAATGGCTCTAAATGCAGAGGAACTGAGGTTGTCTTAATGCAAACCCTCTATAATTTTTCCTCATTTGCAAGCAGTGTTGTTGTGTTGAAATCCTTTTGAATTTCCAGCTTTCCATCATTTCCCCCCTGTGTACACAAGTTCCTCCCTCATTTTGATACCAGCTATGTCAGATCACAGTGGATTTTGAAATTATTTTCTTCTACTCTTCCTTGCAAGTTAGTAGAGGGAAGGAGGTAAAATTTGAGGCTCTAGTCCTCTCTTTTTTTTTTTTTTTTTTTTCAGTAGGCCTTTTTAACATCTGACAGTCTGTCTTTGGTGTTATCTTTAGGGAAGGCAAGAGCATCACAATGAGTTATATTGGTGAGTGCATGCAGAGAATAAAAAGATTCAATCTAATTAGTACAAACTGCATGTCTGCTCCTCAGGAAAGCCTCTAAGAAAGGTTGGCAGAGCAGAGAATCAAATGTCAGTGACCTCTTTCTGAAAAAATAAAAAAAAAGACCTTTCAAAAGAACATTTCAGATCCAGGTACCAAACTGCATGCTAAGACTCTTACACGAGAGGATTTCTGCACTGAGGCTTCACTGCACTTCCCCAGCAAAGTTTTTTGTCTGAGAGGCTTGGAGCAGAAGCCACCTTGCTGGCCATGTTCATGGGATGGGAGAATTTGTCAGTGGTGATCAGTGCATGGGGGGGTTTGGAAACAGCTTGGAAGGAGTCAAAGAGTGCTCCAAAGAGCAGATGTGGACAGGTGCTGTCTGGATTTTAAGGCAGCTTTGGCCAGAAGTGGTGTTGATGCTGAACATTTGAGGTGGAAGAGGAATTCTGGCTTTGGGATGTGTGAGTAAACCCATCCTCTGGCTCATGGAACCAAGGGACCTGCAAAGACCAGCAAACATCTTCAATTGTGGTCTCAAGACTCTTATAATGCTTGAAATCCCTCAAATATTATTCTTCCAGATGCTCTTCCTTTAGTCTTGTCCCTAAAATTCTTTTCTGGTGGTTCCTGTCCCAGGTTTCCCAGAGAAGCTGTGGCTGCCCCATCCCTGGCAGTGTCTCAGCCCAGGTTGTATGGGGCTTGGAGCACCCTGGGCTGTGGGAGGTGTCCCTGATCATAAAACTAAATTATATTTTAAGTCCCATCCAACCCAAAGCAGTTTGAGATTCTTTGTCTAAAAGAGCAGAAAATCTGAATCTTTGATTCAAATAGGATGGAAAATTTTCCACTCCATGTGGTCCCTGGCCTTTCCTTTTTTCCAGAAGGAAATTCCATAAGATTTTGCCTGTCTTAGATGCAAGTGAAAAAGTGACTGTAAAAGGCTGGATGTGCTATTGCAGCTGGAGGAGATGACAAAGCAGTGTGGAAGCAAACTTGGCTGCATTATCAACAAGCATCTTGCTTGGGCTGCCAAACTGAGAGTGTAATTCTAGAGGCAGCCCATCCCCCTTGGCAGCAGGAAGATCCAAGCCATGTATTCCCAAGGTTCCTCATCAGGATAAAAGCTTGTATTTATCCACTGAGTCATGAATCAGCTAAAATCAATATTTTTCATTTGAAAGTATGATTTGGGATATTTTTTCTTTCTAAGCCTCCCAGGCTGAGGATTTCACTGCTAAGGCTCAGCTTTAAGATAATTTCTCCTGACAAGATGTGCATCCCTGAAAGCAGGGTCTGTGCTGAAAGTGATGGCAGGAGTTTAGAGAACTGCAGAAGAAAAACATGCAGTATCTCAGAGCATGACAATATCTCAGAGCAAGTCTCTGGTTTTTACATGGATGCTTGTGGGATGTGAGATCCCACAAGGGCTTCACCAGTAACAGATCTGAGCAAAGGGTTTGTGTGACAGTCTGGCTCTAAAATGGTCTCATCTGTGGTGGCAAAAGAGATGTAGCAGTGTGTAAATAATCATGCAGATACTCTGGTGTGGATGGTGTCCCTGGCTATAGCAGAAAACCTTCAAACCTTTGCTACTTCTTCCCCAGTCAGATGAGTTTAGGGACTGAGGTTATTGCAGCCCTGTCCTGCTGCCATCCCTGGGAGTACCAGGGGCTTGTGGTAGCTTCAGCTTCTTCTCAGTCAACCACAAAGATCCCAAAGAAAACAGCCTTTTTTTTCCATGCCTGGGCTGGTAAGAGGAGCACTGGATTTGTTTTGCAATCTTGTGCATTCCTCTTCTCTCTTTCCTACCAGAATCATAGAATTGGCTGGGTTGGAAGGGACCTCAGAGACCATCAAGTCCAACCCTTGAAACACAGCTATTTCTTTCCTGAGCATGATAATAACTTCTCTAATCATATTTGGTAAATGGCTGTAGATGGGTAGATTGTCAGATATACAGACAGAGATACAGGTAATATCCAAAATATTCCAGGATATTACCTTTAGTCACCAAGGGACAGGATTACTTGCTGTGCAACTTCATTAAGCACTGTGCTGGCTGAGTTTCCCCAGTGAAAGCTGTATGATAACACGGGTGAAAAGAGCACAGGACCTGCAATAAAAATTCTGAGGCAATACATTATCCACACTGAACCTGAAATCTCCTGAGAGATTCAGGTAACAATGTGCTACCTCTCATTTCCTCTGTTCTTTTATTGCCCTGTTGCAAGTTGCTATATTTGGTCTATAGAAAGCCAAGGAGGCATTTTCTGATAATCTGATTTTCAGAATAAGATAGAAGATAGCAGTTCAGTAACTCCTGCAGCAGATGGAGCATATTAAACCAATTTAAAGAAGGATTTTGCTTGTATGTGTATTAAAAAAGCCTGAATTAAGGGTTGGGTTTATGTGAGCACCTGTAGATATAGGTGGGTACAGGCCTTGAAAAGCAGGAATAGGGAGTTGTGCCAGAGCTTACAAACACAAGGATCTGCTCAGATTCCCAGCTCTGCTAGAAATAAAAAAAATATATCCTAGCTTCACTCTTGGGTCACTTGGGAATTCTCCTGACTGCGCTCAGTCCCTGCAGACATCACCCTATTTATCTGCTGCTGTCTCTACCAGAGGAAGATGGTTTAAAAGATAGCCCTGGTTATGAAGTTCTTCAGTGATTTACTGAACCTGTGTTGAAAGGCTTCCATTGGGTGTTTCTTTTTTTTTCAGAAAGCACAATGTCTCTTTTCTTTTCCCTCTAAAGATGCTCCTCCTGAGATTGCCAAATCTGTTAGCCCTGAGCATTTAGTTTTCAGATGAGTGTGGCAGCATTTGTTGTTACCTCAATAGAGCAAGATGAAAGGAACAAGCAGAATGTGATGTTTTCTAACAGGACTGGGAAAAAAAAAAAATCTCTGGTTTCTGGGTTAAGGTTGTTTTGTAGTTGGTTTTTTTGGGGTTTTTTTGCCAAAGAAAAATCTCATAGGGGAGGAAGACATGACAAGAAAAAAGGCTTTCTCAACTAATACACTGAAGAAACTATTCAGGCACAGTTAATCCCCCCCAAAAAGAGATTTCCTGAGCAATTCTGGCAAGATTAGAGAGAAAAGACTGCTACTTATGTGCCTTGCTGTTATTTGCAGCACTCGTAGGAGGTGTCAAGATGCAAGTCTACTGGGGGGTTGATATTTTAAATAATTCTTTCTTCCACAATGAGTATTTTTTTCTAATTCATGTCATTTTTATCCTTTTTACATGATTCACTTCAAGTTCCCATCCCTATGGCATACATTATTTGAGGTCTGATCCTAAGCTTGCTGAAGTTAGTAGAAAGATTTATGGAAAGACTAGTGGAAAGATCCAGGGGGCTTTTAATTAATTCTTGTTAAGCCTTTCAGCAAACAGGAAAAAACTTCCCAAATAGGTAGAAATATCTGGGTTTAGTTGCTATCCTGTATTACTTGGGAAAGGAGACTTGAGAGTACTTTCCAGACTAACAGACAGTGCATCCTAAGTCATGAAATGAGAAGCATGATTAACCAGTGGGTATATTTATCCCAAACAAAATGCAAACAGAACCCCAGCAGTTAGTTTGCAACCCATCAATCATTCATGAAAAAGAGGCTGAAAAGCTGTGAGTGATGCTGCCCACAAAAGGGATGCCAGATTTATGCCAGTTTGTGATGCTGCCTGCATCTCATGACCCTTCCTGGTAGGAGCTACCAGAGGGTACCAAGGTGTATCTGATCCCAAGATGAATCTGCTTTTAAGGGAAATGAAGCAGAAACTGAGTCTCCATAAAACATGGAAAGGTTGCTGAACTTCCTAGAGCTGTGGAGGGGTCCTATACCCCTATACCTCAGCACTGGGGTTCTATACCACTATTGTGTCTTCTGGGGACTGAAAGGAAAGATGGGTGACAACCAACCCCTGCAAGTTCCTTATTTAAAGCCTTCACTAACTTCCAACACATCTTTCTCAGCAAAGTCTTTGCCAGCTAAAAGGATTTTCTTCAATTAATTTTCACTTTGCTTGCCCATAGTTGGAAATCTTCAGTGTGTATCTGTAAAGATCCCCAAATCTCTTCGTTTTCCAGAGGTAAATGATGAGTGTGTGTCCTAGTTCATATCATCTGAGTTCCAGGCAATCCCCAGTCTTTGCTGTACCTGCTCAAAATAAATTGTGTTTAAATTATTTAAATAATTTAATTTATTTCAATTATTTTAATTATTCTGCCCTACACCCTACAAAGTGTAATTAAAGCACACTGACCACTGCACCATCACAACCCTCTGAGATGAATCTTAATCCTTTCTTGCCTATTTTAAACCAAATGAGGCCACCAGAAGCCAAGGGTAGCCTGATTGCAGAAGTCCCAGTGAGCTCACATAGTGGGACATGATGGTTTCTTCCTTTCTTTTCTGCTTTTGCTCCCCAAATAAGCAGTCATCATTATCTAGTTGTTCATCAGGGGATGATGTTGGTTTTGAGGCTGGAGCAGGGAAGGAATTCATGCCTCTGGAGCTGGGGCAATCAACCACAGCATCTGTAAGAAAGGGAAAGCTGGAGCTGAGTGAGATGCTCTCCATCTTAGCTGAATAAATGCATTCTGAGTTATGGAAGTAAAGACCAATCCAGATATGAAGGCTGGGCTGAGATCCTTTTTAGGGGTTTGACCTCTTACTCCTAAGCAACGCCCAGAGGACAGCACATTGTTCCTATCTTCTGTAGAACACAATTTGCCACCCTTCAGAAAGGAGGTATTTGTGTGCTCATGCTTCTTGGTTTATTTATTGTCCTTCCAGACTGAATTCCCCCCAGTTATGGATTTCTGTAGTACTTCAGTTCTTTAAAAAGTGTTTTCTGTTCATAAACATGAACAAGCTTCCTAAAGAGCAATTATTTCTTTCACAGAGTTTTATACTTATGGAACCCTTGTTCTTCTAGTCCTGATTTTAAATGCCATATGAAGACTCTATTAGGCAAGGTGCAAGTTTTAGGGTTAATTTCATTAGTTTAATTATAAGCACGTATTTTATTCAGCTTCTTATGTGACATTTCTCAGCCTCAAGATACTCTGAAGCTGCTGAGGTAATAATTCAATATTTAATAAATCAGGTAGGCATAGGCTGGTATTAGAATTCAATAAGAGTGGCAGTTCAAAGAGCATTTTGAATAAAGGTTGATACAAATCCAAGTCGTTTGTGCAATACAGATGTGCAAGGAACATTTTCCAGCTCTGCAGAATAAAACAGGCTTAAATAATAAAACTGAATTTTAACAGTATTTTATTTCTTGGACCTGAAGAGGAGTAACCAGAATGAAATCAGTTTGGTGCCTCTGAGTGCATCCTGAGTCCAGGGAAAGAAAATTCAGATGTTGTAGGAACCTTGTCAGCCAGACTGTAGGGCAAAGTTTTGATTTAGTATAAAGAATCCAAACTAAACACTTTGATTAGGGCACAGACAAATTTTTCTTCCATTTGCAAGTTAAAACCAAATGTTTTGCCATATCAATGGAGTTTTTTTTCCAACTATCCATTCTGCAAAGCACTCAGCTTGCTGACTTTTCAGCTGGGCTTAGGCAGAAAAACATCCAGCTTTTCCATGGAGTGTCAAAAAAAAGAGCTGGCACCAAATACTTCTGCTCAACCTCTTTGGCAGGGGGGAATAATCTCAGATTTCTGAAAAAAATGTTGATGCTTGGCAACCCTTGCTGCTTCACTGGCAGAACCTCTCCAGCTGGATTAACCATGTCCCATGTCCCCTGGCTTTCCTGTAGGACATGCCAGTGGTTGGTGTGGGTGCCAGATCAGCAGTGGGGAGGTGACCATGAGCCTTGGGAAGGCATCCCAGGATCATCACTGTTGGAAAAGACCTCTAAGGTCATCAGGTCCAACCCCCAGCACAGAAAAAGGCCACCATGGCCACGAGAGCATGAAGTGCCACATTTTTATGGTCTTTAATACCTCCAGGGATGGGGTCTCTACCACCTTCCTGGGCAGCCCATTCTTCTGCCATGGATGGGCAGATTCCCATCATCATTCCCTTGATTCCCATCATCAAGGAGTGGCAGATCTGGCTCATTCTGTGATGTTTCTGCTGAATAACCAGAGCAAGAAGCTTGCAGCTCACCCACAGCAAGTGAAGAGTGCAGATGTCCTGACGTGAAGGATTCTGCTTTTTCAAGAACATCCAAATAAATGTCCAGACACAAATCAAATCCCTCTGTGTGAGCAAAGCCACTGATGCTTTCTCCTCCTGCTTCAGTTAATGAGAAGATTTCTGATGGCAGCATCTCTGCAGCCTGTCAGAACTCACTGGGGTTCTGTTCCATAAAGAAGAAAAAAAAAAAAAAAAAAAAAAAAAGCAGTGAAATGTGGTGAATC
Source organism: Calypte anna (assembly GCF_003957555.1). Classification (NCBI taxonomy): domain Eukaryota; kingdom Metazoa; phylum Chordata; class Aves; order Apodiformes; family Trochilidae; genus Calypte; species Calypte anna. The sequence goes on along the minus strand of NC_044252.1, from coordinate 31,926,440 downwards.
CTATTAAGTCCCCCTTTAGAATCAGAATGAAGCATAACTGACAGGAAAAGGCTGGGAAGTTTTCCCCATAAAGAAGTGGTGAGTTTTTCTTCCCTGTGAATCTGCAGAAAGCTGGGGCTCTCCCTGTGCTCTGGGTAAAATGGGATGTTTGCTTCTCAAAAAAACCAACATGAAAATGCTCTTTGGAAATGGGAATGTTCTTGTTTTCACAGTGAAACCCTCAGCAAACATTATCCTCTCTCCCTTTCAGATTTATATGACAGGTTTCACTGGCTCAAGTAAAATGTATTTGTTTCCAGAGAACCCTTTAAAGAAAATTACTGTGAAATGAGTTGACTTGGGTTGTTATCCTACACTTTTTCACTCTATTATTATTTTATTAACTTGCCTCTTAACAGATGGCATTAAATGAATAATTACTCAGTAATGAAAAAATATTTGCATTTAAAGAAAGACTTATGCAGATTTACTAATCAGTTTAGACACTGTATCTCACTTGTTTATGGTACATCTCCCAGTTGGAGAGTAATTATCTAACTTTATATCTATATTTAAGTCTCTCCATTGAAGGGAATAAACCAGAGTTGAAGTAAATAATAATCAGCAATTTTTCTTGAAGGATTAATCAGTACAGAAGAATGCAAGCTTAGAATGTTTTAGGCTTTTAAAGATAATGAAAAATAATATTTGTCTTTCCCTCTTCTGTGGATTCTCCACTAGAGAGAACTGCAATCTATACCACCCACTAAATATCTGCTGAAATGTGCAATTATATCTGAAGTATCACTGCCATTTTTTTACTGCAATGAAATAGGTAGGAATTAAAAAAAAAAGAGAGATTTTTCAGTGGACTGCTGAGTGTCTTTATACTCACCCCAATACCAGCCCTGCAGTTTCCCCATCCCTTGGGAGCCTCTCAAACCTCTTCATCCCTTTCCCTTGTTTGGGTCTCTCCTGCACATTCCTTGTCCCCATAGGCATTTTTTGGACATGTTTTGAGCTCTCAGCCTGGAAAGCAGAAGTAGCAAATCCCAGGAATATTGTTATTTGTCACCACTGAGCAGAGTCACAGATCAGGGGGCAGTTACCTGGTGCCAAAGCCTGAGCAGGAATCATCAGCTCTGCCCTGAGCAGCTCCAAGGGCACTGAAGGGTGTGGGAAGCAGGCTCAGGTTTCACACTCCTTGCATGTTTTTCTCTCTCTCAGCTTCTGTCACTGAAGATTTTTTCCATTCCTCTCCATCTTTTCCCTTTCCTTGGAGTGAACTCCTATAAAAATGCTGTCCTGCTGGAGTTTAGGAAAGAAATATATATAAATAAATAAAGCCTTCCCCTTTTAAAGGAAAAAAATTCCAAAGGAATGCAAAAACACTCAGCCAGCATCCTGGTGTAATTTGTTTTCCCCCTATTTATCTCTCCATCTATCTCTCCTCTGCTATGTCTAGCTTGGTTTCAATATTCAACATTATCAAGTTAAAGCTTTTCCATCCAGGGTAACTTATCAGAAACATCCCCAGGGTTTCAAGGTTTGGTGTTTTGTGCATACTCTCCAGGTAATTTTCAGGTCTGGAAGAATTTTGGGCTAATATCTAGGTCACTTCATAGAATCATAGAATTGGCTGGGTTGGAAGGGACCTCAGAGATCATCAAGTCCAACCCTTGAACCACCGTTGCGGTTGCTAGACCATGGCACTGAGTGCCACATCCAGTCTTTTTTTAAATATCTCCAGGGATGGAGAATCCACCACTTCCCTGGGCAGCCCATTCCAATGCCTGATCACTCTTTCCGTAAAGAAATTCTTTCTAATATCTAACCTAAACCTCCCCTGGCACAACTTAAGTCCATGCCCTCTTGTCTTGTTGAAAGTCGTTTGGTAAAAGAGCCCAACCCCCCCCTGGCTACAGCCTCCTTTCAGGGAGTTGTAGACAGCAATGAGGTCTCCCCTGAGCCTCCTCTTCTTTAGGCTGAACACCCCCAGCTCTCTCAGCCTCTCCTCGTAGGGTCTATGCTCGAGTCCCTTCACCAGCCCAGTTGCCTCCTTTGGACCTGCTCCAGGACCTCGATATCCTTCCTGAACTGGGGGGCCCAGAACTGGACACAAGACTCAAGCTGTGGCCTCACGAGGGCTGAGTACAGGGGCAGAATCACTTCCCTGGACCTGCTGGCAGTGCTGTTCCGGATACAGGCCAGGATGCCATTGGCCTTCTTGGCCACCTGGGCACACTGCTGGCTCATGTTCAGCTTCTTGTCGATCCAGACTCCCAGGTCCCTTTCTGCCTGGCTGCTCTCCAGCCACTCTGTCCCCAGCCTGTAGCGCTGCATGGGGTTGTTGTGGCCAAAGTGCAGGACCCGGCACTTGGCCGTGTTAAACCTCATCCCGTTGGAATCAGCCCAACTCTCCAGTCTGTCCAGGTCCCTCTGCAGAGCCCTCCTGCCTTCTAGTTGTTCAACACTCCCCCCCAGCTTAGTGTCGTCTGCGAATTTGCTGACGCAAATTTGTATTTACTTCAGGTAAATACATGAAAAATTTAGGCAAATAATTGAAATGACAGCTCAGCTCCCAGCTAGTCCCTTATTTCTTCTACCATTTGAGATGAATTGGAAGGACTGAAGGTTATTCTCTCTTCTGTTTTTTTTTTTTTCATTTGGGAGGGGGTTGTTTTTTGTTTTTGTTGGTGGTGGTTTTGGTTTGGTTTTTTGTTATTTGGGTTTTATTGGTTTGTTTCTTTTAAATAACATTGCAACTGGTCTGAAGAACTGTTAGAATAAATGCTGCAAGCATCCCACTGTGCAAGCAAAGCACATCCTGTGTATTTAGTAAAATATGTGATGTACTTAGGTAGAAATATCTTTTTTTTTTCCTGAAACTTGTTCCTACCTGTGGCTGAAAACTGCTGGAGTGCAGTAGGGGAAATGGGGGGAGAAAATCAGAGAGAACTGGGTTGCCCCAGATGCTCCAGATGGAGGAACAGGAGAGAAGATGTGGGACTTGCCACTGGTGAGTCTCTGGACTGCCTGTTGTCCTGGTTGTGAGAAATCACTTCAGGGAGGAAATCTATCCAGTCATGGAATTGTCTCTACAGGGAGCAATTTAGGAAAAGTGGGAAATGTCAGCCCCTCTGCAGGAATTCTTCACCCTGCTCCAGGAGCACCAATTGCTGATGGAGAGCAGGGCAAGAGGAATGGGAGAGAAAACCCCTTGGCTTGCAGCCCCTCCTGCTCTCAGCAACCTTTGAAGGTTTCTTTAAGGCTCTTCTGACAGCAAACTGGAAGCCTTTTCCCAGCAGTGTGTGGGGATGGTGCTGGATGTCACCCTGCCTGGTGTTGGGCACCCAGTACAAACCCAACCCAACCTCTGCCACTGAGCTTCAGGCTCTGGATTTTAGAAGGGAGAAATGTTGGTACTGTGAGATGCTCCAGCTGGACTGGGATGCCTGCAGAGAGTCTGATGGGTGCTGTTGGGACAGGCATTTGTCCCCTGGGTTTCTATTATCTCATCCCACTTGGTGTTTATCAGCTCTGTATTCTTGTGCAACCATCTCAGTTATGGAGAGGGAGAGAGAGGAAAACTGGAGGGAACTGTTCTGTGAGGCTGCTCTAACTCAAACCAGGGATGGAAAAGTTGTTTGGGGTTGTCCTCAATCCTTGAAGAATCTGTGCAGGAGGAAGGGACAAAGAGGCTGTGATCTGCTGCCAGATGAGGCACATCCTTATGATGAGCCATGTTTGTGGTGAGCCACAGCTTTCAGTGAGCAGGACCAACTATGTCAGGCTTTTTTGATTATCAAATCCAGACAATAACCCAAAGCAAGCCATGAGGACCACTCTCCCTGCAACGTGATCTCCCTGGCTAATTCTCTCCTCTGACTCCAGGAGAACGTGAGAGCTGAACTTTTCACTCAGTACATCACGTGGATTCACAGCCTGGGTTCAGAGTTTCATTGAAAACAACATCCTAAGCAGGGCTTCTCTCCATCCCTGCTTCTCTGCACTGTCCCTGTAACACCCACACCCCAAGGTAGCCTGGCTGGGCTGATGGGGGCAAGAAGCTGGTCCAGCTCCAAGCAGGAGAAGTGGTCATCAAATTATATATATAATTATATATATATTATATATATAAATTATATATATATATATATTATATAATTATATAATTATATACATTATATAATTATATAATTATATTATATAGTTATATATTATATATATAAATTATATTATATATATAAATTATATATATAAATATAAATACAGAATATATATAAAATAAATATATAAAAATCTATACAATATATAGTATATAATACATAATGTAATATATAATATATAAAATGTATATATATATATACATAAATATAGAAAATTATTTAATCTGAAGTAGGGGTGCAGGAAGGTTGTGGGGGTTTTTTCTGCCTCTGCAAATTGGCAGCAGTTGATGAGGATCTCGGGCTATAAATATATAAAATAAATATATAAAAATCTATACAAAATATTATATATAGTATATAATACATAATAATATAATATATAACAACATATATAATATATAATATATATATATACATAAATATAGCAAATTATTTAATCAGAAGTAGGGGTACAGGAAGGTTGTGGGGTTTTTTTCTCCCTCTCTGCACATTGGCAGCAGTTGATGAGGATCTCAGGGGCTATAAATATATAAAAATCTATACAATATATAATATATAGTATATAATAATATAATCTATAATAACATATAACATATCACAGAATCACAGAATCCTAGGGGTTGGAAGGGACCTCGAAAGATCATCTAGTCCAACCCCCCCTGCCAGAGCAGGGCCACCTAGAGTACAACATATAACATATAACATATAACATATAACATATAACATATAACATATAACATATAACATATAACATATAACATATAACATATAACATATAACATATAACATATAACATATAACATATAACATATAACATATAACATATAACATATAATATATATATACATAAACATAGCAAATTATTTAATCAGAAGTAGGGGTGCAGGAAGGTTGTGGGGTTTTTTTCTCCCTCTCTGCACATTGGCAGCAGTTGATGAGGATCTCAGGGGCTATAAATATAAGATTCAACATGCTGATTGCAGATGTAAATTTGCAAGTGAGCTGGTGGGCTCTCACTGCCCATCTCAAACTGTGACCTTCCTAAAAGGAAGGTTCACCAGGGAGAAAGCAATAGTAAGGATCTGGTTTTCAAACCCAAGCCTACCTAATTCCTGCTTAGAATTCTCACACAAAGTGCAGTAAAAATGCAAAATGGCAAAGGAAGGAGGAACAGAGAGAGGATGGGTTTGATCTTCAATAATTGTACAAGTATATAGAAACTAAATATCTCTTTACTTATAGATACACCATTACAGAGCTTTATTATACTGTTTTGTGTCAGGAGCTCCATGCAGGATGAGATCCTCAGGGAAATCATGGCAATAGGGAGGTAATTGCCAAGCTGGATGAAAGGCTTAAAGCTGCTGGTGCAACAGGCATAGGAGGACAGTCAAAAGAGCTGAAGAGAATCACAAATCCCACTGAAATGTAGTGGATTTGGGGAAGCTGAACATGAGCCAGCAGTGTGCCCAGGTGGCCAAGAAGGCCAATGGCATCCTGGCCTGGATCAGGAACAGCGTGGCCAGCAGGTCCAGGGAAGGAATTCTGCCCCTGTACTCAGCCCTGGTGAGGCCACAGCTTGAGTCCTGTGTCCAGTTCTGGGCCCTTCAGCTCAGGAAGGAGATAGAGGTGCTGGAGCAGGTCCAAAGGAGGCAGCTGGGCTGGTGAAGGGACTCGAGCACAGATCCTATGAGGAGAGGCTGAGGGAGCTGGGGGTGTTGAGGCTGGAGAAGAGGAGGCTCAGGGGAGACCTCATCACTCTCTCCAACTCCCTGAAAGGAGGTTGGAGCCAGGGGGGGTTGGGCTCTTTTCCCAGGCAACTCTCAGCAAGACAAGAGGGCAGGGTCTCAAGTTGTGCCAGGGGAGGTTTAGGTTGGAGATTAGAAAGAATTTCTTTCTGGAGAGGGTGATCAGGCATTGGAATGGGCTGCCCAGGGAAGTAGTGGATTCTCCGTGTCTGGAGACATTTCAAAAGAGCCTGGATGTGGCACTGAGTGCCATGGGCTGAGAACCGCAACGGTGGTTCAAGGGTTGGACTTGATGATCTCTGAGGTCCCTTCCAACCCAGCCAATTCTATGATTCTATGATCTGAAGCTCCAGCAAAAATCCTGACCTAAGCTAAGAGAGAAATGGTAGATTTTTTTGACACTTGAAAGGTGGCTGGGGCTTGAGGTTGGTCCCATTGCAGGTCCTGGTCCCCCAGGGGAACCAGGGGGGAAACCACCAGAGGAAATGGCTTCATTTCATGCAAAAAAACCTCTTTGGGACAGAAAGGTGACTTGTTACCTGAGCACAGGTGTTGGAGCCAGCCCTGGAGGGAGGCAGAAATGCTACAGGATAAGAGAAAGTTTGGGGGGGGGGGGAAAGAAAAGAGTTTTATAACATTGAAGACAGTATCTTCTTGTCTTGAGTCTCTCAGCCCCTTGTGTCTGTTTAAATTAGGGAAATTAATATCACTAAGATTATTAAGGAAAAGTACTCAGAGGGCTGAGCTGTTGTGCAAAGACAGTGCTAGGAAATAGCCCTAAGCATGGAGAGATCACCCAGCCCAGAGGAGCTCTCACCCCAGCCACCTGCCAGAGCTCCAGAGCAGGGGGAAAAGTCTGCTAATTGCATGGGACAGCTCAGTAATTTGTCCCTTACCCCAGACTGACAACAGATATTGACTTTTGTGGCTGTCTGAAGAAAGGGCCAATGGTGCTTATCACATTTGTCACAGAATCCTAGATGGCAGAATGGGTTGGGTTGGAGACCACCTTAAAGATCATCCAGTTCTAATCCTCTGCAAGGGTAGGATTGCTCCAGCCTTTGCTGACCTTTTTCTCTCTCACTTTCATACATTCATTCAGTTCCAATCCTTCTTGTGTGCAAATGAGGCTGCCAGAGAACATCCCATGACCTCAGACCTAAGCATCCAGTGCTATTCTCATACCTAAGGGGGTCTGAAAGCTCCTTTAGGGACTGGTGATGTTGTGGGGCAGCTCAGGGTCCAGCAGAGAAAGCCTGGAAGGACTGAAATAGCCCAAGCTCTTAATTTTGGCACCCAAATTGCTCCCATGGTTTTAAATTGTGCTGGAAAAAAAAACCCAAAAAACCAAGGGACTTCTTGCAAGAAGAAGACCTGCTGACTTACCAAGGCAATGCCAACCCCCTGGGAATTGTTGCAGCACCCAGCAGCAGGGAGCTGGTGCAGGGTGAAGCTTCATGAATCCCTAGGAATAGAACCCAGCCAAAAATCATAGAATCATAGAACTGGCTGAGTTGGAAGGGACCTCAGAGATCATCAAGTCCAACCCTTGATCCACTCCCACTGCAGTTCCCAGCCCATGGTACTGAGTGCCACATCCAGTCTCTTTTTAAGTATCTCTAGGGATGGAGAACCCACTATTCCACACATCCCACCTCTAGGCTGCACCACATTAAGACCACTGTGAAAGAACCCCCATCTTGTTAAAAATGCCCATCATTTAGAAATCCATTATACAGCTGACAGTGAATTTCTGGCAGCGTGAAGATGCTGTGGGATTTCTCTGAATATGCTGTTTCAGGATTATATCCCAGTATTATTATTATTTAATGAGTTTCTTCAGCCAGAGTGTTCACCAATAAATAAACCAATAGATTAAGTGCAAAACCAATGCCTCTAACAGGATGTGCTCTCTTTGCTCTGCTCAGGTATTGCTAATAATAGAGGTATTATAAAATGGCTCAAATTGTGGCAGAAAGGCTGAATGCTTAGGTGCACACTGCAGAGGGATACCCAGCCATACAGAGCCTGAAATCCTGTCCTTCCCAATCAGCATGGGGAAGTCAGCAAACACCCTGACACAGAGCCCTCCTGCACCCTCTTCAAATAGCAGGGATTTAACTCTGGCTCTACCCCTGTTTGCTGGGCTCTGTTTGGGGAAGAGAACAGTCCCCTGGGGGAAAAAAGAATAAAATAACCTCTTCAAATGACAAGCAGAGTATTTATTCCTCAGCAAACGTGCTCTTGAACAAGCTCAGCTGGCTGCCCTCTGCTCTGGCAGTTTCAGGAAACCCTTTTTGCAGAGCATTGCATGGGGAAGCCTCCTCTCTCCTGACTGTTTTCCACTTCTTTGCTTACTCTTTTCCATCCCAGTTAGCTCAGAGTAGCCTGGAGGGAGTGAACTAGATTCTCTTTCTGGGGCATCCTTAAAAAAAGAAAGGTTTGTGGAACTGCAAACAATCACAGCTGTGTAAATCTGGTGGCAGCAAATCTGCACTGCAGGGAATTGCAGAGATTGGAGTTTTCCTGATAGTGCAGGAAGGAAAACACCCAGAACCCCAAAACCCAGGCTCAGGACCAGTGAGTAAGGCTGGCTATTCTGCAACAACTTGGTAACAAAAGCATTTAAACTGAGACTATCTGAGGATTTTAAATCCCAGGGTACCATTTAAATCATCTTTTGAAGGTGTTTTCCACTGAAACAATCTCCTTCAGTTTGCCTCCATCAGCTGCGAAGTCTTGATAGTCAGATTATCAGCCACTGTATTACAGAGAACTTTGGAGTTATTTGGATCAAATGTGTCAGCATATTAAAATATGCATATTTGCATATTAAAATATGCAAAACAACATATAGTTAACACACCCATTTTCTGAGGCAGAAAAAAAAAAAGCTGATTCAAGATCCTGACAGGAGGGATAAATGTGCAGATTTCTCCATTTCTATACCACTGAAGGTCTAGATATAAAACTCATCATGGATTGATCCCATGATGCAACTAAAGGACAGATGGGCAGAGAGGGTTGTGTCTGTACTCAGCTGAAAGCAGAATTTACCAAAAGAAGTTCTTGTGGATGATATTTTTCTCAACTCTTCCCTGCTTTTTGGTTGAGGTCACACCCCCTCCCAACACACTGCTGGTCTCACTACTGATGCTAAAGTCATCCAACCTATGGATCCAAACAGCTACTTCAGATTTTCAGACCACTTACAGTAGTGAGATGGGTTCTTCCTTAGGATTAATTGGAGCACCTTGCTAATCTTACCTTCAGGAAGTTTTTGTCAATTAAAACCAAAGGTAGCTATGGCCACTTCGATGGGGCAAATCTCCCTGTAATGCAAGAAACAGAACTTAATTACTTCTCCCAAACCCTAGAAATCCTTTTTTCTATCCTTCCCCGTCTTCCGTCCCTGGAGACATTTAAAAAAAGACTGGATGTGGCACTCAGTGCCATGGTCTAGCAACTGCTCCGGTGGGTCAAGGGTTGGACTAGATGATCTCTGAGGTCCCTTCCAACCCGGCTAATTCTATGATTCTATGATTCTAAGTCTTGCTGCTTGCAATATTTTTCAAGAGCTCTGAAGTTCTGATTTTGCATTCTCCAATTAATAATATCCTAGAGAGACTGAAGATAGAAACAATCTTCCTAAATTAAAACTCATATTTCTGTGTGAGCTTTTAATCAAAGAAGGCAGCATGAGACCTCCAGAGGCTTCTGTGTCTTTGTGTTGCCAATAGCATGAAGCTGTTGTATTTGAAATACATTTTGCTCCCCTATTCTTGTGATGTTTTCAGTTCTTTAAAAATTGCTTCGAGTCATTAGTTTTTCCTGTGGTTGGTCTTCAGTTTAGGAGATTGGTTTGGATTTAGAATGGTTTTTTATCATGAATTTTCAGTGCTGCTCTAAATTATTTTGTCAAGCATCTTCATTTCTTGCCTATTGCTGGGATAAAATGCTTCCCTGATTCATAACCCTGTGAAGTGTTAAATACCTCCTGGCATTCCAAGAGGTCCTCCAGGACATCACACATGGCTTTTGACATTCACCCAAGGGCTAAAGCCCAGCAGTGATGTTCAGAAGGTATTTTATGAGCTCCCATGGGTTCTTCCTGGGGGTGTTACTGGCACTTTCCCAAATGGCTCTCCCAGATTTTCTCCAGCAGCTTGTGACAAGCCATACAAATATTTTGGGTTTCATTAGAACAAAACCTTGTCATCAACAGGAAAACAGAAGGAATACTTCTGGCTATGGCGTTCTTCATGGCTTTGGTCCAACAGCCTCATCAAAGGAAGGATTTTCCCTTCACTTGTCTTGTACTGCAAGAAAGCTGAGGAACAGAGGACAGGATCTCAAGAGGTACTGATGGTATCAGAGGAATGGCTGCAATCAAATCCAAGATATTTATGGACCAACAGTCCAGGAATCTGGCACAGCCTGGAGGAAAGGCTTTAGCATCTTTACTGGGACCTTCTTCCTCTGGTTTCCCCTCCCCTGGAGCTGCCATGGGCTTGCTCCAAGGAGTAAGGACCTTCTCACGACAGGGGATTCTTCAGCTTGTTTCTCTCCAGTGGAAACCCACAGGTAGGTCCGGGATGGAAATAAGTTTGGTTCTTAATTTTTCCATCTATCTGTTCCACACCATCTGGACATCTGAGTCCAGTAAGTTTGTAGCCAACCAAAAAGTGCCCAACATAAAAAGGAGGGCTGTGAATCCTCTTTTTGGCCCTTTCTTCCCTGCTAACACCCCTGGGCTGTGCTATGCAAGCAGAAGGAGTTCTCACATCCCTTGAACTGGCTTTGCAAAGCACCCCTGACAGGACATAGAAGGGAATTTTAAGTCTTGAAAGCAGACAAACCCTTGCTCTTTAAAAAATTCACCAGGGATACATAAAGGATGGGCCAAAAACGACTGCCCTGGTTCTTCTGCTTCATCTCACAGAGTGAAGTACACAGGGAGTGGATCACCAAAACAGGGAGATCCTGTAGCCCTGAGATTTGTGCTGGGAAGCTTAAATAGCTTTCTTTCTCACCCAAGAAAAATGTCAAAGGCACGTGGAAATAAATAATTTTCCTCTTGCTTTAGGCAGCTGCATCTGCAGCAAGGGATTGCTCTGCTGGAGTTTTTCCTCTTATAAAGTTATAAAATGAGGGGGCAAAAAAATTAGTAAGCTGGTGACTTGCATTTTTCTGAGGTAGATTAATTAATTCTGTTGAACTGAGTTAAAATTAGCCTGAGCTGCTTGTAGTTGCTTGGTTATTCTTTTGTCCTGAATACATAATATACAATTTATTTTGACAAGTACTGGTGGGAGATGCATGAGGTGACTGCTGCTCTTTGGGGAGGAGCTGCTTTTGCTTTTTTGGCCTCAGCAGAAGAATATTTGGCTCAGAGGGCTGGAAACCTTCTAATCCCATCTCTTCTTTTCCCTCTGAATGAAGGGGTTTATTTTCCTGCCTGTTTATGCAACATGGTGTATAGCAACCACTCTTTTTATGTTGGAAATGCTGTGGTTTGTCATTGACAAAATAGCAAAGTACATTAAATAAAGTGGGGATACTGTTTTCTGTCAAGGGAATAAATATTCTCCAGTAGAATTTTATCCATTGTGAGAGAGAAGGAGAGAAAGAGAGAGAGAAAGAGAAGAAAGAGAAAGAGAGAAAGGAAGAGAGAAAGGAAGAGAGAAAGGAAGAGAGAAAGGAAGAGAGAAAGAGAGAGAGAGGAAGAGAGGAAGGAAAGAAGATAGGAAGGAAGGAAAGAAGATAGGAAGGAAGGAAGGAAGGAAGGAAGGAAGGAAGGAAGGAAGGAAGGAAGGAAGGAAGGAAGGAAGGAAGGAAGGAAGGAAGGAAGGAAGGAAGGAAGAGAGGAAGGAAGAGAGGAAGGAAGAGAAAGAGAGGAAGAGGAAGGAAGAGAGGAAGGAAGAGAGGAAGGAAGAGAGGAAGGAAGAGAGGAAGAGGAAGAGGGAGGAAGGAAGGAAGAGAGGAAGAGAGGAAGGAAGAGAGGAAGAGAGGAAGGAAGAGAGGAAGAGAGGGAGGAAGGGAGGAAGAGAGGAAGGAAGAGAGGAAGAGAGGAAGAGAGGAAGAGAGGAAGAGAGGAAGGGAGGAAGGGAGGAAGGGAGGAAGGAGGAAGGGAGGAAGGGAGGGAGGAAGGAAGGAAGGAAGGAAGGAAGGAAGGAAGGAAGGAAGGAAGGAAGGAAGGAAGGAAGGAAGGAAGGAAGGAAGGAAGGAAGGAAGGAAGGAAGGAAGGAAGGAAGGAAGGAAGGAAGGAAGGAAGGAAGGAAGGAAGGAAGGAAGGAAGGAAGGAAGGAGCTGAATTAATTAATCTAGAGGATTAATCTAGAGAAAGTGAAAATGGAGCAATTCAGAATTGTTGTGATTTTAAGAATGTCTCCTGGTTTTATTCCAGTTTTTAAGAAGATAAATGAGAAGGAAGATGAACTCAGATTAGAAAAACAGACAGCTGCTCCTTTAGAAAAGGCAACTGTAAATGTATATTTTCAGATAATTGATGGGACACTAGAACAGATAAAAACATTTTACTCCTTCCAAGTATTACTGACTGAGTGACACTTATTTTACTCTTACCCAATTTTTTTTGCACACATTCACTGCCTTGTTGCCTCCAATTTTGAGACTGAACCATCCTTGTGGATTTGTAAATCTTGGGAAACCCAAGCAGGCTGAAACACCTTCTTTCAAGCAAGTAAAACTCCTTTTTTTTACCAACACACAGGAAATCCTTCCTCATTATGTTATTAATTCACATCAGGTAAATTGAAAGCCATTTTGTCATCCAAATGGACTTTTTAGGGTTTGGAAACCTTTTCTCCTAGAAGCAAGTAAAAATGCTTGAAGCCCTGAGATGCTTCCCCATAAAACTCAGATCAAAAGCTGCAACAGAAACAGAAATCAGAAACTTCAAGGTTGTCCCATTAGCTGCAGGTTCCCCCACACTAGGAAATCAGTGCACAAGCTGAATTATCTGAGTCCTAGTTAAAGCTACCACAGAAAAACCCTCAAAATTATCACATATTTGTCTTTTTTCCTTTATTTTGCATTCCTGTAAAATCATAGACTATAAGCCTTCAAGGGAAGAAACTGATTTATTTTCTCTTTTACAAAAACCCAGCTGCTACTGATAGTTATTAATTCTTCTTTCACTGATTTATTTTTTTAATGGAAAATGACACAAAACCCATGGGTTTCTTGCAGGAACTTGTTTTGCAAAGGAAAAAAAAATCAAAGGAACCAAAAGGAAGCTAATAAGTGAAGATAAACCTGCTAAAACAAATTAAAAAAAAAAAAAAAAGAAAGAAAAGGATGGAAACTTTCCACTCTGAAAGCCAAAGGTGAGTGTGTTAATGCTGGTGGGGGTCTCATGGAACACACAGCTGACCCAGGGACTGTCACAGATTCTCTGGGGTTTGAGTAAAAAAGGACATTCTAGCCCATCCCAGCCAATATTTCAAGCCACAGCACAGCAAAGGGGAAACTGAAACACCTGAAATGTCACCAACTGGGGTAAATTTATTTTTTTTTTTCATTTTTACAACTCTGCAGGCCAGAAATGCAGGTGTATGAAACCAGCCACCCTCTGGTAGAGGTTAAGGGGTTAATGCTATCCAAATGGCTCAATCCCCAGGTGATGGGATCAGCTGCTCCCTGGGACTGAGAGAGCAAGCTCCAGGCTGATTGTTTTGATCAGAACATTTGAAATGTTCAGTTTGGGTGGCAGAAAGTCCCCATGAAGAACTTTATAACTAAGCAGCCGTTCTGCCCTGTTGCTTGGGGACTGCCTTGTATTTCTAGATGATTTTTCTTTTTCTAACTGCTGTGAAGTTTGCTCTGCTCCATTTCTTCCTCCAGACTGAAGCCCAATCCTGAGACCAGCCCACTCTACAGCTCTTGTTTAACCCACTGAGAGACTCCAAGTGCCTGAGGGACCTGGCTCTCTTCAGTAAGTTTTAATTTTAATTTCATATTTCAAGCTTCTCTGACCTTTTTCAAGGTGCAGTTGAGCCAAGTACTTTCTCACGTGGCTACATTGAGTGATGTGTCCACCCAGGATTGCTGATAAAACTTCGTGGCTCTGGTACTGCTGGCCCCTGGCTACATCAGCTGTCTGCTTGCTTTAGTAGGGAGTTATAAATAGCCAAAGAGTGCATATTCACTGTCTGCTTACATTGAGCAAACAGTGATTTTAATTCCCTCAAACAAGCCTGTGTCCTGACACAGGTCTCTCCTGAATGTTCAGTCATGTTCAGTCTTACCTGTTTTCCTTTTTTCTTTTTTTTTGGGGGGTTTCTGTTTCTTGCAGGGATTCTCAAACAAAATTCCCTACCTACAAAAGGCATTTTTACCCTTTCAGCAACCCATATGTTAAAAAAGTGATCACCCCACACCCTTTGGTATGTTCTAATTTGCTAATATTCTCTACACCCATCACACACGTGGAAGGCAGCAGTGTTTCTGAGCTCATCTTCCCAGCTTTAGCTCATACCAAGAAGTTCTGAAACCCTCTCAAGCTCTTTCTGTAGGATTTTCTCAGCAAACCAATGGCAAAAGGCAAAAAGATTCCAGCCTCAGGATAAAGTTTGCTTCTCTGGCAAAAAGAGTCCAGCCTCAGGATAAAGTTGCTCCACAGGTGAACAGAGAGAGGTTGAAGTCTAGATTTGTTAAGGGATTAAATATCCCTACAGAAAGATTTAGGTGGAATTTGGCACCTAAATCTAAGGCAGCAAGCTGAAAACCCTTTGCTCCTGGAGCTCTTAGCATATCTGAGCATCTCCCCATGTGGCCAGAAAGGTCTCAGGTGGGCTCTGCCCCTGGCTCCTCAGCATCTCTTCTGCTGCTAAGGCTCAATGAGCTCCCATGTGCTGGAGCACAGCAAACACCCAGTGCCCCACCATGGGGTCATACCCTGTTGGGATGTTGAGGAGAGGATCACTCCACCATTCTAAATGCAGGAATATCCAGGAAGATGCCCAGTGGGCAGCAGCAGGATGCAGGGAAGCACCAAGGTGCACCCTCCTTTTAGGAAATCAAGGTGAAATGACTCAGTGTTGGCTTCATCTCAAAAATAAAAAAAAAAAGAGGATGGATTTCCAAAAAACCCTCTGGTTCCTCAGTGAGTCCTTTGGTTTCCTGAAAAATAGGTAAGAGGGACTTCAATGTTCATCTTGGAATGACTTGCTTGGGATAAGTGATTCTTTGGTGTTAGATCCAAAGCCCAGGCTGTGGTGACTCCTGTCCACCAGAGGTTTGTTTTAGCAATGGGGAGGATGATATCCCCAGGGACAAACCCACCAAGGGCTGAGATGTTCTTCAAAAGGACCTGGGCAGGCTCTGAGGTCCTCAGCGGGACACTCAGTGAACCCTGTCCCTTTAGAGGACAATTAGTGAGGACCAAAAGCCAAGCAGGGAAGTGCAGATATCTGCAGAATAAATTACAGCCATGATTAGTGTGTGAAATGAGTTAGAAGGAGCAAGTTCCTCAAAGAAATTACAGCCTCTGGGGAACTCATTTAGAATGGCCACAGTGAGTAATGGCTCATTCCAGGACTCCTCCAGGGTTCTTCCATCTTCCCCTTCCCTGCAGTTACAGGGAGGGTGAGAAAGAGCAGCTTAAAATTGTCATGTGTTTACACTGGCAGGAATTGGGGCTGATTTCATCATTTTTCTTAACACTCATGTGGTGCTTGGTATTTTCTTCAGCCACACTCCCAGCATCTCCATGGAAGCTTCTCTATTTATTTGTGTGCCTGGCTGGAAGCAGAACTCCTGCTTAATTCTAAGAGAGGACCCCAAAACTGCTTTAGGCCTGGGCTTTGATTGGCAGTGAATATTTGAGATTTTTACCTGTAGAGAGAAACTCTACAGCAAACTCATCAGCAAATTCATACATGACACCAAGATGGGGGGGAGTGTGGACCAACTCGAAGACAGGAGGGCTCTGCAGAGGGACCTGGACAGACTGGAGAGTTGGGCTGATCCCAACGGGATGAGGTTCAACACGGCCAAGTGCCGGGTCCTGCACTTGGCCACAACAACCCCATGGGGAGCTCCAGGCTGGGGACAGAGTGGCAGAAAGGGACCTGGGAGTCTGGATTGCCAGGAAGCTGAACAGGAGCCAGCAGTGTGCCCAGGTGGCCAAGAAGGCCAATGGCATCCTGGGCTGGATCAGGAACAGCGTGGCCAGCAGGTCCAGGGAAGGGATTCTGCCCCTGTGCTCAGCCCTGGTGAGGCCACAGCTTGAGTCCTGTGTCCAGTTCTGGGCCCCTCAGCTCAGGAAGGAGATTGAGGTGCTGGAGCAGGTCCAAAGGAGGCAACTGGGCTGGTGAAGGGACTCGAGCACAGATCCTGTGAGGAGAGGCTGAGGGAGCTGGGGGTGTTGAGGCTGGAGAAGAGGAGGCTCAGGGGAGACCTCATCACTCTCTGCAACTCCCTGAAAGGAGGTTGGAGCCAGGGGGGGGTTGGGCTCTTTTCCCAGGCAACTCTCAGCAAGACAAGAGGGCAGGGTCTCAAGTTGTGCCAGGGGAGGTTTAGGTTGGAGATGAGAAAGAATTTCTTTCTGGAGAGGGTGATCAGGCATTGGAATGGGCTGCCCAGGGAAGTAGTGGATTCTCCGTGTCTGGAGATCTTTCCAAAGAGCCTGGATGTGGCACTGAGTGCCATGGGCTGGGAACTGCAGCAGGAGTGGATCAAGTGTTGGACTTGATGATCTCTGAGGTCCCTTCCAACCCAGCCAGTTCTATGATTCTATGATTTTTTTGCTGTGCCACCTGCAAAGTCATTTTCAGATCCTCATGTAGTGCAACACAGAAACTTGTATATAGGTATTTAAAACACATGTTTTTTTCCAGCATTATGCCATCTGTTAACATGAAAACAGACTTTTTTTTTTTTTTTTTTTCTCACTGGCATTAATGGAAAAGTTAACTTCAGTAATTCTTCCCCTTCCCTCATTTTTTTACTGATTTGCTATTTTCTCAACTTGGGTTGTGGGCCCATAACCCTAACCCTAACGACTGCCTGAAAGGAGGTTGGAGCCAGGGTGGGCTTGGGGGGGAGGTGGATTTCTTGTCCCACTTACCTAGCAATAGAACAAGAGGAAATGGCCTCAAGTTGCTCCAAAGGAGGTTTAGATTGCATATTAGGAACAATTTCCTCACCAAAAGGTGAAACTGCCCAGGGCAGTGATGGAATCCCCATCCCTGGAGGGATCTCAAAGCTGTGGAGATGCTGAGGGACATGGGGCAGTGGTGGCCTTGGCACTGCTGGGTTAAGGGTTGGATTTGATGCTCTTAAAGGTCTTTTCCAATTCAAACCATTCTATGATTGAATTTACAACCCCGATGCCAGCCCTGCCCCTGCCTGCCAGCCAGAGCAAAACCCCCACAGCTGGGAATCGTCCCGGATGAGGAAAAACCAAGGGTGGTGACATTGTGACATTCACTCCTTCGGCTCTCGAAGGTCAGTTCAGGAGGTTGCGACAGGAGGACGGGGTTCCCAGCGCCAGAAGGGGCGGGGGATGAGGGGAGCTGGGGATGCGCGGAGGGGAGGATGCGCGGAGAGGGGGATGCGGAGAGCGCTGCCCGTCCACGGCCCGACGGCCCCACCGCGTGGCGGTGAGTGGGGGTGCGGGAAGGTGCGGGGAGGCTGGGACCAACTCTGCAGCCTTGGGATAATGGGCAAATATCAGCAGGAAAAGCTTCAGGGAGGATCGCGGCGCCCTGGAGGGGAGCAGGAGGGAAGTGAAGGAAGGAAAAGAGTTTAAATCAACACTCACAAAAAGGCTCGGAAAATTGAGTGGCTGAGGAGAGGTTGTAGAGATGGACTCTGAAAGATGTCAGGAATAAAAGCCAGGATCTAGAGATGCCAGTTCTGGAATGAAACCCCCATCCTCTCACTCTCCTAAATCATCAGCCACTTCTGAGGACTTGGGGCTGCAGCACCAGAGCTTCAAAGCCTGGGATTCAGGGTCTAAAATGACATCCTGCTCACTAAAATAACTAATTGAACATTACCAAACACTACTAACTGCCAAGTAACCATTAATGCCATAGAACATAACATTAGTAAACCTTACTAACTGCTAAGCAAACATTCCTGACTTATTTGACACAATTCAAGCTATCAAGACCCTGAAAACATTTTTTTCCTCTTTCTGATGTCTGTGAAGTCTCCAGACACTCTGGGTGAAGCCTGGTGCTTTCACCCCTTGAAAAACCATCAGATAAAGTGGGTTATCAGCTCTCCTGCAAGCCCAGCAGCAGAAATTTTGCTCAAATCAGCATCAGGGCTGTGGGAATTCAGCTTCAGGTCTTCCAAAGCACTGAATCAACCCAGGGTTCCATCATGAAGAGTGGGAAGGAACTCTTCCATCTCCTGTTTAAATCATTAGAAAGAAATCTATTGATTCAGTGAACCTCTTAACTGGGAACTTGGGTCCTGAAAAATGGTATTTTTAAGCTGGTAGGAAACACCCTTGTTTCCCTGCAAACAGGGGAAATAAACTTTGCTAATACAGGAAATTTTGCAGTTAGTTTTCAGGACAACCTGAAAGGGTCACATCGTGTTGCAAAGTCTTTCTTTTCATTGTGCTCATTGCCTTGTCTTGGACCTTTCCCTTCTCCTGTTCAGACTCTCCAAACACTTTGCAAACTTTAAGAAAACTTGTATAAAAGAACCTTGGTTGAAAAGGGAGTTGTAGACTCATGCCTGCACTAGAAGGGTCAAAATTATCCCTAAAAATGCAGCAAAAGAGACACCAAACCCATGTGCAGCATGAGCAGGGGGTGCAGCATCCATCTAAGGCATCTCTGAAAATTTCCTCAGCCACAGCATCCTCTCTCTTTAGAGACAGGAATATTCCTCCCTCAGTTCTAAACCACAACTGTATTTCATTTTCTTGTGGCAATCTTTTTCAGCTTTTTAGCATCTGCTTTTCAGAACGTTTCCTCCCTTGAATTAAAAAAATCAAGTAAAAATATAAATCCAACTGAAAATGGCCTGTGCTTTGCCTCCTCAGATGCATCTGTCTGGTGTAAGTTTAGTGCTGCTGATCTAGTAGTTATTTTAACTGCTGCTTGGTTTCAGCCCTGTTGATATATTGGTTATTTTTATATATGGTTGGCCATTTGTGTGACTGATTTTGCAATTCATGCTGCCTGCTGAAGGACATCCCTGGAAACAGACCTCATAGCTGTATTCTCAAGATGAAAGAAATTGGACAGAAGTACCTTTCTGAAAAGAGGGACCTCTATTACATTTATTTTTTTTTTTCTCCTGAATTGCTTGCTCAAGCCAATTGGTTGGGTTATTGGAAGAAATGAAACAGGGAAAAATTGATAGGATTCAGGTGTCGGTGTGTGGCATTAAGCCATTTCTTATCCTTAGCAAATGGTGACTGTTGGATCAAATTCCTGTACAGGGGAGAAAATGGTTATGCTTATCATGGCAGCAGAGGGTTAAGGGAGGTGAATACAGGTGCACCAAAAAAAAAACCCCAGCCAAATGACATGGGGTTGTTATTTTAGGCTGCCAGTTGCTCAGTCTCCCTGCCTGTGGAGAAAGGCTCCTGCACTAACTGTAATTTCCCAGCTAAGTTGTATTTTAGGAGGCATTTTAGGTGTCAAATATGGAAAACTCCAGGAGCAGGGGCAGGGGACATATCAAAGGCTGGCAACAGAAAAAGACCTTTACATTGGTGAGGAAGGTTATTTAAGATTTCCTGCTAATATCCTATATGGAGGTACAAAAAATGACAAAAAAACCAGTGTAAACAATGAGAGGAAATAATGGAAATTTAGAATACCTCATACCTGTGTGTTAAGAGGTGTATGGTTATGGTTGTTTGAGCAGGAGGTGCAACAGCTTGCCAAAAATGTGGCCATAAACCACCACCAGGACTTAGTACCATTCTCATATCCTTAGCAAATGGTGACTGTTGGAATCCCAATTCCTGTACAGGGGAGAAAATGGTTATGCTTATCATGGCTAGCAGAGGGTTTTAAGGGAGGTGAATACAGCGGTCCTCGCACCATAAAAAATAAAACCGCCAGCCACAAATGGACATGGGGATGTTATTTAGGCTGCCAGTTGCTACAGTTCCCTGGCCTGTAGGAGAAAAGGCGGTCCTGCAATAACTGTAATTTCCCAGCTCAAGTATGTATTTTAGGAGGATTTTAAGGTGTCAATATGAAAACTCAGGAGCAGGCAGGGAAATATCAAAGGCTGGCAACAGAAAGAGACTTTACATTGTGAGAAGTTATTTAGATTTCCTGCTAATATCCTTATGAGGTACAAATTTGACCAAAGACATGTTACCATGAGAAAATAATGGATTTAAATACTCATACCTGTGTGTTAAGGGTGTATTTATGGTGTTGAGCAGGAGTGCAACAGCTTGCCAAAAATTGCCATAAACACCACCAGACTTGTACATCTTATCCTTAGAAATGTGACTGTTGGATCAATTCCTGTACAGGGAGAAATGGTTATGTATCATGGCATGATAAGGGAGGTGAATACAGGTGCTCCTGCACTAACTGTAATTTCCCAGCTAAGTTGTATTTTAGGGCATTTTAGGTTCAATATGAACCTTCAGAGCAGGGCAGGGACATATCAAAGGCTGGCAACAGAAAGAGACTTACATTTGGTGAGGAACTATTTAGATTTCCTGCTAATATCCTTATGAGGTACAAAAGTTGTCAAAAAAACCATGTTACCATGAGGGAAATAATTGACTTAAATACTCAGACCTGTGTGTTAAGGGTGTATGGTTGTGGTGTGTGAGCAGGAGTGCAACAGCTTGCCAAAAGTATGCCATAAACACCCCTAGGATTTGTACATCTTATCCTTAGCAAATGGTGACTGTTGGATCCAATTCCAGCACAGGGCCAAAATACAATACAGGGGAGAAAATGGTTATGCTTATCATGGCAGCAGAGGGTTAAGGGAGGTGAATACAGGTGCTCCTGCACTAACTGTAATTTCCCAGCTAAGTTGTATTTTAGGGGCATTTTAGGTGTCAATATGAAACCTCAGGAGCAGGGCAGGGACATATCAAAGGCTGGCAACAGAAAGAGACTTTATATTGGTGAGGAAGGTTATTTAGATTTCCTGCTAATATCCTTATGAGGTACAAAAATTGACAAAAAACCGTGTTAACATGAGGGAAATAATGGATTTAAATACTCATACCTGTGTGTTAAGGGTGTATGGTTATGGTGTGTGAGCAGGAGTGCAACAGCTTGCCAAAAATGTGCCATAAACACCACCAGGACTTGTACATCTTATCCTTAGCAAATGGTGACTGTTGGATCCAATTCCAGCACAGGGGCAAAATATAGTCCAGGGGAGAAAATGGTTATGCTTATCATGGCATGATAAGGGAGGTGAATACAGGTGCTCCTGCACTAACTGTAATTTCCCAGCTAAGTTGTATTTTAGGGGCATTTTAGGTGTCAATATGAAAACTCAGGAGCAGGGCAGGGACATATCAAAGGCTGGCAACAGAAAGAGACTTTATATTGGTGAGGAAGGTTATTTAGATTTTCTGCTAATATCCTTATGAGGTACAAAAATTGACAAAAAAACATGTTACATGAAAATAATTGATTTAAATACTCAGACCTGTGTGTTAAGGGTGTATGGTTTGTGTGTGTGAGCAGGAGTGCAACAGCTTGCCAAAGTATGCCATAAACACCCCTAGGATTTGTACATCTTGCTGAACTTGGTCTGGATGAAGCTTTGGGGGATGAGAGAACCTGTTCCTGTTTTATGTTCAGCATTCCTGACCTTCCTCATTTCACAGGAATGAAGGAGCAGCTGTACTCATCAGGGGTAAGTTTTGATATCATTTCTGTCCCTGGTAGATCCTTGCAGGACATGCCTGGAGAAGATCAAGACAGCAGAGAGTGATGTGTTTGGGATGTTCACAAATGGGATGTGTTGACAAATCTGGTGAATTCCCTTCCACCTGGGCAGAGCATCCCTGAGCTGCAACTTCACCTGTCTTACAGGTACCATATCTTTAACCAGCATATTCTAAATATTGGAAGGGCTCAGAAGGGGAAATCACTGTGAATTAGAATTGTTGTAATAATTTTTCAGCTAAGGGAAAGGGAAAAAAAAATAGAAAACAAAACCAACCAACCCAAAAAAAAAAAAAAAAAAAAAAGCAACCAATACAAAATAAAATCACCAAAAAGACATCCAAAAGCATCTCTTCCCTGGCTCTAGAGGGCTGCCTTAAACCACTTTAAAAATGCCAGACTCCTTGTTTTTCAGCACTTCCCTTTTACCTCACATCCCAATTTCTGCATCATCATCATCGTCAGCCACTTATGAATTAGCTATTGTCAGGAGCCAGCAGCAAAGGTCCTTTCCAAGGAGACTGTTGTCTGCAGCTCTAATCTTTGCTTTGTCTGATTCCAGACAGCTAAACCAGCAGTGCTGCACTGAAGGTTAAAATTAACTCTTCTTGCCATTGTGCATTTAGGCTCAAACTAGTGAAAAAATGCAGGTTTATTACCTGGCTGGTTTCCTTTCCACAGCCACCTAAGTGAAAAGGATTAAATCAGGAACTCTGAGTATTTTTAGCAGCAGAAAGACTCCAGAAGCTGCTACTTGCACGTGTTTGTGATGCTCAGAAATCAAGGAATGAACAGGCAGGAAGAGTTGAAATGAACAGCTCTATGTTGACCAAAATAATATACAGTGTTATGCCTCATTATAGTAAAATCCAAACCAAATTGGTTGCCTAATAGTGTGTATTCTACTTTCAGCAAAATTAAAAGTTAAAAGGAAAAGCAAAGTTAAAATTGCACCCTTTATTTCCAAAGGCTCAGGGTTTTTGAGAACAGGGATATAAGTTTCAGCAACTCAGGGATCTTTTAAAAGGAGTTTGGATTAGAAAGAAAACATGAAACTATGTCAGCCAGGAAGGGCCTTTAATCCTAAAGTAGTTTATGTTGAAAACAGCCTTGTTTGATAAATCTGATGGCAACAAAGAACTCAGTTTTAAAATAAAACAAATTCAGCCCTTTTTCAATTATGGGAAGCACAATCTTAAAAGAGATAATTAGCAGCAAACTCCATTTGTTGCCCCCAGGATCTTACCTGGTTCACAAAATAAAGTTTTGCAGTTGTGTGAAAACCAAATCATGATTGGAAACTTTGGAGGGTTCTTTAGAAATCTACCAAAGAAACTTTGCTAGGGCAAAATCCCTTCATGGTTGAGTGTTACCCTTGAAAAATCAGAAGGAAACCACTTCAGGATATACCACAGAGTAGGGATGAGGATGGCAAGTGGGGGGTTGAGTAGCCCTCCAAGCCAACCCAATCCCTTCCCCATTTTAGTCCCAGCCCTCCTGCCTTGCTCATCAGGAGAGCAGCACTATAGGAAATATAGGCAATATAAATCTTGCATTTCCACAGGGGAGAGGCGTTCCCCTGACTGAACCCTCCCAAGTGATCCCAAAGGGACTGCCCTGTGGCACACAGGGTGCCAGTATGTGGGCAAATCCTAAGCTCACCCGCTTAGGCTACCTGTAGCACCTGCACAACCCAGAAGTGGGCTCAGGGCTCCAATGTTGCTTGCTCCAGACCCCATTAAGCACTAAAAGACCACCCGTAAAGGCCTGCAAGAAAAAAAAAAAAAAACATGAGAGAAAAAACAAACCACCCTTGGAGGCTGCTGCGCACAGCTGCACTCAAAACTCCATACCTATAAAAACCTCATTCTTCTTTCCACAGATTATTTCAACCATCCAGTGGTTTTGGTTTCAAGAATCATCTATTAGAGCAGAGAGAATTAAGGATATTTTCTTCCTGTAATTGCTTCACCCAGCCCCTCTGCTCCCTGGCCCCATCAGAGCCAAGCCCCTGGGACAGGATTAGCCTGGGACCTGAATGTCCCCTTGTCCCTGCAAGCCACACTCTGAGGATGGGGTGAATCTCACCTGTGCTCCCTCCCCAGGGTTCAGATTTAATCTCAGAGTCATGAGGCACAAACAAGGGTGTGGAAACCCTTCAGGGACCCTGGGAGCTTTATAAAAGAGGCAACTCTTGAATAATAAGTTTGTATGCACAGGGTGAGTGGGTCTTATATGATACAGACACAAAACAGATGAAGTAATGTACAACCCTTTACTTCTTACCCAGCAATTGAACCACCTGCCATCCATGGGATGCTTTGCAAGGGGTAAAGAGGTTGCAAAGCTGCTGTGCAAACTACAGGAGAAGAATCAACACATTTCCTGGCTTGACCAAACTTAGGATATGATTTCTCCAAGTACTGTCAGCAGTGTTAAAATTGTGATGGGATACATCAGTAAGAACCATCTTCAAAGAAGGATTAAAGGTTTGGATGGTTTTTATTTTTTTCAATGTTGTTTTTTTTTGTTGCGTTGTCGAGGCAATAATATGTTGAATTCTTTTTGAAGTAATTAAACTTGAAAACTGACCCAGCTTTTTTTTTTTTTTTTTCCTTTTTGGGTACAATGCTCTCTACAGTTTATAGCTAATTGGCAGGTGAGCAAGATAAGTAGCACAGAACACCCACTTGATGCTGTACAAGCCTAAGGGGAGACAGCAGCTTGTCTGCCCAGGAAGAAGCTGTTCAAACACACACAGAAGAGATGTAATGAATTTCCACCTCAGGAGATAATGAAGGGATTATAACCTCCCAGAAGAAAGAAGGACCTCAGTGTTCCAGGAAATTTCTTCTGAGAAAGCGTGCAGAGATGACAGCAAAACTTCTCGTGGCACCTGAACGCTAAAGAAACCCAGAGGTTGCTTTGCTCCGTGGGTGAAATGACAGAATCAGCCCACTTGACTTCCATTCAGGCTTGGCTAATCCCCATGGAGCTTTATCCCTGGTTTTCATGAGCTGCCTGCACTGACAGCCTCCCCTGCCTGCCCTCCTAAGCCAAACAGCAACAAAAACTCCTCTGAATCAAAGAGAATTTTCTTTCGACTTGGATCACGTTTCTTACGGGAGCCCCAGCCCGTTGCTAAGAGAAAATGTGGTCGTTAGGAAGGGGAGAATCATTATTCTAATTACTCTTGTTACACCCCAGTGAGAACAAGGCTCTCCTGGCACTCAGCTGAATTATACAGCAGCAATGCCTTTAATAGATGGAGTTTGTGACAGTCCTGCTGAGCTTGGAGCTACAAGAAACCCAGCCACAACACCAGCACGTGGTGCAGGAGCTCCTGCACCCTGGAGCTGCTTCCAAGGGCTTTGAGCATCCCTCTGCCAGGCCAAGGTGTGGATTTGCTTCCCCCAAGCCACTTATTCCAGCCAAGTTGGTACCAGCCAGAAAGGAGCACAAAGTTCTGCAGCCTGGGCAATGTAGCTTGAGCTAAAATATCTGCTCCTGCTTTAGTGGTGTTTCTCTGCCTGACCTGGCTGGATGCAGTTGATGGTCAAGAGAGGAGTAGAAAACTCCATGCTTGAAGCCATGTGATGGACAAAGTAGGACCCAAGTGTTCTGGCTCTCTGGTTCCATCCACTGACTCAGCCCCATCCTCTGAGTGATGATCCTCTGGAATCCTTTCTAGTAATTACAGTGCTCTTACTAATTCTAACACTTCCTAAGAAATACTCAGCAGAGAATCTGGTTCTTCAGATCATTTAGAGGCTTTTGAAATCTTACTTTTAGTGTAGGTTAATTTCAGAACCATTTGATCTATCTCTGATAGATCAAATCCAGACTGTTGTAGTTATCTGCATTTCTACAGCAACTGATGGAAACTAATTACTCCAGGGACTTCAGAAAACCTCTGAGCCAGGTTAGGATTAAAATTCCATTTATCCTGTGCAAAACAATCCCCATTGGCAGTTTCCATAGTTCACTGGTAAGAGCAATAAGCTAAACCCAATCTGTCTGCAAAAATTTAAACAGCAGGAACTTTGCAAGAAAATGCTCCAAGAATCTTGAAGAATCAAGACCAGAAATTTTTAAAATGTGAATTTTTTAAGTCTGGATTCTATATATGTGAGTTCAGAATGCAAACTTGAGTCTTTTGTATGAGTATAAATCAGAAGCAGCTGTGATAAGATCTAGATTATCATAAACCAGGATTAATTTCTTCAAATCTACCTTAGTCTAAGACTAAGAGGTGGGTTTAGAGGGCTTGCGTAGAGTTTTACTGTTGTCAGGACCAGCCTGTACCCTGTTACAAGCAATGTAAATCATGCATAAATCACCAGGATCCAAGGAAATGAACCTTTGCTTAAGTGTTGAAGGTTAAAGAGAGGTTTTATAATATACCTACAAGTCTTGGAGGCAGTGGTTTAGTTAGCAGCAGAGTGTGAGATAAAATAATAAAATAAAAGAGATGAGCCTACATCCAGCCTCAGGACCAGCAGCAGCTGGGAAATGGAAATCTGAGTTATTCTTCATGCCTGAGACCCCAAACTGAGGTGATACCCAAGCAGGCTCCAAACCTTCACATCAGCATGGAAAACTAGAAGTGGCTGGCCAAAACCATGCTCCATTCTTCAGATTGGGGCCACAAGTGTTGTCAGCATTTCTTAGATGTGCAGATGTCCTTTATTTTGGTTCTGCATGGTTCAGGGCTTTCTGATTGCAGGGCATTCAGATCTCAGCTTGATTATACTCTGAGAAACACCTGCATGATCTTGGGAAGAAGAGAGGGAATTTAATCTACTATTTTTGTTTTTGGGGGGGGGGGAAAAGAGTGGGCAAGATATAGCACATGCTAAACCAGGGAGGCTTTTCCCTTACATTCCCAAGTGTACAAGGAAAAACTGCAGTGTGCACCCTGCCATCTTCTGGAGACACTGTCAAAAATATAAATACATCAAATCCTGAGGCTTTAATGCACGAGCTGGAATAAATACAGAAAGCTGAGAAGATCTGCACTTGTTGAAAACATGGCTGCGCTTTCCAAGTGCTTCTGTTATTTCATGAAGGTGCTTGTCCTGAAAGAGTGGCAACTGAATAAAAGCTTTATAATTTTTCCAGAGGTAGGAATAGGAGTGATTTATCTTTCAGGTTGAGGGAAAGAGGGGAAAGGATCTCCTTTTTTCACCTCCTGTGTTTAAAAGGTATCACATCAAGCTGGAAGCTGACATGATTGTTTACATGGATCACTGCTTAGTCATTTGAGAGTCAGCATGGCTGGGAGATGTCAAGTGTAGGGCAAGCACCTGCAGATGTCAAGGCACTGGGGGTTACACCTTCCCTTTGAGCCTGGAAAAAAAGGAATGAAAGGGGTGAAACAGAAATGAAGGTATGGACATGATAGCTCTGCAACAAAGCAAGGCAAAGGGAGTATCCATGAATAAGGAATTGGAGTTTTTCTGGCTTCAAATAGTCAGGGGCAGCAGGGAAATTGTCTGGAGAGCATCCACCAAGTGGGTTCTGCCTATGCTGAAAGTGACTTTGGAAAGGGATGTGCTCCTGATAGAAGAGCCCTGGCTGGATTTCATGTATTTCACTGCTGCCTGCTGACTCCTGGTGTGGTGTCAGGGGGTAATGAAGTCAGGAGAAGTCTCTCTGCTGATATCTGTGATGCTTGGGTAGGGCTTTGGCCCTGGGGGAGCAGCAGGGAGGAGGAGAAGTAACATCATCCCCATTGGAGAAGAAAAATAAAAAAGAAAGTTGGTAGGTAGGCTATTTGATTTGGGGGGGGTTTTTTGGAAGGCACAGAGCAGTGAAACTTCCATGCTTTACATTGTCAGGGTTCCCAAGCCTTTCAGAAATGTTCCTTGAGGGTTTCCTTTCCTGCTGGGGAGGCCCCTGCAGAGGTGAGCAAGGAAATGGCAGCTGAGAGGAGTGTCCCCATCCCCCTGGCTGGGTGCTCTTTAGCTCTTTATCCATTTCTCTTTGCTTGCTACCAGTCATAAATGGAGACATTAAACTCTATACCAGGCTTAAAAAAAAAAAAAAAATCTGCTTTTTTGGTTTGGAAGGTAAGGATGACACCTTTGTAGAACTGGAAACCTTGGAGAGCCTTTACAATCTGGTTCACAGAAATAGTTGTTTGGTTTTAAAGTGAAGTCAGTCAAAGAACCAGGGAGAGAAGACTGAAATTCTGCATCCAGCTGTTTTCCTGGAGTTACAGCTATTGATTACAACTGCACTGAGTAACCAAACCATTTAATCTATTGAAATTATCTTGGATGACACTACTGCAATTGAGATGAAACTGCAGGCCCCACTTGAAAAAAGAGTTTAGAAGTGTTGGAAGGGGCAATAGCTAGATTTTGTGGTACAGATCTGTTTGTACACACATAATCTGCCATGGCTGCATTTGTTTACCTATAACTCTATCAAAATTCTATTATTTCACCAGAAGGAGAATTTTTAGTAGCTTTCTCACTATTTATATGAGTATTCCACAAACTATAAATGTATTAAGCTATCAGGTCCTAATTCTGAGTCAATAGCAATTGACTGGGGACAAATAGAACTCTCAAAGATAATTCTGCTACTTGTGACTTAAGATGGAGAGTTAATTATTGATACTGTGCTTGGGGTGCACTAAATGAGAGCTGGGATTCACAAGATGAGATGAAGTCATAAATTCATCTTTTGTGAAAGTTGTTTTTATGCTCAAGCCAAAAGCAAAGGTATTTGTGGATGCGAGCAATGACTGAACCCAGCAGGTCAGACTTCTGTTGGAGAGCCTCCCATCATTCAGAGGTACTTATAGCACTTTATTCAGTGTTCTATGGTCTTGTTCCACCCTAAATATGAAAATATGTCTTTTTGTCTCATTTCCAAACCAAACTGGGCTGAAAGCTCTGCTGAGAACCCACTGCAAGTGAAAAACCACCAATCTGTCATGCCTGGCCCTGCCATGAAACCCAGAATCATTGCCTCAGTTCTGTGGTTCTATTATTTAAATTAACATTGTCATTTCTTGACTCATTTTTTACTGCCATTAGACCCAAAAATGAGACAGAGCACTTGGTTCCACGAACCTATTTTTAAGCCACCTTCTCAAATTGGATAATTGTGATTAATTGCCTCAGCTAGTGAGGGTCTTCAGAGATAGCTGTAGAGAAGGAACATTGCTTGACAGGACAGAGGTGCAAGAGATAGCATGATTGCCCCCAGACAGCTCTTCATTGATTTTAAATTATGTTGAAATATTTCCCTGCATTTACTAGGAAAGGATTTCTTTAGAAGGGGATGATGCAGCTCTGATGCTGGGGAGATGCCATGTTCACCCTGAGCCTTGGGAAACACCTTACTTGCCATACCAGCCTCAATTCCTTATTATTCCTCAATTACTTCTCAAATTTATTTCATCTTCTCCCTTATTTAAGCCCAGGAATTCTGTCCCAGGCATCTTTGGTGAGCCCAGCCACCCCTCTTCCTTCCAAGCTCTTGGGTTACCCATTGCCTCTGTCACTGCCATCTTCAACCACTTCACACTTTGCTTGTAGCACTTAATTGTCAGTGTTAATTGATGGCCTACAACTGATGGGAGCCCTGTGACAGCAGAGTTTTGCTTTTGTGCCAGACAAAAGAATTAAGGCAACTGCTGTCCCCTATCACCTTACACACCGATAGCACCCGGAGCTCTGGGAGACCTGGGGGTGAATTATTCATGGAAAAGGGACCCAGGAGGACACCTGCCTGCCTGGAGTGGGTCTTGGCATCCTAACAGGGAGAGGAGACACTGGGAAGGACTTCAGGAATGAGGAGCCCTTTTTTTAATACATTACAGCTGGAAATCTCTACGGCCAACACAAGGTTAAATCCCAGGGATAAGCCGGTCACTCCCTCTCCCTTCTTCTCCCCCCCCTCCCATCCTCCTCCCCACACTGCAAATTTAATAAGCCAAAATCAAAACCATCTAGGAGGCCTGGAGCTTTTGAAGATTTAAGACTTTCAAATGTGAAGCACCTCATTATATCTGCCTCTTTTCAATAAAAAGGGAAGATAACTGGTGTCACGTCAACGTCTTATCGGTGATATTTGTTTGACTTCTATTTCAAAAGTGCACAGCTTGCTTTTCCTGGTGCTGGAATCAAACTCTTCTGAATTGTACAGTATAAGGTGAGGTATCAGTTTGCACCTAAGAACTTTAAAAAGGAGAGCAGGCTGTGTTTCACCCCAGTGAAATAAAGAACTATTGTACAGTAGAGCATATAACACTTGCAACATGGCCAATTGACTTCCTTCCTATTAATCAACTACTCTGTTTACCTTCTTACACAAACCATTTCAAAACCATTAAAACTAAGAGGATTAGCATCACATTTCTGGCAAAATGCACCTTCATTTCAGCAAATGCTACTTTCACTCTCCGACGAGATTTTTAAAAAAGAAAAACCTTGAAAGAAATGGATTCTTTATTGTGGCAAATTCACTGAGACAGGTATGACTTCTATCTGTTATTTAAAAAGAAAAAAAAAAGGAAGGAAAAAAAATAGAGGGTGAGAGGGAGAGAAAGAGGGGTAAAAGAACATGATTCCCTCAATCCAGTGAGAGAGAACTGCAAAAGAATTAAATTACCAAGAAGGAAAGAATTTCAAAGCAACCCTGAAATGTGAGTTAAATCCTGACATTGTGAAATAATTGTTCCACCCTGGCCATGTACAAATAGTTCCTACTTTTGGAGCTTGTTTTTAGGAAGCTGTTGAGAATGTTCCACTTGGGCTGCAAATAATATCATTGACCTCAGGTTTAAGGCCCAAAGTTCTCCTTTTCATGTGCCCCTGGACTTTGTCAGCTCCTGGTAAGTGCTTGTGTCATTTATTTTAATTTTATTTAGCTGCCAGACTTGATCATAAACATTTTGCATTGAGTTAAATGGTGGGGAAAATGGTTCTAAATAAATTCCTGCCTGTTTTAAGCATAAACACCATGTAACAGGGGTTTAAATGTGTGAACCATGCTTCTTGCTTGGCAGATGTGAGTTTAAGAGATGCAACAACTAATCATGTATCTGAGAAGCAAAAATTTATGATGAAAGTGGAAACTTAACACCTAAAGGACTCACACTCCAACAGAAAGCCACCAGAATATTATATATTAGTGAATATAATTAAAAAGTTTTCCTCTGAGTAAAAGAAATTTTTCACAAAGGCAAATAAAAGAGGATTTAAAGATTTCCAGGAAGTTTTCCTGGAGCATCCAATGGAATGAGAAGACATGGTGAAGTCTTACATTGGGCAACTAATTAAGCAGCAATATTAATTAAATTAATTAAACCATATTAAACAGCAATAATTCCCCACATCATTAAAAATGTTTCCAAGGATGCTGCAGAGCATCCCAAGCAGGGCTGGGAGATGGGGTGCAGGAACAAGCTGGGGTCCCACACCCTGCCACAAGAAACACCTTGGGATGAGTGACAAAAATGACACCCAAGAGTGGATTAAGGTGTCTAATCTGTGTGTAGAGACACCAGAGATTAGGAATATTACAAAGATTAATTTCTGTTCTATTTTAATAATTTCTAGCAGTGGATTTGCTGTTTGATCACTGAGCAAAGGAGTAAAATCACTCCTGTGAGTAGAACAGATAATTTAGAGCCCAACATGTCACTATTTTCTCAATGCAGCTGCTAACTGCCATCTACATTTTTGTCATTTGCCCATAATAATGACAAATGGGGCTTTTTTTCCCCCCATTTTCATTACATAGTTTGAGCCTGCTGAGCAGGTCAGGGAGTAAGAGGCTCTGTTCTGCCTTCTTCGTGCTATCCCTGAAAAACAGATTGGTGAGGTGAAAGGAGGAATTCACAGAAAATCCCTTTTTTTATTGATGATGAGCATTAAAAGTAATTTTTAAGCAAGGCTTTTTCAGCTGAGGAAATATGCTGAGAACAACGTTTTTAACCATTTTGTTGCTTTTTTGTTGTTGCTTTTTTTTTTTTTTTTTTTAGCTAACCTGAAAATGGCCTCAGTGACTCCAAAGGGAAGATACCAGCTAAAATACCTCTGAAGTTCAAAGCCCAACCTACTGCCTGCCTTTCCAGCTCTCCATCCCTTGGACAGGTAATCTCTGGGTATTTCTCTGGGAGTGCTGGCTTGGGATCAGGCTTTTTAAGGTGCATAATTTTATCAGCCAGAGCTTGAAGATCAGTCCCTGGGGTCTGATGGTGATGGCCCCTTCTGTCTGACAAGATAAATGAGCCTTTATAACTCTTGTCATATCATATAGCTGGCATCAGGAAATTAAGATAAAACTTTTCTGCTGGCATTGCATTGTTATAGGTCTGAATGACTAAACTCCTTGTTGCTGGGGAAAGAAAAAGAAAAAAGAAAAAAAAAAAAAAAGCTATGCTGAGGCTTTTTAGCTGAACAAAGGACACAATCTCACCAAATGATAGCTTGGAGGAGCTATCCTGTTGCTCCTGTAGCTTGGGGCAACAGGCATTAAAAATGAACTGCTTATCTTTAATAGCTTAAAAAAAAAAAGAAAAAACAATGTACTGGGCTTGTTGATGAAAAAGAAAAATTATATTTAAACACAGGGCCTTAATTCCAGTTTAGTTTGAAGAGCTTGATCAAAGGGAGTGATTCTCATGCTGGAACTTCTTCATGGAAAAAATGTCCTAAAAAATAGAATGTTAGAGAAAAAGCTGAGGACAAATGGCTTTGGTTCATAGAGTCATGAAGTGATTTGGGTTAGAAGGGTTTAAAGGTCATCCAGTCAGACCCTAATTATTATCAGAAAGCTTCCTGGTGCAAAGCACTTACACAGGGAGTATAGAAATACCTTTTTCACACAGGGCAGGCTTCCCCTCACCACCAGGTTGTAAGAAAGAGTTCATAACTATTGCTTATGTGTTGCACTGGTAGCTAAAGGAATTCTAGAAATATAATTGAGAAAAATAATTGAGGACTCAGGAGGATGATAACAAAAAAAATAAAAACACTGCCATGGTCTGAGCAGTGGTCCATGCCCTCTCCACTGCTCCAGTGCATCCTCTGGGTCTCAGCTGATATAAATAGACAAACAAATATATAAATATGTTTTTACAAACACCATCATCTCAAAGCATCTTCTTTTCCAAGCCCTACATTTCTTGCCACACCTTTTGGAAATGCAGGTTTAGAGCTATAGCTTTTCATTTTCACAGCCACAAAGGGAGAAAAACCAGGGAATTTCAGCACCATCTCTCCCAAAAGTCCTTTCATAAATCATAGAATCATAGAATCATAGAATTAGCCGGGTTGGAAGGGACCTCAGAGATCATCTAGTCCAACCCTTGACCCACCGGAGCAGTTGCTAGACCATGGCACTGAGTGCCACATCCAGTCTTTTTTTTAAATGTCTCCAGGGATGGAGAATCTACCACCTCACCGGGCAGTCCATTCCATAGCCTAATCACCCTCTCCGTGAAGAAATTCTTTCTAATATCTAACCTAAACCTCCCCTGGCACAACTTAAGACTATGTCCTCTTGTCTTGTTGAAGGTCGTCTGTGAAAAGAGTCCAGTTCCCACCTCGCTACAGCCTCCTTTCAGGGAGTTGTAGACAGCAATGAGGTCTCCCCTGAGCCTCCTCTTCTTCAGGCTGAACAGCCCCAGCTCTCTCAGCCTCTCCTCATAGGATCTGTGCTCGAGTCCCTTCACCAGCCTGGTTGCCCTATGTAATGTAACTGTGTTTCTTCTGCAAGAAAAAAAAAAAAAAAGAAAGAAAGAAAAAAAAAAATGAAAAGAAAAGATGAGCTCCAGTTTTGGAGCATTTTATGGCTGTTACAGACAGAATGCTGCCAGACCTGGAGCCTTAACCTTGCTGAGCTGGACCAGAGCCCTGCCAGCAGGGAGCTGCCTTCAGAGCCTGCTCTGCCTTTTGCATTGCAAAGTGTTTGCAGAAGAAGGGGATGAAGCAGCCCAGCTTTACCCCTTGTTTTTGTCAGAGGAGTTAAAGGCAACATTAATTTCAACCTTTAAAGCTGGCTAAGAAAAAAGCCACAATAGATTCAGCAAGATATACTGTATTTTAAGAGGTTCTTGATTTTTTTTTTATTTATTTTTTTCCAAAATGATAACCTGCTGAAGGAAGTGATGTCCTCTGCCACAGGACCTGGTTGTCTCATTGCAAACCTTGCAACCTTATCCTCCCCAGAGATTTACAGATAAAAAAAACCCTCACTGTCATCACCTCCACCCTCCCTGGCTCCGCTCTCTCTTGTACAGCAGGTAAGACAAGAAAGAGGGGTTGGGAGATTTAAATAGATGGAGTACATTTGAGAAACTGGACAATTAGGAACACCAGCACGGACACACGTGCAGCAGGAATGTAACAAGTTAGTGACAGGAGGCTTTTCAACTGGATACCAAGAAAATAAATAACAAATGTGACATTGGAGGAACGTGGTAGCCCTGAGTACTTCGATTCAGGCAATCGATGGAAGCACCCATCTGGATCAAGTTTAAGAAGTTATTTCTTTAAAATAATAACAAGGATGATGATGATAATAATAATAAAATAAAAATAATAGGAAGGAGAAGGAGGAGAAGGAGAAGGAGAAGGAGGAGAAGGAGAAGGAGAAGGAGAAGGAGAAGGAGAAGGAGAAGGAGAAGGAGAAGGAGAAGGAGAAGGAGAAGGAGAAGGAGAAGGAGAAGGAAGAAAAGGAAGAAGAAGGAGAAAAAGAGGCAGAAGAAGAAGACAAAATATAAGACAAAGAAGAAGAAGCAGCAGCACTAAAAGCAGCAAGGTGCAAAATTCAATTATTCCCTGGCAGTCTGGGTGTCAGTGCTCAGCAGTGCAAGGAGAAGGACTGGGAAAACTTCAAGAGGACTGGGAGGAGGACTTCAGTGAGAGGTCTGCTGTTTATTCACTTCTTGTAAGACTTCTGAGGTTATTTTGACTGCTGAAAAAGCTGGGTCAAACCTGTCCTAGGGTGCTGATGCTTTGGTCATTACTGGAGGAAATCCCAATGTGAACATTCAAAGCTTTATCATCCCTGATATCTCACTCCATGGGATGCAGGCAGCAGACTGGGAAGATGCACAACATGGATCCACAGAGAACTTCCCTGTCCTTGTTCCTGTTCTCAGCACCATTATTGAACACATCAGTTTGGTTTGTTACTGCCCTGCAGAGCTGGGCTGACCCTGTAGGAATATTTTCCCTGAGGTTTTCCAGTTTTGAAAAGGCAGAAGTGGAAAGCAGAGGTGAACTGGGAAGGTGTTCAGGGGGCAGCAAGCTGGAGTTACCCTTACTGGAAAACAGGACAGTCCATGGGTTTATGTTCTTTCCTGTGCTGACTTTCTGTCCAAGATTGCTCTTTCACTCCATCAGTCTAGAAAGTGGGATGTGTTCTCTATATCCCTATATTATTAGGAAGATTTCTCTCCACAGTCTAGTGCTGGGAGATATCCTGGAGTATTATGTCCAGCTCTGGAGCCCTCAGCACAAGGACATGGACCTGTTAGAAGAGGTCCAGAGAAGGCCACAAGAATGACCAGAGGGTTTCTCTTTTGCAGACAGGCTGAGCTGGGGGAATTCAGCTTGGAGAAGAAGGCTGGGGAGACTTAGGCACCTTCCAGTACCTGCAGAAATCCTACAAGGAAGCTGAGGAGGGAGTGTTTCCAATGATGTACAGTGATAGGATGGGCTGTAAGGGTCTTAAACTAGAGAAGGGGAGATTTAGATTACAAATTGGGAATAAATTCTTTACTATAAGGATGTGACACTGGAACAGGTTGTCCAGAGGGGTGGTGGAGTCCCCATCCCTGGAGACATTCAAGGTCAGGCTTGATGGGGAGTACTGAGCAACCTGACCTAGCTAAAGACATCCCTGCCCACCACAGGGGGGTTGGACTAGGTCCATTAAAGGTCCCTTCTAACCCCAACCATTCTCTGATTCTATGATATTTGGGCACTTTGAATGCCTAAAACTCTTTGTTCTGTGTGAGTCTTTACTCTGGAGCTCCATTTGCTCCCATCCCTCCTTTGGCTGCACCATCAGGGCACTTCCACAACCATCCCCTGCTACCAGAGGAAGGATGAAGGAGGGGAAGATCTTTCTGCCTGATGAGGGAGCACATTAATTGAACACATTTTTATGGCTGTGGAAATCTAAATGACTTTCCTGCCTCTAGGCTTTCTGCTCAGGATTGGATATTCAGGTGGATGAAATAGCTGAGTGAGGCCGGGTGAACGTTTAGCAAAACTAAAACCTTGAGCTGAATTTGCCACCCCTGACCTCAACACACATTTATTTGGTCTCATTTTAGAAAACCATCATTTTGCTGGGCCTGCCATGACGTTGGGACAGGAAGGGACAAAAAGGCCAAATTTTCTTTCTGCTGCTTCTTCCTCTCTTCCTCCTGCCCTGAAAAAAAAAAACATTATCTAGGATGATGGGTAAGGTGGCCAGGGACTTGGCAGGGCTGCTTAAATACCATTTCCTAAGCATAGCTATGCAGACATGAGGAGCTAAATTGTTCCTCCAAATTCAGAGCAGGAGGAAGCTGAAGGTACAGCCAGTGGAAGGTGGGCAAACAGGGTTATATGTTACTTCATCCACACCTTTTCATCCCCTTTTCCTCTCTCCTCTGTTGGTGAACGGGGCTGCATCAAAATGGCGGCCGGTCACTAGTGGTGTCCCCCAGGGATCAGTGTTGGGCCTAGTGCTGTTTAATATCTTTATCGACGACTTAGACGAAGGGATTGAGTCCATCATCAGCAAATTCGCAGATGACACCAAGCTGGGGGGGAGTGTGGATCAGCTGGAAGGCAGGAGGGCTCTGCAGAGGGACCTGGACAGACTGGAGAGTTGGGCTGATTCCAACGGAATGAGGTTCAACAAGGCCAAGTGCCGGGTCCTGCACTTTGGCCACAACAACCCCATGGGGAGCTCCAGGCTGGGGACAGAGTGGCAGAAAGGGACCTGGGAGTCTGGATTGCCAGGAAGCTGAACATGAGCCAGCAGTGTGCCCAGGTGGCCAAGAAGGCCAATGGCATCCTGGCCTGGATCAGGAACAGCGTGGCCAGCAGGTCCAGGGAAGGGATTCTGCCCCTGTGCTCAGCCCTGGTGAGGCCACACCTCGAGTACTGTGTCCAGTTCTGGGCCCCTCAGTTTAAGAAGGATGTAGAGGTCCTGGAACAGGTCCAAAGGAGGGCAACCAGGCTGGTGAAGGGACTCGAGCACAGGCCCTATGAGGAGAGGCTGAGAGAGCTGGGGGTGTTCAGCCTGAAGAAGAGGAGGCTCAGGGGAGACCTCATTGCTGTCTACAACTCCCTGAAAGGAGGCTGTAGCGAGGTGGGAACTGGACTCTTTTCACAGACGACCTTCAACAAGACAAGAGGACACAGTCTTAAGTTGTGCCAGGGGAGGTTTAGGTTAGATATTAGAAAGAATTTCTTCACGGAGAGGGTGATTAGGCTATGGAATGGACTGCCCGGTGAGGTGGTAGATTCTCCGTCCCTGGAGACATTTAAAAAAAGACTGGATGTGGCACTCAGTGCCATGGTCTAGCAACTGCTCCGGTGGGTCAAGGGTTGGACTAGATGATCTCTGAGGTCCCTTCCAACCCGGCTAATTCTATGATTCTATGATCTGGTCCAGAATGATCAGTTTGGTAGGTTCCTCCTACATGTTCCTCCTCAAATAAAAAGTAAGTAAGTATGAGTTTAAAAAGTCAATTAAAAAGGGAAAACTTTGTGTGTAGCCCTGTGAGTGTAAAAATTAAGGCCTTGCCCCCAGACATGGCAACACCAACACACAGCTCAGGAGTCTTTCTTTTTTAGATTTGCATGGGGAAAACACCCATTGAATTCCTAAAGCTTTAGCAGCTCATTTCAGCTTTCTCCCTATCACAGAGAAATCAGACTCTCAGCAAGCTCTAGGTGCTACACTGCCAGCTGAAAAAAAAAAAAAGAGAGAGAGACATCTGATCTGACCCAAAGCAGCAAGTCTGAATTGAGACAATTTCTCTGTGTGTTGCCCAAGAAGGCTGCAAACCCCAATTTTCCAGGCAAAAGGCCAGGGGGGGGACTATTAACATTTGCAAATATGCCCCTCCTTTGGTTATCTTACAGCCAGGCTCCCACAGTCTATTTGGTATCACTCAAGAGTTCACTGAGATGAAAATAATGACAAAAAATACTGTGACAAGATAAAGTAGAGTGCTATAAAAATTCTCTACAGTGCTATAAAAATTAGATTCTTAGCAGAAAAGAGAATGAAGAGGTAATTTAGTAAAAGTGATGGATGAACCTCTGAAGGTTCAGGATTTTAGTTCAGTGCAGCCACTTAGAAAAACCTGGGAAATTCAGGGGAACAGTCACCCACCAGGATAACCCAGCCCTGCCATTCCTCACCCAGCTCAGAGCTGGGAGTGAGGAGAACACAAGAAACAAAAAGTGCTTGCAATCTTTAATCTGGAGAGATTTGTGCTGGTACTTAACTCTCCTTTGACCTAAACTGGTTCTCACCTTTCCTGCAGGCAGGGAGCATATGTATCTACCAGGAAAAATTGAGACACTTGCTGCAACCTGTGGCAGGACTTGCACAACACAACTGAAATTACTTTTATTTGTTACAGTATTTAAAACCTGACCATTGATAGTTTTTCCTGAGTTGATTTAAAGCTTAAAGGAATACCACATATATTTAAAGTAATATTTTTCATGCAGTAGGATGGGAAGAAATGAGGAAGGTCCTGGAGCAGGGATGCTTTGGATGAGTGACATGAAGGCATGAATTTAAAATAATGCATTCAAGCCTCAAGCCTTACCTGGCTGGCAGAAATGAGGGGCACCTGCCCTAAATATAGGAGGAAAGTATAATAATCAGGAGCTGACAGAGAGCATTTGGGCACAGCCATGTGGGGAGGAGTAGAAGTGGAGGTTCTGGTGGTCCAGGGCTCCCTCTCCTGCTGAGGACACTCAGGGCATGAACACAGGATGTGCCCCAAATGCTGGCTGGGGTTTTACCACCTGGAGATGTCCTGAACCAAGTATGGTCACTTTTATCTGCAGGGTGAGCTTAGAACAGCCTGAAGGGGCCACAGGAAAGCTAAGGAGGGAGTTTTGACAATGGAATGGAGGGATGGGATAAGGGGTAATGGCTTGAAACTGGAAGAGGGGAGATTCTGGTTTGACATAAGGAAGAAATTCTTCACTATGAGGGTGCTGAGCCCCTGTGCCAGGTTTCCCAGAGAACCTGTGGCTGCCCCATCCCTGGCAGTGTCTCAGCCCAGGCTGGATGGGGCTTGGAGCATCCTGGGCTGTGGAAGGTGTCCCTGACCATGGCAGGGGGATGGAGCTGGACGAGCTTCCCCTTCCAACCCAAACCAGTCTGAGATTCTATATTTACGCCCATACTGTGCAGAACTGGATCTTCTTTTGCCCTTCTCTGGACATGCAGTGAGGGGCAGATTGGACAAGGGTGAGGGCTGTCTGGGTCCTGCCCTCTCTGGAGCTCAGGGCAGGATTCCAACAAGGTGTCCTTGTCCCAAGGGCAGCCACATTCCTCACACCCTCCCCACATCCTCCCTGTCCCCATGGGAGAATATTTCCCATTTTGTCACTTCCCCCTCAGACTTTTCTGATAGGAAATGACCAGGATAGAAAAACTTTTCTGGGACACCATCAGCATCTCCCAGTTTGTTGACATAAAAAGTGATAACGGGGAGCAGCTGAGCCTATGGGAGGAGGGGATGGGTCAGTGACCCAAATGGACCAATCACAGTGTTCCTTCCCATCATGCTGAGTATAAAATGGCTCCCAAGAGAGCCCTTTGGGCTTTCCTGGTTGCTGGATGAAGCTCTCCTGCTTGCTGCTCCTCATTTCCACCCCAGAGAAGGACATCATGCCCCAGGACAGGTCATGTTCACCAGGTAGGACCAGCTTGGTTGTTCTAAAACTGTTGTGGATTGTCACTGAGACTCTAGATTTGGGTGCATCCATCTACTGCCCAGTCTAGAGTAGGACTTTTCTGGTTGGGAAGTTGTTACCAGCTGAGGAGGGCAAGCTCTAGGTTTGTAATTTGCTGTTACTACCTTGTTAAACCTACCCAAGGTTGCTGTGGATTTTTTTGGTTTGGTTTTGGTTGTTTGGGGTTTTTTTGTCAACCTTAAGGTCTCTCTCCTTTATTCCCTTCTTCATCCTTCCTTAGGAGGGTAGTGGGGAATAAGAGCATCTGTCACTCTCCAGTCTAAATCCATGGCAATGGGGTCATGGGAAGCCACCTCTAGGTGCATGTTTGAAGCAGACAGTAAGGGTGTTGCACCAGCATCATTGTTGTAGTATAAATATATTTGTTGACTGGCTCAAATGGAGTGTGGAAAAGCTGCACTTAGACAATAAATTCCTGTGGTATCAATATTTAAAATAGAAAAATCATTGAGGGATGGTTGTGAGCTTCTAATGATCTTTTGGGCTTGGTGGTCTTCCAAAGGATACCTCAGACACCTACTCTCCTGTTAGAAGAATAAATCCCTTCCATAAATACAGCAAGGAACAGTAGTTTAAGGACCTATGATGTAAAAATCAGATGGCATAACATGTTAGAGAGGTTGTCTTGATCCAATCCTTGTGATCAGAGCTGTGGCTGCCTGTTACTCAAAAGCTGGAAAGCATTTTTAATGAAGGTTTGTAGGCAGCCAGAGATTTGAGCTGTTGTTGGTGTTGGGAAACACGGATCTATTCTAGGAAACTGACATTCTGCTTTAAGAAACAGCAGAAAAGCAACAGGAGGAGAGGTTGTTTCTACAATTCTTTTCCAGCATTAGTTCCTCCTCACATCTTGCAGGGCTCATTAGAGACATTCAGACTGCAGACCTTGTTCTGGCCAAGAGATTTGCTGTTAATTCCTTTCATGAGCAAGGAATGGAAGTTATAGGTAGCTCCCTCAGGATGAAGATGGGTAACTCTACTGTCTCTGCCTCATAGCATCATAGCAAGGACTTCTGGGGGGTGCCAGCTGCCCCAGGACCTATCAGCTAGCATGAACTAACATGTGGAAAGTAAAAAAATAGTGTAGCTGTCCTGGTAGACATATTATATATGTGTTATATATACATATTATATATGTACTGACTCTCTCCAGAGTATGGTTCTTATATGGTTCTATTTCTCTGATATTTGATCTGTCTGACTCAGAGCTCATTGGCATGGCTCCACAGCCTTGCTTGGACCTACACAGATAAATATAGAAACTTTTAATTTCTAGTTCTTTAGGTGCCATAGGTCTGGTTTAGATCCCAAGTTACTGCCATGAACAGACCCAACTGGTCCATATGACCCCCAGGAGCTGAGCCCTGGGTCTGGACTGGCTGTTTTCATCCTTCTCTTCCGAGACAGCTCCTGTAGCATCATCCATGCAGATGATGGAGCTGATGTTATAAAGTCTCTCTGTTCTCAGCCAGCTCAAGAAGAAGATTAGTGGTTAATCTGGACAGATAATGTGGCTTTGATTACTTTTATGGCTGCATGTTGCTATTCCTGAATGGGCAGCTCTGTCCAAGACTTGGAGACATGGTTCAAGTTTGGACAAGGTGTGCAGCAAGCAACCAGAGGCTGGGCTTTTTACTCCAGGATTTTTATCATTTTACCAGGTCCTATTTATTTTCAAGCATCTGTTCAACCTTTCCTGCCAGCTGGAAACAATAGCTTCAGCTGCTTTCTACCTGAGCACTGGCTGAGCTGGAGTTGATACTGACATCAAAGCCCTCCTGCATATTTATCATTCCTGATGCCCTAATAAGCTGCGGTGTCTGACAGATGCACAAAAGCTCCACAGTTTCCACTTGGACCCTACAAAGGCTGCAATGACTTGAAACTAGGATTAAAGGCTCACTCAGGAAATACTGAGCATTTTCCTTACTGGATAATTACAACCTCCTTGCAACTGGCACTGCTGGTAGTGCCAGGCTACAAGTGGCAGTCAGGGGAGGGGGGGAAGGAGAATGAATTTGGGAGCTGTTGCTGCTGTTCCTGCAGCTGTTGGTTTAGTGGGGAGAGGAATACACCTATAATTCTTCTCCAGCACTCTATCAAGTGACACATAATCAGTTTGGCTTAGAATTTTTTTCAGGCATGATAAAGATGTATTTCCTGGCAAGCAACCTGAGCCTTATCCTAAGGAATAGGTCACTTGCTCCTTTACCAGGGAGCAAACACTGCTCTGCGGTTAAAACTTGTGTTTAAAAGGGAAAAAAACATCCCATAAATAAAGAATAATAATTAAAAAAATCTGAATTCAGCCATCAGGTGCAATTCCTCAGAAGCTTGTGTCAGGAATAACTTGTATCAGTGGCAGCCCCAAAAGTAAGGAAGCAAGACTATAACAACTTGACATTATTTAATGCAGAGAAAAAGCTGTTAAAGGAACATTATGCATCCTGCAGAGAGCTACCTAATCATCCTTACAAGTGTGTCAGATGCCTTTTTTTTTTCTTCATTTTCAAACCATCACATACTTTTTTTTTTTTTAATATACTGCTTTGTGCTGTGTGAGAGAAATGAAGAGGATTGGCCACAAGCTCCAAGCACATTCAGTAACAGGAAAATTCAAAGCTTACTGGGAAACTTCAATTCCATTAAGGAAGATTTGTACACATACAGAAACAAGACCTACTTTGTTCAAAGTAGCAGGGTATATACTGATTTCAAAAGACAACTAAAATCACTTTGACCTTTGCTAAGTTTTTGGGTGATTTTAGTGAGTAGCTATCACTTAAGATTATCAGATTTAGTCATGGATGTTTTATAAAGAAACTAGTTTGCTTAAAATAAGTTTTTCATGTGATTACAGGATTAGGCTGAAAAGAAAACCCCACTCTTTGCAAAATTTAAAGCATCTTTAAAAGTGAATAGTAGTCTCTTCACCAGTAGGCAGTAGCTGCTTGTTTTGAGTTGTAGTGTGGATGGATCTGCAAATCAGTAAAACGACACAGAGTTTTTTAAACTGATGTTTTCAAGTCATAATTTGCATTAGGGGCTCACACCTGGTGAAATTTATCTCAAACAATAGCATCTCAGCATTAGAGCATCTCTATTATAGATCTTCCTACAACAGAATAGTCTGCACGAGTCCCTGAAGGCTTGAAATGGTTCTTTTCCAGAAAGCTGTATATTTTTAATGTTTAAATAATCCATAAAGACTGCCCCTGTTGAGAAGTTCAACAAGAGTGTTCTTAATGCTTCATTGCAGGGCTCCAGGCTGTGGATGTAGTGCCAATCCTGGCAGTCATGTTGTAGGTCCCTGCTAGGTGACAT
Organism: Calypte anna; assembly: GCF_003957555.1. Taxonomy (NCBI): domain Eukaryota; kingdom Metazoa; phylum Chordata; class Aves; order Apodiformes; family Trochilidae; genus Calypte; species Calypte anna. Next base: position 31,883,364 of record NC_044252.1, on the reverse strand, counting down.
TTTTTGGGGCTTCACATTGCCTGCCAGAACATGATGATGCTGATTTACCTTTCCTTTTATAATACAGCCTGGAGTCCCTTAGTCTAATGCTAGCAAAAGGCTTAAACTTACTTCAGAACCAGTGCTCAAGAAGACCTTGAAATCCAAGGCAGGAACAATGAGCAAAGCTGGGAGAAGCAGTGGGCATCTCCAGCAAACACCAGAACACTTTCATTCCACCCATGTGCTGATACTGGTCAAAGGGCCAGAGCCTCTTGTGATTTTCTGTGCTGTAGAAAATGGAACCATAAAATCATTGAATGGTTTGGGTTGGAGGGGATCTTTAGTCCAACCCCTAAAGGAACCCAAAGGTTTGATAAAAACCACTCTTCTGGATTGAAGCAAGCATCTAACACCCAGGCATGGGTTGCCCTGTTGCTAGATATGTTCTTAGAATTAAAGGCCATTGATACCAAGGGGGACGTGTAAATTCAATTAAAATAAGAATATTCCTTGCCTAGGGAAGCATCATCTCTTTCTGAAAGGCAGGGACCCTTCTCTCCATGTCCCCACCATCCCTGGCAAAGGGACGGAGCCGCTTTGAGCTGGGAGCATTGCACCCACAGCAATGCAGCCCCTCAATTAGCTGACTCAGTTAATGAAGCATAGCAGATGGGTCCTCTTTCCAAGTTTTGGCATCCTCCCATGTCTGAGGGGTGCAGGTTTGCTTCCCTTTCCTGCACCACAAGACCAACAGCTCCATCCCTGCCCTTCCTGTGCTGCGCAATTCCTGCCTTCTGTTGAACAAGGAACTCCTGTCAGGTTCTTTGGAATAAACAAGGAATTATTGAGAGCTCCACGCGGTGCCACGAGGTCATTTCAGACGAAGGGATCAGTCAGGTTTTCATAAAGTATTTATTTAGCTGACAAAGGAATTCCCAACCTCCCTTTCATGTATGTTCGAGCTGATGCTAAGTTTCCGAGACAAGGCTCCGATTGTGGCTGTCACCAAACAATGACATATTTCTTTTCTTCTCTTAAATTCTCTGTATCATTCTATATAAGAGGGCAATTTGTCTGTCATGCAGCTAAAACAGGGCCCACTCACTGCCCTCATTAAATTGACAGCACAGTTATTAGCAGTAAACGAAGCCAACAGGCAATGAATTTAGCCACTGTTTTATGGCGAGCGCCAGTGAGATTTTTTCAGTAATTAATTTGATAAATATATTAATTATGAATTGAGTTGACAGTACAATCAGATTGTCAGCCTTCCAGACAGGCTCTTGTGATAAGTAGCTTTGTGATGAAGTGGTCGGATTTCAGTACCTGTCATCCTCCGGTGTCAGTCTCTTATCACTGTCCCGGCCATTCACTCTGTAATTTCCTGTGTGTTGTAATTAAATGGTGGCTTTCTGATTGGAAGTGACTCCTCAAACTTAATCTCTTATTCTCTCAGAATATATTGTTTAAAAAAAAAAAAAATGAAAAAAAAAGATCCTTTGTTTCAAAGGCTTTTAATGTGGAGAAAAAAAAGAAAAAAAAAAAAAGGGAGCTTTTTATTTCATGTTTTGTTATTGCCTTGGTGGGTGTTTGGGAATGGTCCTGGCATCAGATGGAGCAGTGTCCCTGCTCTGCCACCATCACAGAGAGCAGTGGCATCAGGAGCTGAAACCATGTGGCAATGTCCCACCTGCCCTCCCTCTGTTCATGTCCAAGCACCCCAGAGCAGTCTGGAGGACGTGGGGCAGGGTCACTGCTGGTACCTCTTGCCAGCTTTTATTTGTTTCTTTTAACTTTATGAAATTAATTAGGGACAGTGCCAGAGGTCATTTGCCTGGGCAGATACACGTCAAGATAAGATATTTCAAAAACACCTCCTTAATAATGTAATATTGGGTTGGACTTTGGAAGCATGGTAGAGAATTGTTTGGAATTGCAAGTATAAGCAAAATAGGAAGAAGCCAAAAGTGGAAACAAACATCTATCAAGATGCTCTGAGTTCTTCAGTTCCTGTTTTAAACCTACCAGGAAAAAAAAACCCCAACCTGGGGACAGTATTTGTTGATTTTGTTTCCACTTGCTTCATGTTGGAGGAAAGGGTGACCAAGGGATCTGTGTCCTCAGTTGGTCCCCAACTGAGTCCTGGTGTCAAATTCCTTGTAGACCTTGAGCAAGTCAGGATGATCCAACCCAGCAAGGACTTCAGGATGTGCTTAATTAATTTTAAGCCTAATTTTAAGCACACAGACACCTTTGAGTGCATGGACACTCATTGCCCCAGAGGAGAATTATGATGTAAATGCTTTGTTCTTATTTTAATTGAATTGAACTGACATTTTTGAGATTTTACCCCATCAATGAAAAATATAAAGCTCCCTCTGAAAACCGTTTTCTTGGCCTTGGTAAAAGTTTTTTTGTTTTGTTCTGTTATTTTTAGGTTTTTTATTACAATATTGAAGCAGTATTAAATGAAAGCCTGAATAACTTAGAGAGTGTTTAACTAGGTTCTAAAAAAACTATTGTTTCTTGTTTGATGAAGGAGATTGGATCACACCAGGTATTCCAATCTTTATCACTTGCTTCTGCCAAAAATATTAAAATTCCTAAATTAAAAGAGAAGAGGCCTGGGATGACTGAAGGCTTGTTTTACAGTGAAAGAATTTCAGGGTTTTTCCTGTCAATGTCCTAATTCTGTGTGATTGATACAGTCCAATAGCAATTAAAAAAAAAAAAACAACCTGGAAGTAGTCAACAAATGTGACAACAGGAGTTTATAAAAGGAATATTCAGTGTTAAATCACGTTGCATGTTTTCCTGTTCATATGCATACATATATTTTTCCCTGATATTTTCATGTGTCACCTTGCTGTTTTGCAACACCCTCCTGGTATCACCCCCAGCTTGTGCTTTCTCCTGGTTTCTGCCTGTCCTTGTCTCTGAATCCTCAGAGGAGGACACAGCTCCAACAGCTGCCCCCAGGACAAAGATTCCAGCCTAAAATTCAGACTTGGGTTGATTTGTTGGTTGTTTTTTTTCTTTCTTTCATCTAGGTCATAGCTAGATCTCAGACTGAGATTACAACCTCTGGCTGCTGCCCTGTCTGCCCCCCTCCTCATCATCTTTGGGCTTTTTTCCCTTCTCTCCAGCTTCACCCTCCCCTCCCCATCCCACCACTTCACCTTGCCCAGCTTCTTCAATGCTCTCCTTGTCCCTCGGTGGCAGCCAGAGGAGGATGGCAAACACAGCCGGGTAATTACACAGCTATTCCCTTCCCTGCTTGACAGAAAGAGGATTGCACACCCCAGCTCCAGGGAGCTGCTGGGATTTACTGCCCAGAGCATCAGCTCACCCAGGAGACACAACAAACCCTGCACCCATGGGAGAAGTCTCACCTTGTTTGCCTGCTTTAAAAATTAATTAAAAAAATTTAAAAACTTAATTAATTAAAAAAATCACTTTTTTCCCCCCCCTCTATCTCAGGAGCTTGCTTGGATGTGTCCTCACGTTTGCAGAGTGTGAGAGGAAGTTCTGGCAGAAAGAGGCACTTTCATTTCATTCTAGCCCCTTATTTATCAGAGTAACCAGCCACTGTCTGAATTAAGAAAGATAAAAGTGCAATTGTCTCAGGCAAGGCTTGAAAAATAAAAGGGAAGGCTCAGTTTCCATCCACCCATCCCTAAGGGACAGGGGATGTCTGCAGCAAACGAATGGCTGTCCACAAATAATAAAAATGATCAACTCCTTAGAGTTATCTCAGCCAGTCATCTCCTGTGAAGCATTTGGATCAGATATCCCTTACCTGAGTTATTTTATTCAGCATATAGCACTTTAGGCAAGATTTTCCAGGAGGCAAATAGGAAATGAGAGTTGGAAAACATTAATTAAATGTGAATACAACAGCTTAATGGGTTTTATCTTCAGATGAACTGGAGATGACTCTTTGCCATTCACTTCTTAAAACTGCCAGCAGAGATAAAGGAAATGTAGCAAGAAAAGGAGACCAGGGAAAAGATGAAAGATCTGGTAGATTGGCAAGACCAAAGTAATTTGATTTGTATTCAGGATGGACCAGTTCACAAATTTTACATGTTGATGCTGTAAGGTTGCATATCAAAAATGAGGGAAAGGATACTTGGTTCCTGCACCTTTAAAACTAAACCTATTCTGCTTGTATTCTCTTTTACAAATAGCTTTTCCTCCCAGCTTTAGGGAGCCCCCTCTTCATATGCAAAGTTTATTCCTGTCCCATTGAAATCACTTGGTTTAAACTAATGTTAGTTTGGAACAGTTTATCCTGAAAATTGCCAGATATATCCAGAAAGCTTGGAGAGTTTTTGCTGAAAAGTTTCAAGAGGGTAAAAGCAAAGTCAGCTCTTCTCAAGGAACAGGTTAAAACAGGTGGCACTTGAAATGTACTTTCATTTAATATTTTTTTTACTCTTTATAAGTCAAATAATACTTGCAGCTCCCAGCTCAGCATCCTTGGGAAAATCTTGTACTTCTCAAAACTTGCAGAAAAGGTTTCAAGTCTCTGCAATTAAGTGATGGAGAGACAAATAACACTGATTTTAGTCATTAAGTGTTTTTATAATGGCAAATAATCATTATTTTGGGAGCCTGTGAACATGCAGATGTTCACATTTGCTGTTTGTGTGTAAATTTATTTTTGTTGCCTTTTTTATTTTTTCTTCAACCTGTGCTCCTTGTGTGTGTAAACCAACCTGCATCTTTAGTTCATTGCTATTCAAGCCTAAGGATTCTGCCTATTTACTATCTCAGGCCCAATTCCATTCCTACCATTTGGCTTCTTGCTCTCTACATTGGGAAAGGCTCTGAAATACAGTGGAGTTTTTTTGGTTTGAGGGCTTCTTTTTCACATTGTCTCAATGAGAAGAAAACCCAGACAAATGGAAATCACCCTAAGAGTGTGTTTATGAGCAACTGGAAATGTTCCTGGAGTGGCAACAATTACTGCCAGCAGTTTTCCCTCAGTAACACAACAAAAGAGTCACCTTTCACCTGCCACTTCCCTGCCACGTCTTTATTCCAGAGCAGAAGCAAACCCCACAAAGGTGCCCTCTGTTCTCACACAGACCCACATCCCACCCCAGGAAGGCACAAGCCCACCTTCCCTCTGCCCTGCTGCTGCAAGGACATGCAGTTGGGGACAGGAATCTATAGATGGCAATCTTCTGCCTAGCAGAGACTGGAGGTGAAGCCAGTCAGCTCTTTTTCCATGAAGGAAAATAAACCCCACCTCTATGCATAGGTTTTCAAGTACTGAAAAGCAGGTTTTTACACTGGGATTGGACAGGATACAGTGCAACAGGGCTTGGGGCTTGATTTCAGTCCAGAGGGGCTGCTCTACAATTAACCAGCCCTGTTTAACAATAGGAATTTATCAACAGCTCCTCAACTGCTCAGTCAGAATTCCGTGTGAAAAGCTGCCCTGGGTTCTGTGCTAACCTGAGCAAGGAAAGCATCATCTGCTGCAGTGTGTGGCAGGAGAATATTGTGCCTTATATTTAACACTTTTAAAAACGTTTTGTTGTTTATACTTTTTTTTTTAATGGTTTTTGCCAAAGATAAAAAAAAACCAAAACATTTCTCTGTGAAGTGAAGGATGCAGTTCTTCATTCTAGCATTAACCTCCTCTCCTCTCAGGTTAAACCTGAGAGGGGAAGGATACAGAGCTCTTCATGCATGGGGAGGCATTTTGCCCTTTTCTCTGTATGGCAAGAAAAAGGACATGATGGATGGATGGATGGATGGATGGATGGATGGATGGATGGATGGATGGATGGATGGATGGTCAGCAGCCCCCACCTTCCCCAGAGTCCAAGAATAAGCCCTGAACATTGAAACCTGCTTATATTAAGTGATAAGAAGTTAATAATAACAAGAAATGGTTCACTATGGAACTGGTGACCAAAAGTGGTTGCCTCAGGTGGTTCTTCAAAAGCAAGCATCTTGGGAAGACACCAAGCCAACCACTGCAGGTAGCACAGTCAAAGGTTGTGAGGTTTTTTAATTATTGAAATTAATTTCATATCTAAGAGTAGACTACAGGCCTAATGTGTTTGAGACACATCATGCACATATTTTGTTATGTGGTGGAGATTGTGGTGGCCCTGGTGGTAGCACTGGACCTGTGCTAATAAGTCTGGGTGTCAAATCACCACCACTGGTACCAGGTTATTGCTGGAGCCCCTTTCAGCTGATTGGAATACAAAATATCAATGCAGCCAATTGCCCAAAAGCTGGGAAATTAAATCCACCAAATATCTTGGCAGATACAAAGTTCTCAGCTCAAAGCCCTTCAAGCCAATACTCTCCAAGTGCAAGAGGAAAAGCACCTTTTTGGTAGAACCCTGCATGGCATTTTTAGACTGAACACCTATCAAGGAGCTGCAGTGCTGTGGGTTTGAAAAGAAGTCCCAGAGCTGCCCATTTATTTAGCATTCACAAGCTAACACTTTCAGGGCCCACTTCTGATAACTTGCAAAATCTAAAACTCCTCATTAACTGCCAGATAAATTGAGTGCCCTGAGGGCAGGACGGGTGAATGGGATACGTGAGCATGAGTCCAGTTCCCTGTAATTAATGAGATCTGAATAAGCAGAACCAATCCAGCCTGAGTGGGAAGAAAATTACTGCACCTAGCAAAGTTCAAGTAAGAAATATGTGAACTTTAAAGTAGCTGAACACAAATCAAGATGCTGAGGTTTCATAAAAAAACTTTACAAGCTCCAAAATCTGGAGCTTCATATGATTTTTTTTTTTTTTCTCATGACTTGGTAACTTAAGATTTTAAGAGAACAGCTGATTTCTGGGGCCCCAATACAGAAAGGCTCTCCATGTGTTTAATTTTGGGCACATAAATGGTTCTATCTCTCTTCAGAAGACATTTAAACACAAATTCTTACCTTGCTGTATTCAGCCAGCTGTAAGAATGGACTTCAGTTTGGCTGCAAGGTGAAATATTTTCTTACATTCAGATCTACTCTGCTTGGAAGAAGGTTTTCAAGAATTCTGGCATCTTAATCTGGTCATTGGGGGGTTTTTTTACTTTGGTAGGAATTGTCTATGAAAAAAGAACTTCTCTTTTCCTGAAAATTTTCATAAATTTTGTACACTAGAGAAAAAAAAAATATCTTAAGAAGGTCACTGTGATACTGAGTTGTCCAAAATGGCAAAGAAACCTTCTTCTGCTGCCCTGTCCTCTGGGAAACAGCCAAGGAAATCTCATTGGTATGAGGGAAGGAGAAGCCAGATGCAAGAATTAAGACTTGAGTAGAAATTAATCATCTTAACCTGGTTAGGTCAGCACAGAAATAGAAATTCATGGCCAATCCCTCCTTGCCTAAAGCAGAATTTGTCTTTCTTTCCATCCTTCTGCTCCTTTGAAGCATCCCAAGTAGAAACAAGACCTAAAGCATGGTGGAAGTGGTGCCTTCTCCAGTAAAACCCAAGGTGTGGTTTAAACATGAGTTTAGCATCCTTTGGCTTGGCTCTCATGGGTCTGCAACATCAGTGTTGTAAGAGCTGCCACACTTCAGGTCTAGGAATATGGGGAATAATTGCTCTGAAATTCACAAATGGAGCCCACTTCGCCCTGAGCTTTCTGATTGCTTGGCCAGAATTACCTCTATTGTCTCTCTCTTTCATGAAATTCATTAAAAATTTGCATTTGCTATAAGAACAGACCATCATTTTAAAAAGGAAGATGAGTGCCCTTGTGTCATAAAATACTGAAAATGTGTGCTTCATGCAACTTTTTGTCAAAACACTTCAGGCTTGCCTCTGGGAAGGAGAAGCAAATGGAGTTGAAGTTCAGACTTCTCTGAACTAATCTCTAAAATAACCATTGCAGAAAATGTCTTCTTCACCAGCAGGGAACATGGGATTTTAGAACTTCAAGCTCTTCCTGAGGAAACAAACAAAAAAGAAAATTAAAAGACTTTTCACTTAGAGAGTTGCATGGAACAGCCATTCATGGTTCAAACACTGGGGTTTCTCTTTTATAGTGGTCAAGTTGAATTTCCCTTCTTGCAGTTTTTTTAATTTTTCCTCTTGATACTTAAGCCCTGCCAAAGTGTAGCTCAAACAACATTCTGGGCTGGAATAGAGGGTTTGAAAGAGCTTTTTTTTTTTTTAAAAGCATGAGTGCAATCCGTGTGCTGGCAGCCAGCAGCAACATCGTCAGCGACAGCCCAGGGGAAAACCCCAAAGTAACATAAATGCAACTTTAAAGAAATCACTTTTTCTCTGAAAAGCACTGTCTCATGAGACTATGGTCAACTTCAAGGGTGCCTTTATCAGACATTCCAGTGGGGAAAAAAACAGGAAGAAGAGCTGAAGGCGGGAGGTAACACAATAGGAGGCTGCAGCAGTCACAGGAGTATCGGTTACCATAACCCAAGCTGTGCAACAAGGAGATTAAGATGTGGATTACCCACCACTTACTATGTGTCATGAAGAGAAGAATAGTTTCAGAGGCCAGCTTGACTTAATCTGGTACCAGCAGTCTTTTCTTGAAAGGATTAATGGGCAATTTTTTATTTTTTTTTTTTCCTACCCTACCTTAAAGGTTTTGTGGTGATAAAGATTGAGAGGAGCAAGGAGTAATGACAGAAACTTCAGCATGAACTATTAAAGGATTTGGTAACAAGTTACCCATTTCTGAGTCAAACCAAATCACCAGCAGTTGGATGCCTTGTTTAATGAAAGAAATTTATTTCTAGTGAAATTAGCTGTGGTGGTGATGGGGAGGCCTCAGTCAGTTTCTGTAAAGTTGAAATCATCTCAAAATGCACATTGATTTGAAGTGTGAGTCTAAAAGACAATTTTTTATATGCTTTTTTAGCACAGGTTTATGGTAACATTACCACCCAGAAACACCAGAAATAAACACCAGAAATTAGGAGTGCCAGAAAGACCCCAAAGGCTCTCTGCCCCTTTTTGTGGTGGTGATTTTTAATGCATCCTATTCCAGAATTACCCAAATTATAGTAGTTATGATGATTCATAGATTTTTTTTTTTTGTTCACAGAAATAGAGATATGAAAGAAAAATATAGATATGAAACAAAACAGCAATTTTCACAGTTTTTGGTAACAAGTCCAAGAAACAACATGTAATGAAAGCTTTCTTCTGGTTTAAAACCAGAAACTTGTAAAGCTTAGCAAAAAAGCTTAGGGTAAATTTAAACTATGAAAGACATTTGAATGATCCTTTATTGTATTTCCTTTATGCATAAGGGGATGATTTATTAATAATTTTTGATTGCTTTCATAGAGTAAAATGATTCTATTTTCTTAATTCCAAAATTTCAAAGCTGCACATTTCATATTAGTTTTTTTTACCCTCCTAAATCCCACAAAATACCTTTAAAGGTAGGACCTTTAGGTTGGGAGGACCTATCAGTGGGAGGACCTTTAGGTTGGGTTGCATCCTAGGTCTAGCAGGATTAATTAAAAAGGAATCATCAACTTCCCCCAGTTTTGACTTATCCCCAGATAAGATGAGAAGAGTGCTGGGCATGCCTGGTGCCATCCCAGAGAGGTTTTCTATCACTTTGTTCTCTGTTATTTCTTTTAAAACTGAAAATTCTTTGCTTTCAGAAAAGCAGAAACATCAAAAGAAATCTTTAAACCTTCTTATTTTGAGACACAAACCTCAAAAGTCATCATTTTTTAAGGTGCATGAATATTGCTCTCTTCAGATCTACAGTTTAGGTCTGCCCATTGGTAGACTAAATGTCAAATGCAGATTACTTGTTTAAATATGAAACTGAGCCAACTTGCTCTGAATATCAGAAATACTCTCAACATGCAGGCAAGTCACAGGATGACTCCTTTGCAAAGCAGATTTGAACTGTGGGCATTGATGGCTCAGTAAGGAGTTTTGTGTCTTCTCAGCAATCAAATCCTTTTGAGCATCTTGGCCGTAAACTCTCACAGAGCCCCAGTGCCTGAAATTCTGGTCATTAAAAATATAATTAAAATAACCCTTAGTTGCTAAACACTGTAACTTGTTCCCTGGAGTGGGTGTGATCTCCATGCTCATGACTGACCATTTCAAAAGCTCTTCTTCCACAGGTTAAGAGATAACTGGGCAAATCTTTAGCCATAAGTTCAATGGGACTGTGACCACTGACACCATCTAAAGATCAGGACCAACAAATGCCTGATGATGCTGATGGGCACTGGATTAAACATCTTCTCCATTCTGAAAGGACAGGGAGCAGGTGCACACTCAGAGTGACGTCCATGTGCTTTTTAGCATTAAAGTTTGCATTTCTTTCCTAGTACAAATGTTTCAAAACCATTCCTTGAGCTGTCATCCAGAGAAGGGCCCAAGAGGTGAATTTCTCCAGTTCTAACTCCAGTCCCTTAAAATTAACAAGCCAAAACTCTTGTGATTATGGCACTTGTTACCATGATACCAAATTTTAGGTGCAGAGGCATTTTAGCACCTTGTTCCAAGTAGATTTTATCCATTTGTACAGGTTTTTATCAGCAGAGAGCTTGGCATCCCATCCATACACAGCTGCACGTACCCAAATATCAAAGTTGATCTCTTCTTGTCCATTTACACTGAGAAACTGAGTGAAGAAGCCAGGGAACATGTAGAGATCATCAGTAAATTGAGGTGTATATGTACATAAATGATATATATGAACATACATCCATTTAGAGGAACAGAATAGGTTAATTGCTTGTGTGCTGATGACTGAATATGTTCAACCTGATGGGAGCCAATGGAGGTGGAGGCTTCCATTCCTGGATAAAAAGCTTAAAAATGCTTCAGACACCAATTGCTAAAGTGGAGACTGAGTTGAGATTATATATATATATAAAATATATATATATATATATATATAATTGAGATTATAGTGTGAGAGATCTGCCCCACACGTAGCCATGGCAGTATCAAATTAGAATATAACACAAATAAATGCTGGATTTTTTATTTTTTTTTTTTTCCTCTAACATCTAGGCAGCTGGTTGGATTTTCTCCAGCCCATTTATGATCAAAATTAAAACCTTCTATTTGGTCACTCCATAAATATGCTCTAACACACTTCACTCTGACCTTTAGAAATGCCACAGGAGCACTTGGGGACAGCTGTAGGATATTTGTTTTCATCGGTGGCCTCGCCCAGGAGCTCACCTTGGTTTTTTAGCAGTTTCCCCAACATCCACATGCAAAGGAGCCCAAATCTCCTCGGGAGCCCATTTCAAACGTAGAGTTTTGTGCTGCCATAGGAAAAGGAGCAAGGAAAACAAGAAGCTGCTATTCAGAGCTGGTTGAGGAGCTGGCTCTGCCATGTCTCGCTGGCTGCCCTCTAACAAGCCCTTCATTCATTGCTCTTCCCTGCAGCTGAGCTCTTTCCACCTGAGCCAGTGTTACAGACCTTTAATCAAACAAATGTACAAGGAAGCTCAACTACTTAACTGCCCTGCTTGTTCTGAGGGCTGAGATAGCCAAATACAACACCAAAAAAAAAAAAAAAAAAAGAATTTTATCCCGCTTGAGACGAGTACATTTCCTTGCTGTTGTTCCCAACAAAGGGCAGCAGGTACAAATGGCTCCACTATCTGTGTCACTGAGAAGTGGAGAGCAATTTGTTTCTATTAAACAGGATGGTTCTATTTTTTTATTTTGTTGGCTTAGCCTCTCCACAGCCCGTGCCAATCATGGTCTTTAATCTGAACTGCCCTTGACCGTTTCTGCTATGCCACAGAAGAATTATTCTCCTTCCCCCCCCTTTCCCTCCCCTTCCCCTCTTCCTCCCTTCTCCTTGCACAGGTAATTGTGAGAAGGCAAGTGAAAGCCCTGGGGTATTGGGTTGAAAACACAATCCTGCCATTCTCAGAAGGGTACAAAGAATAAACTTGAATGCCACATTGAGTCCTCCCAGACTGCACCTGCTGATGCTCTCCCGTCCCCTCCAGTTCATGGTGGGGTCACCCCAGGCTCTGCTTTCCTCCGGTGGCAGGAGACCTACTATGTTTTCAGTTCACAGTGAGATTAGATCTACAATGTTTGACCTGTCTAATTTATTTTTTGTTTGGTGAAGCAAGGAGAGCCAGGCACACGGTTAAGTGCTTACTGACTGCTCCCCCTGGAGAATGCTGCTCCTGTCTTTCGAGGACCATTGACGTGGTGGTGGCATTTGAAGAGGCTGTAGCTTGGGCTTGGCAGAATTTAATGTGGCCTCGATGGACAAGACAAAACTTTTCTGTGTCTCCAGACTGGTCTGGATCCTCTCTTCTCAGGGGTCTAAGAGGAAAAGCCAGGATAACCTATGCCATGTGCGAGTTCTGATTTACACAGAATTTTGTTTGCTTTTTTGGTGGATGCTCCTTTGGATTTGAAACCTGTCCCAAAAGCACTCCTAAGAGTCATTTAAGTCCCTCTGAATTTCACTGTTTGATTACCATGGGGAGTTGAGATTACCTGTTCAGAAGGACAGAGTTTCAAACTACATCTTACTGCACCAGCCTTCATACATTAAACATTGCAGAATGCTGAGCCACATCCTACTACCCAGGTTCATATTTCAGTATTTTCATGTTCAAGTTCTTCATATTTCCTTAAGCTCTTGGCAAACCAGCAGACACCTCATTTCCCAACATCTGCCTACATCTAAAAAAACTCCCTTTATTCCTTGTTGCTCAGAAAAGGTTTTTACTGAAGTATTTTACTCTTTCTTGTTTTATAGCAGACAAATTGTTGATTTGGTTCAATACAGGGTATAAAAGCCATTTCTACTGATCTCCCCCAGAGGCATTTTTTAATCATGGAAGAGTTTGGGTTGGAAGGGACCTTTAAAGGTCATCGTGTCCAACCTCCCTGCAGCAAGCAGGGACATCTTCAACTAAACCAGATTTTCTGCTCTTGTCACTGATACCAGGAGTTAAATAAGCTGAAGTCCCTCTCATGACATTTCTACTGCCTTTTTTTGCTTCCTTTTCTCAATACAAAGTTTGAAAATCCCTCAGACCCCCATTTGCAGATGCACCTACTGTTGGTTGCCTCTATTTACACCCATCAAATCCACCTCCTCAATTCTTGTACAGTGATGCAAACACACTCAAAAGTTGAGGATTTGCAGCCTTGAGACACCCACAGCTCCCTGTGGAGACAGAAAACTGGAATTCCTTAATTTTTCATTTGGTTCTGGACATCTTGCAGTAAATTAAGTCTTCTGGTAGGTACTGCTGAGGACCTGGAATTAGATCTACTTTTTCTTGACCATATTATCTCTGATTTTAAGGTAAAAATCAGAGGCTTCTGACACAAAATCAGGTTTCTATGGAAGGGGAATAAAAACTGCAGTTGAACAGGCCTTTAAAAATACTGCAGAAGATGTTCCAGCTTGAATTTTTTAGAGTAAAATTCAGGTTAGTTATAATTTTTTCTGAGTATTTTTATCTGCCCCTAAGGCAAGAGATAAATGAAGTGTGATAGCACTTCAGAGAGCTTAGGAACTATTTGTGGTGAATAATTTATTCGACAAATTTTGCCCTTATTTCAGTTCATGAATTATCTGTGAACTGAGTGGGACTTTTACGAATTTATTCATAATTCAAAATTATTCAAGAAATGTTTCTGTCCAAACACATTTTGCTGTAGAGTTTGCCTATGAACAGGTTATTGATTTAACTATTTATTATCTGCAATTTAACTATTTATTATCTGCAAGTTGGGGAGGGAGGGGAATTATTCCTGTTCAAAAGCCCTGTAACTCATCCTTAAACTGCATTTCAAAGGCTGCAGGAGACTGAATCTTTGTGTTTGCTGCTTTCATGGGGTCTTAATTCACTTTTGCTAATTTTTTGTCACCATTACCTGTTCAGGCTGCTCCCTAACTAGATGCTCAAAATGGATTTACATAACCTGGCTTTAGTACAGCAACTATAACCTAAATAAGCATAAAATTTATTCAAGAAAAGCAGGTATTAAATAAGACAGCCAAGAGAATAGTTCTTGTCCTGTGTCTAGGTACAATTTACATATGATTTACATACCTAGACATGGTGTAGGTAAAATTTCTTCTTAGCCTATGGAGGTGTCCATGCATCCCAGGTGGCCAAGAAGGCCAATGGCATCCTGGCCTGGATCAGGAACAGCGTCACCAGCAGGTCCAGGGAGGTGATTCTTCCCCTGTACTCAGCGCTGGTTAGGCCACAGCTTGAGTCCTGTGTCCAGTTCTGGGCCCCTCAGTTTAAGAAGGATGTAGAGGTCCTGGAACAGGTCCAAAGGAGGGCAACCAGGCTGGTGAAGGGACTCGAGCACAGGCCCTATGAGGAGAGGCTGAGAGAGCTGGGGCTGTTCAGCCTGAAGAAGAGGAGGCTCAGGGGACTACAACTCCCTGAAAGGAGGCTGTAGCGAGGTGGGAACTGGACTCTTTTCACAGACGACCTTCAACAAGACAAGAGGACACAGTCTTAAGTTGTGCCAGGGGAGGTTTAGGTTAGATATTAGAAAGAATTTCTTCATGGAGAGGGTGATTAGGCTATGGAATGGACTGCCCGGGGAGGTGGTAGATTCTCCGTCCCTGGAGACATTTAAAAAAAGACTGGATGTGGCACTCAGTGCCATGGTCTAGCAACTGCTCCGGTGGGTCAAGGGTTGGACTAGATGATCTCTGAGGTCCCTTCCAACCCGGCTAATTCTATGATTCTATGATTCTATGATTTGAGCTTGTTTTAAGAAAAATCTATTCAAAGGGAAAGTAGAAAGAAATTTGGTGCAACTGCCTTCTGAGTTTTCTAGAGATCCAATGCCCTGATTTAATTTGGTACAATTACCATAAAAGGTGCAATCTAAGGCACATAAATGAATTTTGTGTCAAGAGTGAAATACAATCTGTTAAAATTGGTTTGAAAATACAATTTTAGGTCTAGTACAGCAAGTCCTGACATTCCAGATTAATCTGTCCTATAACAAAATTAATGACACTCAAAGTTGTTTAAGAATGGCTGTTAACTATACTTACCCTATTCATCACTGCCTCTATCAGTCTCATCCAAGAAGTCACCAGGCTATTAAATACAGAAGATCAGTTCACTTTAAGGACATTCAGATTGTGGTTGTTTGAGATACCCAGTTGCCTGGTAACAGAGATACAAGGTACCAGAGTAAATAAGAAGAGAAATACCCCTGGAAGTTTGGCCATGTCATCCTTGTGTGTGGATGTTGCTCTAACACACCTCCCTGCAAAAAAAAAAAAAAAAAAAAAATAATGAAATGTCCAAACCCAGAGGTCATTTCTGGTAGGTGTATGTAGATGGTGATTTATTTGGATGATCTCACTAGTTAGGGTTTTAGGGCAGCGTTTCTCTTGAGATTGGTTTCTGCATCACAGCTTGAAGCTCCTGCCTCTGGCCATATAAAAGCCATGGCAAAGCCAGGTTCCTGCTGCTTCTGTCCCACTTCTGTCCCAGTTGGAGCCTGGAAGGAGAAAAACTCAGGGTTCATCCTCGACATCAGATGAGAGAGCCAAAGGGCTGGCCATTACTCTTTGCTTTGTTCCTCTTCTTAGCCTCAAGCAGTAATTGTAATTTCAGGTCCTTTTGGGGTCCAAACTGGCCATTAAAAGCTTTGCAAGCAATTAAGGCAGTGCAGAGAGTGGTGTGTATGGGCTGATTTGCAGAACCAGAATTAAAAAGAACCAGAGCAAATCTCTTTCTATTCTATTTCTATTCTATTTCTATCTATTTCTATTCTATTTCCATTCTATTTTTTTTCTAACTAAAAATAAATAACACAAGAAATATTCCATTTTGATGCAAAGTGAAACAGTCTGCTTGTGCTGTGATAATCTATGGATACCTTTCAGATAAGCTTTTTTTAAGGGAAAAGTACAACTAGGTTTTTCACTGAAGATGTAGGGTGTTCTGCTCTCCTTTAGAAAGTATTTCAGGTCTGAGAGACCAAGGTGCAGCTTCTCCCTCTGCCTGATTGAATTTCAGCCCCAGTCCCCAGGTTCATGGAAGATTCTTCTTCCCACCATCTCATTTTGGGGCTCAGGACATGCCCAGAAATGCCATGCAGAAAGGCACAGCTCAAATTCCCAGTGAAGACATTGTCCCCAGTACAGATTCCATAGAAAATGTCAAGAAAAAATGGAAGATGTTGGTTCAAAGACTTGAATATTGATTTTTCCCTCTATAGGAGAGACTAAGGGCATCTCATTTGCATTCTCCAGGAGTTCCTTGGGATAAAACCCAATGTTGTTCTTACTGGAGCCATTTACTTACTCTGTCCTTGCCATCCCACTTAACAAAAGCTTCTGAATCTGTTGTCATGGCTTAACTGAAGTTGTTTTCTTCAGGATGTGGAGTATTCACAACACCCAGTGCTGTGACTATTAAAACCCCTGTTATGGGTCTGAAGAACCTCCTGGTTGTCAAACAAGCCTTCCATCTGGGGAGGAAAACAGCACTGACATTTCTTTTGATCTGAATTACTCAGGTTTGCATGAATTCCAGATTTTCTTTTCCTGCTCTTGTGAATCTGGAACAACTTCACTGAGGAACTGATAGACAGGACTCTGCCCATGTAGTTTGCTCTCAGCTTGGGCACCATCTCCTCACCCCCTCCTTACAGAGTGAGATATTTCCAGGATTTGCCACCCCAAAGCTTCCCAGCTGAATTGATTCATCCTTCCTTTTGACACTCAAGGTGATATCCATTCCTCCAGGATAAAGTGCTACATTTGCTCACGTAATAGCCATCCTTTTTGCCCAAATGTTGCCATTAAAAACTCAGCTTTGGCCATTAGGCTCTCCCTAGAGTCAGGCTGAAGAAAATTCAGGACTAAACCTAAGCTGTAATTACCTAACTCGACGTTCAACCACTCACACATTTCTCACCCCCTTTCAGCTTACATTCCCTTATACCTCCCCTGTATTCTAATGCCTCTCCTGCAGCTTTTAGCTGGAATCACCAGAGTAATCAGTGTCCTTCGTTACAGTTCAGGCAAGACTAAATGCAGAGCTAACACCCCGTGCTGAAGTGATATGAATCACATCACCACAAAAAGCCTGACATCTGCCTTGGCCACATCAGTATGTGGAAATGAAAAATTGCTTTTGATGCCTCTCTCTGTTATTTTTACTTTAACAAAAAAATATAGAAGAAAAAAAAAAAAAAAAAAAAAAAAAAGGGTATGACCATTACTCAGATATTTTCTTTTAAAAGTGAAGAAACGCCAGCATGATACCTGGCTGGGTATTACAGACAGAAGGAAGATGTGAGCTTTCAAAGGGTAAATGTGAGTTTTGATGCTACAGAAAACGTGGAGAAATGATAACACCTCTTTTCTGAGTCGACAGCGTAATTACCCTTGAAAAACCCCAGCCCAGGCAGCCCACAGCACATGGGGACCCAGCTTGAGGCTTTTTGCTTCTGTTTTAATAGGAAGTACAAAACACAAATATGCATCTAATGCTCAGGCAGAGGAGGAAGCAAGCAAGCAAGCAGCAGTTATGTGCTTAAATTCCCAGGAAGGAAGAAAGGATTAGAAAAACCCCAAAACCTGGTGTGCACCCCTGAAATGTTTGCTGGTATAAATTTTTCCACATGAAAAATTTGCCTCTGCTCTTCTGAGGAGTCTTAATTTGTTCTGTGGGTTTCTGACCCCTGCAAAACCAGCAGAAGTTGAGGACTGGGGTACCCAGGATGCTCCTGCTACAGGATAAGCTTGGGAACACCTCCAAAGAGATGTGAAGTTATCTAAACACACACCAGCCCATAACAAATTAATATTTGTTTCCACTGAGGTAGTCTTATCCATCAAAAGGTTTAAAATGACAGTAGGGGCGATTGAAAGGGGAGAAAATAAATAAATCCCATTTATTAGAGGCTGAATTTTTCATGGCTATATTGGTATTAAATATTAACTA
Organism: Calypte anna; assembly: GCF_003957555.1. Taxonomy (NCBI): domain Eukaryota; kingdom Metazoa; phylum Chordata; class Aves; order Apodiformes; family Trochilidae; genus Calypte; species Calypte anna. Next base: position 31,865,461 of record NC_044252.1, on the reverse strand, counting down.
TATCGAATGTTTCTCTATCAGTTCCTCAAAGAGCAGGGAAATTGGGTTGCAAGAAAATTGCTCTTAGTTAGACATGCTCCTAAGTCACAGAGGCTTCAGGATCTTTTATTACTGTTTTAAAGTACAAACATGCATGCAGATAAATTTACCTGGAAGGTAAGTATGCATCAAAGGAAAGGGCAAATAATAATCTTTATTAGCGTGGTAATATTCTACTTTCTGTTACCTAGGCCTGTGTCAAACAAAGTAGACTATTACAATATTTTTTTTCTATTTTACTTTATTATTTAAAAAGGAGTAAACATGATTTACAGACATGTTGTAGGGGAAAAGGTGAAATTAATTATATGGGGTTATAGATGCAGATAGAGTAATAACTTTTTGACATCAAAGTTGATGTTCTGCTCTGCAGAACTTGGAAGACATTTAAGATGTTAACATGTTAAGATGAACATGTTAAGAGTTCAGGGAAAAAAAGTTTCAAAACTTAGGAAAATTGGAGTCTAGAAAGTGTAATGTTTTCCATGGAAAATGGATTGTGAGGAACTGTTGTCAACAGCAGCTGATGGCAACAAAAAGCTTTGAGATGTGGTGCTGGGCAAAGCTGGTTTTTTTTCTGGAATGGAGATGAGGCAGGTGGTAACCCAAGGAGAGAAAATAGCTTCATCTGAAAGCAGGGGAAATAAATATAGGGATTTGGTGATGGCAGTCCCAGAGAGAGAAAGGACACCAGGAACTGGGGGGATGCCACTGGGTGGAGAGCCCAGCCAGGGAGTAGAGGCCTAACTGGTGACCCTGTGTGCTGACAGACAGATATTTGCATCACCAATTATCATTTAAACTACCAAAAATCCAAGCTATGGGGCAAAATCACCTTCCTAGGGCAATTCCTCCTGGTTTTTTTTTCCACACTTAAGATGTAACCAAAGTGCCAAGAATGTTCAGCACCAAGGTTGGGCTCCTCTCTTCCACAGGAGCTTCTCAAGCCTCCATAACTGCTGCTCTGCACACAGGACACTGAATTATGCACAGGATCAATAGTGGTATTAAATCAAACATAATCATACAATCCAAAAAGCAGCTGGATGATCCCACAACCCCTGATGACCCTTTAGTGCTGGTCACTGTTAGGTTAGCTCTCTGGGCCAAAGAAGTTCTCCCGTCCTTTGTAGAAAACTGGATAATTGGGTCCCTCTTGGAGTTTCTCCTGAAAATTCCCAAAAGGATTTTTCATGAGATGATACATGAGCCTTTTGAGCTGTAAATTAAACATGAGAACAGCCTGGCTGGCAGCACACAGAGATCTTGGGACAGGCAGGGGCAGGGCTATGCCCTCAAATAAAACCAGATATATTTCCTCATCCTTTTCCAATCCTCAGCCACTGAGGGACCTGCATTTTTAGGTTTTCTTCAGCAGAAGGGACAGAGCTGCTGATTGCATTTTAGATAACTCACTTCCTGTCAATGTTTCCAGAATATTTTCCACTAGGCAAGTACATACCCCAAAGAAAAAAAAAAAAAAAAAAGCATAGAAATACTTTGCAGCATCAGTACATCCCAGCTGGATGTGGCTCTTTATCTGACAGTGGATATTTGTGGCTGTAACCACAAGGCTGGAGAAACTGCAGGCAAAAGTCTGAGTGGCTTTCATATGAGTCTATCAGAGGATCATAGAGTTAGAATCACGGAATTATTTCATTTGGAAAAGACCTTTAAGATCATCAAGTCCCAACATTAACTCAGCACTGCCAAGCCCATCAGAAACCGTGTCCCTCAGCACCACATCTTGATCCCTCCAGGGCTGGGGACTCCACCACTTCCCTGGGCATCCTGGGCTGTGGTCTGACAACTCTTTTGGGGAAGATTTTTTTCTAATATCCAATCAAAACCTCCTGGTGCAACTGGAGACCATTTCCTCTTGTCCTATCACTTGTTACCTGGGAGAAGAGATCAACCCCCCCTCACTCCAATCTCCTTTTAGGTTGTTGTAGCAAGCATGAAGGTCTCCCCCAGCCTCTTTTTCTCCAGGCTGAACACCCCCAGGTTCCTCAGCCTTTCCTTGCAGGACTTGTGCTCCAACCAAGATGTGAAGGAGCTCTGCATGTTAACACCACCTCAGGAAGAAACCTTTGGACTTGATTCATTCAGCTCCATGCTGGTCTAACTTCATTCCATCAAACCTTCTGCATTTTCCATGTCTTCACTGCTGAGTTTTGTGTCATGCTACACAATTCCTTCTTCCTCTATCCTTAGACTAAAATTGATGCTTTGGGGTGTTTGTGGTAAAGTTGGAAATTTAAACTGGAACCAGGCTGAATTCTTTAAGAGAACTTCATGATAAAGTGGTTCTCTTAAAAGTGACCAAGCATGAAGTGTTTTGTCCAGCTGCCATTTGGACACAGCTGCTGTTCTGGATTGCCTGCTGCATCTCGTGTTAAGAGATAATGGAAAGAAAGCTGAAATCTAATTCACTAAAATCTTTAACTGCTTTAATGAAGCCTTTAAAAATACCATATAGTAATTGAAACAGCTATGAGGATGGTCAGAAAGCTGACCCCAATGTCAGAAGAAATAGGAGTTCAATGGAAATCTCTTTCCATTAAAGCTCACAAGAATTTAGGGAATATTGAAACCATTGGAAGTCCAGCTGCAGGATCACCTGAGTGCCAGGGTTCTTCTCACAGCAGTCCAAATTAGATCTCAATTTGATAACAGCAAATCAACTAAAAACACAACATGAAATCTTGATGTTAATTCAAGGGCTCACAATTCCAGTGTCTGAGCCCAGATTTCAGAATGCAAATATTGATGTAAGCCACCTAGAAATGACACTAAGCTATTGTTCATACACAAGAGCAATACATTTCAAGCCAAGCTTAAAATAGCCTCATTTTAGCAGTATTCTTATTCTTATAACAGGGTTCACAAGGCATTACTTGGATGTGTCATTTTTCTTACCCTGCAGAGATGTTCTGCTCCTGACAGAGGGAACAAAGGCCTTTGCTTTTCCAAGTTATACACGTCAAAAATACCAAAACTTCCCAAAACATCTGGTTGTCTCTGTTTTGCAGGATTCTTCTTTGGTCACTGACTGAACTCTTATGGTCCAATTAATTAAATTAATGGCGTTCTCATAAATTTATAAAATATATACCCCGTGTCCTTAAATCTCTGAAGCCCAGCTGGGAACCTGAAAGGCGTGAAATACACAGTAATCATCTCACATCAACAGAAACTGATCTTAAAGCTGTAATTACATGATAAATGTCTTTATGACACATGCCCACTATTTGGTCATGCCCTAGAGACAAATGCTAAAAGCCAAGCGAGCGGGGAGGGGGGAGGAAAGGTGGCAGATATCCAATCCCTTCAGCCTGTTTGCAATTTCATTGGCTTTCTCTCAATGACCTGAGACTTCCAAGAGCATGATAGATATTTCCTAAATATTTTACATTCAGGTAATTACAGTAGTATATGGATTTGCTAGTCAGCTTAGAGGAGACCAATTAACTGCTGCAAATCATGGTAGAAGGGATGAGATTGCAGCTGAAGAAGGGTCACATCTTAATAAAATAGGCAGAGCTGGATGCAGATGACTGAAGTCAATCTCCTGCAAGTTTGCTACAGACTGGCAGGCTCTACAACCTTTGCTTAAGTAGAAACTTCACATATTTGAGGTTCTACTTGAGTTAAGCCTTCAATTTCTGCAGTTTGCAGCTAGCCAAGCACCAGAATAGGACAATTTTACATCAGCTTTTATTTCAGCACAATATCCTTTATTTTTTCTGCAGGATTTCAATAGCACATGATTCACCTTTGGTTTTTATTTTTCTTTTCACTGATGTGCTGTGGGCTTTTTCTGTGCCAAGGGACAGCCCTTTAAAAACACCAAACATGGCACATTTGGGCCCCTGTTCTCAATATCTCTGATGCAAAAAGAGCATCAGCAAGACCTCTGTGGTGATCTGAAATGCACCTGGCTTATCAAGAAAATTGCAGGTCCCTAATATTTGAAACACACTAGGACAGAGCATGCCCTGCAAATTGTTATCATCTGCTTGGGAAACAGATGGAAAAGGATTCCAGAGAAGTTTCTTCTATTTCTGACTTGTTTGTTTCTGATTTCTCTGTTGAAGGCAATGTAAAGTAGGCCAAATACTTATTTAACCTTGGAAAACCTTAAACCTCTTGTGTTAACAAGTCATTTTTGTGTATAATATATATTGAGAAAACTGAAAGGGGGGCAATTCCAACAGGCATAGATTAAACATGTGATGCAAACTGGCTCTGAATGCAGAAGCCCTCACAGAAGCCAGTTTTCTACTTTCCAAACACTCATTTAATGAGACTCAATTTATTGGTGGTTTATCTGCTGGAGAAGCAACATCAGCAGCTCTAAGAACTGCTGTTGGTACAACCAGCCAACATTAGCAAGGCTTGCAAAGCCCTTTCAAACAGAAGAGTGGGATGGAAATGTCTCTGAAAATATTTTTTGGTGCCTCCCAAGCCCCCAGAAGAGCCAAGTGTGTTTATTTCTCCCTGTGAGGTTCAAAGCAGATGGGCATGTTTTCATTCATGGAGTTACTGAGGAGCTTAAGGGACCCCTGCACATGGTGGTGATCACTTTGATTACTGAAATGATCTTGTGAGAACATCAGCATTGCACTCACATGGTTCTCTACTTCTATTAATTCCTGCATCACAGGCAGATGCTGATTTTGACTGGAAAACAGGGCAACAAGGGGATTTTTACCTCCTTTAGCGTAGGGGTAAAGCTAGCTGAACCACATTACAAGCCTATTCTGAGCTAGCTGTACCAAATCCTAGCAATGACATATTTTCGTAGCTCCATCTAACTCATTGTCAAATATGCCTTGAAAATTGTTTTTGAAGCAGTTGTTCCTCTAAACCCATTAGATCTTACTTACTGCCAGCAATCGATGGAGCTTCTCAAGGTTAATGACAAAGATAACTTCCGTACTTTGACGTGCACATGACTTCTCCTATTGACTTCAGAGGTAATCTATCTGAGGACTGGAGCTGGCATTCAGAAAGGAATACTAAAGAGTCAAGTTAATCATTAATCAGCCAAGAGATGTAATTATTTTGATGTGAAATGCTATTCCATATAAAACTCCATTACGAGCTCCCACCCCCTGCGTAACGTGAAGCCGAGCTCCTTTTGAACTTGGCTCACTTAAAAATAAATTAGCTGCTTGTTTAAAAGAGACATATGCTTGGAGAGCTTTTTAAATTAAGGCTTTAAAAACAATTGGCTTATGGCCCATGCTTCTTCACACCAAGCAGACAATAAAACATGAGAGAACCTCATTGCGCTGGTCACATTTTATAGTTTTATTGTGTGTCAGATGCAGAAAGGATAGAAATAAAAAGGCATGCAAAGCATCCTGGAATAACCACTTTGTTTTTCAACATATCCTTGGGTATTTGCATTCTCCCAAGTCAGGAAAGCATGGACACAGCAGTCGTGCTGTGCAGGTGGGTTTCCCAGACTCAAGCAAATAATAATAATAATAATTCTGTAAAATGTAGTCCCCCCCCCAATTTATTTTTTTTTTTCATTTCTAAAAGAAATCTTGTGGCATTAAGAACAAGAAATATTTTGTCCCAGCCAAAGGGCAAGGAGGGGACCAGGGATAACACCAAAAACATCAGGTAGTCAGGCAAGTTAAGCACCTTGCCTAAGCCCTCGCTTAATTTAATCCTGGGAAGAGTTTTGCATGCTCAAGGTTAAAATAAGAGACAAACAGCTTTGTAGAACAGGATGGGAATTCAGGAAAGAAACTGAGTGTGACAATAGGATCTATAATGCAGTTATAAAAATACACAGGTGCAATAAAAGACAGATTTGAGGGGTACAACAAACTGGGTATCTCTGCCATTTGTCTCTTTGTGGAAGGAGTGTGGGGAGTGTATCAGTTATTATACAACCTCAATCTCAAAGAGCTTTCTTAATATTAAATGCATAAATGAGGTGGGGGCTTTTTCCCTCTAACAGTCTCTGGAAATGCTGCAGTTTTAATGCAAATGAGTCCCAAAGAGACAAAGAGAAAATAAATATTTGTTTTTCATTCAGTGATCCTGTTAGGTTTTATCTACTGTGACCCTCCCCTAGCCTTACCATCAGATATCCATGCAAACAGGGTCATTAGAAACCAGCAGCTTTCTTCAAAATTAAATATAGATTTGCCTGAAATTTTCCTTATCTCTTTACATTTCCATTTCTAACAATACCCATGCATTATTGCTAGGCTCACTAGGAAAATTCAAAGAGGTCGTTAATGAAAGCTTGTTCACATATAAAGGATTTTAGTGACTTGTTTTGCAAAGAACAGGCTGGTTGTTTAGTGCACAGCAGAACTGCTTCCTTTGGCCATCTGCTAAGCAGAGAAAAACCTTGAGTTCACCAACATAATTTTTTTTTATTTACAAGCTGTGCAAACAGTAAAGAGCATCCACATCTTGTATGCATACAATCTATGCCATCCTTGGAGGTGAGGATGCAAAATGTGCTTATTTTCATTGTACTGGCATTACCCTAATTCATGAAGTGTTGTCTGCTAGTCTGGGCCTGGCAAGGATGATCAAGGATGGGAGGATTCAAGCAAAGAGCCACCTACCAGCAGCATTTTTATCTTTTCAAACATTTAGATGTGTTTAAATAGAAACGTGTTCAAGATCAGGTCTGAGGTCCCACTAACACAGTTCTTGCCTGCAGTGCATGGGAGCTAAAGGTGTATTTGTGACTGTAAATACTAATGAAGGGTGAGATGGTGGTGAAAATCTTCCCAGGGATGTTGCACTGAGTCAAGTGTGACCATCTGAAAAGCAGAATTAGCTTTAAATAAGTATTTTTCATTTTATATTTTAAAATAGCTTTAAAAAGCCAACAATTAATTTGAGTAAGAGCTCATATTTTTCTGTAGAGCATTTTAATAGTCCAAAGGACATATTTTAATCATATGTGCACAAGATTCCTGTGAGTTTTAACCCTCTGGAAAGTTACAAAAATTTTAATGGTTACAAGAATGAGCTATTGGAATGACTAAAAAGATCTGACAACGTGGAAATTATTTAAGATCCATTTTTATGTTCAACTAGATCATAACCTAATTAACTGACATCCTTTAGAGTTCCCATATATTCATTTGAGGCTCAAGGAGAATATAATTTCAGAGGCAACCTATTGTGCCTTTTCACATGTGAGTTGGCTGAATCACAGCATCCTCACATGAGATGGGAGATTTTCACTGCATTTATGCCCTGTGCTCCTCCATGGAGCAGGAGATGCAGGAAAGAGGCATCTGCCAAAGACTCTCTATGCTATTTCTTGGATAAATTTTCCACTTGGAGCCTGAAACTATCAAATGAAATTGCCACTTCTTTCAGTGGGCTTTGGATGCCCCACAGATTTGTTCTGGTTGGAAAAGACCACTCAGATCACCAAGTCCAACCATTAACCCAACTCCAACTAGTCCAGTGTCAAACCACATCTGCCCTGAGCACCACATCTACACATCTTTTAAACACCTCCAGGGATGGTGATTCAATCAGCTCCCTGGGCATCCTGGAAGCAGTAAAACCTTTTCAAAGCACTGCCAGTTTTTCCAAGTATCCGTGCATCAGGCCAACGCTTCCGAAAGGGCTGCCGACTATTCTAGGACTTGACCTTTCATTAGGAGGAGAAATTTGGCTTGCTGCAGCAAAGCCCAGAAGCATCTCTTTGTGTCTAGCACTAGATAGAGTGTCTGAATGCTGGTCACCTTCCAGGCTGAGACCTCTCACAAATAAAGCACCCATTAGGTTTTCTATCCACCTCCTGAAATATCGAGGCGGTGAAGCCCGCTCCGGGCCCTATTGAAGCCAAGGAGAGACAACTCCTTGACTTGATTGGGAACACGTTCAAGTAATGAATCAGGTGGGTTTGGTGGAAATTTGCAATTCAAAAGCTGCCATTAGAAAAGTAGCAGTTGAAACAGTGTTGCTGTGTTATGCCTCATGTAGATCAGTATCAAATTAAATTTCCCTATTGTGCCTCTTATGTTGTTAACACAATGCAGGGAGTGTTGTTTGCCTCATCTCCATCCCTCTAACTGCAACATCCTTTTCAGTTTAAACTATACAGAAGTGAATAATTATTGAGGCCTTGTGTTTACCATCTTTAGAAGATTTAATTTATCCCAATAAACATTGTGAAGCAGACCTTTTGCATTTGCAATGACATATAATTTACTTGGAACAAATGCTTTGGGTTCAGTATAAAGACCATTCATCAGGCAAATCTGAATCAGAGGCAGCTTAGAAAAAGAATCCTTTGTCTAATTGTTTTCCATCACAAACAACATGTGGGAAAGAGATTTAGGCAATATTTTCAAACATTATAAGCTCCATAATTATTGTCCTCCACAAACCTGGTGATAGTTTTTGCAGTCACAATTGCACTTTATCTGTCTAATCACCCATTCACTGTGACCAATTACAGACTTGGCATTGATGAGGAGGCATTTAATAATATTAAATACAAAACCCCAGATTTGAATAATGTTGAGCCTATGACACAAACTAACAAAAGCCAGGAAATTCAAAGGCAAGGTTTGAGCTCCATCCTTAATTCATGGCATTCTGCCGAGGCAAGGGAGCAAACAGGGAGCACTGAGGAGATCTCCCCTACTCAGAGATCACCACAAACTCAAGTTACAAAGGAATAATAAAGATTAAAAATTAATCTTTTGCAGATTTGCCATGTAACTGCAACTGTATTCCTGCTATGTGTTCTGTTGACAGAGTGTTGTTACTGTACAAACCATTAGGGAAAAGGAGTTGGGTCCTGGTGTTTGCCATCTAATATCTCTGTCCTGGCACAAAATAAAAGGTCAATAAAACCCAGGAGTTCCTTCTCATTTTTTCCCTGGTTGTTTCTATTGATGCCATGTTCTCTCTTTAAAAGTGGAGTGAACATGGCTGAATGAAACTGGTACACAGAAAGTTCTGCTCACTGACAAAATTAGAGGAAATTTCAGGCTGCTCTAAATTAAACCAAGATGAAATTAATTTCTGGCTACCCTGAGCAAAAAGTGATGGCAGAGAGGGCAGGGTAACATCTCCATCCTCATGTCACAGACTCAAGCCAGTTTGGCTACAATTAAAAAGTGGTCCCAACACTATTTCAAGTTTTCCTAGATCACTATTGAATACAACATGCAAAACCAATGTAGAAAAGATATTTTTTACCTTTTTTTCCCTCCATAAAGATGCATCTCATTCAGAGCTACATATTGGGCACAGTTTGCTTTGTTCTAAGTTTTCAGTTCCAAAGAAATCCTGTGTCTCCCCAAGAGATATTTTGAGGAAACAAATAAATAGCCAGTTATGATCCTTTTACTAATTTTAGTGTCATTTGTTTTTCATGCTGTAACCTAGAATGGCAGCTTCACAGGCAGCCAGACCTCTCACTTAAATGCATATACTACCAGAGTTTGAAAACTAGATTTTGCTTTGATAAAATGTAATGGCTTCAAAACAGCTGTTATGGTCTAGCATGTAAATCCTTCTTACTTTGTGGATTATTGACCCAATGGACTCTAATGGGAGTCCTCTGGAGATGTTCAATCTATTGTATTGGTCCAGCTGCATCTGATGTGCTTGTTATTTGCCCTTTGCAGCTTTAGGGCTATTATGTGAGTCCAGCTGCTGACAATACATGCAAAAAATTCTTCTAAATTTAAAGAATTTAACCTCTTGGTTTTGATGTTTGTTTTTTTTAAACATGCATTTTTGTGACTTCTTCCTCTAGCCACAATAATTATTGCTTTGACAGACAGTGTGGTAGAAAAGAGAGGAAAAAAAAGGCAGGAGAGATTATTGATTTTTCTGAGCCTTCAGCTTGGGAAGCATGAAATAGGAGGAGTCTCCCATCAAAAGGAGGTGAAGGAAGCTTGTCCTTGGCTGCCTAGTGCAGCTCTTCTGGGGCTGGCAGCAAAAGGGAATTGCTTTTATTGTTCAGTGCCAGGACAAAAGTGGACCAGTTATTTCAGAAACAGAGGTGGATGGGTCAGCAAGGAAGTGTGGAGAAATACCTCAGGTGATGGAGATAAAATTTCTGGCCCACACCCAAAGGGGCTGGGGGGTAAATGAGCCCCAGAAGCAGCACAGCCCATCCCCTTCATTGCCCCAGCTCCAGTTTTAGTCCTAAAACACAAGAAAAAAAGGTGTGTGGCTGCTCTAAAAAAAGTGATTGGTGTGCTCAGGCAGCCAAAAAAAAAAAAAAAAAGTTGAAAGCTGCATAAAACAAGAAACTTCACTAGAAAGGTTTCAGTGGGCAAAGGGAGAGAGGAAAGAGGTGTCCCTGTGTTCATGATGGGAAATAAGAAGAATTTTTATATCCAGAAAATAAATGTAAATACATTTTTAAAACAGTTCCTAAACTATTATTTTTGTTGAGGTTATTTCTAGAGACTTCTCTCGAGTTAGTTCAGCCTAAGTTCTAGGTGCTGACAGAGCTTGAATGTCATGATTATGCATATATTGGCTTGTTTCATATTTATGCCAAAATATGTTAAAGAAGCCTTTATTTTCTTCTGAATATTGTGCTCCTTTTAACAGCAGGCCAGGAATAAAACAAAAATAAAAAAGAAAAACCAAAAAACAGAAACCTAGAGAAATCACAGATGACTTCTCATTCATGAGGCATGATTTACTAGGGCTGTAATTTTTGACCTACAATTTCTGCAGACATTTTAGAGCTATCAAACAACAGAAAAAGCAGCTCTGCACTTCTGGTGAATCAGTAGCAGGCAGGGAGAATTTTGCTGCCTCAAAACACAAATCACTCCCTAGCATAAGAAATACAATTAAATTAACAAATATAATCTATCTTAAAAAAAAAAAAAGAATACATTCAAACATTTAATTTGCATAGAAACAGGCAGTGCTATTCATTTTGAGACAAGAAAATCAAAAGTCATAGCTAGCAGCCACTCTTCTAAACCAGATTTTGAGCACAACCCCCCCAGGGCTGTTTCTACCAATTTTCCAATAAATCATGTAATGACTTTTAGAAAAGACAGATATTTAATTCTTGAATTAGAACTATAGGACCATAACCAAAGACTGACAACCCTCTTATTCTGCCATACTCCCATACAAACCCTTTCAGCTGATTGGCTGTGAAATAATGCAATAATTAGGCAATTAGATATTTGGGAGAATGTAGAATGAAACACTGAGCACTGACCTTTATTACATAGATCAAAGTACACTGAAAGAATGGCCAAATATATCTTGTTTACAAGCCCTTATCCATTTATTTCAACCTTTCAGAATTAAGAATTGGGGTTGCACTGCCACAGCTATGCATAAATTTGCAGTTGATATTAAATACAAGGAAGGAAAGAAGGGAAGTCTCATGCTTTGGGCACACAACACACCAGCTCTTTCTTGTTCTTGTGATTTTAAACCTATAAAATATATTGAACAGCAATAAGCTGAACATTACAAGCTAAATTCTCCTAGATAACTTTTCCATTATCCTGAGGGGTAGAGAAGGGAGGGGAAAAGTGAAGGTGAATATTAAAGTTAATTAAAATCAATTATTAAAAAAAAATTAGAAACAAAGTTTATAAACAAAATTTATAAACAATATCAGGCACTTCTGGAGCTCCTCTCTTCCCTGAGTCCTTGCTCATCCATAGAGGGAAATATCTGTCAACACCCAAACTTAGAAAGGAGCTTTGATTTTTTTTCTTTTTTAACTCTTAATGGTGAGAAATGTGAGCATTTGTTAAAGTGAGCTTGAGCCTAGCAAAGCCCACTCAGAAATCAGAACAAAACCCTTGAATAAAGGAAGAAAATCCCTGAAATGCAGGCATTTTGGCTGTAAGGTGAGCCCAGGTTTATGTCAGTTGACCAAAAATGCCACCCTGCTTCAAGACAGGGTTTTTTAGAGGAAGTCAGAGCTGCTTTTGATTGCAGAGTGATGCTTTTAGAGCATCTGCTGAGGTACATGGCCCAGACAGTGGATAATGTTTGTCCTCAGGGACAAAGCTTATCAGAAGGTGCTGGAGCTTGGCCTTTCCTGGCAGCTCCTTTGGAACCAGTCTTGAGCTGTGGTGAAAACTCCTCCTCAGACTGTAAAAGTTACAGCATAAAATTTTTACAGCTTGCACAGCTGGAATCTGAGAGCTTGGAAGTTCCCTCTGAGCAGGACGTGGAGTGAGCTGCAAAGTCTCTTTTTAATGCCTAATTTGTGAGTGGAGATAATTTCCTACTTTAAGTTGCATATTGCCTCGTTGGGGTTTTAAAGGAATAGGCTGGCTCTAAAAGGAAGGAATGTGATTATCTGTGTGTGTGCCAGTGGAAGCTGAGGAGAAAAGCTGGAAGCAGCAGATGCACTTCAACCATAACCATTCCAAATAAAAACCTGGTGTCAGAAATTCCTTGCAGCCCATTCCATCTCCTTCCCTCGCCCCCAGATAAAAATCCAGTTACATTTGCAATTGCAGAACAGCATCTTACTCAAAAGCAGTGCTACTGGAGCCCCCACAGAGCTACTCCAGTACCTGGCAAATTAAATCCCTTTTTCAGACACTAATGTTTATGGGCTTGTTAGTTAGGGATCACCTGGGATGGGAATAAAACTGTTCAGGCACGATTTGTTTGAATTTGGTTTGGAGACTGCTTTTTTTTTCTGGCATTCAACAAGTAGGTGGGAAGAGGCAGTGGCATTCATGTGGCCTGTTGTAGTTTAAGAGATTTTATTTTGAAATGTAACATTCTACAGTTTACCCATTATACCTTTTAAATGAGCACACACATGTATTTTATTTATACTTATGGATACTTAAATATATTTCTGCATATTTTACTATGCTACTTACATTTTACTAATCATACAACTACTAGTATTTATATGAGTACATCATACTCATATTTTTATCCATCACCTCAAATTTTAACTATTTTTCTTCTTTATCCATTGACATTTTCCACTGGGTTTGACCACGCTGACCCAGTGCTGTATTCCATGGTTTTAGACCCAATGTGGTGGAAGAAAATGAGGACTGGGAGAGAACAGGACTGACATTTTAGGGATAGCATGAAGTCACATTGGTCCATGTGACTTCATTGGTCCATATTTTACTCTGCATTTAATGATTCAGAGCCTGCCACAAGTCCAGACCTTCCAAATTTCCACCTGGACTTTCAGAGGGTCTTGCAGGGGAAAATATATATTCACCTATCCAGCCTCACACATGCGTGCAAAGGGGTCAGTAAGTAAATCTGCATTTTGGGGGGCTGAAATTATTATTTCTCCTTGTTTTTTAGGGTTGTTAAGTCTACTAGAAGGTCTATTGGAAGGCCTTGTAATAGTGAGGCAAGGGCTGGGCAAGGCTTTGGCATCAGGTGTGTTGGTGAAGAGTAAATTCCAACAGTAGATTAAACATTTACAGAGTTTTCATATTCTGATACCTTGTCGAGAAACTTTTTAAAATTTAATATAAATAAAAGATGAATATTCCTTATCACTTTTTTTTTTTTGGTGATAGTCAGAAGGGAAATCTCCAACAAGAGAAGTTTTCATGGAGTTTCAGCTTGGAGAGACAGGATTTTAGGTTTATGCCCAACTCTGTGTGTAGTAGAAACTTAAAAAGCTACATTAAAAAGTTCAAACAATATATCTCCATGCCAGGTGTAGGCAAAGGCTGTTTTACCACAATATCCATCACTTTCCTTTTTAATTAGTATCAAGAACATAATAAAATTAAATAAATCAAGTTAACAAGTCAGGAGAACGTATGCCCAGTTTAAGCTCAAGCTGCCATAAAAGCCCTTCTCCTGTATAGTACAAACAGCAAAATTATTGATTAACTTGTATTACTCCACAAGAAGAACAAATTATTGCTGATTAAAGCCATGCAGGTGATAAAGGAACTTAACCAACAAAAGCTGCCAGCTTTAGGTTAGGAAACAGCTGTGTCCCTAATTATGCAGCCTGATTTATACTCTATTAAATCAGTATATAAGTAACCCATTTCTCTGAAAGCATTTAAACCTCTTATATTCCACCAAACACAGCAATTTTATTTGAAATAAATGTATCCAGCTCTTTTGGGAACATATGGTATATTTCTCTCTTATTAATAATTCAGTTCAAATGAGCAAAAATTAGTTGGTGCAGTTACAGCTGATTTTGTCCTGAAAAGATCTGCATTAATTTTAGACGTTTTGTAAATTGGGCTATTAAATAAAAGCATTATATGTGAATTACCCTTTAAATTTTAAGCAAGTTGGTAGTTTAATGGTATTTTCTAGTCAGATTCATTTTCGATCTCTAAAAAATTATAGTCATTATAGTAAGACAAATTTTTGAAACCTGCTACTTCCATCCAATTACACATTGTACTAATAAGTAAACTAGAAAACTTTTATCATTCATTTTCTTTTTTTTCCTTTCTTTGGGTTTTTGGTTGGGGTTTTTTTTGTTTGTTTGTTTGTTTTCTTGTTGTTGTTGGGGTCTTTTTGCCTGATGGAAATTTCTCTTTTTCTCTTGGGTAAATTAGAAGCTGAACTGAAGCCTCCTGACTGCTGAGCTCCTCCAAATGTCTCCATGGCTTCTGCTCCTTCTCAGAACAACTCCTGCCAATTGCTGCTTCCCCATCATCATTTCTGGTAGGTGCACGGGGGCTTCTGGGCTGGCAGGAATATGCAGCAGGGAATTAAGAGGAAAACAGGTTTTATAGGAGCAAAAATGTCAGTATGCTGCTTTCTTAGTCTAAGGTGATCATGAGGTCTCTGTGATGGATTCTGCTCTCAATGCAAGCCCATAACTTCTGGTGTGTTAAGGAGAGTTGTGTTCATGAATCAAAAGTACCCTGCAAGTTTCAGTTCTGCTCTTATTGCAATGGTTTTAAAACGTGTGGCTGAAGGGGAATAGGATGTGGGGATGCAATGATATACTCAGCTGTGAGGCTTCAACTTTTCAAAGGGTACAGAGAACCATGAGCACAAGTATAGGGTACAATTAACTCAGGAACATGAAACCAAAGTGGATTTCTAGGCAGATCTTGTTAGGGCTATTTTGATCCCTTCAGAAGGTTTGTAGGCTCTGAAGTGCTGCCACAAATAAATTCATTGCTAGCAATTTGTATATTCAAGTTTTGCACATGAGTCTGAAGCAAAGAAGCTTAACTCTTGGATTTTATTAGCAAAGTTGGACCTTTGAGCCAATGTCATCTTCCAGTACATTGCAGAGTGTCAAAAAGTCTTTTCTTTCCAATTACCTGGGTTTATTTTTGTGGCTTGGGATAGTTTACCTACTGCCCCACAATTAGCAGCTGCATGTGCAAAATAAAGAGAATGGCCACTTAGATTTCCCACGTGTAGGAGACCTCAGATTATTATAGCATAAATCATTCTAATTTTAATAACTGCTTTGCTCACAGATCTTCATTCCTGTCTGTACCTTTTTTGTTATATTATCTACCATTTTAGAAAGCTATCTAGCTTACTTACAGAGTTAAATTCAAATAGTCTAAAGGTTAATGTGAAACACTGGCAAGACATTATGAGCACAGCAGTATATTTTAAAGGCTGAGTAGCTGTTGGAATTACTGAGAGCAAATGCTGAGTGTGACTCTTCACTTCTGCACCCATGAAGCACCCAAAAAAATCCCCTCTCCTTCATACCCATGAGGTTCTTCATGCCCTATCTGCTGGCTCTAGAGCTGCAAGAGAACTCAAATTTAAATTTATTGTATTTGTTTCATAAGAACCCACAGATTTGCACCTCACTGATCCCAAAGAATATGGTTGGTGGGGTTATCTCTTAAATCTCTGATGTGGGTTATCATTTAAGCCCACATCAGAGAGCCACAGGTGGCTCTGATTTTGCACCACTGGATCCTGTGTCCCTCTGACACCCCAGTCCAGCAGCAGAGGACAGTTTTGGGGAGCAGATGTTCAGGAAAAAGTGATGTTTGCTCAGGGTGCAGTGGCAATGAAGGAGGCAGAGAAGGAAACATGAGCTGGAGTAAGAAGTTAACCTATCTGTAAGAGAGATTTCTATACCCCAGTGGTCTCCTGTCATAGGGCATGGATCCATCTTGGTCCTGCCCAGCAGTTCATCCCCAAAAAATCTGATTATTGATAAAGAACAGGGAGAGATACACCATGGAGTGAGGCAGTGGCACCAGTGGCCAAGTGTTTCTTGTGCTGTAAAGGTCATTTGCTGCCTACCCATCAAGTTCTTGGGGATGGTGGTGTCTGCTGAGCTGCTTAGAGGCCACCAAATTCCTGGATTTTGTCTGCTCTGGTGCAAGACAACCTTGCAGGAGCTGGGGAGAAAATACTCCAGGCACCAGATATGAATGAAACTGTCCTTGACACTGATTTTTTATGTAGAGATGGCCACAAAGGATCAATAGCCAGGTAGGACACCAAATCTGGTCTTCTGTGTGGTTTGTATTGTTTTATCTATACTTGATTCCACTGAATAAGTCCCAATTTTATGACACTCTGAATAGGACAAAAATCAAAACTGTCTTTGCTGGATGTTTACATTCACTAAGCAACCAAATGTTAAAAAATAAGAAAGTTTCAGGGTTTTTTGAGATTCCAATGAAGAAAATCCTTATGTTGGACAAGAACAACAGTTTTACCTGCTCTTCTAAGTTCATACATTGAGAGGAATACCAAGGGACACTTAAGGAGTGATACTTTTTTTCTGAAAAAAAAAGAAAAAAACCAAACAAAGCAGCAAAATTCCAAAAAAATGCAGAGAGAACACACATATTTATCTTACTACAGAAAACTGACAACCATTGATGAAAAAAAAGGTATTTGAAGCTTAACTCTTTGATTTTATTAACAAAGTTGGACCTTTGAGCCAATGTCATCTTCCAGTACATTGCAGAGTGTCAAAAAGTCTTTTCTTTCCAGTTACCTGGGTTTATTTTTGTGGTTTGGGATAATTTACCTACTGCCCCACAATTAGCAGTTGCATGTGCAAGATTCGTGGTCCTCTTCAGGGAAATGAATTATTTGGGGCTTTTCATATATCCTCCATTTTTTGCCAGTCCTTCTGGAGAAAGTTTCCATTTAAATGGTATTTTAATTGGGTTTGGTTTTCAACCAATGGCTAAATAAACAAGTGGTGAGCAGGTCACATCAGCATGTGCAGCCAGGCACACCTTTCCCTCTCTTAGGCTGTTCATAGAATCAGAGGATGGTTTGGGTTGGGTTGGAAGGGACCTTAAAGATCATCTAGTCCAATCCATCAGAATTCCTATAAGATCTTTCAAGCTCTTAGAGGTGTAAGGGCTTATGTCTGAGCAATCAGAGCCCCAGGGAAGATGAATGTAGGACAGACTCCAAGGTGGTGGTAGCAGAGCTGTCACCCATCCATGGTGGGAAGCATCTGGTCCCATGAGAGATGCTGTAAGGAAGAAACAGAGGTCACGTCTGGGCTGGTTTGGGAGCTCTTCCCAGGTCACCCAGAGGTTCAGGTGAGGGGATTCTCCCCCCACACCTCTGTCCTCACCCACACATGTGTGCACAATCACTGCTGGCAAGTTCTCAGGAGATTTTTTTCCACCATTTCTTCCTTCACTTTCCACATCAGTAGGTTTCAGGACAATCTGACTTCAAAGACAAAAGGGGAAAGCTTATAATAGATAATTCTTTGGGCTGCAGACACTTTCCTAGGGAAGAATTTTCTTCTAGCTGCACATTTTCCATTGTGAGAAAGTGTCAGGTCTGGTGAGAGCCTAATTGCCTCATTCATAATTAGCCCACCTTCACCCTCTCCCTCCCTCAGCTGCTGGAAGTGATGCAAACCCATGTGAAGTGGGTGAAAGAGAGAGGAGAGGACATTTTCCCCCATCAAAATAAATTTTCCTACTGAGCTAGAGGTACAAACACACACTTCTATAGGCATTAGATTATTAAGACCATTAAATCATTAAGATTTTGAAATAACACATCACCAGAAATGTTAGGATGTGCTTGGAAGAAGGAACCTGCCTTCCTTGCATTCCTCATCTTGACCTGAAATTAGCTCTATTATTCCCTGAAACATTACTTTTCCCATATTCTTTCTACCTTTTACTTTTCAAGGCCTCAGTCTGGGGGAGCACAGCTTTTTTTATTATTATTTATTGGGCAACTAGTAAAAATGCAAAATATTTTTCCTGGTAGCTAAATGCTGGACATGTCCCCAGTATTTTCCACCTGAAAATGAATAGCTTTAAATGTATGCTTTAATGAATAGCTTTAAATGTATTCAGCTAATTAGGAATAAGAAAACTGAAATACTTTTTAGGAAGATTTAAAACCAAGTTAGCAAAGCACCAGTAAACAATTAAACCGTGGTTTTATGATGACACAGAATTTAGTAATGAGGCTTCATATTTGTCTCCAACATGCAATAGATTTGAAATAAACCCCATTCCGTGTCAGAAAAGAAGCAAAGCCTGAATTGACAGTGCAGCAGAGAATTTATTTTTTTTCCCTTTTCTCCTTAGCTGAAGTTATTATCACAACTGCTAGAGAATTTGTGAGATTGGGAGATAAGAATCATTATGATCCATTGGGGACTCGTCAATCACAGCAAACTGCTACCAGAATCGAAATTGCATCTGCATTTGAATTAGCAACATTACTCGCCAATTTAGTTCAGAGTGAACATTTTTCCATTGAAGATGGAATTAAATTAGAAAATGAGTGAGTCTTTAATTTCCAGATTATAAATCACTGAAAATAATTCAACTCCTGTACCTTAAGGCCAATTACATTATCCTAAGCGACATTTTATCTCACAACCTTCCAAGTGATTTCATGATGGGGAACCATCACACAAATCAGTTTTGCTCTGGTAGCAAGAAATATATCTACCCACTGAGTTACACATAAAAGACTAGGAGCTGTTTTAAGGCTGGAGCTTATTTTACATGAAATTTGATTGTCTGTTTGATAGCATATTTTCCTGTATTAATGAACTGATGCATATGCCAGAAATGGTCAACTTAGGTGCCCCAAATCAGATAGAAAAGATAAAAAGTTGGAAGCTGATTTTCTTTTTTGCCACTGTCATGCCACAAACCTTCAAAATGAGCCCAGCATGGTGCTTTGGGTATAAATAAAACAAAGATTTAAAATCACAGGGTCAAAAAACCCTTTTTGTAATTTTTTTTCCCCTTTAAGAGTACAAAGATACTGACATCACAAGAAGCTGAAGGAAATTAGGATTGTTTGATTTTGGCAAAGAGATTGTTAGTTGTTATTATAGGAGAAATAAATCCTTCCTAAGTGCAGATATTTTTCTCTTGGTTTTTACCTTGGTAAGGGCAGAAGACAGGACACCAGCCTGCCACTCTCATACACCTTGTGGTACATAGTTTCCACTAAAAAGGATGCATCATTAAAACAGAGTGGTTATGGGTGGAAATGGGAACATCTCTGTGTTCATGTTCCCTGAATCCACACCTACTGTGAGCTTCACCTCCTTGGTTTTGGAGCTTGGTCCTAAGAAATCCAGCAAAATCTTTTTCAAAGTGTAAAGATCTTGGGGTTTTATCTTTGGGACATAAAAAAACAAACAAAAAAAAACCCCAAATAACTCATGATGGGGTTCAAGTGTCTTGCCACTGTCATCTGTGCTTTTTCATCATTCACAAGGCCAACAGCATCCTATGGGCTTATCATGCAAAGACCTCACCTTAGTGACAGACCATGTTTGCTGCTAACTAGCCCATGCTCAGGGACTGTCTATTTCCTTGATCACCCCAGTATTTCTCTTCTGCACCTGAGCCAGTAGGATTTTACATCTTTTTTTGAACAGCTTTCACTGAAGGTTGTTTGGTCCGTACAGGATTGTGAATGAGCAATTGCATTTCTTGTCTAGACAGAAACCCATTGGCTCTTTGAAAAGCAGATTACTTTTGGCTACTGAGCATCTTAAAGCCCCAGAAAAATGTCTTGTGTACTCACATAGGTAACAGCTACTTCTTTATGTATTGTGTGGGCCAAAGGAAAACTCAGTCATCATACTGCTTTTAGAAATGTCCTTCCCTTTTCCATGGAGACTCTGCCAACAAAGACTCCATTTTCTCATCACTGTGCTCCTCCTTGATCTGAAAGACTTCTGCATATTGCCCAGTAACGTTTGCCATATTTCTTTCTACCCTATCATTTTCTCTGTCTTCTTCTGTGGACCTGTTCCTCTCATCCTGCCATACTTGTTTATTTTCAGCTGCCCATCCCTTCCTGTATTCACACTCCATTTTTGTCATGATGTCAGAGAGAAACAGCTTAAACAGAAGTCAGCCAGCAGTCATGAATAAAAGCTTTGAGATTCATTTTTATGTATATAAGATAAATACCTACATTATATATATAAAATCTCACATTCACTTCTTTCTAATTATCCCTCTAAGCTGAAATTTGGCTTATTCTCATTGCTAATTTCTAAATCCTAATTAGCTCGTCATTTCAGCTGACTGTTCACTTCACTGACATCTTGCATTTTATCTTTATTAAACTCTGTTCTAAAGAGGTGAACCCAGCTTTAAACATTTGATAGTATAAAATCACAACATGTCTGTGCTGCCATAAAAGCCATGGTGCAGTTGGCCAGTGCATTTCTCCTTGCTGGCCACTCCTGACTTGTCACATATTCCTACAATTTCTATTCTAAAACCACTGTCAGGCAATATAGAAATGTTTTCTATTTAGAAACAACTTGTGTAACTCTCTATAACTTGTATTTCTGCCATGCTTTGGGGCAGACTGTGGAGCTCACTTATTAAAAGTGTAGGTCCAAAGGTAGGCCCCTATTTTGGACCTCTGAAATAACCTTTTAGTTAGTTAACTTGGCTGTTTAACCAGCTAGACCTAGGCAGTGAAAGATGATGCATTGATTGCAGATGACAGACTGCACTGTCTATTTGATCTAGGTTTGGTAGAGTCTGTATCAGACTTCATGATATTAAATGGATAAATACCCGACATTCCTCATTTTTCAGTTCCTGTCAGGTCACTATTGATGGCCAAAGTATTCAAAAAGAACTGTTAAGGAGCCCATCTGCAAGAGCCATCTGGTAGCCTGCCATCCAGGGGGACCTCGAGCTCTGTGAGACACCCAAACAAGATTTTTTTTCTATATGAAAATGGTTATCCAAGCAGGTCCTACAAAAACCACCTGCAGAACAGGAAGCTAGAATGGCCAGCAAGTAGGGCACACAAAGTCTCACTCTTTAGCCATCCTATAGATTTATATTCCTTTCCTTGTTTGGGGTCCACAGCCATGTGTTAGGTACCCAAGCAAGCTGCTTCCCAGAAGGCATGAGGGAGGATGGATAGGTGTTGGGTGTCCTGTCTGCAAGGCCCCACTCCAGACTTCTCCTCTTGCTAAAACAACTTGAACTCCTGCCCAGCTTCCAAGATGTTGCTCTTGGTGCCAACATTTGCATTGAAGTTCTTCTAAATATCTCTGGCAGTGGGAAAAGAAAACTTCTCTGTCATTCATGGAGACACCAAATGGTGTCTGCTCAGCAGTGAGGTGGCTTTTCACATGAAGCAAACCAAATCTGTATCTGCCATTATAATCATTTGGTTTTTCTGATGTTTGTACAAAGCTTCCAGCATAAGCTATGCTCAGATCAAGCTCCCATAACACGTGCAAAATCAGTAGGATCCTACTTAGACTATTGAACTTTCCCTCCCATGGAGATCCAAGGCAACACTGGGCTCTTGTGTTTAATCCTGGGCAGCTGGGTGCCTGGAGAAAGCAGGAATTTTCAGGTTGAGCCAAGTGCTAAAAGATTGCTTGATGCTCCATATTTTGGATGTGAAAATCTGTGGGTTTGACATTATCTCATTCCTCTTCCCTTTGGACTCTTCCAAGGCTATTTAGTCTGTCCTGAGACACTGAAAAGTCGACCCTTACAACTCAAACCCCAGAACCTCACAGTGAAGAGATGAAGTTCACCCATGTGATAGATTAAATTTTTTTCCTTGTAAATGAAGACATAGTCCTATGGACAGATAATTTTCTGACAGAATGAATTGAACCATCCTTCTGTTATATTTAGCCTCTAATCCCCTTTAAAAGCATTTTTGACCAATCTCCTTTTGGTTTTTTCATGCTCTACAGACCATCCCCAGAATTCAGCAATGACACTGTAATTGAAAACTGAA
The DNA here is from genome assembly GCF_003957555.1 of Calypte anna. Lineage (NCBI taxonomy): Eukaryota > Metazoa > Chordata > Aves > Apodiformes > Trochilidae > Calypte > Calypte anna. The sequence goes on along the minus strand of NC_044252.1, from coordinate 31,843,249 downwards.
TAAAGTTTCCCATCTAGATTTATTTGAGTTTTGTTCTGCAATACCGTTTTATTATTCTATTCATTTAACTTCTGGACAGTAGCAAAATAACAATAAATAAGGAATTGTTGCATCTAATTGAAGATATAACACAAAGTTGCTGTTTCTCAAGGCATTTTGTACCCTTTGCTTCCAGCACATTTAATTATGTATGAACTCTTCACAAAAAAAAACCCAAAAAAACCCAACAACTCACCTCTCAAATAATGTGAGTCCTCTACTAAGAGAGAAGATTTAAAGATGATAAATGTTATTTAGAATCACTGTGATATGATTCATATTGTGATGCGATTGGGAACAATATTAAAACCCACCAAGGCTATTATACCTAAATTTTTGTTTCAATTCATGCAATATTGCTGCTGCTTAATATGATTTCTATTTACTCCTTCCCATTGTTAGTGTTTTATTGAGGTTGTGTCGCTTTATCAAGTTAATCTCTGCTGCAAATGGAGGTCAGCAGAGCCAAAGCCCTGGCAAAAAGCCTGTCTCCATTATATTCTACCTGCTCTGAATTTACTTGAAAATCCTCTCTCTAATATAAACTCCTTCTTCACCACTCTTTGATTATAATATTTCTACCTGCACAACCCCTGACAGCTTGATATTTAAAAGCTATAGAAACTCTCATAATATAATTTTATATTTCTTTTTGATAAAGAGCTATTTTAGCTCATGTAAAGTCACAGAGAATGTGTGCATCAAATAAAAATTAAAATCAAACAATCTTGGCCATCATTAAAAGCTTGAGTTTCAGGTAATTTCAATTATAACTTAGAAACAAGCGTGGGGATTCTTAATGACAGAGAGTCATTAATTTGTGTGCTTCTGGTGTCAAGGGTGAGGCAAGTAATCCTGTCATGCCCTTGCTGGAATACAATTTGGCAAAACAGGGTCTGTAGAAGCTTTATAAATCTTATATCTCTATTTCTCCTTTTCCTGGGCTGGGGAATAATGAAAAAGAGCGACACATAAATTTACCTACCAAATGGGGTATGCTCTCTCTCTCTTGAATACCCACACATAACTTCCATTAATATTAGTATAAAATATGCATGCACACCAAGAGGAAGGATAGCCTACCAGATATCCAGAGGTCTAGAATACAAGCAGAACTCTATTTCCTTTAGTACTTGCCAATCCATCCCAGGCCACAGGGGTAATTTTTTTTTTTCCCCCACTTCGAGTTAAATATTGAACCCAAAACATTTGCATAAAAAGCACCATGGCTAAACTGCAAAAAAAAAAAAAAAAAATTAAAAATAAACTGTACATCAGAAAGAGTATCAAATATTTTATTTAAGATGTCAGGGCTGCAGAGTTCTAGTCACGGTTTAAAATCAAAGAAACCAAACAAAAACCCTCAAAGATGGTTGTCGGGGGGTTTTTTGCACTCTTTGCAGTAAGTTTCTAAATATGTTATTGGGCAGGTGATTGAAATCTGACAAAAAACCACAGCGTTTTATAATAATGTCCTGCAGCAAAAGTATGGCACCAATAACTAAACAATACTTTATCACCTTTGCCACTCTCAACAGCTCCCATTAATACCAGGATCATAGTGTTAGGCCTTCTATTCCCCAGCTGACCATGTTAGTGACAGCCAGGGCTTAGGCAATGACATTGAAAAATATTTGCAGTGACACAGCCACAAATCACTATGAGACAAGTTTAAAACTCAATATTCCCTAAACTTGCATCTGTTCTTTTCTTGTTAGAACATCTACAGCACATTTATTATAGGCTGAATTCCTCAAAGAGTCAAAACACTGATGGAAAGTGATAGAAATTATTGGCTGATAAAACTAGATGCACAGAGGGGCCTTTGTCAAGTCATTTATTCATATGAGGTTATAGTCTGAGGTAGAATCAGCTGGGACAACAGATAAAGAGATGTTTTCCCAAGATTAGGGTTTGTCTATGGAAAGTGCAGTCACTGAATGAACACAACTACCTGGAAGCCACATTTTCCTGATGGTCCCATCTTCCAGACATTGGAAAGCTTGGTGATGGCCACAGGACATTCTCTCTTCCTCATGGTTCAGATCCTCTCTCAATGAGCTGTGTCTGTAGCTTCTTGGGTTTCAGCCATGATGTCACAGATGTCACAGATCCATGACCATTCCCCTGTCTCAAATCTCATGCCCCTTTTTGAAGAGCATGCAGGACACTATTTTTCCTGCTTTCTTTTGTTTGTTTGGTTGGGTTTTTTCCACAGAGCTGTGTTACTAAATCCCTGAAGCCCCTAAAGGCAAGCAATGAGCATCTCCATGTCTCCTAATCCCACCTTTTCAGAAAGGAGCAAGTCAACTTGCTATGAAAAAGTCACATTATTACCATACCCTGTCCCCCTTCACTCTGTTGCCTGTTTCTGCCCTGGTCCTGGACTCACACAGAGATGGCCTGACCAGGGTATTTCCAGAGCTTCTACACCAAAGCTTGTCCATTTGCCTTTTTAAAACACCCACGTGAGCTAATCCCAGTGGGTTAAACACCCCTGTAGGACATGTGGGAGGAGAAGGCTATGTAGGAGGAGGAAAGAAGAGAAATCTGTTGTGTTTGTACTATTGAAGTTTGTGAAGGCAATGACTAAGGAGAGTGGGAAACTGATGGTTACCAAATCTTGCAGCAACAGATCTCTTTGAAACTCGTAGATCTGTTTAAATGGACTAAAAAACAGCCTATAATGGGTAGTGACCTTCTTGCCTTCCTCCTCACTCCAAAAAAAAAAGAGCTCCAGCAGGATCAGAGAAGTATTAGGAGAGGCAGATGGACAACAAACTCAGATATAGATTAGATTGCTAATAAAAGTTGGTAGTGTTGTACCTTGTGACAGCTCAAATCCAATAGATACAAAATCAGAGATAATAGATATAATAGATATAATATCAGAATATAGACATAAAATAGATATAATATCAGAATATAGATATAATGTCAGGACAGTGAACAGCAGGCACTGTCCCTACCTCCATACCCTCTCCTGAGAGGCACCTCCTCTTGCCACTGACTACTGGGCAAAGCAGGGACCACTGGTCTTAAGCAGCAAGGACTCACCAAGGTTGTCAAGGGACATAAGACATCCTGAACTCTGTATTAAAATTCTGTAATTAGTTTTCTTCCAGCCCCCACTAGAGTAGATTATTTTCCTGACTGGGGATATTTTCAGAAATGGCAACTTTCTGGAGTGCACTGAAGAGACTGCTCAAGAAAGGGAATGATTAATTCTTAATAGAGAGTTTTGCAGCACATTGAATGACACATTCTGACATTATATATTGATATATAACACACTGGTCCTGTGCCATGCTGACTAGCAGTTCATTTCCAACAAGGCAGAGTTTATAGATAATGCAATAGGTAAGGGACAGAGCCATAAAACTCTGGCTTTTTCACTTGTACCAAAATCTTTGGGAACTTCATTTTGGTTTGAATGATGACTGTCTTGGATGTTGATATTAAGCAGAGGCAGCAAGAAATGTGTGCAAGGCCAATCTTGTCCCTGCTTCCCTGAGGCAGGAGGCCCAGCCCTGTAGACTTAAATGTAGATGAACCCCAGAAAGTCAGACACTTATCTGGGGATTAATCAAACTTCTTTGCTCAAAACTTTCTTACTGTTTTGTGTGCCTTACTTTTGTTTAAAGTTTCAGTTTGTAAGAGGTGTATGAGTGGTTTTTTTGCATTTAACAATCCAATGAAGGCCTCGGAACTAAAATTTACCAATCTAAGGGCTGTTTGCCCATGCTGTCTGCCCAAAACACCCGCTTCAAAAACACCCTTTCACAGAATACCAAAATTTTTAACATCACTTTTCTCATTTTGCAGTCATTTTCTCCTCATGATCTCTTTACTTTGCCCCCTGGAGTGTTTGCAATTCCCCTTCTTGGGCTGCAGAAATAAAGTACCCACTTCTGGAGAGTTCTGTGTAGAGCAGCTTCTCATCTTCAGCCTAAAGAAGAGGAGGCTCAGGGGAGACCTCATCACTCTCTACAACTCCCTGAAAGGAGGTTGGAGCCAGGGGGGGGTTGGGCTCTTTTCCCAGGCAACTCTCAGCAAGACAAGAGGGCAGGGTCTCAAGTTGTGCCAGGGGAGGTTTAGGTTGGAGATTAGAAAGAATTTCTTTCTGGAGAGGGTGATCAGGCATTGGAATGGGCTGCCCAGGGAAGTAGTGGATTCTCCGTGTCTGGAGATATTTCAAAAGAGCCTGGATGTGGCACTCAGTGCCATGGGCTGGGAACCGCAATGGTGGTTCAGGGGTTGGACTTGATGATCTCTGAGGTCCCTTCCAACCCAGCCAATTCTATGATTCTATGATTCGGGCTTCTTTGACCTCAGCTCTCAAGATAGGCAGCTCAAAAAGTGGAAGTAGAAGGAGACATCTAAATATTCTTTTAGAAGCAAGGTTTCTGTGAAGTCTTGAATGAAAAAAAAAAGCTGCTGCCTCTGCTGTTTTAGCTTCTTTCCAGCATTGGGCAGGATGGGTGGGTGCTCTTCCATTTCAGATTTGTGCAGTGAGAGGATGAGTATCAAAGAAGTGGGTTTGTTTCCTTTTTGTGCCAGAACCAATACACAGCAAGTTCCTTGATATGTGCATATTTATACATAAAGTTCTTCCCATGCTTCTTAGTCCCTTCCCCAAGACCAAATGCAGTGTTATTTTCCAGCTGGAATCTCTCTCTTGCCTTGCTAGTGGGGTGACCTAGAGATCTAATTGACATTCCCACCAAGGTCTCCAGCCCTTCAAAGTCTTTGTGAAATTTCTAAAAGGAAATACCCAAATAGTTCAGCCTTCTATGAGCTTTGCAATCAAATAGCCCAAATATTTTCAATTGCCTATTTTGAGGAACAAATCTTCAGTTTTCTTCAATTAGGTAATAAAACATTTTGTTCCTTTGGCTTTCAGCTGAAATCAAGGCAAAAGATACATTTTTAGGAAAGATACGAAATGAAATTGAAATGAATGAGTACTTGGGAGACAAGAAACCTTTAGTGTTAGAAATGCTTTGTTACAACTGAATAAACTAAATATGCTTAATATGAAAGGTAATGATGCGACTGATTGAATAGTTTGACATTACTGCACATGAAATATCATTAACAGGCTCACAATGGTTTTATATCAATACTAAATTTCAGGATAAAATAAATGGAAATATGGCACTACAGTGATTTGTCACTGGAGCCTTTCAGTGTCATTTAAGAAAATATTTTCAGTGAAAGACTAGTCAGCATGAGCTGGAGCAGCAGAAGAAATTACAGCCTTGTGTAAATTTGAGAATAAGCCTAGTTGAATATTTTAGGCTAGCTGCAGCACATCTTTCCCTCTGAGAGGACAAGTAGGTGCCTTTCAGCCCTGCTACCTTTGACTTCACTGAGCATCACTAAGTCATGCCCATGGTGACTACTGCTGCCCAGTCTCAGGGTGAGAGCTCTCAGCACAACAAGAGATGCCTGTGTTGGTGTTGTCACCAACCCTGGTGTGGCCAGGTTCAGTCTGTTATTTACAGGGTGGACATAAGAGCAAAATATTACACCTCAAGCTCTTGGAAAGGTCTGAGATGCAGAGCCTGTGCCAGCATCCTGTGGCCAAGAGGTTTATGAAGAGTCACTATGGAGATATATTGGCCTGGGTGTGGTTCTCACCTTGCAGAGGCATCAGAGGCAGAACTTTTTATCCATCAGCACAGGCCATTGCCTTGCAGAAAAGCATCCAGTGCAGCAGGTTAGCAAGCCATAAATCAGGACAGTAAATCTGACCTGGTGTTCCATGGCTACTGCTGCTCTGCAGCCAGCCCATTGCTCTCCCGTTGCTGACAATAAGAGAGGTCATAACAACTCTTCCTATCCATTAAAATCAACAGCCTCAAGATGCTAATCCCCATTTCTGCCCACTCCCAAGCAGGAAATTCCCTTCTGAGTGCTGTGTGTCAGATGGTACTTACCTACTCCCTGTTACATCTTGTGGGTAACAAGATCCCTGTTGTAACCCTGATCCTTCACTGGATTTGGCCTCAAAGAGGATCCAAAGAAAAGGGAAGATGCTTTCAAATATTATCAGCCATTTAACTCATCACCTCCATCTTCTGCTTAAAATTAGCAAGCCAGACACAGATGTTTCCTCCCATGGCTCCACTATCACAAGTTTCTTACCATATTCAAATTTATGTTATTAATAAATGACTACTGAAACATGATGTTTTCCCCATTGAGGAAACCACTGATAAAATCTGAGGCTGACAAAAAGACAGAGAATATGTAGATAAGTCTCCAAGTTTCTTGTGTTTTAATTCAGGAAGTTAATTTGATTGAATCTCATTACAGCCAAAGTATATTTTCACTTACCCATAGACTTTTGGAGTGGACACCATTGGGAGCATCAGAGTTCAGGATTTCGCTTGCTCTTTGCAAAAAATAAAAATGAAAAATAGAACAGCAAATGCAATAATACATAAATAAACTGAAATAAATTAACTCCTCTCTGAGAAAGCCTGGTTTTACATGTATTGAGAGGTAGTATACTCCAGTTGTCTGCATTTTTATAAAGTTTTATGTAGCACTGATTTCATTCCCCATTTGTATTTTTCTGATATTTGCAAGCATGAAAAAGGAGAAGAATTAAGACCAGCATCTTAAAATCCCAATCTTCTACATGTCCTTACATTCTTATGCAAGTATCCAAATGGACAGGTACCCTTTCTCACATTTTAAAGTAATATCACCGATTTACATGAAAATAAAAGGGGACAGAGGAAGTGATAGATAAGGTCTTGATGTTCATAATACTGTATTTAATACAGCTACATATTGTCAAGTATATTTGACAGCCACAGCTCCTTTTGGGCAGGAAGTTGCATAACCTTGAGTATACTCTTAGTGTCAAACCACAATATGTTTATGGAAACATCAATATTTGGGCAGACAAAAGCAACCCCAAGTTTTACAATTATTTTCAACCTTTCTACCCAAACAACAGATCTCTGAAAAAAGTTTCATTCTCACAGTTCCCAAATCAAAGTTATGATTACAAACTGGCATATTCCTTAATCAAAGCTATAGCCTGATGAAGATTCAAAATAAAAATGTGTTCCCTGACCCTTATTTATTTTTTTATTGTTCATCTTACTGAAAACCTGGAGATGAAAGAATTTGTCTTCTCTTCTTCCTGTGCAAAATATAGTATTTTCCCAGCTATTTGATATGCAAGTTATTTTTAGGAAATTTAAAGGTACTTTCTTTTGCTAAATGATGAGGAGGCATAATTTTTGCTTAATTAAAAACCAGAAGTCCTAATGTCATTCCACTGGGGGAAAAAAAAAATATAACAAGTTGTCACACGTGCCCAGGATTGATGTGCAAAAGTTGTTAACTCTGTTCGTATTTTTTACTACCATCTCCTTCTTCTCTTCCATTTCTTTGGCAATCCTGGAAACTTTATAAGCTGCATTTATGTTAAGCTATTCCTGATATGCTCCAATAAGTGTGCTTTAGACACATTGTTAACATAAGGCCAAATCTGCAATACAGCATGGACAATTAAGTGCACAATTTTTGTATAAATGCAAAATCCCTCACTGTGAATTATTTAATTAATGCTCTACAGTTCATTTAATAGTGCTCTTTCAAAGGCCATTTCACTCACAGAAAACTAATTTCATTCTTGGGGTTGATTTAATTAGATTGTATGATATATGGTATTGCTAATTCAGTGGCTCTCTTTGCAGTGTCTAGCCCGTTGCTCCTATTGTCGGCAATCTGTCAGCCCCATTTTTAACAGTATTGAAAAATTCAAGCTTTATTATTGCTCGCTCACTCTTTCTCTCCCATCAGGAGGAAAGTAATGAGCTTTTCTTCTTATGAGAGCAAGCAGAGAGTGTGGTGCCCTCAGTGCTTCAGGCACCGAGCAGTATTAACAGCCTGATTCATGAGTTAAGTTTCTAACTGCCCGTGGCTATTAGCGCTCAGTCCTTTGGCTGTCATTTAGTTAAAAAGACTCTTCGGTTAATTCACTCTTTTAATGAGACTGTGCTATTCAACTAATGTATTTTACTGTATGAAAGGTCACACCAGGAAGCAAAACAGATTGGAGGGAATGTAGCGGGAAGCCTGGCTGTCAAGAAACAGTTCAAGCCTCCCAGGCATTTCGCCGGCGCAGCGCCCGTAATAGGCTACGGAACTGATGGGCCAGCGCTCACCTCAACAGTTGAGCGCCATAAATCACAGCTAAATAGAAAGCAGATTAATCAGAGCCACAGACAAAAAGAGCACGTGTTTCATTACCCATATAATCACTAACATGATTGCCAGACAAGCCGGGGGAACTGTACACGGGGCTGAGGAAATGCAGGGGAACTCGGCTCCGCCGAGCTGCGGCCACTAAATCTTTTCACTAAGGAGCTGCTCTCTTAGACCCTCTTGTCAGAGGGCTGCTTGCTGGGAGGGTGGTGTTGGGGAAAGAGGTGTAAAACAGGACTATAAAGGGCTGTGTTTGAGTGAGAAGAGGCAGAGGAGGCAGTGGTGAGGCTTTGCTTCCCCATGGCTTGGTTTCCCTGCATCACTGCTGTCGGCAGAAGCACGCAGGATGACCTGCACCTCTTCCTTCCATCTTCCTGTCCTCTCCCCACTGTTTCCTGGTTCCATGTGCTGACCCCTTAGCTGTGTGGCACATGCCACACCTCAGCATAGAGGAGGACATCTCATTGTAATTTATTCTGTGCTTCTCCAATGTCATTTCCCTCTTGCAACTCCCCTCGATGCTCACACTCTTTACATCATGGGGAACTGTGTGTCCTTCTCATGTCCACATCCCACAGATTCTCCCTGCTGAGCTTCAGATGAAAGGGATGGTTGAAAATCTGGTTTACTTCAGCATCTCTGCTTGAGGTGTCCAGTGGAAAATGTTATTCTGAATATTGCTCATCAATTTACAAAAGGAGACAAGGAGAAGGACCTCTGCTTTTAATAGCTTTGCTGCTGTCTACCAAAACATTAAATACCTTAATTATTGGGAGGGTATGTGTGTGTTTTGCTCATTTTTAATTAGTGTCACTGGGGGGGGAAATTCCTGCACTTTAGGGGCAAAAGTATATTGGTTTTCAGAAATTTTAATTCCCTCAAACTACAGTAAACAAATCATTCTGATTTAAATTTCCCGTGTAACTTCCAGAGAGGGAAACCGTATGTTTAATTACTAAACATCTGTTGCAAAGAATACCCCTAGCTTTTGCAGCACTAATATCAACTGTATGAATTTTAAAATCTGTCAGCAAGGGATCAGGAAAGCTTTGGGAGCAAAGAGCTGCTCACTTTAACCCCTGAACCAGATAATCTAACAGTAATCCATTCAAAACTAATCAAACATTTACAGAAACGCACCAGCACCGAGGAAAACAATTCATCATCTTCATATGCTCATTACACTTCCAACATCTCAATCTACCTATGTAAATGAGACCAGGGATCTGACATCAGGTCCATGTACAGAAATTATAAACAAATATTCATCCATTATGCTGCTGAAATTTAACAGCTGGAGCACTAACAGTAGCTGAACTCCAAGCCCCGAGTATCAATTATTTATGAACCTAAAACTGACAAGACTGTCTAGGTGAATTAGCTGCATATGTCAAGCTTTGTTATAAATCCCAGCCTACTGTAAAACTCATTTTCATAGAATGTATGTACAAGGCTGACAATATATCAACAGTACGGCATTAATAATTTAGAAGAATGGTACCATAAGGGAGCACCTAGAAACTCTGCTCTGCAATATAGTTGATATTACAAATAAAAAAGTCAAATAAAATGAATTTCCCATAAACAGAGAATCAAATAAAGCATTTCTCTATGATTTTATATTCAATTTTCAAAAAACTTACCAGTTGATACTTGCGTTTTTAGGCACCGTAAGCATCACCTGAAGTTGTTTAAATTTTTTTCCCATTGCTAAAAATGCCTTTGAATTTTTAGGCCCATTGATGTACACTGCACTGCATTTGTTTTAGTTTTCCAGAGTGAGACTGAAAAAGGAGGTGAGAGTAAGAGGAGGAAGGAAAACATTGTTTGCAGCAAGCCCGACCACATGTCATGGGTCAAGATCCTGAAACAAAATGAAATAAATTGGTGCCTTAATTAATGTTTCTGGTGTCTTGTTCACATAGGTGGCACCTATGCAACTTTTTCCTTAGCTCTTCCTGTTAATTTCCTCAACCCTGTTGGAATACTTCCTCTTGTCTGAAAGTGATGCACTGTAGTGGAGCTACAAGCTGGCCCTTCATTCTGCTACACATAAAATTTACTATGAAACATTACAGCAATTAGGTAAATCCTAATTGCCCACGTGGCTCTTCAGAACCTTCCCTCACTGTCACCCACCACCACCCCACCCAACACCATTCAAGAGCAGTGAGCCCAGGGGATGCAGAAACTCCCCTGGCAGTCTGAGCACCGAACTTCAAAGCCTCATGAAATGAAGTTGCTATTTCCTATTGCACAAGGATCTCTATTTACTGCAAAAAAGCTGTAGTTACTCATATTTGAAAGCTGGCTTATTTGAGAGAGGGTTGGAAGGCACACCAACATCCAGACTCCAAATATAACTCCTTTGGGCTTTTGCAAGTGTGGGTTAAGCTTAAAAGATCCAGGTCAGCAGCAAAAGAGGAGTGATTTGAGTGCTTGTGTGAGTTTGAGCTAACATTTCATGTGAGACTGGTTTTATGAGGGCTACACGGTGCATTTCCAAGGCATCAGCTCAACAGCTGTATGTTTTCCTCTAATTTCTGCAAGGGCTTTTTCAACACAATAGTTCTGTGATTTCTTGGAAACTTTAGTTAGAACTGAGCCTAGAGCTGAGAGTCTCATAACTGTAACTCAGCAGCTGGATTTGGAGCTGAAAAATAATTCAAAATGGGAAAAAAAAAAATGATTTTTTTTTTTTTTTTTTGAATTGGCTATACTTGGTGATAACTCGACTTATTCTTCTGTGCTGCTGCAATAAGCTATGATTCTGGGGAGCTGCTTTTGTGACTAAAAAGATGACTCTCTTGATGGGAAGAAAATTGCCACTCTGAAATAAATCTTCGGAATAGGAGTTTACAGAAAAGTGGTAAATATGAGGGTGAAAAAAAAAAAAAAAAAAAAATCAAATATCCCAAGCTAACTGGTCACTAATTTATGAACATACAGCTGTAATTTGGTGATTGCTGAATAGAGCAGTCAGCTGGTGTGCCCAGATAAGCAGTGTTAGCCTTTGGCTAGGGCCTGATGGGGACAACAGAGACCTGAAGAGCATATAAACTGCAGGCAGGGAACTAGTAAAACCACCTGGGTCACTAAATCCCCCCCTTGACTACTGCAGGCATTTGGCATCATGTCTGCAACTCCTATGTGTGCTGAGCTTCACCAAAGGGATAATTAAATTGTTTTCATTTCCCTGCTCCCTCTCTCTGATCCTTTTCCAGGGTCTGTATGACACTGATGCAAGAGCCATGCATGGCTCTCCAGTCACTGCTGGCATTACTCATTTTATTTGGGTAGTTTCTAGCTCCAAAATCTGGTTAATTCTGGTTAATGAATGTTTACTTTTCATTGGCAAGTGGTTCAGCACTGCTTAAATCATGCTGGCTACTGACTAAGTATGTCTGGTTGCCATCTTGTCTCAGCCATTCTTTTGAAAAAGCATAAGAGAAGATGAGCAAAGATTTCTACCACATCAGCCATGAAGATTGCATGGCAATAACAGACGTTGTGTCTTGATTGCCTTTTTGGGTTTTAACCAGACTCTGCAACTCATAACCCCTATTTTTGTTTATTTTTTCCCAGCAGAAAGGCCCCACGCACACCATGAACAGAGCTAAGAGTGAAGTAGAAAAGCCTAAAATCCCACAGTCTTTTCATCTTCTGTTGCCCATACTTAGGGAAACCTAAGCAAATACCCAAAATTAAAGTGATCTAATTATAAGACTCAAGATCCTCTGCTGTCATTTGTGACCATAGTGCTACATACCTGACCTTAATGCAGTCACTAAAGACAGGCAAGCAAATTACAGTGCCCAATAAGGATGGAAGAGGGCACTGGGAGAGACCTTGATTTATAATGACACCTAACAGAAGTATTTGTCCACCTACAGCAAAGATACCAAAAGAAATACTGATGCTGAAAAACAAACAACACCATTAATTATCACCTGTACATTAACACAAGGGGATCGTGGGACAGGAGGGGTATAGAAGTAGGTTTATTCATCTCCTGGGGTAAAAAAAATTGGGATAACAGGTAACTCAGTGTTCTGGTTTGAAAGAACCAGGGAAAAAAATTCCCTACATCCCTATGGAGACCTCCTGAGCCCCCAGCAGTGGTGGCTGTGGGTGGGTGGGGCAGCAGAGCCTGTGGGGAGGAGACAGCAGGTCAGGTGACCCAGATGGACCAATCACAGGGCTCCTGCCCAGGGGGCTTGCTATAAAATGGCTCCTGGGAGAGCCTTGGGTTGGCCACTGGAGTTGGCAGGTTGGCTGTTGGCTGTTGGCTGTTGGCTGTTGGCTGTTGGCTGTTGGCTGTTGGCTGTTGGCTGTTGGCTGTTGGCTGTTGGCTGTTGGCTGTTGGCTGTTGGCTGGTTGTCCCTTCTCTGCTGCTTTTGAATCCTGTTTTCTTGCTGGAGAAGAAGAGGGTTCACCAGGACAAGTTGGATCCAGGAGTAGGATCAGTTCAGCTGCTCCAAAACTGCTGTGGATTTTCACTGCATCCCTGGACCCAGGTACCCCTGTCTGCTGCTGACACCACTTTGGGACTTGTCTGCTTGGTAAGTACCAATTAAGGAGCCTGAGCTCCATATTTACATATTTGTATGTATTTGTATTATTGTTTTTTTGTGAAGCCTAATCTAGGTTGTTGGGTTTTTTCCAGCCTTAAAGTCTCCCTTATTCCCCTTTATCTTCCCCTGGGGACATCTGTCCCCTGGTTATTAACTAAAGCCACAACACTCTGCCAAATACCTTCTTTCCAAAGTTTAACTGGTGTCACTTACATCCCAAACACATTTTTATTTTTTACTACTAAAAAGATATTTGCTGCAGTGACTCTCACCCTATCTGGCTGATACCACATTCAATGTGCCTCGGGGTGCATTTTCCTTCCAATCCTTCTCTGAGGAGCAGAGCTGCAAATCTTGGTGATGCTGCTGGTTGCAGAAGGCCTGGGTACACCCTGTACATAGACAATCACATTTACAAACCAGTTCAAAATTCCACCAAAAATGAGGTTTGCAGTATTTGTGTGGCCACACCTGATAAATCTGCCTCCTTTCTTCCCTGCTCATTTGGAGGGTACAATATAAAAAAAAAACAGGAATTTCCTTCTAATGTTTTCTGTGCTTTGAAACTGGAAAGTTCAAGTAGTTGTGGTGATGCTGGGTTTTTTAATGATGTCATATCAGATGATGCTTAAAATAAGCAAAGCATCTGCATTGCTTTAATTGCTGGTGAGTGGCTGCCTTTCATAGGAGATAAAATAAACAAATTCCACATTGGTGCAAGGAAAGACTACAAACAAACCCCCACTGAGTCTGAGGAGCAAGTTTGTGGCTGAAACATCTATGTAGTGCCCTGACTTTTAGCACTATCTGGGACCTTCTGTGAGTCTTTTACCCAACCTCAACATTTAAGAAAGTGTGGACAGAGTCAAGAGTGTGTTGAGAGCTGTTCTCTTTTTTTGATACAGTTTTTAGATCCAACACTGTTGCCCTAAATGTGTGTGAATCCTTGTGCTGGCTTTGAGCTGACATGATGATAATTTAGGAGTATCATGTGTTGGAAAAAATTTCTGGAAGTTTTTCTAATGCAATGAATATGTATCTGGAGAAGCAAGTGAGGAAGAGAATGGACTGGTAAATATTTAAACATTTTTAGAGCATGGTGGCACAAGTGCAGACTTTGATTTTACTTCTACAACGCTGATTTAATCTAGAACAGGATAAAATCTGTGACTAGAGAGGATGACTCCTCCCCACTGTGGTCAGGTTGTGCAAATATCCCCCTGAGTGATGTTGTCTGGCTCCATATTCCTACAGACTATGTCAGAGAATTTAATGGCAGGGAACAGACTGAGTCAGTGCAGTTGAATTTACTGATGGTGTTTCCAGACTTTGAGGTTGCAGGGTCAGGAATTAAGCTATATTATCCTGGAAGAAGGTTTTGTGTGTTTGTCTGCCTGAATATGTGGAACAGCAGCATGTTCTCCAATGAAATAATGTAAAGGAGGCAGCAAGAAAGCCTTTTAATGGTGTGCAGTGCTTGTTAGTGTGGCTTAAAGCAAGAAAAAGGAATTATAAAGCAGATATTGTGTGCAGAAAGAGCTGAGGAGATCCTTTGCTGGTCTTTTTCCAGTTATTGAACTATCAGGTGTGACTGTACAACACAAAGCATGGAAGCCCAACAAATGTCATACTAAGTACTTTTCAAAGATGTAATTGATCATCAAATTCCAATAACAGTTTAGGTACTTTAGTAGATATTGAGATAAATATACAGCTTGCTGCAAGCAAGAACCTTTTCTGTTTCTGACCTTGGCTAGTAGTAAAATCCAATCAATACTTAGACCAAGGAAGCCTTCCAGAGAGGATGCATTGAGCACATTAGTTTTCTAAAAAAATACTGTCATCAGCTAGAAAATCTAATCACCTCTGAGGAATATGATGGAGCAGAACTAACAGCCTACACATATATGAATACTCACCTGAATAGAACCAGGGTTGACTTCAGCTTGAGTTTTTCTCTTCTGGATAGCTGATTTTTCTACTCCTACTTCCCTCCTGTGCAGAAAGCACAGGTGACCTCCTGTCATAAAGTGACCCCCTTCATAAAAGCAGGAGTTTACTTGGAAAACCTGGTTAGAGGACATTAAATCCCCAATGTGATATAAGTGATGTGTGCAGTGAAAACTAACCTGTGCATCTTAAACTTCAAGTTGCCAGGCACATAATATATATATGAACATTTCATTGGCCAGGAATTAATGGATCATCAATGTATAAGGTTTATTTTTCTAGTCAGCTGTCTTCTGAGACATGGCAAGGATTTCAGGGAGCTGCTCCTGCAAAACAGGCAACATGTGCTGTGTTCCCCTAATGCAAATCCCAAACAGGGACTTCTCCTCCCTGCACTCTCAGACCTTCAAGTGGTCTCTGTGTTGGCCAGGGCAATACCAAGAAAAAGAAGGAAAATATGAAGGGAGCTTGGGGAAATTGTAGTTTTTTCTCCTTTGGACCCATGAACCCCAAAATAATTATGAACAATGACTTTTTAAATAGCCATTTATTGGCTTATCTGTTTTATGAATAATCATCCAATTCATACGGCCAGGAAATGGATGAAGAGCTACCACTTGCATGTCTTCCCTTAATGAAATGCACCTTTCCCCATATTGTTGAGCAGGGCGAGGTCTGTCCCATCGTTGCTACCCACTAGAGGAAAAGTAAGCAAAAAGCAGTGTAGCAAACACAGCTGCTGAATTTCCTTTCCCCACCCCATTCCCATCAGTGGAAAGCATCAATTATTTCTAAGTACAAGATTAGCTCAAGAAGAGCAATAGAGGGATTGAGGCTGGAGCAGTTCTGTGCTTTGGAGGACACAGGTATTGTGCTCAGCACACATCTGCACAGCTCACCCTCCTAAATCAAGTGCTGCTCCACTGCAGAATCTTAATTGTTCCAGGTGTTAGAGTCGGTAAACATTTGCTGAGGGTTTTATGTGTGTACTATACTATCAAGATTTGTTTTCTCTTTAAAATACCTGGTTTCCTTTCTGTCTTGGTAAAAGCTATTGTAGCACTGGAAGAAAAATTAGGTCTGGTGGACCTGTGTGGGGTCATGGGTTGTTTGCTAATCTCTACTGCTAGAACTCTTTTTTTTAATTATTATTATTTGAATTTTTAATTTCTTTGTAATATTCTCATGCCAGTAATATCTAAAACAGGAAAACAATGAGTGAAGTGAAATTGCACAGACACCACTGTAACACTCTGGTTAAAAAAAATAAGAGTAAATGTAGCAAATGAAAATACATTTAAATTTTAAAATTCTTTGTGGGTCATTACAGACCCAAGTCTTTTTACCTTACAGTGCAGATCTGAAATGAAATGGGGTCTAAAACCAACAAATTTCTCTGCAGATCAAGCACATAAACTTCCTCTGTGTTCTGCATATAGCTTGTGTTCAATTGTACATTCTAGTTTTATTGTCATTGATTGCATACCAAGTAGAACAGCAATATCCAATACACTCAGATGGTTAACTGTCTGCTAGAGTTTACCTGAAATATTCCATCTTTTTAATCAGTTCATCTCTCCTCTCCAAAAAAAGAAAAAAAAAAAAGGGTGTGGGGGAATAAAAAAGGGAAATATTGTTAACTCCTTCCCAGAAGCTTTTTGTTTCACATCCAAAGATCTGAAGACAAATGGAGTCTATTCAAAGCATGGTATCCCCTAACCAAGTAGCTCTGTAGCTACCATCACAGGAAAGCTGGAAAAGGGCATTTGACAAGGGTATGGAATGATAGGGTGAGAGGGGACAGTTTTAGGTGGAAAGAGGATAGATTTAGGTTAGACATTAGGAAGAAATTCTTTGTTGTGAGGGTGCTGAGCCCCTGTCCCAGGTTTCCCAGAGAAGCTGTGGCTGCCCCATCCCTGGCAGTGTCTCAGCCCAGGTTGGATGGGGCTTGGAGAAACCTGTGCTATGAGAGGTGTCCCTGACCATGGCAGGGGGATGGAACTGGATGAGCTTTAAGGTCCCTTCCAACCCAACCCAGTCTGGGATTCTGTGAACATTTCTCCTACAACACTCCAGGAACCCACCCTCTGGGTTTGGTCACACAGACCTTGGGGGACAGTTGAACCTCCTGCATGACTGAATCACAGCCTGGTGGTTTTTTTTCTATTCAAATGAAATCATTTGCAATCCTTTCAACTAGCACCATGTTTAGGAGAGAATGGGCTGAACTGGGGAATTTTGTAGAGCCAGGCCATAGGGCAGGAGAGGAAGAAGCTGGTGTTGGAGGGGGGTGATGCTGGTGAGGCAGAGCATGTATCTCTGTCTGCTCCCACAGATTCCAGCCCCAAGGCACAAAAACAGCCAAGCAGGGACCCACCTTTAAAATGTCTGCCTGGGAGGGCAGGTGCAGAATGAGGCCCTGAAGAAGCAGTGATGTGGGGAGGACAAATCCCAAAGCTGGTGAAAACCCCAAAGCTCATCTCTGGCACCCATGCAAAGCCAGGCAGCTTTTAGCCTAATCTGGAGGGGGAGGGCTCACACAGTCAGGCTCTGAGCTCCTCAAAACTCCTCAGAGAGGGATGGTTGAGGGTTTCCAGTTCCACCTTCCCATCCTTCTGGAACCTGGCAGCTGGAGGCCCCAGGGATGCTGACTGAGGCTGAGCTACCTGCTGGCCCCTCCAAAGCAGTTTTGCATCAAGCTGCCACTACCTTGCCTTATGGTGAGTAAAAGTCATAAAACTACCATCAGCTCAATGACTGTAATGACTACTCTGAAGCTTTTTATAGGTGATAAGCTACTGTAAAGGTCTGCTGGTAATTTGTGGATAGGGTACATTACCGTTATCCTTGAGGAATTTCTGCTTCCTTTTTATATGCCTTTTTTTTTTCTTTTTTTTTTTTTTTCTCCTCTTGAGGGGACTCTGAAATTAACAGGAGACGTTGGTCTGCAGCTTTGCCTGAGCCTCTCACTGGGCACAGACTGCATTTATTTCTCTTCAGACATGATCTGGCTCTCCTGAGGAGAGCTGCAGGATGCTGATTCCAGGCTGGATGTCTCCTTTTCCCCCTTTGCGCTTCAGAGGACAGCAAAGGGGCAGTAAAGTGAATTGAAATTTCCTGGAAATGGTATAAAAGGAGGGGGACAAGAGATTCTAAATAGCACAAAGCAGCAAAAAAAGCTTTAATGGTCACATATCATCACAAACCCCTCTGAACCAAGCAGGGGGAAAATGTGGGAGGTTACTTGATTTGCAAACTGCCCACATCAGCGAAATGCTTCTGGTGGCATCTGGGAGAGAGCTGGGGTGAAGCAGGTGACTTTATTTTTTTTTTTTTTCCATGTAAAGCAAGCTGCAGTTTCAGGTTTGGGCCAAATCTTCCTGTAAAAGTTCAGCTGAAATGAAAATTGATGATGATTGAGTAATTTACCCAGTAATGACACAGCTCGAGTACCTGTCCTCAGTGTCATTTTTTTCTGGGCTGTAGCTGACAGGGCAGCCACACCACTGATATTTTTTAATTTTTTTTTTTTTTTCCCCAGCAAAACACTTTGCACTGCAGACAGGATTGCTACCAACAAAACAATCTCCCAGAGATCAGAAGATGTTAAGAAGTTCATTTGTTTAAAGCATTATGAAATAGTTGCCTTGCAGATCTCATTCTTTAATTTCCTGCACCGGGGCTGAGGTGTGGGACACCAATACTGATAGAGCAGATTAGCACCTCTGATGCTCAGATGTTCCACCCTGCTACTGCAAAACACATCATTGCTGTTGCAATATGAGCTCTGGATTCTGGACCTGTTGCTTTAAGGAACAGAAACCAAAAATAACATAAGCCATCCCTTCTAGTGGGGAAACTAAACCACCTGGGTTGTTGATTTGCCTTTGGGGGGGGGGAAAAATCAACTAGGAGATGGCTTTCTTTTTTATTTTCTCAATAAATCCATTTTCTCTCTGCAATGCAATGCCCAAAACTAATCCAGTAACTGCAGCAAAGAGGTCAGTGTCAATATAGTGGCTGAAATTAATCACTGACTGGAGACTGAAGGGGGTTTTGTAGCTGACAACCATGGTCTAAGGCCCCACAAAAACAGTTTGTGTAGTAAGCAAGCAAGGAGCTTTTGACCAGTATATTTGATATGTTGCAGACAGAACAGGGCTTTTTAAAACAAGCTTTTTACTTAGGGTAAAACAAAGAGAAGGGGGAAAAAAAAAGTCTCTGCCTTCTGATATCAAGAGGGTATCTTCCAGCTGTCAGACCTGGGGACCGTGATTTCAAAGCCAAACCAAACCTTGCCTTGTAGTGTTTGTAGTTTGTTCAGTAATTTTCTCCCCTTGATGATTTCAGAATGTTGAAGGGGAAAATAAAATGTACATGATGGATTTTAGGAGTTGCTTATATTTATGGAAAGGAGAAATTTGGAAAAGTGAAGTCTTTTTATCCCCTAATACCCACCTAAAAGTATATTTCTGAGATTCTTATCATTTCACTGCAAAGATGATTTTTACTGAATGTCTCCAAGGCTTTTCAATACACAAGTCTGTTCCTATGATTCCTTGAAGGAAGTTCATTCTCCTCAGTCTGGTTTTCAACCAGCAGGTATCTGAGATGGCAGAGTGGGCATGGGAGAGGTTCATGGGTCATTGGGAGAACCAAGAGAAGATTTTTCCCTGTGTTTCAACCAGTTTCACCCCACTGCTCCATGTTACGATGCTCTAGAGCCAGAGGTTTTCTTTCCCATTGAAATGATTTGGGGTTTTTTTCTTCATTGAAATGGGGTTTTTTTTCCTCATTGAAATGGGTTTTTTTCCCTCATTGAAATGGGGTTTTTTTTCCTCATTGAAATGGGGTTTTTCTCCTCATTGAAATGGGGGGGTTTTCCTCATTGAAATGGGGTTTTTTTTCCTCATTGAAATGGGGTTTTTTTCCTCACTGAAATGGGGTTTTTTTCCTCACTGAAATGGGGTTTTTTTCCTCATTGAAATGGGGTTTTTTTCCTCATTGAAATGGGGGTTTTTTTCCTCATTGAAATGGGGGTTTTTTTCCTCATTGAAATGGGGGTTTTTTTCCTCACTGAAATGGGGGTTTTTTTCCTCACTGAAATGGGGGTTTTTCTCCTCACTGAAATGGGGGTTTTTTTCCTCATTGAAATGGGGGTTTTTTTCCCTCATTGAAATGGGGGTTTTTTTCCCTCATTGAAATGGGGGTGTTTTTCCTCATTGAAATGGGGGTGTTTTTCCTCATTGAAATGGGGGTGTTTTTCCTCATTGAAATGGGGGTGTTTTTCCTCATTGAAATGGGCTTTTTTTCCTCATTGAAATGCAATTTGGGTGACTTGACCCTTACCCACTGGCCAGGGAACTGATGGGTGAACTGAGCTGTTTTATATCAGTGTCATTGTAAATATGAGGAGGCAGGTGAAGAGCCCACAGCTGAATCACCCAGATGGTCCCTGGATTGTCACTTAACCCAATAAGTATAAGCAAAAAAGATAAATACTGAGTTTACACCAGGGAAACTTAAACTGAAACATTGGTCAGACTTCTACAGCTCAGGTTTGGCTTTTTTTTTTTTTCCCCCTGGTGTTTTTTGGGGGTTTTTTTGATTAATTGGTTGTTGGTTTGGATTTTGTTGTTTTTTTTTTTTTTTTTTGGTGGTTCCACATTAGCCACCAGAGGACACTAGTTCATGGCAGAAAGCACAGCAGCAGAGGCTGTGATGTTCTGTGTGTATGGAAGGATTTCCTGGATGAAAACAAGGCACTTCAGCTATGAGGTGAGGGATTTCAGAGCTACATAAAAATCTATCTTCTGTTTTTAACTAGCAATATTCACCTTGTCATCTTCCCTTTGTTTTACTGTTCTAATCTGCACTGATGCCTCTTGGAAGCCGAATGTCCTTCTTGCTCTCCTTTCCCAGCCTCAGAGCTCAGCCTTGTACCAGACCAGGTTTGTGCATCCAACCCAAGGAGCTGCTCTGCTGGACTCATCCTGAGGGTGGATTTTAGGCCATTTTAATGTCACAAATAGCTCTAGAAAAATGCTCTAGTAGATAATCTCTGTCTCCATTGGCTCTCAGCCCACTTCTGGAACCCAGGCTTTGCCACTTTCCAGCCACCCCTGACACAAGCTCCCAGGGATGAGGTGACATCTCAGCATCTCCCTGGCATCCGAGGAGGTTTCTGTTTCTTTTCCTTCACATTTCCCTCTCTCTCCCCAGCTTTCCTGGCAGCAGGAGGCTGCTTTCCCAGCTCCCAAATTACACTTCCCCCTTGATTACTGGTCCTAGACCCATGGCACCCAAATAACCCCCATCCATGGAGATGAGAACTTGTCTTGTAGACCCTGTTGAAAGATTCACCAGCAACAGAATGAAAGATCTGTCCATAATCTGAGTCAGTAAACCACAGAGCTCCATGAGAGCCTTAAAGATGTCTTTTTGGTAAATTCAACAACATTTCAAGGGAGAAGAGCCCTTCATAACACATTTATAGGGGTGGAACAGCAAGTTCCTGCCTTGCTGTAACCCTGTGTTGCCCCAGGATGATGGGTGGGCCTTAGAAATAGTGGTTTTAGCCACTGAGTTGCAGAAATGTTGAGTCTTCCAAGTGTTTCTGTGAGCTTGCTTGTTGTGAAAATATCCCTGCCTTGCTTCAAAGGTGTGAGAGATGAGTCCCAGGCACTCTGCAGGATGAGCAGAGGGAGTTATTGAGTGGGACAAAACTATTTAAAACTGTCACAAAAAGAATAAGGGGCATTGCCCAAGATCAAGGGGAGGAAAAGCCCAAGAGCTTGTGAAATGGCACTTGGATTTATTCAATGAACTGGAACTAAGACTTTTTTTTTAAAAAGGGTTTTGGTTAATCTTGTGTGAAAAGCTCTGAATTTCACTATAATTGACTTCTGAAACAACTTTTGCTTTACATCAATCCAACTTCATGAGTGCAAGGCTAATTGCTTGGGGCCATCCATGAATCCAGAGCTGGAGATACCTAAAGAAAAGCAGTAAAAAAGAGGAAACTCTGAGACCTTTGAACACCAAATGTCTTTCCTTCCTTCTGTGATTCATCCTATTCCTTTCCAAATCCTGGGGCAGAAGATTGGTCAAGGGTGGAGTGAAAAAAATGCTCCCACCTTGCCAAAATAGCAAAGTTTATTTCTATGTAAAAAGGCAGCAAATAAAAATAGGAAACAGACAGTGTGCCTCTTTCAATGCCAATGCTGTTGATATTGTCCTATCTATTGGGGTTTTTTTTTCTTTAAAGCCACTGGAATTCTTTCAAGCTGGAATTCTCTCAACCTTCTCTATGAACCTACATGAAAGAAGCACATGTACAGAGACACTTGGAGTGGGGATTTTCTTTGCTTTGCTTCTTTTTTTGTCACTGCAATTGTTTTGCTCTCAGAAAATCAAGTTAATCACTAGTTCTGAGTCAGGTTTTGTGTCAAAAGTAAGTCCACTGCATTAAAATGTGGTCCAGAGAAATGCCCTTCCTGTAGGGCTGCCCCTCCTTGGTGCCAATATCAATTTTTTTCTTCCATTTTGACCTTTTTGGGAGTCCAGGCATGAGTAAGGTCTTGGAGCCATCACACACAGAAAATGTTGGGAGCTGATTTGCCCTTTTTGTGTTAAAAAGGGAGAAGCCAGTCACTGCCACCATCCCCTCTATGTCACTTTCACAGGACAGCAATTTGTCTCTGGAATGGAAAAGAAAGAAAAACCAACACTGTTAATTCAACAAACATCTTAATTACCAAAATTATGAAAATAAACTTTTTAAATAACATCCAGGAAGTAATTATAAAAGTAACTTTTATACATAAAACTTTTAGATCTAGAATGAGAAATGTATGTGACTACTAGGGGCCAAAACATGGCACATTTAATTTAAACCCTGGCAGCAAGGGGCAGGTTCCATTGCAGCTATAATAAATTACATACAAGTGCTACAGAACAATAACAAAAACTGTGAGCCATCCATTTCAGTACCATTTACAAGAAATCAATATCAATACTTAATGCAATACTGGTGAAAAATGAGCAAAGATACAGAAAGCATAATAAACCAGTAATGAAAGACCTTGCAGTGTTTCACTTTGGAAGAAAAAACTAACTGTCTATATTTTCATGTAGAGGGATATTTCACTGAGGCAATGTGCTGGAGGTATGAGTGTTTTGCAGATCTAAGTTTAAAATAACCTCTTTATTAATTTTTTTTTTAGAAAAAAGAGTTCTTTAAACTGTGGATTACTAGTTTAGTAAAGCTCATAAATATGGAAAGAAGCATTTCACCTTCCTAAGGTCCTGAATATTTTTCATGGGATTGCATCAGATCAAACATCACTCTGCTCCATACCTTTCTAAAGACAAAGGGGAAGCCACTTGGTTCTCTCCAATTGTGATGTTCTGTTTTGGAGGTGCAGGGTTTAAAAGTTCCACCACCAACGACCTAAACAGGATCTTTCATCAGGGAGCCCCATTTCCTCCACTGGTTTCAGTCTCAGCTAAGAAAAATGTGTTCTAATTCCTTTCAGCAAGGATCTATTGCAAGGTGGAATCTGGGACAAAATAATCCTGGAAATAACAGGTGTAAAGTCCTTGTCTAGTGAGGTTACCAAGTGCTGTGAATTGCAATTTGTCACCAGAGCTCCCATCCTCATCAACACAATCACCATCAGCCCTTTGCTCTCCACCAAGCTAAAAAGCCTTGCAGGAAAGCTGGAGCTCTCCTAAATTTTTTTCTTTGATTCCCTGTATGCCTCAGAAGACAGTGAGGATAAAATCAGAACTAAAAGAATTCCATCTTTAGCTGATGCCAGGCACCTACTGACAAATTATGCTGATATCACCTATAAGAAACACATTTTCACACTTTAGCACCCCAAAATCAAGGTTCTCTCTATCCCTGACCCATCCAGTACAGAGCTCTACTTGTCACATGTGTGCAAAAACAATTCTTTCTAATAAAAGAAAGAGAATAAATAATGTTACCCAGACAATAAAACCTCAACAATAAAATAGCTCAGGCCAAGCTTGTGCAAATGTGAAATGTTTCTCTTTAGAATATATTGAAGATTTGTAAGCAAGGGTTTTCAAAACTTGAAGCTTTGACCTCACAGCTTCTTTCTCATGAGCACAATCACCAAAAAAAAAACCCAACAAAAAACCCCACCTTTCTAAGAGGCTGGGTTCATCCTTCATTCACACTAAAACCAACCTGCACGAGTTATTGTTGTGTTATGAAAATAATACAGCCTTGCACATGGGATCTTCACCAGTAGTGAAAGCACAGACATTCAGTGGATCAAGCAGAGACATAGAGCAGCCTTCAAAAGTGTTGAAGCCTTTCACAAAAATAAAAGGAAGATGGGAAAGCTGATGTGTTTAGTGAGATAATTAGCAAGTTCAATGGCAGAAATTGAGGGTTTAGACATGAGGAGGAATGTTGTGGGGGAAAGTGGAGGAGATGTGGAGTCACGTTCAGACAAGGAATGTCCCTTGGGTGCTTTGCCAGGGATGCAGACAGGCAGGGATCAGAAACAACAGGCAATCCATGATGTTATTGCAAGGTGTTTGCCATTGGACTCATTTCCTTACCTGAACACTATTTTTTCCACCTTCCTTCCCCACCTCAGTGTCTCAGTTTGTAGATTTCTGTTTTGATTTTGGTGAAAATATCTTCTCAAGGAAGAATTCAGTGTTGCTATATGAAAAGGGCAAGCGAGTCTGCTCCTCTGGACTCAGACCATCCTCTGGGTTTTATTCACATAGTTCCTAGGCCACTTTAGAGCTGGTACCTGACTAGAAGTGATAGAGAACAAAGGTGATCAGGAGGGGATGGTTTTGTACTCACTCATCCATCACAGCAGAGTGCAATACTGTGGGCAGGCTCCCCATTTGATAGCCAAAGGGCTGTGAGGTGTTTTTTGGGGAGCACCACGGGACTGAGGCTGTCAGCCCTGCCATCCAGGTGGTCCAAAACATCCATTTTGCCCCAAGGAGCAGGGGTCCATCAGGAGGGAACTTTCTGGGTCACCTCCTAAGTTTCCATCTTTGTTAGTAACAGAGCTGGTCCTCCTCCAAAATGTCTCAGGTAAAAAGTACAAGGAAACTATTTATGTGGGAAAAAACGAGCCCTACCTACTACAAAAGATGTTGCACTACTGGATTGGGTTGAATTGGGGCTGTTCAGCCTGAAGAAGAGGAGGCTCAGGGGAGACCTCATTGCTGTCTACAGCTACCTGAAAGGAGGCTGTAGCGAGGTGGGAACTGGACTCTTTTCACAGACAACCTTCAACAAGACAAGAGGACACAGTCTTAAGTTGTGCCAGGGGAGGTTTAGGTTAGATATTAGAAAGAATTTCTTCACGGAGAGGGTGATCAGGCTATGGAATGGACTGCCCGGTGAGGTGGTAGATTCTCCGTCCCTGGAGACATTTAAAAAAAGACTGGATGTGGCACTCAGTGCCATGGTCTAGCAACTGCTCCGGTGGGTCAAGGGTTGGACTAGATGATCTCTGAGGTCCCTTCCAACCCAGCTAATTCTATGATTCTATGATTCTATGAATAGTACCTTACATGAGCAATTTGTCCCTTAAGGATCGTGGTACTAACAGATGGTACACAGCACTACTCAGATATTAGCAGGGTTATGTCCAGAACATTTAAAGCTGTGTAAAAACCAGTGGGAGCCTGGATTATGAGCAAAATGAACAATCATTGGGGAATGTAAATATTCTTAACACTGCTTCCACTAATCAGCTTTTAAATACAGCCCCTCTCTAGGAGGAAATCATTTTTTTTTGGTGAGTAGTACAAGGGATTCCTATTACATGCACTGAGTTAAGTCTAACTGATTAATCCCCTAAGTAAAATTTCTTTCTGTGAATTAATTCAACACTTTCTGCTGCCATTCAGTTGTTTTGCCTGAGGATATCACATTTGTTTGCTGACTCCTACCTGTCTAGGCACACCCCTTCAGTGCTGTAATGCCCTTAGTCAGCTAAATGGATGATCTGTTCTCATAATTATATGAAATATATTGTAGTAAATATGCTGTCACACTCTGCTTTTCATCACTGAGTCCAAGCTGGTAATTTAAATATGACTCTAGCTGAGCATCACTGAAAAAAGCCAGTTCCCTCTGATGCTGGGATTTGCACTGATTTCCAGAGCTTCTGAGTTTTAGCCCCAGTGAAATGACTTTTTTTTCCCCCATAATCATCTTCTGAAAGTGATCCTCTGCGACAGCAAGGGATCTCAGTCAGGAAGGGTTTGGGGAGCTGAGAAGTTCAATACCCAGCAGATGGTGCTGCAATCAAATCCTAAAACCTGTTACACCAGAGCCACTCAGCTGCGTGGCGTGGCCAATTCCTGCAATTAATAAAGTGTGTTTGGTTTAAGGACGTGTGTTATTGCAGTTAAAACACACTTAGCAACCCGAGGCAGTAATTTTCTAGGCAATATGCTGGAAAAAAAAATCAGAAGAATTTAGAACTAAGGCATAGCATGTGCCTTCAGTGTCGTGCAAAGATTTGTGGATCTTTTCTGGTGTCAGCCAGGGCCCTTTGTCCAGGACCTGTGGGATAATTTAGCTGCAGCCTTGGGGATTCATTTCTCTCACTTCAGTTAAGCAAAGCAAAATTCCCCTGTCTGTGTTACCTCGTGTGTCCCAGCCAGGGGTTGGGTTTCACCAGAGCAGAAAGGTGATCAGCTGATAAGACAGAAAAAGAATATCATTGCCCAAGTGAATAAATTATAAGTATTTTGTTTAAAAAGAAAGAACAGGGGAAAAAAAAAGACAACTTGGCTTCTTTTCAAACTCTTTGACTTTGTTGTTCCAGTCCTCCACCACCTGCACTTGCATATCTGATCCTCAAATTCCCCTGTTTTGTAACTGGAACTGAACACAATGGCCATGTCCTGAAATCAGCCCTGGCTTTTCCTCCTCCACAATCTTCATTAGAGCTCGCTGCTGTTGATAACCTTTGATCTTCTCTCCAGGGCTGCCTATTTCTGCTTAACTTTTGAATGGTACACGCCTGTCTGACATGGCAGGTTCTCTCAGGGAGGGAGCTCATCCTCTTTGTAGCCATGCCTAGGAGAATAAGCTCTCAAAAGGAGCCGGAGAAAATTCAGCACTCGAGAGACAGGTATCTTGATCACACAGATACTGACAGTGCAGAAAGCCAGGGACCATCACCTGCCAGCTGAAAACCAGGATGCTGGTTACTGGGCCTCAGTACTTGAGAATCTAGTTCTATTTATAGGTTTTTTAATTTATTTTTTTTTAATTTGACCTGAAGGACAACTGGGGCAGGTGTCCTCTTTAGCAGGAGCAGTACCCATGCACAACTTTCCTGGCCAAGACCACAATTTTCCATAATATCCCAAAGACAGAGGCAAACCTCTCATAGGATAAAGTCCCAAACAAGCTCTGTTGCTTTTCATTGCCTCTTTGAACCATCTGCAAGTCGTGCTTGGAACAGGCTGTTGAAGAGCTGACCATCCCTGGGATGAACCTTTGGGACTCCACACCCAACAACAGGCAGGGCATTTCTAAACAGTTTTCCCTCACTTCAGAAGCAGATTTAGGACAACACTTGTCTAAACAGTGGGATTTCAGATGCTCTGTGCCTCCACACATGGACAGCTGGAGTCTAAGAAAACTGAACCCAAGCACAGAAAACTTTTTCCCCCAAACCATGCTTCTTACAGGAAGTTTTCACTGAAGCTGAGCGCGGGGTGGCAGCAAAGATTCCTTGGGCTACAGAATTTCATTTAACACACAGCATGGTTTTTAAATAAGAAATACAGAAGGATGAATTAATGTTCTTCTTAGAGTAGGGTACTCCCTGCCTAATGTAATTAATATAAAGACACACAGACACACAGCCAGGGTCATGTTCCACGTGTGGGTTTGCGTTGAAGTCCATGAAAGCTGCACAACCACATGAGGACAGGAATTTCCCCTGGTCATAAATTTTTCAGAAAATGTAATTATTATGTAGGATAATTGTAGCTAATGAATACATTTGCATGATTCATTTATTATGTATCAGTCATTTGTAAGGTACTCACAGCATGTTTTATTAATTATTATTAAAACCTTGTGTTTCTTTTAATTCTTATTTCGTTGGGGTTACTTTTAACACATTTTAATCCTGATTACAGCTTCTGTGAGACTCCAGTCCAGTTCCTATAGAAGACAACACAAGGTTTTTTGTTTATTTCAATGGTCTATAGGTCAAGATGGTTGTACACAAGAGGATATTATTAGATCAGTGGCCTGTACCAGGGATATATATAATAATTTGTAACATAGAAGGCAGGGGTGCAACTACCCTCAAGAATGACTGAGCTTTGCCTTCTTCACATACATGGGAGTGACCAGAGCAGAGGGATACAGTGTAGGAACAATCATTTCTGTTTTCTACTTGTCCAAGACCTACCTGAGTAAGATCCTCACTCATACAACTACAGCCACATTACCTTCTTTAATTCCTTAACACAAGGATCTGCTTTATCCTCCTATTTTATGTTCTTCTGTTGCAACGTTCTGCTATTATAAAGAAAGAAAACTCCATCCCCTGTGAGATTTGTTATTTTTTTCCTCTGGAGTTTAAATAGAATGTGACCACCATGAAAATCAGATCCCTTCAATAAGCACCCTGTTCCTTTACAAGTACTGAACCCGTAAGGTCTCATTCCTTTCTAGCACCAATTGTTGGACCAAACCATGACCAAATAAGCCAAAATTCTAAGAATTTAACAAAAGGAAATCCCAGTTCATTGCCACTAAAAGAAATCTCACGCTTTGTTTTGAGAGAGCAGCCCCAGACCCTTGGACCTAAAAGAAGAGCTGAATCTCAAGGAGGGCAAAAATCAGAAATCTGGAGGGAAAAAATTATTTGCATTTCCAGAACCTTCAAAAAGTTAATGAGTTACTGTAAAAAAGGAGACACAGAGAGGCTGAAGCTGGTCATCTGCAAAGCAGAATGTAAGGGGGAAAAAAAATTAAAAAAAGAAAATATAAAGGATGCTGAGCTGGTAGAAGTCCCAGAGGTACAGAAGTTATTAATATTATTTTCCATCCAATTCACTGATTTCCAACAATTATTGAAAAATGCTACAGATGTTCTTAATTTTTTTTTACATTTAAAAACTTTAAAAAAAAAAGCCACACTAATTTTGGAGGTAAAATGAGCAAGTGTATTTCCTCCCCCATTTTTTCAGCACAGGCTGGATTTTTACACCTAAATTACAATATCTGGAGAAAAAGAGGGTTTCTATTTGGAGCCCTAATTCAGCTTTCACACCAGTGGCCCAACAGCATTGCTGTCTCTTCAACCCTTTATTCCTGAGGTGCAGAAATGCCTGGTTCCAAATGTAGCAAAATGAGGAATTACAGAGCCTGTCTAACAAATCAAAAATAAATGAAGTAACAACATAAAGGTAAATTTACTGTTATTTATAATTTACCATTTTTACCTTGTTTTCAATTGTCTCTTAGTCCTCTTCATTCTGGGAGCCCATTACATTTTATTATGCTAAACCCTATCTTCTGTCACATAAATTACAGTTAAAGATCTTAATATTAAAGCCTCTTAGCTCCCAGACCATATTTCAGGCTTTGTTCAAACCAGACATTAATGCTGAAATTGAACACAGATCACTTTGTCATCATTACCTATGATCTCAAAAGTATAATACAATCTTTGCTATATATGGCACAAAAATGCTTCTTTGTATAACACTGAATTATGGAGATATATTGATATTCTTAATATTTTGACAAAACAATAAAACTAAATATGTTAGCTCTTTAGCAGATACCAGCACACCAGCCCAGCTATTAGAACAACAGTTAGAAGAGGTGAAGGTTTATTTATTCCAGGTAAAATAGGAAATTAATCATTTAGTTACTGTAATCCTAATTTTCCCTCAGTCTAATTTAGCCTTGCTGATACAGGAAGTCTGTTGCCAATGCTCATCAGCATCTGCTCAGGTTCACAATATCCACCTTTGTGAAGGGAACAATATTCTCTTTTCAGTGGCTGTGACTCCAGCAAGGAGAAACACCAGTGCAGACTGGCTTTCATCTTAGTGTGTGCCTTTTACTCCTGTCCTGGAATTACCCTAAAAATTATGTTCATGAGCCTGGGCTGCACTCTGAGCTGTGCACAGGGATGGAGGAGGGAACGTGGCACAACCTTGGTGAAGTACCACAATTCTCCTCTATTTCCTATCTAGAGCACACACTTTTATTATTATTATTACTATTGCTATTATTATTACTATTACTACGACTATTCCCATTACTAATGTCACTACTGTTGTTTTTATTATTCATTAATAATAATAGTTGTTGTTGTTATTATTATTTTTATTACTATTACAGCTACTATTGCTATTGTCACTACTGCTGTTACTATTATTATTCATTAATATCATTATATTATATCATTATTATATTGTGATATCATTGTCATTATTATTACTATTTTGAAGGGTCTGGTTTTTCCTTCCAGCAGAGCCTGGCCCATGTTTGGTGCTTACACACTGCTCTCAGACCCTTTACAGACACAGATATACTGGGCCAAATTCTGTTTCCACCTATACCCTGTCAATCAGGAGAAACCCTGCTGGATTATCCCAGGGTAAAGTGAGAGCACATTGCACGAGAAGTCACTTTTATTATCAGTTTATCTGTCAGCAGTTTTACAAGGCAAATGCTTGGACTTGATAAAGGTCTTTTACAACCAAAACAACTCTATGATTCTTCAGGACCTCACCCCATCCCACAGCACAGCAGTGAGAGGCAGGTTCTCAAAGAGCCCTTCCAGGAGAAAAAGCAATATCTGGGTTTTGGGGGATGCCCATAAATCTCTCCATTTGTCTCATTACTCTGCTCAGTCACCATCCATGAGAGAGCATTGGAGCCAGGTATTCTTTCTTCAGCCTGATGGGGTTTAAGAAAGCAGAAGAGCTTCTCAACAACCACTACTTTTCCCTGCCCTCATATTAACTTGATACAAAAAGGAAAGATTCATGTAAATTGGGTCAGGCCAATACATTTCAGGACAAGTGCACCTAAAAGTTGAATTCACAGCTCTCCAAAGCAAACTCTCCCAACCAGGGATTGGTTTTTTTTTTTCCAGGTCCTCATTTGTACATACAGCCCAGCTGACCAGAATTTCTCCACTGGAAAACATCCTACACTACTTCAAAATATCTCTGATCACTTGTATTAGAGTTTGGGGTATTGCAACGTCTTACATTATAAAGAGAGGGTTATTTTTTTAATATATACCTTTTCATTACGACTAGGACTAAGGTCATGAGTTCTTCTCATGATGGAGGTATAAATATTACATTGTATGGCTGAAATAGTCTGCCTCTGTTCTTGGAGAATACCCTTGGGTAAAATACTGTGTCAGGGCAGCTGATTGCCTGCTCATTTCAGTTTGCTTACTCTTTATAAATAAATTGCTAGACAAATGAATAAAAAGAGAGCGTTAACTTCAGACAATCATATTCATAATACAGCCCCATTATGGCTTCAGAGGCTTTAAGTCTAAATTAGAGTTATTTCTGAAATTAGCCATATCATTTTTTTGGCTCGTTTCCTTCCTCCCTGGAAAGGTGGGGGGAATCTCAGAGTGACAGCAAGAACATGGGATGCAGGAAAAATGGAGTTTTTTTCTTCACAGTTCTCTTGTATGAAGCCAGGCAAGCCACATGTGCTCAGGTGAGGGAACCTCTTAGCCCCAACTGGGGCTTGGGAGCTTTGAACAGAAGATGCAGCTGCATCACTCATGCATATAGATTTCTGGAGGCCTATAGCCAGACACAGCCATATCCTTTTTCTTCCACTCATTAGTTTTCTAAACTAAATCTTTTTTTTTCTTCTTTTTTTTTTATTTTTCTAAATCTTTTTATAGTTTCTTCCTCCTTTGTAGGCAGGAGGAATATGTCCTTGGGTGTCCATACAAGCACCTAACACCATAAGGGAGTTTGAAGCATGAAGCAGCCTGCAGAAATTCTGGTGCTTTGCATGTTTCAAACTTACTTTGTTTCCATTTTACAGATTCAAATTATTCTGGAGGTGCCACTTTCTGGTAGAATTTCAAGTATTTCCTTTTTTGATAGGTTTTAGATCCCGTATTATCCTATAAGTGCTAAATGATAATGGTTCATCTGTTCATTTCAATAGATACACAATTATTTGCAGAATGCTTATTAACCAGAGGCTGTTAATTATATAAGAAGGCAATTTCATGTAAATGTTGGCCTTAAAAAAACAAACTGCTTCTGTTTATCGCCCAACAAGCAGGTATTTGGATTTGATTTTTTTAATTTTTGTTTTTGTTTTGTTTTGCTACTTCGTGTTCTCAGGCAAGTGAAGCGAGTGATTGATGCATCTGAGTGAATGAAAAATGCATCATAATTGCTGTGATCTGTCCAGCCTGAATTATGTGCTGCTGGCACAGGAACAAGTAAATAACACCTCATCTGTTTACTGCTCTGATCAGCCCTGCCATTTGAACCCCTGGCTAACAAAAGAGAGAGAAAATCCACAGTTTGCATGAGGTAGGAGTTGGCAAACACCAATTAAATGTCCAAAAGGGATTAGGGGCAAATTTGTCTGGCACTCAGCAGAGCTGATATGAAGAGGGAGTTTGCTTGTTCAACCTGATTTAAAACCATCACCTCTAGGAAGGGTCTGTGTGCACATGAGGTGCTCCTATGAGCTGATTGGAGGTTGATTTTATTTTGCTTTAATTTTTGTAGTTGCTGTCAATCCTGTAGGTATAAAGCCATAAATCTTTACAGATGACCTGCACTGCTTATGTGAATGTTTATCCCACAAATAGGAGCAGATGATAGCAGAGCATCTCTCTGTGCCCATCAGCCTCTTGGGTGGATTGGTGCAGCCCTTCTTCCACATCAGGAGCATCTTTTTACCATGTGTCTGAGCTTGAGCAAAGCTGGGGTAGGGAAGTGACATTTTCCATCTAGAACAGAGCTGCCTCTAAAAATCCTTCACTGTTATCCTGCATTCCCATCTGCAAGAGACTTCCCAGTGTCCTGTTCTTGTTTATCCTTTGAAGACTCAGGCTGGTTTAAGGAACAAAGAAGTATCTATAATTGCAAACTGTTTCCTTTACCACCTGTGTTTCTATTCCTGCCACTGCTGCTCTCATTGGCAGAAATCCTTGGCTGTGCATAAGAGTAAAATACACCTAAAACTCAAGATGCCATCAACAGGCAGCTAAAATCACAGACAGAAGGACCAGAGAGCTTTAAGATATGTATTGGGCCTCAGCTGCAGCAAATGCACAAATTCCTGGTGGTGTCAGCTGGCTGGACTCAAACACAGATTTCCACAGCTCCACCTGGGTATTTCCCTTTAGATCACAAAGCTAAGTAGTAAAAAAAAAGTAAAAAAAAAAAGTAGATCAAATCTTGAGCTGAAATGCACAGTAAGCCCTGAGAGTTGGAAACCTGGCTCTGTCTTCATCTTGCTCAGGATCTGGGGCTTTGACACCCACGTTACAAGAAAACAGTGTTTATTTTCATGCTTTTCTATAAGATTTCATCATTGATTTCTTAAAATTCTCAGGTCTCAACATTCAGATGGAGCTGTTATGATTTTTGCTCCTGCCCTTTGTTTTGCTTTTTTTTCCTTTTGTAGCTGTCAAATTAAAGTGATTGATGTTTCCCAAAGTTAAAGCATATTTCTGAGGATCCTGATAATTATCTCCCAGCCAAGAGTCCATCATGTTTAAGCCATTAGGTCAACAGGGGTGGTGTAATGGCAACCATAAGTCACATGAGGACTTGTCTCTTGGGGACTGTCCTGATGTCCACCCAGAGAAAGATGCCCCAGTGCTCCCAGCTCCAATACAGGGCAGCAATACCAAGACTTCTGCATCTGAACAGCTGCAAGAACTCATCTTCTGCATCTATCCACTATAAAGTTATTTTTGCAATACATCTTGGGATGCTGCTTACAAATAGCCTTGCTTTGACCTTTTTTGTCAGGCAAATGTGACAGATATCACTCACATGCTAGACAGCTCTTATTTTTATTCCTTCCTTCCTTCAATAGAATTTTATTAGGCAATTAAATAAATTTCCACATGATGTTGTAGACTGATGTATGCCAGTTTTTTTTATTTTGCGTGGAATAATTACTCCCACAGAAAGAATATTTTAATATCTTATGTTTGCAATATAAATTTGTTTTGTTTTCTATAAAAGGAAAATTTAATTTTACTTCCCAAATATAAATTAGATCTAGTAAAATGCAATGGACTGTAAAATAGATGGAAATCTCTTTTATGTGGAAAATATTCCTTCTATGAAAATTAATTGGTCTTTACTTTAAAACTTTTGCACTGGCAAATATGTGTTCTCTATGTATACGGTGTTATCTGGCAGGAAAATTTCCTACCACCTGAACTATTCATCCCCATATTTCAGGACACTGAAAATCATAAAGATTGTTCCCTTATGCTGAGGTGAAAGCTTGCTCAAAGCACAATCATTTCAATTTCAAAATGATGAAAGATAGTAAGTGAAAATGCATGAGAAGTTTCAAGAACTGTGTGGGGGGAAAAAAACCTCACCTTTTGAACTGTTGACTTTCAGCAGCCAAATAATAATCTCTTTGCTGATTTCCAAGGTGAATTTTCACAGATAATAATATATGGGACACAGATCCCATTTTACAAGGCACTGGGTATACAGCAAGGAGATCCTCAAGAGCTAAGTCCTCATGTGGTACAAGGGGCCATGGGCTGATTTCAAGGAGAGCTCAGCACCAACAAATTTCTGAAATATCAATTACCCTTCTCAAGTCCCAAAATACCTGCTCCAAGGTAGTTAATTCCTCTAGCAGAGAGCTCAGCTGTGCTGCTTGCAAGGGGTTTGTTTTCCATTGTGCTGCCCCTAATGTAAGAGGGTTGATTTAGATTTGACATTAGGAAGAAATTGTTTGGTGTGAGGGTGCTGAGCCCCTGGCCCAGGTTTCCCAGAGAAGCTGTGGCTGCCCCATCCCTGGCAGTGTCTCAGCCCAGGTTGGATGGGGCTTGGAGCACCCTGGGCTGTGGGAGGTGTCCCTGCCCATGGCAGGGGGTTGGGAATGGATAATTTAAATGGTCCCCTCCAATCCAAACCATTCCATGATTCTGTGATTTATAAAATCAGTGTTTTCCTGATCATAAGACTGAAGCAGCAGAAAGCAAAACCTTGGGAAACCACTATTGCTGTCCCAACCTGCTTTGCCATTTTAGCCATGCTTTCTTCCCAAGGTTTTCTTCTTGCTTCCTAGACAGCCAGTCTAGTTTTTGCTCAATTACTTCATGTAATTGCAGAATATGTGGCGTTCAACTGGGAAACTAGCATGGAGCTGTAAAAATAGCTCAGTGGAAGCAGTCACTGCAGGAGGAATAAATCCACTTTGGTGTGAGAATCCCCTCTGGGACACCTTCCAATGCTGCAGTAATTTTCTTCCCCCTTAACTGTGTTTGAGTCTCAGTACAGCTTGTGTATCATAGAGGAGAGCAGAGATATATGATGAAATTAAAGTCCTTTTGTTGCTTTTTAAGGCACTTTGTGTTTGGTTTGCATCATCACATGAAAGACAGGAGAGAAGGCAGCTGTTTCAGAGGCTCGACCTTCCAATAAAGATGGAGAAGTGGTGAGGAAAAGATTGGTTACTAAAATTCTCTGACTTATCACTCTGGGCCATCTGCAATTGCTGGGGATCTGAATTCCTGTCTTGGACTCATTTCAGGTTTCAGACACCAGACTTGGAGCAAGGCATGAGTAAAACTTCAGCATCTGCTGCACCTTTGATACACAAACAGGCCAGGCTGAGGGAAAGAGCTGAACCATCAACAGGCAAAATGTGTGCAAAGGATCCTTGCAGATCA
The DNA here is from genome assembly GCF_003957555.1 of Calypte anna. Taxonomy (NCBI): domain Eukaryota; kingdom Metazoa; phylum Chordata; class Aves; order Apodiformes; family Trochilidae; genus Calypte; species Calypte anna. The sequence goes on along the minus strand of NC_044252.1, from coordinate 31,807,509 downwards.
CTTCTCAACCTTACCTTTAAAGGACACACATCCTGATCATATATCATCTTGGCAACCATCCCAAACTACTGTGAGAATCCCAAAGTACAGCCTGGTAAAACCTAGGACCCGGCTCACTTTGAAGAGATCTGAGATTGAGGCTGATTGAGATTCATAGATGAACCCATCCCTGTGCCAAAATGCTTTCATTATTCCCAACAGAAAGGTTGCTGTGCTGCACATATCATAGAAATGTAAAGTACTTTTATGGAAGAAAATCAGAGGCTGAAGCTGATATGAGTCACCCTTTGTGAATCTGACTGATTCACAGTCAGATTCTGATTCTGATTCACAGTCAGATTCACAGGAACTGACTGAGCATCCTATGATGGAGAGGGGGAATTTCTCTTCTCTGATAAGTTGTTTATACACAACAACCCTTTTACAATCTTTTTTGTGGAGATCTCCCTTTCCCTGACAACTGGGATGAATGTCAAGATGTTCCCAGAAGATACAAAGCAAGAGTCAGATGTGCTCTGGGACATACTGATCCTGCCCATTTCTAGAAAATTACTATCATCATCCTTGTTTGCATCATCTTGGATTAGTAACCTCTCCATATAATTACTGCAGGGTAATTACTGGTCATTGGAGTTATACCAATGTCAGAAGGTGATTATTCTTACCACAAACAACTTCCCTTTTGAATGGGTTGACCAAAGGAAAATACAGACATTCAGATGATGTGCAGTAGGCATTTTTGTTACTTTGGGTACATCCCTTTTCTTACTCTATCTTTTTATCCCACAGCTTCACCTCTCTTCTTTAGGTTGTGGGCTTTTCCACAGCTCTTCCACATATTGAATAAAATAAAGAAAGCAAGAATAAATTTCTCTGCTTTTCTTCAGCAGGGATTCTTTGGCTGCAGATGTCTTTATGAAGGGAAGTCAAAAAATAAAGCCTCATACTCAAAAATAAAGCCTCATCAAAGGAGAGCAACTTGCTGCAGAGTGTCCTTTTATCAGCAACTATCTCACAAGCAATATCCAAGAAAGATGAAAACATGGGGTAGCTTGGTCCCCTGTGTGCCTGAACTGGAAAGTCAGATGTCTACCTGTATATGAAAATTTGGATTTTTCCATCACAGGTTTGGCCACTGATGTTCATCTGCACAGTGCCACCAAGACCTGGGTGACCTTGTGAAATCCAGAAGTACAGGTTCCCCAGCAGAAATGAAAATACTTTGGAAAATCAGATTGAGAGGCAGCTTCTGCAGAAGAATCCTTGTGTGGATCTTGTAATGATCCTTACAGACACCTTAGCACCTGGGTGTACTTTTAATGCTTCTCATGTCCAGCTCTGTCTCTGGTTTCTTTCCTATCTATGCTGTTTTCAAGCTGCTTCTACAAGATAGTGTTAAGGCTGGTATTTCCAAATACTTGATTTAATGCATATCTGTAGCTGAGGATACACCCACTAAAACCACTGTAATATTTATTGTTGGTTTCAGACCCTTTCTCCACAACCAATTATTTTTTCTAAGAAAAAAAAAACACCCAGAAAATATGGGTAGATCAAGGTGACATCTTTCTAAATAGCTTTGCATTGAATTATTCATATTTTTCATCATGACAACCAGAGATCAGACCTCAAAAAATCTGTGTTTTTATGGGAGACAAAAAAGGTGATGCTGCTACTTTTTCCCACCCAGCACAAACAGCACCCAACCAACACCCACTGTACCACATGAGTTACAACTTCCCCCCAAAGCCTGATTTCATTCCTGTTGATAATTTGATTAAACAATAATTTCCAGAAACTGCAACGTTTTAATAAAGATACTCACTGCTGGCAGAAATCTCATCCTGCTCTCTATTTCTGCCTCTAGTACGTTTTCTAAAGGTTCCCTGCACTTTGTTACTTAATTATACATCATGTTTACCATCCTCATTTTACAATTACATGTTGTAAGCAGCAGCTGCTAGGGGAGGTGAGGAAGAACCTGGGTTATCTGATAGCTCCCTGGATTCCCTTTCCTGCCCCAGGAATAAGAAACACCTTTGATTGCTCCTTGTAAAGAGGCAGAGGGAAGTGTCTCAAGATGTCCCAGCAGCTCTTGGTGGTTGTCACTCCTGGCAGCTGGTTAAAGGAGCTGTATGATTTATGTTGTTATCTTGTTTGGAATGGAGATGCAGGGTATTTTTTTAACAATATGGCCCTGTGTCCAGCAGCTGCCTGTGTCTCCAGATCTCATGATGGTAGGTTTTGCACACATGAGTTTTACCCATCCAAGGCCCTCTTGTTGGGGAAAAAAAAAAAAGGAAAAGGGAGAGGAGCAGGAGCCTTCCTGCTTCCAGAGGCTTCAAGGGGACAAAGGAGCAGATTTGCAGGAATGTCTTCATACCCCTGTACCTGGCACACTGGGTGATGATGATAGAGCACCAGCCCTGTGCTCAGACCCTCATGCTGATCACTCTAACATCTCCAGGGAGAGCTGTGGCTTCAGCAAACCAGCTTTCTCCCAGTGATGGTCATATCCAAGGAGAGCAGAGGATGGGAATGTCCCCAGCATGCAGCTCAAGGTGGCAATGGGACACTTGGTCACATCCTGTCACCACTGGCTGTCACCTGCATGATGTGCCATGAGCACAGAGCCTTTGGAGGTGAAGTTCTGGCATCATTACCCAGCATGAGGAAAAGCTGGAGCAGCTCAGAGTGGCCACATCTTGGGTAAACACCTTCCTCTTGGTCTTGGAGTAATAGGGTCTCTCTTGGAACTTGTCTCTGATCTTGGCAGAAGTGTTCTTTGCTCCCAGTTCCGATACAAGGGTAACAAGGACAGGTTTATTCACCATCAGCACTTCTGGAAGAGGGAATTTTTAATGTCTGGGGGGATAATTCTGAAATCTCCTGGCTGGTGCAGGTAACACACAGCTGAGGATGCTCTACCAGCTCCTTTATTTCAGTCCATCCCTTCCCACCATATGAGCTCATACTTCTGAGCAATTCCTACTTAAAGTAGGTAAGATAAATGACAAAAACTGAAACTTGCCTAAGGGTAGATATGGTTTTTCTTACATTAATTAAATAAATTAGGAGGAAATATTTCAGGTTTTGTGTCATGGGCTGATAAATTTTGGTTAACAGGAGGCAGAGATTTTTAAAACCCTCATTGATGCCTTGCAGCTTGTCCCTCTCCAAAAGTAACTACCAAGCACAAACACAAACTGCTCACTACATTGCCAGTAGGAATAAAGCTAAGGTTCTTATTTATGCTGGAACTTGTTGCTCCATTTTCTTCTGAGTATTCAAGGTTTGCTCAGATGAGAAATCTGAAATCAGAAACCACGTGTAAGAACTACCCAAAGCCTCCAGTTGAAGAGGTGTCAAACTTATCCTTCAATAAAACAGTGAAAGCATTCCTGTTGTTCTCCCACACAGGCAAATGTCATTTTTCCTCAAACTTTTCTAATGTCTCCAAAACCTATTTTTCACAATTTATGATTTTCAAGCCCATTTACATTCCCATTGAATATCAATAGTTGTCCAGAAATACTAAATGGTAATGAGAAAAGCTGAAGGGCACTCATACATGGAAGAAAAAGGAGGCTGAATGCCTTTAGTTTGTCCCTTTCCTTTGTTAGTGACTAATTTCCAAATAGTGACCACATCAAAGGGTTTTACACACGGATCTGAAAGACAAGGCTTCACTCTATTGATGGGTCTCCTTCCCAAAAGATAAAACTATAGGGTTTTGTCAGTTTTTCCAAAGACAGAAGCCTTTTATTAGATCATAAATTATTGGGAGGACAGAGTTGATAGACTTCTTTAGGCTGACAATGTACTTTGAAAGAAAAGGCAGTTTTACACTTCTGCAAAATCATATTTAAAATATTTATATACCTATCAACAGAGACACTGAGGTAATTCACCTCTGGGTCACTGGTTCAAAACCGAACCAGCTCTTTTACATCCCAAACATGTTGCCTTCTGACAGCTCTAGAATTGCCTGGATTTCTTTTTTTTTTTTTTGTTATGATCCTAATAAGCTTGCTCCTTGCATCCTATAGTCCTTGTGGATAACACTTGGCAACAACCAGAGGAAGAGGCACAAGACTGGACAGAAAAGAAGATGAAGTCCAACTTTCTCTTTTAGCAAACATTCAGAAGGAGGTGGGTGAGATAGCACAGGACCAAGCAGTATCTTCTCTACTGGAGCTAATACAATATGGACTATTAGGAAATGCACTGAATGTAGCTCATCAGCAAGCTAGTCTGCTGTACACAGAATGCCTGCAGTCTCATAAAATGTTATTCTTTTGCTTTATCTTGTTAGTATAATGTGAAGCTTCATTAAGCCACCAGATGAATCATATAGTAATTGGATATAATGAATTTAATTATGTAATTTCTTTTTTCATAATGAAACAAAGTCATATTTTACAAACAGGCAAAGTATTGTTTGGAGGTACAGATTTAAGCTGACAGTTGGCAAGAAAAGGACAACTGAGGACTGGTGGCTCTCCTTGGGGTTTGTTTTTTTGGTTTTTTTCCCCTCTGGTTTTATCTGACCTTCACTGTTTGGATTTGTCCATGCAGGGATCACAGCCACATCTGTGCTAAAGAGAGCAAACCCCATGTTCATGGCCCATGGGTACCTGTGGAACTTGAGCCACCTCCATCACATCACTCCTCAGTCTCCATGGAGGAGCCAATAACTGAGAGCAAGTCTTGTGCCTGGAGAAGCAGAGTGGGGATGACTGAGCAACATCACCAGAGTTACCCTCATTAGCCTACCTCACAATCCACTAATAATCTTCTCTCCAATACTGGCCAGAAATGGGTGGGTTTTTTTGGTTTAGGCTCCAGGAGCTGGCAGGAGGTGAAAAATCACCAGCTCTGCATTAGAGTCCCCCTTTCTGCAGTGCCTGGATTAATCACTACCATCCCTAAGGGAGGTCCTTTGCCAGGAGCCTGATCTGGCTTCTCAGAGGTGCTACCAATTCCTCGGAGAGATGGAGCAGCTCAGAGTCTCCCAGAGACAGCTCAAGATTTCACAGGGTGAGGTATTAATGTCAGCCCTTCCCTTCCTCACTCCCATTAATGACTTTCTGACGACCCCTGCTTATAATATCCTCCACCCTTCTCGCTACTTGGCCATTGAGGATGTTCCAAGGAAATGAAACCTAATGATAAAACAGTACTTGAAATATCAACATCCCTGGCCTAATTAGAGCCGGGCCAATGGGTCCTAATTGCATAACTGAAATGCACCCAGTTGAGTTCTTTCTATTGTAACTTGACTACACGTCTCGGCCCTGATTAATAGAGCCGGCGCTGCAAACTAAAATGCAGTTAATTTATTGTAAGTTTTATTAGGCATATAAAAGGAGACCAGGAATTACTAGCCTTTCGTTGCTAGAGATACATTTCATCTATGACTCAGACCAGATTCTTCACAGATTAAGCTTGTTAATTTTACTTATTGCCAACATTCTTCACCGCATTGCTGGAGCGAGAGCCGGGGGCTCTTGTCGAGAGCGGACGGTCTGAAAAGAACCGGGGGCCTTGGACAACAGTAACATTAACTACTTTGTCCTTTTAATTCATCTAATTACATGCAAGAAAAAAGAAACAGACCATTTGCAGGCTGCCTTTAGTTGCCTTTCTGCGGTGATGCTGAGCCAGTGCTTTTGTAGGCTTTTTGTTGTCTTATTAGCGAGCTTTTGTTCAGAGAGATGGTTAAAGCCATTTTCAGCAGCTAGCGAGATGAAACAGTTTCAATAAGGACACAATGTACTTGTTTAAATTACCTTTCAAAATGCTTGAAACCATTAAGGGGGAGGTGCTACAAATAAAAGTTGGATTTTTTTTTGTTATAATGTTTTACCCTAATAATAGCTTTTATTTTATTATAATCCATTAGTTGACAATATTATTATATAGATTATTAGGCTGCAATTTTGTTATTTCATCACACTTTCAGCACTCACTCACAGAGCTGGAAACCACAAATCTCTGTATAATATGCTTTCAATTTTGTTAAAATCTCTATTTAACCGGTTTGGCTGTGAAACATCTTGGGAGAAAATGTGTTTTTAATTCTGTCCTGATTAGCGTAACAGTTGACAGAGCTGAGTAGTGACATGAGGGTATCTTATTTTCTACTACTCCTACTGTTACCTTTTCCCTGGCAGATATTATTTATTATTTTCACTTCTCCACAGCTAACAAGTCCAAATGTAATCCACAACTTCCACTAAAGGGAATTTATCCCTTGCTGAATGAACATCACAGTTAGAAAATCTAATTAAAAAGAGCTGATGTTCTTGGTTTGCTGGCAGGCTAATAGTAACACAGGGCTTTTGAAAAATTCAGTGCCTACAGGTAAAATAAAAGTGTATTTAGCATTCAGTGGTCACAAGCAGAAGGTGATTCAGGACTGTAGCTGGGCAAGGCTAGGAAATCAGGCAGGCAAAGACTTCTTGCTTAATGAGGGGAAAACAGTGATATGTTTCCCTGTTCCACATCCTCTGTTTGCTACCTAAAATAGAGCTGGTGCTGTGGTAAAGAGCTGAGTTTCTGCAAAGAAGTTTGGAATGGAACTCCAGCAATGAAAGTTTACAATCACTTTTTAATCTGCTCTTTTCTTTTTTTTTTTTTCTCTTCCTTTTTTCTGCTTCTCGGATGTGAACTTAGTGCTGAGGAAAGATTTCTCATCCAATATGCAGAGGTAAACAACTGGCAGGACAAGGCAGCCCAGCAAGAACAACTCCTGACTCTTTGACTGCCCTGCTATGACCTCAACTGGCTGAATTGGAAGCTTGGAGTTCATAGAATGATAGAATCACTAAGGTTGGAAAAGATCTCTAAGATTATCAAGTCCAACCACCTACCCAGCACCACCATGCCAACTAAACCATGTCCTGAAGTGCTACATCCACATTTGAACACCTCCAAGGATGGTGACTCCTCCATTTCCTCTGGGTTTGGTCTGATTGACCTCCACCTGAGGGATCAAAGCCTTTTCTCCCACTGCTCCAACCCCTTCTACTGGTTTTATACGGGGCTACCATGACTGTGTGGTCAGATTAGGTTCATGGGAACCTCATATTGACATACACCTTGAACATGAGATCTGCTGCTGTTGTAAACTAAGGGGAATGCAGGTGGACTGGGCAATGAGCAAGCAAGGAGAAAAGGCTACAGAAACTGTGCTCAAATACATTTCTTGATACTAAACTCTGTACAGTTTATGTTCAGCCATTCATAGCCTTTCTGCATTTTTTTTCCCTCAACAAATCAGACTAATACAACATTTATGATGCAACGCATCATTTAGAAGTATTATTAGATAATTAATTAATTGAAATTCACCAAATGTCCCTAGCACAGGCAAGGAGTTTCTGCTGAGGTGCAACATAAGAGGTTGGACAAAGGTCCATTTGTCATCAGCTTTAGTGCCCTCACCAAGGCCCTGATTTGTATCTCCCAGCTCCTCACTATGAATCTGAAGCCACAGAAAAGCTTTACTCACTTAAATACCTCATCCCCTGCCTGAGCAATCCGACTGCTGAATAAAACATTCAGACCCATGCTACGTGTTTTATGGGATTTTAAGAGAGTTTTTATTTTCCTTATCTTTTCCACAACTTTCCAGGCAAAGCAGAAAATAATTCAGTGAAATTTACCACTGGAAATTAATTCTTCCATAAAATTATCAACAAATGGGCGCGTGCTCATAGACTGCTAGATCCTAAATTGCTGGTGTGATTTATAATATCTCACAGAGAGAATATAACGTCCCTCACGTTCTCTACCAGGTGGATTTATTATTTTCTTTTTTAATAAAAAATAATAACACTTAAAGTACGCTGGGAGTCATGAATACGTGCGCCCAACTTACAGCAACTGCGGGGGACTGCTGGCAATTTTTATTCTCTACAAAATGCAACTCATTTCTTTTTAATGGTAATATGTTTGCTCGAAGAGGGGGGGAAAACTATGGAGACCTCACACAAATAGCCCTTTTGATATGCCTCCTGATAAGGCCACCCTTTTAGAGAACAAAAATGAAGTTGGGCTGCGCATGGCAGCAGCCACGTGTTTGACCATCGAACGCACTGTGTGGCCATTAGAAATAAAAGAAAAATCAATAGGGTTTCATTAAAACAGCAGGCAATCAGGGCTACGGCACTAGCTTAATTACAGTTTCAGTAGCATTTGCTTTAATTGGAAAGAATAAAAGAAGTGAAGTGGAGTGAATGAAGAAATTAGCATATCTATCACTGTTGGCACATTGTAGGGTGGCCTTAAAGCGCTGTTTGCTCTTTAGTATCCCCCCGTGCTTTGTGAGGCCCCCTGAAAAAAATATGGGCAGACAATTAGCAAATAATCAGATTGCACCTTTGCAGGATTCTAATTAAAGATCTTTATAATGCCTGGAATGTATTTTTTTTTTTTAATCTTTATTATGTAGAGCAAAAATAATTTGCATTAGTTGAGCATCCATATGTATAACAGCTAGAAGAGGAAAGGGTTTGTCCTGGACATTTGGGGCTCTCCAGTGGGAAACATCCTGCAAGCTGTTTTCAGACAAAAAATTATCTCCATACATCAACAACCTCCAGCAAGCAGATCACTGACCAGTACATCAGCAGCTTCATAATGAAGCCAAGACAAAAAACTGTCTTCTGACCTTGTGCCAGGGCAGGATGAGGACACATCCAGATTCCTGTTGCCTTCATCCATGGACCCATAGAACTAGACAGCACAGGGGCCCTACTGCCCCTTAGTGCTCTAGAAGAGTGGAAGATGCAGAGTAGAAATGATGCCCTGTAGAATTCACTGCCAGGCTCCAAGTTACTTCTTGGTGACCCCTCAAGACTTGTGTGAGCTTCAGGTCTGGACCTGAGAAACCAGCTACTCCATGTGAAGAAGACAAACCATCCCACCCCATGATTTCCCACCACTGCAGTCACTGGGTGACACCATCCACAGAACACACATTTGGGGTCTTGCTAAAGGAATTCTCAAAGATGAAGGCATCAAACACATTTCCTTACAGCAATTTCATATCATGGATTCACCATCTGTCAGCAAACCCCTCAGGTACAAGGCATTTCATGTCACTTCTGTCCCAACCTATCAGAACTAGAAATAAAACTCTTCCTGCATACTCATGGGGACCAACCAGTGAAGTGGCATTTTTACCTCCTTCATGCAGATATTTTTTGACACCAGCAGCTACATCACAGCACAGCTAACAATAGTGAGATCACAGGTAGGCCAAAAATTATGTAAAAGAGGTAATAGATAATTCTGACTACTCCTGAAAAAGTTAATTCAAACATCAATTATCTTCTTGTTCTGAAAATTGCTCATAAAGTAATAATGACTTCCGTGGATTAATTCATTCCTGGAAATTATTATGTGATTATTTTTGAGGGGGAAACAAAAAAGAAGCATGCTTCTGTTCACAGCTTATTCATGAATGATTCATTACAATTAATTCTGAATAGTCTGACAAATATTTTGTTTTCTTTTGTGTCCCATCTCTACACACTGCTCAATACACACATGCTTTTAGGGGCTTGGCTTTTCCATCTCTCTGTGACATGACACCTCAGGTTTTTTTTGAACTGCATCCTGTTCCTATAACCCAACTTCTTAAAGGGTTTTGCTCCAAATGTATGTGCAAAGCTGGGATGTTTGGATAATTTGCACACAGACACACTGGAGATTGGGGAGCAGGATCTAGAGCAGAAGTTTGTCACTGGTAAATACAAGAGAGCATCTATGTTTGTAAAGAGAAACAAATTCCTAGATTTCCCTACCTTTATTCAAGGAAAAATTCAAAGGATCCATAAAATAGAGAAACACACTAAAAATCCTACCCACTTTTAGAAACTGTAATAAAACTCTCATTTGTAGTAAAATTTCTCAACAGGGGAAACATCCTTGTGGTTCTTACCAGACTGCTGCAGATCTCTGAAGTGTTCCACTATTTGCTTCCAACTTGGGGACCAAAACTTCTACCCTGGAGTCAGCGGTGGAGCAGCTGAAGGTTCCTCCCCAGCATCCTGCAGTTCTGAAAGACCAGAAGATGGTGACATGAGTACAAAGCCATAGAGCCAGCTCCCCACAAAGGAGCTGGGAAAAAGCTGGTGTAGGGACATAAATGTTTTTTGCTAAATTGCAACCAGAATAAATGAATGGAATTAATTGCAGGTTGGGTAATATTTTAAGTACTGTCAAATACAGCATCTTTCTACACAGCTGCTATTGAATTAACTTCCTAAAGTTACTGCAAATGCCTCTTGGCCACAGGATTCTTGGAGGGCGGAAATAAATATGTTTATGGAGTGGAAACCCAATTTGAGGAGGAACTTCCACAGACATAAACAAATGCCTCGAACCCGTTTGGCAGTATGTGATAACCCTATTTGTAATTAAAGGTTAAAGTATACTTAAACCAGTTTGGCAGTTAAAAACAATTTTAATTGAAAATATACATTTGTAATTGCAAATGGAAAGATTTCCTGTAATAGCAGTAACAGACCCATTTTCTAATAAGATGAACAATACAGTTGATGACTGAAGCATCTGTATATAGTTACATACAGCATTTCTGTACTGCAGGCTGCCAATTTATTTCAGCAGTGAAAAGCTTGATTTATTGTTTGTAGCATTACCATCTGTTGTAGTTATTACAGAAATTATATATAAACCAGTTAGTAAACACTTTGCCCCATTGTCTGTTGTTTTGATAATCACCCATAATAACATCTAGCATCAATATGGTCTTTAAACCCGATTTGGGAGTTAATGGAATAAGAGGAGGCAGTCAGTATATGCACCAGGGTAATGTCATTAGGAATGTTTGTGAAGAACAAATTAAATCAGTTGTAAATTGTGCTCTCAAGTCAGCCAGAAAACCAGTCTTGTTCAGGAGAAGGGATTTATATTTTAACCTCGTGCAGAAAATGTACTTAAGCAGATTAAAATAAAATAGGGACTTCGTCGATGGATGTAAATGGTAATTGCTGGAGCTCTAATGGCTTCCTGTTGGCTATGTCATGTAGTGGGCACAGCTATTTTAAAGTTAACCAGTGCTTGAGGTCATACTTTTACAGATTCAGTCATTAAACAGGACTAGACATGTCACTAAAAGGCTGATTATTCAAATGATGAGCCTGCTCAAAAGTTACCCATGTCATATTCTGGATAGAGGATTACAAAAAAAAAAAAAATAAAAAAAAATTAAGGTAGAGATGAAATAAAGATGAAATGAATTCAAGTATAAGTCAATAGAAGCAGCTGTATGGGGTCTCATTTGTTTTGGATGGCAGACTCTGCTTTCCATCAGCTTGTAGTGGTTGGTTAAATTATTCACGTCGGGCTTTTCCTTGTGTACAAATAGTTTCATGTATCAAAAGTGCAGTCTTGCAATAAATTATCATATACTGAAATATTATCTGTACTGGAAGTTGTACAGGTTGTAGGCATATGAGAAATAGATTTATTATAGACTGGTGCAATTTATTATGTGCCCATGACCAGTTCACTTGCCCACCTACCTGTCAGCAGTTCAGTTTTGGTTTAGCACCACGTTAGGGAGACACTGAAAAGTCAAACACAGAGTTTACTGAAGGCTCTGGGGCTGCAGGAACCTTTTCTTCTAAAACCAAAGAGAGTTTCTCAGAGTTGATCTTCAATTTGTGTCAGCTCCACCAAAGAGGATCCATGTGGCCTGGTGAGGAAGGTAAATATTAAAGGCATATTCTGAGTTTGCATGGCACTGAATTAGTAAAAATGGCAAACATCAAGCTAAAAACCATGGGGCTGGTAGTTTGATTGGTAGGAAATAACCACTAGTATTTAAAAACAAAAAAACAAACAAAAAAACCCCAAACAAACAGACAAAAATGTGCTGATGGAGGGAAGTCCCAGAAGCAGGACACCAGGATGAGCTTCTGAGCAAAGGGAAGAATGATTTGGAGAACACAAATATGGGGCTTGCCCTCACAGAGCTGATAAAACATGAAAAGACACAAAATCAAAGGGGAAAAGCATCATGTTTGAGGATCTGGGGAGGAACTATGGGGATCTAGCAATGGGAAAATAAAATGAAGGGAAGGAAGAAAGCTGTTGTGCAGGTGGGAATTAGAAAGTAAAAGCAAGTAAAAAAAAAGGGATGTGTTTGGACTGTTTTCTGTATGAAAAAACTTGAGAGAGAGAATATTTTTCATAAACTAATACAATTATTTTAATTAAAAATCCTTAAAATATTAATGGAAGGCATTTGAAGGCAGAGTGAATTATAGCTGTGCCACTCAGCCAGCCATAGTTAAGGCCCTGTCAGGATTTTCATTATGAATGCTGCCTGTTTTGAGAGGTAATAACTCAACCCAAATATCATAATGGGTAAAACTTGAGCTTGAAGTGCTCAGCATGAGCATAACTTTTTTCTTTATGCTTCCTTTTTTTTCCCAGTTGGTTTGGTTCTCTCCAAAGGTAGAAAAAGAAAGGTAGGTCCAGGTGATCCTCAAGGTCCCTTCCAACCCTATGAGTCTCAATATCCTTTCCAGTTCTGTGATTCTCAATATCCCTTCCAATTCTATGAGTCTATGGATCAAGGTTACTACAGTTTAAGGGCATCCTGCTGCCTTTTGCAACCCTGCAGAGTGGGTGTTGGAGGCTTTTTGACCATCAGACTTGGAAGAAGAACACTTTTGCCACCACCATGGGTTGTACTCATGTAACTGACACTGATCCCAGAGGTCCAGCCCAACCAGCAGCTCTCAGGAGTGGGAAAAAAGCATCAGAACTTAGGATGGATTCCTGTAGAGGGTTTAATTGGGTATAGGAACCAGAAGCTGGGATCACCTCAAGCAACCTTGTCAAGCACTGGGGCTTTGCTGAGAAATTAAGAGCACAGAAGGTCTGGGGATTCTTACTACACCTTTATCACTTGCATTTGTGTTTCTAGTGATTGCTTCTCAGAAATTCAAATAAAGACCTTACAAAATAGCATCCTTCATATATATGGAGAAGAAACTCTTGGTACGTACCAAATTTCATGCACAAAACACTGTTCACATTTATTACCTTTAATTTTGGTTTCATTCACTACAGCATATTAATTGCTGTTTTCCCATAGACATGTGAGTCACAAATCTCTGTAATTAAAATTATTTCTGTGATAAAATTACTTATCTGCTGATAAATACCAGAGTTCTTTTCTTTGCCTAAATTCAGACATTAACCACAGAGAGGTCTGGCTTGCATATACTGTATTAGTCTGAAAATTATCCTATATAGGAGTGCAACAACGTTGCTTGAAGGCTAATGGCTAATATTGTATGCACTGGAAAATAAAAAATCATTGCCTGCATGTTTACTATGTCATTTGTGTTAGTTCTGCTGGCTGGTTTTCATAGCACATTATGGCTGCTGGGGGAGAGGAGGAACCAGAGAAAATAAACAGAGTTTCATGGCCAGCATCATCTTAAACCACAGAGTCCTGCTACCTGGTAGTCTGTAAAGATACCTGCCAGCAGGTAGAAATGCAAATAAAATTCCTTTCTCACTATTCTCTGGGATTATTTGGTAACCATTTAATGAAATATTGCAATATGCTGGGAGCAGAATATTTTTTTTCACCTGCTGGGGAGTTGTTCAACTCAACCTACTTAAAGAGCTGGGCTACAATGAGAAGACAAAGAAACAGCACTGAATAGGCTATCAGTGATTTTTTTTTTTTTTTTTTTTAATCTTTTTTAAACAATATCTATCCTAGTATTATGCAGTCATGGTGGTTATTACAAAGTATAGCCCAGACACTCCACAAGTTTGAAATGTGAATGTTGTAATAAGAAAAAATTACATTTGTTTCGTTCTCTGTCCTTGTTACTTTCTTCCTCATGATAATAGATTCAGATTTGGTGCCATTATCTGGTCTTATTAAAGGAAAGTGGTATCAAATTTAATACTTCCTATATAAAGTAAGAGAGCACCTGCTCATAAAATGTATTTTCCATGCACCTCGCAAAATACAGGGAAATTAACAAAATGGCTCTACTATATTAGAACAAGGGCACAACTGTTACTATCTGTATAAGATTGATTTTGATGAAGATTATAGGAATGGTATTTGTCTGACAATGCCAAGCACTCAAAATTTATCCTTTTTGTGTTTCTGATTCAAAATTGTTCATTCTTAACGTGACATTGCTAGAACTAGTTTTCTAAATTATAGCTTTTTTAATATAGGTTTTAGAAAGTACATCTATGTAAGAATCTTTTTTTTTTTTTTTTTTTTTTTCATATATAATGTCCTGGATTGCATTATCACATAGACGTGATGCACAACCATTAATGTGTGAGAAGATTGGATAAAACACATGCTAACCTGGAAAATGGGACAGGCAGCATCAAATCAAAACCCACATTATGCATGAGACTCCTCTGTTTGGAACAAGTCCATCAGCTACAGCAAAATGGATCCATCCCTGACAGCAGGAACATTTTAACTCAACCAGGATTCCCCTTTTCCCCCTTGCAAGGTGCCTGCAGCCCTAACCTGAAGAGAGATGCAGTCATACAAAAGCCAGGCTCAGTGACCACTTTTCCAGACCAAAAATACTGTGGAATATTTGCTCCTCAGCAGGGTGAAGCATCAGGCCAAGCCACCACCTCCATCCCTTGCTTCCCAGGTGAATATCAGGTCCATACAACCTGACTTTCCTCCTGGGGATGAGTGGACCCAAGAGCACCCATGGCACACAAGAGTGGAAGCAGTTACACCACTTCCAACCCTCTGGATGATCTTTCTCACTTAGAGGAACCACTGATGGCCCTGTTAAATTGTTCTCTGATGCTGAGGGAGACATGAAAGAGACTGAAGCTGGAGATCAGGCCCCTGTTGATAACTGAAGTGGCATCAGCTTGAGAAGCAGGGAAAGATGGAGAAGTGAGTTGGGAGAGGAGGGGAGGGGATGAAGCAGACACAAAATCAGATTTGGACCAGGATTCTGACAATGCATCTGACCCATAAACGTTTTACAAGATGGCATGAAGCCTTCAGCCATCTGTTCTTCTAAAAAAAATATTTATTGGAAGTGTATTCATTGCCACACTGCCCTGCCCTTCTCCTGTATCTGGTCCAAGTGATGCTTCTCTCAACTCAAACAAGAAGCACCCTTTATTTACACCCATCACACACTGCTTTTTGCTAACACCAAACTCTGGAATTCAGGGCCACAATGTTCAATGCATATTGCATTTTAGTGGTGATTGAAATAGAGAAAAATGGTTTCTTTTGAATTAGCTGGTCCTGGCAGGTTGCAGGCAGCCAAGCTTGAAGGAAAAGATAAAGTGACTACTCCTCAGACCACATCACTCTTTTAAATATAGCACACCATTAAGTCCAGCTTGGTTTTACATTCTTGCAACATGACTCTTGTTTCAGTTATTCACTTCTGTTTCCACATAAACGTGGGAATTCATAATCCATGGATGCCGCCCATCCATTGTGCTGCACTGCAACAGCATGTGCTGAACTCTTGAACTGGAAAACGTATTGATTATTGTTTCCTTTTGTAATTTTTATTTACTCACAAGAAGATTGCTCTTTATTACTCTTCTCAGCATTTCCTTTCTCTGTCTATATATAAATTTTTTCCACTGCAAGGCCCAGATTCAGGTCCCCAGTTACACACCTCCCTGCATAAAGAACAAAAATCCTGCCTGGGATGAAGTTATTCTGGAAAGCTCAAACTTCAAATGCTTGCAAGAGAGAGTAAATATAAGCAAGTTGCTTTTTACCCGTGTGTGCAGGTGATTGTAGATCTCAGTCCAACAGGAAATCACCACAGCAGAAGAGAACTAGAAATTCTCAGGTTATTTGTCTGATTTACAATAGCACCATTGCCAGCTACTCCGTGAGGGAGCTGTGGAATTGTCTTGAGCAAATTGAAAATTTCCAGGGTGTTGCTGCAAAAGGAACAGGAGAAATCTGTAAGGCATTGACTGCTTTAATCTCATTTGCTAATGCTCCATTGCACCATTAGAGAGACACAAAGTGGCCAGGCTTAAACTGTTATTATTGTGGAGAAACTTGGTGTTGATTTACTTAACCATGTTCCCTATCAGGAATGAAACTGGAGTCATGAAACATGGGTAATGCAGACCAAGTTCATTAAGAAAGCTTTAAAGATTATTTCATATTAAGGGATTGTTTCATTTCTACAAACATGGGGAAATGTTTAAAGAAAAAAAAAAATTAGGCAGACACATCTTTGGCTGCATTGCAAATCTGCAGTTCACACTGATGGTGACCCAGAGTTTAACAGTATCTGCAACACCACCAAAGCCTGTCCTGTGACCTGGTGATGTAACTGATCCTGGAGAAAATACAGCAAAACCCTCAGATCGATTGAGCAGTTCACCTGGACTTGTTCCATGGGTAAATATTTTGGGATATTTGCTTTGGCTCAAAAACAGTTATGGAAAAAAAACAAAAAACACCAACAACCAAATTTGCTGTTGGTATTAAAGAAGTGTGATTCTCTTGGGGATGAGTCTAACACTTCATTTTTTTTTCCCCAAGAATTTAGGTACTGCCCCTATATCACTGAATATCTTCTTACAGAGATCTGTGTGAATCACATACACAGTTCTACTGGGTCAAAAATGCCATCTTCTACAGACCTGTGGGACCTCAGGCATAATTGGGTGAATATACAAGCAAAAAAGCAGAGAATTCAGCTGTAGCAAAAGCACGGGCACATGGCAACGAGACCACAGAAAAACAGGAAAAACAAGAGCAAGAAATGGAAAATAGGACATCTCTAAACCAAAACTTTGCTCTCCATTCATGTGAGCATGAGAGAGATGTCACAGTTCCAGAAATACCAATTAAGACCCCAGGATGATTGAGTTCTTTGTCACTAACCAAGTCCACACGAGCAGCTGGAACCTGCCTCGGATCTCAGACAGAACTGAATAAACTGGACACTGAGCCAAACTGACTTATAACCAGGCCACACGTTTTGAAGAAGTCAAACAGTCCTAAAAATGCAAGCATATGCTGTATTTTATAGGATCAATCCCAGTTACTACCTTTAATTAACGAGCCAGTTCCATCTCTGCCCAAGAAGTTTATAAATCTGGCAGACTTCAGGGCCATGGCCATGAACTGACACGTGTGAAGCAACCCCAGCTCCTGGCCAGGTTTGTGTCTGGGATAAACAAGGGGGTTGTCTGCCTGCCAACAGCCATTTACTCACACTCACTCACATCTACACAACCAGCCATGAATGTAGTCTCAATGCTCAGGGAAAACCAGATTTAGAATTTGTCTGTCTGGAGAAATAATCCCAGGCAGCTCTTGCAGACTGGTTCTCCAGGGTTTTTCCTCCTGCTCCATGAACACCCACGCTCCCATCACTCCTTCCAGCTCCGTTGGGAAGTGCTTGATGCATAAAGACACTTCCAGGGCAACATTAAGGTATCCAAAGTGGGAGTTGCTGAGGGATCATCACCACACTAAAGTTCAAATCCCACCTTTGTTCATGGCTCACTCCCATGTATACACCAACTCCTTTTTATCCAAAAAAAACCAAAAAACATTGCTCTGAGCTAGGGGGAAAAAAAAAAAAAAAAAGACATATTATTCCAGAACAAGGAGCTCAATTTATTTTATATGGACTTTTGACAGATATTAAGAGCAATGCTTTCAAAAGCCATTAGTTCATTTTCCATTCATTTTTCAAGGCAAATAGGTAGTCCCAAAGCAAACAGAGCTGGGCTCCTCTGTGTACCTCAAGGAGAACCAGAAGCCATCAAGCTGTGTCTGTCCACAGCTTCCTCCAAAAGCTGAGCCTACCAACACTTCAGGTAGACTTAGATGAACCATGTTTTGGGACAGAAATCAGGGTTTCGTCTTTGAACACACATCCATCACAAAGTCCTCCTTTTATGTGGACCATGGGCCAAAGAGACCCAGATCAAGTGGCTGCAGGGTGGTGTATCAGCTACAGACATGAGATGGAATTGCAGGCCTGTCACTGGGCATCTTCCCAGTTGTGCCAATATCTCAGATCCAGTCTTGTTTTGTTGTTTTGTTTCTAGAGCCTCCATGGAAGCTGCTCACAGAATTTCCCAGGTTATGGGGATTTAGATCAAACGTGCCAAGAGCTTCCAGTTTATTTCAGGAGGGGATAGAACCAAAAAAGTCAAGACTTGATATAATGGCCATTTTCTTTTCCTTGATGCATTAGATGCTTTAAGAGGGTTTTTCATCCTTCACATTCCTGCAAGGAACCCTTTCCAGTGGACTTTGAGGATCTCCTGCAGGCATTCTTGTTGCAGAGTCTCCTCTCCCATCAGCTGCTATTCTCCAACAACAAGGAGGTGCTCTACATTTCTGCTCTACATTTCCAATATTTAGGATTTCAAGGGAGCCAAGAACAATCTGAACACCCTCATCACAGCAAGAGAAAGGATAAAGACCAGAAAAACCTGTAATATTTCCACTGCCAGATTTATGGAAAGAAAATAGCACATGACCTTTCTGATTCTGTCATTATGAGCCACTTTTCAGGACAGCTTCAAGAGAATATCTGTGCAGTTCTTTGCTTTTCTACCTAGAAATGAAACAGTACCAAATTTCTACTCTTCAAAGCAGACAAGTAAAGTAAATTCACTCTCCAAAGGCCATTGAGCAGGACATAAGCACAGTGCCTTCAGCTATATGACTCTGCCAAGTAAAACGAATACTCCTAGTGCCCATGAATCACACCCCACCAGATTTGCCATTTGGCACTCAGCATTTAGATGTAAGGTTTCAGTTGCAGTCTTAATAAGCACTTTTTTTTTTTTCCCCCTTATCAAAAGCAACCTTGAAATTATTGGGGGGGGGGGGGGGGAAATTGCTGTGAAACATAAAAGAGCAAAGAAAAAAAGAGCCTGAAGGAAAGGTGAAATGCATTTTTGGGTAAATATTAGCACCCACCACAACAGCTGGCTATTCCCACTTTGGGAAATGTTGGTCGAAAGGGCTATGGATGAGTTTCCAATGGCATGAAAGGTGATAACTTTTCCTCCAGTTCTCCCATGCAAACAGAGAGGGTCACTTCCTCCACCTGCCAACTTTGCAAGGTCAGATTTGTGTCTAATATTAGGATGAAAGGGAAACACTTTTACATCACCTGATTCCCTACTGGCCACAGGACTATGCAGACCATTTAAATCCTGCTCTCTGCCAGAAAATTTTGGATTAACAGTGTGCATGTACTGAGAATTACGTCTGATTCTGGTTTTGATTACAACACATCCATCACCTAAAGTCTTGCAATGAGCAGATACTGCAATTTCATATGTATAGCTTCAGTTAAGATACATGTTCTTACAGCACTGCTCTGAAAATTTAGTCCCTATATCACCTCAAAAAAATTCCTGCTCTTCTTGGGAGAAAGACATCAAAACAAGATGTTTAGGGAAGGCTGGGATCAGGGGCAGGAGCACCCCTGAAAGGGACAGGTGACATTTGCTTTCCATCTCTCACCCGTGAAGGTATAAACCATCCTGCTGCCTAATTCCTTCTTGTTTTTACAGCTCTAAGGCTGATACGTATGAAAATATATTGCTTATAGAGTTCACAGTGCAGGTCATTTCCAGGTTGAATGCAATCTGATTTCATACATATTGCTGCTGACTGTAATGTCCCATGAATGAGCCTCTGCATTTAACAAGGCATGAGCAGATCAGATGGACTGCTACACCTAAACATATAGAAATATATTAATTGTCACCAACACCTCTCCAGTGAGACAGAACAGATGTGCTTATTTCTTGTCACTCATATCCACCCAAGGAAGAGACCAGTCCATGAGAAACAACTGCAGTGAAAAGTTCAAAAATTCCTGATGGAAATGAATATTCCTTAGCTATCTTTACCTGAAGCTTTCTGCACATCTGGTCTCCAAAATTCAACTTACACTTCACCTCAAGACCTGCAGAAATGCTGTAACAAACTTGTCCCAGACAACTCTCTGAAGTCTTCTCTTTCCAGCTCCTTCACTGCCCAGTTTTGGGACGTGCTGACTTCTGAATGGTCATTTCCCAGAAACTCCCTGGAAGTCATGGAGTCTTCCAGCCTGGAGGGTGAAGTAAGGTTGGAGTGGTGGGCACAATAAAAGCAGTTCAGCACTGATGCCTATTATTGAAAATTACACAAATTAAAAGCTTCTTCCAGCATGTATAATGCCTCAGGGACCCAGGCTGGTCCCAGCTCACTCTAGAGACCATCTCTGAGGTTATTGTCCTCAGCTGGCCAGATGAGAAGGCAAATCCAGGGATTCTCTAAACTCTGCTTCCAATGATTTTGCATGGTAAGTTTCAGAGCAAGTTTAATTTTGCAACTTTGATTTTGCAGCTTTTACCCTCAGGTAAAAATATCTGCCTTGCCTGCTTCCCCAGTAACTCTGAACATCTGGGTGATGGGCACCTCTCTCTCTGCCTCCCTTCCTCCTCCTCCTCCATGGCATTTTTCAAAGCCTTGTGCAGGTATTGACTGATTGATTAATGGAAAAATGAACAGAGGCATTCAGATAAGCACTTAACCTATACACTAAACTTCAACCCCATGCTTAAAACCTCCCTCAGGCTTTTCAGAATTTGATTAGGAGGACAAATAGCCCTAAGGTTTCAAGTTGCCCAGTCTGCAATTAACAGCATCCCTACATTCATTTGTGTATTTCAGGAGTATATTTTAAGGATTTCCTTTTTGCTTGCTTTTTTTTTTTACCATTCAAAATCTGTGCTATAAAATAGAGATGCAGCCCAAAGGCTTTAGGGACTGTGCCCAAGGAGGTGCCAGTGTGATGATGGACAGGGACTGCTCCCTGGGGCCAGTGAGCCAGAGCTGGAAACATCTGGAGATCTTTCCCCAGATTTCTGACATGGCTTCAATGCAGCTTTAGACCAGGCAGCAATTCTGCAACTATGAAAAAAAATGTTGTAAAGTGCCTTGAGGAACTTGCAAGAAAATATGCTATAAATTGTGCCACACTGTCCAGCTGCTTAGGCTGCCTGGCTACTGCTATTCAAAAGCCTCTCAGGGCAAGTTCCAAGGGAATATCAGCTGCTCCTTATCAGTTCTTCCAGCTTGAAGTCTAAGGGGTATGGCTAGAGGGGGCAAAAAGGTCAAGGGTGTTCTGTTCAACTCTTTTCTACCCTGTCTGCCTGGTTTCTGCACAGGTACGTGATATTCCAAAGGAGATTAAGTCTTTTAGGAGAGGGATCAGTTCATCCTCCTTGCTTCAACCAACCACAGTCAAGTCAAGCCCTCAGAGATAAAAGTTTGGGCTTCCAGGGTTCTTGACTTGGCTCCCAGCTCCAGGGCAGGATCTCAGCTGCCCCATGGACACCTCAAAGTCTCAGGAAGAAAATGTTGGTATAGAAAACCTTGCTCTGGCTATTGCACATACCTACCTTGTTTCTCAGGCCAGTCCTGCACCAAGGACTCAGCAATCAGTGCATTGAGTTGTTTTTCTATCCTCAGACCCTGGGAAAAGCCTCCAGAGATGTGTAAGTACCCGGGCAGGATGGATGATGCTCCAACAACATCCCTTCTCCCCTGACTTTCCACCAGTTTTCTATTCATCTCAGTGTTTCTTTTTTGTAACCCAGAAGGGAGGAGAACCCCAGCCAGTGGGATATGGCCTTTTACAGCACCAAGACTTGTGTGTATCTCCTGTAAAAACCCTGCAGCTGCTAAATATCATCCTCCCAACCCTTCCAGCAGCCACTGCTGTGAAGCACACCCTATGTATCCACCTAATGAATAAATACTCTGTGCCAGAGCAGGGTGGAAAAGCTGGTTTGGGGGGGAGGGATGTTCACAGATGGATGGTTTTGTTATTTTAATTTGCTGGGTGACAGTTTTCAGAGGCCCCACACTAGCAAATCTCTCTTTCTGCAACAGTTGGAAGAGTCAAAAGCAAAAACCTTTTCAATTTTTACAACCTTGCCTCTGTGGCAGGCTAAGTCATTTCAGAGACTTCCTGGGCAATTTGTCTGGGATCAGTCTATTTCCCCAAGCATCCAGAAAAAAATCAGCTTGTGTGTGTATGTGCATTCAGCAGGTTCTCAAACAACATGAAAAAAAAGTCACCTGAATAACAACAACATCACTAACACTAAGCAAAGAATCTTCATAGAAGATGACACAAGGTGTAAGACTGTAAAACAGAAAATATCTGCAATTCTCTTGGCATCAGTTATTGCCTTATCTTAACAGTTTTGTCTCAGTCTTCAAAGCTCTGTTACCTTCGTTTTCACTTCACATCAATATTTGGTTTGTTTTTCTTTTTAACCATTAAAACTTCTCTATATTTTGCCACGTGTCTGTAGGCATGAATATGGATGTCAGGAGCTAAAAAATAATAATAAATACATTTAGATTATGTCACTTTGGGTCATTTCTGCTTGATTTTAATTGCCACTAGAAGTAATAAGAGCCTTTATGAAACTTCAGTTTTTGGAATGATTTTTTAAACTTGAATTTGTCATTAAAGAACTGAACTTAAAGTCTTGGACAAAACTTTTGGCCATTACCAGCAAGGTTACCAATCACACTGCACGGTTAGTGCCTCCCCAAAGTCACAGCTGGATTCTACACTATCAGTTTTATCACTTCTAGGCAGCCCAATGCTGTCCTAAAACAAAAAAAAAAGGAAGCAAATCTTCCTGCAGCTTTGCTGACAAACCCTTTCCTCAGTTTCACTCTCCAAGAACTTGAAGAACAAACTTAACTTTTCTAAACAAAAATAATTTCATCATTTTGTGTGGCATTAACACCCAGCTCTTTCTATATGTTATCTATATTTTTCTTGTTGACATTCAACCAATTCAGAGCTAAAAATCCATCCTGCACTTTTTCTGGGGTCGTAAATCATAAAAAGGTTATATTTTATGAAAGCTGAAGCTGAGAAGTAAACAGCATATTTGTATCAAAAGAGTTTCATCCATTAAGCAGCAATGACAGGGCCCTCTGGGCCAAAATCTAGTTTTCTTACTTAAAAAGCTTAGTTCTTTTGTAGACTCCTGCAGGGACCTATAACAGTTGGAATTGGGTTTTTTATGCCTTTGAGGCCTCCAAATGAATGTTACAGTTTTCCATTATTTTCTTTTTTCTTTAGAGAGAACGAGGCTACCTGCTTATTGCCTAAAACCTACACCCTGTGATTGTTCTGTTGTAAAATCTGTCTTCCAGCCAGAAGCCTCACACATGATCGAGCATCCTCAGCTTTGCCTTTCCATTTTACCTGACTAGGGGAGAACACACCAGGCAAGAAAAGCAGCCTGCAATGGTAGGCAGCCTCCCTTCAGAATGTCCTCCTAAACTTTGTCTGCATCTGCAACTTTTCCGAAATCACCTTCAAAGAGTGGGATCCCACAGAGATGGACAAGGATGGACAAAGATGGACATCTATGTTAACAGAATCCCAGAATCCCAGACTGGTTTGGGTTGGGAGGGACCTTTAAGCTCATCCAGTGCCACCCCCCTGCCGTGGGCAGGGACACCTCCCACCAGCCCAGGTTGCTCCAAGCCCCATCCAACCTGGGCTGAGACACTGCCAGGGATGAGGCAGCCACAGCTTCTCTAAGCAACCAGCTCACTTCATATCCTGCCCAAGTGCCTGTTTTTATTGAGATTACTCACATGCTGGTGGTGGTGAAGGAAGCTTGAGTATCTGGAAGCTGGCAGTTTCAGACAGGCTTGGTTCCTTTTCCATCCCTGCCACCTTCTCTGGGACCTTGACCCAAGGCAGATGCTCGGTTGTTCCTCTCCAGCCACTCAGAGTTGGGCACCTTGGAGCCTCTCAGGTTCTGTACCTCTGTCTCCCACTTCCACAACACCTCCTGGAGCTGTGAGTACAAACACATTAAGTCTGTGTGGTCCCATGCTCAGGGGTCACTAAAAGACCTGAAATATCACCAGCAATTTGGGAGGGATTGCTCGAATCCAACCCTCCAAAGTCAATCTCTGCAGCATCAGGACCTGAACACCTTCACTTCAGCCATTCTCACCCAGCAAACAACCTCAATTCCCACTGGGGCAGAGTCCCCCCAGGTACAACCCCACCAACCTCAAGTCACACCTGGGCTGAATTTGGCTCGGGGACCATCTTCTGCTTCATGGAAGGGACTGAAATTCTCCAGAGTCCTTTGCAATGGGCTCTGGACATGAAATGAAGACATCGGTCTGCATCTTTCTCATTAAAATGTTGCTATTAGTCCCCTTCAGCTATTAGAAGATGATAGACCTGACCCTTTTTGAATGGTGTAATTTCCAGCCATGAATATCTATATATTACACTCTGATTACATCATAAGCACGAGTTCAGAGTCAGCAAATTTACCACCTCGAAGCTAGGAGAATAATCACTAACAATTAACGAGATGATATATCCAAGTCACAGTAATCTTTTTAGCCACTTTGAACATATATTTGTTCTTTTGATGTCCTGTGTGAATAGGAGTGCTTTATCTGACTGATGATGGGCTAAACAATGGTTCAGAGTTGTAATATAGAACTCAATTTGCTGGAACTATCATCTGAAAGGCCTGGACAATTTATTGAACACTGCAGATGAAAGAAAGGGGAAAAAAAAATTTTAAAACTGACCACTTCTAAAATGAAGAAAATAGAGCAGTAAAGGGTATTGTAATATACTTTAATCTTCCTTAATGTAGAAAAATATGAAATGCCATTAAAGCCTCCTTTGAAATGGATGTGTCCGCATGGCTTGAGCACCAAAATCTAGTTAATGAATCTATTGTTAAAGCAAATAAACAGGAAAGCAGCAGAGAAGGAATGATCTGTGCTTTATACTGACTAATTCAGAAGATGAAAGCAGAGAAAAATTAAAGTTAAATTCATATAAATATTACAGCCAAGGAGAATAGTTGCAGGTGTTAAAAAAAAGGGGGGAGGGAAGGAGAGGGGGGGACAGAGAAAGGGTAAAGCATGAATTTTCATTCAATTCACAAGTCACAACCAGGAGACTTTTTTTTTTTTTTTTTTTTTTTGCAGCAAAGTCAGGCAAGATGAAAGCTTTTCAAGGGGCACAATAATTAACATTTTAAAAGGTTTTAGCAATAAAATAATGATTCCACAATAACAGCAATTTAATCATTTTATTTGAGAAATTAAACTGATTGCTAGTGTTCATTTGTAAGAAGTGGCGTTTACAGCCTTGCTAAGAAGTTATCAAATCATGCTTCTGTTTTAACAAGTAGGGGGGGGAGGTTAAACAAAAAAAAAAAAAAAGGTATCTGATGTTCAGTTAAAGAGATACTGCCCTCATTTTTCTGGCTAAATGATTGTGCCTCCTGCTGTATTTTTCATGCACCCACCTCTGTGTGTAGAGTAGGGATAAACACTGCTAATAAATGTCAGGCAAGAGCAAGGAGGAGCAGGGTGGTGGCACCACCAGCACCAGAGGAGATGAGATGCTCTGGGTACCAGCCCTGCTTAGCATCAGGGCAGTGACTTCATCCCTCAAGCCCTCTGAGCATCTGGAGATCCCCTCGTGGAGCTGGCCAAGCTTCCACCATGACACACCAGGACTTGGCAGCCACTGGTGATGTCTCATGAAAGCCTCTGAGGATGCCAAGGAGGGAGAAGATGTTTCCAGGAGACTGGAATAGTCCAGCTGAGCTCACCAGCAGCATCTCAAGCCAATGTCTTTCTGAGCAGAAGGAATGCAGACCTACCTGATGCTTGGCTTCTCCTGGCCCAGGATGGGGGAAGGTTGAAGCTGGCTGTGTTCACACGTGGGTGAAAATGTTCACACATCTCCTGGATGAGTGAGAAGCCAGGAGGAGGTCTGGCTCTTTGTTGTCTGCTTTGGCTCCTCAACAACAAAACATGCAGTCTCCATGTGAGGAGCATCTCGAGTGCTGGAAAGCAGAGTAGAGGGAAAGAGTGAGACCCAGCCCTGCTGAGCTCAGTGGAAAGATTTGCATCAATTCCAGTGGGTGCAAACCAGGTTCACTTCGTGTACCAGAAAATATAAATAAATATGCAAACACATACAAAAATCCAGCTACGAGTCTGCAAGATGTGCCCAGCTCCACCCCTGCTTAGGTCCATGGGAGGATGACAGGGTCCTAACTCTACACATCTTTTGCAATAATTAAATCCTGGCAGAGATAAAGTGAGCAAATCGTAGATCATCTCAACCAGACTATCCATGTAATTGTCCAAATTTAATTCAAATGACAGATCCTCTGCAGCATACGTTTTGTGTAGGTCTAATGAATTTGTATTTCCAGCCCATATATTTTAACTTTCTGATTGCATTACTCCCTGGGTTGAGTGTCCACACACCAAATAAACATCTTGAAGATAATGATAATGCACCACTCTGTTTTCTATATCCCTCCAGATAAGGACAGAAGACAAGGCACCCGTAGCTGACAGTGGCATTTGCTCTTTTCTCAACATCCACCCTCCCCCCCCCAAAAAAAAATGTGCATTGTTCAAAATTGGGCTATTTCTATTTTCCTTTTAAAACTCTAAGCTTTAACTCGCAGAGGTGGGAGTTGTGTGGGAAGAAGCTGCCAGGTAACAGATGTATCTGTTAAAGTTGCTGCTTGAGTGTGGACAGTAATAGGATTTCCAGAAATGAACTGCTATTTTGTGAGGCACTAACACAGAAATGTACAATGGGAAATGAGAGCTTGAACTTTGCTTCTCCTGGAGAATTGAAACGTCTGATTCAAAGAAGGAGGAAAAAAAAAAAAAAAAAAAAAAAAAAGAAAAAAAAGAGAAGAAAAAGAAAAAAATAAGATTTGAAAACAAGTCATTTTTCACTGCTTATCCTTTAATTTATATTTAAGAAGAAGAACTAATTTTTGTTTTGTTTTGGCAAGTAGATGACTAAAATTTTAGAGGACAAATTCAGCCTCAGCCTACCTCCATCTCTGTCTTTATCTGTATCCTTATTTCTACTTCCCTTTGCCCGTGTCAGCTCAGGATAACTCAGCAATGTTGCATGACCAGTATTTCCTTTGATTGGGTTGCAGCAGGGGCATTTTTTCTTCCTATCTGGCCACTGTGCAACAGCTTGATCATTTTGAAGATGGCCAAAAAGGTGTGTTCCATACCTTAACCAAAAAAAAAAATTCCAAATAAATAGAACCAAAAGCCATGTCCATTAAAGCCAACAGCTTGATGAAGGCTAAAGGTTAGATCCCAGTGACTGAAAAGGTTTTACAAAAGAGCTGCAGAGCTCCTGACCTTGGTGGGTCCACCCAGACCTCCAGTGGCCCCTCACCTCCCCCTTCAACACACAGGAAGGATTGAAAAGTCCCCCTTTCTGCCCCAAGACACTTAATTTCTCCTTTGCTGACTGACCTTTGGAGTCTGTGGTGGGTTCTGTCTACTCAAAGACTTTCAGTCTCCGACACTGATGATTTTAAGGTCTCCACTCACCATTTCTCTCCGTTTCTTCTTAGAGAAAGTGAGCTGGTTGTGCCATTCCAAATGAAAACACGTATAAAAATTAAAAATGCATTGCAACGAGGCACAGCAAAAAGCATTTACAATCAAATCACCCAAGCAAATGCATTCCAGAGCAAAAAGGGAGTCATTAACAAACAGGTTTTTGTTTAGTAGCAAAGCTGGGATGTTCCCTCTTCTACCCCATTGTGCTTTTTTTGGGGTCAGACTCCCCGTGTGGTTTATTAAATCACATCAGGGAGTGCTGGGATTGGGTCCTTCATTTCTTTCTCTTGCTGTTCCTCGCTGCCACTTTGATAAGTGACATTTCCTATGGCAGGAAATTCCTATTACACATTTAGCACCTATTCCCTGAGTGGCCCATCAGCTTTTTTTGAAGCCTGGCACTTGCCTAATTTTTTTCCTGCTAGCTTTCTAATTCTCCTCTTCACCCCAATCCAGTTGCAAAATTCAATTAAGGAGGGTTCAAAACTGCAAGTGCAAGTGAGCAGCACCTGGCAGGAGGGCAGGCTGCTAGCCCCAGCAGCAAATCTAAAGGGTTGTTCAAAGATTTCAATTAATTTCTTGGATTTTAGGTCATTGGGTTTGGTTGGTTGGTTGGGTTTCTTTTTTCTTTTGCAATTATCTTGACCTCTTCATAATTTTTACCCTGACTGGGAAAGGCAGCCAAATGCCCTCAGGTCACATCAACAACTGTTTACTTGTGTAAAATATATCTCTGTGTGTGTAGGTATGAGTGTAAAAATTGAAATTTCCCCTTTTCTGTGCCTCCTGGGGGGGGTTCTGCACTGACTCACCACTTCCAGCAGTGATAACACCACTGGGGCTGGGGGCTGGGATGCTGAAAACCTGGCAAAACTCTGCAAGGAGATGGAGGTGGGAGCAGGGAAGTTGGATCACTTTGGGCTTTTAGAAGCACTGTCTTTTAAATGAAATTGCAAGATGGTGAATAAAGTGCAGCCTGAAACAAAAGCCTTAGTGATCTTTGGCAGATTACTTGGGAGGAAAAAGTATGGCCCATTTCAGGAAAATCAAAGCAAAGGAAAACATTGACTACAATTCTGAGACCTAATGTATTATTATGGCCTTTTATGGATTTTATATATAATTTCCTGTAAAGTTAAGAGGTTGAAGTGATCTCTTACAGTCGGCTGCATTATCAGCATAGCACCAAACAATTTTCTACATCTTATTATGTTCACAGTTGACATACTATTAGAGAAATGTGCAGCTGTCTTACTCTGCTATTCATTTCCTCATTACTATTTTATAAATATATGATTAACAGTTATTGCAGCTGCCTAATTCACATTTATTGCAAATGCAACCCCACAAATGAATGTTCAAAGCAAAGAGATGTGGGTTTAGAGTAATTTAAATTTTACAGTTCCATTTACCCTGCTTTTTAATTTACTGTATAATGACCCTATTAGAATAAAACACATCTGGAAGTTCTTTGGGGAACATTTAATTTTCTGTGGCTTCAGTACTAACAGAACTTGTACCATAAAGGCCACAGATGCTTTGAACACTGTACAAATTTTCCCATTTTATGCCAAGATGCTGGTTAATTGTACAGATGAGACAATTACAGCCAGGCAAAAGATAAAGTTCTCTCTACCTTGATAGCAAATGAAAGAACCTCACCTTTAGAAAACTGCTTTGGGGTAATGGCCATATTTTACCCTCATCTCTCTCCCACAGCAGAAATGGGAGTTGGAACATCAAATTGACCCAGAATTTTCATATCAAAAACAAACAGCATTTTTCAAAGTCCTGTGACTTCTGCTTAGTCTTTAACACTCTTGCAAGCAAAGGGAAAATGCTCTCTCGTATGCCTTTCCCAGCTTCACTGCCAGCCTCCCTGCTTCTCATCATCACTATTAAGTGAAATAGTAAATCAATGAGACCAGGGAAGGCTTTGGAGGTCAGTGAGCGATTCCATAAACATCCCATATTTACAGGCTGTGGCAAGGATACAGATGCTGTGAGTCCCAGCCTGCCATATTAGCAGAATCATCTGGAGAATTTGAAATTGATTTGAATATTAAATACAGATCACTGCAGCAGAGCTCTTTTACAAGAAAGGATGCGAATCCATTCTCATTGATTAGTTAATTTATGTTCTACAACTAATCGAAACACAAATCTCATTAGCCACAGGTCAGTAGTCCTGGGGAGGGGGAGAGAAGAAAATCATTTGGATAGCCCAGTTAGCTATAAAGATATAATTAGAAGCCAAACTGTTTTAATGCCAGCTCCTTGCTCGGCGTGTGCAGTGGGCTGTCAGCAGCCCATTGTGTGGCTTTTCCCCAACATCTCAGGGCTTCAAGCTATTTTTCAGTAAGATGGTTGCAGGCTGTTACAGCCAGACCAAAGCTCTTGACTCCTTCAGAAGCCACACAGTGCAAAAAAAAAACCCAAAAAACAAAAAAACCCAGAGTTCACACAGCATCCGGGCAGCTTAAGGAGTCCTGGGCAACATCCACAAATTCATTGTGACCACCTCCCAACCTGAAACCCCCTCCAGGGCCTCATCCTCTTTGCCAGAAAATGTGCCAGCCCCCCCCACCCCCCCAAGGTATCAACAGCTCCAAAATACAGTCAGGTCAGAGATGTATTTTCCCACCTCTCATGATTATTCTGTGATATTTCTCCACCTCGAAGCCCCAGCCTGCACCTGATGGGTTTTCAGACACATAACCAATACAGATCCCAGCTTGGAGGTGCATAAACAGGGCAGCAAACTCACCAGGAATGTTTTCAGCTCATGGCTGAACACCAGTTGATGAATTAGGATTTGACAACTATATTCTAATATAAATTATTTGCTAATTAAATGAAAATTTTCCAGGCTCTGCATAGGTTTGGGGTTTTTTTTTTCCCATTTATACTAGAAGTAATGGGAGTCATTTCATTAAAAGCTCATATGTTGCACTACAATTTTACCCTGAAGTCTTTTAGCAACAAAGTTTTAAAATCAAATTGTTATGCCAGGCAGATCTTTCTGTGTTTCCACAGTACCTTACATTCTGTAATTGCTTTATACTATATTAAGTGCATAAAATAATATTCAGTAGGTAAGACTAATAATAATAATAATAATAATGAAGCTTTTGGAACTGAAGAGCTCTGTATACACACAAAATCCAGGAGAGACAGGGAAATAGCAAGAGATACCTCACTTTTGCTGCCAACAGAGAGGGGCACAGCCAGGTAAGGGATGGATCCAGGGGGATGTAACCAAGAGGTCAGTGCCCAAGTTGAGCTCAACACCAGAGCCCTTGTCACCTTCCTGGCAAGGTCTCAGGAATGTGGAAAGCCAGAGCAAAGCACAAGGTGATGGCAGTGATCATTGTGCTTCTGATGTCCATTAATGCTTCCAGAACAGAAGGGATGCTCTCCAGGATGCACCAGCATACACTTGCTTTCCACAGCAGAGCTCACTTGCCCTCTGCAGCTGAGCATCCACATCTATAGGGCTTGGAGGAGCAATTCCAAGGTTAATTTTGGAAGGAGGTAAACCATTCCCATTTATCAAGAGGAATAGCACAGAGGTTTTCCACGTGAAGCCAAAGAAGCACCGCTGGAGCAAGGCTGGGAACATGATCAGTTCTGAGCAGTGTTGGATCAGCATTAGGTTGGCTGTGTCTGTGGACTTCCAGGTATTTGCTTCACTCTGTGTTGTTTGGGCTTTTTTTAAACTTTATTGCAAGGATCAAAGCAACTTCTTTGCACTGCAGCACTTCTGCTCTTCCTGGTTGTGCAAGGTTTCTTCAGGAGCTTCATATTTCTCCAACGAGCACCAAGCTTTGATGCCTCCTCAAAGCAGAAGTGTGGGGATTTAGTAGAGGTCGTGCTGGTCTGAAAGCTCTCAGCTTTAGTATCAGTCAGAGCAGAGGGCAGAAAACTGGGAGCTTCTTGTATTTTGTTCTCAACAAATTCAGTGACTCATTGTATAACCTTTGGGAAGTCACTTGACCTCTTCAGCATCCATTAACCCACATGAAAACTCAGTAAATGGTAGGACCTTGCTGAAAAGCAGATACTTAAAACTGAATTTTCCTGGGTAAATAAATGAGAAAAACAACCAACAAAGAAAGGCACTGTTCAAAACTCATCCCATGACCCCATTATTCATGGATCATTAGTGTAATAGGCCACATGGGATCCATAAAAGGCATTATTGCCTTTTATGTCATTGCGTATTTAGAGAGTGATAATCCATATATTATTGAAACAATATAGACTCTAACAACTCCTTCCAACCTATTTGGTGAGCTCCTGAGCTTTCAAACACAAGAACCAACAAACACACCATAGAGGTGCATACAGCTTATGAAGTAATAGCAACCACAGTGCATTTACAAAAAAAACTCCTTTTAATCTCTGGACTGAAAGCATCTAGTTCACATTATGGTAAGTAGTTGGCAAATGATCATTTTATTAAGTTAAAGGCATTCATTAGTGCTGCTTTGAAAAGGCTATGAACCCTACCCCTCCCTGCAGAGAAGTATTAATGCCTTAGATGGCTGAAAATACTGATAATCAAATGAAGTGCCAACAAAAAAGCTGGTTCTAATGGCATACATGCAACATTTTTTCCTTTTGGATCAAACACCATTATTCTGTAGTTCTCTCTTTTTTTTTTTTTTTCTTTTTCCCCTCCCCCTTTTCTGCAACATCCAGGGACAGGTCCTTTACTCCACGTCTCTCTGAAAAGGGCCTTGGCAGCTACTGGCTTGAAATTAGTTCTAATAATAGTTACAAAGGAAGAAAACCAAACCCCATTTGAAACAGAAGTGTGTTTGGGCAGTACAAGGTTTTGTACCTCTTTTGGTTTTCTGCATTCCACAGCCTCAAAGTGTCCCAGTGGGAATGGGGTCCAGAAGAACAGCCCAGTACATCAAGCACTGCCCTAAAACCCTGCAGAGATACAAAATCTCTCCACAGGATGGATGGGAAGAGAGCCCTGAGCCTCTCTGACATCCTGCATTTCCTACAGCCATCAGCACTAAGATATCCACACCCCTCACACCACCTCCAAGCCAGCAGGTCAAGAGGTGGCTGTCCCTGGTTTGTCACCCTGTTTGTCACATCCCAGCAAGATGCCCTCTGATTGCTCCTGAACCTGCTCCAACCATTCCAGCTCACCCAACTTGTGCTGACCAACAGTGGGCACAGGGAATGAGAACCTCAAGACCCCAGCCAGCAGTTTGGGGGACACATCTACCTCCCAAGATAAGGTCTGGAGGAAGGGCCACAACCTTTCCCATCAGTGCCATGCAGAGAGGCTCTCAATGGGAGGGCTGCCTGAATTTTAAAGTCATCATACGGTGTCAGAGTGATGCAAAACTGCTTGGGGAAGGGCTTGGAGGAAGCTCTCCATCCTTATCTTCAAAAGCACATGGTTACTACAGCACAAGATAGGCAAGGAGGAGCAGCAGACCACAGACAGTCAGGTACTTTGAAGCCACTGTGAATTTCAACAGGCAGGCAGCATCTGTGCCTGGAGATGCAGCAGATGGTTCACCTGGCACCCCTTCTAAGAAACACTCTGGAGCAGAAATAGGTTCCAGCATCCTCCCCAACCTTCTCAGGCTTGGAATTTACAAGGAGATAAGATGTTGTGAACCTATCTTTAGTACTCTGTGATTAGGCCACTGGCACCTGCAAGGGGGCAGAAACACAAATATAAAAAGATATTCTGCATCGACCACAACCATCCTGCCCATTAAACACCATCTCACTCTGGCAAACTTTGAGAAAAAATACATCATATTTTGTCAAGACACCCATTAAACTGCTACAATCTTTATCTGCCTTTTTTTTTCCCCATCACTAAGTGTAAACACCAGCTTTCTTATTTTATACCAGTCACCTCTCTCCTTTTCTCTCCCAGACACCAGAATGCAGTATATGTGGTATCCCAAATGCTTCCACAGCACTGAAAATCTCAAAATCAATTAAACAAAGCTCTATCTCCAATGTAACAGCAAAAAATTCAAAACTGTGAGGTTCTGCAGTGGGATGGCAAACAGCAGACAGCCAGAAAGGAGCTGGATTCCGTGGTTTTAATTCAGTTTCCTATTTAGCAGTGTAAAATTCTCAGCTCACAATCCTTCTTTGTCCTTTCTAAAGCAAAATTAAAATGTGTGTCTGTTGTATTTCAGATGCCTTGGGCATCCTGAGCAAGGTCACGAAGGATCCTCCAGATTCCTGGTGAAATCAAAATGTACTCAATGCTTTTTATTTTCAGTTCTTAGCTGCTCTCTCAGAAATCACTGCATTTTTTCTGATACTGTCTGCCATTTGTTGCAGAAAAAAATCTAGTGCATTAGATAAACTAAATATTACCTGATCATACTGGGTAGATCTTTTCCATTTGGGCTCTCTAAGGGGTGGTCCTGGTGCAAGACATTTCAGGGGGCAGGAGAAACGTGGAGCTGGCCTCAAGTCTGATCTTACATAGGTCCTAAAATGGGATTAATAAGGAGAGTTCACATTTAATTTCCAGGATCCTATGGAGTGATGCCAGTGTTTTGCTTTACCATTACCTCTTCTGGAATAACTGTACTTAGAAAAAACAGTTCCTAGTCTCCTGGCTGTCAAATTAATCATTTTCACAGGCACTATCAGGGTTTCAGTCTGTGAAGCCCCAATGATGTGTGCTGGGTATTAATGTGTCCCCTTACATTTTAACCAAAAAAAACCAGGTATATGTCAACTATATACATCCTGCTCAGATTATTTTTCCTAATTTGGTTTGTAGTAACTACAAAATGAGCTTTCCTCAAGGCACAAGTAGCCCTCTGAATACTAGAGATGCTCTGGGTGGTTTATAGGGAGAATTCACTCACAGCTGCAGTGGCATTGAGACATCAGCTAGGATATGCAGGCAGGCAGGTTAAATGTTAATTTCCTTTCTACTGTACCATTTTCTAACCTCCATCCATGAATCAAAGTGAGGAAAAGGCTCTCCACTTACAGCCACAAAACAAATTGAACAAATTATGTTACTTAACTGAGGAAGGACCAGTTTAATCCATTGATTTCTTTTTGTTTGTTTGGCTTCAGATGTCCCTTTTTAATTAACATGAATTTGCATTAAAAATTCTTTTTCATTTCAGTTTGTTACATCCCAGAGACTCTAACCAAGTACTTCTAAGTAACACAGGACCCCAAGTGCTCACCCACCTTAACTAAAAGGAATAAAATCCTGGCTTCACTTGCAGTTGTTTGACTTTATTAGAGCCAACAGCCTTCCTGCTCTGCCCTTCCACATTTGTACATCAGGAGCTTCTCAGAAGCCAGGTGAGCACTGGGAGGAATATAAAACCAGGCCCCATGGGGCTTGAAAGCTGAAAGAGCTGCCACAATACATCTAGATGAATTTAAAACTAGAAGCCAGGGGATTAGACCCCAGTGTGGTTATCAGGATATGAAAAACAGCCATTAACTTCCCAGCTCTTTTGGATGGGTCATGAATCACAGTCAGCAGCAGCAACAAGTTCCTTAAGCTGACAATCTGCTATTTAAAGAGGAGAAGAAAAGAGGGAATTTAAGCTTGAGCCAAGCTGAGGTACATTTCTCTTTCTGTGGCAGCACTGACAGCATGAAGAGGAAATGTTTAATACTAATGGGGACTTTTAAATTTTTTACTTAGAGGGTATTTTGGTAAGTATCTAAAAATTGCCTGAGTTTATTCCTCCATTGAGGGAGCAAAATTTCCACAGTTGTCTCTAAGCATGCACGTGGAGATGACACAGAGGTGCAGGCTTTGGAAAAGATAAATCTACTCAGGATTGCAGATTTTGGTCTTGCAGGTGAAACTGTTATCCTAGAGAGTTAATTCCCCTGTCAGTATAGAATTTATAAGATATCTTGGTAACAGGAAATATGCTTCACTTGAGGTGCTGGTGAGTCCATCTCCATTCTACCCATTAGATCTTCTGCTAGAAAATGAGGATTTTACTGAATCGCTCATTCCCTCTCTTTGCTCACACCCTGCTGCATGTTCCCATCACGTGGGCACATGGGATGCATTTGGATACAGCCCTCACCAAGGTCCACTTTGACTCTTAGGTCTTCTAGCATCCAGGACCCTTGGGTCTGTTGCTCAAGACTTGGGAATCTGCTTTTATGAACTTTTTGCTGCAAAGAGGGGTACCTGCAGAGGGTAAAAAATTCACAGTGACAGCATTGATACCCCTGATTGTTTGGGAGAAGTAAACAGTGAAAGCAGATGCACAGCTGCCTGCATCAAAGCATTTATTCCATCATTTAGAACCAATAATTTCATGCCTGTGTCTACTTATGGCACCTTTGTCCTGGGCAATGACACATCTGTGCAAAGGAGGAATATTCTCAGACACTTCTTTGACATTCCCAGGGATTCCTATCACTGATGAAGAAAAGATGCTTGATGGTAAAAGGGTGGAGAATCAGGAGGCAAAATTAGCTTTTGAAATATTTGTCTCAAGAGTAAAGGTTGCAAACAGAGGAGGGAGCAAGACTGCATCCAAAGCAGGGATGTTTGTCCCTCCCCATTTCTCTCTCTGAGCTGAATATTGACACAGAGATGCAGAGCTGCTTTCTAATTGGCACTGAAAGCCCTTCTAGCAAAGATTTTGGTTTTTAATTTGTTTAATTTAACAGCAGAAGAATATGTGGGATACAGCTCAAAGTTCACATGAATACTTGTATGCAGGCACTAGAAGAATGGTGCAGAACTTCCTCTTTGTCTATTCTGTTTCTTGGAAAAAGAAGGAAAAAGTTGATGACAATGAATACTCCTTCCAAAATGAAAAAGAAATTTGAGAGACAAAAGATATAAAGAAATTCATCATCTAAACAGTCTCAGAGAGAAAATGTTTTATATAAAAAAACATCTACTCACAACAATAATTAGGTTGGATTTCTGCTTTCAGTTCCACGCAGCCACTTCTGAGACATTCCATGTTGGAAGCAAGGTTATCTTCTGGCTAAGGAACAGTCACAATTTCCTTTTTAACCTTCTCTGGCAGAGAACTGGGACAGCAGAACATTCAAACCTGCTCAGGGTTACTCTGAGGCTCCTCTGTGTCTTTTCTCCCTACCCTGGGACCAGAGGAGAGGAGAACATCATGAACAACAGTAACCAAATCCCCACCACTCCTGATTTTAAAGCATGTGCTGAAATCTGTGGCCAGGTAAATCTTGTTCTGTTATCAATATAATACCCTCCTTTTTTTTATTTTATTTTTTTTTTAAATACTTACAGTGTTAAATGTTAACCTAAGGCAAGAATGTAGGTTATGGCATAATTTATGAAAAAATCAATACCATATTCCCCAGTAATGGCATGAACACTACAGCTTATAATAGCTTTACTGTAGTACAGTATTTTTTTATCATTATTTTCCAATATGATAACGCTTGTTCTAAGGTCAACAGACATCACATGATCAGGGGATTATTTTGAGGAGAGAGAGAGTGCTGCGTGAAGCCAGGTTGGGCTGAACCCAGCACAGGGCAGGGTGATGCACACCCAGACACATGCTGTAGATCCCTGCATTCTGTCCCAGGATCAGTTATAGATGTAACACCATCTCCTGAATACCTTTCTAAAGGTTTTTCTTCAAAACTTCTCCTCCCAGGATTAGGTCCAGGCCAATGGATTGTCCATGGTACCCTAGGGTGCATCAGGAAAAGGGTGTCCAGCAGATCCACGGAGGTTCTACTCCCCCTCTGTTCTGCCCTGGTGAGACCACACCTGGAGCACTGTGAAGAGATTTGGGCTCCTCAGTTAAACAGGGATCTGCTGGAGAGAGTCCAAGAGAGAGCTATGAGGGTGATGAAGGGACCTGAGCATCTCTCCTATGGAGAAAGACTGAGAGCCCTGGGGCTGTTCAGCCTTGGGAAAAGGAGGCTGAGAGGGGAATCTACTGAATATCTGAGGGGTGGGTGTCAAGAGGAAGGAGCTGATCTCTCTTTGATGGTGCCCAGTGAAAGGACAAGGAATAATGGGTTTAAGCTGGAACATTGGAAGTTCCACCTCAACATGAGGAGAAACTTCTTGACTGTGCGTGTGAGGGAGCCCAGGCCCAGGCTGCCCAGAGATGTTGTGGAGTCTCCTTCTCTGGAGCCTTTCCAACCCCACCTGGATGTGTTCCTGTGTGTCCTGCCCTGGGTGATCCTGCTGTGGAAGGGGGATGGACTGGGTGATCTCCAGAGGTCCCTTCCACCCCCTAGGTTTGGAATAATAAAGCTATTATTCTATGATTCTTTTCCACATCAAGACATATCCACCAAGCACATACCAAGACATAGCACAAAGTCCTGTATCCCCAGCCTCTAAAGGGTCTATTTAAAAATTAATTCTTTTTTCCTCCTGGTTGCCTCATTAGTTGCTAGGTTATCTAACATCCATGATCTAAAACCATCAATGGCTGCAAAGCCACTTTGTGTATGCAGCTGGAGCAATGAAGAATGTCCTCAATGAGATTATGCTAACTTTATATAACTTATTAAAATGAATATCAAACTTTGTTTTGCCTCATTCAATTTTTGATGTTAATTAAGTAAGCACAAGCATAAGAAAGGAAATTGGATTTGCTACTTAAGGAACTTCCAATAAAGCCATGGATGTTAGTGAGATGAGTTTCTAATAAACATTAATAAGTGTCCATATAATAAGCAGTCTCTTGTCTTTTAAGAACATTGGATTTTTCTCACAGGATATGGACAGCAATAAAATACATTTGCAAATATGAAGATCTATTACAGGCACATTTTTCACCACCAGCTTTAACAAGCCTCAGATCCCAGCTTTCTGATTTTGTGACCTTGGGAACAATCCTGGGCCAAGAAATTTAAAAAAACCATTTTAAAATTCATACAAATGTAATTTAGGACCAGCACTGGCTAGATAGGAACTTTAGATAAGATTTTTACAGTGAATAATGCTTTTCTTTGTCCATTTCAGCCAAATTTAATGTTGCTACTGCATTTGACATCAATCACCCAGTCAGGAGCAGCCACATCCTTGCTCAGCTTAATGGCAGGAAAGGAAGCAAGGTGTAGAGCCCAGTATAGCTGTGCATATGGAAACATGGGGACAGCCAACACTTCTATTTTACCTTTTCTGCTGCATTTATTGCTCATCTATTGCTCATTTATTTCTGCTAAAATTAGGTGTTTTCTGAAAAATCCATAACTGAGCAAGAAGCTATTGCAGAATAATGTTTGGAGCAGACCTGCCCTTGGGTTTTGCAGCTGGATTCGATGACAGACACACGAGGAGAAGAATGCTGAGCAAGATGGTGACACTTTCACATCATCTTTTGAGCACAAAATGCCACATTTTAAAGGCAAAGGCACTAAAAGGTGCTGAGAATGCCACACGTGAATGTTAAAGTCATGAATGTGGTGTCAGTGAATATACACAGCAAAGAGCAGAGCTGGTTAAAAAAAAAATAAAATAAAATAAAATTCTTTTCATCCACATTTTTACCTAAAACTCTGAGTCTTTCAAAACATGTTTTCATGTGAAACTATTCCCAGCCCCCCAAAACAATGTTAGTCCTGGTACCATACATTTCTGCTTTAGAAGTGATTCTGACTATTCAGATGTTCAAAACACTGATGCCCAAAGCTTCTTGGCTGGAGAGATCTGATAAAATTCAGTGTTCTCTCATCAGAACTTTTAGCAAAGCCAACTTCTAGGCTGCAATTCCCAGTCACATAAGCAAATCCTGAGTTTCATTACCCAACAGACTACGTCAGCAGAGTTACTTCTGGCACAGACTGCCCTCAAAGTCACTAACTTCAAATATGTGAATTTGTTTGCCCATAATTATGATGGTGTATCTCAGCCCATTCAAAATAATAACTGCATCCCTTCCTGGTAATGAAAAGTGATTAATTTTCAATTATGGTAAGTATCCAATTTTTCACAGTGCAGCACTGGTCTAAGTCACCCTATCTCTAACGTTCTAATTACAGACATTAAAAGTTCCTTATAATTATTGCAGAAAGATCAGTAAAATTAAAAATATTGGTTACTCACTGCTTTTATTACATTTGCTCTAATGCAGCCAAGGCTTAAATTTATGTCTGAGCTGCCAGCCATTTCATCAATCTCTTTTTGTGAGTTGTTTAGAACAACTGGTTTTATTTCACCATCTCAGTAACTGTTCCAACAGGTCTATTAACGGTTTGGCACTCCACATTTTGTAAAGCTTTAATTAAGTGAAACAAGCTAAAAATCACTAATATGTGCCTTTAGCAAAGTAGCAATGTAATTATCTCATTTAACAGATAACTACTTGTATTTCATTTTTCAAAGCACAAAGAGAAAACTAGCTCTAAATGTCATTTTTCAGGCTCATTAAACTCACTCGAGAAATATCAAGTTAGAGATTTCCACTATAAATACTATAATAAACTCTTTGAGCTGTTATAAACAGCAGAAGTATTTGGGGAAGGGGCAAGGATTACAAAATATTCTGTTTTGCAGAATGGGGGCTGGTTATGTATTTACAACCAACTTTTATTGCAATGTTACCAAAAATTTTGATTACAAGAACAAAGCATCAGATTCTGTATTGCATCTATTTTATAATATATCCTATAGAAATGGATATTCAAAAGACTAGTTCTTTTCTTACTCATTCTCATCACCTTTTTGCTTAATCCCCCTTTTCTAAATTACTTTTCTGAACTCTGTAAGAGCTGGCTGAGATGAGAAATTCAGCCAGATGTGAGCATACAGTTTCAAAGTAAGACTTATTTGTGTGTCTCTGATGTAAGCACTAACCTGGACCCAGTCATCTGGCATCACCACTGACATCTCAGCCCAAAATATGTACATTAGCCTGAGGTGTGGACTGGAAAGTTTTCAAGCAATAATCAAGTAATAATCCCCAGATGGTTGGCACACACTAAGAATTTAATATTCCTGGGCTGGGGACCCATTTCCATAAAGAAAACTTTCCCTATATTTGCACTTATTTCAGTGTCACTATGGGTGCACCTGTCCTGCACAAAACTGCCCTTGCTCTTGGCAAAACTGATGCCCAGAGATGGTTTTTAGAGAAACCCCACGAGATGTTTCCAGACTAAGGAAGCAAAACGTCAACTGGAAAGTGCAAAGGCAACCTTGGCAATGCTCAGTAAGAGCTGCTCTGCAAGATCACCTCCCCAGGTGGGTTAGAACCCCAGGCTCAAGAGCAGAGGTCACCAGACACACATCCCAAAGCCAGCAAGTAAAAAGAGAGATGAAGACCCCACACTTCTACAGCCCCATAGAAAAAAAAAAAATAAAAAACCACACAAAACCAAACCTCTGCTCAGTTTCCTGCTCAGCCACCTCACTCCATCTCTCAAACTTCTTTAAAGACCAGGTCCCATCCTTATTCTCCAGCACACTGGGAGCTTGGCTAATCCCTAGAGCTTATGCAAGCCCCCAGGGCTGCCTGAATCCATCCCTCTGGGGTGGCCAAGCAGGGCAGAATCCATGAGGTTCCACCAGGGAGACATTTGGCTGGATGTGACTGATGCTCTGGGCTATCCCTACAAGTGCAGCTCCAGACCATGAAGTAAATCCACAGAGCTGGTCCTGCATTACAATGCATTTTTTGGGGGGGTTTTGTTGTGGGTTTCTTCCCATGCATTCTAATCCAGCTTATAAAGCTGCTGTAAAGAAAGTTGAAGCACTAAAGCTTGACTGATTGATTGATGCCTCCCCATTTTTAGGGTCCATTGCACAAACTATTTTGATAGTGGAAGGCCATAAAGTATAATGTCTGTGCTAAAAGTGACACATTGAAGAAGATGATGCACCTGCTTCCATTTCAGCTCCCAGTCATTATTTAGAGCTGAGGGGTCTAGGAGTTGCAAAATACTGCTTTTCTAGTTCCCTCCTGGTTCACACCAGAAGATAAATGTCTAAAATGAAGGACCCCGGGCACACAATAATAAAAACCTTTTTAGAGTCTAGACCCTTCCACTAGTTAAAGGAAACCTATTCCCATTTTTCTGTTAGGGAAAAAAAAAAAAAAAAAGATGCTCAGTGGCAGAGATCAAGTTTTTTATTTATATTAAAAATGCAGGATTGGAAAGGAAAAAAAAAAATTTAAAAAAATCCTTGCATGGACAGAGCAGTGGGATGA
Organism: Calypte anna; assembly: GCF_003957555.1. Taxonomy (NCBI): domain Eukaryota; kingdom Metazoa; phylum Chordata; class Aves; order Apodiformes; family Trochilidae; genus Calypte; species Calypte anna. The sequence goes on along the minus strand of NC_044252.1, from coordinate 31,765,839 downwards.
GGGATAGACCTGACCTCAGCTCCTCTGATCCTGGCACATTGAAGAAAGGAACAGGATTGCCCACATCATGGAATTGTAGCCTCACAGAGTTTTCTTCTACATGATTGGACAGAAACCATCCTTGTGAACTATCTGACAGTGTCATTTCCATCTGGGGAACAGACTGAAGCTTAACAAAGCAGTCTGCAGTCTGAAAACAATTAGAGCAGAGTGTTAGTGGGGAATTAGTGGCCAAATAATCAATGTTTCCTTTCCCTTTGGTAAATATGGACAAACAGCTCACAAGAGCTGAGCCATCCAAAATTCAATCTTCTCCCAAATCAGCTGAGTTCAAAACTGAGCCTTTTAAGTTCAGCTCCTTCCTGACCTGAAGGTTGTAGAGGTCTCAGACCTGGCACAGGTTTGGGTGGAGAACACGTTCTTCTTGTAAACTTAGATCTATTTATATTTTTATGGAGGAGAAATCCTGCAGAAGAAATTCTCCATTTCCACCAACACTAACAGCAGCTGAGAGCATCCCCAGTAGCTGTGGAACTTAATTTTCCAGCACTTTTAGATCAACCTGGAGCAGCCTTTCCTCTGGAGATAAAACAGATATTTGCATATCCCAAGTGGTGTTTTCTGCAAGCAGGGAAGAATGAAGACCAGAAGAAAACCTGGAGAAAAGACCATTACATTTTCCTTATGCAGATAAAATCTGCCCAAGACACAGATAAATATTTTAAAGAAGACCAACAGCTGGGTAGATATTTCCTGGTGTTTCCTCATGGTTTTCCTGGGTCACACCAGCCCTGGCCTCCTATTTGAAGCTCAGCCCTCCCTTGAACTCATCCTTTTGGGTTTTTTACAGTGGGCAAAAAGCCAGCCACTCAACTCACCCTCCTATATAGGTGACCTCACTGAGATGTGGACCTTCATCAGGACAAAGACCTTCATAACAACCTCAGCCAGAGCACCACTTTATCACCTCAACCCCTTCTTGAATTAAAAACATAAAATTAAATGCAACATCTCACAGGACCAGCACCAGGCAGAACCCATCCAAAAAAGGCTCTATAAAGGATTTACTGTGAGTCTGCAAATCATAGAGGTCAGGAACTCTTAGCTAAGTGGCATTGCCCACAAGGTATGGAAAAAAAAAAAACCCCTCTGTTTTAAGTGTTACTCACAATGGAGAAGATTAAAAAAAATTAAAAAAAAAAAAAAGAAAAAAAAAAAAAAAGGACTGCAGCTTTAACTTTATATTTCTGGCTTTTGTTGGCTGAAGGCAGATCCTTGGTGTTATTTTAATGCATCAGCAAAGAGCTGCATTTAATACATGATAGGCTCAAGATGCTGCTCCTTTTTTTATCTTTCTTTTTTTTTTTTCCTCTGTGTGCTGAATATCCAGCATGTAATTGAAAAAGGAAAAGGAGCTGCTTGTTTGCTGCCTGATCCAGGAATGATTAAAGGTAGAAGTTTTTCAGACATTACAGACAGAAAGGGTATAGTTAAAGCTGCTTTAAAAAAAAAAAAAAAAATAAAGAGCCTTCATAAAGAGCCAGTACTCAAACCACTATTAAAAGCATCACGCTTGTTAAAACCTGTAAAAAGGCAGGAAATCAGGGAGTGAAATGCAGCTTCTTCACCAATTACTGAAAGGAGTGTACACCTTAAAGCACTCTTTGAATTGGGCCATAGCTGCCTCCCCCTGCTCCCCCTCTTCCCCAGCCCTGTCTGTCCCTCTGTCCCTCTGTCCAGGCTCTCACTGGGACATCAGTGATGGGAAGGGGGGGGTCAGGAGGGAAGGGGAGGGGGTTACAATGCTCCACACACCAAGTTCACTCCTTGCCTGGTGTTGGAGACCCATTTACAGCTGAATGGGCTCTGTGCAGAGACAGTTCCAAATGACTCTCTCCACCTCTTCACTGAGCCACTTGTTTTTGTCACTTCTGGTGGGTTTAAAAAAAAAAAAAAAAAGAAAATCCAAAGGAAATAATTGATAAACTGAAAGCCCTCCACCTTAAAGGCAAATGCATATATCCACCTGGTTAAAAATTCCTCCTCTTTCTATTTTCCATCTCCCTATATCCATTTTGCTCAGCACTGGTTAAACAATACTTCATCAAATGCAGCCCCAAGCAAATAAAAAGCACAGTAGAGTAAATAAAAAGTAAAAAAAAAAAAAAAAAGAGGAAAAAAAAAGGAAAAAAAAAAAAGAATCACAGGCTGGAGGGTAAGTATTTTTATTCCTGTACTTTCATTGCCTGGGGAATTATTATTCCATTGCTGGTTTCAGGAGGGGGGGGGGAGGGACTGGGGAGGATGGGGGGGAGGGTGAAAGGACAGCCATGTTATTGGCAAAATGGATTGCTCCTCTCACTGCTTTTCACTCCTCTGGGTTCTCAAGAGTCCACTGATTACAACAAAGTGTGGCCATCTATTCCGTCTTATTGACAAAGGTCCTTAATTACTGCTGCACCAGTAATACCTGCTATTAAATTCTGCTAAACAGAGGCTGCAAATTAGCTGTGGATCGGGGTAACCTTTTGTGTGTAATTACAGGCAGCGGGCTTGGAGCTAAGGCTACAGCACTGACCCGAGTCACAGCAATGGGAAACCTTTGTTTATCACCTGTGGTGGGAGCCAAAATGGGAAATTAAAAGCTCTCCATCAGTGGAAGGGCTTCGGAAGCCCAGGAAAAGCAACAGGAAGGCAAAAAAGCAAACTGCTTGATATTTATAACCGACTTCTTCAATTGCTGTTTAAACTCACCCTCATTAACCTGGCTGCTTGGTCCAGCACGCCAGCCATGCAAAGTTGAAAATGGCAAAAATTTAGGTTGTCTTTTGGAGGTGTTCTGTATTTCATCAAGGCCTTTAACCTGCATTTAAGAGCCAGTTTGCAATCTGGAGCTCTAAAGGGGCTGCAGCACTGGAAAAAAAACAAAAAACCAGTAACTCACAAATGTTTTGCATTTCCAGGTCAGGAGGAAGGTGGCTGAGAAGCCCTGATCTGCCTCCTGTCCTTGGGCCACCGGAGCCATCACCACCCATGGTTCCATCCAACTCACACCCAGGTCCCATCCTGGCCAACATGGGCTGGGACAGAGCAGGGGTCTGTCTGCAGCTCTTGTTCAACATCAATGAGTTCATCAGACTGGGGGTTTGGGTGCCTGCGAGCACCCATTGCCCATCTAGATCCAACCATCAAGAGTATCAAAGCTAAAACTCCAACAAAAAACCCAACCCTGAAATTCTTTGCATTCCAGTGTCACAGGTGGATCTCGGATGGGCATCCCTAAGGTGATGCCAAGGAAAAATTGCAGCAAGAGTGGGGTTCAGCTTGCCAGCAGTTGACACCTCATTTTTTAATCAAGTAAATAAAGCATTTTGCCTTCATTAGTTTTTCTGGGGGGTCTGAAGGTCTCTGGCCCAAACTCTGGAATCTTCACCCCAGCAGCAGCACTTCCATTTCTCCCAGCAGGCAGGAGCTTCTGCTTAGAAATCCCCACTAATTCAGGCCTGTGGCTGCTCTCTGCATCTCTCCTCTCTCTCTAACTCCACGCAATCAAGCACAGGGCTCTGAAGTTCTTTAATGCTTCCTACGGGCTCATTTCTGCAAGTTACTGAACAATCATGGCAGAGTGCAGAGCACTTTGCTGTTCTGAGGCACAGATGAGGATCCCTAAGGATTAAATTTGACTCTGTCCAAAGGCCTAGAACTAGGCTTATTCCACCCCTGAAGTCCCACTTAAGCATTATTTTGAAGGCATTAGTGATATTAAGGTCCAGGTATTTCTCAGTCTTTAAGGCTGTAGTGGCAGAGGATTGCAGCACCTTATTATAGGCACAGAGATACAACTCTCAGCCTGGCCCCAGACTGCAGCTAGAGCCAAATGACCCATTTGAAAATGGGGACCTGAAAAATAACTGAACTATTATATATTATATGATATAATAATAATTTATTATGTATAATTATATATATTATATGATGTTATATGATATAACAATAATTTACTATGTATAATCATATATATATATAATATAGTAATAATATAACATAACTGCAAATAAAAAGGAGAAAAAATATCCCAGGTCATAAAGGTAAAACCAAGCCAAAAATAAATGTGATCCTTGCTCCCAGTCCCAGAATAGATGGGGAACATTAGTCAACAGATTCACCATCATGGTGACTTCACACCTTCAAGTACAGAACTGGATATTTTACAGCAAGGAGGCTCATCCATTATGTTAATATCTTTAAAAATACTATAATTTTTATATATATATATATATATATATATATATAAAGCCTTCATGACAGTGCTCGAGTGGATTGTGTCCTGATCATTTGAAATCTTCAAGCCCAAGCTCCTGAAGCCTTTGTGTTTTTGAGAAGCTCTGCTGACCTCTCTCTGTTTTCTTTAGAAAATAAACTAGCTCTCCTGGATTCAGAAAAGAGTTTGAAAATTAGGTCTGGGGGCTCTAAACCCAAAAGCCAAATAAAAAGAAATCATAGCTCATTAGCTTCTAGAGTAAAAAGGTTTTGTTGGGTTGGTTTTTTTTTTTTCCCCCGTTGATTCATTTTTGCTGAGCACTTAATATTTCATAGCACATGAGCTTAACAACACCAGAAATCTGTTCTAGAAGTATATTGTGGTCTTGCACAGCCTCACATGATAACTCCACTGTGCAACCTGAGAATTATTGCAGGAGGATGTTTTTTCAATTAACAGTGCTGAGCATTACTAAGTGATGTTAGAAATATAAATCATCTGGTTTAACTCCCCTTACAACGTTCACTTGGCATTAGATTCTACTTCTGGAGAAACTCTCCATGACCATATACTAAGTCACTAAATAAATAATGCAGACACCAAAGAAACTGCCAGGAATTGAAGGAAGAGACCTTCTTTTTTATGACTTTATGTGAATATTTGCATTCTTAACAAACTTTCAAGAAAGCAATTGCAGGGCAGAACGTGTGCTATAAACTCAGTGGGAAATTAACAGTACATTCTTCTCTCTTTCTGACTGGGTCTTAAGAAAATTCACAAAACAATCTTGAAGATGTTGTTATCTGGAAGTTTCTATAGAAACAGTCTCGTTGTTTACTGGAATGGTTGGCCACTTCATTGCCTTTTTGGTTTAAAAACTGAGCATCTGCCTTATGCCTTCTGCATCAATAGTCCCAGGATGCCTCCACACAGCAGCTCCTCCCATCTTACCCCATATTCTGGCCCCCCCGAAAAAAAGCTTGGAAAAGACCTTTAAGATCATCAAGACCAGGTCAGAGAGAGCATTTACCTTTCAGACAGTTTACAACCAGTTAAATGAATCACAGCTTGCTATGAGCTCCTCCTAGGCAGCATTTCTAAAAGGGTTGCCTTAGGTCTTTTCCATCTCAGCTGACCTTTCCTTGACCTTTAATTTGGGGTCTTCATTCCAGGGCATGCTCCAAAGCTCATCAAGGTCAACTGGGAGATATCTTTCTGGTGCCTTTAGCAGCTCCTGACCTGAACACCCACCACCACCTCTGGCAGGAGCAAGTCCCACCCACCAGCAGAGCCTGGATGAACACACTCAGGGCTTTATTAAAATGAGCTGAAATAACCAAACCACTGCAGTTTGAGAACTGCACAGACAACTGGCCCATGGGGCATGCTCAGAGCAGCCTTAGCACCTATTGCTCCACAGAGATGCTGCAAGAGCTCCAGCTCACATCACTTTAAAAACCTTGCGAGGCCACTTTCAGCTGTCCTGATCCCAACCCTCTGCCCTTTCCTCCTGAAAACCTCTGCTCGTGGCTCAGAATCTGACCTTTAGCAGGAGCATTTACTGGCTGCACTTTAAAATATTAAAATGAAATCATGAGTTTTCAGACCAAGACCAGTGACTTCTCACTGCAAAACCACATCAGTCCCAGAAGACGCTGGAAAAATATGTGGCTCTCTGCAAGGCTCAGATGGGCAACAAAAGCATTTTCTAAACTGCTTACCTATCAAAATCATATTTGGAACTCTGCTCCCGTAAGTACATGCAAAATTTGCATTACAAAAGATGCAGTCTGACATTGAAAGAGAGTTACCACAACTGTTCTAAAACACTGCAGTGTGGAAAAGGGGCCCCCAAGGATTCTTTTTATCGCCCTTAGGACTCTTGTTTCCAAGTGCCTCAGCACAACAGCAGAAAAGCTACAATTAAATATTTAAATCACCCTACCAGTGGGTTGGTTTTTTTTTTTTTTTTTCCAGGAAGAACTTGGACAGACATCTTTAGGAATGGGGTGTTTCCTTGTACACACGGCGAAATAATTTCAAAATAAAAGGGTAATCTAAATTTTATATTGCCCTGGGTGTAGCAAGCTCCTGGTGAGCCCTGTAACACCGCAGTAAAAAGATGGAAGTGCAAAGCTCTTTTTTTTTGATTACATCAGGGGTTTTCTATTTGCCACTTTAATCCTTAGACTTCAGCTGTTCCCTGTTCGGTCCTTTTACATCATCCTTAGCTAATCTGTCAAACATTTCAGACAGCCAAACCAATTTTCAGATTGCTGGGGACTTTGCCACAAGCACCGTGGGCCGTTAATAAGATTTTCATTTGGAGCGATGCTGCGGCGCCCGTGTTCTCTGTCGTACATAAATACTGAGCTTTAATGGCTTCAGGTTTTGTTTAATGTTAACATCAACAATAAAATAAAATAAATAAAATAAAATAAATTAAAAAAAATAAAAAAGGGGGGGCGGGGGAAAGGTTCTCAAACGCCGAAGCCCCACAGTGAAATGCACTAGTGACAGCTATTTGCAAGGTTAATGTTGTGGAAAACAACATCCATCTTTGAAACAGTTTCATTAGCCCCATACAGCTGACCTCCCCCCATAATGTTGTCAAATGTGACGTGCATCAGATTATTGGGAATATGGAGATCAATAAATATGCAACACCAGCGCTCAGAACGCTCCTGGCATCATAGCCCTACAAACGCCATCTAACATCCCAAAGAGGAGCTGTCATCTGTCAAATCTCCTAGCAAATAGACAGGCTTACAGGGGAAAGCCATCGGAAAGAGGGAAAACACAGGAGGAAAGATGAATTAGGGAGTAGAAACTTAAGGTTCTGATACATTCCCTGTCCAAACGAAAAAAAAAAAAAAGGAAAAAATTAAACTCCAACGCTTCAGAGCAAGGCTTGCCTGGTTTGTTGTGTTAGATGCAAACTCCAATGAGAGGCAGGATCTGCTACATTGGAGGTTCTCACACTCCCATCCTCTCCTTGGTGATGTTTTTGTGCCCTCTCAGGATCATCCTGGGGACTGTCCCCATGTGCCAGGTGTCTGCCAGCCCCAGGAACCTGAGCAGGTCTCCAAAAGCAGCCTAAGGATCAGCTCCTAGGGAGAAGAGACATAGAATAGAATCAGAGAATATTCTGAGTTGGAAAGGACCCATCAGGATCGTTGAGTTCCACTCCTGTCCCTGTGTAGGGCACCCCCAAAACCACATCAGGTGCCTGAGAGCATCATCCAAACACTCCCTGAACTCAGGCAGGCTTGAACTCAGTGCCTTGAACACTTCCATGGGGAGCTTGTGTCTCTGGATGCTTCCACAGCACATCAGGATACTAGAAATAATGAAGAACTAATGATTGCTTTTAATATTTGAAATAAATTCCATTGGCACAGCTTTTTCCCACCTTATTCTGGTTCTAACTCAGGGTTACAACTAAGGTGTACTTAGCAGCAAAAAGAGAAATCAAGGTATAATTATATCAAGATATAATCATATCATCTGCAGACTTTGGCTTTGGGTTCAAAGAGCTTAAAATATGGAGCACTGACAAATGACAAAATTAAGGAGAGGGTTTGGGAGCCAATTCCTAAAGAGAGGAAGAGCAGGCAGCACAGAGATCAAATAATTTCAACACAAAAGGGAAACAAAGCTACAAAGATCCCTCCCCAACCTGTTCTTGGCCTGTAAACTTTTTGTAACTGGGAAAATTAATTTTTTTTCTTCTTTTCTGAATGTCTGACATTGTTCTTATTACCATTTCCTAAATAACTGGGTAAGTAACCCTCAGCCCCCAGCTTTGGAGGCATTGGTGTGGCTGCCAGAGTGATGGAATTCTGCAATAAATTAGTGATTTGAATCACTCACTGAGTGGGAGCTGAAAACTCCCTTAAAACTTAATGCAGAGAATGACATGCCTGCTAACAACTCCAGCAAACAAAGATATATCTGTATAATAAAGAATTACACTCAGAACAGGCTGCCCAATTAAAGAGCTACCAGATTTGGATTTTTATGGTGTGGGGTTTGGTTATTTTTTTTCCTTATGTGTTTTTAAAAACCACAGCTGGTGTTGTGGAAAAGGAGAGCAAACAGAAAGCAAGGTATTTTTGAAGTATACAGTTATAAGGTGCTTGGCTGATAATTTGCAACCTTGGTACACAACATACCTTTTAGCAAGGCTATTTATTTCTCGGGGAGAATGCTACAGTACTTACGATAAAGGCCTCTGTTGGACCTCTTCATCAATAGCAAACCTTTAAGCACAGCACATTTCATAAATAGGAGTTCCACTAACACAGACTTCAAAAGGATAGAACCTGATAATTCAAAAATAGAGCTATATTAAGTGTTCCAACAGTCCATCCATAAAAGCAGCCTCCAAACGCCTCCTCTGTGCAACATGACAGTCTATTAGAATAATAGCAGGGGAAAGCATAATTACAAGTAATCATTGGTTGGAAAGGAGCTAGTTGTTTTTGTAGAGTAAAATGCCTTACTGAACCCAGCAGAAAATGCAGCCCTGGTTCTGGCAGGGAGGGGAGGGAGCTGCAGAAAATAATCAGAGCACAAACCTCGAGTCATCTGGGTTTTTTGGTGGTGTTTTGGTTTGGTTTTTTTTTTAAGCCCTGCCGTATGTCTTAATATTTTCCCAATGAATCACTCTTAATTTGCTGCCACTTTTTAAGTCCAGTGACCATGGTATTGCTGTTGGTTGGGGAGGGGAGATGATGACACATCCTTCCTGTTGGAATAGCAGCTTGGTTTGGGAAGAGCCAGGACTTGACACCTTTCTGCTCACCAATGTGAAGGTCTCCCAGCTCAGGGCAGGGGAGTTGGACCAGAAGACCTTTAAAGGTCCCTTCCAATGCAACCCATTCCATGATTCTATGATTGAGGACAAAAGGTCCACTCAGTGTGATTTTTTAAGTCTGTCCCTGGATAAGAAAGTTCAGAAGGGATTCCCAGGCTCCCCATCGATTTTGGGGGCTTCAGTAGCACTTGGGTCTTTGTCTTCAAGAGCAAAGAAAGAGCCTGAAGGTGAAAGCAACTTCTGGTTGCATGGAGCTGAGCTCCAGAAATCCCACCTCTTCCCCTTTCTTATTGCTCTAACTCTTATTGTTCTAATTATTATTATTATTATTATTATTATTATTACTTCTACTTCTTATTGCCCTAACTTCACTCCCACCTCCTTTAAGCTCCCCAGCCTCAGGTGCTCCCCAGCCATCATGCTCCATCAGTGAATCCATTTGGAGATTTGCTCTTGCCTTCTGTAAAATTGGAACTGGGAGGGTTGATTCCTAAATATCACTCTCTAGGATTATTTATGGTCACTTTTGTTGGAGCTGGATATATGAACAACCTCTTCATGCCCCAGCTGACCTGCTTACCCCAAAGCTGTGGGAAATGACACTGGAGATGGCAAGGGCAATGGTGGGGCAGACTTCATTTTGGCATTACATTCCTCAGCTTCCTTGTCATGTTAAAAACTAACAGTTTTTCTCAGAGGACCTGAGGCAGATGACTGGGCTAATTAAGAAGTTATAATTATACCCCCAGCTGCCAATCACTTCCTTTGTTTTGCTCTCCCAGGTAGAGGAGCAGCAACTCTTGCATTCATTATGCAGAAAGCACCTTTGTAGACCAGCCTGTATTCCCTTGCTCTTCTAAGAATGCTTTTAAGGTAAAAAAAAAAAAAAAAAACCATCTCTTTGTGAGGACAGTGCCATTATAAAGTGATATGTTTAGTCACAGCCAGTGCTTACTGAAAAGTTTCAACACTCATTACATTAGCTAGTCTTAAAAATGGAATGCAAACCAATTTTAATCAATATGCAGTAATAAATAAATATTAAGGAACTGTAGCAACTAATGTACAGGTAGCCTAATTAAAGTAACAGCATTTGCTGCACTAACATACCTTAATTTTCCCCACAAAATCCTTATTGAACCGCTACTTTTAAAAAAAAATTGCATTTGCAATTAGAAACACTGAAGTTACATTATCGATTTTCTGCTAAAAACCTTTTTAGTAAACAAGCACAAACTACATTCATTAAATGTAAGTGCTTGGAGCTATGGTGTGAAATTCAATTCAGCCATTATCATGAATTACACTGATTATTGCTGTAATTATTTTCTCTTGGATACAACTGCATTTCTGTTCCTTGCTAGTTCTGTTGGACATATAACCATGTTCATTTTATAGCTAATAATACTCAACTATAGTTTCAGCAATTACTATCACTTATACAAATCATTAAGTTAAGCTATGGGTACCCAGGAAAAAAAAAAAAAAAAAAAGTAAAACATCCTCTCATCCTCTTTTTTTTTTTTTTTTTTACCTCTGAAATAACTAATGGCAATGGCAAGAGAAGAAAAATTACCAATGTTAAATGATTTACATTAGAAAAAGTGATCACCTGTGATCCACTTTCACTGATATTTTGGTCATAGTGAACTCATAACAGTCAACTTAAAACCTGCCAGGTAAATTATGTCTTTATAGCCCAGGCTAATAGATAATCCTTTTTTTTTTCTTTTTTTTTTCAAAGTTTACCTATTAAGAGAACAAACTTTTCTCGAGGGCCATTTACACACAGGCAGGTCCTGGCCAAAATTAAATATCCCAATAATTTCAACCATTAAAAGAATTGATTTCACAGATCGTTTCAAGCATGGCAACAAAAAAATGTTTTGCACTTAGAAACCCTTTTTCCCAAACCCAATGACTGCAATCAAGAGGCTGCATTGCCACCAATGGTTATTGCTCTTCAGCCCAAAGAACACCCAAATCACCTGGCATTTTTTTAGGACAAATCCACAAGTGTCCATTTCAAGTGCTGCTTGAATAAGAAGCTCAGATGCTATATAATAAAAGTGAGGTTCTTGAAAAGCTATTTCTAGAGTAGATACTGTAACAAAAGTGATATTCTTGAAATGTGGTTATTTCTAGAATAGGGGGAAAAGCAACCAGTGAATAGCAGACCCCAAACTGATCAGGAAAGAGAGCTGGTGTCACAGCAAAGTTTTATCTGGTCTTCTGGAATATCAGTCACAGAGAGGACCAAGATCTGGGCTACAAATGAAGAATCTATCACCATTCCCCTGACATTTCCAACATGTGTGTATATCACATGAAGCAATGGGCACCAGGCAATTCACAACCTACTCATGTATAGATAAAATTTATGCATTTATATAAAATAAAAATTCCTGAGGGGCTGCTGAGGAGAAAGTGTGAAGCAGAGAGCAGGTGCTTGACCACTTGCAGGAGGAGCCTGGTATCACTCTACAGTCCCAAAAGTCCAAAGATAAATTGCTCCCAATAGAACTTGGCAAAAATGCAAGAACTAAGATGATTAAGGGAGTGGAACATCTCCCTTATGAGGAAAGGCTGAGGGAGCTGGGTCTCTTTAGTCTGGAGAAAAGGAGACTGAGGGGTGACCTCATCAATGTTTTCAAATATGTAAGGGGTGAGTGTCAGGGAGATGGAGTTAGGCTTTTCTCAGTGGTGACCAGTGATAGGACAAGGGGTAATGGGTGTAAATTGGAGCACAGGAGGTTCAGGTTGAATATTCGAAAAAATTTTTTTCCTGTAAGGGTGACAGAGCCCTGGAACAGGCTGCCCAGGGGGGTCGTGGAGTCTCCTTCACTGGAGACATTCAAAACCCGTCTGGACACGTTCCTATGCGAAGTGCTCTAGGTGGCCCTGCTCTGGCAGGGGGGGTTGGACTAGATGATCTTTCGAGGTCCCTCCCAACCCCTGGGATCCTATGATTCTATGAACTTTATGAACGACCCATGCAAATGTTCTGAAGACATCAAAATATCACCTCTTCTCCCAGATCCAAGCAAGAGGTTGGAAACCTGGGGCAAAACTCAATGGGAAATTTTCAACCCTCTGTGTTCTCACTGCCTGCCCCTCTTTGTTAGCTGCTAAATTAGAAAGCAGAGAACTAACAACAAGGAAATCCTACCCAAAACTCAAGCATTAAGCACAGAAGATGACCATGGTTATTCCCAGTTATCTTCTCCATACAGGAATCTGTCCTCTGGACACTCTGAAACCATGTAACATAAAATTCAAAGCAGCCAAGATGTGTTGGAGAAGTTCTGCTCAGCAAACAACGAGTGCTAATTGCAGGTGGATGGATCCACCAAGGGCAGGAGCTCAACCAACAAGGGCAGAAATTTCATCCAACAATGGAGCAGAAGGATGCTGGGACCTCCACCAGCCTCCCCAAACAGGGATGCCTGCCAGGCTGTGGCAATAATAGGGAGGGAAAAGAAGAAATCTTAGCAAAGTAGACTTGGAAAAGAAAGGAGGAGTAGAACAAGGAGTTTGGGGTGTGTGGACATATTACCTGAAGGGGATCCAGGAAAGCTGGGAAAGGACTTTTGACAAGGGTATGGGAGGATAGGTAAAGTTCCCCTCCCAAGTCCAAGCATTCCAAGCCATAAAAATCACATTTGAAACATGAAATAATTCTGCAGTTTTCTAATGGGTTTAATAATAATGCTAGTGATAGTGACCACCCTGTGGTTCCCATCAACAAAGAAGGAGGGCAATCCTATCAGAAAAAAGAAAAAAAAAAGCTTTTATTTCTGGATCAGGAGATGTAGAGAGAGAAGTAAAACTAATCAGAGGAACCATGCCTGGAAAGCCAGCCTGTAATTTTTCAAAAGAAGCAATACACATGTTTTCTGGAATTTTTTTTCTAGCAGAGATTGGGATGGGATTCGCTGTGCCCTGGCTAAACCCTGCTCTCCCTGCAAGCAAGAACCAATGCAGAGTGTTTTTGGAAAGTGAAGTTATATTTTTTCTTTCCTTTTGGGATGTGTGCAATGAGACTCTGGAGAAGGCAAAGCCAGCCTTTCAGGCAATGACTGGGAAGGGAAGCAAACAAGCACATAAACAAGCAAAATATCCTCTGCTTGTCCAAGACCATTCTAAAAAGGGGTTTTGTTTTCTTTTCCTACCAAGAAAAAAAAAATCACAGAATCACAGAATATTAGGGGTTGAAAGGGACCTCATAAATCAGTCCAACCCCTCCTGGGGCAGAGAAACAGAGGGGGTAAGAGAAGCTGGGGAGGAGAACCTGTATCCCACCCCAGGAAAACCATGGAAGGCAGAATTTTTTCTTGTGTAAGGTTCCTGGTGATCCTGTAAGCAGACTCAGAGATGGAAATCTGGCAGAAACATTTTGTGTCAGAGCCTTCCTACAAGAGCAAACTAAGCAGCAGGCAGCGACAGCACTGCCCACCTTCCAGGGAAGGCAAAAATTAATCAGAGGGAAAAGAAACATCCTGGATAAGTTGATTCCCTTGACAAAACATCCAGCTCCCTGTGGACATGATATGCATGAAGGTGAGCAGGGTAATACTGCTAACTTAACCTGCTCCAAAACATCTCCCTGCAACTTTGCTTTTTATTTGTTATTAAGAAAAATTGCAGCTGAGGGTTTGTTGTGTTTTTTTTCCCCCCCTCGTTCCTTGCAGCACTTGGATCTGTACAATTGAAGTACTTAAAATGACATTTATATGACTGCCAGCAATGGTTGATCAGTTAGTGTGACATGGGACAGATAAAAGCTCCAATTAGGCCTTAACTGTTTACTTAATAGAAAGACCTGTTAGGAATAAGAGGGATTGCCTGTTAGCAGGACAGAACTTTTTCACGTGGCAGATTATCAGTATTCTTTAGATTCACACATAAAACAGGGCTGAAATGCAATTACAGTTTCCACAAGGACCCAAATGCTTTTAACCTTTTCAAGGTAAAAAAAAAAAAAAAAAAAAAAAAAAAGGTGGGGAAAAAAAAAAATGCTGAAACTGCTGTTGAATTAGGTCCAGCTAGCTTTTTTTTTTTTTTCCTTGTTTTTTTCTTTTAAGTTTTTGTTTCATTTTAATAATGCTTTAGTCTGTTTCACAGCCTGTGGCCTCTTCAAACCTGTTACTTTTAAAGATATAGCAGATGCTTCCTAAATGGGAAGGAAATTGTAATGATGCAAATCCCTATTCACATGATTTTCCAAATAGGTTTGAGCACTAGAAGCTGTATAGGGCAGGTGGGGTAGTGTTGCTGACAACCAAAAAAAGGTAAACTTGAATACAAATAGACAAATCGAGCACACGTGTTCGTTTGGAAGTTTGCAGTCAGCTCTCCAGTCTGTGCCCGAGAAAATAAAGCTATAATGGGCACTGAGTGTCCTCCTCAGCATCAGAAAGCTAGAAATTAACTTAATTGCTGAACTGCCCCTAAAATCAGCTGCTTTGAACATTACAATTTGGCTTTTAGGCTCATCAAAATTCCAAATATGTTAAAATTCTAATTTGCAAGCGTGTTGAATTAACACTTTGAAACCACAATATTTAACCTGCTGGCTAATCTGATGTCAAGTGAAAACAAGTCAAACAACCTGGAAATTATGTACTGCACCCAAAGCCAGAGCAATTTACCTAAAAAATCTTCAGGATGGGGCTGCCATGAGGAATCCTCCAACTGGGTTTCATTACAAACCCTGTTACGTCTTTCCTCCTCCTAACAATTCCTATTGATTTAACCTGGATAAAGAGGAAGTTTTTTTCATTTAGGAGTTTGTTGAAATTTTCTTTGCTTTAGAAATGTAATTTTACAAACCTTTGTAAGCTTTACCTGAGCAGCAGTTTGGCTTCTGCAAGCAAATTGCCTTTATTTATTAACAGACCCAGAGACATTGCAGCTCCATGGTGTGGCCAAAAGCTGCTTTGAGAGGCTGGTGCTGTTCTGAGGGGTTATTTGTAAGACTGGTCAGAAAACTAGTTAAAAATTACATACTGCACCCAAAGCCAGAGCAATTTACCTAAAAAATCTTCAGGATGGGGCTGCCATGAGGAATCCTCAAACCGGGTTTCATTACAAACCCTGTTACGTCTTTCCTCCTCCTAACAATTCCTATTGATTTAACCTGGCTAAAGAGGAAGTTTTTTTCATTTAGGAGTTTGTTGAAATTTTCTTTGCTTTAGAAATGGAATTTTACAAACCCTTGTAAGCTTTACCTGAGCAGCAGCTTGGCTTCTGCAAGCAAATTGCCTTTATTTATTAACAGACCCAGAGACATTGCAGCTCCATGGTGTGGCCAAAAGCTGCTCTGAGAGGCTGGTGCTGTTCTGAGGGGTTATTTGTAGGACTGGTCAGAAAACTAGTTAAAAATTCCCCTCCTCCCAAGTGTAATCTGACTTCACAGCAACAGGCAAAATGCTTCTTTATAATAAAAAAATTTTAAAAAAAATCAAAACCCAAGCATGCAGACGTATGGATGGCTTCCAGTGACAGAACTCACATCAAAAAGGAGGAAGGAAAAAACAAACATTTACCTCAGCAGTTAGAAACAAGAAGGATCCCAGTGCTCTGGAAACATAGTGAAGAACATCCCTGTGTAGCCAACCATATTTTCATGGATCTTATTTAAATATTCTGGAAGGAAAAGAGCAGCAATAAGCAGGTTTAATACCAACGTGGATGTCCCTGTCACCTTGCCTTATTCAAACAAACATGCCTGGGACATATGGCATCACTTGAGGCATATCCATGCTCAAATCTCTGCACAGAATCAGGCTCCTAGGAAAGAAAATGAGAATTAAAACCCAGAAATCTCTGTAAACCCCCAGGCTGCCACTACAGAAAAGACAATAGCCACAATTTCTTGTCTCTTTGGTCTTGTTCATTCTTCAAACATCAAACTAAATGGTTCCCAGTTTTTATTTACAGGGTTCTATGAGATGGAATATTTCACTTTCAGGTCAGCTGTTCCAACAGGAAGTTATTTCTCTGGGGAAAAGTTTTTGTTTATTTCAAATTTTCTCATTTTTTTCATCCTGAGGATGATCCTTAACTAGGAAGTTTACGACATGCAGAACTTGCACATTTAGAGAGGAATTAATAATAAATGTTTCCAGTTTTGCAGCTTACAGTGAACTTGCACTGGCAGGAATTATAGGAACTATCATTTCTGCTGCAGCTGCATGGCTTGTTTGGGCTTCTGCTCTTTCAAGAAATGTAGGGCTATTCCATCCTACCTAGTGGCATTTCAAGACTGACAAGAAAAATTGCTCTTTTTTGTGTATAAAAATGCAACAATAACAAGCTCCAAATCTTTCTAATTAGCTTCTAATGCAGTGGTGCTGCTAATGAAATGATGCTTCCTTAGCCTATAAAACTCTTCCCCAAAATGATTCAGCAAGTGGCAAAGCCTGGAGCTGGGGCCAGCTCAGGTCCCTCTCTAGCCTGCTGTGATTCATGAGCAGGAGAGATGGGGAGGGAGGCACCAGCCTGAGATGCAAAGGGCAAAAATCCCCCCAGCATGAGACATGACACCAAACTAATGGTTACAGATGTGTTTTGGAGCAGGAGGAGGGGGTGTGAAAAAGGGCTCTGGAAAACTTTCCATTCTATTGCATGGGAAAGGTTTGTCTCTTGAAAGCAGCTTTTTTTGGTTAAGCATCTTTAAAAACACACCAGTTAGAGACTACTACTACTAAAATAGAATCATTCCTGTCCTCTGCCAAAATCAACAGCAGCATTTTGCAAGCAGTGGCCAAATAAAACAAGGTGAGGATTAAATCAGTTTAACACCTTCTAGGGTTTCTACCAAGCATCCTTAGAGAAAAGCCTGGGTTTGTTTTCCTGACTGTCTGCTTCCTTCACAGCCTCTCTTCAGTTTCACCCTGTGTCTTCTTCTCTTGTGAATACTCAAGTGTTGGGACCATGGCTCTTTCACCCCAGAGTTTGGGACTTCTTAAGGCAGTAAGGAACAAAGAACCAGTCCAGCAGAAGGCAGAGAGCATCACCTTGGAGTCAGCAGAGTTGGAGCAAGGACAGAAGCTGGTGATGCAGACTAGGAGCCAAGGCGGAATAACTAAAACTGTTATAGCACCAGGGAATCACTCCAGGCTGAAGACACAGCTCCTCTGCTGTCCTCAGGACATGGATTTAGACCCCCTGAACACAACACAAAGCTCTCGAGGTTTTGATGACCACAGCTGGTTATACACCAAGTGACTAGCAGGCTCGGGCAGGAGAAAAGGTTTTCCTCCTTCTTTTCCCAGCTAAATCAAACCTCCCTCAAGGCAGAAGTCTCTGCTTGGAAAGACATGTGAGATGCAAGCCTATGCTCCAGGTTGTGCATCAGCAATGAGAGGTGAGGTGGCATCCGTCTTGATTTAACACCACGCCAGAGCCTCCGGGCTCCTGAGCAGCACTTGGACACGATCCAAAGGTGGTGATTGTGCATTTCAGGCCTTCAGAACTTGTCCCAAGACCACAACCCTCTCCTTTCTGCCAGTAAGTAAAATATAACCCAGAGGCTTCTTTTGTCACACAGCAATCAGGTTCTCCAAACCCATTTGCTGGCTGCAGCGCATCGCAGTTCCCAGTTTCTTTTCTCTTCCCCCCCACTCCTCTCTTCTCCCCGTGCTCACTGTTTCTATTCAGCCCTCACAGCTGCATCTCAGTCAAAAAACAAAACTTTCCACACACAAGCCAGGCTTCAGGGACAAGAAGGCAGCATAAGAAATACCCAAGACAAGAAACAGCCCAGCCTTTTGCTCCTGCCTTCACGTGAACACAATAAATTAGATCTGAGCCCTCCTGTTTCCCAATGCTTCTTTTCACAAGGAATATTTGAATTAAACTAACTCACATGTCATTATTTTCTTTCAAGCTCTCAATCTAGCTTTGGAGATTAAAAAAAAATTTAAAAAAAAAAAAACAAAGTGAGGGGAGTATCCAACATTTTCAACCAGAAACAACTGGATCCTGAGTTTCTTACGCTGCAAATGGAGCTCAAAACACAGTAAGGGGAAGGGAGGCCCGGGTTTGTGTGCAGCTGTGTGCATGGGTTCACGTGAACTTTCCTCTGGTCTTGGTTCTAAACTGCTGGGGAAAATCTTCAAAATGGGCAACAGTTGCAGAGCAATCAGCCAGGCAGACTGTCTGCAGCAAAACGATTTAATTTGGTCCCTGTTGCCCCTTCTGAAAAATGATGTCGACAGAAGATAAGGAGACAGAGAGTTTCAAATTGTTCTATCAGAACCAGTTGCCTGTTAGGAAGCCTATTCCAGGCAATTCAAAATTGTTCAGATTTTTTTTTTTTTTTATTACAAGGCGATGGCCCATCAGAAAGACTGTTTGGAACTGAAGAAAAGGCTAAAATAGTTTACATAGCAGGATGAGGTGGATTTGTACATATCCTGTGTGACAGACCCTTGTGTGCATATTTCCCTTACCTTGTTTTCCTGTGTCTTCTGTTTGCTGCTGAAGCTTTTCCTTCCTGGGAGTCTGTTTATTAGCTGAAAATAACAAGAGCTTTTTCATTTTTATTTTCCAGGCCAGGCAATTCGTATAATCTCAGAAAATTGTTTCCCTTTTCAGTTAGGCTCTATAATAATGCAAGACCAAATCTTGTCATTTATTAATAAGCTGAGATAGATTTACTAGGGGAAGACTAAGAGACTGATATGGCTGAACCCCATCATCCTCAACACCAAAGAGGGGAGCACACATTTTGCATAGGGAGCACCTCAGGAGGGACCACTGGGTTAAGAACTCATTCCTTGATTAATAAATGGAATTATTCCTTTCTAACCCAGCCCTGATGGTGGTCATTTGATTGTGTTGGTATCATTTATACATTTGTGCTTGGTCCTGTTAAAGTAGAGCTGAGATAATCAGTGTTATTCTGTGTATTCTGGGAAATGAGCATGTAAAGAAAGAACATTTGGAAGTGCTTGAGCATGAGCAGCCCAGGTCTCTCACTCTCTGGGGTTCATCTCAGGAGCTGAAGGAGAGCTGCAAATAACACCAAACAGCAGAAACCAAGGAGTTTTCTCCCCATCAGGAACAAACAAAAAGAGGTGAAGCTAAAAGTCAGAAATGGCCTCACACTCCCTGTTCTTTGTGACCATTTTTTTTTTCCACTACAGTTTTCCCTCTTCTCTGTCCAGCATCCTTTCAAAGGAACATCACCTCGAAATTCTGGGGGGCTTACAAATAAAAAAACCAAAAACATTTTGTTAAAAGCAGACTTGGGAAGAGCAAAAAACCAAACTAGTTAATTCCTGATATTAGCAGAAGTAATTTTCATCTGCAGGTTCTTAGTAGACTGTAACACCCAGACCCCCAGCACCTTCACCATCTGAGGGCAACGTGTCCCTGGTCTGTAAGGGCTGGAGAAAACTCCTTTCTTTCAAGTCACATTTTGCCCCTGAGCATTAAAGGGAGCCTGAGCTGATAGGGCAGCAAGGTAACACAGGTAGAAACCCCCTGGCCTGGGTCACTTGGTTTGGGGCTGAGCAGGGAAGGATAAAGCCCTGCAGGTCCCTCACCTGTGTCCCCTGCAGGACACTGAGCAGGGATGAATCCCACCAGCAGACTCCTGGGTGTTTTCACACTGACTCTCAGGGAAATTCAAAATGTTCTTGTGTACCAGCTCTTCCTCCAGAAGGCTTTCTTCTCAAAGTTGACCAGCTCCAGGAACACCCTTGCAAGACAATTTCACCCACATCAACACAAACCAGCAGGCAAGGTCATGTTCACTGCTGCCTCACAAAAAAATGGCAGAGAAATCTATTTGCACAGAAACTAATTGCACTCCTGCAGAACACGTGAATTTGCTGTGTTTGCTTTGTTACACACATCATTCACACAATGGCACAGGGTGCCCAGGGAGGTGGTTGAGGCCACAACCCTGGAGATATTCAAGGTGAGGTTTGAGGAGGTTCTGAGCATCCTGATCTGGTTGAGGGTGCCCCTGATGACTGCAGGGGGTTGGACTGAATGAACTTCAGAGGTCCCTTCCAACCCAAATTATTCTGTGATTCTGAAGACCAACCTCAGTAGTCAAAAATGCCAAGATCTCTGCTGTCCCATCAAACTGAGGCTGCCTTCCACTTTAATGGGGCCCAACCTGTGTTTAAAAAGGATAAGAGCTGTTAAGTAAAAGACAAATGTTTATCAGCCAGAATAATGTCTATTGATACTCAGTACCCAGTCAAGACCATATGGTCTACCCAGACATATTTTATTGTCTAATGCAATAAAATTTTCTCTATCAGATCTTACAGTAAAAGAAAATTGTTCCTTGAAGAAGATTTATTCTGTAAAGTTAGTTCATAAAACACTGAATAAGGCATGAGACACTGTTGAGGCCATCCAGATTCAGACCAGTTTCAGACCCATAGAGCAGCTTGTGCCTAGATGACAGGCATCAGTTCTGAGTTTGATCCATGTTTGTTTGGAATTCCAGTGGGTAGACAACCCTGAAAGCCATTCCCATACACAATGTCCCACGTGGACAGGTTCTTAAGGAGGATCCAAGGCTGGTTTTGTTACTGTGAACAAGACTCATGAAGAACAAGTTCCCAACACCACAGACCAAGGTTTCCTGGTGGGTCAGCAGTCTCATGCTGATGAAACAAAGAGGATTTGGGGTTCCACGCACAGGTTTGCTTAGACAGCCCCATAGAAATGGTTGCCTAAGTGTAAAATCTGTTTCTGGTCAGTACAACAACACAACTATTCAAGAATGCTGATGATTTGGGCCCACAGCCCCTCCCTGATTTAGGGCAGCCCTGTGTCCCTGCTGGAAGCCACGTAACCCCCCTGCAGAGCAGCATCCAGAGGTGACATCAGCCCTTGGTCACCACTCCTCACTCCTGGATTTAAGGCAGTGACCACGATGCTCTCCTCACCTCCTCATCCCTGAAGTCCTTAAGCAATGCTCTTCCCTGCCAAAAGGCAGAGTTCTGAAGGTTGTTTTATGACTGAGCCTATAGCAAAGCCAGAAGGAAAGCCCCAAGGTGGCTCTCATAGACTCATGGAAACAGACATTATTAGCTCACCAAGCCTGCCCTTCTTCAGAGGACAATGTGGAATTTTATACAGCAAACTATTCCTTAAACCTCATAATTCCTGTCTGACTCGCAGCAGGAAACTGAAGTCAGATCCATCCACGTTTGAAGGGGGAACCTGGCAGGAGAGAAAGCTGTGGTGGGATCCCCTGTTTCAACCCATGTCTGAATGGCTCTGAAAAACTGGGGTTAACCAAACCCAGGTCATTTGGCTCAATTCAAAACAGGGTGAAGTTCTCCATGGGCTTTATTACACAGCAAAATCACCTCATTCTGCATCTGATTCAACCAACATGAAGAAAGCTGCCCAAAGAGTGCAGAATTACTGCTCAAGGTATGAACATGGAACTCATGTATTACAGCTCATGTATGAACATGGAACAGTCTGGGTTCTGATCCTGCATCTCACAAAATCACTGGGGTTTTTATCATTGAATTCAAAGCAAGCAGCAAAGAAGCTCAGATTTTTCCAGTCAGCTATTAATATGGATGATGGTTATTTGATTCCAAGGAAAGTCAGTGGAATCAGGTTAAAAAGACAGAGATATATTCATGTATCCTTAAACTGGGAGACACCACAGCTCTCTGATAACCTAAATTAGATTGAGCTAGTGCTATCTCTAGTTAGGATCTTGCACTATGAACAAGGGAAGAGGACAAAGTGGATTAGCAAAGGAAGCAACACATCCACTGGCTCAAAACAAGAACCAGAAAAGAGAGCTTCCATGTCAAGGTGCCATGCATAAAAGAAAAAGAAAAAAAAACTTGCAAAAAATCAGTTCACCAAGGAAAATTTGAAAGTATTCCAAATTAGAGAAGCTCACTAGGAACACTGGTGATATTTAAGTAATTAACTAAATGACCTTTGCATCATTTTTACCAACAGTTTTGTTTCATAAATATTTCATGAATTACATGTAATTATTAGTAACATCAACTTTAGTGAATTAATTACTGCCAATTCCTATTAATAAAAGGCATCTTGCAATAAATAATGTTAGTTTATTACAGAGTATTGGTCTCAGAGGTATTCACATCTGTCAGTTGCCTCCTACTTCAGGCTAAAAGAAAGGTAATCAAATAACTGTAATCACTGTACTAAATATATCACCGTTTGTATAAAATGTCAATAGGAATGGATAAAGGCATTTGTAACAACCCAAAGTGAGCATCCCAACCTGCAGTGGGGTGAAGAGCTTTGTCACCATCAGGACAGCAGCTGATGTCTGAGGCTAACAGAGAGAAAGGTCAATAAATGGCACTTCTCTGACCAACTAACAGGTTGGGTTTGCCTATAACCCATTGGCTTTCTCACTTTAGTAACAGTTAATTTCATCTGATGGCTCCTAACTCGTCCTTGGGAGCTGAACATTGAATCATCAAGGTTGGAAAAGCCCTCTAAGATCACATCCAACCAGCAACCAACCAAACCATGCCTAAGTTCAACACCTCTAGGGATGGTGACTCTACCACTGCCCTGTTCTACTCTTTCCATAAAGAATTTTTCTAATAACCAATCTGAACCTCTCGTGGTGCAAATTGAGTCTGTTTCCTCTCTTCCTGTCACAAGGAGTTGGATTTAGCCCAGCCCAGTTTCCCACAGACTGATGCTCCCACACCCAGTAGCATCTGAGGCTGATGGACCACGCACTACAGAAGAACAAACATCACCTTCCTCCTGCCTGGTAACCACCAGGTTTTGCCAAGCCTGGGGCTTTCCAGGCTGCATGCATGGATCCATAAAAGCACAAAAATGGAGATTTAGTCTTTTTTCCATGGTTTCCACTCAAGAAAAGTGAATAATTCTCCAGCACTCTACTATACCAAACAGCTTGTCCTTTCCTATCTGAATGCCTGAATACTGGCAAGCAAGAGAAACTTAATTTGGGGACATCTGCCAATGTTTCAGCCATGGAATAAACCACAAATTGCCATGATTTTTCAGTCTTTTAAGCTGAAGCCTCCCAGCATGGTAATATCTAAAAAGGACAACATGAGCACATATATTGCTATAGACCAGCTTGTCCATTCTCTACTCCCATCCTCCCCTTTTATCAGAAACAGAAATTTCTAGAGGAAAACATAAAGAAAGACTAAGATGGAGACAAAAAAAGTTACCCTGAGCTACCCAAACATGGTTAGTCAAGAAAACCAGCAGCTAAAAAATAGCAAACCAAGTTGTGATAAGCCCAGCCTCCTGGATCTTGCCTCTTCTCCCTCTTACCTGCAAACTCACCCCTTGCCTTCTCCCCAGCAGCATCATGGTGGCTGCACACACCCTACACCTGCTGCCACGTGGTTACTGTGTTTTATGATTTCATCCACATCCAGCTACACAGCAAAGCTGCTGTAATCCTCTAGGCTATAATCCTTCTACTGGCAGGAAATATTAATACAGAGAAAACTGCTAAGGCAACAGCAGAGCTTCCAAATTCTCCAGATTTGGCGACTGGTGCCAGAAAAATGCTGTGCTGGGGAGGACTCTGTTCCCAGAAAATGCTTGATACACCCCAATTCCAAGGACTCCAGACCCACCTCTCTTGGCTCAGGGATGTGCCTGATTTATCTCTGTTTGGGTACCAGCTCCTTGATTAGCCCAAGAACATCCAAGTGGACTTGGCCACCTAAGAAAGATTTCCAAGGGAATGACCTGGTGATGTGCATAGGAGATCTTCTGGAGCCTGGGAGAAACTGGTAGACTCCTGCTCTCCAAGGCCAACAGCTCAAAACACATCAGGCAGTGTGGGGAGTGCCTGCAGATTTATTTGCAGAAATAAAAATTTCCATATTTAAATATGGGAATGAATGAGTTTTGTTGATCCTTATCCCCTGCTTCATACCTCCTGTCTCCAAACAGCTCTGCACCCAAGGAGCTGTGGTAGCACCCTAAGAAGCAGCTGGAACTCCTCTTAGCAGAGTTCATGGCTGCACATGGGTCAGCACAGCTGAGATGTGCACTCTCTCTGCTAGAAGCTTCTTGTTGTTTTAAGAGAAAATTGCATATATTAGGCAGGCTTTGAAGTTACTACCAGACTGTGGCAACAGCAGAACATTATGGTTGGTTTTAAAGATGAGGGAAGTGTTGATGTGCTCAGGTCTATTACAGAGATTTGGCTTCCAGAAACCTAGAGAAATTTAAGAGAAAGTAAAGCACTGATCAGATTTAGGTACCTCCTAAAGTAACAGAGAAGTTACAGTCCTCATAGCTACCACTTAACACAGTGCATTAATAAAGGAGGAAACATTTAGATTCTCCGTCCCTGGAGACATTTAAAAAAAGACTGGATGTGGCACTCAGTGCCATGGTCTAGCAACTGCTCCGCTGGGTCAAGGGTTGGACTAGATGATCTCTGAGGTCCCTTCCAACCCGGCTAATTCTATGATTCTATGATTTTCTCAGCATTCCTTACCTGACTGGTAAGAATAATTCTAATCACTTGAGTATAAGATCTTCTGGGTGGGTTTCTATGTATAGTTCTCTTGATAAGGGAGCAGAGATCTCTCCTGGGACTTCCCAAATTCTGTTGCTGCAAAAAGGTAAAATCTGATTTTGTATTTTGAAATGTTTCTCCTTGAGCCTCTGTATTATAAGGATGGGGTTGCCTCACCTGTTTAAAGTCAACAGGCATTTAATGAAGGCACCTCCTGCCTTCCTAATAACACCAAGGAAACATTTTTACTCAGAGCTGACACCCATAAAATACAACCACCAAGTAACAGGTTCCCCTTATGAGCAGGTGACTGGAAGCAACAAGTCCCAACCAGGCAGCTTTAAATCATGTACCATGAATGGACCAAACTTGTTTCTTTTACCTCTCAGCCTCACTAGGGCAATATCTTAGTGCTCAAATTTCAATTCATCCATTCAGTTCCTTGATGGAAGCCTTTCCTTTAGATTTACACACTGAGTGGCAGACAGGAGTAGGTTTTACCACCGTGCCATCAAGAGGGTTTTTTTCAGGAGCTTCTTTAATTTTCCCTGCACACTGCAGAATAGCACACTACAAAATTGAGAGGCACATTTCTGAAAGTTTGAGGGAAAGAACTAGGAAGAAAATGGAGAAAATCTAGCTTAACAACTCTTTCAATTTTGAAAATTGCAATTTGACAGCAATCCTGTGGGCTGGGAAATAAACGTTCATGCCTTTGCCTCTATAGTCATTTGATTGATGTCAAATTGCTTAAGATGAAATAAAGAGTGAGATGCAGTCATATTTTTCCATCCTCTTTCTATAGAATTGGGGTCGCAGTATTTGGGATCAAAAAGTTATTTATGACATTTATTTTCCACCACTGATTGCACTTTAGCCTCTCCAAATCTTGGGTTTATCATGAAGATGTGCCTTTATATTTAGAACTTTGCAGCACTGTGGTTCCTTAGACAGAAAAAGTGCCCTTGTGCCACAGAACCCACCATTTTCAAGATTTAATCCTTCAGTCACTACAGATTCTGTTGCTGACCCTACATAACCCTTAAATGAATACATTTTAAAGCATGGATGGAGTCTCATTGACTCCAAAGGGTATAAAAGCAACATACTCACATGTAAGAACATACATCTTCATCTAAGATACCTTCATGTGTCTTCATTGGCTTCATATTTTCATTCCAGGCCAGCTTGGACAGGACTTGGAGCAACGTGGTCTAATGGGAAGTGTCCCTGTGCATGGCAGGAGGGTTGGAACTGGATGATTTTTAAAGATTCCTTTCAACCCACACCAGAATTTCTGATTCTGTGGTGATAAAGACTCTTCCATGGCCTTCTCTTTACCTGGATGCTCCTGCTCTTGCTTGGATGAGCAGGGCAAGTCAACTGACTGCAAAAAACAAAAAAAAACCCAACCTCTTCCAAGGAGAAAGAGCAAGAAGCCACACAAGACTTTAGGAACAAATGTCACCTTAATTCCTCTTGTCCCCTCCCCAGCCACCCCTGCTAGACAAAAAGTTTTCCCCCATATAACCAGATTTTAATTTTATTTTTTCCTTTTGTAAGCAAACAGAGGTCTTGTACCCAGGGCCATGGGTAAGGTTGGTTGCAAAGGTGTTAAAGCCTTAGAAGAATGCTGGCTCTGGCTCCTCTATAATCATCTCAGCTTCTAGGAGGTATTTTACAAAGCTGGAAATAGGGGTGCTTAGGTGGCTTCCTCACTTAAGACTAAAAACCTTGCTTTTAGGTAGCTAAAGGTAGGGGAGATAAATCCATCCCTGGGTTTTCCATAGGAATTAGAGAGACTTAGACAGGCTGGAGAGTTGGGCAGAGAGAAACATGATGAAATTCAACAAGGGGAAGTGTAGAGTTTTGCATTTGGGGAAGAACAACACGATGTCCCAGTATAGGTTGGGGGCTGACCTGCTGGAGAGCAGTGGAGGTGAAAGAGACCTGGGGGTCCTGGTAGACAAGAGGATGACCATGAGCCAGCAATGTGCCCTTGTGGCCAAGAAGGCCAATGGCATCCTGGGGTGCATTAGAAAGGGTGTGGTTAGTAGGTCAAGAGAGGTTCTCCTCCCCCTCTATTCTGCATTGGTGAGGCCGCACCTGGAGTATTGTGTCCAGTTCTGGGCCCCTCAGTTCAAGAAGGACAGGGAAGTGCTTGAAAGAGTCCAGCGCAGAGCTACTAAGATGATTAAGGGAGTGGAACATCTCCCTTATGAGGAAAGGCTGAGGGAGCTGGGTCTCTTTAGTCTGGAGAAAAGGAGACTGAGGGGTGACCTCATCAATGTTTTCAAATATGTAAGGGGTGAGTGTCAGGGAGATGGAGTTAGGCTTTTCTCAGTGGTGACCAGTGATAGGACAAGGGGTAATGGGTGTAAATTGGAGCACAGGAGGTTCAAGTTGAACATCTGGAAAAATTTTTTTCCTGTAAGGGTGACAGAGCCCTGGAACAGGCTGCCCAGGGGGGTCGTGGAGTCTCCTTCACTGGAGACATTCAAAACCCGCCTGGACACGTTCCTGCACGATGTACTCTAGGTGGCCCTGCTCTGGCAGGGGGGGTTGGACTAGATGATCTTTCGAGGTCCCTTCCAACCCCTAGGATTCTATGATTCATATATTCTATGATTCAAATGTGTCTGTTGTGGTGGGGTTTT
This sequence comes from Calypte anna, assembly GCF_003957555.1. Classification (NCBI taxonomy): domain Eukaryota; kingdom Metazoa; phylum Chordata; class Aves; order Apodiformes; family Trochilidae; genus Calypte; species Calypte anna. The sequence continues at coordinate 31,738,591 of NC_044252.1, read as the reverse complement.
TAAAATGGCAACTCAGCTCCTTATGCAGAGATTTTTTTTTCTCATTCATAATTTTTACAGTATTTTGAATCTTAAAACAAACAAACAAAAAAAAAATCCAGACAAGAATCACCTTGTCACAACACCAGGAAGCAAAATGACACTGACAAAAGATGGGAAATTCATAAAATTACCCTTGACTCTATTTTTACTGAAGTTAAATGCCACATTGCTGTTAACATTATGCACCCTACGCCCTTCATTCATTCCAATACCCTAAATGTAATTCAAATGTAAGAAACTGAAGAAAAAACAGCCATCCAGAATTGAAAACAAAAAGCTCTCCAGCATTTAATATTACAACATGCATAAAAATCAGTGTAATCAGTCACCAGTGATGGGCAAGGGGGAAGTATTACTAAAACTTTATCAAGGTAATTACCTGATATAAAAAGCAACTAACAAGACCATTCTGCATTTGATATTATCCAGGAGAAAAAAAAAAATTAAACCTATGTTGCTGCTACAATGCCATCTAATACTAGGAATTGGCAGAAAAACATCTATTCTATGAATAATAGCTCAATAGTCCCACAGGACATCAATACATGAATAAGGAGGGAAAAAAAAAAATAAATCTTAAGCCTTTCCAAAATGGTGCTAATGCTCCACTGAAACTTAATTTTATAATTTACTGGCAGTCAAGATGGCAGGAAATAAAATAATTTGCTATATATTCTGCACAACAAACCCCCTGCTTTTCCTGGGAAGGGTAATTATCCCTTAAAAAAAAAAAAGAAAAGGGGAAAAAAAAAAAAAAAAGGGGAAAAAAAAAAAAAAAGAGAAAGAAAAAAATACGACATCTCATATTAAGCTAAAGTCTCATCAAGAAGAGAAAGAGTGCCTCATTACATGTAATTACCAGGGAATTAGAAACATCATTTAACTAAATGAGCGAATAATGCTCAGGATATTGAAGAAACTTGCCTGCACTTCTGCAGAGCACTCTAAGTCCCATTACAAAAATTGCACCTCTTTAATGGAATAATTTTAGGCCTTGTCTGCCTTGCTTTAAAAATAAAGAGCCTCAGAGAGGCAGAAAGAGGCTGAAACTACCATAAACAACTGTTGAAAAGAGCTGCAGAGTAGGAGTAGTCTCTACTGGATACCATGATTTAAAATGACTCATAATCTAACATAATCATGAAAATTAAACCTAAGGACTTGGGTGGGAGGATGGGAGAGAGGGAGGGAAATGAATTACCCTTTTTAATTGTACTTACTCAAGACTACAATGTATTTATAATTATACATTATGGATAACGGGTGAAAGATTCTAGGTTAAAGGTAAATCTTATATAGAGGGATGAAAGGCTGCTGCATTAGAAGCCAGCTCAAAAAGAAAAAAAAAAACCAACCAAAAAAGCAAAATAAAATAAATAAAAAAAAAAAAAACCTACCTGCTGATAGATATTTATTGTCCTGCAATGCAGTTTTTTCCTTAATAGTGAAGAGTTACTAAGGGAATTAATGATGGCCATAATAATGCATTACATGCAAATGACATAAGCCCCAATCTCTATTTTAGGAATATTGTATCTGCCTGTAAAGGTGATTCTGATGCTGTACTAACAAATAAAATCTGGAAAACGTTATTTGCCACCATTTTGCTGCAGAGGTTGATCCCGTGCCAAGAGAAACAAGTTTTTCCTCCCTGATTTTAGCCAGACAAATTGTCTCCAAGCCTTCTAGCAAGTCACTAAATTGAAAAGATCTCTCTTGAGTTCATAAGGTTTTGGTCAGGGGGTTGAATCCTGGTTCCCCATCACTCCACGAGGAACTCAATAACTGAAGTGATGTTATAACAAAGTCCCACAAAAAAAATGTCTTCAAGTTGATGCAGAGGAAAGGCACCAATTTTATTAAACCAAAAAAAAAAAAAAAAAAACCAAGCCAAAACAAACAAAAAAAACCCACAAAAAACCCCAAAACATCCTTAGAGAAAGGAAAAATTCAGGGAAGTAAAACTAGAAATAAGGAGGTACATTTAATGCATCATCTGAAACATCAATTCTCTATTAATATTTTTCATCATTTCCTTCTCTCCACAAAATAAAAGCCCCTCATCATAGAGATTCTGGGAAAAAGAAAAAAAAAAAAGGTGGCTTGTTCTTTACTGTAAACAGTTTCCCAGCAAAACAAGATGATAGCTTAAAAAAAATAATGCAGTAAGAGGATGAAAAAGGAACTAGAGCCCCTAAGTGTTGAATCTGGACATCTCGACCAGGTAAAGGACAACAGAAAATTGAGGATTTTTGCTGCTTTTGAGGTCACAAACATTTCAGACTGCTCCCACAGGCTTGGTTTGCAACCAGAAGAGCAAAACAACTATTCAGGTTTGTGGGATTTTTTTGGTTTTAGTTTTTTAGATTGGGATTTTGATGATGATTTAGAAGAGAGTCCAGTAAACAGCTTGTGAAAATGTTAGAACTTCAGTCTGTATCTCCATTTGTCTGCCACTGGGAAGAGATATTTGAATTATTTCTGATTGAAGGAATGGAGCTTAATGAAAGGTTAATTTAGTTTTTTTTTTAATGGTCAGTGAACAAGGAGGGGAAATAAACAGAATTATTTGGCAACCAGTGAAGTTTCCAGAAAGTGAAAGAAATAAGGTAAGTAATCACAACAGGGTTGTGAGTTGGTTAAGAAGCAGCAGGAAAGGTGACTCCATGGGTGGGACCAGATGGCTTTGGAGTAGTGCAGCTTGTAGAGAACTCCTGATGCTGGGAGAGGGATGGGACGAGGTGGGTTAACCAGCATCCCCCTCCCTCCTAGAACAGGGGGTGTGAACCTTGCTGCAAAGGCTCCCAAATACTGGAGGTGTTGGCTGTTATCTTCTGCCATCACTCAGTGGTTCTTCTTTGGGTGAAAGTCATGAGGAGGCTTTTCAGGTGCATCCTAAAATTTCAGTTGCCATTTAAAGTTCACCCAGAAGAAAGCAAAGGTGAACACTGAGCCCTGAAACAAAGGAGAGGGCTTTGAAATAGCAGGGTTACACTCACCCATGGGAATAAAATACCTTTTTGGAGGTACATGATGGAATGCAACCTGCAGCAGTTGAACCCTGATGCTGCCAAAGGCTCCACAACTTCAGCTGCTCTTTACAGAAAAGCCAGGTTTTAGTCCTGTGTTTGGACACTTGAAAAATAATGGCCAAAACAAGCTCCATCCTATGCTGGACTGATCAAGATATTGTATATCATGGATACTTGGAACAAAAGGCATTGTCCTTACAAAGTAATTGAAGAAGGGTAGTGGAGGGTCTTAAACTTAATTGACTTTTTTTTTAATTCCTTCTTTCCTAAGGAAATGAGATTCGTGCAATGAAATTGTCTCTGTCTGTCTGCCCATCCCCTTTCTCCTCTCAGCCCCCTAATAACTTGGGAACTGATTGACCAATTACAACTGCGTGTGACAGGGGAAAAAGGTCTCAAAGATATCAGGTTCCTGTGCCCCTCATGAAAGCAAGCAGCCAAGCAGGGGAGATTGCCTCTAATCATGTGCCCAGGAAGGGTGGGCCAGGAATCTACCTGGGAAAAGTTGCCTCCTGCTTGTTGAAGAGTTTAAGCCTAAACTTGATTTTCTCAGATGTCTCAGAAGGAACAAAACCTGACTATCAGACTTTGTTCTGTTACTTGCTCACTATTTAGATAAGTTCAGGATTTGGATGGACAATCTCAAGAGCAACACAAGAAGAAAGAAGACACAAGTGCACAACAGGAAAGAAACATGACTTGGATTTGCATGTGCAGCCTCCATATTGATTTCCATCTCCATTAAAAAAAAAAAATACATAATTCCAAAAATTTCCTTCCCCACCTCATCCTTAAAAATCTCACTTCTAACCCCATTATCTGCCTAATTAAATTTGGGATGTATAAAATTGTCAGACTCATCTTTTGGGAGACTGCACGCTTTAATCGCAATTACATGCTGCATATTTCATGATATATTTCTTTTGCGTGTAATTAGGGATAAAAAATGTAATCCCAAAAAGATGTTAAATAATTTAAATCCTGAGGCTTTGATTAAGAGCACTCAAGGATTGCGGATGACAGGGAAAGAACAGTCACTCCATTATAACCAAGGGAAAAATTCAAGGACTTTTAAGCACCTCTTTTATTTTTCAAACCAAGAACCATGATCTCAAAAACAAAGATCTTACCCAGGAATGGAGAGATACATTTCCCCAGATAGATTCTTGCCATTTAACTGTGGAATAGGATCGAGGGTTTTGCACAAAAGGCCAGATGTTTCATTTGAATAGTTTATCTACAAATATTTCTCACAATGTTTCCCTTCAAACTCTCATTAGTAGAAATTAATGTACCCTGACAGGAACAGGGCCCTCATCTTACCACTCAGGCAGCATCACCTTCCAGCCATCTTATGTTTGCAGGCCACTAGATAAAGCCTCCACATGAAGAAGTAAACAAGCTCAACATAAAAAAATATGGATGGAAGAGAAAAAGCCAAAAACCATACTCTCAAAACATCATTTACAAATATCCTTCACCAGCTGACATCTCTAAATGACACAGAGGATGGTTATGGATCATCACCAGCAAGTAAAAAAATTAAACCCAGTGACTTGATGTATGAAAGCAAATGTCAAAAGAACAGTCTATGTGCCATCAAAGGACAGGGAACAGGAAGCCCTCTCCCACTGCCAAATGCCCCACTTTTTTTTTTTTCCAGGGAAATACTCCTGGCAGCTTCTCAGTAACTTTGTCCCAGAGGACGAGCATCCTACAAGGCACAAAGCTGCACGTGCAGCACCACAGCAACTGCAGCCACCAAAATGTCAGTGTGGGACACACAAAGCCACCTGTCAACAAGTGATATGAGAAGCTGAGAGGGTGAAACATGGTAAAAAAATAACTATATCTATGTATTTACAGCCCTGATGTCTCCACTCTTTTGTCCACTGTACAGACTCCAGCTGGGCACATTTATTAGAGCTTTACAAAGCTGATTACAAATTCTCTTAATACTTAAATAGTCTTTGATTTGCAGGGTATGAATTATACATTTTTTCAGACTAGGTAGTACTATATGGAAACATGACAGCATATTTTTAGAGGTACAGTCTCTCAAAATGCTCACTTTTTCTACTTTCATCTTACCTGTTACAGCCTTCATTCACGAGTCACTGAAGATGTAAATAAAGTAAATCTTTGTATTCATCTGGAACCTCTTCATGCCACTCAGCACCACTATATATTCCAACACTACAGTTGTGTAAGAAAAATTTGCATTTAAGAAGATTCAACTAAGGAACTTAAACAATTTGATCTCGTTTACCTTTACACGGAAGCACTGTTTGTGTGATTGGCAAAAAAAATTACATCCCAGGAATAAAAAAGATTTAACTCAAATAACTCCTCACAGGAAGACTACAGCAGAGGCAAAAAATTAAACCAATTACAGGAGCACGGATTCAAGAAACCTCTGTTCAAGTCCTGCCTTTGCTCTGTGACAAGGGAATTTGCTTCCTTATTCCCTGCCTTTGTTGACATCTGCAGAATGAGAATCTTCCTTCTCTCACCTTTTGGCAGTCTTACCTATTTAGAGAGCAAATTCCCAAGCCAAGATCATTCCTTACAAAGCATCTGTGCAGCACTGAGCACAAGGAAATTGTTGCCTTTGTGGCATTGCTGTCCCTGCAGAACAGCAGTGGCTTGCAGAGGACACAAGCAGGGAAAAGCAAAGCTTGCTTAGTTGCAATTGTTGGAAACTCTTTGGCATAAGGGAATTATAGTTTCATTTTGACTTGAGCTACCTTGCTCTGTTTTTGCCAAAAGTAAATATAATGGTTTTCTGTAAGTGAGGAACTAATTAATATAAATGACAAGCATTGCTCAGTGCCAGCTGACGGTGAAGCTGGAGGCTTGAACTAAACTGTTTGATGTACACAAAATTTATATAACAAGGAATTTAGGCTTTTTTATATTTATACAAATTCAGAAACACCTACAAAAATTAATATATACATTTAACTTAAGTAGTATGATGGTCTTGTTTAACAGGACAGTTCTGCAGAGCTTTCCCCCAGCAGCACCCACTGGCCCTGCAAGCATGGACAAAGCTGCAATGAGTTTGTTAATGGGGAGAGGGGGGATGGAGGCAAATAAAAGCCTAATTATGAATTTTAAAGTTTTAAGTAAATCAGAATCCCTCTAATGGTTACAAAAGATATTGATCTGCTGTAGCAGCAGCGAGATGACTGAAAGATCAGAGATAAATTTAGCAGTGTTAACTACCCCAAGTACAACCAGCCTGAGCTTCTCTCTCCTGCCCAAAGATGGAACTGGTCCAAACCCACACCATTCCCAGCAGATGTGTGCCTAACCTGTGCTTGAGAAATTCCACAGATGAAGATGATGCTGCAGCTTCCCCGGGCAATTTATTCCTGGGCTTAACCATCCTTACACTTAGAAAGTTTTTCCTAATGCCTAGACTAATCTCTGCTGCAATTTGAGCTCATTATGCCTTCTCCCAGTGGACATGGAGAACAGTTTATTCCCTTCCACTTTGCAGGTAATCACAGGAGGCTCAGAAGACCTATTACATCCCCTGTGTTGCTACCATGCATTAGCACATTCATAGCTTTCCATGCTATAGGAAAATGTAGGAAGGAGCCAAAGAAAGTGCCATACCTTATGGTATAGGACACATTTCACAGGAAGCACCTTTAGCATATTCATTAAAGGAATATCTGGACTAGTCCTATATTTGACTTCCCATTCCCAAATTCTACATATTTATTACAAAGTATCCCTTAAATCCTCATTAGCACAAAGAAGCCTGACACATTTCAGAGCCCACGCCAGGTTGCTGGAAGACTGGAAGTTGTATCAGTTGCATATTGACTAAAAAAATTACCAGAGTTGTGGTTATGATTATACTAAACAACATGAAAGCAGCTAATGGTGTAATCACCAGAACTGATGTCTGCTAGTCAAAAGAAATGGGTTTTCCTCCAGACCACTAACACCAATCACTGATGGTGGATGTGTCCTTTCAGACATTTGCAAGAGTATCCAAGAGGAGCAACACCCAGCTTTTGGGCATCTACCTGATGTGCACCAGCTGAATTCCTGATGAACTGGGATTACAGGAGTCCAATCCTGGATTTCCAAGGCAGTGAAAAAGTACTGCATGCTTAAAAAAAAAAACCACAAGACAGTTAAGATGGAAAGAGCAAAACCTGCACAGCTTTGGAAAGGTTTTTCTCAGCAGCATCACTCAAGTCTCCATGTTGGGAGCTCAGAGTTCAGCTCTGAGCTCAGAGCAGGGCTTTGTTTTGCTTAGGAAAAAGCCCATCTAAGGGGCAATTTATTTTTTTTTTAATATATATTATAATTGCAGCAGCACAAAACTTCACACCTGAGATGCAGCAGAACTCCAGCCCTGTATGTAGTAACTGTACACTGATTATCTTGAAGTACTGGCCAAACAGAAAAAAAAGTCCACTTACCAGCATGCTTTTGTACCATTCAGGACAGAGATGCCACTTGGCTTCTAATACCAGGGTGTTAGGAGGCTCTTGTCAGAGACAACCCCTGATATTTTTTTCCTGCAAGCAGTCAGTGGTGATTGATGACTCTATTAGAATGACAGCTCTGACTCCATGTTTTCTCTATGGCCCTCAACACCAGCCAAAAAGCAACGACTTAAAAGAGGTGTTTTTTTAGATCTCAATTCCTCTGAGCAAGAGTCAGCATTCTCCTTGTTGTTCAGCTGCTTGTTATATAGGTCAGAAAAGGTTTGTTGCAGGATTTCTCTGGCTTATCATCCTCTGCCTTGACCTGCATTTCTAGAAGAGAGCTAATAAAAGGAAGATTAATCTTGTAAAAGAAATACCTGTATTCCAAGTGCACATATTCCTACCTTACAGACAGGCACAGCTGTAGCCCTGACCAACTAATGTTGGTGTTTCACCTCCCTTACGCCCAAATGTCTCACAGGCTCTTCTTTCTTTCCAGCAGTGACCCAAGGAAAGGGAATTTACCACCATTTTTAAGCCAAGATAGAGCTAATAAGTCCAATCCATTTCCTCCTACATATATGGGGCTACTTTTATCCAGTGGAGCATGCAGATCTCAGCATTAACAGGTTGCCCCTATGCCTAATACTTACCAACCAAAGTAGCACAGGTAGCATCATTTCCAGGTTGTGTCTACTTTGCTAAGCAAACTATTTGGAATTCCCCTAATTCTGTTTTCCCCAATGTTCTTCAGCCCTCATCTCACTTTGCTCCCCACACTTCTCCTCCTGTTACTCCCCACTCTGTCCTCTCTCTTTTTTTTTCCACATCCTCACTACACTACCTTTTAATTAGCCCCTTCCTATTTCTACCTTCACACATTATTTATTTGGACACATCCTCACTTCATGTCTCTACTCTACAAGCAGGGTCACTGTTGTCCTCCTAAATAACAAAATAATGTCTTTTATATTTTTTTTGTGGGCTCCAGCTTATAGTTTTTTAATATTAGACTCTTTCAGCTGAGATGGAGGAAAAAACAGATATTTTGCTCTGCAAATATGTGCATATTCAAACCTGCACACACAGTCTGGAACCATGGAACACTTCACAGAGTTCTTAACCCCAAGCCTGCTGCCTCAGCTGACAGTCATCCTCTTTTAAGAGGACACCAAAACTTCAAACTTTGCCCAACATCACTGAGTCATGTACCCTCAGTGCAAAAAAACAATTAAAATGGTGCCCAGGTATCAGATCAGAGAGTGGGTGCAACTGTAGTGAGGGCATGAGTTACATTTAATTCTGGAAAAATCTTTTTTTTTCTTTTCAACCCTATCAAAAGCTTATATTATCAAAGAATCCATACCTAGCCCCTGACAAATTACAAAGTACCCAACATTCAACTTATTTACTACCTCTGCCTGGTAGCAGCTGAAGTTGGTCAGCTCTCTGCAGGCAGGCAGCCCAGCTTCCTCTCTCCATCACCACCTGCTTTGGAAGGATGAGTTACTGTTTCTGCTGTCAGCAAGTTTGTTTTCTAAAGGTAATGAACAACTCCCACTGGCTACACACACACTGATAACTCAGAATAGAAGCAGTTGGAGTATTAATCCCTCCTTACTGTTCACTACAAAGTGAATAATTTATTAAGTGCTTCCCAAACACCAGATGCAAGGTACTCTTAAGAGAGCATCCTGACAGCATGTTCTGCAGTTGCAAGAGAGCTTTCATTGGTGGTATGAATCAGGAGGCATTTATCTTCAGGAGAAAATTGATTTGCAGGTTTAGTCTTTTGATCAAATGCACATTTCCTGTTTAGAAAAACCAAACACACAGTGTCCAAGTTCTTTTTCTAATACTATTTTCCCAAGACATTTGTGTTTTTTTCAAGTTCAAGAGCCTTCTCTCTCCCCCTCCACTCCAAAATCCTCCAGAGGCTGATATAAAATTTGATTATAGGTAAGATTTCTTACAAACTGGACATGAAACAGCACATTTTCATGGGTTTTGCAAACAGAATTATATCTCCACTCTGGGGAAACTCCTCCTTCCTACCTTTCCACTTACGTTACTCCATAAACCCTGGGTAGATCTGCAGACTTGAACCAGACCTCTTGGCTGTAGGGAACTCTCCATTTCCCTTTCCCTACCCTCAATTCTTCCTAAGCATTAATTTCAGGCTTTTATGCAGTATGTGTGGGGAAAAAAAACCAAAACAAAAACCCACACACAACAAAAAAACCCCACATACCACATGTTCCTTCCTTCAGAAAGAGTTAATTGTTCTCCAGTAATCAGGTCACTGAGATAAAGAAGCCCACCCAACAACTTTAGGTCTTCACAGCCTGAGAAAACATTGCCTGGAGAGCCAGCATCCCTGGGTAATGAAGAAAACCCAAGTTCACCTCATTGGGAAAAGACAAATGGTTCAGAAATTTTCCATCAGGAAGATCTAGAACTCTGGAATTTTTATAGCTTAAAAGGTTTCATCTTGATGTTTGTTTTGCAAACAGTAAAGGTTGCTACACAAAGCATTTGTTTTCCAAAAACCTAAAGATATTTATTGAACAATTATGAGACTATTGGAAGTTTTTCATTATTAGATACTACAAAATGTGGTGAGTTTTATAAAGGTATAGGCAAAGTTATCTACAGGCTTCAACTACAGACAGCAGATAAAGAAAAGTTTCACTAATATTCTAAGGAAGCAAGTAATGACAGAAGATGTACTACAATATACAATCAAATACTTCTTAGTTAAAAACAGTATCAGTACAAAGTTTGCTCTTTTCACTTCTATTGTTTTAGTTTAGTCTTGTTAGGAGCAGGTGGGCACCTCTTGTAGAGAAGAAGTATCTCCAACAGTCTAAGTAGACCTGAAATAAATAAACTGTATTTCAGCAAGTGGCATTTGGAGTCAAACATTCAATATTCCATAAAAGCAGAAATGAGCAGAAAGACCACTTTCATTTTTATCAAGATGCCTGTATCAAGATAATTCTTTAGTGATTAAAAAGCTGATCTTGCCAACTTTTCTCTACATAATACAGCACCATCTCAGTATCACACAGAAATGCTAAGTGGTCCCCATTAATATGCAAAAAGATCCCTATGAAACAAGTATTAGTTTCCTGTCCTAAGTAATTTATTTTTAGAATAAACCAGGGATGACTCACACTCCTGTAACATTAAAATATCCACATCATTCTCAGTGCCCCAAGGTTGGCATAAGCAACTTGTAAATGTCAGAAAAGCATATAAACCTTGTTAATGTTTTCAGAAATTCATTTAAAGATAGAAACAGGTCCAAAAAGATGCCTGTCTAAATGCATTGCAATTACGTTACAATTATTTTCCAAATACACAGATCTGCTCTGTCTTTTCTCAGCTCATTACTGACTCAAACAATTTGCCCTTCTGGGATCAATTGTTTGCTAATAAATAATTGTTTACAGTCACAAAATGATATTAAGGAGTATTCTTATTAGTTTTCCTTCTACAGCCTAATAAGATTCAAAACTAGCTGATTCCCAAGAGTGTAACCTTAACCTTGCTGGATTTAACAACCCAGGAAATGATGAACCATCTGTTTCAGAAAATAATGGAGGGCCAAGAGGAAATATTGTTTAATTGTAGATTAACCTCCTCCTACAGCAGAATGAAGCAGCTACAGAATTAGCAACCATAACTAGAAGTGAACCAAAATAACTGAAAGCAGCTCTTACTATCACAAGACAAACAGCACAAAGTATTCCTCCACCACAATTTGTTTTTAAACCCTCCCAAATGTATGCAACAACCTGATCTTAAAAATAAATCAATTTTCACTATCTTTGAATTTTTTTTTTCCTTGAGGGAGCCTCAGAAATAAATAAAATAATTCTGGTTTTATTTTTTCCATGAGCATCAACATTATTTGCAAACAAACCCTTACAAGAGAGAGGTGATGCATTTATTTCCCTGTAACTTCCACCTTGCAACTTCCACAGCAATAAAATGGCTGCTCAGAGGCAATGTACAAGTCACTGAAGGGAGAGAGGGGAAGGTCTTGAGGTTTTAAACTCAAGAACTTTGACGATTTCTGTGTGTCTATTTACATAGATACTTAGACACTAAATAATGGAGACAGACAGATAAAGTGTAAGACAGTTTGTGTGCTAGAAGGAAAAAAAAAAACCCACAAAAACACAGCAATGATAAACCACATGAATTTAAAAATAAAAACTGCTCCTGTGCTAACATCATGAAGAGCAGCTCAATTCTGCACAGTGACAGCAATTTTTCTATGTAACATTCATGCCAAAGCAAGCTCAACAGAAATCTTTTACCTGCATCAATCAGTTTCCCCCATTTTGACAGCAACAACGATAGAAAAGTGTCTTATCAGAGGGCTGCAGCAAACTCCAACACAGGGGCACTGAGAAAGCTTTTCCTTGATTTTACAGAACCTTCCTGGAACAGTCTCTAGACTCACTCGTGGCTGTGACAGCTGGGTGCACAGCCAGACTGTAAAGATTTCATTAATTCTAAGTTTTAAATACCCAAACACAGCAACATTGACTCAAATTATTCTTGACTTCTTCACTTAATTCCTGAAGCTATGAGCTAGCAATAACTCCACAGCTTCATATAATAGCACCTATTCAGAAAAGGATAAGAGTTTGACATTCTTCTCCTGCTAAACAACTGGGCACAATTTTATCCATCAGGCGTCTATCAACCTACGGATATTGAAAGCTTGGGTGAAGAAGATAAAATCAAACCCAACCCCACTGTCAAGCTGCACTATCTCCTGACATCAATAATGCTATTCATGAATTTAGGAAAATTAATAAACCTTGGGATGAATGCTGAGAAAGGCTCAAATACAGGTGAAGCATACTCACTTAGGTTTTGTTTCTGCATCTGTCACTTGGCGAATATAGATACCATCTTCAGGATGTTCAATGTCATCCATTTCATACATATAGGAAGAAGCTATAGCCAGGGTGGTTCCATCATTGCTGAAGGCAAGGGATGCAATGCTGGTGGGATACCGATGGAATTGACACAGCCTCTTCTTATTAAAGGGATCCCAAATGTTTACAAATCCATCAGAACCTCCTGAAAAATAAATATTGAATAAATGGTTGCTAAGTTAGAATTGAGCTGCCTGGTAAGATACAGCAGAGAACAAAAATAAGGGAAAGAACAAACTACCTGGAATTACTTTGTGAAATTACCTGGAATTACTGTGTGAAAACACAGGGTTAAAACTTGCTTAATTAACAATGAGAAATCCCCAAAATCCCTGCTAAAGCAATTAACTACATCAAATAATTTTAAGACCCTATTCATAGCAAGAAATATAATTTAAATGCTTAATAAATAAGGGCATATAAAGTAAAAATTGACCTGTTTAAATCAGAACTAAAGGAACTGATGCAAGTGATACAAAAAAAAACCAAAAAACAATTGAGTCCCTACCTGTAGCAAACGTGTTGTGGACATTATGGAAAGAAATAGCATTAACTGGATAAATCTGCTCAATGTTATTTTCCTTCAAACGGTGACATTTGAAGGCATATTTCTTCTTCTGGATTTCTGGACTTGGATCCAAATATTCCACTGCAACACGACCTTCAATAGAACTTAAAACATAACCCTGCCAAAAAAAAAAAAAAAAATTGAAATGCACATTTGAGAAGGTGCCAACTGTAGATAACAATATGATTCATTTTATACCCCTCTAAAATCAAATAAATGAAATGCAGTCTGGAACAGGGTGCAACCAAAACTTGTTTGTTACCACTGATCCATGGCATAAAATCTGCTTCTAAGAAAGAAGTAATGCAGAAAAATAAAAAACAGTTTTAAGGTAACAGTGAGGCTTTTAATTACCTCTGCAGGTCCAAAGAGAAGTTGATTTGGGAAATAGTGTTATGAGTTAAGAACCACTTTTATTTGCCCACCTGTTCCCCAGAGCCTAAATATCTCTAATATTGGAGATCCTCATGGTTTAGTTTCAGAATTGCATTACATTATTTCAGAGCTTTCTACTAGCAACTAAACATTCAAGCTCAAACAGGATTTTTCAGTGAAACTTGATTGTAAGTGGTGTCCACTTATTCAGTTAATTGAAGCCCTGATTTACAGCAAGCTGAGATGCTTTTATTATAAACTTCTGAGTTAAGCCTGTAACAGACCTTTTCAGAAATAGGGTTGTAATGATATCTAGCTATAGTAAGGCTCTTTAAAATTCATAATGCAACACAATCTGTAAGATCAGCTTGTTTTGCTATAACTAGAATGACAATGGACAGAGAGCACTCATGGCAGTTCAAGAAGCAGTAACTGGGTCTCCCAATAGGTCCTTTGGAGCATGACAGGCACAGAGTTAAGGAAAAAAAAAAAACAAAAAAAAAAGATAAAGGACATTCTAATAGTTTTAATCCAGCCCCTGTTTACAGCCTGAAGAACCTAGGGATACAATTCATCAAGGCTGCTGAGCAAACACCAATTCTGTCTTCATCTCTTCCACTGCAACTTAGGGGGCATTTTCTTTATTGTTGCTTTGTGTGTCTTGAAATAGGTTATTTTTTAAATGGAGATAAAACTGAAAAGAAAAAAAAAAACAAACTAAAACTTAATATGCTGTGAAGTCAGTGGCAAACATTCCTGACTATACTGCTATAGTTAGCTTGGAGTCCTAACCCCAATTTCAGTTTCTCCTCGCAGAGTTTGATTACAAAACTTTGAAGACCAGAAACATTTTTAAATGTGAAAAAGATGCAGGCAACTTGAAAAATAAACCACTGTGTTTTTTCCTAAGGAGTATTCAGCAGAAATATAATTCCTGACATGATTCTCATACCTGTTTATTTGGGAATGCTCTGATACAGCGGGTCTGGTACTTCAGACTGGATTCTCTTCGCTGCTGAACATAACCCATGTTCCTCAAATCCCACACCAGCACCCTCCGACCTGCTGTCCCCACAATCAGTCTATCTCCAGAGACAGAAAGTGTGTAGACCTTTAAAAAAAAAAAAATTACAATATTTATCTTTTATCAGCCTGGATATCCATTGTTCTCTGTACAAAAACTGTCAGCAATATAGAGAGGCAAAACAGGTGAAGCCTACAAGGAAGTCTGTAGCTACAAACCATCTCTTTGCTTTAATTTATAACTCAAATTTGAGACAAAAAAAAAGTAGTGTGCAGCTGGTTAGTGAGAAGACACTGAGGGAGCATTTCAAAAGCTCAGCCATAATTCTGTAACCTAGGACAGATTAGAAATCAAGCCAAATAGAGCACCATACTAAACAGAACTAATTTAGGGAAAAAAAAACCTTAAAACTTTAAATTAAAAACTTTAATATGTATATACACTTGTGCAATTCTAATTATCAAGCACACAGATCTCTGTGATACTCAAATAATCTTCTTTAAATGAGATCTCTTCCCTTTGCTGGAATTACCTATGTTTATATTCCATACTTGTACAGAACTAATCCAAAAGGCAAGGCAGTATTACTCACATTCTCCTCAAAGATTATTTCAAGCATTAAATTTATTGGGCATTTTAAGTAAAGAGAAAAACAGATACAAAATGAGAGAGAAAAAGGGCATGGATACTGGAATTCATCTTTGCTTGGCATGCAGAGCTTGCACTCCCCCCTATCAACTCATGATCCTGCAGCTTAGCCCTACAATACTATGTCATGCATTTATTTTTTGCCTTCTGGTAATCTTTTGTTTTTCTTTTTGAATACTTCAAATTGAGCTTCATATTAATAAAGGGAAATAAATGGCAAAAAAAAAATCACTAAAAAGCAAATAGTGCTTTATATCCTTTAATAAAATGAAGTGAAACCAAAGGAAGCAATATTCTTTGCATCATTAAAAAAGACCACAACTTGGGATTTCTACTTTAAAAATTGGCTCAGAGATTCCCATTTTTGTTTATGAAATTTCTCATTATAATCAGCATATAAATTGTTCTGTTTCAATCTATAACTTGGGAGGTGGGTAACCTGGAAACACATTAAGACAAAGTTCAGTCAAAAAATTCTGTGCTAAAAATGAATTACAAGCTGTTGATAAACCAACAAGATGGAACCCTGCTACCTCCAGCTGTCCTGTCACCCAGCTGCAAGAATGAGCTTTTTCAAAAGTGATCTAATTGAGCTAAATACATAGGAAGAGGTATTGTATATACTTTGGATCAAGAACCAAAAGGGTAAGAGATCTGGTACCCAGCCAGAAGGATTCAATTTACTCTTGGCATGTGCTTGTGCAACCCCACTCAAGCCCCTGGTTTCCCCTTCCTGGTTCTCTGATAAAGCCCAATAAAGCTATTTGGTTCTGCTGAGCCTGCACTGAAACATCAGACAAAACAACCTTGCATTTGCTAAAAACATTTTCCAGAAATGTTAATTTCTAATAAAAAAATAAAAAAAAAGAAGCAGATGTGTGTGTGTTTACGCTTGGGATCTGACCATCCCAATTGCTAAACGCCACTTCTGCATAAAAACACCAAGAAAGCTTTGAGCCAGCAGTAGTGACATCCCTGAACAAGGCAGGTTTTCAAACCTCCCTTTGCTATTGATGTAAAAATCAATCCATAAAGTATTAATAAACATTATATAAAATGTGTTTGTATACATGCATGGAAACAAAAGCATACAGAACATTAAGTATCTTAAATCTTCTTTACAAACAGATGTCACACCTGTACAGTAAGTATTCTTTCTACACCACACAATCATAAATCAAAAGAAACCATTGTCATGCAGTTGAGTAGGTGTACACATTTATCAAAGGCAGTATTAAAAAAATGACATAATGAACCTTGCTGAACCAATAAGCAGCTTGATTCACTGTGGCTGTCCATTATGGGATATTCTGTCAGCAATTTATCACAGATCTTTACATGCTACATACGACTATAAATCAAAACTAGAAATAATGCAATTACTTTGATTCTGAACAAAGGTATGTCCAGAAGTAGATTCAGCCATGTTGCAGCAAAAGTAATGGTTATTTAGATGCAGTAGGGCTCATAATGATGGCTCCTAATTATGACTTGACAATATGACAGAGCCAAATTAAATTTAGAAAGGGTATAGCCAAAAAAATATTCACAGGTAGAATTATCCAGCAACACAGCTGGTGCTTAGGAGTCTACAGAAAAAAAAATTCCTTTTCTGTAATTCTTTCAATGGCATTACTGTAAGCAGTATAAAAATTAACACACTATAAAATTATTAGAACAACATTTTGACATTATATTTTACCTTCTTTCTCCTGGTCTCTCACTAGCACAGAGGATTTTAGTATTAAAGGGTGAGAATTTACTAGGCATTAGGACAAGAGTTGTACAATACAAGCAGTTTCTGTGTCTTTTAATACAAGTGGAAAAATAAAACAACAAAATACTGTTCCAGGGAACAAAATTAGCCTCCTACTCTGTCTCTAGCCACATTTCAAAACCATCAGCCCTTATAACTGCCAGGGTCTGATCTATCTGAAGTCTTCACATTTAAGGAAATGTCTCCATTTGTGTATATCACAATTAAGCCAAGGATTATTAATGACTGCATCCATTTCACACACTGCTTTTGTCAGGCTTTCCTTCCTCCAGCTGGTTTTATCTTGTAAGAATTTGGTCCATCACAAGTGCTAAGAATTTGGTTATGCTCTCCTATTTAAGCTCAAATCCTTAGTCTAAAATCAGAATATATACTGAATAGCAGTATTTTAAAATGCAACATTTTGACACTTTAACCACTAAATGTAACTTTTCAAATTTAATTCAGTTCATGACATCCTGTACAGTGATGTTTAACCAGTCAGGGGATGCATTATTCAACATACCCTCTGGAATGCAGCACCCAGAACCTACCTTTTCAGGTTGAGAGAAGGTTCCTGCATTACAAGGAGTTCTGGGATCCCACAGTTTAACTGTTTGATCCCAACTTCCAGTCACCATGACATTCACTTCTGGACAATACTCAACACACCTGATAGGAGCATCATGGGCACCAACAAGGTTTTCTGTAAGAAAATATAACTGTAACTTTATAGGCACTACAAACAATCAAAATGCTTTGAATAAAAAGGACATAACTGCAGTACAAACATTCTATTTTCTGACATTCCCAGGGGTGTACTGATAAGCTAGGTGCTCCTTTAAGGATAGCTCAGTCTTCAGAAATCTAACTTTTGTTCTGATCATGATTCAGAGAGAAGGAATGTTAAATTTAAACTAATGTCCACATGTCTCCCCTATGGGCACAAGAGAAACCTTCAGAGGGATAAAGAGTGTTCAGCAGCAAATGGTGTCACTGCCTGAGACAGACACTGATACAGGAAGTTACTTCAACTTGTGTATATTAACATTATGACCCCAAAAAATAAATTATTACATACTTATACAAATATTAATTTAAGCACTTATAGGAAGTCACCTGTAAAATTATTTGACCTTTCCTATATTATTACTGTGCATACAAGTTCTCTGAACCCTGGGTACTGGCTGGGTTTGGTGTCTCAGGTTGAGATTCTCCTTCTCTCTAGCACAAGTACATGCAACAAAACAAACTAGAGCTGGATCTTGCTCCAATGAAGCACTCAAACTGTGCTCATTTTCAAGCAATGTTAGAAAAAAAACGTAGTGTAAGGCCATGATGTTCAACAAAACAAAAAGCTTGATATATGTTCTGCTATACACAGGGAAGATCATCCTAAAATGCCTAACCCACAAATTATTGAGCAACACCCAGTTTTAGTACAGCTTAGTTAATTCCCCCTGATGGAGCCAATGGCAGAGCAGGATTATCAGCCAAAATCTAATTTAAGGTGTCCTACAGCAAGCACCTACCAAGCCTTCTGGCAAAGTGCCAACCCTTTCCATGGTTTTAGGTGGTGCTGAACACTCTGCTAAATAAAGGTAGGTATGACATGAACCTTAAATCATCAGTGTGACAAGTATATAGGCATTTTTTTTCTTTTCGTTCCATTTTCACCTTAAGTAAATAAAAAGGAAATACAGGTGTAAAATACATCAATATTCATCACTGGGAAAGTTGAATGTCTGTTGTCCATCCTGTTAAAGTGTTCTACAGCACAATCTTTAATGACAGAGTCAGGAACATTGCCTCCTTCTGTGCCTTCTCTGTGAGAAAGAGACTCACAGCATAGCAAACTGCTGAGCACCAAGACTGACAACATATAAGAACAGAGGCTACTCCTTAAAGCAAATATTCCCTCTCTAAAAAACTTGAAATATGTCCTGCACATGTAAGAATATAAATCTGAAGCTTAGGCCAGCTGAATCCACTGAAAGAATTCAACCTGCTTACCTTGGTCTGTGTTTAGATCATGCATTTTCAGTTGTTGATCTAACCCTCCACTCCAGGCATGGGTAGGATCCTACAAAGCAAAAAAAATTCATCTTCAGGCAAGTGTTAAATTGCCCTGGTGCTACAGATTTCATCTCTTAAGCTTGTAACAAAGGATTTGCTTCCAAAAGTTTGGAAAGATAGGAATTAAGACACAAGATACAAACAGGCAGATGATGGAAGCTTTGCAAAATGTTTCAGTAAAGCACTCTGAGCTAAAATATTTTTTTTTCATTTCACAGTAGAACTAAAAAGAAACAAAAGCATTTACAGACTACATAAACAACTCATTTTTCTGTAACAGCAAAGCACAAAACTTCTTTATGAGAGACCACCAAACTAAGCTAGTTCCACCTAATTGAAATGTATCCCTTCTAGAACTAATTTGGAAACTAGAAACTACTTGAGAACTGATATGTTGATCCACAGCACAGCATCAGTTATGTGTCAGAATGTTCAGTGAAAAAGGCAAAAGAAAATTAAGCATTTAAACTGATCCTTAAAACATTCAGTAACATATCAAGTCTCTGCAGAACACACCAGAATACAAAACAAAAAAGAAACAAAAACAAAAAACAAACAAAAAAAATCAAAAATAAATTTAAAATAAAAAGGCAAAACAAGAAAGTGCAACAATAAACTTAAACCCTATGTCAAATCCAGTGCATTAAAAATACAGAAGTATCCAGTACACGGCCTGCTTGGAACAACACTGTTTCCAAACAACCCAGCATGAGAAGGTTAAAAAATAAATAAAAACAGGAATTTTTTGAGAAAAATTATTTCTGGCAATATAATACCAGTATGACTAAGAAACACAATACACAGTTTACTACAGCATCCCAGAAACAGCACCAACCAGCTGAAATGACTTTTGCTACTACATCTAACAGAAATAAGTTACTATAATAGTACCTATAGTAACTTTCATATGTATATATAGAGAGTAATTTTGTAGTAATTTACTACTTATTTAGAACCAGAATGATGTTCATTAAAAGAATAATTGTCAGAAGCAAGTTTTTGTTTTGTTTTGAAGATAGATTGCAGGTAGGATTTCTCTGTCCCTGTATTTCAGGGACTGACAACTTCTCAAGCACCTCGGCCACTCTGTCTACAAAATAACAATTAAAAAAATAAGACAAAAACATTTCATGCACTTACATAAAAAGCACAGTCCAGGACAGCCCCTGAATGTTGATATTTGAGTCTCATGGTGTTGGCAGGGACATCATAGAGCCGGACTGTTGTGTCCCAGGATGAAACAAGCAGAAACTGAGATGTATTTGGACTAAACTTTACTGATGAAATCCCATCATCTGGAGTTTGATTGAGTTTGAACTCGTTTGATCCTGTCATCTGTAGGAAAGACAGAAATACAAAGTTTTAGCAATAACAAGACCTAAGGCTGCCAAAAAGTTTGCTGACTGATCCATTTTAAAGGTAACCCAGAGCAGACCTGCAAAGTTTGAGTGCTTTTACACAGAGGGAGTTGAGACCACACAGATATCTGACAAACTCTGACATTCCAGATGCTGATCACTGCTCAAGACTCAATAAATTCCATTCCCCCATGCAAGGCTTTTGAATCTGAATATTAAATATAGAATAAACAGTATAAAAAGTTTATTGTTATTATCAACTGTAAGCTCAGCTCTTGTTACTTAGGAATGTGTATTTCCCCCCTACTCTACTGTATATGTAGCTATATTTTTAAAGTGATTTATGATTGACTGTGAACATCAAATGACTTTAAAAACCACAAGCAGGCAGAAAGGAATTTACTCTGAAAATAACAAAAAGTGCTGATTTGTTCCTGTTTTTTACCATAGACTTCTAAGAGCTGCAGCTGGATCATCTTTTAAATAGTTTCAGGTTCTCTGCAACTTTCCAATCCTTAGGCTTCCACTGCTGCTATCAAAGTATTTTCAATTAAACAGTCTTAAGGTTATTTTTTCCTCTGAAGAGTAAAGGAAGGCAGGTAAGAAAAGGAAATCACACTTTGTGGGATACTGAAATGTAGAGGGAACAGAAAAATGTGATGTGACAGGAAAAATAATATCAATTCATTGACAGATTAATGACTCTGAAAAGTAACTGTAGCACTGGCTCCATGGGACCAGGTAGTTCTATAAAAACATTGAGAGCAGAGGCTACAAATAGCAAATTTCAGCTGAGAAAACAACACAGACTTTATAAACACTCTGAAAATAAACAAACACTTCATCACAGGCACACCAACAAAACTGCTAAAATATTTGTAAGGGTTCAGAAAGCCCCAGCAACACGTTTGCCTGATGCTAAGAGGGCAAAGTAAATGAGCTTGGATTTTTTATCACTCTTAAATTCACCTGTACAAACCCAGAGGAAAGATGAGACCTCTTGATACCTCTTGAATAAATCAAGAGCAAACAAGCAGATGAACTCAGGCAAGGTGCAAAATCAGTGCCCAATTATTGCAGTTCAGCACTTGGCAGTACTGCACAACTTGATGATTGTTCAGTTAATGTCAGCACTACAAACATTCCCACACTGGAAAAAATGAGAGCTTTGCCAGGTGCTCTGTAAAACATCCTTCCCAAAAACCCACTGTGCAAACACCCAGTGCTACTCCTGCTACTCAGAGGTAAATTAAAAAAAAAAAAATCTCTTAAGAATAGGAAATAGGAATTTTTTCCTTAACCTCTTTTTTTTCAGCTCTGCTTTAGGAATAGCTGAACAAGAGACAGATAAAAAAATTGCCACACATTTCTATTTGAGCACCACAGAGAATTCAAGACCACATTCATCATCCTTTAGAGTGAAATTTCTCAGTGAGAAGTTCAAATGGATGGACAAAGCCTAAAGGAATTCAGAACAACTACAGTAATTAGATTGGGTGTGCTAATTGCCTGCTTATGGCTGAAAAATCAAACAACGAGCAGGAGGGTCCGAGGTGGAGCTACAACTACTCCCAGCCCAAAAGCAATCCACAAGCAGCAAAGTTACTTTAAAGACACCTGGAAGTACATCCCGAGGCTATTTTTAAGCCAGAAGAAATATACAACAGAATCTAGAAATATCCTGTCTTTCAAACGCGTTAAGGGGGAGGAAAGAAAAGGGGAAAATCACAAAAGAAAGCTCTGCATGCTTTCACAAATGCAACAGCACACAACCGGGATTGCCAACGAGCAGAATGGGTCACGACGACCTCAAACAACAAAGTCCTGGTAAAATCCTCAAGTTACAGACCAGGTGACTCGTAAAAAAAAAAAATATATAGGGAAGACACTTGCTGCTGAAACTGAGGTTCTGGCTCCACTACAGGGTGCACCTTCACAATGTCAGCATTCCTCAAAGCTGGGTTTTACTGAGCTAACAAGACACCGGTACTTTTACAGCTCCTTTTTAACACGGCACACCCCATCATTTAGCTAGACAGGAAGTGTTTCTCGAATAAAGCAGCTCAACCAAAAAAAAAAACAACAAAAAAAAACCCGGTTAGAACCACCGGTCGTTGTTTTTAAGAGGCTATTACAGTACCGTTTTCATGGTGCCCGAGTTTCTCTCGCTGCTCCACGTAAAGCCAAGGAGAAACTTCTTTCTGCTGCAGCTGCGGAGCTCCGGGAGCACAGAGGCGTCAGAGAGACGGTGGCCTTGGCAGTCAGGTCCCGGAGAAGCACGTCAGGATGTCAGAGATGCTGCCGGCTGCGGCGGGAAGGGAACAGAGTGAGAGAGGCCCGAAGGCAGCGGCTGAGAGGCTCCGGGAGGGAAACGGAGCCGGGGAGCCCTCTGAGGGCGGCGGGAAAGGCCGCGGCTGACGGGAGGCGGCAGCCAGGCCCAGGAGACCGCTCCGCCTCAGCGATGCCCCGGTGGGTAAGGCCCAGACACCCCCGACACCCCGCACAGCCCCACCCCGAAGGTCCCGGTCCCGTTCCTGGTCCCGGTCCGGCCTCACCTCAGCGTTCAGGCCCGCGCGCCCCGGGCCTGCCGTTAACCGCCGCCGTTGCACTCCCGCATGCGCGCTCCCGCTCTGCCTCGCCATTGGCCCGTTCGAAAGGGCGGAACGGCGCGTCACGCCGTACCACGCGCCCCCGGCGTGGAGCCGCGGGGCATGCTGGGACTTGTAGTCCGCCAGGCCCCGAGAGGCTGCCGGGGAGAGGCCAAGCGCGACCCTCCCGTTAACATCACCGGGGGTCCCGAGAAGGGGAGGCTTGGGGAGGCTCCGGGAGAGCCGCACAGGAATCCACCAGTGGCGCTGCGTGGACACAACCCCGCCTCGGGGTGCCGAGGGCCGCGGTGGGGGTGGTCGCCGTCCGGTTCTCCCCGTCGGAGGCAGTGGTAGACACGGACCCAGGAGGGTCCCGGTTCCGGTCCTAGCGCTGGACCGGTGCCGCCGGGTGGTAGAGTTACTGCAGGGCTGTCATAATGTTAACGGGCAAACCCACAACACCGATTATTACCCCTAAAAAACGAATCCGAATGACGACCGGCGCCGGGGGCACCGGGGACCGGTGTTCACTTTGACGTCGGGGGCTGAGCAAGCCCAGACCTGACGGTACCGCCGGGTAGGGGCAGAACCGAGCGGGAAACCGAAGTCCGCGGCTTCAAACACCGGTGGCCAGAGCCCTCCCGTTCCCTGGCATCGAAAATCGCCTGATTTACCCCTTGGAACCTTTGATTTCTGTCTCTATCCGTTCCCCCCGTGCAAGCACCCGCCCCGTTATTGCTGCAGTACCCCTCACACTCAGTACCGAACCGGTACCCGCCGTTTAAATCCCCACTTTTTGGGGGGGATTTATTTTGGTTTAACGACCGAACCCGTCCCCGGTGAGGAGGCAGACGGGGGGGGTTCTCCGGGGAGGGGATAGGAGCCGGCAAGAGCCGGGGTCCGTCCCCGGGAGCTGCCCGGAGCCCGCTGCCTCTCTCCGCGGTTTTTAGCAAAAATATTCCTCAAACCAGAATAACGCTCCCTGCTCCCCAAACCGCTTCCAAGCGTTGCAGAAAGGCCTTTCCTCTTCCAGCCAGGGACAGGGGACCGAGGACCCGTTGGGTCATGGGCAGGGGGACGGGCAGGCCCGCCTGATATTCCCTGCGGGAAAAGAAATAAGGAGCAGAAGGGTAGAAAACAAACAAACAAACATTTTTATAAACTCTTGGCGTTACAGCTCGTTCTCGCTCTCCCATGCATCGGTTCTTCCCACAGCAGCGGGTCCCGTCGTGCCCGACCCGGCTGCGGGAAACCCTCCCGGGTCCCCGGGATACCCCCTGGGGGGCAAACACCCGCCCGGTGGGAACACGCCCGGTTTCGCCCGGTGGGAACACGCGATCGAGATGGCAAATTTACAAACGAGGCTTAAAAGTTTTTATTTTTTTTTTCTTTCTTTAAAAATATTTACAGATCTGAAATAACGCTTTTTTTTTTTTTTTTCAAGTGGCAGGATAGCAGGAGGGGGGGGAGAGGGGGGGGCTGCCCACGACCCCTCCCCGGCCTCTCCATTTTTAATTCCCTCCCATCAGTTTCGTTCTCCTGTCCCCGCCGTGGGGGCATCCCGAGACCCTGCACGGAGCCCCCCGGTCCCGGCCCCGACGGGGCGGCCGCGGGGAGTGGAGGGGATGTGGGCGGCTCAATAGTCGATCTTGTTGTAGAGGTTGTAGAGCGGTAAGGCCGAGAGATTGCTGCCGGGGTAGTAGAGAGGGGCGGGGAAGGCGATGGACCGGGGGACCGGCACTCGGAGGAGAGAATTGTCTCTGAACACCAGCGGCATCCCCACCAGAGTCTGCGCCGAGGCGTGAGCCATGTTGGCCGCCTCCAGCTCGGCCGAAAGCTGCCGTTTCCATTTGTTCCTGCGGTTCTGGAACCAGGTTTTCACCTGGGTCTCGGTCAGCTGCAGGCTGGAAGCCAGGCAGGCCCGCTCCGAGCTGCTCAGGTACCGCTTCATGTCGAAGGTGGATTCCAGCTGATAGACCTGGCTGCGGCTGAACACCGTGCGGGTTTTCTTTTTGGCGGTTCCGGCCTGCCGGTCCCCGCCGTCGCGCTGCCGGTCCCCGCAAGAGGGTGAGGAGGGTCCCAGGGGTTTCTCCTTCTCCTCTTTACAGTCCTGCTGGGGGGGCGAGAGGAAAGCCCCCCCCCTCTCCCCGCTGCCCGCCGCATCCGCTCCGCTCCCCTTGGCGCTGCCTGAAACAAAACGAGAGAACGGGGGTCGGTACCGGTACCCCCGACGTTCGAGACACTCCCCACACACACACAGAGATCCTGGGGCAAGTCACCGGGGCTAGCACTCGCCACCTCCGCTCCCGGAAGGAGACACTATGGACACCGGGGGGTGTCATCGCCTTCTGGGCTACCCCTGAGCCTCCATCACATGGAGGAAGGGAAGGAGGAAGGGATGGATGGATGGATGGATGGATGGATGGATGGATGGACGGACGGACAGGTGGCTGTGCACACCTTAGTGAAAGCAGTTGAGTACCAAGGTACTGGTTCTTCCCTATCCAGTATGAGCAGGCAGATTTTACTTTTAAAGCATTGCATTTCACAGACCGTTTAGTCAAAATTAATGCTAAAAAAACCCACCACAAAACCCAAAACCCAAACAACAACATACACCCAAAAAAATGACAAATCTTTTCTCTCCCTTTGACCGAGTGCCTTAAATAAACGGAATCTAAGAAAACGATCATAGTTATCCATCGCACCTCATCTCTCCAGGGAAATCAGCCCCGGGTGGGAAGGAGGGAGAAAAAAAAAAAAAAAAGGGATTTTTTTTGTTTGTTTGTTTGTTTGTTTTTAATAGTTCCTTCCTCCCCCCTTCAGCCAGAGACGGCGCAAATACGCTCTGCCCCGAAAGCAGAGAGGGTGACCTATACCTTCCCCTTCCCCCACCCCCATCGCGGCTCCTCCGCGGGCCCCGTCCGCCCCGTCCCATCCCGGTACTCACCGAGACAGGTGAAGCTGAGGGGCTGGTGTTTGTGGCACGGCTCAGCGGGGCCCTGCCCCTCGGAGCAGAAGCAGCCGCGATGTTTCCAGTTCTCCTCCGGTTCCTCGTCTTCTGAGGAAAGGGAGAGGGTCCGGGGGCGGGGGGGCCAGGAGGCCGCCCTGCCGCCCGTTTCCCGCGGAGTTTCGGTGCTGCCGCTGCCCAGGATGGACTGGATGGTGAAACTGGAGATGGGAACAGCCGCCGGACAGCACTTGCTGGGATCTTCTTTGCTGCTCATCCTGGGTTCATAAGAAAGCAGAGGAGGGAAGCTCACGCTTTAGAGGCGTTCGGGGGACCGAGGTGTAGGGGAGCACGGAGGGGGGGACGTGGGGGGAAGGTTTGGGGGTGAGAGCCGGCGGGGGGCTTGGTTTTTTGGGGGGGGTGTTTTCGGCGTGCCTCTGCCGGCTCTCCCCGCGCCTGCCCAGGCGGACTGCATGCTCCTTCCCCCGCGTCCCTATTGATCTGCGGGCGGCGGGCGGCGGGGCTTCATTTGCATGGAGGTGGCCTCCGCCTCGCCAATCACGGCGGCTGCGGAGACGGAAAGTTTGGAAACCCGCGGGGTCCGAGGTGGGGAAGGGGGGGCCGGCACGGTTGGCAGGTAGATGGGTCCGGGGAGAGCCCCGAGAGGTCTTCCCCGGCGGGTTCAGAGGCTTCTCTGACGCCCCCCCCCCCCCTCCCTTCCCCCGTTCTCTCCCGGGGGAGGGATGCTGAGCGCCCGCCGTGCCTCTGCGCCCTTCACCTCGAGTGGGACGTGGGCTGAATGTCTTATGCCTGATGAGGGGGGTGGGATAAACATTTTGTGAATATCCGGGGATCTTCATCCTTCTTGGTCATAAGGGGGGTGGGGGGGAATAATAATAATAATAATAATAATCATAATAAATAAATAAACAAGCAAACAAACAAACTGTTACGGTGTGATGGTTGCTCGGCAAAAACTCCTTCAATAAACAGCAACCGGTCACAAATATTTCACGAAATGCCTCCTGCCTTTTCTGCAGAGGGTCTGGAAGCCGGGGGGGGAGAAAGGAAGGAGGGGAAATCCTGCGTTGCCAAATAAACTTTGTCAGGAGTCAGGGGGTCTTCCCCTCGGGGGCTCTCCCCCCTTCCCCGCGGCTCCCTGCGCTCCCAGGAAAGTGGGGGACCTTTAGTGAGGTCCTTGCCCTCATTTCCACATTTTCTGGGGCCTGCAACCCCCTTTCTCCCCTAACTCTGTCCGAGGCCGAGCTCCGACGGCTTCCTGGAGCAGGTGTGAATATCACCAGCCCGGTCACCGCAATCTTGGGTCTCCAGAGGATTCATTTCTCCTCTGCCAAATGGCTGCGTCCACTCCCTCGTCCGTCCTTCTGTCCCCAGGGCCACCCGTGTCCGTGGGCTGCCCCCGGACCCACGAGCCACAACTGGGAATATCGTTGATTAATGAAGATGGGGCAAATATTTTGGCTGGTTGGGGTAGTGCCCCCACACACACACACACACAACACTCGTGGGTCAGGGGGCAACAGCTCCGGGAAAAAAACACCGGAGAGAAGAGAAAAGCAGAGAGAAGCATTCCTGCTACTCCAGCTCGGAAATCCCGGTGGGTTTGATCGCGTTCGTGTCGCGATAGCCTTGGCCTTGACAAGGAGTCCGGCACCGGAGTTTTAACCCCGGATGGCCCGTGCCGCGGAGGGTCCCCCGGTTCCGGCTGTTGATTCTTCCCCTCGCTGTTTTCGTTCCCCCTCTCCCAAACCTGCCTTCCCTTCCAAAAAATAAAATAAATTTAAACAAAAAAAATCAAATCGGGGAAAGCAAAGAATGAGATGGAAATATACAAATCAATAGAGACAAATGTCAAGACGTTTTAAAATGACATTTTCATTAACTCCGAGTCACCATATTATGTCTGGTATATTGAATAAAGTACTTATAATATAATTAGGTATAGCGAGATGACGACTGTTACCCAGACCAGCGGCATAATCTTTAACTACTTAACTACTTGATAGACTCATTAATGGACTAATTGATTAGGAAAAGTGTTCCAGCTCCTCCTCTCCCTGTGAGGGGCAGGTGCTGTCCTGTTTTACCACATTAACCTTTTCAGTGCTTTTCAACAGGGTCGCGACACATTACAAATGGTCAGCTTTAATCATGATGTCAGCTCATTAACCCGGAAAGACCCCGCACTGAAATACAATTTAAGAAATCGTCCTTCATCCCTCTCTGCCGCACCGGCTGGTCCCGCACCCAGACCCCAGCACCCTCCCGCCAGGGGAGAAGAAGGGGGGAGCGGGGCAAGAGGGCTCCAAGCCAAAAACACTCGAGCCCGACCTGGGGAGGGTCCCCCGGGGGGGACTTTCAGTGCTTGGCTCCTTCGTGAGGACGGGGACGGAGTGAGAGTGCCCCAGAAGCAACCCCGCAGCACCCCGACGTGACACCCGTGGGGCACCGCTGGCCTCCGGCTGCCCCCCACCCAGCCCTCCTTTCCTTCAAAGCCCACCGGTAGCTCAGGGTGCCCCAGGAGGGGTCCTCCCTTCCCCACGAAGGGGGTCTTGCCCTTGAGAGCCACCCAGGGGAGAGCGGCCGGCCCGAGAGGATGCTCCAGGGATGGACAGGGATGCACGAAGGCTGTGGGCAGGCGTGAGCCCCTGAGAAAAAGATCGTTTTCCTTGAAATGAGCTTTTTAGGCGAAACTTGGGAAACGGCAGCATCGTTCGAGAGGAAGAGAAGCGGAGGTAACCCCTCCGGGATGCTGCCCGTCGCTGGCGGGAGAAGAAGACCCTGCCCCGGTGCCTCTCCTGCGGGGAGGGGGGAAGCAATCCAGCCAAGTGCTCATTACCATCTGTTTAAATATTCATCAAGACAGGGGATAGCGACCACGTTAAAGGTTTTGCGCCAGGGCAGCCGGCGGCTGCCGCCCCCCCCCACTCCCCTCCTCCCTCCGCCCCCAACCCGTCCCGTCGGGGCACAGATGATCAAACGCCGCGGCCAAGATAAACTTTGAAAGACAGAGCGAACGCTTAAAGTTTAGATCTCCAGATTATTACAATGCTCGATATTAAAGTGGCCCTGAGCAAGCTTTCACAGGGAGCCTGATAAAAATTGATCTCCGCTGCTTTTGCAGTACTCGGAAAATAGGCTTGTTGAGCGGCCGTAATATCGGGAGAAGGTTCCCTCTGAAATGACAGATGAAGTCATAAACAAGTTTGATCTTGGAATCAAGCTTCGATAAATATTAAACACAGTCCCCTTTACACGTGTGGATTATGATATATGGCGCGTCCAAACTTTAAAATAAGGAAATACCAGAGAAAATGATCTCAATAAATTTTCTAAGTATAAACGTTGATTATGTTTCGATTTTCATTCAAGAGCCTCTGCTGCTCGTTTTTTGGTGCAAATGACATCTCGCAATAGGCTTTTGGGGAAAAGGGCTCCCTATTTGAAAAAGAGAGCCCTAGAGGTGTACAATTTATGTAATCTGTGGCTGGAAAATGAATCGTGTAA
This sequence comes from Calypte anna, assembly GCF_003957555.1. Taxonomy (NCBI): domain Eukaryota; kingdom Metazoa; phylum Chordata; class Aves; order Apodiformes; family Trochilidae; genus Calypte; species Calypte anna. The sequence continues at coordinate 31,709,234 of NC_044252.1, read as the reverse complement.
TTTATTGGAAAACAGAAAGTCATGAAGATTGGATCAGCATAGCCTATCCAAGGCCCCCTATCCATCAAGTTCCAATTAACAACCTAACCAGAGAGCTTTAATGTGTTTCCAATCTAGTGGCCTGATAGACTCATCAATTCCTCTGGGAGAAATTAAGAAAATCGACCGCCCCTTGGCGTTGTAGTGTCATTCCTTTCTGCAACTATATGTCAAATTAAAAACACAATTAAAATTTAAACTGTTTCAATCAGAGGGTGCCCTGCAACCTATGTTTCACTTAATAGAACTTTGATGAAAATCTGATGGTTCCACTCCATCATGAAGGCGAATAGAGCTGAGGAGAGCAAGAGATTCTTTATATTTATTTAAAATATCGGAGCTCAGGAGACCCAAGACCAGGTGACCAAACCTGAGGGAAGCTGAGGTTTTATTCCCGCCGAGCTACCGCTTCCCACGCCCGCTGGAGAGCCCGGGGCCACACGCGTGTCCCCGCGGGGGGACGGGCGTCCCACGGCCCCTAGGAGCGGGGACAGGGAGTTTTAAGTCGGGGATACCGCGATGAGCCGGAAGGATTGGCTGATCTGGGCTGTAAAATATGCACGATCAGCTCCAGAGAGTCACGAAGGCCCAGGCACCGATCCCGCTCCCCGCATCCCCCCTCACCCCAGAGGATGCGGGATGGGAGGGGGCTGCCTGGGGAAAGGCTGCAGGATCTCCCCCTTCTTCGACTTGATATTGATGGAAACAGGTTTAGCCCTCTCCGTTGGGCGACTTTTCAGGCTTCACCGGAGGATGCGGTCACGGGGAGGAGGTTTTAGACGCACTCAGCCCCGGCATCCGCTCAGGGTGCGGAGCGGAGGCTCAGCCGAGAGCTCCCCGCACACCGGGACACGCACCGAGCCCCTTCCTTTCCCCTCATCCTTTTTTTTTTTTTTTTTTGGGGGGGGGGGGGCGGGATGGGGGTGCTACATTATTGAGGTGATTCCGACCCCTCAGCCTGCGCTTTCGGATGGGAGCCGGTCCCTCCGCCCGGTTCCCAACGAGATGAGAGCGGCGGGAGAATAATTTGGATGAGCGAGAACAAACCAAGGTCATCAACACCGTCGAAAGAGCTCAGGAACAATAGATTCATTTGAAACAATATTTTACAGACGTTTCGCGATCAATATGAACTGAAGCATTATGCTGTACCAATCTGTTAATGCTCTTAATGGTCTTCTCATTCCGTTAGCACCACTATACCAAGTCGATAGAGTAAAGTGATTATTACAGAGACACTTGCAGCATATTTGGAAAAAAGAAAAAAAATAATAATAAAAAAATCACCACCAATACCCCTCCCACGTATTTCCACCACTGTTTTAAAGCGGGATTATTCCCCCGCAGCGGTGACCGGAGCTCTGTGTCCTCACCCTGTGTCCCCACCTCCGCAGCCTGTCCTGCACGTCGCAGCCCCTGCCAGCAGAATAAAACCTTTCCTACCAACCTGCACCAGAAAAATTGCCATTTTCCGTGTGCAGGGGAAAAAAAAATAATATTAGAAATTACCAACCTCCTAAACTGGCTCGCCGGGAGCGTTCGGTTGCTGGGGGGCGGGGAGAGGGGCGAAAGGTGCACCCCGATCCCTACTTCATCCCTCCGGGAGGCAAAACTCTTTCTGAAACCCCAAAACTAGTGGCCGGGAAGTTTATATCTTGCCCCCACCCCACCCCCCGCACTGTTTGCTGTACACAGCAAGCTCCTATTTACTACCAAATAAAAGAAATACATGTGTGTTTCGACCACAAACAGGCAAGCTAGTTCGGTTCAGCCAAGCTCAAAACACTGGCCGAGAAGAACCCTGTTATCTCTTGAGTTGCAAACAAAGGCAGAGATTTGTCGAGCGGGGTTGTAGCAGTAAACACAAGTGGCCGTAGAGTTGTGAACAGAATGAAGCAACTTTCTGCCAAACAGTTTTTGTCTCTGTAAAAATAGTTTTTAATTTTTTTTATTTTTTTTTTTACCCCCATCACTCAAGAGATCGTTTTCACTTCATCGGAGCGCAGCAGTCGATGCCGGCTCTCCAGAAACTTTGGGCAGGGTTGGGGTTGTGGAGGGGGGGGTGCGTTAGGGGTACCTTGTCCCGCTCCTCACCGGCGTTCCCCGCCCGGGAGCGGCTCAGCGAAGCCGGGAGAGCCGGGTCCACCCCAGAGCCCCGGCTCGGTGGGCACCCACGGCCAAATGTCACCTTCTCCCTCGAAGGGAGAGATTAAACCTCTCACATCCCCCCCCTCCTTCTTCTTTTTCTTCTTCTTTCTTCTTCTTTTTCTTCTGCTTTTTCTTCTTTTTCATTCTCTCTTTCTTTTTCTCTTTCTCTTTCCTTTTCTTACTATTCTTTCTTTCTTTCTTTCTTCTTCTTCTTTTCCTTCTTCTTTTTCTTCTTTTCCCCCTTTTTCACAGAAAATTTAGGGGTAGGATAGAGTTTGGGGAGACTTTTTGGAGGCTTGAGAAATGCTTGAGGGGCAGATCCGGCTGGCTCTGGATGAGAAGAGAAAGGAGCATCCCGGAGAAGGGGGAAAAGCTGCAGGAGGGGCACGGGAAGGGGGGCAACGAATGAGGTTCACACTCCCCCAGCCCACTGCCCAACTTCACTGCTCGGTTTCTCAGCCTGTTGTCTGCTGTCGATTCCGCAGAGTCCAAGGGCAGCAAGGAGCAGGAAACCTGGGCTCTGGTTTCCCTTTATTAATTTTTTTCTCCCTTAATTATTTTTCTTCATCAAAAAAACAAAATAAAAAAGGACATCCTACTTCATCCCCATCACATCCCACCAACACCAGCCCTGACGGGCAGGATGCTCAAGTGCCTTCTCTCCGCGCTGGGCCTGGCTGTATCCGCACCCGCGGAAGGGTCGCGCAGGCGAGGGGCGACCGCTGGGGAAGGGTCGGATCTGCCTGGAATAGTTTTCAGAGCCCTGACTACAAATAAATGTAGTTTTTTCTTTCTTTATTATTATTATTATTATTATTTTTATTTTCTCTTCGCCGTTTGATAACATCGTGCTAACGCGCTGTAAAATGGAAAGACCTATTTGCTATTACAACAATATTTTTAATGAGCTACAAGCGACTTGTCCCAAAGTTAGTACCGCAAACAGAAAAGGCATCACTCTGTTTGTAGGCAACACAGCGAGCAGCGTATTTTGACTCCGAAACTCTGTTTATTTTTCGTTTACGACCCATTGCCAGGGTTTTTATCCCAAACGAAAAGAAAACGCAGGATTATCTTTTCGCAACGCTGAGTTTTATTTTTATTTCTTTGGCCCCAAATCTTGCCCTCGGCGCTATAAACACCTCGATTCGGGCCAATCTGCGGGAAGCGGGGAACGATCCTATCTCGGAATAAACCCCGCTGGCTGCAGGGCCAAGAGCGGCGGCTCCGGCCGGGGGCGGAGGGCACAGCCCGGTGGGAGGGGGAGGTCAGGGGGTGCACCTTGGGGTGCCTTGGGTCTGCGGCAGCCTCCCGGAGAAGTGGGGAGAATGGAACATCCGACACCCCCCCCCCAAGCCCCCTCGAGGGGCGAAGCAGCCGGCGGGGGGTAGAGGAAGGGGTGGCCCGAAGTTCAGGAGAAGCCCCCGGGGAAGAGGCCCACGGGGAGGAAGGGACCCCACACCCCGTCTCGCCCAGCATAGAGAGGGTCCCTTGGGACCCCTCACTCGGGGTTACCCACCCACGATGCCTCCGGAGCTGGGAAAAGCCACCCCGTCCATCCGCTCCCCACCGGGGACCCCCGGGGGGAGATGGCTCAGTGCCCGCGACCCCCGAGACCTGGCCGAGCAGCAGCAGCATTCCTGGGCACAGCTTAGTTTATTTGTGGTTTTTTTGTTTTGTTTTGTTTGATTTTTTTTCTTTTTTCTTTTTTTTTTTCCTCCGAAGCCAGACTTGAAAAAAAAATGATAAGGAATGGGTTTTATTGATTCATTTTTTTTCCACCACAACAATAATCTTATAACAATATAGGCTGTTTTAAAAATAGGACCGATTCCTAAACAGAAAGCGAGAGGGCAGAGAGTACAACCGAAAAGGGAGGGAAATAACTAAAATAAAATAACCAACCCAAACCCTTGGGAAGACGGAAAACAATTGTCAGACAACAGGTGAGCAGACATTAAGACAGAGAGAGACTAAAGGTGTCCACTCCTCGCTTGATTTCTGCCTATTAAAATCCACATACTCGATGGACTTTAGAAGAAAACTGTACATCATCTCAAATAAATTAAAATTACCCTAAAGTTGATTGTCCTTCACTTAAAGCGCCCAGCTCACCGAATCTCCTTTATTTATTCGCATGAGCCGAGCTGATGCTTATTCCCATGCCCTGCTCCTCTCTTCTCACTTCCCTTCGCTTTTAATTCTTCTTTCTTTTTTTTTTTTTTAATTTTATTTTTACAACATGAACGAACGCAATTATACAATGCAAAAAACCCTTTCCTCACCATTCAAATAAAAGCAGTGCTTTAAGAATCGTCGTACAATATTGCACAGTTCAAAAGTACAATAATAATAATAATAATAATAATAATAATAATAATTATAAGTATTACAAAAGAAAGCAAAAGGGTACAGATTTTTTTTTCCCCAAAATACCGAGACAGCTTTACAAGAAAACAAAACTAAACAAACAAAAAACAAACAAAAACCTCTCAACAACCCAACAAGTAGGAAAACAGGAATTATAAACAAGAATTTAAAATATCTAGGTAAATGATAATAAATAAAGGTCGCTCAAAGCGTGTGGGTGTGTTTAACCGTTCACTTTGAGGCTGTATTTCTTGCTCGTTAGAAAGTCCCACGGCAGGAACCGAAAGGTACAAAAACCCCTTACATCAAAAGCAAAGTGGCAAATCGGTACCGGGGGCTGCTGAAATGAAAAGCCGCGGTCAATGAAGTTTGAGTCACGACAGGACGTGGAGCCTGAAAATTTGGAGGCAGAAGGAGAGGTCCGAAAGGAACAGAAAATCAGCTTCTCGATAGCATTTGGCAAATCTCGAGGAGTGGCCTGGGATCATTAATTTTTTTTATTATTTTTTTTTTTTTTTTTACAAAAATAAAACTAAAGCCACAGGGACCATCGCGGTTTTCCTCCACTTTTACAAAAGATGTGACAGCTCCAGGGTTCTCTACAAGTTCCCGCTTTCGTTTTCCTTATTTCCCTTCCCCTTCCCGCTGTTTTTGTTTGTTTGTTTGTTTGTTTTCATTTTTATTTTTCCTAATTTTTTGTGACTTTCCTCCTAGCACCACCCGACCCCTCTTCCCCCCTCCCCAACTCCCCGGCTCCGCAGACGCCGGCCGGGTGAATCGTACGAGTGGCTGGAGTACTTACAAGCGGGCCGGTGACTTGCGCGCCTCTCCGCGCCCCTCCGCGCAAGGACGGGCGGGCTCAGACGGGCCGCAGGAGCGGCACGGAGGTGACCACGGGGTGGGAATAGTAGACAGGGTGAGGGAAGGTGAGCAGGGGCTGGGTACCGGGGGCTCCACCGCCCCCCGCGCCCGCCTCCGCGCCCGAGTTCTCGTGGTAGAGGATGGGGACGCGGACGATGCGCTGCGCGGCGGCGTGGCTGAGGTTGGCCGCCTCCAGCTCGGCCGCTAATTGCCTCTTCCACTTGTTGCGACGATTTTGGAACCAAATCTTCACCTGGGTCTCTGTCAGGTGGAGGGAAGCGGCCAAGCCGGCCCGCTCCGAGCTGCTCAGGTACCGCTTCATGTCGAAGGTGGACTCCAGCTGGAAGACCTGGCTGCGGCTGAACACCGTGCGGGTCTTCTTCTTGCGGCAAGGTTTCTTCTCCGGGCTTTCCTCTCGTTTCTTCCAGTCCTCCGCGCTGCTTCCTTCCTTCTTCGCCTCCTCCGAGTCGCTCTCTTCCAAAACGATCTCGTCGGGGCTCTTGGAGTCCAACTCCTTCTGCTCTCCCTCCGCCTTCAGCAGCGGTTCCGGGGAGTCCCGGTCGGTGCCCGAGGCGGGGGACGAATCTCTCAGCAAGGATTTTTCGGCGGCTGGAGGGAAAGGACGAGGGAGGAGGAGAAGAAGAAGGAGGAAGGGGGGGGTAAGGGACACAAAGAGATACCTTCACCGCCCGGCCCCCGCGTCCCGTCGGGGGGCAGCGGGAAGAGCCGGCCAGCCCCCCGCTTCCAGCTTTGCCTCCCTCCCCCGGTCCCTACCGCCCCGCCGGGAAGGGGAGGGAAGGATGGAGGGGGGAGCGGTACCTTCCGTGCGGGGCAGGTGGGCTCCGGCCGGCGTCAGGGCGTAGGGGTACCACCAGGTCTGGGCGCGCTCCAGGCAGTGGGCGCTCAGGGCGAAACGGGGAGCCGGGATCTCGAAACGGGGGAAGGCGAGGTCGCCCACCTGCGAGAGGGCAAAGCCGGCACCGTCCACCGCCGCTTTGCCCGAGGGGGCGAACAGAGCCCTCGGCTGCTTGGGGGGAGCCTTGGGGGGGTCGCCGTTGAGGAGGTTCTTGATGTAGAAAGACTCCTTGGGGGGCGGTGGAGGGGCGCTGGCCGGTTCCTGCCCTGTCTCCGGCATCCTCCGGTGCCCGCCCGGCTCCTGCCCGCCGCTGGCCCCGCAGCCCGCGCCCGCTGCGCAGGTGGCGGCTCCCAGGGGCGCGGGGCAGAGGAGCGGCGGGGCGGGGTGTGTGCGGGGCGGCGGGGCCGGCCGGGGGCCCCTCGCATGAGGGGGCGGCAGGGCGGGGGGCCGAGGGGACCCGGGCAGCCCTCGGCACCGGGGGGCTGCTACGGGCAGGCGAAGAGCCGGGGTCGTCGCTGCCGCCGCCGCCGCCGCCTCCCACCGCCGCCGCTGCTGTTCCTGCGTCAACCTGGCGCCGGATGCTAATGATGAAATCAAAATGTCATCCAAGTTAAACGCGGGGAGCAGGCGGCGATTGGGCACGCAGGATGGCAAATGGGATTAGGCGGGGAGGCAGCCGGGAGGAGAAGGCTCCGCGCAGCCCCTGCCCGCAGCGGCCCCGGCTCCCCCCGCCTCTCCCCCCCGCGACGTGCAGCCGTGGCTGGAGGCTACGAGCGCCCGCCCGTTATTGGCTTTATATAGTCCAATTAGGCAGCAAATGAGGACGGGGCTATTAGCACAAAGGGATCCCGGCGGTGCTGAAGCACCACGGGAGCGCCGGGAGGCGAATGGCACCGACCGCGCAGCTCCTGTCACTAAACCTCCCCTCGCCCCGCCGCGCCGCCCCCTCCCCGCCCCGCACCGCCGGTAACAAAAGCCGCCGGCGACGGGGGGTAACGGACCGAGACGGGCTACCGGGCCGAACCGGGCTACCGGCTTGAGCCGGGCTCTGCCTTGGGGCAAAAAAGCGACTTGGCGGGCGGCACCGCTGCCCCCGCCCGTCCCGTCGGCTGCGGGACACACGTCGAAGCCGCGGCGGGGCGAGGGGTGGCCGACACCTGGGAGCTTCAAGGGGGTCCCGAGGAGGTTCCGGGGGGGCTTAAGGCCCTGCCCGGCCCAACCTGCCCGGGACCGGGACCGCTGCCGGGCAGAGAGCGCCCCCTGCCGGGTCCATCGCGCTTCCCGGAGCGCCCCGGACCGGGCGGGTACCGGGTTCGCAGGCGGAGCGGCCTTCAGCACCTTCCGCATCTCTCCGCATCTCTCCGCACCTCTCCGCACCTCTCCGCACCTCTCCGCACCGCGGATCCCGGGGAATTGGCTACGGGGACGTGCGGGGACGAACCGAGGTGGCGGGCGGTGTAGCGGTGGTACCGCTCGGGGCCCGTGGGTACGGCCACCGGGAGAGGGAGAAAGGAAAAGGGAAAAGGGAAAAGGGAAGGGAAGAGAAGGGACGAAAAGAAAAGGGATGGAAAGGAAAGGAGAAAGGAAAGGAGAAAGGAAAGGAAAGGAAAGGAAAGGAAAGGAAAGGAAAGGAAAGGAAAGGAAAGGAAAGGAAAGGAGAAAGGAAAGGGAAGGAAAGGAGAAAGGAGAAAGGAAGGGAAAGGAAAGGAAAGGAAAGGGAATGAGAAAGGAAAGGAGAAAGGAGAAAGGAAGGGAAAGGTAAGGAATGGAAAAACACTATAGAAGGAAAGAAGGAAGGAGAGAAAAAGAAAGCTAAAAATAGAGGAAAAATAAAAGGAAGAGGAGAAGAAGAAAGAAGGAAGAAAGAAAGGAAGGAAGACAGAAGGGGAAAGAAAGAAAGCAAAATAAAGGCAAAGAAAAGAGCGTATTAGCCTCTCAACTCTGATGTGCATCTAAACATTTGAGATACATGTGAGCAGGCACTGTGAAAATCTGTCCTGGCACAGGCAGAGCTACAGACTGAGAAGTGTGTGTGCTCACAGGGGGCAACAATCTCTGAATTTAAATGCTTTAATGCTCAGATCAAATATAAGTGATTCCTCTTGCCATCCACTTTTAAAGACCTGGCAGTTTGAAATAAAACCTCTTTTATCTCAATCAAAGTTATCAGTGTTAACACTTGCAAACTATCCTCGGGAGTTCTGCTTCCCCTGAACGTTTGGGGTTATACATCCAGGGAAAATTTACATAGACCAAATAATATAATTTTTTTTTCTGCAACAGGCATGATAATTGTATACTTCTGGTGTACATGACCTTTTCAGAGCACTGTCTCTAATGAGACCATTTTTAAACCCTTATTTTCGTTGCAGGGAGTGGTTTAGATAAACAGAGAGGTGCAGAGATGAAAAATCCATCTTGAGGATGAGCTTCCAGCAATTGATAGGAGTTTACAGAAATATTCTGCTCTTGCTAACAACTGTTTCTCTCAGAGACATCAGGCAAAGTTAAACTCCTCAGGAATTTTTCAAAGAAATTCTATTTCTGTGGAAATACTCAATTTTGGGGAAAAAAATTGTACAGAAAACAGAAAACAGCCTTTAGTCACCAAACCAGGGGTCTCACATCTCCTACAAAGACCTAGGCTAAAGCTTCTTTTTTTCCTATAAGAGCTGGAAACAAATAAAAGAAAGGTTGCAAGTTCTTATGGTGGATCCCAAGGCATTTTTCTTCATCTCAGGGGAGATCTTGGTTTAGAGATTTTGGTTTTTTATTCATCCAAATGATTCTGTACAGAAATTCCCACCCTTTTCCATCCATCTCTCCCTGCTTTAGTAACTACGAGGTCCTAATCCTTCTGGAATCTCATAGGGTAAACAGCCACTTGTAGTGAAAAGCCAAGGAGGGATGAGAAAAAAAAAAAAAAAGCAGCACTTCTGAGGATTTGTAAAAGATATTTCCACTTTGTGATGCTTTGTTCTGGGGACAAAAAAAAAAAAAAAAAAAAAAGAGGAGGGGGGAAGGAAAAAAAAAAAGAGAAAAAAAAAAAAAAAGAAAAGAAGAAAGCAATATTTTAAAATATTCTAAAAGAGCCTTTTTACATCTACACCTGTGGTATTTCCAGCCCATAGGATTCTCACACATTTATGTGTTTTATTTATGATGTAACAGCAAAATCTGGGCATTAAAGACTGGTATTGACCATCCCACCCTCTCATGCCCAGTGGTGATGGAGCTGAGGGAACTTTGCTGCAATCTTTTATTTCAGTTTTTAGATTCATGCTCCTACCATTACATTGTGAACAGATAATTATTATTTCATTAGTGCTCCAATTCAGAATTAATTGGCTAATTTACACATGGATCAATTGTATAAATGTGATGTTTGTGATAGCTGCTTGATATGATTTAAAGTAATTGTTTATTTTCAGGTTTTGGCTTGCATTGTGCTGCAAAGTGATTTATCTCCTTATTTATCCTCTTTCAGCACTGCCTCTTCTTTTCCATTATTTTTTCTGAAGAGCCACACACTTGCTAAGCCCAAGTGTGAATCTGGGATTTTGTGGGGCCACACTTCTGGGAGCTCCAGCATGTCCTGCCTTCCCCTCTGCTGATTTTATGTGCTCACAAAGTCACCCCCTGCATCACCTGTTGTATTTCAGGAAAATTCTTGCATCATCCTTGCAGCTGTTGTCCCTGAGTGTCTGCCACAGTAACCACAGGTGACAAACGCCTGTCATTTTGGGTTTCGGTTTTTTTGTTTGTTGTTTTTTTTTTTTTAATCCCCAGTCCAAGAGGGAAAGTGAAGGTTCCTTGTGCTTAGTTCCCTCGCTCCTTTGTTTTTCCACCCAGCAGCTGTGGGAGGGCTGCAGCCAGGACTTGCAGGGTGGAAGCAATGAGGTTTTCATCTGCTTTTGATATGACAGAGGCTTCTTGACAGTGGCAGGACCTGCCATGTCCTTGCAGAAGAATCATAGAATCATAGAACAGGCTGGGTTGGACGGGACCTCAGAGATCACCAAGTCCAACCCTTGAACCACCTTTGCAGTTGCTAGACCATGGCACTGAGTACCACATGTAGCAGGAAGAGCCTTTCTTGCTCCTGAGGCTCGACGAGCTGCTGGCCTCTCCATTGCCTCGCACCAGAGTGAGCTGAGCTTCTCTCTGTGGGTGTGTGTCCCACCTTTGTTGGCCCCCTGGTAATAGGGGGCCTGCCCTAACCAGGCACAGGTGGACTCACACCCACTCTTTGGCAACTCCAGGCACCTGGTTTGTCTTGTTTCTCTACAGCCACATCCAGTCTCTTTTGAAATATCTCCAGACACGGAGAATCCACTACTTCCCTGGGCAGCCCATTCCAATGCCTGATCACCCTCTCCAGAAAGAAATTCTTTCTAATCTCCAACCTAAACCTCCCCTGGCACAACTTGAGACCCTGCCCTCTTGTCTTGCTGAGAGTTGCCTGGGAAAAGAGCCCAACCCCCCCCTGGCTCCAACCTCCTTTCAGGGAGTTGTAGAGAGTGATGAGGTCTCCCCTGAGCCTCCTCTTCTTTAGGCTGAACACCCCCAGCTCCCTCAGCCTCTCCTCACAGGGTCTGTGCTCGAGTCCCTTCACCAGCCCAGTTGCCTCCTTTGGACCTGCTCCAGGACCTCAATCTCCTTCCTGAGCTGAGGGGCCCAGAACTGGACACAGGACTCAAGGTGTGGCCTCACCAGGGCTGAGAAGGCACTGGCCAGCCAGAAGAGCCTCCCTATACCAGCCCTTTGCCCTCCTGTAGGTGCCTGCAGCATTTGGCTTTGCAGCAGCTGCAGGGAAGCAGTAACCCATCAAAGCACTGCTTCATTTCATGGCTCACTTTAAGCAGGTTCCTCCACTGGGAAGTGCTGAAGTGCCTCCTTCCATTAGGGTTTAGATGTTCACAGGGAGAAGAAAAAAAATGGGATGAGGACACATCTGACAGCTTGCCCCACGCAGAAATGCTCCATTCCCAGGCAATTGAACTGATTTCTTCTACCATCAGATTTTAGAGCTGCTGCTGTGCTGTCCAGGCAGCCAAAACCAATTTTGTGAATGCCAAAGATTAACTAGAGCAGACTTTTAGCCACTGTCAATGCCTCTCCTCTTCCTACTGCAAATGGTTGGATGCTCTCAGGGCCTTTGTACCAGCTGAGTTATTCAGAACATTGCATTTCTCTGCCATTCTTTCAAGTGCTTCTTCTGAAACGCATGATTGGAAACAAACAGAGGTTGCCCAGAGAAGAGATGCTCCTTTGTCATCCACAGGAATGTCTCTTGCAGGATGTATTTGATAAGGAAGTTTTATTCAAGACTAGAAACAGCTCAAACGAGTTATGCCTCGTAACCTCTCTCAGGTTTCACTTGGTTGAGTGTCCCAGGGTGTCTGGGATGTGTGTGGGTTGGGAGATATTTTGGAACAGTTAAAGTTGTTCCCTTATAATGCCTTACAGTGGCATTTTTGTACCTTGAAGTGGAAGGCTTTGTAAGTCTCTGTTTTCCGGCAGCTTCCTGGAGACCTGAGAGACAAATCTGACAAATATGAGAACCTTATAGCACTGCAAGAAAGCAGGTTATTTAATTTATGAGACTTTTATTTCTCAGGCCCATCACAGCCTGCTGTCTGACTCAAAATTATATCATTTCTACATGAAAGTGGAAACATTTTTAGGTTGTGATGATTTTGTCAGACAAATTTTGTTGCAGGCTCCTGTGTAATTTGGAACAAATCCACGGGGACAGAACTTGATGGGTAAATGATGTGACCTAAGTAGAGTCTTCATCTCTCCCAGCACTGCAGCACGTGCTCTGCAAAGGGTGTTAGGATGCTCTGAAGTCATCACAAATTGTACAACGTAGCCTTTGCTTTTGTCACTGTCACCTGCCCACTGGCCTGATTTCTAGAAAGTCTAATAATCCTCCTTGTGTTGATCCCCCTTGTGTGTGCACAATTCTTTATCCTTTTCACAAGTGAACTCATAGAATAGAGGGCAGCATCTTATACAGGAAGACTTCTCTTCTGAAAGTGACACTGGAGGATTTCAAGGCAGAACACATGTTGGTGTTTGACATCTCCACAGGGGCTTCCCTGAAACTCATCTGATTTGTTTTAAAACACAACAGGACAGAAACACCCAAAGAACAACGATTTGATAGTAGCTTTGCAGCTTCTCCATCTGAAGACTGGTGATTATAGATCAGTTTGTAGACTCTGAGGTATCATGTAGCATGTAAAAAAAAAACAAAACAAAACCAAAGACCAACCCTCCAGAGAACCATCCCCTCTCCCCCCCAGAGAACCACTCCCCCCCCCAAAAAAAACCCCAAAAAACCCAACCCAAATCCAACCAAACAACAACAACAACAAAAAAACACACAAAAAAATCAAATCCAAAAAACCCCCAAAAAACCCAACACCTGTGGAATCATAAGCACTGGTGAAATCCTAAATAGGCTGATCTGGTTTTGGCCACAAGCACCCTGGAATCACACCTGAAAAGCACTGAGCATTTTCAGCTCCCAGTGAAATCAAACTTTTCTTCAAAGCTGTATGGTGAATGTTTTACTGGCCTGGCTAGAGAAGAGGTGTTTAAATCCATGTTCATCCTTCAGACCATATTATCCAATTGCAGATGAGCCAACAGAGAGCAGAGCAGATCCAGTGTTTGTGTGCAGAGCAGCAAGGCAAGGTGAAGCTTTAGCAGTTCTTAAATAATCATTGATTTCAAAAGTGTTACAGCCCATTGACTCAAAAATCAGCTGCTTATAGAGACTTGGGTGTTCACATCAGAGATCTTTGGCAGCTCTATGAGAGTTACACCAAACAGATGTATTGAACATGAGCTAGGCTTTGAATTTTATTAAAAGAACCTGAGATCATCCTGATTTCCCTAAGAACTTCTGTTATCAGTGGCAGGACAGTCTGAACCTGCTCACTCTGAGTCAGCAGATCTCCAAAAGAGCTTGTGGTGTGGCAAAATAAATGAGTGGTGGGGCCATTCTGAGCTTCCACAGGAATTTCTTTCATAGAATCATAGAATCATAGAATTGGCTGGGTTGGAAGGGACCTCAGAGATCATCAAGTCCAACCCTTGATCCACTCCCGCTACAGTTCCCAGCCCATGGCACTCAGTGCCACATCCAGGCTCTTTTGAAATATCTCCAGACACAGAGAATCCACTACTTCCCTGGGCAGCCCATTCCAATGCCTGATCACCCTCTCCAGAAAGAAATTCTTTCTAATCTCCAACCTAAACCTCCCCTGGCACAACTTGAGACCCTGCCCTCTTGTCTTGCTGAGAGTTGCCTGGGAAAAGAGCCCAACCCCCCCCTGGCTCCAACCTCCTTTCAGGGAGTTGTAGAGAGTGATGAGGTCTCCCCTGAGCCTCCTCTTCTCCAGCCTCAACACCCCCAGCTCCCTCAGCCTCTCCTCATAGGATCTGTGCTCAAGTCCCTTCACCAGCCTGGTTGCCTCCTTTGGATCTGCTCCAGAACCTCAATCTCCTTCCTGAGCTGAGGGGCCCAGAACTGGACACAGGACTCGAGGTGTGGCCTCAGTGTCAAGACCTCAGTGTGCTTTGAGGTTACGAATGACTGGACTGCCTGCCAGTCCCCAGGGAAGGCTGCTCCTCAGGCAAGCTCCATGGTTCAGGAAACCCAAGAAGCCCAAGTGATGGGCACATCACAGGAGGCTCCTTCTGTCTCTTTTGGCTGGGGCAACAGGACATCTTGTCTCAGATATGCAGACAGATCAGGTACTCCCATTACTCCCAAGGTGTGCAGACTCTGTGCTGCCAGTTCTGCAAAACAGAGAAAATAATTTTTTTGGGGTTCCCTTACATATAATGCTTCTGCACATTCCAGGGAAAACTTCATCCTAGATCCTGAAATTACTTATTTCCATTGTTTCTTTATTAATATAAGAGCTCAAACCTACACTGCAAAGATAAGGCACCAAAGGCCAAGAAATGGCTGCACTGGGGCCAGACTTCTTTCTTCCAAAGCCAAATTCCAAACCATCCTTCTCTGAATCCCAGAACTGCTTTAGTGGAAAAATTAGAAATCTATCAGAAAGGCCATCATTACAGAGATATATTTCAAATATCTTTGAATGAAACATTCAACATATGAGAAATTAATCAATAATAAACTTGATTAAAGCAATGCTGGTAGGGATAAATCCACTGCTGTGCAAGACCTCCAGTATGCAGATACCTCCTCAGCTTCATCAGCATCATAACCATCATTGTTCCACCACAGTTTTCTGAACAACAGGAGATTATCTTGGACACCAAGCCACAGGGACCTCACCCTGAACAGTGATATCAGAACAGAGGTGATATCAGAAGCAACCATGAAGCATTAATGAAGTGAGCCAGGAACCAAGGAAGACTTTTTCACCTTATTTTACATTAGGTAGATTTTTGGCTTGTCATTAGGGATCCACAACTAATGTCAGCAAAAACAGTGGAAGATGACTGTGTACAAGTGAACATCTTGTTCAAGGTGGCAGACAGAGCAAATAATATTATTGATGACAAACTGGAACAATTTCAGCTTGTTATTTGCATGAAATGTAATATATTTAAGTACTGTTTGGTGTCTACAGAGCAAAATACTTGACAAAACAATAATCCTAACAGATTAAGCAAACACTGCCTGTTTCTCCTCAGCAGCCTAATGTGTGTTCTTGCCATGTGGTGTCATTCTCAGAGCATGAGATCTAAATTACTTCTGTAATGCTGTCATAAAAAAAAGACTTTTAATATATTTCCATTTTCCTCTAGATCACTCCTGACTCAAATATTTCAGCCATGGAATTGTATACAATTTTCAACAACACATCATGTTGCCACAAGAAGTTTTGTTACATATTGCTGTGCTGGAGAGCTGTAATGGAGTGATGAATAGAGGATATTTTAAGTCTTCAGAGCAAGTGTGAGAATTATACCTCTGCTTTGGGTTGGTTTGTTTGTTTATTGGCAGCAAGGGTTGGTATGAATGAGAGAGGACAAGATATTGCCTCTCTGGTTAGTGATTCTGGCTTTATTCTGCTCCAGAGACCATGCTTGTAAACCACTGAAGCTGATCAGAGGTCGCAGAACACTGATCAGAATTTCCAGATGTCCTTGATAATGTCCTTCACCTTCATAATCAAAGTCTGCAATGATAATTTATTGATTGGGCTGCTTCACAGCAGTATGACACACAGCATTATTGAGAAACAGCTCTCAAAGATCCAGGTGACAAACGAGAGAGGGGAGGTGATTAAAACAGTAATGCAAACCTGCCACAACAACCTTCACCAGGGAAACTTGGGCTAACTGGTGGTATTCTTACCACAGAATATGGTATTATATGGGAGCAGATTTCCATTTAAATTTAAGAGAATTACTATTCTTCTTTCTTTTTCTTTTTCTTTTTTTCTCTTCTTTTTCCTTTTCTTTTTCTTTTCTCTTTCTCTTTCTTTTCCTTTTCCTTTTCCTTTTCCTTTTCCTTTTCCTTTTCCTTTTCCTTTTCCTTTTCCTTTTCCTTTTCCTTTTTCTTTTTCTTTTTCTTTCTCTTTTTCTTTCTCTTTTCTTTTTCTTTTTCTTTTTCTTTTCTTTTTCTTTTTCTTTTTCTTTTTCTTTTTCTTTTTCTTTTTCTTTTTCTTTTTCTTTTTCTTTTTCTTTTTCTTTTTCTTTTTCTTTTTTCTTTTTCTTTTTTCTTTTCTCTTTCTTCTTCTTCTTCTTCTTCTTCTTCTTCTTCTTCTTCTTCTTCTTCTTCTTCTTCTTCTTTTTCTTTTTCTTTTTCTTTTTCTTTTCTTTCTTTTTCTTTTTCTTTCTTCTTCTTCTTCTTCTTCTTCTTCTTCTTCTTCTTCTTCTTCTTCTTCTTCTTCTTCTTCTTCTTCTTCTTCTTCTTCTTCTTCTTCTTCTTCTTCTTTTTCTCCTCCTCCTCCTCCTCTTCCTCCTTCTCCTTCTCCTTCTCCTTCTCCTTCTCCTTCTCCTTCTCCTTCTCCTTCTCCTTCTCCTTCTCCTTCTCCTTCTCCTTCTCCTTCTCCTTCTCCTTCTCCTTCTCCTTCTCCTTCTCCTTCTCCTTCTCCTTCTCCTTCTCCTCCTCCTTGTTTAACACTACTAGTACTAGTTACTTATTAGTTACTAATACTAACACACTAACTAGCAGCTGTACCACCACTCGCTTCTCTACCCCTCCACCTTTCAGCACCATGGACAGCGCCGGGCGCTGCGCGGGGAGATGCGCGGAGACGGAGCGCGCCTTTTCCGCAGGTTTGGGGGCCCTGGGTTCCCTCTCTGCATCCCCCTGCGTCCCCCGAGGACTCGGAGTGGCTGCATGACAGACAGATGGAGACCTGGACCGCTGCTATCCCAGGGGCAAAAAGAAGAATTGGAGACTTTCCGCTAGTCTGCAAGCTCCTGAGCAATTAATTAATAATTAAATTGCAAGTCATATAAATCCTGAGATTACAAGCTAAACCCGGGACCCTTTGTCTGCTATGCCTTGAGCCTTCACAGGCAAATTCAAGAGAGTTACATCCTGGTAGATTTTACTAGCAAAGCATTTTTTAAGCAGGCATGGAAATCCTTCCCCTTTCCAACGGCGTTGCTGTGCCCCTTGTTTATTCTCCAGCTGGTATTCTTTGGTGCTTCTTAGAGATATATCAAAGTTTATGCAGGATGTGTAACTTGAAGGAGATGGAAAAGATATAGACAATATTAATTGTTTCATAAATAGAGGCAGATAGGAGATGCTTTTTATATCCTTGGTTTAAACCTTCTTACTGAAAAACCAATACCCTGCCATTTGTTTATACTTTCTTGACATGGAAGGCAGATATATTAGAGTGAATAAAGCTAATAAAAGGCTACAGGCAGCATTATCCACACTCGGATAGGCATCGGCCTCTTATAGGCATCGGCCTCTTTTTCAAAAGAAAACTGTCTTTCCTTTTGGAACATTATGCCCATTCCATCTGTCTGTAAAAATGTATGAAGAGCCAGAAATTACACAGGACCAAATAGACCAAATAGGAAAGACCCTTTGCTTTTAGGCAAGCACTTCTTCAGGCAGGCAATTCCACCAACTCCTCAGACCTCCTGAGGACACAAACTGTTTCTGCAGAGGGACAAAGGGCTCCAGCAGCCAACCCAGCCCTGCACAGGCTCCTGAGCAAAGCTGCCTCAGGTGCAAAGGTGTGGCATGAGAAATAACTCTTTCCTGTGGAAAAGATCCTTATCAGGATCCAAGAAGTGGCAGAGTAGAGGTCCTGTGCATGGAAACCTCAAACTCTTCCCAAGACAGTGCATGACAAATGGTTTCAGACAAGACAAATGTTGGCTGGAAGTTGCTTTCCCTCATTACCAACTCCTAATTGTAGCTCAGCTTTACCATGCATGTAGTCATCATACTTGGGACAAGGTTAAAAAGATCACCTTGTTTTCAAGGCCTGGAGTAGACAGCCTCCACCCTAAACCTTTTGTCACCAGCAGGAACTGAACAGGCAGAGGGCAGAGCATTTGGAAACACTACATTTACAGAGCCACCTTGCACTGCAGGCTCAGCCCCAGGAGTGCCACCAGAAGTGATGCCCAAAGAGCAGCCTTTTCCAGCTGCTCTGGAAGGCCTCGACAGAAACCAAGGGGGGAATTTTTCTTCAGTGCAAAAGCAAACGTGCTAAGTGGCAGTCTCTGTGTAAAAGTATTCACCAAGGAAGTGATTCCGCCCCTGTACTCAGCCCTGGTGAGGCCACACCTCGAGTCCTGTGTCCAGTTCTGGGCCCCTCAGCTCAGGAAGGAGATTGAGGTCCTGGAGCAGGTCCAAAGGAGGCAACTGGGCTGGTGAAGGGACTCGAGCACAGATCCTATGAGGAGAGGCTGAGGGAGCTGGGGGTGTTCAGCCTAAAGAAGAGGAGGCTCAGGGGAGACCTCATCACTCTCTCCAACTCCCTGAAAGGAGGTTGGAGCCAGGGGGGGGTTGGTCTCTTTTCCCAGGCAACTCTCAGCAAGACAAGAGGGCAGGGTCTCAAGTTGTGCCAGGGGAGGTTTAGGTTGGAGATTAGAAAGAATTTATTTCTGGAGAGGGTGATCAGGCATTGGAATGGGCTGCCCAGGGAAGTAGTGGATTCTCCGTGTCTGGAGATATTTCAAAAGAGACTGGATGTGGCACTGAGTGCCATGGTCTAGCAACCACAATGGTGGTTCAAAGGTTGGACTTGATGAT
This sequence comes from Calypte anna, assembly GCF_003957555.1. Lineage (NCBI taxonomy): Eukaryota > Metazoa > Chordata > Aves > Apodiformes > Trochilidae > Calypte > Calypte anna. The sequence continues at coordinate 31,690,728 of NC_044252.1, read as the reverse complement.
CTCTGAGGTCCCTTCCAACCCAGGCAGTTCTATGATTCTATGATTCTATGATCTCAGTCACGGTCATCTCACCATCCGACTCCAATTTCTGGATGCAGTGTTACAGAACCCCCTGTGTGCCATCCCCTGTAGCAAAGCTGACCCAGCAATACGTTTTTACCACTCACAGCATCTGTTGAGCTGATCTGAAAACACCACAACCCAAATCCCATTTTCCAGCTACGCACACGCTCGCCTCTCTCCTCAGCCTGCCAATGCTAATGACTGGCAATTAAATAAAAGCCTTCCTCGTGTTCTGGGTCTCCTTGCCCGGTTTCCCTCCCAGGATATGGCTTTAATTTTGCCCTCTCACATTCTCATGGCAGTGGCTGTCATGGCAGGCAGCAGGATTATGACTCATGATGTACTCTGGGAAGTAATGATGATCCAAAAAGCAAACGGAGGTGGGCAGCGAAGGAGAAATCACTTATGCAAATAGAAATATTTTCAATAATGATCAACAGCGTGAGAAAGAATCGAGGAAAAATTACATTAGGCAGAGGAGCTTCATTTTTAAAATGTTCCCTAAGTGCTAGAAATCTTCCCATCTTCATTTTTTCCCTTTAAACTCTGTCATTTGTACAGCCTATTAACCTTTAACTTTATGACTATCCTAACGTGAAATACTGGCAGCATTTAAGTCTGAGAATACTGGAGACCTGCCTTCCTGGTTGGCAACAGAGGTGAAACACTTTCTTTTAAATCAGTCATTTTTAATATCAGTCAGACACACACAGCTATTTTTAGATCCACGTTACTTATAATAGATGCTCTACAAACTCCAGTTATCTTTCCTTGAGGTCTTAAAAGTTTCCTTCCTAAAGCTGCCTGTCCTCTCCCAGTTCATCACCCTAATTTAGTATTCAGTTCTGTTCAAAAGTAAAAGAGCAAATCAGAGTAAATCACTTTCTTCCAACTCCCTCTCCCCTGTTCTTAAAAATACAAGGTGTAATCAATTATTTGTGCTTGCCAGAGCTGCTGGGGAGTTGAGCCAAAGCTGGGAGTTCATCTTCTGAAGCACTAAACCACTGCTGCTCTGGACATTTCTGCCCTGAAGATCCAGCAGATGAGATGGGGTAGGGGAAGGAAAGGTGATTGAGTGACTTCCAAAAGGTGGTCAAGACAAAGTGGTTCATCTGGATGTGCTGGGGCTGTATCGATTCCACCCATGGCAGGGGATGGAAGAGGTTCTGCACAGAGCTTGTGTGACTTTAATTGTTAGCATTATTTCAAACCAGAAGAGCTGCCCAGACCTGAGGACAGGAACTTGTGTTGTTTATACCTAAATCTCAGCAATTAAATCGCACTGGGGGATGACAGGGAGCTATTTGTTGGGAAGATACCTGATGGTTTCTCTTCTGCCAGCACGTGCCTTCCTCCAGGGCTGGACATGGGGCATCACTGTAGCCCAGGGGAGCTTCCCAAAAGAGTTCTCAGTTGGGAAGAACAGCTGAAGCTCTTGCATCAGTGGTTGAGAAAAAGTTGCCACAGAGCTGAACCACCAGAATTTTCTTACAAAAAATCTTCCCCTTTTCCCTTGCTCTTTTGGATGCTACAAACCTTTAGCAAAGCTCATCAGGGAGTCCTGAAACAACAACTAGAAGTGAGTTTGCCAGGCAGGAGCTCATGTCTCTCTCCTTAATCAGAAGATGTCCAGCCCCAAGGAATGAGACAGGGACCTCAGTGGCCCTGGCTGCCTGGCCCTGCCATGCCTACTGGCTCGGGGGTGGGAGAAAACCCAGGGATGCACAAACATCCCCCTCTCTGAACTGAAGGATGTGTGCAAAGGAGCTGCACAGAAGGATTAGACCTGGAGGTTTTACTCTGATGCAAACTCTTTTCTGAGCTTTCAATCTGAAGAAGAGATAGCCAGAAAAAACAGATCTCTTAGTGAGGCTTCTGCTCTCAGGGCTCTTTTCCTGAGCCTGAAAAAGGTCTGGCTTCTTCCCCTCTTACACTGAAACTGCAGACTCACTTTTAGGTAGAGGTGATCAGCTGCCAGCCCAGGATAAACAGGGGTTTTGTCAGGCTTTGTGGCCATGGATTGAATTCACCCAAGGAAAATAAAATATGTGTGACACGTACAGGTTTGAGCAAGACCCACACCACCTCCTTGCCCTCACGGGGTCTGAGGAACCCCCAAAACATCAGAGGGATTCAGCCACTTTGTTGTGGAGCTGCTTTTCTAAACTCCAGCTGGTTTAGAAACATGTTTAATTTAGGCACGCTCTTGGGCCCTATTGATTTTAATGTAACAATCATATGTTTAAAACTTAGCATGTGTTTAATTGCTCTGGTGAACAACAGCAGTCTGACGCAGGTGCTCCCATGCCTTGGTGACCCAGGGCCTGGGAGAGCAATTCTGCACCAGCCCTGTGGCAAGGGGATCAAAGGGACAGCATTTGCCCCAAGCCTGATCTCAAACAATCCCAAATTCTTGCTTTTATTTGGGAAGCAGATACAGTTTCCTAAAAGGAAGGGAAGTAGCAATGAATTTGGAAGGGAACCTACGTAAAGCTTCTCGTTCGTTTAGCTCCTACTCTCAGTTATTTCATTTTTTTTGGCATTTACCTAAAGTTTTCATCTTTCCAAGTCTTGTTTTATGGTTAGTATAAGGCCAGCCTGAAAGATAATATATTGTGACTGTTATATTATTTATTTCAAAGCCAAGTTATTGATTATTGCACGCTGAAAATGACAAATGGCATCTGAGAAAGGCACGGTCAGCGAGTTCTATTAAAGAAATGATAGTATTGCTCATGGATTGTTAAAAGGTTCAGTTTAGGTACTTTATAGGTTTATATCCATCACTATTTAATGACCAAATGATGAAAAATATGAGTCACGGGGACAATTTCTTTCTGTTGCAGCTTTACATTTAAGCAGTTAGCAAAATAAGAGAATTTTTGTGCCAAGGGTTTATGCACCCAGACCTTGTAGCACCTAATCTAGTAATGGCTTTGATTATTTTAGAGGAGATGATTTAATACAGGTAACTACTGCACACCTGGAGCATGTTTGGAGTGGGTCAAACCCACACGGTGGTGGGTGGGAGGTAGTTGGGCACACAGCCTGGATGTGCATCAATTGCACCCCCCAACAAGACACCCCCCAGCACCAGGCACCTGGAGATGTCCCACCAACTCCTGGGAGCCAAAGCACAGGGAAAAAAAGCCCATTTCCCCTGTGAGCCCAACAGTACATTCCTACCAGGCAGGGCAGAATACGGGCACCCTGTAAGAGCAAACAGACATCAGTGGGTGTGAACCCATCCCAGGGCAGTCCTGGTGTCCCTGTTTCCTTTTTCTGCAGAAGCCAAAGTGGGATTTGGCCTTTTTTCCCCTTATATTTAACCCTACAAATACAAGCAGGAAACCCGGCAAGCTTTTCTTTTCTCTCTCTCTCTTTTTTTTTTTTTTTTTTTTCCTTGGTTTTTTCTGTTTTGTTTTTTTTGTTTGTCACAGGTATAAAAGGCTCTCTTTTCACTCTTATTCTCTTAGAGCCATCTGTTCGAAGCACTTTCAAAATGACAGCAATTAGAGATAAGAGCTAATAACGCTCCAACCTGCACGCTGAGAAATGCCATTTAATCACTATTGGCTCGGCTGGCAAATAAGGAGCAGCATCCGACTGGACAAGGGTGATAAAGCTCCCATGCCAGCTCAAATGAAGAGCCCAGCTGCAGCCTTTGCCACTGTGAATTGTAGCTGCAAAGATCTGGAATCTGGCCTAAAGAGCTGATATAAATCCAGCCAAATAAATCTTTCGCTACCGCCTGTGGTTTCACGCTGCCTTAACTCAACTCTTTTACCTAATCTCTGACCTTCCTTTGTAATTTTTCATCTTTCCCAGGTAAAACTCAGGGTGCTCATTAGCAGGAGGCTGAGCAAAGAGCAGTGGGGAGTTCAGGGTTTCTCCCGAGGGGGATAAACTGGGCTGTGCTGGTGGGAAACCTCTGGCAAGCTCGGTGATGCTCTGCAC